>NC_092330.1:6882796-8152886 GCF_036785885.1 Coffea arabica | reverse complement strand
GCAATGCTTTTGGGAAAGAAAACACAATTATGGACCAATACTGTAGTCTATTCTCATGCTGGTTGTGGTCAACCACACTACCCCCATGAGTTTGGTTGCACGATTCTTACAACAATCCCAAATTTGACACGTCTAGAGCTGCAATATGCACCGTTAAGCTCAGGGTTTCTTAAACTGAGGTAGCATCATTTACTTCAGGCACTCAAAACAGTTCTCTCTCTCTCTCTCTCTCACGCGCACGAGCATGCACCTGCGCACACGCAGCCCCCAAATATATCATATCAGCACGGTGTAGTTTAAGGCATCATGCCCAGATAAAGCTGGAACAAGTGTTTAGTTGCCACAGGTCTAACACCCCAATATTTTGGCAGTTCAAATTGAACCAAAAATGAAGCACCATTTTTCTCGTCTTCTGTGAAAGAAAGATGCCTCAGGGGGAGAGGAATGATGCAATGAGAGGAGTTTTTCAGAATCGCAAGGATTACTGACAGAAAACAAAGATCTTTGTCCTCTCATGCTGCCTGACCTAGACTACAGCTCACTGACTTGATTTTTAAAAAGACTTAATTAGACGGAATATGGGAACGGGAAACAAGAAAGCGAAACAACATGCACAAGATTCATTCTATAAAACACGTTATTGGTACATCAGGTCTATGATAAAAAAGTATGTTAACACCAGAAAAGTGTCGAAGCGCAAGCTACCAAATCTGAGAATAATTTTATCCTTTTAGTGGAAGCATGTATAGATTCTGCATTCTTTTTTTTTTTCTAGTAGGGGAGGGATGGAATTTAAGAAGCGGGGAGGGGGAAGAAGGATTTGAACTTAAGACCTTCTAAGGTTCCGTTTGATAAAACTGAATCTGAATTTTGAAGTATGAATTCTGAAATCTGAATGGTGAAACAATTAATTTGCTGAATTTTAAGCACTGAAAAGAAATATATGAATGTCTGAATTTTAATGCTAAACCTATTTATACTGTTCGATAAACATTCATAACTGAATGCTTAATAAGTTAAATTTAACAATTTTGCCCTTATACCTTTTCATCCAAAAAAGAAATAGAACCTATGATTTAATTAGTTTAAAATTGTTAGGTATGAAAATGATAATATTTATTTTTAAATCAAATTAATAAAAAAGATGAAATATATTATATGAGAAGTATGGAGAAGATATGAAAGTCATTAAAAAGGAAGAAAAGAGAAATAGAAAATCATTAGATAGAGAATATTAGGTTATTTAATTAGATAAAAATTTTGAACATAACTAACAAACAAGGATAGATTTAGTAGATAAGATAAGGTAGTTGAAACAATTCTATTGATTCTTATCAGAATTAAACATTCAATTAGAATTATTGTGCTGAAAAAAATACACACAAGTTCAACACTATTTAACAAGTTCAGCAAATGGATTTTCGTTTATCAAACACTCAAAACATCTGAATGTCTGAAAAAGTTTCAGATTCAGCACTTTTTTATATTGTTAAACAGACCCTAAGTCTTGGGGTCTCAACCTCAGCCACTAGACCAAGGCCTCCTCAGCATATAGATTCTTCATTCAATTAGCATCATTTCAATTTCAAACATGAATAAAATGCTGAAAATTCGACAAAACATGAATTTTGGCACCAGGCAAACTCTAAGTCTACAATAAGATCCTCCACTGCCAACAAAAGAAGCCTCAAATTAGTCATGAATCAAGAGCTATAAACATCATCCGAACCTACTAGCCAACACCGCACTATATAGGCTCCATAAAAGCAAGTTCAAAACACATTTTATTTCCCAAGATAAGAAAAGACAGTTTAAGAACTCTTGATAAATTGCTGAATGGAACTCACTAGCTCATGTTGCTTCCTATGTAAAAGTGCCAGTGCTACTGCATAAAGGGAGGCTCATATGCATTCATGGCCCATATTTGCAACAGAGGTGTCAATAAACACAAATTTTAATTCTACATTTCATTATAATACCTTATTGAATCCATTTACAATCTACAATGTGAACATGACAACTTGAAAAATGCACCTACTAAGTATTAGGAATTGTAGATTAAGGTGGTCCCATGGATGCAGGCTAGAGTTTCTGCATTGTGATTGTAACCTGTGCAGAAAACCACAAAAACAAAGATTGGACTCTACTATCCAAATTACACTGGGGAGCTGCAAAGATCTCATTCAAAATGGTTACTCATGTTCTCTACTAATCCAAGCAGAACCTGTATATCAAAGACAGCACACACTGTTAACATTCATTGTATCCAAGCTACAAAATAGGGCCTTTTTTTTTAACTATTATACAACCACCTGAGATGGTGGGGGATTTGTTAGGAGCCCCACCTAGTTTACGTCAAACCTCTTCTCTGCTTCTCTCTTTTGTCTTTTCAAATAAGATGGTCGCTCATGTTCTGCACAAGCCCAGGAAGAACCTGTATATAGAAGACGGGGGCATTCTTAACATTCATGTATCCTGTAGGGTCTTCTCTCTTTTTTTTTTCCCCTTTTTCTTTGTTTAAATTAACTTCAATACAATCACATGAGATTGAGGGGGCTTCAATAGGACCCAACCAGTTTTACATCAAAGGGAAAAAAAAAGGGAGGGGCACTTATCATCTTTTACTTTCTTTCTCTCACCATTTTTGGGTGTCCATGCAAGGATTTTTTTTTTTAAAGTTTTAGCAGCAAAGATGCATGATCAAGCACTTGTTGAGCTTGTAAATTATTGCGGACTCTAAAAATGGCAAGGATGTTTTTGCCATTCTCCTTCCCTTCTGTCTATTTTCTGTGTCTATACACAATAGTGTCAATTACTTTCATGTTGCCACAGTCTAAAATCAAATCAGAAAAGTTTTCCAACTACAACAGGCTAAATATGTTTAGGCAACCAATAAGCATCATAAGTTGCAATCACCATATTCAAGGGGATGATTAAAAAGTATCACTATAATAGTGCATACTCTGCAATGATCAATTGCAACCAAAACAGCAAAATCACACATGAAAATGAGGAAACTTCTTTACTTTGAGCTATTATTATAATTTGCTGATAATGCATTTCAACTAAATACCTAACATTCTGCAAAAAGTTTTTAGGTAAAGGCAACTAGCTTTGCATTTACGTACTAGCCATCATAGCAACAGATATTTCCAAAAAAAAAAGAAAAAAGAAAAAAATCAGAAGTAGAACCTAACTCATGAGGCGAGTTGGAGGTGAACGTAGCCACTACATTCTGAGTGCAATAGTGCCAGTTCTACCTCAAACAACACTGCACCAGAATATGAGAGTATAACTCATTAAGCTTCTTTATTCTAATGTAGAAAATATTCTAATACTCTTATAGCCAATTCCACAACAACCAAAAGTAAGTGACCCGTGATAATACAGCTAGTAAGCTGCCTTGTAGGAAAAAGCACAGTGAGTAGGAAGAAAAGAAAAAGAGTAATAATGAGATCTTAACGAAGTACCAACACAAATTTTCAGGATTAATAGGGTCCAGAAATGATAGACTACCACTGCATAACTGAAAATCCTACTGGCTATAGTGGAAATTTATTTTTCCTTTAGAAGGCTTTCTAGAAGTCAAATCCAGTAGCAGTATGATTTGTATATTACAACAATGCACAACATGATTGCAAGACGGCTTTGGTTTTCAAATTTTGTGCATTTTGTGCATTATGATTACCACAACAATAAAAAAGGGAAGCCATATTCTGCAAGTGAAGCAGGAAATGCAGAGAAATGAAGTGCATACCTGTAATGAGTAGTAGTAGTATGAAATAGCAAGTGGACCAGTTCACCAAATCCAGATTCTATAAACCATTATACATCAGTTAAGATACTTGATTTATTACTTCAGCCGTGTCGTCGTCCATACAATCCAAGTCCTTCATATTCACATTAGCTTCATTTTTAGTAGCTCTGTTATTCACTCTCCTCTTCTTCTGTATAATCTCTGATTCCTTCATCAGATTAATATACTTCTTCCTCACATTCGCAATTGGATGGGCCTCAATAGCCGACTTTTCACGATAAGCTTCTTTAAGGATAACAGTGCACGTCTTGTTCCTTAAAGATAGATAAAACATATGAGGATGCCTCTCAAACGCCTTGTGAACTTTCTGTGGCAACCCCAAGCACTTCCTTAAACACAAAAGCCTTTTCCTCTCAGCAGCATGCTCAACAAAGAGACCAAGCAGCTCATGAAGAATACCAACTACCCGCTTCTCAGACAAATCACTATCCATTTTCAAGTCAGAGGAATCCTCATATGGTGAAACATATGGAAGCCTCTGAAACTCATTCATCCAATCAGAAATCTTCCTCTTCAGCCTCAAACCCTTTGATGGAAATAATGGAAATGCAATTGCCTCCCTTTCACCACCAGCATAGACTCCTTTCTTCATTGCATTCTGTTGTAGTATTGACATCATTACTCCATCATTACCATTGCTCCCAACAGCAAGTCCCTTCAACCCATCTCCCATTTCAACAATCCTGAAGTGCCCATCAAGATTTCTTTCCGGGTGCCTTAAGAACTCATCTGGCAGCCCCAAGTACCATTGCAAACCTTGAATTACCTTCAAAGGCAACACTTTTCGCTCTCCAACACTCATTACAATCAACTTCTTTAACCTATCAACTATATCATTTTTATGTTCTTCATAAACCTCTCTCTCCTCTTTATCAATCTGAATAGCTGTAGGGGTCAGTTTAAACCATGGTAAATTATATTTAGGACCTTCAAACTCCTCAAAAAAAGATGGGTATTTTCTCAAGAACCTAGCCACCTTAAATGGTATCCCCAATTCTAGACCTCTCTTTGAGACGGCAGAGATGGGGATGCAGTAGTCCTGTGGTGAGGCTGAGACCATGCAGTTTTTCAAGGCAATGATGGGCTTGAGTTCAATTGATCTGTGGATGGATTCAATTGATTCAAAATATGTGTCTTTCTTCCAGTCCATGTAGACATCTACATAAGCACGTCTTTGGATGAATACGCGGGAAAGATTCCGGCAGTTGGAGAGAGAATGAAGCGAAATTTGACAAGAGAAGAAGAAGATTTTTTGCAGGAGGTTTCTAGCACAACCTTTCTGGTTCAGCATGCCGATCTGATTTGAGATTCTGTGGGAAATTTCAGAGTCAATAAGATATTTTTCTTATTTTTTTGCACCCCAATTTTTAATTTTGCAGTTTTCACTAGAGTGTTCAGTTTTTTTTTTTTTCAACAGCCGTAATTAGACTTTTGTTGATTTATAAACCTAATCCCAAAATTAACCCCAAAAACCGGCAACTCTTGAGGCAATCCAGGGACTTATAACCCAACCCCAACCCCGAAACTTTTAGACACGGTTCTCCAACTAGGGAATCAGAAATCAACAATCGCATAGAAAACAACAACATGAAGTTTAACAGCCCAAAACTAACCTTTTGAAAAGCTACTTATGAGAAGACCCACATTTAAATTTGCCAGCATAAGTATAATTAAGCATTAACTAATATAATGAATTAACTAATAATGAATCTAATAATTAACTAATATAATCCTAGTGGCCAACTTGAAAACATGAAAAATGAAAGTACTTAAATTAACAATTACAGGAACATAAGGGAAATTAAATTGCAGTTAACAAAAATTTTAGGGACGGAAACCAAAAACAATAAGAATCTGTCTTCCGGAACCTAATCGAAAATTTATCAAACAAAGTTCCAGGGCCAATCTGCAGACATAGAAATTACAGGCAAAACCGAAAACAAGGAAAAGCTGAGGGACTAAATTTAGAATTTTGGAAAAAAATAACATTCTCCCAAGCGAGCAAGCTTCTGGGTCTCCATTTTCGCTCTGTTTTCTTTCCTCCAAGCTTAAGTACAGCACGAGAAAAAACCTCCTCTGGCCAGCATTTGGGCATTAAAATCTGTTTACTGGTTTCCAATTTTTCTTTTCATTTGGGCATTTTATCAAACACTAAATAGACAAGTACAAGTCTTAGACTATTCCCGCTACAGAAAAGCCTGAAAACCAAATTAACCATCTTTGCAGCAGTAACACAACAAAAGAATCAAACAAGAAAAAAAATCACACGACCATGCTAGGTTAGAAGTAAGACGGACAGTAAGGCCAATTTCACATACTCTCTGCATGAACTTCAAGAAAACTAAAAGTTGAAAGAGAAACGAGAATTTTACAGTATTTCTTTATTGAAGAAGGTTGTGGTGGCGATGGTTTTCCTGCAAAAACGACACCGGCTTGTTCTCCCGGTGGATTTTTTTTTTTTTTTTTTGGATTGGATAAAAATGTTTTATGAGAGATGAAAGGACTCCTTCTCCAGGTAAAGTCTTTTCATGTTGTATTCTTCTTCATTTTTTAAAATTAATAATGGGATTGGGGATTTCTGTTGGGCGCCATTTGAAAAATAAGAAAAGACAATCGGACCTACAATTCAATTGGCCTACATGCATGTTTATCTTTTTGAACCCAAAAAGAATTAAACAAGAGGTTCAAATGAGAATTTTCTTTGAATTGATACCACAAGCCTAAGAAAATCGAGTTTAAAAATAAAATGCCTACACTTTTCAAAAACAAAAAACAGGGTGCCTACAAGCTAATAATTTCTTTAAGGCTGCATTTGGTTCTATAGAATTGGAATCACAATTCTATAAAATTGTAATTCTATAAATTTTAATTCCAAAGCATTGGAATTCCTTGGTTTGGCAAATGCATAGAATTGATGTGAAATTCATTTGAAATTCCTACTTCTTTATTGGACGGTTAAAAATTATTGAAATCCACATAGAATTAAAAATTGTACACTGTTAAATAAATACTCCATAATAATGACAGTTTTACTATGGCCTACAACTAGATCTCTCTAAAGCTCCATTATATTGCAAGTAGACAATAAGTATTTAATTCACCATCTAACATGTTACTATTAGAAATTAAGAATCTAAATTATAGAAAACCAAAATGTTATGTAAAAAAAAAAAAGGCATAGCTTTGACCTTTGACAAATATTTGAACTGTGCCTCCTGCATCAAGTTCCAATATATAACTATGAAAGTAAAGTGATTAAACAAAAAAGGAAAAAGAGAATCACAATTATACATTGTTCATCTACTAGTAAATCGAAATTATGACAAGATTGTTTCTTTTAGGAAAGAGGTGTAGATATATGATCAATTGCAACCCAAACCACAAATAGGGGCGTCAATGAACCTAACTAAGTCGAACACTTCTGTATTTTAACTTATATATATAATGAGTTTAAAATTGTGTTCAAACTCATTTGTTCATTTATTGAGTAAAACCCAAACGAACTTTTATTGAACAATCTAAAATAATTCTCAAACTAAATCTTTTACCTATAAATTTCAAATATTGTATTAATTGAGTCAAACTCTAATGAAATTTCGAGCTTTCATAAACACAAAATGCTATTTTTTTATTTGGTTTTAATTAGTTGGTGAACTAGATTCAAACAAGCACTAATTGAGTCAGAGTCAATTCTTCTATTAAGTATTTTTAGTCGCCGTCAATCCTAATCACAAACAGACATGCTAAAAGTACACAAACTATAAATTTTATAACCTAAAAGCCAAAGCAAAAAATGTTGCTAATGAACTAAAGTGGATGAAAATGTTACCACTGCTATTGATATTCAATAAGGAAAAAATAAAGGCATGCTTAAATTGATACATAAACCAATAAAACAATCCCTATTGAGTCTAAATTTCCATTTCCCTTCTAGAGACACCTTACGTATATCTATTTCTACTTCGAAGTCAACACTGAAATCCTTCGTTATCTTTTTCTTCTACCACCAAGCTATGTTTTCAGACTCGGACCGGGTATCGACTCGGTCGGGGTCAGGGGTCAGGGGTCAATGGGTTCGACCGGGGGTTTAATTAGATGACGTCATAAATAAAAAATATTTAGAAATTAAAATATTATATTTAAAATATCTAAGATCATGTTAATATTAACAAAAGTATATTCATATATGTTTAATGTTTCAAATGTATTTAACAATAAAATACAAAGAAATTAGAATAATCAAGGAGCAATTTATATTATTTAATGAATATTAACAAGTTTAGAATTAAAATTATGGACTTGATTAAAAAATAACACCAAACTTTAGGACAATATTTATAAAGTATGAAATATTTGAGGTATATTAATAGTTTTTAACAACTTAAGGATCAAAACATAATATTGAAAATGTTTTGATCCTATATCAGATGAAAGTGCTTTGAAGTTTGACCCCACGCCACACCTCTCATTTCTTCCTCTACTCCTGACGGTGTCATTTCATCTTCCTGCAACTCCTTTCTTCATCTTCCACGCCATTCTGCAACTCCTTTCTTCTTCTTCATCTTTTTTTTATTTCATTTTCATTCTTATTTTATTAGTTATTTGTTCTCAAACCCATGAAATATCATGCTTTTATCTGCAAACTGTTCTCTTCTCCACGCTTTTTTTTTGCATTTTTGGGTCTTTTTTTTTCCTTTTGAATACAAGATCTAAGATTATATCTTATTTTAAAAAAGGGGTAAAACATTGATTTTTCATGCTTGAATTGAAGTCAAAGAGTGAAAATGGATTTGCGGAGGAGGCGGAGCTCACAAGGATTTGGGGTTAAGAGGTCAGGAAGGGTAAAAAAGAATTTAAAAATGGAGAATAAGAAAAACCCGGTTCGTACGGGTTCTTCAGGTTTCCGGTTAAACCTGGTCAAAACCGGGGTTTGATCGAGTCTTGACCAATCCGAGTTTTTAAGATAGCTCGGACCGGACACTTGGCCGGTTCCCGGTTCAACCGGTCGGACCGGCCGGTCCGGTCCGAGTTTAAAAACACAGCCACCAAGCTGCTGACAAAGCCACAGTAACGAAATGATATGCCACAACTACTCTACATTTTTGCTTTTTGCTCATCTTTATATTGATCTATATAGTGATCCATCTTATGAAATTCAAAAGTAAGACAAGAAAAGGGTAAGTGAACCGATGAAAAATACTTCGACACAACACACCAGAAGAAAAGGAAAAAATAATGCACACCAGACAAACAGCAAAGGCAAGTGAACCTTACCTCCCAACACCAAAGAATAAGAAAGTGTGGTCAACCAAAGCTTAGGAGGCTTGCAAATTCTCCGCAAGCCGGGAAGATGGAAAGGGCAGGCAAATTAAAGAAAAATTGGATCGTTTACTCTTGTTAACATTATAAAGTACCATCAAATATATTCACAGTAATTTTAGCGAGATTATTGCCATGCTCTAAACAGTTCAAAGGCAAGATTACCATTGTCCCGCTAAATTAAATGAGGACAAAGATTTTTGCGCCAAACTAGTGGGAGCGACACTTATTGCAAATAAGCACAGCAGAGTCCAATTTAGGCATTAAAAACATCAACAAACACATAGCCCTATATTGCCTCACCACTCAACATTAGGCTAATAGTACGAATTAGTGTCCTAGTTTTTAGTTAATCATTAAATCAAACAGAATGCAGTCCATATCTAAAACCATCTTAAACCATATTAGTGAACGAGCTTTGCTTTACTCAATTAATGTCTTCGCTCAAGTAAACTCATTCCAGAAAGTTCTTATTAAGTCAAACAGTATAAATTTTAAGATTACCAAAATACAGTGCAAGTCATCCTTGCAAAACATTCTTCAAAGCAAAGACAAGATCTTATGACCCCCTAAAATCACTCCAAAATCACTGACAAACCAAACGGACCATCGAAGTCATTTTCTTGAAAAATCTTTTCCTTCTCCATAATTTTCCAATGTTTGGTTATTTAGTGAAAATATTTTCCAAATTCTTTTTTTCATAAATTTCCGATGTTTGGGTTGTCAGTGAAAATATTTTCTAACTTCCTTTTTTAGTATTTGTTGATATGTTGCAAATGTTTTTCTATTCTCAATCATTCTTCTCATTACATGTTATTTTTACTTTCTATCCATTATAATCATATTATCATTTTTATAAAATACTTATTCAAATTACACCATGAATTCTTAAATGGAAATATTAATGACACTAATGAATTAGCTTTTGATCTTCTTTTAAAAAAAAATTATTAACTGGTGAAGAATCTCTTTTATCAAATTGGATGCCGCAACATTTTGTTTGTTGTCTCAAATGAGTGATAATAGAAAAAATTAGGTAACTTCTATACTAGATGCAACATCTTTCATTAAATGAACTAAATAAAACACATTTTTTTGGTTTGTTTTTCATTATTGCACTTGGGCTGGGAAAGAAGAGTTAAAAGTCAAGAAAACCTAACCGAACACTATTCTTATTGGTATAGTATCATGTCATTGTCTTGTACCATTGAAAAAACAAGGAAAATAAAAAATTGAAAGATTGGTCTAGTAGAAGAGTTTCGGTGACTGTTATGCTGGTGCAGATTTATGGAGAAACGGACTTTAGAAGTAGAGAATAGCGATAAAATCAGAGTAAAAGAGGAAGAAGTAGAAGATAACATAGGAATTAACTTAATGAAGTATTAATTAACATATAAGCCGCCTAAATGAACTGATAATGAGGGGAGATCTGTTGTGAGAGATCCTTCTCTCTTCCTGCTGCTGGTCCTTGCCTTTCCTGGAAACTCCATAAGTTTTCTCCATGTATCTTTAGCATGTTCCTTACCATGGTTCTCCTACGATAAGTAGAGCTAGATGCTTAAAGGTTAACCTAGAGTCCGAAAATTTGACAGGCATGCGCCATTATATATCCTTTTCATGCAAAACATCCACAAAATGTCACTGGAACAGCCAGGGAATAAAGGCCACAAGTATAACTACTATAGTTCCTTAAAAGAAAAGAGAAAAAATAAACCTTTGGCTAAATCCTATTTTTGTAGGTTTGAATTTTGCCAACAGGGAGAGAACCGGAACAATTCGCTAAATAAACATAGAACATTTTTTATTGTGAGACATTATGAAACATAGTAAGTGCTTCATTCGACATTCAAATCTTTCTTGAACCTCTCGAGAGAAATCAAACGAAGTCTTTGATTCTTCATCATAAATGCTTTTCCCAGCTTCTCATTTTGCACCAAATGATTGAATATCAAATCCAGAATGTCTTCGTTATAACCTTCTATCTTCATAATCTCATCATGTAGTTGGTTGATATCAAGTTTGTTTGTACTAATTTTGTTCAAAGCCTTCTCCACGTTGTTGAGACATCTTTTCAATGTCTTTTCAATTTCTTTTACGTTGTTGTTTGGTTCCCGATGATGTTGCTCTCACTTCGAAAGATCTTGCACTATTCACGTTCTTTTGAACACTTGTCTATACACTTGTCTTAGGAAGAAATCTGAGTTTTCAAATTCACATCGATAAATGATTTTGCATAAGACCCAGTGGCCAGATCTTTCCCAGCCACAACAACCATTTCATCATACAATTCGATTTTATTGTGAATATAATTGTTGTGAACTGGATTTTTCTGCATATCATAAATCAGAAATTTCGATCAACCATAGAACAGAATGATCGTGAGAAAACTATTTATACACACATCAACCTTGCAGCGAGTAGAGATATGATACAATTTAGAGACATCTATATAATATACAATAAGAAAAATAAAAGTCTTATATAGACGAAAGATGTAAATACATGAAATTACCTGAATATAGGCATGATACACATTGGGACTGGGCCCTATACAAAAAAGTTGATATTAATCTTAAATAATTTCTAAGGTGCATGTATTCTTTTATATTGTCTATTTTTGATGTTATAAATAAAAACCTTTATTGTGTAAGATACATAGATATTCACATTTTGATATATTTACTTGCTAAATTATATTTTCAATTTTTTGATATCTATACCCTAACTAACACTAAGTTAATAGAAAAAAGGTACAAACCAAATTTGTTTTTTATGTCCTTGTCTAAAATACCTTTATTTGATGTCCCTAACTCATCAATGTATAATACAAAATTGTGGCCATGAAATTGTGGAAAAAGAATAAATTTCTTCAAATAATTATTGCATTTTAAAATTTATTTCCAAAAATTGAATTATATGGTGTGTGCGCCCGTGTGTATATTGGTCAAAGTTGAATGGATGCCTAAAGCAAAAAAAAAAAAAAAAAGGAAAGGAAAATTTTCTTGTAGTAGTATGTATTTTACTTTAAGAAATTAATTCTCACACCATTTTTCACTTCCCTCCGAAATTTCCCTCTTTAAAATGTTGTATTTTTCAATTTTTGTTAGAGTAACAACCGTGTATTACTAAACAACCGATTATTGGGAGTAATCTATACTATTATAAAAGTGTGGATGAGTCAACTGCTTTCTCAATTGTCCAATCAAATTGCTCAATTGGAAAATTGGATTGTCAACTTGCAAAATTGAAGACTCTGATTGGTCCAATTTCGATGGCGATTGCTGTAATTTTGAGCAATTTTAGTGGCAATTTCATAACATCACCACTAAAAAGCCACTGAAATTCGTTAAAGGAAAAATCACCAATTTAGTCCTCAAACTATTTTACTAAAGCCGATTTGGTCCCTAAAAGTTTTATCACACCAATTAAGTCCCTTAACTAAAATTATTGTGCCAATTGAGAACTTATACGGCGTCACCACCTAAAACTCATGTATCTGTACAGAAAATAACGGCCAGGCAGGGGCCTTTTTGAAAGTTCGCATCCTAATTTCTACGGGAAGCAAGGCAGAGCCCATTTTGCATCCGAATTGGGGGAATCCTGTGAAATTAGGGGTTTTCCAAGACAGAAAACCATTTTGCATGCAAATAGCGGAAGAAATTGGGGGTTTGAAACCGATTCAAAATTCCAGCAATGGAGGGAGATAAGATGACGAAAATAGAGCGGAATTCCCAAATTGGTTCGCGGGCAACAGAGCAGAGCAAGGAAAAGCTGGAGGATGAATATTTCGATGGGATGGCAGTGAGGATTTCCGGTAAGTCTTGGCCTGCATGTGCGATGTTTGAAATTAATTTTTTTGCTAATGAGTTGAAGCTCGAATCTGATAGATGTTGTTGGTTGTTGAAATACAGTTGGTAGATTTACCCTTTTTCTAATTTAAATGATAAGATGATGGTAGATATAAGATGTGGCATATGTGTAGTGGATTCTGTTGTTATTTTAGTTTTGACAGTCCCTTTGCTGTGAAAAATGCACTATGTTGTTGTTGTCATGCTACCTAATTGGGTTACAGGATTGTGACCGAGCATGTGGATGCCTAATTAAAAATTTTTTTGTCTTTTATGCCCAAAAAAATCACAGGACATGAGTTGGATTGCTTTACACTAAAACTATATTACGGTGGGGTATATTTTGGACCACCACAAGAAAAGTTTGTGGGGGGGGGGGAGTATGGAATCATTTGAAGGTATTATTGCAAATACAGTTAACATGTCACATCTCCATGGCTTTTGCACTATTGTCGGATATGAAGAAAATGTGAAACTGCTTTATAGAGTCCCTGGTGGAGATTGTAGCGTCAAACTTCGGAATATAGAAAGTGAGGATGATGTTATAGACATGGTGTCTGTATTGGGAAACAAACTGGCATGGTTGAGGTGTACTTGTGTAAGGATCGAAGACAACTTAAGAGGGGGGTGAATTAGGTTATCTAAAAACATGCCAAGATATGAGTCACCTCCTTTTCTTTTCGACCTAGTTTTCTTTTTCAAGAGGACCTCACTGAAAAGCAGTTGAAGGATTAGCACAAGTAATTTGTGAGTAAAACAGGTAAGCAATATATATATATATGTGTATATATATATATATATATATATATATATATATATAGCAGGACAGTAAATGAAGGAATGGAAATGCAAACCAAACTTCAAACTTGACTAAATTTGAATATCACTTTATATATATCAAGTTTCTTTAATATGATCAACTTTCAACTAATCTCTTGTGTACAAATGAGGGATTACTTCCTCCTTGTCTCAAGTCTCACCCGATCAAGTAAGGAAGTTTTACAATCGCACGGATAACCCTCGTAAAGTTACACTATTGAAGAAATTGAATCACACTTGAAAAGCTAAAAGGAGATTACACAACTAAGAGTACAAATCTTCTTTTTGAAGTATTCACACACTTGAATCACTCAAGATCTGATGTAAACTTAATGTGTAAAAATTATTTTAAGGAGTTGACTAATCCCTATTTATAGGAGACCAAAAAATTCTTCAATTAATGCTGTCAACGGATAGAAGGTACCTGGAAGGTCAACTAACCGTTGGTAGTGTCGGACGTTCGGTGCTCTGAATTTCTGCGTCCGAACGAAGACAGTGAGTTCAAGATGATTTCTTGCAATCCTTATGACGTCCGGTCCCTCCACAGTATACGTCCGAAAGTAAACTTGCAAATCCTTCTTTATTTCTTTCGGACATCCAATGCTCCAGTGTTTTGCGTCCAAAGAGCAGCAACGTTTGTCGGACGTCCGATGCTCTGATTTTGTGTGTCCGAACGAGGTCAATGATCATAGATGTTTTGACACATTACCTTCGGACGTTCGAGTGTGAGTTCTTCATGCATCCGAATTTACTCAATAGTTGTCGGCCGTCCGATATGGTCCTTTTGTGCGTCCGACAGCAATTTCAGTAATTTGTCAAACCTTGATCCAGTTTTAGCTTCAAGTCTTTGGTCTGGTTTTTGTTCCAAATCCTGAAATGAACTCTTCAAAGTATGTTAGTAGCATTCAATTGTTTTGTAATCATCAAAAGTTATGAACTGAGATATACAATTTTCCCCTTTTTGATGATGACAAAACATTGGATGGATCAAAAAGAATTCAACTCCCCCTCAACTTGACTCCCCTTTCCTTATAGATTTCATGACCAGAGTATACGCAACTCCCCCTCACTTATACGATCCATATCCATTTTCTTCCCCTTTTTGTCATCATAAAGCAGCTATAGCAATCAAATTTGTCAGCATTCAATAGACATTATCAATTTGACAAACCAGATCAATATATCAACATTATCAGCAAAGGATAAAGGCATTCATTCACAGCAAATGATAAAAGCATCCATTCCTAGAAAAGGAACATCAGTTAATAGAATAATAGCAGTTTTACAGATCAAAAGAGGATTATGATCCTCAATACATAGCACAGCAAAAGTTTTTCAATGCAAAAGATGAACTATTATCCTAATGATGAAATGAAAAGTCCTAGTAGCACTTAGATGGTGATTTTCAATGATCCAGACCTTCTCCTGGTTAGACGAAACTGCTCAGGATCCACTTCATCCTCAGTTTCATCATCATCATCATCTTCAGTTGTCTCCACAGTTACAGGAGCCTTGCCTTTATCTTTGGGCTGAGAGCTGGAAGCATGTGCCTCTGGAGTGGCTTTAGTACCAGGAGTATGCTCTGTGGGCTGAGGTCTAGGCTCTTTTTTATGAGTACTTTCATTGAATTCAGGGATTGGAGGCACGAGAAGATTCCTTTTTTCAATAAAGGTGGACTGCTAGGCAGGAGACATGGTCATCATGAGACCATCTTCAATGAGCAGAATATGTTGTTTAAGGTCCTCGAGCAAGGAGATGACCTCAGAATTGGAAGAGAATGACTTGCTAGCTGATTTTCTAGGGTGGATGGTGAATGGAGAGACATACATGGACTGATCACGAGGAGTTCTAGGAGTGACAGGGGTTTCGTGAAGATTTTTTCTTCTAGTTTCTATAATAGTCTCCTTATAACACCAATGGCCCTCAAAAAATTTCAGATTCTTTCTTTCAAAAAATGCTTGTGAGAAAACTGTTGAGGCGCTGTCTTTGGGTGATTTTTCAGTAAAAAAAATTTTTAAATGGGCAAAGATAGGAGTCAGAAAATTTCCATAGGAGAGCTTCCTACGACTATCACCGCTAATCTTGAGCAGAAATTTGCACATCACAAAACCAAAGTCAATTCTAACTTTTTCAACAAAACAGTAAAAGAGATAAAGTTCAAATTTTTTCGCATCAGTTCTGTGGCCATCAGTGGGCACCAACAGATTTGAAATGATGGTAAAAATTATCAAGTTCTGAGGGCTAAGATCTTCTAATCTTGCCTCAGCAGGAGTGTTGAAATGTGATCGAAAATAGGTCATGAGTTTGGCAATATAAAAATGATGATAAGCAGAGGGATATTCTTCATATGAAAAGAAATTTGTAACTTTTCCTTTAAAACCAGATTCAATGCTTGTTTTCAGAATGGAATTCACAATATCAGGAGTTAACGTGATATCTACAGAGTTGACCCTAGATATGAGTTCAGTGTGTGAGTTACCCTTTCTGAGATTTGCAAAGAACTAATAAAGCATATCATGGTAAAAAGTATTGGGAATGAATAGAATATGAATCCATTTTTAGAACTCAAAGAGCTTAATGATGGGTTCGAGGTCAAGCTTACGAAATTCAGGAAGGGAAATGGTCCTTTGAGTGATGAATCCCTTTTGTGAGAGACCAACTCAAATCTGTCTCTGACCTCATCATTAATGAATTTTGGCAGAGGAAAGGGTTCCTTAGCAGGCTGAGTTACTGGTTTCTTTCCAGACCGTTTCCTTTTTGCAGTTTGCTTGGCAGATAACTCAGTACTCTGGACCTCAAGCCTTGTTCGTGGAGATTTTCTGGTAGATGGTTCAGGGGTGTGCTGAACTTCAGCATTTTTCTCTGCATTTGATTGATCAGTGCTTCCCTTTTGGGCAGACCTTTTTCTTTTCCCAGATGATTTCGAGACAATCACTTCAGCATGGGTGGGTTCCTCCATTTCTTCAGAGTGATGTTCTTCCATCTGCTCATTAGATGGCTCAACAGTTGGAGCATCTCGATTCTTTTGAGCAGTTTGCTTCACTTTTCCACCTCTATTTGTAGTTTTCTTTTTGGACACTTTGGCAGACGGTTCCACAATTTCAATGTCCTCATCCCTAAGTCTAAAAGAGCGTCCGACCCCCGTAGAACCACCTCTAATCCTAACCATGATGTAATGTAGTTGGATGTTGATGTAGGGAGTGGTGCAAAGTGTATAATATTGATGAAAAGTGCAATGGTGATGCACGAACCAACCACAAGGAGTCAGATTTGAATGCTTAGGGTTTCTGATATAAATTAGAAAAATATGGGGCAATTGGAAGTTGGAAGAGGTTATTATGTTCAGACAACGGACAATAGGGGTGTAATGGTGTCCATTGAATCAATTTCTTGGAACTTGATTAGAGGAGAGAGTAATTTGAAATTTGAACTTTGAGAGAGAACTGAAGGGTTGCGTCCGAGACAAAGAAAGTAAGTGAACTTAATGAGGTAGGTGGCTTCCTTATATGAAGCAATTTTTGAGTGTCGGACAGCCGAACGAAGTGACGCGTCCGACGCAATCGTCTGAACCAGAATTTTTTCAGAAGAAAATGAAGAACACTGTCGGACGTCCGTTTTAATCTATCGAACGTCCGATAGAAGTGACCAAAGAGGAACTTAGAGATTTTTTTCTGAGACGCCCAGTTTTGTTCTCAGATACACAAATTGATTCAGTGGAAGGGATTTTGTGAGGATATCAGTAATTTGATCTTTATAACAAACATATTGAATACAAATTTCACCCTTGTGGACAAGATCACGAATGAAGTGATGCTTAATATCTATATGCTTTGTCCTAGAATGTTGAATAGGATTTTTTGTCAAATTAATGGCACTGGTGTTGTCACAAAACATAGGTACAGAATTATATACTAAACCAAAATCATTCAATGTGTTTTTCATCCACAACAATTGAGCACAGCAAGCACCAGTAACAACATATTCTGCTTCGGTTGTAGACAAAGAAATGGCATTCTGTTTCTTGCTGAACCAGGACACTAAATAATTTTCAAGAAAATTACATATACCAGTTGTACTTTTTCTATCTACTCTACAGCCACCAAAATCAGCATCAGAGAATCCACACAAGGAAAATTCATGATACTTAGGATACTAAAGGCCAAAATTCACAGTTTCTTTTAAGTATCTAAATATTCTTTTTACTGCAGTTAAATGTGATTCTGTTGGACAAGATTGAAAACAAGCACACAGCAAATATGATATCAGGTCTACTAGCTGTTAAATAAAGCAAGCTACCAATCATACATCTATAATTCTTTTCATCAACTTTTGTACCTTCTTCATCTTTGTCAAGCTTGGCAGATGTGCACATGGGTGTTCCAATTTGCTTTGAGTCCTCCATTCCAAATCTTTTCAGCAGTTCCTTGGTGTATTTGGTTTGATTGATGAATGTTCCATCTTGGGTTTGTGTCACTTGGTGTAAATTCAGTTCTCCCATCATGCTCATTTCAAATCAAACACTTTTTGCATGATTTTGAGAAGTTCTTGCACAGTCTCTCATTAGTAGCACCAAATATAATATCATCCACATAAATTTGTACAATTAAAAGATCATGCAAACTTTGTTTAGTGAAAAGGGTAGTATCCACTATACCTCTTTTGAAACCATTTTCAATTAAAAAATCACTCAAACATTCACATCATGCTCTTGGAATTTGTTTTAAATCATATAGAGCTTTTGAGAGTTTAAAAACATGATTTGGATAATTTTCATTTTCAAAATCAGGGGTTGATCAACATAAATTTCTTGATGTATAAAACCATTTAAGAAACCACTTTTAACATCCATTTAAAATAACTTAAAGTTCTTGAAACATGCGAAAGCTAAAAACATTCTAATGGATTCTAGCCTAGCTACGGGTGCAAATGATTCATCAAAATCTATTCTTTCTTCTTGAGTGTATCCCTTAACTACCAATCTGGCCTTATTTCTAATTACCTCACCTTTGTCATTCATTTTGTTTCTAAATACCCACTTAGTGCCAGTGATAGGGTGATCTTGTGGTCTAGCTACTAATGTCCAAATTTTATTTCTTTCAAATTGATTTAACTCCTTTTCCATGACTAAAATCCAGTTCTCATCTTTCAATGCATCAACAACATTTTTGGGCTCAAAATGTGAGACCAATGTAAAGTTATCTATTAATTATCTAGAGGAGGAATGTGTTATGACCTTTTCAGATGGATTCCCAATGATAAGTTCCTTGGGATGATTTTGGACGAATTTTCAGACTCTTGGAAGATCATTAGGAATTTCAGTGTCACTGTCATTGTCTTCTCTAGCAGGACTGTCTTGATTTTCATCTTCCGTTAAATTATTTTCTGATGGAGTTGTGCCTTGATTGCTGATTGTTAGCTTCTTTAATTCTTCTCGAACACCTGTATCATCATTTTCACTGCAACTCATGGAAGTGTCACCATTAGATTCATCAAAAGTGATATGTATAGCTTCTTCTATAATCAGAGTTCTACGATTATAAACTCTAAAGCCTCTCTTGTTTTCACAATATCCCAAGAAGATCCCCTCATCAGATTTTTTTATCAAACTTACCAAGATACTACTTTGTTGATCTTGATCTCTATCTTTTGATGTTTACAAAACAAATGGATGATACTAATATTTCTTCAAGATATATTTTCAGTTATGAAATTATTTGATTCCATGAACAAGTGCAATTGGAAAAAGACAAAGTATACTGAAGCTGTCGGACGCTCAAAAAGACTGCATCGGACGTCCGACAACCATTGAGTATCTTCGGACGCAGAAAACCAGCCTATCGGACGTCCTAAGGAATTGAAGAAAAATTCTCAGTTTTACATCATACCTTCGGACGCAGAAAACCAGCCTATCGGACGTCCGAAAGAATTGAAGAAAATTTCTCAAACTCACTGCCTGCTGTCGGACACATAAAACAGTGCTATCGAACGTCCGACACTACCAACGGCTAGTTGACTGTTCAGCTACTTTCTATCCGTTGGAAGCTTTAATGAGGCTCTTTCTTGGTCCTATATAAATAGTGGTTGGTCAGATACTTCAAATAACTTTGGCACACTGAAGATACAAAAGATCTAGAGAGATTTTAGTGAGAAAATACTCCAAAAAGAATATTTGTAGTCTTAGTGGTGTGAGGTTCATTGTAAGCTTTTCATTTGTGAGTGAATCTTTCATGAGTGTAGCTCTGTGAGGGTTGCCCTGAGGGATAGTAAAACGTCCTGGCTTGACCGAGTGCTGCTTGGGGCAAGGAGGAGGTGAACCTTCCTTTGTACACAAGAGTGATTGTAATTCATCAACTTGAAGTAGCTTGTTTCAATTAATCTACAAGCTCAAGAGGAGTTGGGTAGTTAATTGGTTTGCAATCCTTTCCTTTTTATTTACTTATTGTTTCGTTTATGATCTTTGCATTGGTTGTTTTGGGCCTTACAATTGGTATCAGAGCTTGGTCTCCTAGAGATTAAGCTCAATCGGCTTTGGAGTAAAGATGACAACCAACAATGCTATGTTTTTTTAAGGACATTCTGTTATTAGACCACCTGTGTTTAATGGGTCAAATTATATGAGTTGGAAAGAAAGAATGATTATCTTTTTGCAATCTATTGATATCGAATTGTGGTTTATTATTAGTGAAGGTCCATATGATGCCTCTCTTATAGATGAAAATACTCATGCATCTAGACCGAAAACAAGAAGTGAACTGACTGCTGTGGATAGAGCTCATCTCACCTTAAATGCAAAAGCCATGAATGTGTTATATTGTGAATTAGACTCAAATGAATCTATTAGAGTCAAGGGTTGCAAGTCAACTAAAGAAATTTGGGACAAACTGAAAGAAATTCATGAAGGTAGTGAGAATGTTAGAGAACAAAAGAAGTCCATTCTAGTTACAAAGTATGAATCTTTCAAGATGGAACCTCATGAAAATGTTGATCAAATGTATTGTAGATTCAATGATCTCATTAAAGATTTAGAGGTGCTGGAAAAAGAATATTCTCTTGGTGAGAAAAATAGAAAAATCCTGAATGCCTTGTCCAATGATTGGGAAAATAAAGTGACTGCTATTGAGGAGGCTAGAGATTTGAATACTATGCCTATTGAATCTCTTATTAACTCTCTTACCTCTTATGAGCTGAAACTTAAGACTAAGGTGCAAGAGGAAGAGGATGCAAAAGTGCGAAAGAATATTGCTCTAAAAGCCTCACAAGATGAAGATGATTCTGCCTCCCTAGATGAAGAAGATGTGGAAGGTGATGACAATGATATCGCTCTCATCACAAAAAGTTTCAAACGAATACTCAACAAGAGGAGATTCAGAAATGGTGGACCTAGCAATTCATTCCTAAATCAGTTCAACAACTCGAGAAACAAAGGGAAGCTAGAGTTCAACAAAAAGCAAACTGATCAGTGCTTTGAATGCGGCCAACCTGGACACTATGCAAGTGACTGTCCAATGATGAAGAAGAAAGAAGGAAGAAAACCAAGAATAAACAAATTTCAATTCACATGGAATGAATGCAATTCCGATGGTGAAATTGAAGAGGAAGATCAATCTGCTCAATTGGCTTTCATGGCCATTGGAGATGATGAGGTAACATCTTCTAACTCTCAATTTGAAAGTGATGATCTTGAATATTTCATTATAAAATTGCATGATAGTTTGAAAGAATCTTATGTTAGAAACAAGGAGTTAAAACAGAAAATTAGTTTTTTGCTTCGAGATAATGCAAATCTTTTTCAACAAAATAAAAAGTTGAAAGTTGAAAATGATTACTTCAAAAAAAGTGAGACTGCTTTACACTTGGATCTTGATAGAAAAACAAGTTTTTGTGAAATGTTCAAAAGGGAACAAGATGATTTGAAAAGAAGAATGGATGATTTAAATGAGTTGCTTCAACATAAAAAACAGGACTGTTTTCAAAGTAATAAATCAAAACCTCATTTTAATATAAATTCTACTGCAAATGAGTTTGCTTTCCATAGGAGAAGACAAGTAAGATTTATTAAACCTGTTCATATGAATAATTCCCTGATTATGTGTAATTTCTGTTGTCAAAAAGGTCACATGAAAAGTGATTGCTATGTGAGAAAGAATATAAAAAAAAGGCATGAAATGCATGTGGATAGTTAGACATGATGCTAATTTTAACAAGTAGGAGGTTTTGTCTAATCATTGCAGTGATTCTTGTTCAGAATATTTTTTCTTTTGATACTTTGATCTGAGTTTTCGCTGATATCTTTGAATACTACTGAATCTATATGATGTCAAAAAGAGAGATAAAAGAATAATGTTGATCTCATGATGATTTGCTGTGATTGCTGTCATTTCTCTATTTTTTCTTGGAATATTGAATTCTCTGTTATTGTTGCTGGATTATAGTAGTTGATTTTTACTCTTATGATGACAAAAAGGGGGAGAAATGGATGTAATGTGTAAGGGGGAGTTATTCTGAGATTATGAGTTTGGCTCTTAAAAGTTTTGGTTGCAATGATTGAGGGGGAGCTTATACTTATTTTTTGTTTCTTTCCATCCATTATTTTGTCATCATCAAAAAGGGGGAGATTGTTGATCTTAATCTCTATCTTTTGATGTTTACAAAACAAATGGATGATACTAATATTTCTTCAAGATATATTTTCAGTTATGAAATTATTTGATTCCATGAACAAGTGCAATTGGAAGAAGACAAAGTATGCTGAAGCTGTCGGACGCTCAAAAAGACTGCATCGGACGTCCGACAACCATTGAGTATCTTCGGACGCAGAAAACCAGCCTATCGGACGTCCTAAGGAATTGAAGAAAAATTCTCAGTTTTACATCATACCTTCGGACGCAGAAAACCAGCCTATCGGACGTCCGAAAGAATTGAAGAAAATTTCTCAAACTCACTGCCTGCTGTCGGACACATAAAACAGTGCTATCGGACGTCCGACACTACCAACGGCTAGTTGACTGTTCAGCTACTTTCTATCCGTTGGAAGCTTTAATGAGGCTCTTTCTTGGTCCTATATAAATAGTGGTTGGTCAGATACTTCAAATAACTTTGGCACACTGAAGATACAAAAGATCTAGAGAGATTTTAGTGAGAAAATACTCCAAAAAGAATATTTGTAGTCTTAGTGGTGTGAGTTTCATTGTAAGCTTTTCATTTGTGAGTGAATCTTTCATGAGTGTAGCTCTGTGAGGGTTGTCCTGAGGGATAGTAAAACGTCCTGCCTTGACCGAGTGCTGTTTGGGGCAAGGAGGAGGTGAACCTTCCTTTGTACACAAGAGTGATTGTAATTCATCAACTTGAAATAGCTTGTTTCAATTAATCTACAAGCTCAAGAGGAGTTGGGTAGTTAATTGGTTTGCAATCCTTTTCTTTTTATTTACTTATTGTTTCGTTTATGATCTTTGCATTGGTTGTTTTGGGCCTTACATCCTTGATGTTCAGAATGAAGCATTTGCAACCAAAAACTTTAAAATAACCAACTGTAGATTTTTTATCAAACAACGGCTCATATGAAGTCTTGTTCAAGATTGATTTTAAGAGAACTCTGTTCATAGTATAGCATGCAGTGTTTATAGTTTCAGCCCAAAAGTATTTTAGCAAATTGCATTCACTGAGTATGGTTCTATCAGCTTCTTGAAGAGTTTTATTTTTCCTCTCAACCACTCCATTTTGCTGAGGTACTCTAGCAATAGAAAACTCATGTGTAATGCCATTATTGTCACAAAATTCTGAAAATCCACAAAAATGAAATTCTGTGCCATTGTCACTTCTTATTTTTATGATTTTGAAACCAATCAGATTGTGAACCTTGGCAAACATGGAAGTAAAGTTTTTGAAAGTATCATCTTTATGTGTAAGACACAGCACCCAAGTGTATCTAAAATAGTCATCAACAACAACAAAACAGAATCTCTTGTCACCAAGGCTTGTGGTTTGAATTGGACCAAAAAGATCAAAATGTAGGAGTTCTAAGGGTTTTGAGGTAGAAACACATTTTTTTGGTTTAAAAGATACCTTGACTTGTTTTCCAAATTGATAAGCATCACAGATGCGATCTTTACAAAAATTGAGTTTTGGAAGTCCTCTAACCAGGTTCTTTTTGGAAATTTCTTTTAGCAAATCCATATTGAAGTGACAAAACCTTCTGTGCCACAACCAGGGATCCTTATTTGCTACTTTGAGACAACTAGGGCTAGAAGCATCAACTTTTTCAAGAATCACCACATAAATATCATTAACTCTTTTTTCTTTGAAAACAATGTTAAATTTTGAGTCAAGAACAAGGCATTCATGTTTCTTAAATAACACAAGCAGGTTCCTATCACATAATTGACTAACACTTAGCAAATTGTAACTCAGGTTGTCGACTAAAAGAACATTATGAACAAAAGTCTGACCATTCTTACCATCACCAATGCCAACAGTTTTGATTTTATTATCGTCTCCAAAAGTAACCTTTCCACTTGTTTTTGGTTTGAGCTTGATAAACTGTGATGCATCGCCAGTCATATGTCTTGAACATCCACTATCTATGAACTATTTTGATTCTTTAACAATGTTCACCAGGTTCACCTACACAGTAGTCCACAATATAATATTTGGTACCCATTACTTTTTGGATCCATCATGATTAGCATTATGTCTAATAACCCACATGCATCTCATTCCATTTCTCATGTTTTTCTTAACATAACAGTTGCTATTCATGTGACCAAATTGACAACAAAAGTTGCATACTGTCATTGGATCAATCAAATGGACAAGTTTAATGAATCTGACTTGCCTTCTCCTATTGATAGCAAACTCATTTGCATTTTGATTCAATCTTATCTGATGAATGTTAAGGTGAGGTTCAATATCATTCTTTTGAAGGTGGTTCTGTTTCATATGATGTAACAATTGACATAAATCATCCATCCTCCTTTTTAGGCTGCATTGTTCACTTCTGAGTATGTCACAGAAATTTTTCTTTTTGTTAAGTTCAGCAAGCACATCAGTTTCAATCCTTTTCAGGTTCTCATTTTAATGCTTAAGACACTTGTTTTGTCGAAAAAGATTTGCATTATCTTGTATCAGAAAACTAATTTTCTGCTTTAGTTCCTTATTTCTAGCATAGGATTCTTTTAAGCTGTTATGCATTTTTTCTAGGAAAGAATTAATATCAATATCAGACTCACTATCACTATCAGTTTGAGAGTTACATTGGATTACCTCTTCATCTTCAATGGCCATGAAAGCCACTTGGGCAGATTCCTCCTCTTCCTCTATTTTTCCTTCTGAATTGCAGTCATTCCAAGTGATCTGAAAATTATTGAATTTTGGTTTTCATTCACTCTTGTTCTCCTTTTTTTTCTTCATTGGACACTCATTTGCATAGTGATCAGGTTGGCAGCATTCAAAGCACTTATCCGTTTGCTTTTTGTTGAATTCCAGTTTTCTTTTATTTCTGAACTTGTTGGACTAATTTTGAAAGGAATTGCTATGTCCTCCTTTCCTGAATTTTCTCTTGTTGAGTATTCTTTTGAAGCCTCGTGTGATGAGTGTAATGTCACTATCATCACCTTCCATGTCATTTTCATCCAGAGAGATTGTATCATCTTCTTCTTGTGAAGTCTTCAGAGCAATGCTCTTTCTAACTCTTGTGTCTTCTTCTTCCTGCATCTTAGACTTGAGTTTTAGCTCGTAAGAGATTAGTGAATTTATAAGGGATTCAATAGATAAAGTGTTCAGATCTTTGGCTTCCTCAATGGCAGTTACTTTGCTCTCCCAATCCTTTGATAGAACATTCAGAATTTTTCTGTTTTTCTCACCAAGAGAGTAATCTTTATCAAGAACTTCTAGATCCTTAATAAGATCATTGAATCTGCAATACATCTTGTCGATATTTTCGTGAGGTTCCATCTTAAAGGATTCATACTTTGTGACCAGAATGAACTTCTTCTGTTCTCTCACATTTTCACTACTTTCGTGTATTTCTTGAAGTTTGTCCCAAATTTCTTTTGCAGATTTGCAGCCCTTGACTCTAACAGATTCGTTTGTGTCTAAAGCACTGTACAATACATTCATCGCTTTGGCATTCAGAGTGAGATGAGTTCTATTTTCAGCAGTTAGTTCCCTTTTTATTTTTGGTCTCGGCCTGTTTGTCTCTGCATCAATAGTAGAGGAATCAAACGGACCTT
Organism: Coffea arabica; assembly: GCF_036785885.1. Classification (NCBI taxonomy): domain Eukaryota; kingdom Viridiplantae; phylum Streptophyta; class Magnoliopsida; order Gentianales; family Rubiaceae; genus Coffea; species Coffea arabica. Next base: position 8,126,856 of record NC_092330.1, on the reverse strand, counting down.
CATTAACAATAAACCATAACTCAATATAGATATGTTGTAAGAAAATTATCATCCTCTCCTTCTACCTCACATAGTTCGACCCATTGAACATAGGAGGTCTAGTGACAGATTGTCCCTCAAAAAACATGGCATTGTTGGTTGTCATTTTTACTCCCAAGCCGATTGAGTTTAATCTCAAGGAAACCAAGCTTTGATACCAATTGTAAGGATCGAAGACAACCTAAGAGAGGGGTGAATTAGGTTATCTAAAAACACGCCAAGATATGAGTCACCTCCTTTTCTTTTCGACCTAGTTTTCTTTTTCAAGAGGACCCCACTGAAAAGCAGTTGAAGGATTAGCACAAGTAATTTGTGAGTAAAACAGGTAAGCAATATATATATATGTATATATATATATATATAGCAGGACAGTAAATGAAGGGATGGAAATGTAAACCAAACTTCAAACTTGACTAAATTTGAATATCACTTTATATATATCAAACTTCTTCAATATGATCAACTTTCAACCAATCTCTTGTGTACAAATGAGGGATCACTTCCTCCTTGCCTAAAGTCTCACCCGATCAAGCAAGAAAGTTTTACAATCGCACGGATAACTCTCGCAAAGCTACACTATTGAAGAAATTGAATCACACTTGAAAAGCTAAAAGGAGATTACACAACTAAGAATACAAATCTTCTTTTTGGAGTATTCACACACTTGAATCACTCAAGATCGGATGTAGACTTAATGTGTAAAAGTTATTTTGAGGAGTTGACTAATCCCTATTTATAGGAGACCAAAAAATTCTTCAATTAATACTGTCAACGGATAGAAGGTAGCTGGAAGGTCAACTAGCCGTTGGTAGTGTCAAACGTCTGGTGCTCTGAATTTCTACGTCCGAACGAAGACAGTGTGTTCAAGATGATTTCTTGCAATCCTTAGGACATTCGGTCCCTCCACAGTATACGTCCGAAAGTAAACTTGCAAATCCTTTTTTATTTCTTTGGGACGTCCGATTCTCTAGTGTTTTGCGTCCGAAGAGCAGCAACGTTTGTCGGACGTCCGATGCTCTGATTTTGTGTGTCTGAACGAGATCAGTGATCATAGATGTTTTGACACATTACCTTCGGACGTCCGAGTGTGAGTTCTTCATGATTCCGAAGTTACTCAATGGTTGTCGGCCGTCCGATATGGTCCTTTTGTGCGTCCGACAGCAATTTCAGTAATTTGTCAAACCTTGATCCAGTTTTAGCTTCAAGTCTTTGGTCTGGTTTTTGTTTCAAATCTTGAAATGAACTCTTCAAAGTATGTTAGTAGCATCCAATTATTTTGTAATCATCAAAAGTTATGAACTGAGATATACAACTTGGTGCAGGAACTCCATATTAGAAGTATTGATAGTAAAGTAGGCAGATCTAATGTGGATATTGAAAAGGCCGGTATATCAAACGAAGATGCTTTTTATGTTGACATCACATTTGAAGAGTCTACCATATTTGAAGAAACCACGGTGCCAATTGAATTAATGGAGGAAGAAAATGGCGTCGGGGTTGAAGAAGATGCACAATCATAGTCTACTGAAAATGAAAGCTTGGTCGATAGTGAATATGACTTTAGGGATGATGAAGATGATGTGATTTTCAAGAATTCTGTTGTCGATGCTGATAAAGAGCTTGAAAAAGCGAAAATTGAGATTCCAACAGAAACAGTTGTGGATGAGAGCAAGAATGAAGGCAGAAAAATTTCCCAAAAAAAACCTGTTATTGGAGGAGCATTTAGGCAGCAAAATAGGAATGATACAACTGGTGACTTCAACTTGTATGATGGAGAAAATATTCAAGTGCATGAAGAATCAGAGTCAATGAATTCTAAAGAGTTAAATAGCAATAATGAATTCTCGGATGAAGATAGTTGTAAGAGGAGAAAGCCAAGATACGTGAGGTTTAGACCTGAACTTGATATAGCCGATCCAAAATTCTTTGTTGGGTTGTTGTTTGATGATAAACGGATATTTAAACGAGCTGTTGACTATTATGGAGTGAAATGGGATAAACATTTTAGGTGGGGTAAAAATGACACGTCTAGAATGCGGGCTAAATACAATACTGCAAATTGTAGCTGGTTTATTTATGCTTCAAAAGAGGTTGATAGTGACACTTTTGTTATTAGAACCATGGGACCATCTTGTAATTGTGGTAGGAATTTTCATCACAAGCGTGCTAATTCAGGTTTCCTAAGTAGACACTATATGGACTTTCTTAGATTAAATAAGAGAGTGAGTGTCACAGAATTTAAGGAGAAGGTGCACTTAGAGCTAAATGTGAATATCACAAGAGACTAAGTGAGTAAGACGTTCATGAAGGCAAAGCTTTTGATCTATAGCAGTTACAAACAGCAATACTCAAAGTTGTGGGACTACTGCGAAGAGTTGTTAAATTGTAATCCTAGCTTAACGGTACATATGGAGACAACTGTTGATGATATAAGTGATAAGGAGAGATTTCAAAGGATATACATATGTTTTGAAGCATTGAAAAAATGGCTTCAAGGCTGGTTGTCGACAATTGATTGGTTTAGATGGTTGCCACTTGAGGAGACCACATCCAGGAGTATTGTTGAATGCTGTTGGAATTGATGCCAACGACTGCATCTACCCCATTGCATACGCAGTAGTTGAAATTGAGAATAAGAGCTCATGGAAGTGGTTCATGGAGTTCTTGAAACATGACTTGTGCATTCATGAATAAAAAACATGGACTATCATCAGTGACAGACAAAAGGTAATTACAATCTTTTGTTTTTGGATTACCTAGATTGGTTGCTATTAATGAAAATATAATACGTATTTTTTTTTAAAAAATTGATGGTTAAACTCTTAACAGCGATTGGGGTCTACCATTCATGAAGTCACTCCGGGTGTGGAGCATCGGCATTGTGTAAGGCATCTACATAACAACATAAAGAAATCGCATCTAGATGAATTAATAAAAGCCAGATTTTGGGCTTGTGCAAGGTCATCATACATGCGCAAATTTGAGAGTGAGATGGATGCTTTAAAAGAGTATGACTATAATGCTCATAAGTGGTTGGTGGACAATACAAATCCAAGACAATGGTAAAGATCACATTTTAGAGAGACAACTAAGTGCGATATTCTTCTAAATAACCTTTGTGAGAGTTTCAATGCTGTGATTGTGGAAGCTAGAGAGAAACCAATCCTGGGTATGTTGGAGACCCTTAGAATTTACCTCATGGACAGGATGCGGATAAAAAGGGAATAGATGAAGAAAAGGACTGATTTAATATATCCAAAGATTCAAAAAAAGCTTGAAAAGGCAAAAATTGATGCTGCCGCCAATATTGCTAGACACTCAGACGACAGAAGATTCGAAGTGCAGCATATGTATGGTGGAACTTATGTGGTTGATGTCGATAGATGCACATGCACGTGTAGAAAGTGGGAGCTCGCGGGATTGCCCTGTTGCAATGCTATTTGCTGTATTCCACTAATAAATGCCACACAGGAGGACTACGTGTACAACTGTTACTTGAGAGAGGCATATTTAGCCGCGTACGAGCCAGCTATTGCTCCATTACCGGGACCTAATGCTTGGAGGGATTCTGATAAGATCCCAATCCTACCACCAAAGAAGTTGAGACTTGTTGGTAGAACAAAGAAAGCAAGGAGGAGGGAACCGGATGAACCTCGAAAAATGGAGAATGGAGTGGCTAAACTGTCAAGAGCTGGAGGTACTCTAAGCTGCTCAAAATGTCGAGGGAAGGGACATACGATAAGGAAATGTCTATTGATTATACCAACTGAGCATTTAGTTGGCCAATGCACTAGAAGGGGGCCTTCTCTCCGCAGCAACAAATGCAGCAAATATCAACGGGGTATGGTCACAATCGAAGAAGATGTCCAACTAATCATCCCGAGGGCGACTCTGATGTTGTAGGGACTGACATAGACCATAGCCAGACAGGTATACGTGCTCTTTTACATACTTTTCAACAGTACCATTCTTCTAAAGTATTGTATTTACTTTTGCTATTTTCTCTAACTTTTTAAAATTTTTCCATATCAATAAGCACAATCAATTGATGAACAACATGTAGCTGGCGAACAACAACCTGGTGAAGGCTGCCAAGTGGACATACAAGCTGTTGTTCATGAAGAAAATGGTAAATAAATTTGATGGCATATGGTTAATCTGCGAATTTGAGGACATACTTATGTTGAATAATTTTTTCATTTCTTGCTTTGTAGTTTCAAGTGCACATTCCACTGAAGTTGTTGAACCAAAGAAGCAAATCAAATGCTCCTTCTGTCGAGCTCCAGGGCATAACAAAAAGACATATCCAATTATACAAGCACAAGGCTGGAGGCTAAGGAAGGAGAAAATGGATACTTATGGTCCATACGTTGAATTGGTTGGAAAAAAAAGATGGAGGAAGCAGAAAGTAGGCTTTTTAGAATCAATAAGAACTTAAACTATTTTGTTTGCTCCTTAAGTCATTGCATTGACTTGTACCTATTGATTATACGCAGGCCCATAGACTCTTAGATAAACCGGATGATGCCAGTCAACCAGGAATAACACAACTTGACTAGCCATGCATATGCGATGAAGAATCTCTACTTAGACCATGACTGAATTAAAAAATTGGTTCTGTTGTTCTTTGGGTCAAGTGAATTTTGTATAGCTTTTGTTAATTTTGTGCTGTGGGTCAACCCATATAAGATGATAGAGCATGACTGAAATTTGTGGGGCTGTAGTCATGTGATTCCTGATCATATTTTGTATAGCTTTTGTTATTATAGGTTGAATCCATAATTGTGTTTTAGCTTTTGTTCAGCTAGACTTCTTTAGTGAACGAATACTTTTATCAAAATAGTTGTGTATGTATTAAAATGGTTGGTTGTTTGGTAGGTGAGATTGTTCATTTTTAAGACAAAACTCTGTCCAAATTTTTTCAAATTTTAACACAATGTATTTTTATGATATCCAGCAACTAAGGGGCCAAGATCGAAGATGGCAATGATACGGGGCCAAGATCAAATTTTTAGCCTCCCAAAATAAATTTTTAGCCTCCCAAAATTTTTAGCTTCTTTTTCTTATCTAGAGCCTGGAGGATATGCAGGCAGGAGTATTTCGGCTACACAAAGTCAATAACAATTCATTTTGAATAAGAGGTGATATATTCACTTCTCAATTGCCCTTAAGTATTTCCTTGAAGGCATTATTATTTATTAAGTGAACTGGAATGCAACAAGCTAAATCCAAAATATGAATAGTAATTTCCTTTTGAATCGTTTTGATAAACAAAATTAGGAGTGCCTATGGAGATAAGCATATGAGATAAGCATTTGTTTTAGAAATTTTTACAACACTAGAAGGCATCGGCTTTTGCAAGTGCTGGTAAACCCAATTCCAATGAAGAAGCAAACAAGCACAATAGATCATATGTGATAAATTTCTCTATCTCAACGACAAGAATAAACAAAGATAGGACTCTACAAACAACAACATTACATTGCATACCAACTTGGCCTTGCAACTACGCTATTTATAATGCAACATTTTGAGTCCTAGATCCACATGCTTCCTTCTTCCAGTGTGAACCCATACTGCCATTAATAAGATGCAACCTCCTACCAGTGCCAACATCAACATCTGGACTTTTTTCCTCAACCTTTGAATTTCTATCCTCATTTCCTTGCTGTCTCCTTCAGCTTTCCTTAGTTCCCTTAACAATTTAGAAATCGTGTTCTTTGTATACTCCGGCAAGGGTGGATCGTACTATAAAAAAAATTTGCAACAATGAGCAGTCTGCATTCAAAATTAATACATCATTAGCAATAAAACTTAGATAAATACACTCTAACCATTACGAAGAATATTAAAATTTATGCATTTGCTTGGTCTCATTACACCGTAATTTCGACATCCATGGAACCTTCTTGACGGATTTGCTGTAGTCCAAGAAGACACTATTGTGCAGGATTCTTGGCAATGACACTTCACGATTTCCTCTCCGTTGTAGTATTCACTTTTTCCTGGGCTAGATCCTCTAAAATGTGAACTTCCATAGGCCTCCTCCTTCCTTGAAGATCGATTTGTAACTGAGCTAGACGATCCCGCATCCAAATTTCTCCATCTGTTATGCACTTCAAAAGATGAACTTGAAGACATTTTAGATGTAAACTTGCTAGAATTTTGAATCGGTTTTAAACCCCCAATTTCTTCTGCTATTTGCATGCAAAATGGGTTTCTGTCTTGGAAAACCCCTAATTTCACAGGTTTTTCCCAATTCGGATGCAAAATGGGCTCTATCTTGCTTCCCGTAGAAATTAGGATGTGAACTTCCAAAAAAGCCCTTACCCGGCCGTTGTTTTCTGTACAGATTCATGAGTTTTGGGTGGCGACGCCATATAAGTCCTCAATTGGCACAAGAATTTTAGTTAAGGGGCTTAATTGGTGCGATAAAACTTTTAGGGACCAAATCGACTTTAGTAAAATAGTTTGAGGACTAAATTGGCGATTTTCCCTTCATTAAATTACCAAATAACCAGCCCAAGCAATCAACCTAAACGATCAATCACAATGAATAAGCAGATGAATTCAGTTCTCACCCGCAGTGGCATCGTCCTCCTCTTTCCTGAAGTAACAAGGCTGTGAGTTGGCTGTCTATAAATATTGGGATACCCAATGCCAAAGGTAAGAATTTTATACGAAATTTTCATTAACCTAAAGGCATTAAAAACTTTTCTTTTTCCCTCACTTTCTGATTTTTTGTCTATAATTGTACAATTTCTCACCTAAACCTTCCATTCTTCTCCTCAAAACTTCTCCCATGCTTCTTGCCATCTGCACCTCCTTCTTTGTGACCTTAATTTGATTCTTTTCATATCCTTGGTATCGGTTGGACTATTTAATTATGAATATAGAACATAACAAATAGCCAATATTTTTCCAATGTTTAATTGCTAGGCATCTTAATGATTGGAGCCTTTTAGAATTCGACAATATTAAAAGTAGCCAATTTTTTCCCAATGTTTAATTGTTGGCATCTGAATGATTGGGGTCATTTAGAATTCAATAATATTATTTGTGGATGATTTTTAAATTTCTCAAATGCTAATGGTTTACTTTTTCTTTTTTTTTTTTACTCCATTTCTAACCATCTGTCGCTTTCTTTCTTGCCAATGGCATATTCTGATTTTTGGACAATTTATTGATACTTTAAAAACTAAGACTCTACACTTCACATCAACTCGAATTATGTCATTCCAGAGAGTAATATATACATATTATACTTATTAGATGAGTATATAGAAAGGTAAGTAGTTGGCTAAAATATTGAGGAAAAGTGGATGATTAATGGCCTAAATATTCTATGAGCTCATTTTTCTTGATAAATACTTTATAATAAAATTAAACACGGAATCAATTATATCTTTTGTATTCCATGGTCCATAGTCTCTTATCTTGATTATATATATAACTATCTTAGTCATTTTTCTGTTAGTTTATGCTATGCATGCTGCTTTTATCAAATCATGTATGCAGTAACAAGCCGGCTATATTGCACGAACGTCCAGGACTCCAACATTCAGACAAATGTTCAGTCTCTTCTGAAAATATAAATATTGTCACCATCTAAGTTTTTATGTGAAGAAGGTTTGCATATATGTTAACGTATCTGTAACTTTACATATTTGTTTGATATATCTTAGAAAATCCATAGCCATATAAGAGTTCCAATCAAATTTCTCAAAATTATATCTATTGCTTGTTAAGGTGGTTATGTAAATTTAACCTTTGGTGAAAACCATCACCTATTAAACTCAAAATCTATATAGCGATTATTAATAAATAAATTACTGATAAAATTGCGGAAGCGTACTTGGATTCATATCGACAAACTGATATATGAATCTCCAAGAGTATTGAGGTGGTCTTCCAGGTCAACATGTATTCACCGATCCTTGAGAGAGCCATTTAGTATCTCTCTGGTATCTTTCCTGATGATGGAATATTAGGGAAAAGCTATATTTTGTGGTATTAGAAAATACGACAATTAGAATGATATATGTGACCTGGGGACCATAACCCTATTTATAGGTAACATTTCTGTTACCTTTTGAAACCCTATTTCAGTCCATCATAGAAATAGGAGTCCTTAAGTCTCTACACATTAAAAGCCTACATCCTATTAGATGCATTAAGTTCAAACCATATTTGATCACTTTAATTGGACTTAACCTTATTTGACAGTTTGCAACTCATAATTATTCACATACAAGTCCAACGTTGGATTAAGGATCTAACAATTTCCCATTTGAACTATATGTGTAACCTTATAATTATGTTTCGCAATTAACCGTATGATCTCAACTTTACTATCATTGCTAAAATGTATCTGTAGCCAATTCGGTCCATCAATCACACCAATATCGGATCAGAGCGATTTTTGTTACAATTTCGTAACTCGACCCATCAATGGTCACATATATCTATACAATTGAATGACATGTATCATGATGTGGATGTGTAATATGAAAATTTCATGTAATGTGATCAAAACATGCCTATTTCCAACTGGTCCACTTTAAATTTTTATAAGATCAAATCATACCAATGTCAGAGTGTAAATAAATCCAAACTTTATTTATGCATAAAATATCCTTAAATCATTAATAACCGAAAAGTATCATAAGAGCATTTAAAATATCAAACTCCCACTAAAACTGTATATCATTTAACAACATGACACCCATATGAGTAGTATGTTCATAAAACATTTTGGGTGACAATCCCTTAGTAAGCGGATCCGCAACCATAGAGTTTGTCCCAATATGCTCTATCGACAACTGTCCACTCTGTACTTTTTCTTTAATAGATAGGAACTTGATATCTATATGTTTAAATTTCATCAAACTTCTGTTATTATTGGAATATAGGACTGCTGACTTATTGTCACAAAATAATTTGAGTGGTCTTTCAATACAATCCACTACACGTAATCCGGTGACGAAGTTTCGCAGCCAAATTTCATGGTTGGATGCCTCATAACAAGCTATAAACTCTGCAGCCATAGTGAAAGATGTTATGAGGGACTATTTAGCACTCTTTCAGGATACTGTATGACGATGCCTGCCCAACTCTCACCAGGACTCGATACAATTTCAATTCAAATTTAAGATAAACAACTAAGGAATGACAGTCGAAGTAAAAAAAGTCACTTCCTTAAACAAACTTTCAAGTGTTACAACTTAAGTTCTCAAAAGTGCATCACTTTCCCCAAAATACAGTCTCCAAAAAGTCGTATAATCAATTACATTAAAATTCTAATCAAAGGGCCATCAAGTCGACATCTCCATAATTCTTTCCATTGCGGCTCCTATCAAGGAAAACAAAACTAATGAGATGAGTTGACGCTCAGTGAGGCCAAAAAAATCATGCAAGCACGTAATTTAAAGTAGTAATAAAACTTGTACGAGAAATAAAACTACAACATTTAAGTAATTCATGAATATTCACAAAACAACTCATTTCCACTTGCTTTGCCAAAATTCAATCTAGTATCTCCTCGTGATGACATTCCGTCACCCGAGTGGGTAATTAAGTTCGTAGAACTTTATTTATTCCATTTATGATTCTGAATCGACATGAGAGGTACCTCCTACCCGAATCGGTGTAGTACATGCTATCACCCAAGGAATCAATTATATGTTTATAGTTCTGAGTCGACATTAGAGGTACCTCCCACCCGAATTGGTGTGGTACCTACTATTGCTCAATGGTCGATGAGACATTGCTCCAATCGACTTATACTTTATTTATGGTTTTGAGTCGATATGAGAGGTACCTCCCACCCAAATTGGTGTGGTACTTACTATTGCTCAGTGGTCGATGAGACATCGCTCCAATTGACATAGAAAGGTTTGTGGTTTTGAGACGACATGAGAGGTACCCCCCTCCCAAATTGGTGTGGTATTTACTATTGCTCAGAACTCACAAGTTAAATATATCCATGTACAATTACCAATCATATGTATTCATGTAATAAGTATCAAGTAGTTAAAAGAGAGAGAGGACGAGAGCGATAGAGTACACTCTCGCCTCGACAAGTTTACGTATCATGTATAACACTTATACAATTAATATTTCAATTACATAAGCATTTAACATGCACTTGACACTCACCTAGTTAAAATAAGAGAGTGGTGCACAATCAAGTATTTAAGCGTCCGCTGTGAGGTCCTCTTGAAGGTCCCCTTGAGTGCTTGAGCAAAAATAATCGGTGATTACACGCTACCATTTAAAAACCCCTAACTATCGGAGAAGATTGTACTCTTGTACAATATTTAAAAAATTATCGTGAAAAGAGCCTAAATTACTCGTAAATTGAGGTTCAAAAGTGGAGTTTAATCATGCAAGGCAAAACTATTTTTCCTCAAGAAATCAAGTCTAAAACGGTTATTTAATATCGACGGGCAATAAAGAGTTTTTAAAAACTCAATCCCCTTCAAGTTCAAAAATTTCAGTGTTGATGAGCAATTTTTGGAAAATCGTATCTCACAGTCCGTAGGTCCAAAATTGGAAAACTTAATACCGTTGGAAACTAGTTCCAAAGTCCTAAAAGTGTATAGAAGACACTTTTCCATGATTCTAAATGGAAGACACTCACATTTTGGTTTAAAGTTGCTGACTTGCACTTCCAAGATAGATTTGGGGTTGGTTTTTAGCTAACTTTGGGAATTCGGCAAAATTCATAGAATGTGAACTAGCCTTTAAAATTTGAAATTTAATTAGAGTTATAATCAAAGTTTAAAACACAATAAACAGAATAAGAATCGGAGTTTTGAGCGCAAAAGTTGGTTTAAAATGACTACCATTAGGCAATTTTCCAGATTTGAAACACAAACTTTGAGACTTTAGTTGGACATCAAAATGGACTTGGAATGCCACCAAATTTGGTATGATTACACTACCATATAAGGGATACTCTTCTGTCAAATTTCATGTAAAAATTCGTACGGAAAGTCAGTTAACAAGACCACTAAAGTTCCAGAAATTTTCAAGGCAATTCTGCCTTATGCTTCCGTTTTCCTTTTTTCAAACCTTTGGCCAATGAAATCATCTCAAACATGGTTCATTTATAAGGAAAAGATCTAAGAAACATCCAACATATATTTGGTAGGTGATTGATACCAAAAGTTTCAAAATAACAAGTCCCAATTCGAGCTAGGCCATCGGCTAGCCAAAATTAGGGTTCTCGATCACTGACGTAGTTCAGTAATTCAGCCACAACTCACTCAATTCAACTTGGAATTAAGCATGGTTGGTGGAGTTGGAAACTAAATTCATAGGGCTACAATTCATCAAAAAAAATCATTTTGAAATTCAGTTAATAGCTAGCTCAAATTCAAGCAACAATTCCCAGCACATTACTGACTCTCCAGCACAGTAATAAAACAAAATAGGTTACTTTGAAGAACTGATATAGCTCACTCAGTTTGAATCAGGGGATGTATTTTATACCGTTAGAAAACTGGAAGTGTCTAGTTTCAAATGCCGTAAACGACACTCAATTTCAATGTTGGAGCAAAGAGCTATGATCGTTCAAAGTTTGCTGCCAAGTAACCTCTGTTACCCGTTTTCTAGCTTTGAAGGATTTTCAAAAATGCAATCTTTACCCAACCAAATCAAGTGATTTTTGGTGGAAAATTTCCACACAACCTATACAACATATCTACATCAAAATCAAGGTCATTTGGTCACAAAAAATCGCACCAAGTGCTTTGCAAAAATAGGGCAGAATTCGGCCCTTTCTCATGCAAGCTTTCCTTTGATTTTCTTTTCATTTTTTCAACTTATATCCACTAGTTTAACACTTAATCAACATAAATAACACCAAAATCATCATATCAGTCCAAATGTCCATTGTGAAATTTCATAGAGTCTATTGTAGTATTTCATAGAGCCCACTCAAATGATTTTCAGCAAAATAAAGATACCCATATGAAGTTACAAGGTTCCAAGTGAAATCTAACTCACTAGAATCAAGTTTCAAAGGTTGGATGATTTACTACTTTTTGGTTGATGAAACTCAGAAATTTCGGCCAGTAAGAGCTCCAAGAAAACCGCGGAAATGATGCTCTCTTCCTAATCCAAGTGAGTCTCCAAGTTGTTGTGAGTTTGTGTAGTGAATTTGGAGTGAAATGGTGCAAGATTTGAGTGAGATGAGATGCAGTTTTGCTCCTTCTTCTTCCTTGAGGGTTTCGGCAGCTTCAAGAGAGAAAAAAGAGAGATGGTGCTGATATGGGAAGCTTCTTGGAGAAGCTTGGTGGTTGGTAGCTTTAGGTGCACAAAAGTCAACTCTCAATAGTGCGCGTATGCGTACGTTTCGTGCCCGTTTTCTCTCGAGTTTGTTTCACTTGTGCACTAAACCTCTAATGCACTTCTTTTAACACTATTATTAGTCATTCTTGGTAGTCTAACAATAATTTTCTAAAATCTTTCAATTAGTCACGCACGTCAAAACATGAACTTCCAACTCGCGCGCGATAAAGCACAATTTCTAAGAAATTCTTGTAACGGTGATATAACCAACTAATACTAGGGTAATTAATCATAAAATACCTATTTTAAAACTAACGCATAAGTTCTCAAATCTCTAAGGTCACTGTACTCTCAAATCGAATATTGCCTCCAAACGCATACTCACTAAACGAACTTCCGAAAATTAAATTTATTAACGGGACATTTTAAAAATATATGCAAGTCATAATTCTATGTAAATGGTTCTAAAAGGGTTGAAATAAATTATTCAGAAAAAATGGGTGGATAAATATTTAAATAAACCAGTAAAATAAGATAAAATAAGTAAATTTTTGAGTCCTCATATCCTCCTCTCCTTAAAAGAATTTCGTTCTCGAAATTCATACCTTGATCTTTTTGTAACCCTAAATACTTCTTTCGGTCTCCTCTTCAACTTCTCAAATTACTTTCTCGATTCCATAATCTCTCTATAAAACCTTCATCAGAGGGATTTGCTTGCATTCTAACTTCTTCACTTTTCGATAAAATCTTTATTGGTCTTTTCCTCACGTGACCAATTTTCATCACTCTTACTTCTCCCATTCAAAACTCACACTTATTGAACTGAACTATCCTCCGGTGCCATTCAGGGTCTTATTACAGGTCTAGAGGTGTGGAGCAATAGATTACATATACATATAAACCGTAAAATCAATTAAAAGTAAGGTAAAAATTTGCATATATCATAAAAGATTATAATAGTTACACTAAGTTATAATAAGTTCATCAAATCATTTCAAAAGAACAGGGGAAACAACAAGATCAAAATGTGTTAAGTCGTAATATACAACAAAAAGATGTCATCCCCTATAAAAAAGATTACAACCTCTAAAAGTGTCAGTCCATACTAGGGTAAAACTACGATCTCTATTTGTCGCGTAGAGTCAGATTCACCCCTACTCATAGAGTTTCTACTACTTGGATCCCTCTTATAATTATCAGCATTAATCACTCTTTCTGGCACTCCACTGATTTGCAGTAGATTTAGCAGGTTGTTGAGAATTTCCTTCTCCCTTAGAAGCTCTAGGGCAATTCGAAAACTTATGCTCGGTAATACCGCATCTCAGGCATTTTCCTTGCTTTCTCCAACACTCGGCCTCAGTGTGGTCAATCTTGCTATAGTATCCGCAAGTTACGCGAGGAGTTACGACTTGACCAGTTTGAGATTTTCTCTTTTGTTGATCTCGCCTACTCTGATTTCCTTTTGACGGGGCTTCGCTTGATGGAGTTTCTCCGGGTTTTTCAGGCATTTTCACTCCTCTAGACCTTTTTCCTATTTTAAGAGGTTGGGTAGACCTCTCGGACTGTTTAGGGTTATTGATTGGATTACCCCTTTTTCTAGTATGAAAAACTTTAGATTGAAACTTAGCATTTTCTACCCTCTGTGCCTTATCCAAGGCATCCGTAAAAGTGATAATCTAGGCAGCTGCTAGAGATTTTTTGATTTCTACATTTAACCTTTGAATAAACCTCCTTATCCTTTTCCGTTTGGTGACTACCAGTTCAGGGACAAATTTGAAAAATTTAGTGAACCGCTCCTCATATTTGGCCACACTTAGTAATTCTTATTTCAACTTAATAAAGTCGTCCTCCCTCTTCTCTTGTATAATTAGCGGGAGGAACTTGACATTAAACTCTCTTTCAAAGTTTACCCAAATCCAAGAGATTTGTTCTCTTTCCCACTTTGCACTAACAACATTCTATCACGAGCGTGCCGCCCCCTCAAATTGAAAAAAGGCAAAATTCACTTGTCTTTTCTCGGTATAATCTAAACCAACAAAAATATCAACCATCCTTTCAAACCAATTTTTCGCTACTTCAGGATCAGACCCTCCATGGAACTTAGGTGGAGCGAACTTCAAGAATCGCTCTAGGGCTTTATCCTTACCCCTCTCTTGGTTTCTAGGTTGGTTGACTAGTTCAGGTCCTTAGCGCTCAGCTAAGCGCTCAAGAATATCGGTCATGCGATTAATGGCCGTAGCCACTTGGTCACCCTCTTGGTTTCTAGGGTTTTGATTTAGTCTAATCGCAGATCCCTCACCTCCTTCGGAAGTGCGAGATTGTCGAATCCCATGCCCCCATCCATGTCCTCACCGATCCATTTAGCGAGATTCTAAACGCATAATAAAAGTGGAAAGTATAAGCGCATAAATTGAAAAACATGTACACATTGCAAGAACACTTTAAATCAAAACATAGCTATTTGCATAAGCTAGAAGTCATGTCACATGTCAATGTGTATACAACGAGTTAATAGTATCAAATACAGGTCATAGGCAACTAAGTACCACAAATATAAGAGTACATATAGGCAAAATACAAGAGGTCTCACGGCGAGCACCACCCTTACTATACTAGGCAGAATCAAAAGAAAAATCTCTAGTTAGGGACAAAACTAGAAGAATCCATGATACCAAGCCACATCATTCAAATGATTATAAACTCCAAATTCCATTCAAAAGCCTAAACTACTTTCTAAATTCTTAGCCTAAAACTTTCAATGAATACAAGTTTTCTCACTAAATTCAAGGTGAAAGTTCCTATATAGGCTAGGGTAATATATCAAACTAGAATGAATGCAAAAGATGTCTCACTTTCAAGCTCAAAGTGGGGTTCAAAACTGTTCAAATGGTTCAACTTTTCGACCAGAACTTCGACAAGCAAAATAATGGAGGAAGCAAGGTTTCTAACTCTTAAACTCACCAAATGGCCATTTAAATTTTCTAATCTTGACTCACCTCCAACCTAACTTGAAATTTAAAGTCTTATAGTATTTTGTGAGTAAAAATAGTGCTACAATCTCAAGTACCAAGATTACATAGCATGTAATACACAATCAAATCCCACAGTCCGGTATCCTAAACTTTTAAGTTTAGGATACTCTACAAAGATCTGAACCCTAAATTCTAATACCAACTGTAACGCCCCTACTTCTCCTAAGAGCGAACCCAAGGGTATCCGTGAAATGCCTGCCCACCTCTCGCCAGAACTCGATACAATTTCAATTCAAACTTAAGATAAACAACTAAGGAATGACAGTCGAATTAAGAAAAATCACTTTCTTAAACAAACTTTCAAGTGTTACAACTCAAGTTCTCAAAAGTGCATCACTTTTTCCAAAATACAGTCTCCCAAAAGTCGTCTAATCAATTACATTAAAATTCTAATCAAAGGGCCATCAAGTCTATTTCTCCATAATTCCTTCTATTCCGATTCCTATCAAGGAAAACAAAACTAATGGGATGAGTTGACGCTCAGTGAGACCAAGAAAATCATGCAAGCACATAATTCAAGTAGTAATAAAACTTGTATGAGAAATAAAACTATAACATTTAAGTAATTCGTGAATATTCACAAAACAACTCATTTCCACTTGCTTTGTCAAAATTCAATTTAGTATCTCCTTGTGATGACACTCCGTCACCCAAGTGGGTAATTAAGTCCATAGAACTTTACTTATTCCATTTATGATTCTGAATCGACATGAGAGGTACCTCCTACCTGAATTGGTGTGGTACATGCTATCGCCCAGGAAATCGATTATATGTTTATAGTTCTGAGTCGACATTAGAGGTACCTTCCACCCGAATTGGTGTGGTACTTACTATCGCTTAGTGGTCGATGAGACATCGTTCCAATCGACTTATACTTTATTTATGGTTCTGAGTCAACATGAGAGGTAACTCCCACCTGAATTGGTGTGGTACTTACTATCGCTCAGTGGTCGATGAGACATCGGTCCAATCGACTTTGAAAGGTTTGTGGTTCTGAGATGACATGAGAGGTACTTCCCATCCAAAATGGTGTGGTACTTACTATCGCTCAGATCTCACAAGTTAAACATATCCATGTACAATTACCAATCATACGTATTCATGTAATAAGTACCACGTAGTTAAAAGAGAAAGAGAACGAGATCGATAGAGTACACCCTCGCCTCAGCAAGTTTACGTATCATGTATAACACTTGTACAATTAATATTTCAATCACATAAACATTTAATATGCACTTGACACTCACCTAGTTAAAATAAGAAAGTGGTGCACAATCAAGTATTAAGTATCCGCTGTGAGGTCCTTTTGAAGGTCTCCTTGAGTGCCTAAACAAAAATAATCGGTGATTACACGCTACCACTTAAAAATCCCTAACTATCGGAGAAGATTGTACCCTTATACAATACTTAAGAAAATATCGTGAAAATGACCTAAATTACTCGTCAATCAAGACTCAAAAGTGGGGTTTAATCATGCAAGGTAAAACTGTTTTCCCTAAAAAAATCAAGTCTAAAACGGTCATTTAATATCGACGGGTAATGGAGAGTTTCTAAAAACTCAATCCCCTTCAAGTTCAAAAATTTCAGTTTCAAGAAGCAATTTTTGGAAAATCATATCTCACACTCCGTAGGTCCAAAATTAAAAAACTTGGTATCGTTGGAAATACTTCTAAAGTTCTAAAAGACACTTTTTCGTTATTCTAAATGGAAGACACTCACATTTCGGTTTAAAGTTGCTGACATGTACTTCCAAAACAGATTTGGGGTTGGTTTTTGGCAAAGTTTGGGAATTCGACAAAATTCACAGAATGTGAATTTGCCTCTAAAATTTGAAACTCAATTAGAGTTACAATCAAAATTTAAAACACAATAAACGAAACAAGAATCAGAGGTTTTTGAGCGAAACAATAGCAGCTTTAAATTGGTTCAAAATGATGACCATTGGGCAATTTTCCAGATTTGAAACACAAATTTTGGGACTTCCGTTAGGCATCGAAGTAAACTTGGAATGGCACCAAATTTGGTATATTATACTACCATATAAAGGCTACTCCTCTGTCAAATTTCATGCAAAAATTCGTACGGAAGGTCAATTAACAAAATCACTAAAGTTCCAGAAATTTTCAAGGCAATTCTGCCTTATGCTTCAGTTTTCCTTTTTTTGAACCTTTGGCTAATGAAATCATCTAAAACATGGTTCATTTATGAAGGAAAGATCTAAGAAACATCTAACATACATTTGGTAGGTGATTGACACCAAAAGTTTCAAAATAACAAGTTCCAATTCGAGCTAGGCCATCGGCTAGCCAAAATTAGGGTTTTCGATCACTGACGCAGTTCAGTAATTCGGCCACAACTCACTCAATTCAACTTAGAATTAAGCATGGTTGGTGGCGTTGGAACTACGTTCATAGAGCTACAATGCATCAAAAAAATTCATTTTGAAATTCAGTTCATAGCTAGCTCAAATTCAAGCAACAATTCCTAGCATATTACTGACTCTCCAGCACAGCAATAAAATAGAACAGGTAAATTTGAAGAACTGGTACGGCTCACTCAGTTCGAATCAGAGATTCATTTTATATCATTAGAAAACTGGAAGTGTCTAGTTTCAAATGTTGCAAACGATATTCGAGTTTGACGTCGGAGCAAAGAGTTGTGATTGTTCAAAGTTCACTGCCGAGTAATCCCTGTTACCCGTTTTCTTGCTTTGAAGGATTTTCGAAAATGCAACATTTACCCAACCAAATCAAGTAATTTTTGGTGAAAACTTTCCACATAACCTATACAACATATCTACCTCAAAATCAAGGTCATTTGGTCAAAAAATATCGCACCAAGTGCTCTGCAAAAACAGGGCAGAATTCGGCCCTTTCTCATGCAAGCTTTCCTTTTATTTTCTTTCCACTTTTTCAACTTATATCCACTAGTTTAACACTTAATTAACATAAATAACAATCAAAATCATCATATCAGTCCAACATGTCCATTGTGGGATTTCATAGAACCCACTCAAATGGTTTCCAACAAAATTAAGATACTCACATGAAGTTAGAAGTTTCCAAGTGAAATCTAACTCACTAAAATCAAGTTTTAAAGGTTGGATGATTTACTACCTCTTGGTTAATGAAGCTCAGAAATTTCGGCCAGTAATAGCTCTAAGAAAACCGTGGAAATGATGCACTCTTCCTAATCCAAGTAAGTCTCCAAGTTGTTGTGAGTTTGTGTAGTGAATTTGGCGTGAAATGGTGCAAGATTTGAGTGAGATGAGATGAAGTTTTGCTCCTTCTTCTTCCTTGAGGGTTTCGACAGCTTTAAGAGAGAAAAGAGAGAGATGGTGCTGATATGGGAAGCTTCTTGGAGAAGTTTGGTGGTTGGTAGCTTTAGGTGCACAAAAGTCAACTCTCAATAGTGCGCGTACGCGCGTGTTTCGTGCCCGATTTCTTTTCGGATTTGTTTCACTTGTGCACTAAACCTCTAATGTACTTCCTTTAACACTATTATTATTCACTCTTAATAGTTTAACAATAATTATTTTCTAAAATTCTTCATTTAATCACGCACGTGGAAACGTGAAATTTCGACTCGTACGCGATAAAGCGTAATTTCTAGAAAATTCTTGTAACGATGATATAACTAACTAATACTACGGTAATTAATCATAAAAATACCTATTTTAAAACTAACGCATAGGCCCTCAAATTTCCAAAGTCACTGCACTCTTAAAACGAATATTGCCTCCAAATGCGTACTCATTAAATCTCACTAAACGAGTTTTCAAAAATTAAATGTATTAACGGGACATTTTAAAAATATATGCAAGTTAAAGTTCCATGTAAATGATTCTAAAAGGTTTAAAATAAATCATTCGAAGAAAATTGATGAATAAATATTTAAATAAACCAGTAAAATAAGATAAAAGCAAATAAATTTTTGGGTCCTCACATATAGCACCTCCAGCCAACAAGTAGACATAGCCTGACGTTGACTTCATAGTACCTTGGCATCCAGCATAGTCGGAATCAGTATACCCAATGATCTCTAACTCATCTGACTTCCAATACATGAGCATGTGATCTTTTGTTTTCTGTAGATATCGTAAGAGCTGTTTGGTTGCTTTCCAATGATCTAATCTAAGATTGCTTAAATATCCACCCAACATTTCAGTAATGGACACAATATCCGGACGCGTACATACTTGAGCATATATTAGACTTCCTACTGCTGACGCATAAGGAATCTTTTGCATCTCTTTTTTCTCAAAAGCATTCTTGGGACACTGCTCAAGACTAAATTTATCTCCTTTAGCCATGGGGGTGTCATCTGGTTTACAATTTTGCATGCCATATCTTTTAAAAATCTTTTCGATATAACTCTTTTGTAATGGTTTTAAAATACCCCGAGATCGATTCCAGTGTATTTGTATGCCTAACACAAAAGATGCATCACCAAAATCTTTCATCTCAAAATTCTTAGTTAGAAATTTCTTGGTTTCATGCAATAGACCAATATCGTTGTTGATAAGCAAAATATCATTAACATACAATATCAGAAAAATATACTTACTTCCACAGAACTTATGGTATATGCAATCATCTACTAAATCATCTCAAAACCAAATAAAATGATCACTTGATGAAATTTGAAATATCATTGTCGAAATGCTTGTTTGAGCCCATAGATAGATTTTTTAAGTTTGCAAACCATATTCTTTCGATCTCTTGATACAAAGTTTTCTGCTTGCACTATATAAATTGTCTCATCAATGTTACCATTGAGAAACGCTGTCTTCACATCTATCTAATGTAACTCAAGATCGAAATGCGCCACTAATACCATAATAATTCTAAAAGAGTCCTTTGAAGAGACCAGAGAGAAGGTTTCTTTATTGTCGATACCTTCTTTTTGTGTAAATCCCTTAGCGACAAGACGATCTTTGTTATCTTTTCACATTGTCTTTCGAATCTCTCTTGATTTTAAATATCCATTTACAACCAATGGGTTTCGCACCTTCTAGTAATGGGACAAGATCCCGAATATTATTGTCCTTCATGGATTTAATCTCCTCATTCATGGCATCGACTCACTTTTGAGAATTTAAATTTTTCATGGCTTGACGGAAGTTGATTGGATCATCTTCTATCAATTCAGTGTCATCCTCATGTTCTTGGAGAAAAACAGTGTACTCATTTGGCACTGCACTTCTCTTTTCTCTAGTGGATCTTCTTAATGGCAATGGTTCTTGGAGGAGAAGAGTTTGTTCTTCTATAACAGTTTATTTTTTGACATTGTCTTGATTTGTCATATCATAATCAAGTTCAGGAATAGGATCTTGAGCAAGATCAATGACACCAGTGGGAATATTAATGTATTCCTCTTTAAAGACAATGTCTCTTACTGTATTTTCTCCCCCAAACTCGACATCCTCAAAGAACCGGGCCTTTTCTGTCTCAAAAATTGATTTAATTATGAGATCATAAAACTTGTAACTCCTGGATCTTTCAGAATATCCAATAAAATAACAACTAACCATTCTTGAGTCCAGTTTCTTTTCATTTGGCCTATAAGGCCTTGCCTCAGTTGGACATCCCCAAATATGTAAATGCTTTAAACTGGGTTTTTTTCCTATCCAAAGTTCATAAGGAGTTTCGATAGTTACTTTAGTTGGAACTCTATCAAAGATATATACTGCAGTCTTAAGTGTTTCTCCCTAGAGTGACTCTAGTAAGGTAGAATAACATATCATACTCCTTACCATGTCTTTAAGCGTTCTATTTTACCTTTCAACTACACCATTCATAGTGGGTGAACCCGGTATAGTGTACTGTGAGACGATACCGTATTCTTTTAGGTATTTAGCAAATGGTCTTGGATGTTGTTCACCTGAACCGTCATATCTACCATAGTACTCACCACCACGGTCAGATCTGACGCTTTTAATTCTTTTGTTGAGTTGATTCTCAACTTCAACCTTAAAATTTTTGAACACGTCCAATGACTGTGACTTTTCAGAAATGAGATATATGTAACCATATCTTGACAAATCGTCTATGAACGTTATAAATATTGTTGACTATTCCAAGCAGATGTGGAAAATGGTCCACAAATATTTATATGTATAAGTTCTAAGACGTCTAAAGATCTATTAGTTTCAAATCTCCTTTTATTGGTTTGTTTCCCCTTTATACAGTTACTACAATCATCAAAATTTATAAAATTCAAGGGGTCGAGAATTTCATTTGACACAAATCTTTCTATTCTCTGTTTGGAGATATGTCCCAATCTTTTGTGCCATAATGCAACTGAATTCTCATTGATTAATTTTCTCTTTACTTCTCTAGTACTCAAATGCAGAGATTTATTAAATGAGGCAATTGTATCAATTAAATATAGATTATTGTAGTGCATTAAAGAACCAGAACCAACCAATTTTGAATCATGAAACAATTCAAATTTTTCATTTTCAAATGAACAAAAATAACCAAATTTGTCCAAAGCATAAATAGAAATTAAATTCCGTCGAAAAGACGGTACAACAAATGTTTCATTAAGATCTAAATAAAATCCGGTCTTTAACAATAATCTAAAAACTCCAATTGCCTCAACTTGAACTGTTTTGTCATTGCCCACGTAAATATAGCTTTCATTATCATTAGACTTTCAGCAATTTAGGCAACCCTGCATAAACACAGTGATGTAAGTTGTTGCACCAGAATCTAATCACCATGTATGTCTGGTATCAAAGTTAAATTAATCTCAGAACAAACCAAATTAAGAAACATACATTTCTTAACACGCCAAGCGTGATAGTTGGTGCAATATTTTTTTATGCCTTTCAGCTCCACAGAAGAAACAACTATTCTTTCCCTGATCATCTGATTTCTTTTGTTGTTTCTTTTGTGGTGCTGTACCTGCAGCTCCTTTTTCCTCCTTTTTCTTAAGTTCCTTACTTTTATTATTAGTGGTTGACACCAGATGGACACTTTCTATCTGATCTTGTTTCAATCTTTCCTCTTCCTCTACACAGTGCGAGATGAGTTTATTTAAATACCAAGTCTCCTTTTGACAGTTGTAACTCACCTTAAACTGGCTAAACTGTGTAAGAAGATATTAAAATCAAATGCACTAGTAACTTCAAAGAGTGTCAATTTAAGTACATTTAATTTTAAAACAAGATGAGACATTTTCATAATGTACTTTGTGATATTACCTTTACCACT
Source organism: Coffea arabica (assembly GCF_036785885.1). Classification (NCBI taxonomy): domain Eukaryota; kingdom Viridiplantae; phylum Streptophyta; class Magnoliopsida; order Gentianales; family Rubiaceae; genus Coffea; species Coffea arabica. Next base: position 8,104,268 of record NC_092330.1, on the reverse strand, counting down.
ATATTTCATTGAAATTAGGCGTGTCAAGAGCGTACTAATTTCAGTTTTTTCGTTTTTGACAAACTTTTTTTCAATGTTCTAAAGGAACTCTTTAGCGGTTACTTTTGTTTCTGACATTGTTCCTCTGAATGCTTTTGGAACGACCTTCTTAATGATCATCAGACACAAGCGACTTGATCTCTCCCACATTTTCTTATCCCTCTTTTCATCAGAGGTACTCTAGTCTGTAAGAGGTGGGGGAGAACCATCCCTTAACGCAAGGTCAAGATCCATTACTCCAAGTACTAGTAAAAGATTTTCTTTCCAAAACTCGAAATTTGTGCCATTCAACATAGGAATATTATTGATATTGGTAGTAATATTCGTAAGATCATTTGCAACTGAACAGAAAGCATAAAATAATTAAAACTATACTCACATAAACCAAAATAATAATAAATTTAAATAAAGGTAACCCCATCTCAAGATACTAATGTTCCATTAATATTTTGTCTTTGGACAAAAATATTAATTTCTAAGTGATATCTTGGTGCAGTAATAAATACTGATAATAATAACATGTCAAAAATAAATTTTTCTTTGGGCCAATTTATAAATCACATGTAAAAAATTCAAATAATTATCACATATTTATTACCACAAATGCACATGTAATTTTATTAAATATTGACCTTTCTTTGGGCCGATTAATATTCATAAAATTACAAGTACCCAACTAGTTATATTTTAAAATAAATTAATTTTCATAATAGAGGTCACTTTGGTAGCATATTATTTCAATTAATTTATTCCAAAATATATACAATCATACCAATATTCAAATTTAAAATTACCCAAATTAAACAAAAATTTTGATCAAAGTCAACTTCAGTCAACTCTGATCAAAACATGGTCAAACATGGTCAAACTAATCAAATTGGATCAAGACTTATTGGACCAAATGTCCATATTCATAATTTGACCCAAATTTATCATTCAAGTCCAAAATTTTTCTTGAAATCTATAAGTACTTTATAAAACTACATATTTAATGGGCCATACATATGATTTTATAGGGTTTAAATGTCTTATTTAACTTTATTAGGGTTCACTTAAATTAGAGAAACCCTAATATCCTTAATATAAATATATGCAAATTCTCTTATATAAAGAAGCAAGCCAAAATAAAATACTAATTACGGTTGAATCAAAACATGGCAAGTTGTGTACCCAAGATTTTAGACATAAACCATGTAATTTTAAAATAAAATCAACAACACAACTGGATCCTTAAAAATCTCCAAAAATAAAGAGAAAATAAATTGGGGCAGTAACTAGATTTCTGGTTCCTTGTTTGAGAATTCTCCAACATGCATAAAAAAATAGATTCTTAATAAATAGTGCATAAATTCGAGAACTCAAATATAAGTCTTTTTAAGGCCAAGCAGAAGCGTAAATTCACGTCTGAATTCGGGCAAAAGTTCCTGACCAGACAAGGCCATAGTGCATACTTTATAGAAACATAAATTGGACAGCTACTTCGTCACATGAATACACAGGAACATTAAAAAGCATTGTTCACCGCATGGATGACATAAGCAAACAAGGAATCTGGATTCATTGGCCATGCAGCAAAACAAAAGTGATTGCAATTCTAACAATCCGTGGAGCCCACTAATTTGAAAAGTTGACCGAATTTATGAATCATAGATGCAATTTGGACCACAGCATAAAGATGACATTAATGATGAATTCATATGACATGCAATTATAACGGCAATTGTTTATCACATCCATTCATGTCATCAGCAACCAAGACTTGCAAAAGTAAAAGGCAAAGCCGAAACATAAAATCCGAAACACAGAGCCGAATTATGAAACAATCATGGAACTTGACAAAAAAACAATGAAACAAAACTTTCAGCCGTGCAAATTGCTATGAATTACTAAATCCAAATTATTTACTAATAATCAACCATATGGGCTCTGATACCACTTGTTATGGTGGTTATCTAAATTTAACTTTTGGTGAAAACCATCATCTATTAAACCCAAAATCTATATGACGATTATTAAGAAATAAATTACTGATAAAATTGAAGAAGCATACCTGGATTCATATCGACAAACTGATATATGAATCTCCAAGGGTATTGGAGTGGCCTTCCAGGTCAACACGTATTCACCGATCCTTGAGAGAGTCCTTTAGTATCTCTCTGGTATTTTTTCTGACGATGGAATATCAGGGAAGAGTTATATTTTGTGATACTAAAAAATACGACAATTAGAATGATACGTGTGACCTGGGGACTATAACCCTATTTATAGGTATTATTCCTGTTATCTTTTGGAACCCTATTTCAGCCCATCATAGAAATAGAAGTCCTTAAATCTCTACACATTAAAGGCCCACATCCTATTAGATACATTAAGTCCAAACCATATTTGATCACTTTAATTGGACTTAACCTTATTTGACAGTTTACAACCCATAATTATTCACATACAAGTCTAACGTTGGATTAAAGATCCAACATTGCTTATTACTGCATAGAAATGCTAACAACCAATTAGTTAGTAGGACATTTTAGGATAAAATATAGGTTCTTTAACTAACTAGAGTAGGTTACTACAAAGCTCAATTGTTAGTATTTAATATGCTTCAAGATTATTTCTTTCCTGCATTACATCTTCCCTTTTTTCCAAATTTCTCATATATGGGCACTAAAAAAAGTAATGTTTTTGTGTGGGCTTGCGTTACAAATCAATGATACCATTCTATTATTCAAAATGTCTTTTCATTATTGTTATTCTTGGTTTTGATGATCACAAAGTACTTTGAAATGTTTATCTAACTCTCTTCAAATATAAGTGTTTTTTGCCTATCAAAAAACCAGGTACGAATATGTCAAGAAATGAAAATCAACCAAAAGAAGAAACAAAAACAGGACACTCATGTCGGACGTCCGAAGGAATCTGTTGGACGTCCGAAAGGATAAAGAACATTAAGAAGGAAGCTCTGTTGGACGCTCTTAAGGAAGCGTCGGACGTCCGGAAGGATCGGACGCATGTCTCGGACGCACATCAACCGCGTCGGACGTCCGAAAAATTTCAAGAAGACTTGCCAACTCTCTGACGACGATCGGACGCTGATGCTGTCGGACAATAAAAACGCATCGGACGTCCGAACTACAACTTGGCTGTTTTCGGACGATAGGTTCGGACGATGATTTGGTCGTCGAACGTCCGACAGCCCCAACGGCTAGCTGACTCTTCATCTGCCTTCTATCCGTTGGAAGCATTGATGAAACCCATTTTTGGTCCTCTTTAAAAACGAACTGTTCTGAATCAAGAAGTGACTTTTGCACACTTTGTTTACAAGATCTCAAGAGATATTTTAGCTAGAAAATAGTCTCCAAAGCTAGATTTGTTCTCCAAGTGGTGTGAATTTCTTGTGAGCATTTCTCTTGTGGTTGAAAGTTTCATTAGTGTAACTTTGTTGAGGGTTATCTGAATGATTGTAAAATTTCTTAACTTGACTAAGTGAGGTTTAGGGCAAGGAGGAAGTGCTCCCTCCATTGTACATCTAGTTGATCATCTTTCATCAAAGTGAAGTTACTCAACCTAGTGATTGGTCTTCAAGTTTGAGGAAAGTTTGGTAGACAATCGGTTTGATATTCTATCTTATTTTTTTTGTTTAATAAAATTCTCATTACTTATTTATACTTGTTTTTCTAATCAACATTGCTCTCTTCTTCTAATCTACTTGGTTGATCATTACTAGAAAATAAGGTAAATTTTTATTAAAGAAAAAGTGCATAAATTTGATTAAGATTTTAATCAACCTAATTCATCCCCCCTCTTAGGTTGTCTTTGGGTCTTACAATTGGTATCAGAGTTTGGTCTCCTAGAGATTAAGCTCAAGCGGCTTGGAGTAAAGATGACAACTAGTCATGCTATGTTTGTTGAGGGACAATCTGTTACTAGACCTCCCATGTTTAGTGGCTCCAATTATGTTAGCTGGAAAGAAATGATGATTATTTTTTTGCAATCTATTGATATTGAGCTATGATTTATTGTGAGTGAAGGACCGCATGAAGCTAACTTTCTTGATGCAGATACAGGTTTGCTTCGGTCAAAAACGAGAGTTGAAATGAATGCTCAAGATAGGACTAATCACACATTGAATGCCAAAGCTATGAATGTTCTTTATAGTGCATTAGATTCAAATGAATCAATTAGAGTAAAAGACTGTAAATCGGCCAAAGAAATGTGGGATAAACTAAGAGAAATCCATGAGGGTGATGACAATGTGAGAGAACAGAAAAAAGCTATCTTAGTCACAAAGTATGAATCATTTAAAATTGAACCTCTTGAGGATATTGATAAAATGTATTGCAGGTTTAATGACTTGATCAAAGATCTCGAGGTGTTGGGCAAAGAGTACACCTTGGGAGAGAAGAACAGGAAAATTCTCAATGCATTGGGAAAATAAAGTGACTGCAATAGAGGAGACTAAGGATTTAAATTCTGTGCCTATTGAATCTCTCATTAACTCACTAACTTCTTATGAGTTGAAATTGAAATCTAAAGTGCAGGAGGAAAAGGATGCTAGAGCAAAGAGAAACATTGCTCTAAAGACTACTCAAGGTGAAGATGATCCATCTCACTTGGATGATGAAGACTCGGATGGTGATGATAATGATCTTAATCTCATCACAAAAGGCTTCAAGAGAATATTGAATAAAAGAAAGTTTAGAAGGGGAGGACCTAGCAATCAATCTCAAAATTATTCATCAAATGCAAGGAATAAAGGAAAACAAGAATTCAACAAGAAGCAAGTGAACAAATGCTATGAATGTGGACAGCCTGGATACTATGCAAACGAATGCCCCATGAAGAAAATGAAAGATGGGAAAGCTGATCGAAAGCCAAGATTCAACAATTTTCAGATTATTTGGAATGAATGCAACTCCGAAGGGAAAGTTGAAGAAGAGGAAGAATCAGCTCAAATGGCCTTCATGGCTATTGGAGATAATGAGGTAACTTCCATACACTCTCAATCTGAAAGTGATGATGAAAAAGATTATGATCTTGAATCCTTTGTTAAAAAACTGCATAATGCCTTGAAGGAATCTTATGATAAAAACAAGCAACTAAAATAGAAAATTACTTTTCTCATTCATGAAAATGCAAGTCTTTTTCAACAAAATAAACAACTAAAGACTGACAATGAATGTCTTGTAAGAGCCGAATTTGATGTTCAAAATGAGTTTGATAGAAAGACAAGTATTTGTGAAAGGCTGAAGGAAAGACATGGTGATTTGAAGAAAAGAATGGACAACTTGGATGAGACTTTGAAAGCAAGAAAGCAAGATTTTCTCAAAAAGAACATGTCATCTACCTTTCTTACTGCTCATCAAAGAACATTAGCACACAATAAAAATGTACATGATTTCACAACATATAGAAGAAGTGGATTGAGATATGTCAAACCATTACATGTTAAGGACTCTTCCATTATGTGTGGTTTTTGTTGTCAAAAAGGGCATTTGAAAGGAGATTGCTATGTGAAAAGAAATCTGAACAAATGGATGAAGCATACCTTGAATGATTTTGGATGGTCATATGAATGCATGCCTGTATTCTGTGATAATACTAGTGCTATCAATTTGACCAAAAATCCAATTCAATATTCTAGGACAAAGAATATAGATATAAAGCACCACTTTATTCGCGATCTTGTTCCAAAAGGTGAAGTATGTGTAAATTATGTTTGTTCTAAAGATCAATTTGCTGATATTCTTACAAAAACTTTGCCATTATATCAGTTCATTCATCTAAGATCAAAATTAGGGATAATCGAAAAATCATCTTAAAATTTTTCAAAGCCTTCGGACGTCCGAAAGAAGATGAACGGACGTCCGATAATGTTCTTCAGTTATTTTCCCAGAAAACATCTGTTCGGACAAAACCGTCGGACGCACGACTACGTTCGGCCGTCCGACAGTGCAACGGTTCACTTTTTAAAAGTAACTTTCTTCCTAATTTGCTTCAAACTCTTCTTCTATTTCCTCTCGGACGAAAACTCTCTCGTTTCTCACTCTCAAATTCGTACCATTCTGAAGCTCTCATTCCCAAATTGACTCAAACAAAACTTTTCCTGATCATTTGCGATTTGTTTCTCCTGATCATTTCACCGAATTGCATAACATTTCGCAAATTCCCAAATTTCCCTCAAAACCCTATTTTCTCATAACCGCTCTGTCCAATCATCTTCAAGGCCTTTTTGTCCCAAAATTTCTGTGTGATTCATTCCCATACTACTGTGTGCATCATTTGCATCATTCATTCCACACATTTCGCACAATGATGAATCTAAGAGGGGGAAAGATCACTGCCGGACGCAAGCATCCACTCAGGGATGAGGATGATGATGTTCCTACGGTCAAACGATCATCTAAACGCTTCAAGAGGGGGAGCTGTAAAGGGTCAAATGTCACAGCTTACACCACAACCCACCCCTCAGCCTGAGTCTGGACAGGGAACCTCATCTCAACCGCCTTCAAAATCAACTACAGTCCCTACATTCTTTGATGATGCTGCAAAAGATAAACACTCCTGAATATCCCAGAAAGGTGTCATCCCTCAACGCACCGTAAATTCTTCTGAATTTCACCAAATAGGTTTAGAATCCATTCTGAGTCTGTTTGCTTTCCAGAAATGGTCACATCTCATTTCTATACCTAATGTCTATTATCCTGAAATGCTGTTTCAATTCTTTGCCAATCTTAGGAAAGGCACTGATCAAACTGAGATTATGTCCAGGGTTAATGGGGTAGACTTAATATTTGATTCTGAAACTGTGAATGCCATCTTAAATACTACTATTGAACGTGGATGCAAAAGTAAAATTACAAATTTCTTTTCCTATGAAGAGCATCCCACTGCTGATAATGATTTTGATGGGGCTAAGATGTTGACTTATTTTAAAAGAAGTTTTTCTGCCCCTGCTGATGCTAAACTGAATGATCTTGCCCATGTGAATCTAATTGCCTTTTCAATCATTTCAAACCTGCTTGTGCCTACTGATGGCCATAGAACAGATGCAAACAAAATGGAGTTGTATTTCTTTTACTGTTTTCGAGAAAAGATTCGTATTGATTTTGGTTTTGTCATGTGCAAGTTTTTACTTCGCTATGTCACTGATTCTCACAGAAAATTATCTTATGGAAAATTTCTTCAAAAGATTTTTGAATTTTACAAAGTACCAATTCTAGATGTTTGTCCTAAAGAAGCATCCTCTTATGCCTTTATCAAAGGATATTTTGAAAGGAAAAATCTTGTTTTTAAGGATAATCTATGGGCTTATAAGGGGGCATCATCTAGTGAATCTAGATCTAAGGCTGCACATGATCCACTACACACTCGTTCATCTGTTGCACTCACTCCCATTCATCCCACAAAGTCTGCCACTAAGGGATCTTTCTCCTCCAATAATGAAGTGATTGAGCTCTTTCGTGAATTCAAACAGCATGTTCTTCTTCTGGAACATGGTCTAATGCTCACCATATCCTCTGAGCAACAAACAGTCTACCTAGACAAAAAGAACCTTCTTTTTCTCCCACCTGTGGTTGAGGAAGTTTCCCATGGCAAAGAGCCACGCCCCACTGATCCAAGTTCATCAATTCCAGACCCGAGCTCATCAATTCCCGTGACTCCTCATGACCCTTCCACATCAGATAAAGGCAAGACACCAGTTGAAGAAACTGCTGAAAATGATGAAGAAACTGAAGAGGAGGATCTCTCCCAATATCAGCTTTCTCGAAGGACACCTGGATCCACTTAGTTTACCATTTAGGATCACATAGGGTCATTTGCATTTTGTTTGACTATTTCATGTGTTTCTAGTGTTTGTGGTGTTCAACAATGGATATGTAGATGTAATGCTCATGTTTATGTTGTGTTCGTTTAGTACTTTTTGATGGATGATTATGGCTGTAATGGTTATGGATATGTGGATGGATGTTTAAGTATTTTGAATGATGAATGTGTGGATGTGATGAATGTTTTTGTTATTGGTTAATGTTTGTATGGATATGTGATTGATTGGCCTTTTGTGATGACAAAAAGGAGGAGAAGACTGGATTGGATTGAGGGATTGGATTGATTGATGATTTAATTGAAATTGAATTGGCTTGATGGATTGAATTGGTAGTCAAGTGAAGGGAAGTTTTTTTCAAAATTTTTGCTCTATGATCCACTAAGTAAGGGGGAGTTTTTGTCAATTGAGAAAGAGGGATCTTATATTGCAATCATCAAATCTCATTTCAAACCATTGTTTTGTCATCATCAAAAAGGAGGAGAATGTTATTCTTGGTTTTGATGATCACAAAGTACTTTGAAATGTTTATCTAACTCTCTTCAAATATAAGTATTTTTTGCCTATCAAAGAATCAGGTACGAATATGTCAAGAAATGAAAATCAACCAAAAGAAGAAGCAAAAACAAGACACTCATGTCGGACGTCCGAAAGGATAAAGAACATCAAGAAGGAAGCTCTGTCGGACGCTCTTAAGGAAGTGTCGGACGTCCGGAAGGATTGGACGCACGCCTCGGACGCACATCAACCGCGTCGGAAGTCCGAAAAATTCCAAGAAAACTTGCCAACTCTCTGACGACTATCAGACGCTGATGCTGTCGGACAATAAAAACGCATCGGACGTCCGAACTACAACTTGGCTGTTTTCGGACGATGGGTTCAGACAATGATTTGGTCGTCGGACGTCCGACAGACCCAACGGCTAGCTGACTCTTCATCTGCCTTCTATCCGTTTGAAGCATTGATGAAACCCATTTTTGGTCCTCTTTAAAAACGAACTGTTCTGAACCAAGAAGTGACTTTTGCACACTTTGTTTACAAGATCTCAAGAGATATTTTAGCTAGAAAATAGTCTCCAAAACTAGATTTGTTCTCCAAGTGGTGTGAATTTCTTGTGAGCATTTCTCTTGTGGTTGAAAGTTTCATTAGTGTAGCTTTGTTGAGGGTTATCTGAGTGATTGTAAAACTTCTTAACTTGACTAAGTGAGGTTTAGGGCAAGGAGGAAGTGCTCCCTCCATTGTACATCTAGTTGATCATCTTTCATCAAAGTGAAGTTGCTCAACCTAGTGATTGGTCTTCAAGTTTGAGGAAAGCTTGGTAGACAATCGGTTTGATATTCTATCTTATTCTTTTTGTTTAATAAAATTCTCATTGCTTATCTATACTTGTTTTTCTAATCAACATTGCTCTTTTCTTCTAATCTACTTGGTTGATCATTACTAGAAAAGAAGGTAAATTTTTATTAAAGAAAAAGTGCATAAATTTGATTAAGATTTTAATCAACCTAATTCACCCCCCTCTTAGGTTATCTTTGGGCCTTACAATTATTAATCATTATTCAAGAAGCTCAAACATGATAGTTAGTGGGACATTTTAGAGAAAATATAGGTTCTTTAACTAACTAAAGTAAGTCAGTTATGGTCCAAGATTATTTCTTTTTAATTAAAAATTGTGCCAACATAGATTAATGTTTATTGATGAGACCTCAACAACTATAAAACAAAGGCAAAATGTTTGTGTATCCCTTTTAGCTGAAATATTCATGTGTCACGGGTTGGTTAAAATCTCTATTAACATAACAACGCCCATGCGGCATTAGCAAGATTCAAAACTTAAACTATGAGTGGTTGTTAGTTCAGTTTAACTCTCGATTGCGCGATTATGTAGAATGAAAGAAATAAACAAAGAAGAGAAAGATTAGAGGCTAAGGAAAACTCTTGTATTGCACTCAAAATGATTACACGACGTATTCACAAATGAAGGAAGTTGGCCTATTTATAGGCAAGCCAAGAAATCTTTTACAAAACTGTAGAAATTACTGCACACTAGCTCTCTACACTTAGTCTCTAAAATGTTCTATATAAGGCAAGGCTCTTTTGTACAAATTCTAAGCTATTGCCCAAGACTCTTGAATGGCTTAGAACACTCGCGAATATTATCAAAACATTTCAAGAATCCTCCATGCATTGGCCTTAACCTCCATGGTTTCCTATTTGTTCATTGAAGTAGATTGTGCTTCTACTAATGATCATGATTTTGTACTGATTTCCCTATTGGTAGTAGTGCATGTCTAGTCGGTCACGGAAGGACTCACGCTGACCGTATCATCCTTCCCTACTTGCACAAGGCATCATCCCTGATGTTTGTTAACTTGCTTCATATCCTCGTATTAGCTCCTCGAATTGGCATAGTTTTGTGGCCGATTTCCAACTCATCTCGAACTCAGGTAGACCACGCCAACATACCAAGTACTCTTTTATTGGGGCACAATTCTTGTGTCAGATAGGATGATCCGCTAGGATCTCCTCTATGACCTTGTTGTACTTGTCCCTAACACCTGCGGGTACCTTTATTGACACGCCCCTTAACGGATTGTGCAGGTCCTTGTGAAATGGTTTGATAATGAATAGAGTTGGGATAGAATCTCGGACAACTCTACTCTGTAGGCAACGTTCCCAATATTCTTTAACATGGTAAACGGCCCTTTGTATTGTCTCATGAGACCCTTGTGCACCCCATGAATGCGTCTATGTTGGTAGAGTTTCACCAACACTTCGTCTCCCTTCTTGAATTCATTGAATGTACATTTACAATCAGCCCACTTCTTCATCTGTTGTTGGGCCATCTCCAAGTACAACTTAGTCATTTCTGCTTGCCCTTGCCAATTTTGGGCAAACCTAAATGCGAGAGGGATTGGACCCTTGTAACCACTAATGATGTCTTTCGGGGTTGTCGGTTAGAAACCTAGCACGATTTCAAACGAACTTTTGTCAGTGTAGTCATTCCATTATAGGTTGAAGCAGAATTGGGCAACATCTAACAACTTGCCCAGTTGGCTTTATTTATAGCCAAGTAGTATCAAAGGTACACTTCCAGCACATTATAAGCTCGTTCCGTCTATCCATTCGTTTGTGGATACATTATTGTTGACATATTGAATTCCGATCTTAGCAAATGGAAGAATTCCGTCTAGAACTACCTATGAAGTGTGAGTCACGGTCACTCACTATAGATGTTGGCAAACCTCAATATTTGACAACGTGCCCCATGAAGAGTTTTACTGTCAACTCAACTGTGCATTCCTTTGGGGCGGGAGATGAATATTGCATATTTGAATAAATGGTCCATGACCACAAGCATGCTTGTGCATGCTTCCGATTTCGGTAGCCCCATGATAAAGTCCATGGAAATGCTCTCCCATACGCGTATTGGGATTTGCAACAGTTATAAAAGTCCTTCGAATAAGTTTAAGGGTGTTCATATTTGGGTAATAGGTATAATTCGATGAACCTAGTTTTGCCTATTTAATAAATAGTACAAAATAGATCAATTCATTTATAACTATTTAATAAATGGGTATGGTTATAACTACTTGCCCATTTATACCTTTTGAAATTTTACTTTTTTTGGCATAGCGTTTCATAAGAAATAACGATATTTTAATGTGATTAGATTGGTAAGAAATTCAAATTTATTTCCTTAATACCCACCAAAAATTGAATTTGAATGTGTAACCATTTTTAAATGGGTATAAATTGGTGAACCAAGTTGACCCATTACTTACCAATTAATTGAAGGAATAATTTTACAGACCTCTCCTGAGGTGTCTAATAGTTTCACCATCCTCCCTTGAGGTTCTAAAAATATCACTTGCTTCCCTTGAACTAATTTTTTTTTATAACAATTTATCCCAATTCAAAAAAAGCAACAAAAAAAAATATTTTTAGGTGTGAAAAGATTTATTTATGTCAAAAGTGCCCTTCAACTATTATACTAGTTAGATTAAATACTTCATCTAATTTGTTAATTTACTTATGGGGCCATTACTACACATGGTCAATAAAAAATTTCCATCATCCATAACGAAAAAATAACAACTTTCAAAATTTAACAAAACAATTTTTTTCCATACCTTAAGATTCTTGCTATCACCACAATAATAAGAAAAATTACCCTAAGTGAAATCTCCTTATATTTGATTCCTTTTATTTATCAAGTACATAATATAGGAAAAAGGATGCCTAATATTGGATCCCCAATTAGATTTTTTTTTTTTTTTTTTTTTTTACATTTCAAATGATGGTTAATTTAGTTTGTAAACGGCTTAATTGTTTCTCATGTCTAAATCTTTTAATTTATCAACTTCACATCTAATTTCTTTTATTTGTCAAGTATATAAATTGGCTCTATTTTCAGATGACAAATTAATTAACTTTTTATAATCCAAATTATGGTTAATGTAGTTAGCAAACGTTTAACTCTTTTCCTTCACATATATGTGTAGTTATCCTAAATTATAAGGATAATAGAGTTATTTAGCCATTAGTGATGTAAGCATTAGGTCCCAAATGCCTAACAGAGAAGATAAGTGAAAATTTTAAAATCTCAGGGGAGGACAGTAAAATTGTCAAAAACCTCCCATTTAAACCATTCAAAAGCGCTGCATACTTTAGTCCACTAATTAAATGGAGATTTGGATGTATTAATACAAATCAGTTAAGATTGACACGTCCACATACATAAAATATTTGTCAAAGAATATGTATACTAATATAAAAGATTTTGGAAGAAGACAGCTACAATACAAATGGATTATGATTGACATGTTCACATACATAAAATATTCGTCAAAGAATATGTATACTAGTGTAGAAGATTTTGGAAGCGTGACAGCTATAACCCACGGAACTCTGGTACCCAGAGAACATATATATAGTGAAGGGAAAGAGAAAGAACCCCTACCCAAAAGGGAAAAAATAAAAACATATCAATCAAGAGCGCATGCTACTCCAAGCTATCAATCAAGTCCTTAAAATTGAACACCAGCCAACTAGCTTTATTTGCAACAGCACCTCGAAGTTGAACTCTAGCATAGCATATGAATAAGTCGGCACCCCCCGGTTTGCAAGCCTACAAGTAGTAGCAGCATAAATCCTGAGCAGCACGAGAGCAAAAGCTCTTCATTCATTCAATTTAGATGCATAATTGGCCAAAACTCAGAATGATATTTAATAATGTATGAAAGCTTGAACAGGTTTTCAGGTATCCATTATAATCTACGTAGAAGCAATTAAACTTAGTCAACGAAATCATTTCCTCCATGGATTTACTAAGCCTGAGCTCTAAATATTTTTATCCTGCTATTAATGTGTGGAGACTTCAGATAAAGTCGATTTTAGAACCATGTTAAACTCGAGTTGACGTGCAATAGAAACAGCTTTCATTGGGGATAAATTCTCCATTTTTTCCCCCTTAGGTTGGATGCATTCACGAAGTGGTCACCAAACTATATAAGATTACCTTTTTTTCTAAACCTCAAGATCAGTCGCACCATCTCCAATCATGACAAGTGATCTATATCTATTAGCCTGAAAACATTATTATGTATTTGGTCAATATAAAATCAATACATGACAAACAACTACTCAAATTTCAACTCACCTTCCTTTATCTGCTGAACTGCAGTAGCGTTTCCTCCACTCTTGGAAGTTGGCTCGTTTGTATCAAACAAAAACTCTCCAAAGCTTCCAAAAAGAAGTTGATTGGCAAAAATACGGTCAACAGGAATCCCAAGCGCTGATGCAACAGGCTGTTAAACTGTAGCAGTAAGAATCCTGAAACAGTTGCAAATGCCTAGTATGCTTCCATATTAAACACATGCAATTATCTTGAGGATTCAAATCAAGGAACTATTTAAAACATGCAATATTGATGCAGGAAAAATATCAACATGCTTCCATATTAAACACATGCAATTATCTTGAGGATTCAAATCAAGGAACTATTTAAAACATGCAATATAGATGCAGGAAAAATATCAACTTTGAAGCAATACAGGATTAAAATCAGGTACTGAACCTTAAGATTTTTGGCCAATATTTGAACCATCAATTCAGAGAATATTTTAATCAACATGAACAATGAGTATAGTATTTTAATAGGCATTTTGACACAAGGACAAATTGATCCAAGAAACCCTAGCCTCAATTTTTATCTGGATGTGAAAAAAAACTGTATATCAAAACACAAGCCACTCGGAGAGATAAGCATATACATTGACCATTTGGCGAAATCCTCCAGAGACCAAATAAACATCAGTGTTTCTAGCCCTCATCTTCTTGACTAACTCATCAATCCCAGGAGAAACTCTGCAAACCAAGTAAATCAATCAACTCAAACATTTTCATTCCTTGAGGAAACAGATCAGCTATGGCTTAAAAAACACTAAATGGTTTAGTTTCAAGTAAGTTCCATGCTATACAACAATACATACTGCATATCACATATACAAAGCAACACCAAATGCAAATGCTCAAAAGAGAGCAAAATATGATAAAAAATTGTCCAAATAGAGTAGTGGCATAAAACTACTTGATTCTTAATGATTGCACTTGACATAGGGTTTTGTGCGCAGTCACAAGAGCTCATCTTCAAGATGGCAGGCATTCTGAAATGCCTGATATGCACATCCTAACACTTAATCCCATCAAAGTGCAAATTTTGCACACCAAAGATATGGGTAACTCATAATCCGAATCCAAATTGAAACAGCTACAAGATGCAACTTTACATGGTTGTAGCCAAAATTGCACTACATAAATGGTAAAAACTAATTGACTTGCACAAGATTTAGCAGAAAAACAAGCAGAGAGTTCTGGTGGTTTATGTCTATATTTCATTTCGCCCCACATGATGATGCCCAAACCATATGGAGTCTACATTGAATTGTTAAAGAGAATAGATGATACATATAGGACTCATTAACTATCAAAAGAACTGAAAAAATTCTAGCATAAACTACTAACAATTGAATACAGTTTCTTACCTCAGAGGTCTCTTTGCAACGAAATCCAAGACTTCGGCTAGTGAAGGATTAAACAGAGACAAATCTTGCAGCCAAGGCATCTTCAAAAGGAACAGAACCACTCATTGCCCTAGTAATGAGCACATAATCAGATCAAAAATTGAATTCTATGCACATCTAAACAATGTCTATTAAAGGCATACCACCTAGCAGTCCATTCTGCAACAGCTTTTCCAGCTCCACAAAACTTAGAGAGTTCATCAATGCCCTCATCTAGGCATACTGTACTATCCACGTCAAAGCACACAGCATCAGCATTGCAGCACACCTCAAGGACCTTTTACAAATTTAAAGGATGCATCAATTAGACAAATCACCAATTAGCACTCATCCTCATCTCCGGTCATACATTCTATTAAATCTAATTTGTGCATCATATATTTTACATTACATATAAGACAAAAATCTTCTTAGACCTTAAAATTACCTTTTGATGGTAATGTGTTATTGAATTGGCCCTCTTTTGGGGCCTCCAATGGCTGAACTGAAGCATTGATTGAAGTGTATGATTTGACATATCTCATTGTCTCAAATTTATTACCAAAGCCAATTGTCTTTACCCTCAAAGAGAATGTAGGGAAAAAATCAGAGCTTTCTTGTGTAGAATAGGTGCGAATTGGGTTCAATCGTGCAATAATTAGTCCCTCCATCAAAATTCTCTGATTGTAGCCAAAAAATAAGAACGTGTTATAAAATTTTCAATGCAAAAAATCCATATCGATAATCATAAATTTCATCAATAAGTTGCATCAAATTCAACTAGGCACAAGAAGCATTAGTATATAGTAAAGCGTCACATTAAAAAACAAAAAGATGGGATGTGGATCAAATCCAAAATGTAGCAATACGCGGCTTTAGAGAAGTGAATTCAATAATGAAGGAAACTCCATTTCCACATGAACTCACACAGACAACTCTTAGATCATGGATATGCATTCAATCATTCAACAACCAAACAAAATTCAAAAATAACAAAAGAATACCTTGACTCGTTCTTCTGTGAACCAAGATTAGAAATTGCATTCAAAGACAATTTAGTCAAATTTCTATCCTTTTACTCCAAGATCTGAAACCAAACCAATACAAGCATCATATATGTAGCAAGCAGATGAGGAAAAATAAAAAGAAAAAATGGAAAACAAAGGCCGACACGCTAAAGATTTGCTCAAACAGTAATGAGTGAGGATACCAAAAGGGTCAGAATAGTTATACTGTGCCCATTTTCAGGGCATGAAAAAAAGGTAATTAATGACTATAATTGGTTGGTCCAATAACCAAAGCAAATTAAAGGGCACCCATGATATTTCCATCACTACAATAGTAATAATGGTTCAGTACAGATAGATACTTGAAAAGATGACATTTTTGTAGGGACAGAGGGAAAGGAATCAGAATGCCAACCAGGGGAGAAGGTAGAGGCGATGAGGAAACGAATGTTTTAGCCAATCTTAGCTGCCATCAGATGCTGCAGCATGCTAGTCCTCCATGTTATGTGCTCCTGAAATTCGAAGAAATTTTCCATAGAATTCGACTAGAAAAATGAGGTTGTTGGAGAGTCCGATAACATTTGTCGTGCCCCATATTTTTAAAAATAAAAAGATCAAAATTTAAGAATTTTTGTAAATTAAAATATTAGCTAAACGACTCCAAGTCTTTTCAAATCAGAGAAATAAGTTTGAGAGTCATATTTGTGAGGGGGAAAGGTTGAGGTTTTACCCTCAAGCACCCCCTACACCAGGCAATACCGGTTCCTAATTTAATTTTATTCTTTTTAATTTTAAGGCCAAAATGAGTCGATCTATTTCTAAAGACAACATGCAATTAATTAGCATAAAAAATTATCTAAACATATCAAAGCAAGCATAACACATGAAAGCAATGTAAAATGAGATGACTAATTCCATGGCCTCTATTGGAAAAGCCATGAGATAGAGCACTTGTGGCCCGCTCAATCACATTCCCCAACAATAAAAAGTAATTAAAGGAAAACCAAAAGAAAAGAAAGAAAAATTTTAAAAAAAATATTAAACACACCTATGCTCCATAGGGGTTGCATCATTTCTAAGAAAAGAAAATAAAATTAATTATAACATTAACTTGACCAATGAAAAAGCTAATTAAACTAATATAGTCCTAGGACCTAATTGAAAGAATAAAAGCAAGGTTTTGAGGTCAATCTAAAAACCACTGGAACCTAAGGGTCATATTACAAAACAAGGGAAAAGTAAGGGAGTTATGCTGCAATCCCATAAAACATGCCATCTTCTTCAAGCAATTAGAGCTTCAATATTGTTGTTGCTATATTTCTTCTCCACCGAGACTTCACCGAAAACTGGAAATTGTCACTCTGGCCGGCATTGGACTGGCTGGAGTTATCTCTCTTCACCCCACACGCACAAATTGTCATGAAGTAACCAGCATTTAGGACAAAAGCAACCAAAGGGATGAAGCTACAGAGAAGAAGGCGCGAGGTCAAAGGGAAAGAGGACAATAGGCGTGATCCGAGAACCACGCCTTTACTAGGAATCAAGCCAGCACCATCAGCGCAACAACGTGAAGAGAGAGCAGTGGTCCCGTAACAAACTCTCAACCACTTGGCCACGTGTCCGAATCTGATTGAAGACCTTAGTAGTTAGTTATTAGTCTAGCAGCTATATATAGAGGTTTTGGCTATTGTAATAGGGAGAGAATTTGATTGTAATCAAACAGATTTGGATCATTTCCAATCCATTTCTTCCCTCTCAAGCTTTTCTTGCTTTCTTATTCATCTTCTTTCTTTTCCCGCCAAACTCTGTAACTTCATTCCAATATCAATAAAATTCATAGAGTTGATTAACCTTCAAATTGTTGTTTCCAGTCTGATCCAACTTTCTAGTAGTTCATTGTTCCCAGTGTGTTAGTTAGCCTCCCATTATCACTCAGTTTAGTTTGTTACCATCACACAAACACACACTAAACCATTGCAAGATACAAAAAACAGCAAATGGAAAAATCAACTCCAAAATTTCTTGGCTTCTCCCCCCCTCCACTTCGCAACTCACGGGCTCTGGCCAGCTTTGGACTGGCCGGAGTTCCTCTCACACGCATACAGAAATTCATGAGATTCATTCCTTTGGTTCCAGGTTTTCGTTTGGGCACTTCTTCAAACAGGTTAGTTGCATTAACAAATGTTTAACACACATAATTAAATTCCATTATAGCCAACCCAAAATTTGCACCAACCCAACCAAATCCATCATACAGTGACAGAAATCACAATCAAAATCAACACAGAAACCTCATGAAGACAGTAAAATCTTAATCAAAACAGGAAGAGAAACAAACAAGTCACGTAATTCTCATAGTTCCACGTATTCATTAGCAGAAATCAAACGTAGGAAAGGAAGGAACAAAGTTTTACGGTGCTTTTTGAAGTTTTGACGGCGGTGATGGTGGTTGATTTCGGCAAGTGACGGCAGCTCCAGCTCCACCTCTGTCCCTTGGTTTTCTTTTAGGTATTTTTCTGTTCTTTTTCTCCAGTTATATTTTTTCTAGTTTTTCTCTTCTGTTCTTTCGTTTGATGGAGCTTGGTTGGAATCCTAGAACTAAGGTGCCATTTGGTAAAAGGTTTCGGAATGGGAAATTGAAATAAACCTCATAATTCATGTTTGATTCACTGATATCGAAATTGAAATTTTGACATAATGTCTAAAAATTTAGTATTTCACCGTTCCTTAGTAAGTTGGTGGATTTCGTCAAAATCTAAGTGTGATTCCCAAATCTTATAATTACATAATATTTAGTATAATTAATATTTATGTATATTATATGTATTATATATATTATATATTTATATTTATATTATAATATATACATATATATAATATATTATAATTATAATATTAGTATATTATATAAATATATATTATAATTATTTAGTTAAATATAATTATATTATAAATTTATTAATATTATATAATAATATATTTATAATATATATGTACATTTATAAATGTATATTATATGTGCATATAATTATAATATATACATGTATATAATATTAATAAATTATATAATTATAATTATATTTATTATTTTAAATATAATAATAACTATATTTAATATGTAATATACATTATATTTATATAAAATATTAATAAAATTAATATTTATATATTATATATTTATATTATAACATTTGTATAATTATAATGAATTATATATATATATTATATATTTATATTTATATTATAATATATACGTATATATTATATATTATTATAATAATATTTTATTATAATATTAGTATATTATATAAATATATTATAATTATTTAGTTAAATATAATTATATTATAAATTTATTAATATTATATAATAATATATTTATAATATATATGTATTTTTATAAATGTATATTATATGTGCATATAATATTAATATATACATGCATTTAATATTAATAAATTATATAATTATATTTATATTTATTATTTTAAATATAATAATAACTATATTTAATATGTAATATACACTATATATATAATATTAGTATAATTAATATTTATATATTATATAATTGTAATTATATATTTATATTATAACATTTGTATAATTATAATGAATTATATATATAATATTTAATTTAATTTGTTACAAACTTATAATAATGATATTATTATATTATATAATTATATATTATAATTATTTAGTTAAATATAATAATATTTATATAATATATATTATAAATAAATTATTATATAATTTAATTATATTTATATAATATATATTAATAATATATTTATAAATATATTATAAATATAATAATAATATATTTATAAATGTATATTGTTTGTGCATAGAATTATAATATATACATGCATATAATATTAATAAATTATATAATTATAATAATTATTATTATTATTTTAAATATAATAATATATAATAATAAGTATATTTAATATGTAATATATATTATATTTATATAAAATATTTGTATAATTAATATTTGTATATATTAAATAATTATAATTATATATTTATATTATAACATTTGTACTTTATATTTAATTATATGTATAATATTTAATTTAATTAGTTACAAACTTATAATAATATTATTATTAGTTATATGTATTATATAATATATATTAATCTCTATAATATAATTGATATTATTAATTATACTGATAATTATACATGTTTACTAATAGAAATTATTAATTAGTTAAACTAAATTTACTAATACATTTATACTAATATATCTAATTAGTGAAAATTTCTTATATCCCATTTACAAAGAGCTAATGAACCAAACATCAACTATAGTAATAATATACATTCCTAGCACTGAACCAAACAAATGTATTGTAATGATTGATTCCATTCCAAATTCAGGATGAATGATTCCGAATCCGAATCCGATTCTAACATGTGAATTCTACAGACGAAATATACAATTTTATTGTTAAAAAATATATTGGTTTATTATGAACATAATAAAAATTTACAGTTATTTGATTTCCTTTTTCTTGTAGTATTTTGAGCAAAAATTTTTTTAAATTTTTTTTGTAACTTTTCAAGTTACCGCAAGATGCTATTGAAATTTGGAGAGAAAATCTAAAGCAAATGAGACTTTAAGAGTGGGGAAATTTTGGAAAAAGGGATTAGGAAGATTAGAAATTCATAAGTTATAAATTTTAGGAAATTTGTAAATAGAGTTCAGTCGAATGAGTTGTTTATTCATAAATTATAAAATTATTCTTGTGGTAGGTAGAATTATGATTTTGCACTTATGTGGATATACTAGCACTTGTATGTGCTACATATGCACGTAAGGGTATACATATGTGCGCATGCACATATCGATTTGTATGTGATATACACCCATATTTGCTAAGATACATATTTTTATTCAATAGTAACATATACTGCATTTAAAAATTTTTCAAAACTTAGATTGAACTTACAAATTTTTAATTTTCTTGTTCCCTAATTCCAAATTTTTGCTTAAAATTACCATGTTTATTGATAATAAACTAAACAACAAAATTATATTGATCATCATGTTCTCACCGTCTCATTGCTTTACTGAACTCACACAATATATTCATCTCCTAGAGAACCTGTCCACTTTCTCTCCTATCTTTTCTTTTATTTTCTTTTCTTTGCAAAACTCCTAAAATAGGGCCACGGGAATCTCACTTGAGGGCACTATTTTTTATTTTAGGGTAAGTGGGAGATTTCGAACTTGAAATCTCTCACTTATACTCTCTCTCCCGTTAGTCCGAAATCGCTCACTTATGCTCTATCTCCTATTACCAACCAACCTATCCCTCCCTCTATTGAGCACTATAGAGAAAATTCCCTCCAACTTTTAGCAGTTTAACTCTCCATCGAGCATGAGCTCCCACGAAATTTATAGATGTCTATACTCCTTGGCAAAGGTAGAAGCTGTACAAGAATCTTGTATTCTTCTGTTACGTTAAGAACCTTCTTTTCTACCCAAAAAAAGAAAAAAAAAAACATACACAAAAAGTTTTGGTCAGATGAACATCCCTAAGGCACAAGTGTTGGAAGTGCAAGATTCAGCGACTTCAATTGTTTCAACCTTTTTAGGCACGACATAAAATGTTCCAGAAGCTCAATATATATTCCACAGATATTAAGAACCATAATCATCGCCAGTCACCCTAAGTCTAAAACATGATGCTGCAACGCCATTCTGTGGAAGTCGAGGGCTCAAATTTTTCGTTCAAATAAAACATGAATAATATGCTATTGGTTACTTTTTTTTTTTTTTTGTTTTTTCTAACAGTGAGGGGTTTGATTTAAGAGACGAGGAGCGGTAGGGAGATTAGAACGTGTATTCCTCTCTTTTTTTTTATAAGTTCTATGACCTCAACCTTAATCACTAGAATGTTATTCATCAATTATTTACTTTTTCATTTTTTTTACAAGTACGTGACTTTTGGTTTCATAGATTAGGTGAAAGAAGCTTTTTCCTTTCATTAATTGTGTTTGTTTGGGACTTTGAAAACATTTGGTTAAAGCATTTGATATTCCACCTAATTTTCTAGTGGTAGCAAGATGCCCTGTTTTCGGACATGCTTTGAGGAATACATATGTACAATTTTTTGCAAATCCAAATCAAATTGGACTATAGACTAGTATTACTGACATCAATTGTTGAAGCTCCCAGCAAAGTGGGCTAATGGTCCAAGTAAAGCTGCATTAATGTAGGTAATAGGCTCCTAATGACTATAATCTGTCCGAACAACTGGGAAAAAGTCATTCTGGTTTGGACCCCCAATGATGGCTCCTGTTAAGATATTAGGATTCAGATTGGCAGTATAGTAATATGGTTGGAATCTAGCTTCATAGCTAAAGGGTTGAGGATGAATTGATAGCGAGGGCAAGGAGAAGCCTCCGTGGTGAATTCTTTCTTGGATAGTTAGAACCGTGTCCTACCATGTATGATATTTTCAAACGATTTTTGCCTAAAAAATAGTCCATCTATCTCTTGGAGAGGCTCTTTAAGGTAGTTGAGGTGACTAAAAGGTTTCCACAGTTGGAGGTGTGCCTAGTGGCAGCCATGTTTTTGGAATATGTGGTAAGCAAGAAGGTTATGAATGTCACGTGTTGGAGGTTACTTTGGCTTAACTTGAACATGAGGCCTCCTGTAATTCATTCACAAAGCTTGATGTCATCCATAAGTTTATGTTGAGTGTATCTTTTTATCTCACGTTGTGTTTTTTTTATAAAGAAGTATCTCCTCTTGGTAGTTATAAATATAGTGGATTTAAGTGAGTTTAATTGTGTTAAGAGCACCAAACCGTGGACTAAATCACATAAATCTGCTATCCCTTCGTCCGTGGACGTAGGTCAACTAGACCGAACCACGTGAACTTCCTATTTTTGTGCTTGATTTATTTGTTTTGTTATTGTCATTATTGAGTTGCCAAAAACCCTATTATTCTCGTTGATCAATTTCTTGGGACCATACCTAACAAATTGGTATCAGAGCTACAGGTTTTGGGTCATGATCAGATTTTGGATTCTTGATGACAATAACAGTTTTTGCGTAATACAGAGAGTGAAGAAAAAAAAATTTCATTGGAGTTCAGTTGGGTTTTGGAGAAGAGTTATTTGACCCGTTGGATCTCGTTGAGGGTTTTGAGAAGAAGGTAGAGCAAAATTACTATGTTCGTGGTTTTTAGCCTGTGGAAATTTATTGAACCTTTTGTGAGATTTGGCTCGTGGGGACTTGTTGAGGCTTTTGCATCTTGGTTCGTTGGTGGCTCATTGTGGTTCGTTGGGACCTTTGTGGTACGTTGAGATCTGTTGGAACTTTTATGGAGAAGGTGGAGCTTGGTTGTTATTTGTCTACTATTTACTAACGTCGGATACATGCCAATGTGGAGATTTGTTGAATGTGTCTTTGTATCTCTCGTCGGGTTTTTATAAAGAAGCATCTCCTCTTGGTAGTTATAAATATAGTAGACTTAAGTGAGTTTAATTGTGTTAAAAGCACCAGCCCAAGTGCCGTGTGCATCAATCTAAGAGAGTTTTATGTGGTCCAATGCTCCAGACTAAGAGAAGTTTTGGATAGGCATCAAACCAAAAGAGCAAGTTATGAGTCTTTTGGCCATTAAGCATTTAGTGTTATTTAGACTCTTTTGTGTTTTCACTTTTAGGTGCCTTTTGGGCCTAAAAATTATTTCCTAGGTTTTCTATTCTCTCTTTTATACTCTTTTTCTGTTATAGTAAATCTGCTACCCCTTCGCCCGTGAACGTAGGTCAATTGGACCGAACCATGTAAATTTCACATTTCTATGTTTGATTTATTTGTTTTGTTATTGTCATTATTGAATTGTCAAGAACCCTATTATTCTCGTTGGTCAATTTCTTGCTACCAGACCTAACAGTTTGTATGTGCCACTAGAAAACATAATAAAGTAATAACCTGTAAGTTTGCAAAATGAAAAGTTTGGTTTCTTTCATCCAAAGTTCCATGTCATGATTACCTTGTGTATATTACATACTTGAATATGGAGAATTTGGTAAAATTCTGCACATGAAGTCTTCAGCTTGTTGCTTATAAGGCTTAATGCCATGTCTTTGTTCAGCAAGCTTCTCTGCAGTGGACAAAATTCGGTCATGAGGTTTCAAAGCATAATTGTTTTTTTCTTTTTTTTTTCCCTTCCATTTTAATACAAGTCCGAGGACAATTTGATATATAGCTATTTTTTGAATAGCCAAACACCCTTATTTCTGTCGAAAGTATGTTTGGAGGCAATTTCTTACCCTTGATACTCAAGGACTAACATATTTCTTATCCCAGCTAAAAATGTCTGTTGCAGCATTGGCTCCCAAACTTTTTATAAAGTTGTAGTAGTAGACATTGTTTGTTGCTTTAAAGAGCCACCCTGCACCCCATAGTAACTCATCTTGTGAGCAAATGAAGAATAAGATCTAAATTGAATTGTTCTGTACATAATTCACTTTTGAAGGTTAGTGTTCTTTTGATTAAGAATCAAGGCTACGTACCTTATAAGCGGAATGTGAGCAGGAAAATTGACAAATAGCAGAGCCAAGGAATCACTGTAAGAGCCTCTATATTGAATCGTGGAAAGGAGAAGAAATAGCAAAGAGGTGGATATCACCTAAAGATGCCACCTGTTTTGACAAGTGTCGCTGTACATTAAACAATGAAAGGACAAATCATACACGTGGCTAATGAATCATCAACTTTGTATGTGACAAGTTAGGCAGGTATCACTTGACACCTCGTCACAGGACCTCAATCTCAAAGTCTCAGTATAATGTGGAGCAGTGATCTCGTGGCTCACCAGTCAAAGAAGAATAAAAAGGAGAAATGATCATATAAAGAAGATAATTCTCTTTTCTTCTCTTCTTAATTGATGTGTTTTCAACATATTCACATCTTTCCTACTTCCATTTCAGTAACTTGAGCATCAGAACTTATTCTGGAAGACATAACCCCATCTTTTCCAGGTTTTCTTGACTAGAACAAGTGTAAAGTAATCAAGATACTATAAGCACATGGAAGCAGGGGCGGATTTAAGGTGGGGACACTGGGGCATGGGCCCCCACTGTCTCTCCTCAAATTTGTATAATAGTAATACAATTTTGATATAATTGTAAAGGTGTCCTCAGAGTTTTTTTAGAATAAATGTGAAAAATAGGTTACAAAATTTATATCATTCACTTTCCTCCTCTAGTCTCCCATTTTTTCTCCCAACGGAGCCAAGTACCAATTATATCAGTCTTTTCTTTTGGTCCCCACTCCCCAATTCCGTTTCCTCCTCTGGTCCCCATTTTCCCTTCACAACCGACGGCTCTTCTTTCTTCCCCCATTTGTACTTGTTGGTGAATTTATTATTTTTTTGCTTTAAAAAATTAGAAAAAGAGTAGATAAAAAATTTTGGTGTTATTTTTGCCCCCACTAAAATTTTTTTTTGGCTCCGCCCCTGCATGGAAGATTTTGCCTCTGCAAATAGCAAACTGCATGACTTTCTTAGCAGCAATATTGAATATGCTAGATCAACTGTTCAGAAGACGAAGGATGCAGCAACCAATGCAGCAGTAGTTTCACCTAGCAAATCGGAACCCAGATTGCTAGGTGAAACAAAGTACACACTCCTGTCCTCAAGCCTGTCCCAGCAACTATGGTTTGCGTTGAGATCACCAACACCAATGTATAGCTTGCCAAGAGTGGCCAAGGCACACTTGAGAAGATAATCAGTGGCCCAACGGATTGCAGCCTTTGCACTTTGTAACTCAAGTCCCATTTTCTTGCCATACTCAAGTGTGCTCCAAGAGAGCATAGCTGTCGTGAATGCCATCAGAAGATTGAATTTCACATTGTCTCTGGCATCATAATATCCTTCAGTTAAGTCCACCTGCATATCCATGCAGGAGTAGCTCATTTTAGGCAAACTTTCTTTCTTGCAAACCTTTTATTTCTTTTTTCCTCTCAACAGAGAGGATTTTGGTATGAAAGCAATTAGAAAAATTCAAACTCCACTTGAGGATTTCACTTTTGTCATCACTAAGAAGGCAATCTTTTTTTGTTCATAAATGCAATAATGAAATGGCAAGTGATTTTGTGCAAATAACTGGAACAAGATTGTGGAAGAACCAATCATGATGTCGAAGGTATATTGCTATGAGTTTAAGAAAGTGAAAGCGGTGACATATTATTTTCAAAGGACAGAGAACTGGACTTGCATATACGCATCTAACAACGTACCTGCTAGTAGCTAGGACTGCAAAAAGCGAAACTTATTTGGATTATGGCTGGCATGTAAAATGATGTTCCAAAAATAATATTCGTACAAGGTTGGATTAAGTAAAATTTGTGTCTAAACAAGTTTTTTCATGTATTAATGTTTATTCGGCTCATGTGTATATATTTTCATTTGAAATGGTGAAAGCATGTGTAAACTACTGACTCTTAGGCTAGGCTTGGAATTCTTAGGCGTGTTGATCTCAAGGATACTGAATCAAATGTTAAAGCTATATCCAACTCTCTGTTACAAGGCATTGTTGAGCTAAGCAACAAATAATTGTGTTGAAAACATATATAGCAAATAAAGCCAAAGAGATAGAAATTACAGGTGCTTGGAAGTGGGGAAGTATGTACACGGGCGAAAGAGCCATCAGAAAGGCCTGAATTGGACCTCCAAGCAATTTGTTGGCTGCTGGGGAGTCTCCTTGACCTTTGGCCTTCAAAGAAATTGATGCAAATTCTTTCATATCTTTCATGGTGTTTGACGTCACTTCATGCACTACATTACGCTAAGTTGTGTTTCTCTTTTTCTCTTTTTGTTTTTAATTTGAAAGTGGCATTATGTTTAGTTTTGTTGTTTAACTCATAAAAATTGCAAAATTTGCATTTCAATTTTTTTTATAATTTCAATGGCGAATCTTTTTCTTTAGGGCAACTTGGAACCTTCGGTATCCATTGGACAAGAAGCTCCATCGCAAAATAGGGAAAACAAAATGAAAAAGAAGTTTGATTTCAATATTAAATTACAAATTAAAAAGTGGGTAAAGTACAGAAAACCCCCTTGTGGTTTGGGGTTCGGATACGATATTTCATTATTATTTAAAAACCTCCACATAACCTTCTTGTTGATGCATCTCATTATTTAAAAATCCTCACATAACCTCCTTGTGCTTTAGACTACTTTAGAAAATGGATGGAAACCATCTAAATTAATGGAAATATATGAAATTCCTATATTTACCTTTTTCAAAACTTTATCAAAATTTAGCTTGGGGCTCAATTGTAATTTTAAAAACCTTTCGTGCTTCATTTAAAATAAAGATAAAATTGAGGGATTCATTTGAAATTTTAAAAGATGCGTCGCCTTCTTCCCTAAAGCCAACTTCATAACACCGAAACCTTTTGCCTTTGTATTTTCCTATCCTTTTCTTTCGTCCATCAACCTAGCCAACACCACCTTGCTATTGCCGTCATCAGAAATTGAAGGCGGAAACATGTAGACATATAAATTGGAATTTCAAATAGTTTGATGGCATCTCCCCAAAATAAGTCTCATTAAGTTCTGCTTCCCCGCAAAATCAATTGTATGTTATTTTCAAACCAGTCCCAAGTAATTCAATCACAGGGAAGAAAGACATTATTCATAGCTTTTTGAGCCGATATATAGTGCAATTAGTAGATCTACATCTCTCGATTCAAGTTGCTCTGAGACATGCCAAGTGCACCAACCATTTCTGAAAAAACATATGTTGAAATTAAGACAGAGAAAGGGACAAACTTTCCTCAATCCTTGTGTCTATGTTTGCCCTTGGCTCTTCCATGTTCTTTTCCAAAACCATAATTAGAATCTCTAGAATCTCTCGCTAGAGAATCTCTGTCTATGGTTATGGTGTTTTGAATGTCTTCTGCTGCTACTCTTTTCCTAGGATGATCTCTTCTTTTTCCCTTTAGATCTTCAATAATGCTGACAATCATCAGAAGAATCAAATGTTTCACTACCTGAGTTACTACATCTACATCTCTATGTTGATGACAGCTCCATTTTTTGCTAGATCCATTCTGATTCTAACTCAAATATACTACTTTTTAACTACGTTTGATTAAATTAGACATCAAAATCAAGACCTATGTGATAAATAGATAATGGAATCTAAATTTAACGAATTTTCGACAATGAACTTGGGCTGCCAATTGGGTTGCGACAGTGTTCTTGTTTCTGGGCTTCTGCTCTTCTGTTTGCTGCAATAGGATAAGGGCAAATAAACTACAAAATATTGTAAATGTAAAGCTAATATATTTTTAGTTGGTGGCCGTTTGTGGTTATTGTAAGTAGAACTATATATTAATAAAGTAACAAAGCATGCGCAAAAATTGAGAAAAAGAAAATAGACAAGAAGTAGAGAGAATTTTATGTTTTCATTCACTAGTTGTCCCAAGACTTCAAGGTTACAAATAAAATAAGGATCACCCCTATTTATAGGGAGATCAAGATAGAAAATACATGAACTTTAATTAATGATCATACATGAACTTTCTTTAATGACAATTCATGGATCTACAGCTTCAAGAACATATATGTAGTAATTACAAGAATTGATTACGATGTCAAATGTATCTAGAGAGAATACATATATCCATCTTAATGGACATCCATATTCATGGAATTTATTCATAACACTTCCTCTTGAATGCCCATTACATAAAAAGTATGTCTCGTTAAAACTTTATTAGGAAAAAAAACCAATGAAAAAAACCCTAGTAAAGGAAAAAAATACACTATTATTTATGTATTAATTTTTCCCCTTGATTTAAACATCATTTAAGATTCTTCAATCAGCGCATCCCAATTCTTCTCACCAATTTCTCAAATGTTGTAGTCAGTAATGTCTTGGTAAATAAATCTAGCAGATTTACACTTGACCGAATCTATTACACATCAATTTCAGTATTCTTTTGTAAATCATGAGTAAAGAAGAATTGTGGTGAAATGTGCTCGGTCCTATCTCTTTTGATATATTCTCCTTTCAGTTGAGCTATACAAGTTGCATTATTTTCATACAAAACAGTAGGAGGATTTTCTTTCTTAGGAAATAACCCACAACTCTTTCAGATGTAGTGGGCCATTGATTTTAGCCAAGTACATTCTCAACTGGTTTATAAATTGCTATTATTTTAGCATGATTTAAAGAAGTGGCAGCTATTGTTTGCTCTGTAGATTGCCATGAAATGGCTATACTACCACACATAAATATATAACTAATTCGAGATCTTGCTTTATTCGGGTTAGATAAATACTCAGCATTAGCATATCCAAGTAATTCAAGTCGAGAATTATTATCAATTGTTCTTTGGAGATAGCGAAAAATATATATAATACCGTTCCAATGTCATTTTGTAGGAGAGGAATTAAATCTTGCCAATACATTTACTGCAAATGCTATATCAGGTTATGTACAATTAGTAAGATATATTAGCACACCAATTGCACTGAGATATGGTACTTCAGAATCAAGTATCTCTTTATCTTCCTCTCACCATCTAAAAGGGTCTTTATCAGGATCAAGTGACCGAACAACCATTGGAGTTAGTTAATGAATGTGCCCTATCCATATAAAATCACCTTACTATCTTCTGGGTACAAGCACTTTGGTGGACAAAAATTCCACCTTTCATATGGTTAATTTGCAAACCAAGGTAAAATTTGGTCGTTCCAAAATCTTTAATCTCAAATTATTTCTTTAAATATTCAATAGCATTTTAGAACTCTTCAGCAGTTCCAATCAAATTAATATCATCAACATATACTGCAATGATTACAAAATTTGATCCATTTTTCTTTATAAAAATACATGGACATATGAGGTCATAGAATAACCTTCTTTAATCAAGCATTCATTTAGATGATTATATCACATACATCCAGATTATTTGAACCCATACAAGACCTTTGCAATTTAATGGAGTAATTATCTCTTGGATTTGATTTACATGCTTCAGACATGTTGAATCCTTCAGAGATTCTCATATAAATATTACCATAAAGATTTCTATATAATAAGCAGTGACTACATCCATTAGACACATTTCAAGTTTTTCATGCACTATTAAACTCAGAAGATATTTAAATGTGATCGTATCCATTACACGTGAATACGTCTTATCATAATCAAATTCAGATCTTTGTGAAAATCTTGGATTACAAGTCTTACTTTATATCTCACAATTTTATTTTTCTCATTTATTTTTCTTACAAATGCCTATTCATATCCCACTGACCTTAAACCTTCAGATGTTTGGACTACAGATCCAAAAACTTTTCTTTTAGCCAGTGAATTTAATTCAAATTGGATTGCATTTTTTCACTTTAACCAATCATTTCTTCATTGACATTCATTAACCAAATTGGGTTCATGATTCCCATATTCTTTCATAACATCAAGTGTTATATTATATGCAAATATGTCATCAACAATTATTTCTCTTTAGTTTTAATTTTTCAGGTATTGACAAAATTGATGGAAGTTTCTATAATTTCATTCTTTTCAAGAGCAATCTCTTCAGGAAGTAGAATTTTATCACTAACGGTATTTTGGAGTCCTTGAGTGGTTATTGAGCCCAAGAGGTCTCCTAAGTTTTAGTCGCGGTTTAGATTCATTAGTATTTGTAATTTGTCCTTTAGGGACATTAATTTTCATCGGAACATTTTCAATAGGGATATATGATTTAGTAATTTTTCTGGAGTTACTAAATACATCCGATAATTGATTTGTAATTTTTTGCAAATGTATAATTTTTTGAACTTTCAGTTCATATTCTTTTGTACGAGAATCAAGGAAATTCATTGAAATTTTTCAAGTGATTTTCTTTTTTGGTTGATCTTTTCCTCCCCCTAATATCAGAAAATGTGATTCATTAAAATAAAAATTTGCAAATCTTGCAGTAAATAAATTACTTGTCAATGGATCAGTATACTTAATTATTGAAGGTGATTCATACCCGACATATATCTTTAATTATTTTTGGGGACTCAATTTAGTCTGGTGTGACAGTGCAATTAAAACATAAATCGTATAACCAAATATTATTAAATGAGAAACATTGGCCTCATGCTTAAATACTAATTATAGATGAAGAATAAGTATGATAAATTGTCAGCCTAATTCTCACTAGTGTTGTTACATGTAATATGACATTTTCCCAATCAAATAAGAAAAGTTTAGATCTCATTAATAATAATCTAGTAATTAACTGTAGCATTTTAATGAATGATTCGGTTATACAATTTTGTGTGTAAACATATGCTACAGGATGTTCAATTGTGATTCCAATAGATAAACAATAATATCAAAAGTATGGGATGAATACTCACCAACATTATCTAGATGAATTCTTTTAATTGGATAATCTAGAAATTGTGCTTGTAATTTAATAATTTGTACAAGCAATCTCACAAACGCCAGGTTGCGAGAATATAATAAACATATAGGAGACCATATCGTTGATGCATTAATTAACACCATAAAATATCTAAATGGTCCACATGATATATCTATAAGCCCATATATATCACTATGAATTTTTTCTAGAAATACCTCTACTTTATGTGATGAAGGTCTAATAATTAACTTTCCTTACATGCAAGCAACACATGAAAATTCATTTGATTTTAATATCTTTTTGTTTTTTAATGCATAGCCGTGTATGTTTTCAATGATTCGCCTCATCATTATAAATTCAAGATATCCGAGGTGATCATGCCAAAATTTTAAAATCATTAGTATTAGTAGACTTCTGATCTACTAGATGATGTATTTGGACTGCACTTATCTTCCTATCTACTAGATGATGTATAAGTCAGAAGAGAGTAAAGGCAACCTTTCTAATACACTTTTTTTTTTCAAAAATAGTACTTGTAATTAATAAAAATTGACCATTTGTCTCATTCATTGTCTCGTATGATATACATTTATGCAAATATCTTTAAAGTTCAATAAATGTTTTCGAGATTTGGGAAAGAGTGCATTATTTCTAATAAATTTAGTTCATCTAGGCAGAAATATGACAGGGTGCCGAACGTGTGCAATAATAAAAACCTAACTACTACCAAAAGCAGTCAACAATCAATTCCAGGTACTGGAGCAGGGACTCTAGATGTGCAATGGGTTACTTGATTCACCTTGGTTCCAAAGAGTTTGTTTAATCTGATATACCAGAATTAATTAACTGACAAAATTTACTAACTAGTAGACAGTGGCAAGCAGGGTCGTCTCCCCAGGGACTGGAAAAAAGTTCGTTTCTTTTTAAGTGAAGACAAACGGGGGGTTTGAGGATTAAATGTTAATAAATTGTTAATTAAATAAATTAACTGCAGAAAATAATTAACTGAGACAAATAATTGGGAAAACTCTAGTCAAAGATACACTTCAGAAATGGTTCATACAACTGATTATTGATTCAAATATAATCCTAACATTCATTAATAAGTAGGTTTTTAACTGTCAATATAATCTGACAGTCAGTCTCTCCTTACCGTTTCGATAGCCAAGGTACGACCATTGACTATTTCCCTAATTTAGGAATAACCCTAGGTACGACCATAAGATTTAATTTCCCAATTGCATTAGAAACTAGAGAAACTCTACCCTAATCAATAAATACACTACGAGAGTTTATTTAAATTAGATTATATGTTTCCCTGACGTAAACCCAATTATACAAGTTGCTACTGAGACGAAAATAATCGAACAATTACGGATTTAACTACCCTCAATTAGCAAATAGACTATGTGAATAATTAAATATTGCACAACTATTCAATCATACATAGTAGCTATAACCATTAAAAGCAGAAAACATACAAATACCAATGAACGAAAGAAGCGATTAAAATAATTTAGATCTCACAGTTATTGTTGAATCAAATCTTCAGTTGTCTCTTTGATTAGAAGTATGAAATTAGTTCTCCATAATTGGAGAGCAGGCCATACGAAAAGAATTGGGAAAAGTTATTAATTCTTGTCTCCAAAAATTCGATCACAAAGGAAAAGTAAAAGACAAGAAGAAGACTATTGCTGTTTCGTTGTTTTCTTCCCAATTTTTGCCAAAAGGCAAAAAAAGTGAAAGACCCAAAAGTGAAATTGCTCTCCTTTGCGTTTCTAGCTACACAAAGATGAATGAATGTCTCCTTTTGTGCGGCCAGGCCCACCAGGAAGAAACTCACGCTCCAGACTTGGTAATAGTCTAGAGTCCTTGTTCTTCTCAACTTTCCTAATCTCACCAAATCCTAACGTGAAAAAATGAATGCTAATAGCACTCAACTACCCAATAGAAAAAAGCAGTAATTATTCTAGCAGAGCCTCGGATTTGGAGTCCATAATTCTTTGGAAACTGCCCCCGTGCGTGTGAAATCCCGACAAACCCGTCCTAGGGACGTGACTTCAGCGTGCCCACACCTAACTGTCAGCAAGTCTTCTGGAATATTAATTTTTAGTACCTTTCTTCCATCAATTTCTGTAATTAACACCAAACACAAAACTTAAGTAGAATCCTCCAAATAGTGCAATATTTAGTCCAAACAATTATGAAAGATATACGAAATAACCCACTAAAATGCACCCTATCAAAATATAGTGGCTCTTTTAGAGTCTTCAATTAATTTTGCACTGTCACATATTGTATTGACATTTGTCTCTCCCATTTTCAAATAAGAAAAATATTCTTTATTTTTAAATATAGTTTGTGTAGTAGCACTATTGATGAGACAAATGTTATCATCACCATTAATTAATCTCACGTATTAGGCATCTATTTCTTCTTCAGGAAGAAAAGACAAAAGAAATTACAAGTAATTATTAATAAAAGATATGACAATAAATATTGAATGAAAAGCAAATTTTATAAAAGATACAAAATATCATAAATTTCTAAACAAACATAGGATATTTGCCACATAACCATTTGGCATCTTTAGGATGTTCCAAGAAATTAGTTACATCAATGTGTGTCGTATCAGTATCATCATCATCATCATAATCATTCTTTTGATCAATGTAATTTGTCTCGATTTTTTTGTCTTTTTTTTTTTCAATGATACTTGATAGAGGTCAACAAGATGATCAGTCGTACAACAGGTACGAGACTAATGATCTACTATGCCACACCGGTAGTATTTTTTTTCATAATTTTTCTTTTTTCCAATTGTTTTGGCATTATCATCCCACTTCTAGGAGACATTTAATTTCATGTTACGATTTTAATCATTATGAGGCATGTATCTATCAAGACTGTGTCCACGATCATGGCCATGGCCTCGATTTCTACCATGACCACGTTCATGACCACGACCAGAATTTTGAAATTGAGTCGCATTCATTTCAGGGAATGGACTAACATCAGTTGGTCGGGGCTCATGATTTTTTAGTAATAATTAATTACTTCATTCAACTAAAAGGAGGCATGCAATAAGTTGAGAATACTTCTTAAATCCCTTTTCTCGATATTGCTGCTGTAGAAGCATATTCGAGACATGAAAAGTAGAAAATATTTTTCTAACATATTTTCATCAGTCAAATTTTTGCCACATAATTTTAACAGAAAAGTAATTCTAAACATTGCTGAATTATATTCACTAATAGATTTAAAATCTTGTAGTCATAAGTGAAGTCAATCATACCGGACCTTTGCGAGAACGATCATCTTCAAGTGGTCGAATCTTTCTTTCAGATTATTCTAAAGTTCAAGTCGATCACTAATGGTAAGATATTCCACCTTTAATCCTTCATCAAGATAATGACGAAGTAATATCATGGCTTTGGCACAATTTTAATTTGAAGATTCGTTCTTTTTAATAATAGTATTTTCAAGACCCATTGACTAAAGGTGAATTTTTACATCTAGTGTCCATGACAAATAATTCTTTCCAGACTTGTTTCATAAGATTAGCCATAAAGATATAATAGATTAAAGAGGAAAACTGTTATTTCAAAAAATTTAACCAAGAATATCAACACGTGCCAAAAGTCAACCCAAAGTTTGAACTCGCATTGATCTCTCCAGTGGTTGAATCTTGTATTTTACCTTGGCTCAGGAGTAGAGTCCTATGTTGATAAAGTATTGTAAAACTATTGCTAATATATCTAAGTTGGTGGTGGTTTGTAGTTGTTGTAAATTGAACTATATATTAATAAAGTAAGAAAGTATGTGAAGAAATTGAGAGGAAGAAAATAGACAAGAAGTAGAGAGAATTTTATACTTTCATTTACTAGTTGTTCCAAAACTTCAGGATTACAAATCAAGTAGGGGTAACTCCTATTTATAGCGAGATCAAGATAGGAAATACATGGATTTTAATTAATAATCATACATGAACTTTCTTTGATGATAATTCATGGATCTACAACTTTAAGAATATGTATGTAGTAATTTCAAGAATTGATTAATGTACCAAATGTATCTAGGGAGAATACATGTATCCATCTTAATAGACATCCATATTCATGAAATTTATTCATAACATAAAAGAAAAGAAGATAAAGCAAAACAAAGAAACAAGAAAAGAAAAATATGTGAAATTATCAAATTACCATTCTATACTATAATTCACACCCGCTTACCAAATGTGTGCAGTTCACTCTTTGTTAATTTAGATTATTTTTGTCTATTTTCTAGATTAGTCCAGAGTACAAACGAGTAATATGGGGGTTTTCAAATAATGAGAATGCTCGTGACTGAATCTCAAACCACAAGGGGATTTTCTATGTTTTACCCTTAAAAAGTTGATGTTCAGAGATAAATATCCATGTACAACTTCCAAAATTCATATTTTTTATGTATTGATGAGTCTTTTCACTATATTAAGGAATGTTAGGTGTTGAGATGGAGATACAATAATAGGTTTATTTGGTTAGTGGGTTATGAGCAAAAATTTATCTATTTTCAACCATCTTTTTTATCTCACTTATATCACATCAAAAAAGTACTATAATTTTTTTTAAATATTCTAAATAATTTACTATCCAAACATGTTGTTTTAACGAAAAATTTTTTAAAAAAAAAGAGATATAATGAGAGGAAGTTTGGATGGAAAGAAGAGATACAGATTTTATTTAATTTCATTTTACATAATATGAAATTCCTTATAATCAAATGACCAATTTACCTTTTATTACTCTTAACCATAACAAAAAATTTGACTGTTCATTCTAACCAAAAGCACAAGGGAGTTTTATGTAGGTTTCAAAAGTATAGGGGGTTAACGTGAACATTTGGATTACTATAAGGAGGTCTTTTGTAATTAATCCAAAAAAAAATTATAAAGAACTATTAAACAATATCACCAACTCACTATAAGAGTTACGCTTAGGGAAAAATACGAATCGAAAAGTTGCACCTCTTTCAATTTTCTCTAATTCTTGGAATTCTCCTCCATAACTATCTCCATGATGCTATAAATCAAATCTCCCCATGAAAGATTCCCAAATTTCACTCTCTCCTAATGACAAATTTTGAACATGGTTAGTGAAATTCTTCTTTTGCAAATGTTGGAAAAGCCATACTGGCTCCTCCTCCTAATCATAAATCCCTGTAAATAGTAAACAATATCATTGATTTAGAGCTCAAATATAACTACAATAATCACAATGTATGCCAAGGATCATGGCCAGTTCCTCATTTATGCATTTTATTTTAGTTACAAGTCTTAGTACATAACAACCAAAGGAATAAATGTATGTTGAGGAATATGATGCTAGACCAAACTAATTGTCATCATGACTCCTCGAAGTACATTAGAATTGAACTAATAATAAAGACTTCTATAAAGTTCAACTTCCTATAAAATTATCCTTAACTCCAATTTGTGGCATACATTTAGCTAGCAAGGATTGAATTAATTCCATAATACAAGCATCTCTTCTCCAACCTACCATTCGTATTCACTTTCTTCATGCATAATAAATGAAATTTTAATCTAAGAAGTATTACTAGATTTTCTTAGAATATCCAACTCGTAAGCCTCCATGAAAGGA
Organism: Coffea arabica; assembly: GCF_036785885.1. Lineage (NCBI taxonomy): Eukaryota > Viridiplantae > Streptophyta > Magnoliopsida > Gentianales > Rubiaceae > Coffea > Coffea arabica. Next base: position 8,067,282 of record NC_092330.1, on the reverse strand, counting down.
CCTTTCAAGAGAAAAATGATCTTTTCAGCAAAATGATCACTTATTCTAGATCTTTTGTGGAAGTCTAGCTTGAAGTTGATTTTTAAAGAAAAAAAGAAACAAAACCCATTGGTTAGCAAGAGTCGAGAAGGGTGTTTATGGGTTCCATAACAAAGGAAAAGTGGAGAGAAAATAAAGTAGAAATAACAAGGCAAAACCAAGCAGAGGTCGACTGAATAATGTTTAACTACTCTTTATGGGGGATAAAGTGTATATGTTTAAGTTGAAGGGGGGCAAAAGGTGACTACCCCCTCAGTTTAGGAAGGCAAAGTGTTTCATATCTATTACTACTAGGGGGCAATTCCCACGCCTTGTGCGGGAATTTAAACATATACATTGGTTTTTGTATACAAAATTATAGATCTTTATAGTTATAAGTATAAGTGTATCAGTTGTAGTGTGTGGGAGTTTAATTTTGTTGGTGAACTCAAGCAATTTGTAAAGAAGTATAATTGCAAGAAAAGAATTATGGACACTATCATAAACAACCACAACAAATTTATAATATTTACAATAAGCACGTCATATTATTACAAACAATCATAACAAATGGAGCATAAGACATATTAAATTTAGCTAAATTGAATTGGAAAAGACTTGGGTATAAAGATATTCTACAACTAAAAAAGTAACATTTCATCACTAAACCTGACTGTCATGATAGCTGTACTTCTGTTGAGTGCTTCTCGCAATGGATTGTTGTGTTGCGCCTTTTAGACTTAATCCCCCGAATCTAACACATAGAAGACCAAAGTGCTACTGTATGATTCTGTTACTTTATGAATCTGAATTAACCTATAAACTAAAACCGTGCTATGAGATATACTCACCATTCTTCTTTATCACGGTTTTAAAAGGAGATCCTACATTTTTGTTGGTTGTTTTACATCTCTTATAACCTTGATGCTATTTTTCACAAATTTTTTCTTTTTGTTCAATAGATAATGAAGCATATCTCTTTTTTGATCGTTCATTGCGAAATTTTTTTTAGCATTGAGTTTATTATTACATCTATCCATTTTAAATTTCGGTGCAAATAAGGTAAAATTTGCACCTGCTATTATAACAATGCCAAATAGATAAGCGTCTAACAATTTAGATCAGTTCTAACCAACAACAATATAGTTCCAACCAACAAAAGTGAGTTCAAAAGAATGATCACAAAATAAATCGTCAAATCAATTGTTTTGTAAAATGGGCTAAATGAAGCATTAAACTCAATAAAGAACAATATGTAGATACACCTTCAAAAACACTCGTAACATTCAATAAAGAATAATTAGGACATAATTAACAATAAATAATTGATATGTACCACTTGTGAAGTAAAGATTGAGACCTTACCTTCACTACAAAATTCTATTAGGTAGATCACTTTTATCCATAGTTCAGTCGGCTACAAAAATCAAAATGACATTTTGAAGATGCAATTAGGAGATATAAAAAGGTTTTCTATGAATATTAATAGGCATTATGTATTTCTTAATGAAATTTTTAGATTCATACAAAAATTTATAAGAAAAAATCTAGATCTAATTTACTTTCTCAACACCACAAATGCAGAAATTGAGAAATAGAGTGAGTATACCTTTCCAAATTGCAGTAACAACAAATAGTCGACAAACATATAAACCAACATTCTCAATATCAACAGCCTCCATTATTGCAAGGAAACTCAAAAGGATTGCAATTATACTTATAATTGAGTGCAAATGATTTTTCATTTGCTAAAGTTACACTCCCAATCAGTTACACAAGTGTTTTTCTACATAGCTCGCATTAAAGCTCTCTTTAACAGAGTTCAATTGCTCATTTATGTGAATCCCATGCTTTTTAGAATTGAACTCCATCTCCCTAATTTTGACTTCCTTCTCATCTGATAGAACACTTACAACTGATTTTTCATTGTTGAAATATGATAACTTTTCCTACAGATTTACTAGATTATATTTGGTATCAGAATAATTTAGTTAGTAAAAGAATAAGTGTATTTGTTAACCAAAAAATCATATTGGTTTGTTAACAAATATTTTAGTTAAGATTTGTTAGGTAGAAAATCATGTTATCAAATAGTTTTTTTTGAGATTTTTAGGATAATTATTAGTTAGATATTTAGTTAGTTTGTTGCTTATAATCATTATAAATAGAAAGTTAATGAATGAATAAAATAAACTTATTTTCAACTTCAATACAAGTCTCTTATATGCTTTTTTTGCAATACTAACGTGTTGTTTTTTAGTTTGTACCCCAAAAAATCAACAAAACGGTATTAAAAGCTTATGTTTTAAAGGCCTGCATTTTTTTTAGAGCGAGTGTATTAGGTAAGGATCATTTATAAATTCAAGACCACGATAGGAATGAACTTTTCATCAAATGCTTCAATTTTTAGTGGTCAAACTTACCAAATTTGAACCATTAAATTTTGGACTTATTTGGTAGTCAATGATCTATGGGATATAATGGAGACAAATTTTGTTTCACCAGTATTTGAAGAACTGATAGATACACAGATTAAATACCACAAACTTGCAGTTAGACAACTCTCCAAGGCCAGCGCTCACATATTATTTTTTGATGCTATTTTCACAAGAATAATGGTTTAGGATTTGATTGAGAATAGATTATTCTCAATTAAAATGAAAAGTAAAAGTTTCACTTTGAATTAGTCAAATTTTGACAATTTTGAAGTGAAATATGAAGAAATCAAGAATTCAAATCCTGAAATATTTCAGAGGAGATCATTGATAAGTCAAGAGTTTTCAAATTAATTCTTAATATTTATCAAGATTATAATGCTGCTATTTTTGAGTCTACATGATGTGGGCATGCGATTCAAACTTTTCAAACATCACATGACTCAAACGGTGATGCAATTCAAGTTTCAATGGGACCGATTATAAGGGCTCGTGCAAAAAAAATGAAAGATGCACTTCAAGTGTTAATTTGCTTCAAGTTAATGATGAAACAAACTACAGATCATATTGTTTTAAAGTTTGGAAGGCATTGGTGTAATTCATCGTCGAAGAAAAGCGCGAAAAAAGGTAGTGAACCAGAAATGCGAACCAAATCCGCGATCTCTAGTCCATGGATCTAGCATCACAGATCTACTGTGCATTCCTTTTAAGGTGATGTCCGGTCATTTTCGGACCAAGTTTCCTAATTTTTAGTGATTTTTCGGAGTTTTAAATTATTTTCTATTTCTAGCATCCGTTTGGGTCTTGTAAACTTATTAAAAGGCATCTCAGCATGCTTGACACAAATATTAGTGTTATTATGATTTAGAAAGTTGTGTTTTGTTAGTCGAATTAGGAAACTTATGTTATTTCCAAATAAGATTAGGGTTTGAGTTTTGTAAGGTTATAAATAAGCCTAACTTGCAATGTTTTCTTTAGAGAAGAGAAGATATTTTATCCAAATTTCCAAATTTTCATTCTTGTGAGAAAGAGTTCTTTTGGCATGTGAAAGCTACCCTTGAGCATCTTATAATAGTCCTGAGGTGATTTTTAACTTATCAAGCAAGCAACACACTTGGTTGTGGCGTCATTCTATTCGTTTTAATCTTTCTTGAGTGGTCCAAGATTGATCAAAAACTTCCATCCCAAACATTGAACCTAATTCTAGATTCAAAATTGTGAATCGTGTTCTTGATTCTTCTTGGGGGGGGGGGAGTCGAGACTTGTATTAGTTGGTGTCAGAATTAGTTGGTAATTTTCTAAATTATATCCTTTTGATTTAGGAAGTCACTAGGTCTGTGGCGACCCCACTTTCCCCTGAGGCGAACCAAAGGGTTGGCGGATCGTCTGCCCAGCTCTCGCCAGGACTCAAGCACGCATTTCAAACCTGAATTCCTCCGAAGAAAAGTCTAATCTATTACATCAGCAATTCTTCCAAGTAAAACTTTATAACTCCACAGTATCTTCAGGGATAACAGTGACATAAGTCAGCCTTTCGACGGCTCTTAAAACTATCGTTCACGCGCCTTACAAGAACAAAGTCGTACAATCCTAACGTACAAAAACCCAAACAGCGGAAACATAAAAAAAAAATACCCAGCCATAGGTCACCACGAGAGCCACACATTTTCCAGCTTCAAGTGGTAACACAAAGGCGAAAGTACGCAAGCAGGATTACACGTTACAAACTGAAATTTACAATTCTTAAAAACCACATTGTCCAAACACACGTATAACCAAATAAAAACAGCATCCAACTTCTCAAGCCTCAAAACCTGTAAGGAAAACAAATAAACGTGGGGTGAGCCGAAGCTCAGTGGTGCCCCAAAACATGCATCCAAATAAACATTTAACAGATAGAAATTTGCAGCATTAAACAAGTAGGAAAGCGAGTAACAACACAGGGTAGGATACAGGGCTCTCAGGAGCCAATTTCCACGCTTGATTAGATACCATCGTAGTTGACCCTCCGTCAACTTTCACTACTTATAGTCCATGTAGATCCACTTATTTTAATCCTAACCCGTCACCATTCATACCTCTGCTTTGGGCCCAAACTTCATCTACCGACGCAGTATACTCGAGATATACCCGTAATAAATTTGTCGAGGGATTCACCCAACGACGTTTTGGTAGTTGGATTCAGATGTCGAGGGATTCACCCAACGACGCAACTACAGATTCAGATGTTATGGTAGTTGGATTCAGATGTCGAGGGATTCACCCAACGACGCAACTACAGATTCAGATGTTATGGTAGTTGGATTCAGATGTCGAGGGATTCACCCAACGACGCAACTACATTTAGATTCACAGATTCATTAGAAAATGTTTCACACATGTCACCACTCGAACGGCTAGTGCGATAAAGTACACACTGCTCACTTCGATGGATCAAAATCATTTATTGCATTTTGACAATTATCACATAGCGAATTGATAAAGCGCTTAACCACATAACATAGAACAAGCAGGGACACTCACCAAGAGTGAAGTTCAGATATTGGATTGAGGATCGAGTTCTGCGTCCTCGTAAAATCCTAGAATATCAGAATTTAAGCCATAAGTTTTCTATTGGAACTTTTGGCTTGCACATGTAGAGTTTTCTAGCATGTTGCTAGTTTACTTTTTCTCAAAATATTTTACTTGGAATCGAGCTTGTGAGAACCGTACAATATTTCTTATAATATTCCTGGAATACTTTTCCTCGAAGGAAATACTATTATTATTTTCTTAAAATAAGTCGGCAAGATAATTAATATCAAGGCTAAAAGTATACCTTGGAAAAAAAAGTTCACTGGAGTGGTTGTGCCTACAAAAATCTTTGCTAAGGCTTTAGGGTAAGGTCTATTGAAAAATGTTGCTAAAATAAGGGTTTTTTTTTTTTTCTTCTTGCCAAGCAGGTTTCTATGTTTAAAACTAAAGTGATCGAGTTTCACCTTTTAAATTTTCCTTAGTTCCGACTAGCCTTAAACGATTTATAAAGAAGGAAGGAATTTGGAACAAAACTAAGGTTTTGAGTCTGGGAGAATCATTTTCCCAAATTGATAAGGCTAGTCTAACTTAAGGGATAAAAGTCATGTTGCCCAAGTTTCTAAGGCAAAAATAGTAGACACTATGGTTAGCAATACGATGCTAAATCTGTACCGCTCGAGACTTAAAGCAAAATATTTTTCATTTACTTAGTCAAGCGTTTACTTGGAGTCACAAGGTCGGTACAACTTCTCACATTTTCGATTCCAATCCAAAATCACATTTCCTCAATATTGCACAATTAGAATTTAAACAGTAATAACACTAGGGCTCGTCAATTCTTAGCCCTGTGTTCCAACAAATTTATATCTAAGCATAAGCAGGAAAATTTACCAAGGCTTCGTCAATACTTAGCACTTGGTAATCAGTACTTATATCAACTCACAGTTTCACAAAATAGTAGCACAGATTTCTAAACAATTTCAGCAATTCAGTTATCCATGCAGGGTGGGAATTCATAGAGCCCACCACCAACCAATTTCCAATAAATCAACCATCAATTCAAAAGTGGGAATTCGTAGAGCCCACCGTCAACAATTTCGACACATTATGCTCCAATGAAAAATAATGTCGACCATTAGCTTTGCGGACATTGGAATACAAGTAGAAATTGTTTCACTAGCCAGGCTTAAGCATACGTTTAGCAAGTACCTTCTTACTCTCTAATTCTTTGAAAATTTCAGGAACACCCTAGGGTCAAACCACAATCATTAACATCAATATTTTCCATGTGTTTCCAATCATTAAGGTTCAAGGAATAACTTCACCATCGAGCTGGAAATTCTTACTCAAACTTTGGCAACCACAAGGAAAATTTCCAGCATTGGTACACCCACATTTTTGGTTGAATCTTTCTAGATATCAAAACGTTTCATTGCTAAACAGCTTTCACAGATTAACGTGTACATTTTGTCATGCGTCTCGAGCTCATAATCCCCCAAGGAAAAATTCCAGGAACCACTTTAGAAAAAATTCAGTTCAACCTTTCGGTCATTAAAATTTCCAGCACTTCGTTGTTTATAAATTCACAATTTTCGTGGCTAAGACATGCTATTAAGCTCTCAGCTTCATCATACACTTTCTTAGCTAAACAATGAACATTTTCAGTTCAAGAGTTGAATTTAAACAACTGTTATAATCTTCAAAATTTCCAGGTTCAAATTCACGGCAGTTTACAAAGAAATTTCCAGCAATTGTATGTTCTTAACTCCAACTTTTCTTTGGCCAAAACAGGGTATTAGGCACTCAAATTCAACATGCCACCACTTAGCTAGGTAATTAACATCTCTCGTTCAAAATCAAATTCAGTTAACAACTACAAACATCCCAAAAGTCCAGGAATTCATTCGGCTTTTCTTGGATAATCTTGCATGTAGCAGATTTTCTTATTTGTTTTTGTTTCTAGATTAGCCGGACCAAAACACTTCATGCAAGGCTTAATCCTTTAGTTTTAATTAGTCAAACACCTAACCAAGTGGAAATCAAACACGTTCCAGCAAATTCATGCTAAAATACCCAAGTAATTTCCCAAAACAATTTCAACGGCTAATCTGGAAAATCAGTTCAGCAGTCCAGAAAATTTTTTTAATAAGTTTTCCAGATCAAGTTCTCGGTTTGAGCTGCACAAAAATCCGGTTGCATCTTATTTTTATTTTCAGTTCTAGCTCAACTAATTCAGCTACATGCAAAGCTAAAATTTCTTGTCATTAGCTAGCTAAATATGATTATTGGCTTAAAACAACAAAATTAAACCAAATCAAGATGCATTACTTCCAAACAACCTCACGGCAGGACCATTACTTCCAAAACAGAATTTCTAACAATTTGATTTCATCATCCAACTATATAAAATGATCATGCAAGGCCCTAATCACAATAATCATCCAAGTTCCAGTTAATTTATCACCATTTCAGGCTCAAATCACTTCAGAAAAACACATTAAAATCATCTTCTCGGCTAAGACATTTTCCTCTTAAAACAGAAGTTTCTTAAGCTTTACCATTATCATCCGAAAGCACAATCTACATGCATGGTCTTAATCATCCAGTTTTCATTCAGCTAAATACACTTAGGTGCTCAGATTACTCAAGGAAAACAACATTAGAGCTGCACTATCAGCTCGGCTTCTTGGCAGAAACATCAACATCCAAACAGAAATTTTCTATTGGCTTAATATCATCATCCGACTGCCTAACCACTCATACCTGTTACTAGATGACTTGGACTTCTTGTTTTCAGGTGATTAATACACAAATACAAACTCTGATCATCCCACAAACAACGAATTAAAGATACAACATTCCAGCTCAAGCTCACGGCATTTCCACTTCTTTTTCAAACAGATTTTTCTGTGACTTAAACTATCATCTCACCACACAACTATCACATGCAGGCCCCTAATCATCATCATTTACCCTTAAACACTAGTCTAGTTCCAGAAATTACCTTAGCTTGAAGCCTACAACACACAACTAGCAGCTGCAACAATCCTCCACTCTCGGCTGTCCAGAAAATTTTAGCCCGCTAGCTCTTCCTCTCCCTCTTCGATGCTCGCGGACAGAACCAGAAATGGAATTGCAGCTCTCAGCTTCCTCCCTCACTCTCGGCTATATAGAGCAACTCACCTTCCTTCACTCTCGATCGATGATAACAATGTGAAGGTGAAGTGTGGTCTGGGATGAAAGGTTGCAGAAGATATGGAATGGAGGTGGAGTGTTGGTGAGGGTTGAGTGCGCAGATGGTGAAGGAGAGCATTGGCCGGATGGAGAGGTGCATGATCATTGTGTCCGAGGGAGTGTTTGGCTGTGCAGGGAATTTCTGCGGTAATGTTATGGTGGTGTGGAGAGGAAATAGAAATGAGCTACGGATGAGAGTTGAGTGTGCAGGTGGAGAAGTTTTCTCATTGGCCAATTGGGGCGGTAATGGAAGGCTGCAAAAGGAATTGTTTGGCCGTGCATAGTGATGGTTGTGGTGCAGTGGGGATTTGGTGAATTACGAAGGGCATTTTGGTCCTTTCACTTTGCCCCCTAACCTCTTCTCAATCCTCAATTCTATCTTAATTCCAACAATTGTCCCCAAGTGTGATTTGATGGCCTAATATACGATAGTATACTTAAACCGTTTTATCGAATATTTTTATAGATTACAAATTAGTATTAAGGTTCCCAACATTCTTACTTTATTAGTTTCTTATTAAAATCAAGTTTGACCTTGTAATAAAAATCTAACATTTGATTTTAAGGCGAAAATTTAATCCAACCCTAAAGATATTAATTTAGTCAAATAAAACCAAGAAATTTCATGACTTTGGAAAAGTGTATTATTTTTCACCTAAATCTATTTTTACACACTTAATTGTGAACAATTAAAAGTAATGCTAGAAGTTATCGAACAATGCAAATGAAATATGCACTAATTTATATATCTATTTTTCAGGGTTCTCACATCCTCCCCTCCTTACAAGAATTTTGTCCTCAAAATTCATACTTTCTAATGAAATAAATCAGGATACTTTTTCTGCATTTCCTCTTCTAATTCCCAAGTTGCTTCCTCGAGTCCATGATTTTTCCACAAAATCTTCACCAGAGGAATTTTCTTATTTCTCAGCTCCTTCACTTCTCTTTCCAAAATCTTAACTGGTCCTTCTTCATAGGTTAGTGTCTCATCCACTTCAATTCCTTCTAGTTGCAGCACATGGCTTGGGTCAGGGTAATATTTCCTAAGCATGGAAACGTGAAATACATCGTGAATCTTAGCCATGCTTGCAGGCAATTTCAGCTGGTATGCTACATTCCCAACTTTCCTCAAAATTTCAAAAGGTCCGATATACCTTGGCTTCAGTTTCTTACCTTTCTTAGATACTACTCCGCTCTTCAAGGGTTTAACTCTTAGGAAAACCTTGTCCCCTATTTCAAATTCCAAATCTTTCCTCCTTGTGTCGGCGTAGCTCTTTTGTCTACTTTGGGCAATTTGAAGCCTTTCTCTAATTAGTTTCACCTTCTCCTGGGCTTCTTCTATCCAAGGTATGGCTGTAGGATCTATAATCTTCTTTTCTCCAACTTCATCCCAATGAATCGGAGATCGACACCTTCTCCCGTACAAAGCTTCATAAGGTGCCATTTGAATCGAAGCCTGATAGCTATTATTATATGCAAATTCTACCAAGGTCATATATTTACTCCATTTACCTCCAAAATCCAATATACACGATCTTAGCAGGTCCTCCAAAGTTTGGATTGTCCTTTCCGACTGCCCGTCGGTTTGGGGATGATACGCAGTACTAAATTTCAACTTGGTCCCCAAAGACTCTTGAAATTTCTGCCAAAAACGCGAGACAAACCTTGGATCTCGGTCGGACACGATACTCACGGAAATACCATGTAACCTTAGGATCTTTTCTGTGTACAACTTGACCAATTTCTCCAATGAAAAACTCATGCTTACAGGTAGGAAATGTGCAGACTTAGTGAGTCGATCGACTATTACCCAAATGGCGTCAAATCCTTTTTGACTTTTAGGCAGTCCCGTTACAAAATCCATTGTTATATGTTCCCATTTCCATTCAGGGATTTCTAACGGTTGCAATAAACCAGAGGGTTTCTGATGCTCAACTTTTACTTGTTGGCAAGTCAAACATTTCTGCACATACTCTGCCACATCCTTTTTTTTTCAAACCTTCCCACCAGTATAATCCTTTCACATTGTGATACATCTTGGTCACTCCTGGATGTATGGTATACTTCGATCGATGTGATTCTTCTAAAATCTCTTTCCTTATCTCTTTATCTGCCGGAATCACAATTCGATTTCGGAATCTCAATACTCCTTCAGGCTCTAACTTGAAATCTTGGTTTTCCCCTTTTTGCACTTTCTCCAAGTTCTTCTGGATTGTAGGGTTCGTTTTCTGGGCCTCCTTAATACGCTCTAGTAATGGTGATTTCAAAAACAAATTTCCAAATAATATCTTCAATTTTTCCAAGCGTGGGTTCCAACTAGTAACTTCTTCTAACATGGCCCACTCTTTAACCATTAGCCCTGCTATTTGGGCCTTTCTACTTAGAGCGTCAGCTACCACGTTGGCTTTTCCTGGGTGGTAGTTAATTGAACAATCATAATCCTCCAAGAATTCTACCCATCGCCTTTGTCTCAAATTTAGTTCCTTCTGGGAGAACAAATACTTGAGGCTCTTATGATCCGTAAAAACCTCAAAAGTCACGCCATACAAGTAGTGTCTCCATTTCTTTAAGGCGAAAATCACTGCTGCTAACTCTAGGTCAGGAGTTGGGTAGTTTTGTTCGTGCGGCTTCAGTCTCCTGGAAGCATAGGCAATCACTTTACCATTTTGCATTAAAACACATCCCAAACCTTCCCTAGAAGCATCGGAGTACACGGCATAACCTTCGCCTTCATCAGGTAACACCAAAACAGGAGCGGATGTTAAACGTCTCTTTAACTCCTGAAAACTTGACTCGCATTTTGGAGTCCAAATAAACTTATTACCTTTCTTGGTTAGCTCGGTCATGGATCCTGAAATCTTCGAAAAATCCTTGATAAATCGCCTATAATAACCTGCTAATCCCAAGAAACTTCTAACTTCAGTTGGAGTTTCTGGCTGCTTCCAATTCATAACGGCTTCGACTTTTGCCGGATCCACGGCAATTCCATATTTGGAAACCTTGTGCCCTAGAAAGGAAATCTCCTCCAACCAAAACTCGCACTTGCTGAATTTTGCATACAACTTATGCTCTCTTAGTATCTGCAATACTATCTCCAAGTGCGTAACGTGTTCCTCCTGAGTCTTAGAGTATATCAAGATATCATCTATAAAAACCACTACAAACTGGTCCAGGTATTTCTTAAAGACTCTCTGCATTAGGTCCATGAATGCAGCTGGTGCATTAGTTAAATCCAAAAGGCATGACTGCGAACTCGAAATGCCCATATCTTGTACTAAAAGCAGTCTTGGGTATATCTTCCTTCTTAATTTTCAACTAGTAATACCCTTGCCTTAAGTCGGGCTTAGAGAAGACCACTGATCCTTGCAGTTGGTCGAACAAGCTATCAATCAACGGTAGAGGGTATTTATTCTTAATGGTAACCTCATTTAACCCTCGGTAATCGATACATAGCCTCAAACTTCCGTCCTTTTTCTTAACAAATAGAACGGGTGCTCCCCATGGTGAGTCACTCTCCTTCACGAAACCTTTCTCCAAGAGGTCTTGTAATTGAATTTTCAACTCTTTTAACTCGGCAGGAGCCATTCGATACGGAGTCTTAGAAATTGGAGCCGTTCCAGGCACCAAGTCAATCTTGAACTCCACATCTCTTTCTAGTGGTAAAGTCTTTAATTCATCGGGAAAGACATCCGGAAATTCCCGTACCACTGGTACATCCTCTAACTTTACTTGATCGCTGGGAGTATTGATCAAGAAGGCTATAAAACCTTGAGCTCCTTTAGATAACATTCTCCTTGCCCGTATTCCCGAGACCATAGCAGAAGATGCTAACCTACCCTTAACATCTAATTTCAGGGTCGCTTCTCCAGGTATACAAAACTCCACCACTTTCGCTCCGCAATCAAGCTTAGCATGATGGTGACCTAGGAAATCCATTCCTATGATAACATCATAATCTTTTATGTCTGGAATAGATGTGCAACCCGTTAGATTACCCTTTGACCTTGTAATTAGGACACCAATGGGTAATAAGAAGGTAATCACTAGCTTAGTTTATAAGAATTGCGAATTCTGGGTTGGAGAGCGAAAAATATTAGTGGATCTGATCAGTGGGATCGTTTGCCACGAAACCTTAACTAAAGGAATTTGGTCTTAGTGTTTTCCCCGTAATTTAAGTGTCGAATCGACTGTTTTCCCAAAGTATATAAAAGTTCAACTACTTGAATTTATAATTTATCTGCGCGTCATACTCAATTAAAAATTCTCACCCAAGATAGCATTATCACTCTGACATTATCGCTCCCTAGGCTCTATATTTCTCACAACGGTTTGATTTAAAATAAGTAATAACCAATTATGCATACATACTATTACGGTTAATTTCACTCAATATATATCATTAATACCAAGCAAATTCATGATCAATTTAATTATATCACAGAACAAAGTCAATTACAACATATATCAAGCTCAAGTACCCTCTAATCAGAAATCAAACAAATCTCTTTTTAAAATGCATTTAATATCCAAACATGGCAAAGTTCCGACTCCAACATCCCATCCTATTGACTTCTATCCGTAATAGAGTTGGTAAATCCTTGAAATTCATTCACAAAAGTTCAGTTTATTTCATTTTTTTTCCCATTCACTGGATCTATCAAGTCATTGCTTCAACGTTGGCCTAACCTTTCTTCTAAAGGTATGAGCTGATAAATAGATCGAGTTTACTAACTTTTAAATTTTATTCATGTTCTTACCCTTTCCTATTTCTGGTTATTAATAATGGTTATATCAACAACTTGTATACATGATACGATAACTATTTCTTTAACTCATAAACTACAACGATTTACCAAGACATGATTGCCCTAATAATCACCACCAACTCCATATATTATATATATATATATTTTTTTTTTCATAGTTCTATACACCACTTTGGTTACCAAAATTCACTCAGGTTAGTAATTATTTAATTTCCGGGACTAATAAATATTGCAGCGTTACAAAAAAAAAAATGAAACACGTAATCATCAAATTATATACTTCACAATATAAGTCACATTGCATACCAAATTCACACAACTTCAAAAGCTAGATAATTCACGAATACATTCAATATTTTCATACATAACTCAAACTTCAATCATCATAAACATGAAAGGAAACAATACAACAATACACAAATTATTATAATCACATAGCTAATAGCTCAACTCTTAGTGTAGATTCAACTTAACCTTCATTAGTTTAGTCCTGGACAATCCCACTAGACCCCTTTGGTAACACTAATCAAATTTCCTTAGTAAATTGTAGATCTACTATGTCTAATATCGAATCAAATAATATGATCATTACTTAAGTACATCAGTGGCTCTTAAGTATTCTAAATGATCTCAAACATTTCATACATTGGCTTTTCTAATATCCTAACAACTAGTTATCTTTATCCTTTCGAACATTAGCCCCAATAATCCTCCAATAAAAGACCACCATGTCATCTAGAACTCACCTCTAGTTATTTGCAAATGGTAGCATACTAAACACATGATAAATTCATCAAACTTATCCCTTTCCCAGATCTAAAGCCACTCACAACTGAATAGCTCTTACTTGAACTGCCATTTCACTCAGATTCTAGATCTAAAGCCACATTTTAGGATAAGGGATGGTAAAAAGTTCATTTACTATCATAAAGGCTAGTAAGGCCACCAATCAAGCCTTTTCACTTTTAACTTCCAAAAGCTAACCTTGGTCTCTTTAATTCCTTTCCAAACTTAATCATGGTTTCTAGTCACATCGTAATGCAGTATACTGGATTCTTTTCAATTGCAAATACTCCATTAAATGTAATATTTCGTACTCGGGTACAAGAATCCGAAAATGAGATGATTCACAACTCAAGCTGGCCAGTCCCAAGCATGAATCACCTATATTTGAGATTCCTACCCAACGTACATATCTAATTCCCTTAGCAATAGTAATTAATTCAACACTTAATAGGCCATTCCCCATGGTCCGAGAACCTTTTCCCGGTTTAAGCTCGATAGGAGCTCTGATACCACCTGTGGCGACCCCACTTTCCCCTGAGGCGAACCAAAGGGTTGGCGGATCGTCTGCCCAGCTCTCGCCAGGACTCAAGCACGCATTTCAAACCTGAATTCCTCCGAAGAAAAGTCTAATCTATTACATCAGCAATTCTTCCAAGTAAAACTTTATAACTCCACAGTATCTTCAGGGATAACAGTGACATAAGTCAGCCTTTCGACGGCTCTTAAAACTATCGTTCACGCGCCTTACAAGAACAAAGTCGTACAATCCTAACGTACAAAAACCCAAACAGCGGAAACATAAAAAAAAAATACCCAGCCATAGGTCACCACGAGAGCCACACATTTTCCAGCTTCAAGTGGTAACACAAAGGCGAAAGTACGCAAGCAGGATTACACGTTACAAACTGAAATTTACAATTCTTAAAAACCACATTGTCCAAACACACGTATAACCAAATAAAAACAGCATCCAACTTCTCAAGCCTCAAAACCTGTAAGGAAAACAAATAAACGTGGGGTGAGCCGAAGCTCAGTGGTGCCCCAAAACATGCATCCAAATAAACATTTAACAGATAGAAATTTGCAGCATTAAACAAGTAGGAAAGCGAGTAACAACACAGGGTAGGATACAGGGCTCTCAGGAGCCAATTTCCACGCTTGATTAGATACCATCGTAGTTGACCCTCCGTCAACTTTCACTACTTATAGTCCATGTAGATCCACTTATTTTAATCCTAACCCGTCACCATTCATACCTCTGCTTTGGGCCCAAACTTCATCTACCGACGCAGTATACTCGAGATATACCCGTAATAAATTTGTCGAGGGATTCACCCAATGACGTTTTGGTAGTTGGATTCAGATGTCGAGGGATTCACCCAACGACGCAACTACAGATTCAGATGTTATGGTAGTTGGATTCAGATGTCGAGGGATTCACCCAACGACGCAACTACATTTAGATTCACAGATTCATTAGAAAATGTTTCACACATGTCACCACTCGAACGGCTAGTGCGATAAAGTACACACTGCTCACTTCGATGGATCAAAATCATTTATTGCATTTTGACAATTATCACATAGCGAATTGATAAAGCGCTTAACCACATAACATAGAACAAGCAGGGACACTCACCAAGAGTGAAGTTCAGATATTGGATTGAGGATCGAGTTCCGCGTCCTCGTAAAATCCTAGAATATCAGAATTTAAGCCATAAGTTTTCTATTGGAACTTTTGGCTTGCACATGTAGAGTTTTCTAGCATGTTGCTAGTTTACTTTTTCTCAAAATATTTTACTTGGAATCGAGCTTGTGAGAACCGTACAATATTTCTTATAATATTCCTGGAATACTTTTCCTCGAAGGAAATACTATTATTATTTTCTTAAAATAAGTCGGCAAGATAATTAATATCAAGGCTAAAAGTATACCTTGGAAAAAAAAGTTCACTGGAGTGGTTGTGCCTACAAAAATCTTTGCTAAGGCTTTAGGGTAAGGTCTATTGAAAAATGTTGCTAAAATAAGGGTTTTTTTTTTTTCTTCTTGCCAAGCAGGTTTCTACGTTTAAAACTAAAGTGATCGAGTTTCACCTTTTAAATTTTCCTTAGTTCCGACTAGCCTTAAACGATTTATAAAGAAGGAAGGAATTTGGAACAAAACTAAGGTTTTGAGTCTGGGAGAATCATTTTCCCAAATTGATAAGGCTAGTCTAACTTAAGGGATAAAAGTCATGTTGCCCAAGTTTCTAAGGCAAAAATAGTAGACACTATGGTTAGCAATACGATGCTAAATCTGTACCGCTCGAGACTTAAAGCAAAATATTTTTCATTTACTTAGTCAAGCGTTTACTTGGAGTCACAAGGTCGGTACAACTTCTCACATTTTCGATTCCAATCCAAAATCACATTTCCTCAATATTGCACAATTAGAATTTAAACAGTAATAACACTAGGGCTCGTCAATTCTTAGCCCTGTGTTCCAACAAATTTATATCTAAGCATAAGCAGGAAAATTTACCAAGGCTTCGTCAATACTTAGCACTTGGTAATCAGTACTTATATCAACTCACAGTTTCACAAAATAGTAGCACAGATTTCTAAACAATTTCAGCAATTCAGTTATCCATGCAGGGTGGGAATTCATAGAGCCCACCACCAACCAATTTCCAATAAATCAACCATCAATTCAAAAGTGGGAATTCGTAGAGCCCACCGTCAACAATTTCGACACATTATGCTCCAATGAAAAATAATGTCGACCATTAGCTTTGCGGACATTGGAATACGAGTAGAAATTGTTTCACTAGCCAGGCTTAAGCATACGTTTAGCAAGTACCTTCTTACTCTCTAATTCTTTGAAAATTTCAGGAACACCCTAGGGTCAAACCACAATCATTAACATCAATATTTTCCATGTGTTTCCAATCATTAAGGTTCAAGGAATAACTTCACCATCGAGCTGGAAATTCTTACTCAAACTTTGGCAACCACAAGGAAAATTTCCAGCATTGGTACACCCACATTTTTGGTTGAATCTTTCTAGATATCAAAACGTTTCATTGCTAAACAGCTTTCACAGATTAACGTGTACATTTTGTCATGCGTCTCGAGCTCATAATCCCCCAAGGAAAAATTCCAGGAACCACTTTAGAAAAAATTCAGTTCAACCTTTCGGTCATTAAAATTTCCAGCACTTCGTTGTTTATAAATTCACAATTTTCGTGGCTAAGACATGCTATTAAGCTCTCAGCTTCATCATACACTTTCTTAGCTAAACAATGAACATTTTCAGTTCAAGAGTTGAATTTAAACAACTGTTATAATCTTCAAAATTTCCAGGTTCAAATTCACGGCAGTTTACAAAGAAATTTCCAGCAATTGTATGTTCTTAACTCCAACTTTTCTTTGGCCAAAACAGGGTATTAGGCACTCAAATTCAACATGCCACCACTTAGCTAGGTAATTAACATCTCTCGTTCAAAATCAAATTCAGTTAACAACTACAAACATCCCAAAAGTCCAGGAATTCATTCGGCTTTTCTTGGATAATCTTGCATGTAGCAGATTTTCTTATTTGTTTTTGTTTCTAGATTAGCCGGACCAAAACACTTCATGCAAGGCTTAATCCTTTAGTTTTAATTAGTCAAACACCTAACCAAGTGGAAATCAAACACGTTCCAGCAAATTCATGCTAAAATACCCAAGTAATTTCCCAAAACAATTTCAACGGCTAATCTGGAAAATCAGTTCAGCAGTCCAGAAAATTTTTTTAATAAGTTTTCCAGATCAAGTTCTCGGTTTGAGCTGCACAAAAATCCGGTTGCATCTTATTTTTATTTTCAGTTCTAGCTCAACTAATTCAGCTACATGCAAAGCTAAAATTTCTTGTCATTAGCTAGCTAAATATGATTATTGGCTTAAAACAACAAAATTAAACCAAATCAAGATGCATTACTTCCAAACAACCTCACGGCAGGACCATTACTTCCAAAACAGAATTTCTAACAATTTGATTTCATCATCCAACTATATAAAATGATCATGCAAGGCCCTAATCACAATAATCATCCAAGTTCCAGTTAATTTATCACCATTTCAGGCTCAAATCACTTCAGAAAAACACATTAAAATCATCTTCTCGGCTAAGACATTTTCCTCTTAAAACAGAAGTTTCTTAAGCTTTACCATTATCATTCGAAAGCACAATCTACATGCATGGTCTTAATCATCCAGTTTTCATTCAGCTAAGTACACTTAGGTGCTCAGATTACTCAAGGAAAACAACATTAGAGCTGCACTATCAGCTCGGCTTCTTGGCAGAAACATCAACATCCAAACAGAAATTTTCTATTGGCTTAATATCATCATCCGACTGCCTAACCACTCATACCTGTTACTAGATGACTTGGACTTCTTGTTTTCAGGTGATTAATACACAAATACAAACTCTGATCATCCCACAAACAACGAATTAAAGATACAACATTCCAGCTCAAGCTCACGGCATTTCCACTTCTTTTTCAAACAGATTTTTCTGTGACTTAAACTATCATCTCACCACACAACTATCACATGCAGGCCCCTAATCATCATCATTTACCCTTAAACACTAGTCTAGTTCCAGAAATTACCTTAGCTTGAAGCCTACAACACACAACTAGCAGCTGCAACAATCCTCCACTCTCGGCTGTCCAGAAAATTTTAGCCCGCTAGCTCTTCCTCTCCCTCTTCGATGCTCGCGGACAGAACCAGAAATGGAATTGCAGCTCTCAGCTTCCTCCCTCACTCTCGGCTATATAGAGCAACTCACCTTCCTTCACTCTCGATCGATGATAACAATGTGAAGGTGAAGTGTGGTCTGGGATGAAAGGTTGCAGAAGATATGGAATGGAGGTGGAGTGTTGGTGAGGGTTGAGTGCGCAGATGGTGAAGGAGAGCATTGGCCGGATGGAGAGGTGCATGATCATTGTGTCCGAGGGAGTGTTTGGCTGTGCAGGGAATTTCTGCGGTAATGTTATGGTGGTGTGGAGAGGAAATAGAAATGAGCTACGGATGAGAGTTGAGTGTGCAGGTGGAGAAGTTTTCTCATTGGCCAATTGGGGCGGTAATGGAAGGCTGCAAAAGGAATTGTTTGGCCGTGCATAGTGATGGTTGTGGTGCAGTGGGGATTTGGTGAATTACGAAGGGCATTTTGGTCCTTTCACTTTGCCCCCTAACCTCTTCTCAATCCTCAATTCTATCTTAATTCCAACAATTGTCCCCAAGTGTGATTTGATGGCCTAATATACGATAGTATACTTAAACCGTTTTATCGAATATTTTTATAGATTACAAATTAGTATTAAGGTTCCCAACATTCTTACTTTATTAGTTTCTTATTAAAATCAAGTTTGACCTTGTAATAAAAATCTAACATTTGATTTTAAGGCGAAAATTTAATCCAACCCTAAAGATATTAATTTAGTCAAATAAAACCAAGAAATTTCATGACTTTGGAAAAGTGTATTATTTTTCACCTAAATCTATTTTTACACACTTAATTGTGAACAATTAAAAGTAATGCTAGAAGTTATCGAACAATGCAAATGAAATATGCACTAATTTATATATCTATTTTTCAGGGTTCTCACAAGGTCTTTCTTGATCATCGCGTCTTAGTTTTGTTCATTCTGATAAATTCAATCATTTCTTATTGCAATCTTAGGGCTATCCAACACAGCAACAGGAGGAGTGACGAACCTATTAAGGGCATAAAGTTGAAAATTCCTTCCTTCCAAGGAAAATCCGATCTTGAAGCTTATTTGGAATAAAAGAGGAAGATAGAGATGATTTCGAATGCAACAACTATAGGAGGAGCACTTACAGCTATTGAATTCACTAATTATCTCATGATTTGGTGGGATCAATTGCGCACAAGTAGGAGGAGAAACTGTGAACATGCAGTGGAAATTGGGGACGAGTTGCAACGGTTGATGAGGAAAAAGTTTATATCTAATTATTACCATTATGATTTAGACCATCAGCTACAAACACTCACTCAGGGAACATGTCCATAAAAGACAATTATAAAAAGATGGAGATGTCCATGATGAGGGCCGATGTGCAAGAAGACTTGGAAGTGACAATATCAAGGTTTTTGAATGGAATGAGGTCTGAAATTGCTGAGGTAGTTGAGCTCAACACTACATGAAAATGAACGAAATGTTAGATAAAGCAGTGAAAGTGGAAATGCACCTCAAGAGGAGGGGTAACACTAACCCTAATGCTAACTATCAAGTTGGAAATTGGCATAATCCTCTATCCCGAAGTGAAGACAAGTCCGCGGGGCCTTCACAACAACCAAAGTCGAGGCAAAGTGCTACTATATTTTGATGGTAATAACAAAATTTATGAAAAAACATACAGAATTTCATATTTTCTATACATGTTCAAATATCATCGAATGATGTTCTTTGAACCTATGAGAAGGTTATTTGGAAACATAAAAAAAATGCTATCTCTAATTTAGAGTTTGGCATGAGAAGATAAAAAAAAGTGCTTTGTTGCAAGAATAATGTTTAACTTGTATAAAAATTCAAAAAAAGAAGTTCATTGCAAGGCTAATCATTAGTTGTAGAGCTTTTTACAAAAGTCTTGTCCAAAATAATATTCAAAGATTTGAGAAGACAATTCAAAATTTGCAGCAAAAGTGGCAAGGAGGTGTGATGAAATATGCCAACTTTTCCTCCAAATTTTACTAAATTATGTTTGATATTAGAATAATTTAGTTAGTAAAAGAATAAGTATATTTGTAGCTAAAAAATCATATTGTTTTGTTAACAAATGTTTTAGTTAAGATTTGTTAGGTAGAAAATCATGTTATCAAGTAGTTTTTATTGAGATTTTAGGATAATTATTAATTGTATATTTTGTTAATTTGTTGTTTGTAATCACTATAAATAGTAAGTTGATGAATGAATAACATAAGGTTATTTTCAACTTCAATACAAGCCTCTTATAACCTTTTTTTGCAACACTAATGTGTTGTTTCTTAGTTTATACTCCAAAAAATCAACATTTATCTTACACATTAAAACTCTCTTAAACAGAGTTCAATTACTCATTTGTGTGATTCTCATCCTTCATAGAAGTTGAATTGCATTTTTGTGTTTCCATCAGGTTGTCCATCTAACTCACTCCCTTTCATATTTGTATTATTGGCAAATTTAACAGGTACTAAACATATTAAGCTTATCATTTAAGAGAAGTATAAGCACTTAAGAGAGTGCTCTAGGCATCCATCTTGGAAGGAGTATTACAACATTGTATTCTAGGTTTTATCATTTCCCTCGCACTTGTTCCCTTCCAAATTTACCCTTGTATAGGATAGTTAAGAATCCCCCAACAATCAGCAACAAACTAAGCTGAAAGGCTACCATAGGCAAGACATTGCTAGTGAAAAAATGGCAACATTGCACTCTTCACATAAACTTTGCCAACATACTTTTTCTCTTTTCAAAAATACCCCTACACATGTTAGATGAAAATTTTTCAATAGTTAGCTGCAAACTCCTTTTTATATATGTATAGGATAATAGAACTAGTAATAGATCGTAAAAGTATTCAATAGTTTGAAAAATTTCTATTGTACATCTAAGTATTTTGATCATCCCATTTATCAGTCGAAATTCAAAATTATTATACTTTTGAAGTTTATTTTTAAGGAGAGTATTAAGGAATCGATATTATAAACATGCATTTTCTTTCACATACTCTGGTTTTAAGTTGATAATAAAGATAGAAATCATAATACCAAAACTTGACTTAGTAGATGGATACTTCTTTGCATATCCAATTTTGGGCAATAATTGATTTTCATAACATATTAGTTTTTCCTGCTTTAGAAGAAATTTTATCTTCGTCTATTTCTATTTGTTCTCAAGTGATCACGTATTGAATAAGTTTTAAACCTATATAACTTAATAATGGTACATATGTGATTGTATACTAACTAGCATAATCCTTAGCATAATCCCATCTTGTGATCAATCTTGATGCTTGCCATCCCCGTTTGATCAATTGGCAGTTTATAGATTTTTTTGAATCAAAATTTTTTTCATAATTTGAGTTCTTGTCTCTTTTGTAGATGTCTTCATGCAAACTTCTTATTGTTTAGAAAAAAACTGAAATTGTTTGTGATACATCATTTTGTTTCATATTATATGTCTCTTACGAGAGCCACCAAACAAATTCTATTCTTCGAGCTATATGCATTGTTGATGGCAATCATGTTGTCTTTTGGAAGTAAAGTATCATAGAATATTCTCATTTAACTAATTATTTATTTTTTTTTGGAGATTTATGTGTAAACAAATTAAGACAAATTTTATAAAAAGAATGAAAAGATTACAAATCATTTTAAAATAGGTGCTAATAAGAAAAAAAAGAATTAAATGAACAGTTTGTTAATAAAGAAAAGGGTAATTCGTAACATCTATTTTGATTACTTTCATTTTGTTAATCTTTTGTCTACAATATTATACGTAAAAATAAGACAAATTTTAGTACGATCAAACAAGTACGTGCACTTTATTAACATGCACAGGTACTTTACTAGTGTGTTATATGTGTGTGTGTGTATGTATATGTATATGTATATAAGATTGTCAATATACGTAAAATTAATTCATACAAAAATGATGATAATGAAAACTATGAAAAATCATCATTTTTACTAATTATCAAACTATTACTTTGTTCTATTGAATAAATTGTAATATAATATTCCTTTATTGATCAATCCACTTACCACTTTTATTTAATTTGTATGAACAGTACAACTTTTAAAAACAAATAGTAACCCTCTGTTCCTTCACCAAAACCCACCACAAACACCGTATTCTCACTGTCTCTCACTGTGTGTGTCCCCTTTTTTTTCACTGATTTTCTTGGTATAATTTGTACTATTTTTGTTTTCACTTCAAATATTGGTTAAGATGAATTAAATTTACCAACAACTGGAGCCCTTGGTATGATTGTGCTTTGTTGACGAGACCAGTTAGAGCAGCCTCTGGGTTGAGCTAGCAATGCAAGTACCACCAAAGCTCCATTACTCAATAAACTTGTGTTCCTGTTACCTTCCATTTTAACCTTTTACAAAATAGAATTCAAGAGACTGAATTTCACTTTTCCAAGACGGGGTTGGTAAATAAGTAAAGGAAAATGGGCAGAGAACTAGAGGAGGGCAGGAAAAATTTTGAAGGTATTTTTTGGGCCAGGGGGTTGGTGTCAGAGAGGTGTAGTCTGAGGTCACACTGAAGTATCTTAAAAGCATAAATTCATCAGACTACACTCCAAAACACACGGTATATTAAATGTGCCTACTAAATTATTGTCAAATAACACATTTAAAATTGGATTCAAGTAACTATCCTATCTGAGAAATGGTAATTAAAAACTCTATATTCATCACACACATGTAGAAAAATTGGCATCTGCTAATTTGACCACAATCTCTGTAACAACCCCACCTCCCTCTAGGGTAAATGTCAAGATTTGGCGGATTGCCTACTTAACTCTCGTCAGGACTCACTCATGCACCTTAAAAATAATAATAATAATAATAATAATAATAATAATAATAATAATAATAATAATAATAATAATAATAATAATAATCTCAATAATAAGAGCAATAGCACTTTTAACCTTATTTATGTACATTCATAGATATCGAATGCCCAGACAAGCCCTAAAAAGGGCCAGGGATTCAACCTTATAAAATGAAATCAAACAGGTCTAATATAGACCTAAGAAGTACCCACATGAATAATAACAAAACATAGACAAAGGTTCTGCGTCCAATTCCCACTCTCAAGTTCTCGCCCTCTGTAAGAAAAATAACCGGATGAATGAGTTTTTACCCAGTGAGATTCCAAGAAAACATGCAAGTAAACTAGCAGGTATGATACAATTCACAGATATATATCAAGAAACAGGTCATATCCTGATAAGTCATGACATAATGTACAGTAAAGTAGGTAAACCAGATAGATCATGCAATAATGTACAATAAAGAATACATTCATGTCAAAGGATATAATCTACTCTCAAGAGTAGGTTCCGCAGCAACATGTCCAGGGTCTATTGACACTTTGTCAACCAATTATAATGTCCATAGACTACCACTTGTCTCCAGTTCCGTTTCCACTATTATCTCCCTATACTAGGCCCGCACATCAAACAAGTACCCATGGTTCGTCAATCTTCTCGATCAAATCCTTGCCGGCTCGATTCGACCAACTAGTCATGGGGTTGGGTTTAAAGCCCCGCGTGTTCAAGTATTCATGATTTGGGGTTGAAACTCCAAGTGTTTAAGTATTCACGAGTGGAGTCGTTGGCTGTCACCCAACGCTCAAGCATGTCACGATTGGAGACGTTAGCTGTCACCTAATGCTCCAGTATTCAAACATGTCATGAGTTCAAGTCACTAGTAAACAGGTTAGGAAATTCTTCCTTTACCCAAAGTTGTACAGCTTACCCGACCGCTCTAAGGTTGGTCTCAAGTAAAAATTCCAACGAAGGGCCCAGTTCAACAATTGCCGATCTACATTCATGTATACGTATACGTAACTTAAGGCTGTCTAACTTACGTAGTGTCTTAGATAAGGGTGCCAACGAACAGCCCAATTCAATCGCTGCAAGAAGATATATAGTCGGCTTATATTCATGCACATGTACATTCAAATCCGCATGCAGGATCAGGTAATTCAAGTTCACGGAGGTCGAGTGCGAATAAGTGCACACTCGCCTAACCAAGATCAAGTCGAGTAAACCCAGCATGTCAAGCATTTCAAGTCAAGTTGCAAGTCACATGTATATCAAGTTACTTGTACATGTATATCCATTTACATATAAACAAGATATCAAAAACTCAGTCAAGCTAGGTCGAATGTAATAAAGTACACACTCACCTATGAAATAACAAGGTAGAATCCCTAGCAATTTCTAACAACACATTTGATCAACAAGTAACATAGAACATGCAATTAGAACACTCACCAATTAATCACAATCTTTCCACTTCAAACCCTGGTTCTTTCTCTTGGTCACTCTTAAATCCTGTGGTCATATCATACATCAAGAGTCTAGCCACTTCATGCCAATATAAATGTATAACTATGAGTTTCGAAACTTCACTTAGACAATAAAGCAATTTGCAGGTTTAACCCCTATATAGCTATCAAAAATGCAAAATTTTCTAGTTCAAATCTAGGGAAAGAACCCTCATGTATGATAGATTAATGTCTCAAGTAACATATAGGGCACAAGAACATCACTTATAGTTAAAACTTCAATGAAAATAGGACAAGACCTTTGGGGTACAAAGCTGGAAAATTCAAGCAAGAAACATTTTAGCGAAAACTCATTTTCCTCTTCTTGTCTCTCTTTGTTTTGGCTTAAACCAACATACATGGGAAGATCAAAATCTTGACAAGTGTTTTGAGCAAAAGTGTATTAAAATCACCATACTAATGCGAGCAATAAAACTAAGATTCTTCCAACTATAAAACATGTTTGGGGTAACCATTACTTTCCTCCTTTTAAATCACTTGGTTTTCACTAAAATCCAACCTATGTATGAAGGGAAGGTGGTTGCAATTAACTTAAGTAAAGTAGGTCCAACTCACCCTAAATTTACACCTCAATTCTCACTCTCTCTATTTGACCAATAAGGGAAAAAATTTCAGTAATATGTCTCCAAATTCTTCGAGTTAATCCTCTAAATTTTGACCCAATTTTCATGGCAAAACGTCTAGCAATCAATGTCACTTGTTATGGGGTGTATGGTCTCCGCTCTAGGTGAAGAAAGCCATCAATTTGGGATACATATAAAGCTCTAACCAAGTTACACCAAAGTTGAAAATTTCATATCAAAACTAGCACATCCCCTAGTAAAGTTGAAAATTCATATCAAAACTAGAAATTCCCATATCAAAACTTAAAAGTTCATATCAAATCTAGAAAATTCATCGCAATGCTGAAAAATGCATATCATGGCTGGAAAATTCAATAAACTTAATAAAACTATGAAATTTTCCATAAAATCTTTCATAATCAAGTCATATGTCAACTAAAATGCAAGATAAGAGAAAGAAGAGAAGTTTCTTAGTATACTACCTCAAAACCCTAAGAGAAAATGCAAAACAAGAGCTTTTCTTCCTCCAAAAACTCCACCA
Source organism: Coffea arabica (assembly GCF_036785885.1). Classification (NCBI taxonomy): domain Eukaryota; kingdom Viridiplantae; phylum Streptophyta; class Magnoliopsida; order Gentianales; family Rubiaceae; genus Coffea; species Coffea arabica. The sequence goes on along the minus strand of NC_092330.1, from coordinate 8,041,309 downwards.
AGATCTTCCCTCCAAGTTTCACTCACGATCTATCAGAGTAAATTAGAGTTACTCTTTGAATTTCTGAAGAATCAAGTACGAAATCAAGGTTAGAACTTGAGTTGTTTTCTCTCCCTTTCTCCTCTCTAGTTTCGGCCAAAGCAAGAAAAAAAATTAGCATGATTAGTGAAAAAAGAAAGCCTAGATTGGATAAGAAGGAACTCTAGCCTTGGTCAAAATTCCATGGATGATTGACAAATGGCGCCACATGATTCAAACTTATCTCTTTGTCTCTCCAATTGTCTCCAATCACTAACATATCTAATGCCCCTCTAATTAACTCTTAACACCTCTTGTCACATAATTTCTTTTGCACAAAACTCCCTTTATTCCTCCAAATTTATCACACATACCTCACTAGTTAGTCACACTAGTATCATGCACTATAAAACTTAGCATGCATCACATTCAATATGCATCAAGTTAAATAAGGTAATAGGTTAAAAATCATGATTGAACCAATAAATCAACCAAGAATTCAAGGCAAGTAAGTTCAAATATGAGCTATAAAACAAGTAAAATTTCGGAGTCTCACAGTCTCCAGATATATGGTGCATGATATTAAGGTTATGATAATAAAAAGACTCATTCGTTTTAAATATTGAAGGTAATGAAAAATTGGTCCTTAATAAATTATAGATTTGATAACTTGTGTGATACAACATGAACTTATTACACAAGTTTTTCAAATCTTGTTAATAGAAGTCTGTAGCTTTATTTAAATGCAACAAAATGGGTTATGAATAGATAGCAACAAAATTAGTAACAAATAATCATCAAAAGGGATAAAGACTAAGCAACTATATTGGGAAAGAAATAAATGTTAGAGATTAAATTGGTAGACACCTACTAAGCAAGAGAACCCGATAATCCAAGAATATAAAACAAATACATGAACGTATAACATAGTCTTGTCTATCTTGTGATCGGTAGTAGATATTCACCTCAATTGTTCCAACCACATAAGTTTCTTCTCATTCTACTCCATCCAAGCTATGGTATGAATTCATTTGGCACCAGAGCTAATCTTTTGTTTTTCCTATGAAATGGGCACTCCTATTCAATAAAGAAAGTATGTCTTAGAAACCATCCTCAAATTTTTAAAAGCAAAAATGCTAGCTTTTCAAAAGGCATTTCTAGTTTGGAAAGCAACTACATTAAAGACTTGCTAAATAGTGGCAAAAAGAAAAGGTAGTATCATAATACAATAATTGAAGGACAAAAGTTAAAGAAAACATACGTGCAATTGAAGTGATTGATCGATTCACTTCCTTGTCCAAACATTCGGTTCCTGAATTAAAGTTTCTGACAATATCTCCTTAACATAGGCGAAATTAGGGTTGTTGATTGTGGTGGATGGTCCGAATGTCGACCAAAATGCCATGACTTCTGACCAGTTAACATAAAATTTGAAAGGGTCTTGAACCGGGAGTCCATCTTACATTTCCTATTTATGGGCTGAAAGTCATTATATCATCACATTCCAATGAATAATTTTTTAACATGAATATGTTAACTATGATATGCAAGTTTGTATCTTATTGGTAAGAAAAGTTTACGTATCATGACCAATTTTTCTAAATTTTATCTAAGAATGACATATTTTATAGATCAAATAAAATGTATACAATAAGCCAAAAAAGGACAGGCTTACAGGAGTTCTATTCTTCAATAAAGCAGACATAGCATGAATTTGCTAAATTGAAATCATGACCTTCCAATATCATCAGCATTGCATTTGCTCCTGATCAGAACCAAATACATTTGGTAAAGAACAATTCAATGAATTGCAACATTCCTATAAGATCGGTTGGTGTGAATATTCTGTCACGCTCTGTCATAAACCAAGATAGCTGTGAGAACCCGTATTTCTCATTTTCTAGGTTATATATTTTTCATGGCTTGTTTTCTGCATTTTCGTGATTAGAAAAAATTTCTAGATGAATTTAAGGAGCAAATATAATTTTTAGATGTTTTTCTAGTATCGAATGGATTTTGAGAAATTAAGAGCGTATACCGGACGTGGGACCCACTAGTGCGAAAAGTTCCGAAAAATTCGACCAATTAGGTTAAGTTTTGGATACTGGAATTAATTTATCGGGTGTTAAGAGATAAGTAGAGGTTGCAATTTGGATTGGTGTGAGAGGAAACAAAGTGATAGACTTGCATTAAATGAAGTAACACATGTCACCATTTGAGTGGTTGAACCTTAAGACCACTATTCATGGTCTTACCATTTGACTTAAATAAACCAAAAATGACCCAAAAATCATCAAAAAATCCTCCATGGTAGCCGGCCCTCTCTTTCTCTCTTTCTCTCTCTCTTACTCTAAGCACAAGGAAGAAAACTCTTCAAGCTTGTTCCAAATCATCAAAACCAACCATCCAACCTTAATTTTGCTCCATAAAACCACTTAAGGAGGTGTTGGTGAGTTGTTGTGTGAAGTTATTTGGAAAGTTAAGGTGTCCAATAGTTCTCTCTCTCTTGTTTTAAGGTAAGTTGTGAAGAACCACCCTCCTCCCTTAATTGATGCTTAAATCATGCTTAGTGGTAGTATGAGATGCAAGTTTATGGGTTATTCTTGATTTGTGGTTGAAATGATGAAATTTTATTATTTTTGGGGATTTTTTCTGTTTTAATATAAGCATGATTGTGTGGCTATTTATGATGATTAGAAATGGTATATAATGACTCTAGGAGGTGGAAAAAGTGATTAATTGCAACCAATTTCTGGTTTGGAAGAAATTTCAGAAAATTAGGGTTTTTGAGGGAGCATTCTGCCCGAATTTTTAGCTCCTAGTTAGAGGCTGAATTGGCCTTGGCTTAAAACATAAACGTTGTAGGGAATAATATTTTAGAGGTGCCTACAAAATTTCAGGTCAATCGGAGTAGTGTAGAATGAGAAAAGTCAAAATTACTATTGCTGTTCTGGTTTTACCCGAATGTAAGAATTGCGCCTGTAATTGGTTGTTTTAGCTGGAATTGCTTCCAAATTGGTTGTTGAGGCCTTGTGATGAAATTTAGACCTGTTTCTTAGCTTTCAGGTGATTTTGGAATTTCTGGATTTGGACTTGGAGAGCTTGAGTTATGATGTTTCCGCTAGAATGCGTTTTGGTGAATCTGTTTTATTTTTTTGATGTAGTATCTTGCATTTTGACCTATTTGCACTCAAAACTGGGTTGAGTGACCTTCTGTGATGTTGTAGCCCTGTCTTTTAGCTTCGAGATGGTGGGTCTTGCACCCTCACCCGATAATCGTAGTGAAATTGATGCCATTACCGCAAAATGAGGACAAAAACTGTTTTTTTCTCAGGGCCAAAACTAGTTACATTTCCGAAATTTCTGGTTTCCTTTAATGTTTGTATATGCTTATGGAACCCTATTTGTTTGGCTTTGGTTTATGACTCGTTATCGAGTCTCATTGTATTTGTTTGCATGTTTTAGGACGTGACCATGGTGCACAACGTTCTTTTGACGGAAGTGCATGAAACCACATTTGCGAGCTTGGTGAGTGTACTACTCACTTGTGTGTTATTATATGACTTTGATACTTGAACTTGAGATGTTGAATGTTAATTGATTGAAGTGAGAGTATACTTTATCACTCTCACTTATTGTTTCGCATGTTATTGGAAAGTTATTGGAATGTTATATGAAATGAAATACATGACTTGGTGTCGTTTGGACGAGTCTCCAACGACTACAATTGTTATTCTTGAGCTCAACCCCATTGGTAATTGATTGAATCGAGCCGGCGAGGGCTTGGTCGTGCCAATTAATGTGCCTTGGGACAATGTTATATGGAATCTTGTAGTATGAGAGACTCTCGATTCTGGTTTACTCGAGTAATACCACAATGCAAGTGTTTGGATTTCGGGCCCGGTTGGGGAATGTTAGGTGGAAGGAATAGAAGTAAAGTGGAGTCTACGGTTGGTTATTGTTGAACATTGACGGAGAGTCAATGACGTCCGATCAAGAAATGCAAACGAGGAAAGGGCTCTTGAGAGCCATCTGTATCCTTTTATCACCATATTTGACGTGTACCTTTGCTTATTTTTACTATATTGAATGAAAGTTTGATGCTTATATGCACTTGGTTTCGTAAGTGATAGTATCTCACTGGGCAATTAGCTCACACCGTTCCTTTTGTTTTCCTTACAGGCATATGACTACTTTTGGAATGATTCTTGCTAGTTGGTTGCTGAATGAACTAGATGAATATCTCTTTTGTATTGTATATGAAGTGGGACTCTAAATGTATCTTTAGGGCCGTTTTCACTTGAATTTGGCAAACCAAACATGTAGTAACTTTTGGATTACTTTTGTATGCCATTGTGGCTTGTAATTGCTAAATGTCAAGTGTATATGTGTTTTTGATGTTTGATGGGGTTCTGACGGGTCGGTTACTATTCATGGCCGACTTCGAATTTCATTTTTTTTAATTTTATTTTGGGTTATTTTGCCATTTTGACTTGTTTACGCGCGTTATAAGTTCCGGAACGCAATAGATCGCTCTAAACTGCACCGTTAGTCTTGGCGAGAGTTGGGCAGGCAGTCCGCTAACCCCTTTGGTTCGCTTTAGGGGAAGGTGGGGCTGTCACAGGTGGTATCAGAGCCTAGGTTTGAATTAGCCTGGGTGTTATAGGAATGCTTGATTTGAGGGTTTATTGTTTATGGCCTTTAAGATTATTTATGGTTAATTTCTCTTTCGGTGTAGGATGGACGGATCTAGTGGACCAAGTGGTGACTCTGTAGGCGAGCGACCTCGCGGAGCATTCCCAGTGATTCCGTACCAGATACGGCCAGGAGGGGCCGTCGTGAGCTGGAGCCCGTCTAACCGTTTCCGACGGTGTGAGTGTAAACATAAGTTTGCCTATCCGAACGCTCTCGTGTTTGCAGTGGACAGGGAGCGTAAGGAGTTGGCTGGAGAGAATGCTCGACTTGAGGCCGAGGTGTCTCAACTTAGGGGCGGCCCAGCCGGGAGAGGCCAAGGTGAAAATTTCCAGAGAGGCTCAGGTTCGGCGTCTCGTGGACCTTACGGGTACTGCGGAAAGCCGAATCGCTTTGAAGACAATTGCTGGAAGAAGGGAGGCAAATGTCTGCGTTGCGGAAGCGCAGACCACCAGCTTGCTCCCTGCCCACTCATAACGCAAGACGGAAGGGGAACTCAAACCACGCCAAAGACCAATACGGGACCGAATAAGGGGAATGAGGTGAAACCTAAAGTGCCAGCTCGAGTCTATTCCTTAGAACCTCGATAGGTCCCAGAATCCTCAGAGGTTGTAGAAGGTACGATCCCTATTTTCCACCGTTTTGTCAAAGTTTTAATTGATCCTGGTGCCACCCATTCCTTTGTTAACCCTGAATTCATGTGTGGCATCGATATAAAACCTGCTAGTTTACCATACGACCTAGAAGTTAGTACACCTACGGGGAATCAACGCTTGGTTACTAGTATGGTTTATAGGGATTGTGAAGTGTGGGTAGGAGAGAAAAGATTGTTAGGGGATTTGATAAGTCTGGTCATTAAGGGGTATGATGTGATTTTGGGTATGGATTGGCTAGTCAGGTATAATGCCCAACTGGATTGTAAAACAAAAGTGGTGAAATTCCGCATTCCTGGTAAGGCGACCTTAAGGTTGGATATAAGGGGTAGGTTAGCCTCATCTGCTTTGATTTCGGGCATTCGAGCTAGGAAATTGCTAAGCAGAGGAGCGCAAGGATTTTTGACCTTTTTGATTAACACCTCCACGGAATAAGTTGAAAGTGGAGGATGTGGCCGTAGTGAAGGAATTTCTGGATGTGTTTCCTGATGAATTAGTAGCCTTACCTCCGAAAAGAGGAATTGAATTCAAAATAGACCTGCTACCGGGAGCCTCACCCATCTCAAAAACACCATACCGAATGGTTCCTGCCGAGCTCAAGGAGCTAAAGTTGCAATTACAGGACCTTCTGGAGCGGGGATTCATTCAAGAGAGTGGGTCTCCTTGGGGAGCTCCTGTACTGTTTGTAAAGAAAAAAGATGGTGGTTTGAGGATGTGTATTGATTATCGGAGCCTGAATAATATTACAATTAAAAATAAGTATCCACTGCCCCATATCGATGAGCTATTTGATCAGTTGCAAGGAGCGGTGGTTTTCTCGAAACTGGACCTCCGCCAAGGGTACTACCAGTTATTAATCAGAAAGGAGAATATTCCGAAGACCGTCTTCAACTCGAGATATGGGCATTACGAGTTCGCAGTTATGCCCTTTGGACTAACCAATGCTCTTGCCGCCTTCATGGACCTAATGCATAGGGTTTTTAAGTCCTACCTGGATCGATTTGTAGTAGTCTTCATCGATGACATCTTGGTCTATTCCAAGACCCGTGAAGAGCATGAGCAACACTTGAATACTGTTTTGCAAACCCTGAGAGACCATCAACTGTATGCCAAGTTCAGCAAGTGCGAATTTTGACTAGAAAAAATTGCTTTTCTGGGGCACGTAATTTCTCAAGAGGGTATTTCAGTCGATCCGGCGAAAGTTGAGGCTGTGACTAATTGGAAGAGGCCAGAAACTCCCACAAAGGTCCGCAGCTTTCTAGGACTGGCTGGATATTACCGGAGTTTTATCAAGAACTTCTCCAAACTAGCTGGTCCTCTAATCGATTTGACGAAAAAACATGGTCGGTTCTTATGGAACGCCCGAAGTGAGACAAATTTTCAGGAATTAAAGAAAAAATTGACCATGGCTCCAGTTCTAGTCTTACCAAACTGGGTGGACGGATATGCTGTGTACACTGATGCATCCCGAGAAGGCCTGGATTGTGTATTAATGCAAAACCGAAATGTGATCTCTTTTGCCTCGAGGAAGTTAAAACCTCACGAGCAAAATTACCCGACCCACGATCTGGAGTTAGCTGCAATTGTTTTTGCTCTGAAGAAGTGGAGGCACTACTTATATGGAGTAACTTTCGAGGTTTACTCCGATCATAAAAGCCTGAGGTATCTTTTCTCACAGAAGGAATTAAACATGAGGTAGCGACGGTGGATGGAATTTTTGGAGGATTACGACTGTACCATCAACTACCATCCGGGAAAAGCAAACGTGGTGGCCGATGCCCTAAGTCGCAAAGCTCAGGTCGCGAGTCTAATGATCAAAGAGTGGGAATTGTTAGACTCCGTGTGTGAATGGAAACCCTGCCCTGGGAGCCATAAGGTGATTTTTGGCAATATTAAAGTGACTTCTACCTTCTTGGAAAGGATTAAAGAAGCTCAAAAGGAAGATGCACTGGTGCAGAAATGGGGAGAGAAAGTGGGAAAAGGAGAAACCACTGATTTCAATTTTGGTCCTGAGAGTATTTTAAAATACCGAAACTGAATAGTGGTGCAAAAGGATGAATTGTTGAAAATGAAAATTCTAGAGGAAACTCATCGATCTAAGTATACGATCCATCCGCGTAGTAGCAAGATGTATCAAGATCTGAAAGGAACCTATTGGTGGGATAATATGAAGAAAGAAATCGCTCTGTACGTGCAAAAATGTCTCATATGTCAACAAATGAAAGCAGAGCATCAAAGACCATTGGGCTTGTTACAACCCCTTGAGATACCTGAATGGAAGTGGGAAAACATCACCATGGACTTCGTTTCAGGTTTGCCGCGAACGCAGCGAGGACACGATGCCGTTTGGGTGATCGTCGATCGATTAACCAAGTCGGCCCATTTTTTGCCGGTGAACATGAAGTATTCCATGGACAAGTTGGCTCAACTGTACATGAACGAGATCGTAAGGCTGCATGGTGTGCCGGTGAGCATCGTCTCCGATCGAGATCCACGTTTCGTATCTTGGTTTTGGCAAAAGTTCCAGGAGACTCTAGGGACAAAACTCAACTTGAGCACGACCTATCACCCTCAGACGGATGGACAATCGGAACGAACCATTCAAACTCTCGAGAACATGCTACGAACTTGCATTCTAGATTTTAGAGGCAACTGGGGTCAACACATGACCTTAGTAGAGTTTGCGTACAACAACAGCTACCATTCGTCGATTCAAATGGCCCCATACGAGGCACTATATAGACGGAAATGCCGATCACCGATCTACTGGGACGAAGTTGGCGAGAGGAAGGCATTAGATCCAACCACTATTCCTTGGATGGAGAAAGCTCGAGAAAAGGTCAAGTTGATACGGCAATGACTCCAAACAGCTCAAAGCCGACAAAAGAGCTACGCCGACAACCGGAGAAAAGACTTGGAGTTCGAGATTGGAGACCATGTATTTCTTAAAGTCACCCCTTTACGGAGTGTCACAGCAGGCAAAGAAAAGAAGCTTCAATCGAGGTTTGTGGGACCTTACAAGATCTTACAGAGGATAGGTGTGGTAGCGTATAGACTAGAACTGCCATCAAGTCTCTCGAGAATCCACGACGTATTTCATGTCTCAATGTTCAAGAAGTACTATCCCGACCCAACCCATGTCTTACAACCAGAGGAGATCGACGTAGATGAATCGCTTGCTTACGAAAAGAAACCTGTCCAAGTGCTTGACCGAAAAGTCAAAGAGCTAAGAAACAAACAGATTCCATTGGTGAAGATATTGTGGAGAAACCATGGGGTAGAGTAAGCTACCTGGGAACTGAAAGAAAAAATACGAACGAAATACCCTAACCTTTTCGTGAGTTAAGGTGAGAAATTTCGAGGGCGAAATTCTTTTAAGGGGGAGAGAGTGTGAGAACCCGTATTTTTCATTTTCTAGATTATATATTTTTTATGGCTTGTTTTCTGCATTTTCGTGATTAGAAAAAATTTCTAGATGAATTTAAGGAGCAAATATAATTTTTAGATGTTTTTCTAGTATCGAATGGATTTTGAGAAATTAAGAGCATATACCGGACGTGGGACCCACTAGTGCGAAAAGTTTGGAAAAATTCGACCAATTAGGTTAAGTTTTAGATATTGGAATTAATTTATCGGGTGTTAAGAGATAAGTAGAGGTTGCAATTTGGATTGGTGTGAGAGAAAACAAAGTGATAGACTTGCATTAAATGAAGTAACACATATCACCATTTGAGTGGTTGAACCTTAAGACCACTATTCATGGTCTTACCATTTGACTTAAATAAACCAAAAATGACCAAAAAATCTTCAAAAAATCCTCCATGGTAGCCGGCCCTCTCTTTCTCTCTCTCTCTTACTCTAAGCACAAGGAAGAAAACTCTTCAAGCTTGTTCCAAATCATCAAAACCAACCATCCAACCTTGATTTTGCTCCATAAAACCACTTAAGGAGGTGTTGGTGAGTTATTGTGTGAAGTTATTTGGAAAGTTAAGGTGTCCAATAGCTCTCTCTCTCTTGTATTAAGGTACGTTATGAAGAACCACCCTCCTCCCTTAATTGATGCTTAAATCATGCTTAGTGGTAGTATGAGATGCAAGTTTATGGGTTATTTCTTGATTTGTGGTTGAAGTGATGAAGTTTTATTATTTTTGGGGATTTTTTCTGTTTTAATATAAGCATGATTGTGTGGCTATCTATGATGATTAGAAATGGTATATAATGATTCTAGGAGGTGGAAAAAGTGATTAATTGCAACCAATTTCTGGTTTGGAAGAAATTTCAGAAAATTAGGGTTTTTGAGAGAGCATTCTGCCCGAATTTTTAGCTCCTAGTTAGAGGCCGAATTGGCCTTGGCTTAAAACATGAAATTTGTAGGGAATGATATTTTAGAGGTGCATACAAAATTTCAGGTTAATTGGAATAGTGTAGAATGAGAAAAGTCAAAATTACTATTGCTATTCTGGTTTTACCTGAATGTAAGAATTGCGCCTGTAATTGGTTGTTTTAGCTGAAATTGCTTCCGAATTGGTTGTTGAGGCCTTCTGATGAAATTTATCCCTGTTTCTTAGCTTTCAGTTGGTTGTAGAATTTCTGGATTTGGATTTGGAGAGCCTGAGTTATGATGTTTCCACTAGAATGCGTTTTGGTGAATCTGTTTTACGTTTTTGATGTAGTATCTTGCATTTTTGACCTGTTTGCACTCAAAACTGGGTTGAGTGACCTTCTGTGATGTTGTAGCCCTGTCTTTTAGCTTGGAGATGGTGGGTCTTGCACCCTCACCCGATAATCGTAGTGAAATTGGTGCCATTACCGCAAAATGAGGACAAAAACTGTTTTTTTTTCAGGGCCAAAGCTAGTTACATTTCCGAAATTTCTGGTTTCCTTTAATGTTTGTATATGCTTATGGAACCCTATTGGAGTCATGTTTGGCCATGGTTTATGACTCGTTATCGAGTCTCATTGTATTTGTTTGCATGTTTTAGGACGTGACCGTGGTGCACAACGTTCTTTTGACGGAAGTGCATGAAACCACATTTGTGAGCTTGGTAAGTGTACTACTCACTTGTGTGTTATTATATGACTTTGATACTTGAACTTGAGATGTTGAATGTTAATTGATTGAAGTGAGAGTGTACTTTATCACTCTCACTTATTGTTTCGCATGTTATTGGAAAGTTATATGAAATGTTATATGAAATGAAATACATGACTTGGTGTCATTTGGACGAGTCTCCAACGACTACAATTGTTATCCTTGAGCTCAACCCCATTGGTAATTGATTGAATTGAGCCGGCGAGGGCTTGGTCGTGCCAATTAATGTGCCTTGGGGCAATGTTATATGGAATCTTGTAGTATGAGAGATTCTCGATTCCGGTTTACTCGAGTAATACCACAATGCAAGTGTTTGGATTTCGGACCCGGTTGGGGAATGTTAGGTGGAAGGAATAGAAGTAAAGTGGAGTCTACGGTTGGTTATTATTGAACATTGACGGAGAGTCAATGACGTCCGATCAAAAAATGCAAACGAGGAAAGGGCTCTTGAGAGCCATCTGTATCCTTTTATCACCATATTTGACGTGTACCTTTGCTTATTTTTACTATATTGAATGAAAGCTTGATGCTTATATGCACTTAGTTGCGTAAGTGATAGTATCTCACTGGGCAATTAGCTCACACCGTTCCTTTTGTTTTCCTTACAGGCATATGACTACTTTTGGAATGATTCTTGCTAGTTGGTTGCTGAATGAACTAGATGAATATCTCTTTTATATTGTATATAAAGTGGGACCCTAAATGTATCTTTAGGGCCGTTTTCACTTTAATTTGGCAAACCAAACATGTAGTAACTTTTGGATTACTTTTGTATGCCATTGTGGCTTGTAATTGCTTAATGTCAAGAGTATATGTGTTTTTGATGTTTGATGGGGTTCTGATGGGTCGGTTACTATTCATGGCCGACTCCAAATTTCATTTTTTTTAATTTTATTTTGGGTTATTTTGCCATTTTGACTTGTTTACGCGCGTTATAAGTTCCGGAACGCAATAGATGGCTCTAAACTGCACCGTTAGTTCTGGCGAGAGTTGGGCAGGCAGTCCGCTAACCCCTTTGATTCGCCTTAGGGGAAGGTGGGGCTGTCACAATAGCTCCATAACAACTTCAACTTCCCAACTTACAAACAATCATTCATTTGAAATTTATGAATTAGATTGTTCTCAACTTTTTGATGTTCCTATTCACTTAGAATTGTCTCCTCAACATAATCAATTTTCTGGTCAAACTTCTGCCAATCACCAATCCAATATTCTTGAGGCTGGCATTGTTGGTCAGAATCAATTCAACAATGCCTTCTCTAATATTAGCCACCTCTCAATCGACCAATCTTCAAGAACAATTCATTGTCCTTTGGCATCCAACTCACATCACTCTAGATATATTGATATTACTAGATACCAAATGAAATCTGATGCTAATAGTCAAACTAATGGCTCATCCATAATGATATGTGTCCGTCACCTCTTCAAGGTATGTATCATATATAAATTTAGTACATAGTTTAATTTATTAGAACATATCAAACAATATCATTTTGAACTTTTGTAGGAAGATCAATTAAACTTTAGAGTTTTGGACCGCCAACCGAGGTATGTGAGGATTGTGGAGCTATTATGTGGCATGAAAAGAAAACTAATAAAACCGTTGACATTACAAGACTTAAATTCTCTCAATGTTGTTGATAAGGAAAGATTAAATTGCTGGTACTTTGTGAACCTCCTACATTCTTGAAAAGACTACTGACTTAAAATGGGGATAATTTATTAAAAATTTTCAGAAAAAGATTAGATTTTACAATATGATGTTAGCTTTCACTTCTTCTAAGGGAGTTATTGACAGATAGATAAACAATGGTGGTGGACCATATGCTTTTTCACATAAATGGTCAAAACCATCATCTGATTGGTTCATTGTTGCTAAATTCTGGCCAGTCAGGAGGCGGGTACAATTGTATATTCATGACAGACAAAATGAAATCAACAATAGAATTCGCTGCCTATCTTCATCTGAAGAACATAGTGGTCTTGACTTGACAATAATCAAAGGCTTGATATAAATGGTAGACAAACACAATCCTTTGGTTAAAGTATTTAGAATGGCCAGGAATAGTTTTCAAAGTTCAGAATGTAGAGATGTCCATATTAGATTGATTAGTAATCAGCAATGAGATAGGAGATAATATAATTTACCGATGACATCTGAGGTTGCTACACTAATTGTTGGAGATGGTCAACAAGCAACATGTAATTGGGTTGTTATCATTGAAGAAATTGGTGGTGGATTGAGAAGGATAACTAAATTGCACCCAAGTTTCATGGCAATGTAGTATTCCTTTATCTTTCCTTATGGAGAAAATGGTTTTAGAATTGATATTCCGCTAAATAACATCCATGAAGACGGGATCATGAAAAAAAAGAAGGTTTGCCAACATGTGTAAGTATTACGCTTACAGGATACGAAATAGAATTAATGAGGCAGACACTTTAGTTTCTACAGGGCAGCTGTACCAACAATATGGTGTTGATGTATACACTTCAATTGAAGAATCAAATTTAAATTAGGTCAGAAAAAAATAAAAAATAAAACTTAGAGTATATTTGTACAAAGGGTTACGAGATATAGTGGTTGGAGGAAACACAACACCAGCTTTTACTGGAAGAAGATTTATCTTGCCATTAACTTTTACACATGGGTCAAGATATATGGTCCAAAACTATCAAAATGCAATGGCTATTTGTTGTTGGATATGTCATCCTGACCTTTTCATCATGTTTACTTGCAATCCAAAATGGTCAGAAATTCAAGACTATTTAAACTTGATTTCGGGGCAAAAAAAGTATGATCCACCTGATGTTGTTGGTCGTGTTTTTAAAATAAAGGCCAACCAATTAATGAGAAATTTGGTAGAAGAACAACATTTTGGCCGTGTTATGACAGGTAAATCTAAAATTGAAATATTCTTCATCAACAAATTTTCATTTGCATTTTTCAACTAAACTTGTTTAAACTATTTTTTGCAGCTATATATACAATTTAGTTCCAAAAAAAGGGCTATCATTTGTACATATATTACTTTTTTTATATGCTAATGCTAAACCGTGTAGTGCATCAGATATAAATAAAATCATTTTAGTTGAACTCCCAAACAAAGATTCTGATCCATTAGCATTTGAATTAGTGGTTTAGTATATGATACATGGGTCATGTGGTGTTGGTTATTTGAATTCTCCATACATGAGTGATCGTAAATTTTCCAAACACTTGCCAAAGAACTTCCATGCTGAGACAACAATCTCTAAAGATGGTTATCCAGTGTACAGAAGAAGAAACAATGGAAGATTAGCAATGAAAGAGGGGATATTAATCGATAATAGATGGATTATATTACACAATGTTGATCTTAGGGTTAAGTTTCAAGCTCACGTTAATGTTGAGTGGTGTAATCAAGAGCAGTCTATCAAATACTTATTCAGGTACGTGAACAAGAGAAAATATAGATCAACTTTCATTGTAGAAGAAAATGTATCTACTAATGGAGCCATTGGAAATCAAATTATCATTAAAGTTAATGAAATAAAAAAGTATTAAGATTGTCAATATTTTTCTATATTCGAAGCATGCTGGAGAAGTTTTGGATTTGACAAATAATATTGAACTCTAGCAGTCCAAAGATTAAGCTTCCATCTACTAGATGAGCAAAATATTGTCTTCGATGATGAAGATGATTTGAATGATGTGATTAACATGGAAGGTGTTAAAAATACAATGTTTATAAAATGGATGAAAACTAACAAGGTTAATACAATAGCTAGAGGCCTTACCTATGCTGACTTTCCTACAATAGCAAGCAAAAGCAAAGAAATGGTATTTGAGAAGTGAAGCATATCCATAGGAAGGATTTATTATGCGCATCCAACATCTGATGAAAGATTCTACTTGTGTATGCTTCTGAATATCGTTAAAGGAGCAAAAAAGTTTGAGAACATTAAAACCGTCAATGATGTGATTTATTCCACATCTAAAGGCTATCTATCAGGCCATGGGATTGTTGAGGGGTGATGATAAATGGCATCAAGTAATAATTGAAGCATCCACCTGGCAAACTGGTTATCAACTAAGACTGATTTTTTTGACAATTTTGTTATTTTGTGAAGTTGTTGACCCTTTGCAATTGTGGCAAAAGAATTGGGAATCACTTTCAGATGATATTCAATATCACCAACATCATATATAGGGAGATGATGATTTGAATTTGACCTCTCAACAAATTCAGAACTATACCCTTTTTGAGATTGAGAAACTGATGAATGGGAATAATAGAACTTTGAAAGAATTCTCCTCTATTCCTTATCCAGATATTTCTTTGACAAATGAGGTTATAAACAAATTAATTATAGAAGAATTGAGTTACAGCAAAGAAGCTTTTGCTACAAATTTTGTATAGTGGCTAAATGCAGAGCAACAAAATGTTTGTAATGCTGTTATGGATGCAGTAAGTGTGGGAAGAGATGGCCTCTTTTTGTGTATGGTAGTGGTGGAACTGAAAAGACTTTACATATGGAAGACTATAATTGTAACATTATGATCTGAAGGAAAAATTGTTCTGGCTATTGCATCTTCAGGCATAGCTTCCCTTTTATTACCTGGAGAAAGAACTTCACATTCAAAATTTAAGATTCCGATCAAACTTGATGGTGATTCGAGTTGTAATATTAAACAAGGATCACAATTGGTAGAACTAATATGCAAAGCATCATTAATTATATGGGATGAGCCCCCAATGGAACATAGAAATGCATTTGAGGTAGTTGTTATTACATTTAAAGATATAATGCGGGTACACGATCCTTATTCTGAAAGCAAGGTTTTTGGAGGAAAAGTTGTGGTTCCAAGAGGTGATTTTAGACAAATACTACTAGTAGTTCCTAAAAGTGGTAGAGAAGAAGTAGTTGGAGCCTCAATTAGTAAATCTACCAGGATTTAGGATCATTGTAAAGTTTTGTCTTAACTACGAATATGAGATTGAGGGATACATCATTACATCTGAAAAGCATAAATTTGCTCAGAGATTTTAGGCAATGGGTGCTAGACCTTGGAGATGGTAAACTTGAAAGCTATTCAGTTAGAAAGGATAATGAAACTTCTTGGGTTAAGATTCCTGATGATCTTTTGATTCGAAAGGGAGATAATCCAATAGAGGAAATTATTAGTAGCACGTATCCTCATTTATTATCAAACTATGGTGATCTATCTTATCTTCGAGATAGAGCCATTTTAGCATCGACTAATGATGTCGTAGATAAAATCAACTCATACGTCCTTCAATCTATTCTAGGGAAACTAAAACTTGTCTTAGTTCTGACAAAATTTGTCCCAGTATAGGTCTAACAAAAGAGTAATCTGCTTTATATCCAGCTAAATTCTTGAACAGTTTGAATTTTTCAGGGCTGCCAAATCATGAAATTCAACTAAAAATTGGGGTGCCAACAATTCTTCTGAGGAATTTGAATCAAAATAGAGGACTTCGCAATGGAACCAGAATGATTGTTACAAAGTTTATGGAAAGGGTAATTGAGGTTGAGATCATTACAGGCAGCTGTAAGGATCGAAAACAATATAAAAGGGGGGGTGAATTAGGTTTTTCAAAAAATCAGTTAAGATATATGTCACTTTTCTTCAAAGCCTACCTTTCTTTTCTCAAAGATCACCCAATGGATAAGATTACAAGACAGCACAGGTATTCGTAAGATAAAGAGGAGAACAGTTTATATAGAAAAGCTGTAAACGAAAATAGAGAAACAAACCGGGCTTCAAACTCAACTGGAGTTCGAACAGCACTATTATATACCAGGTTACTTCAAGTTGAACAAGCTTGCAACCAATATCCTGTGTACAAGGGAAGGATCACTTCCTTCTTGCCCCAAACCTCACTTGGTCAAGCAAGGAAGTTTTACAAACACTAGAAAACCCTCACAAAGCTACACTATTGAAGAAGCTGTGTCACACTTGAAAAACTACAAGAAAATTGCACAAGCTAAGAATACAAATGTTCCTTTTGGAGTATTCTAACACTTGAATCACTCACGATCTGATGTAGACTTGATGTGCAAAGTTGCCCTAAGGTGGTTGACTTTGTTCTTTTTATAGGAGATCAGAAAATTCTTCAATTAATGCTGTCAACGAGTAGAAGGCAACTGAAGAGTCAACTAGCCGTTGGTGCTGTCGGACGTCCGATAGTCAGTTTTTATGCGTCCGAACGAGATCAATGAGTTCTGGAAGTTTTCTTGAATCTCTTAGGACGTCCGATCCCCTATCACCATGCGTCCGAGGGTAAGATGCATACTTGGAATTTCCTCTTCAATTCCTTCGAACGACCGATGCGTCCAATTGTGTTGCGTCCGAAGTGCAGCAACGCTTGTCGGACGTCCGATACTCAGGTGTTGAGCGTCCGATCGTGATCAGTAATCGTAGAAGCCCTGGCTTGTCGTCTTCGGATGTCCAAGTCTGAGTTCTTCACATGTCCGAAGATACTCAAAGGATGTCGGACTTCCAATACTTTCCTTTTGTACGTCCGACATCTTCCCCAGCACTTTTCATCCTTTTTTATCTTCTTTTTTGCTTTAAGTCCACAGACCTGTTTAGTGTCATTTCTGAAAAGGGGCTCTACAAAAAATATTAGTAACATCCATTTGTTTTGTAATCATCAAAAGATATGAATTGAGATAAACAATCTCCCCCTTTTTGATGATGACAAAACATTTGGATAGAGCAAAAATATACGAATTGGAATATAACAACTCCCCCTAATGAAGTGCATGAGTGTTCAAGAAGAAACGCAATCTACACCATCAGTATCAGTGCTAATCTAATGCAAACTCAACTTCCCCTGAAACTCACTCCTCCTAACTAGTTACTCTATACCATCAGTGCTAATCCAATTCTCCCCTTTTTTGTCATCACAAAAGTGAGTGTTAGTTTTGATATCAGCAGTATCAGATAGCATCAGTACGATCCATCAGAAACATTAGCAAAAACACGCAATTTGATAACACAGATTTTTCAGTCAGATAATATCAACAAAATCCATTCATGTTCAGCACAAATTTGAATCAACAGAAACATTCATAACAAACACCTTCATTCAACAGATTCCATAACAAACAACCATTCATAACAACCATCCATAACAAACATTCATAACAGTAAAAAGTATCCAGTTGTACAAACCAGGTGTACAACTTAGTACATAGCATACGGAAAGTTTTGCAATGCAAAAGATGAACTATAGTCCTAGATTAAGGTGCAGTGATCTAGTAGTGCCTAAATGGTGATTTTAGATGATTCAGACCTCCTCCTGGCCAGACGAAACTGTTCAGGGTCCTCTTCTTCCTCAGTTTCTTCATCATCATCTTCATATGGTTCCTCAGTTGCTGGAGCCTTGCCTTTATCCTTGGGCTGAGAACTGGAAGTTGGTGTGGTCTCAGTACCAGTAGTTGGCCCTGGGCTCAGGTCTTGGCTCATTTGGTTTTGGAGGGACAAGAAGGTTTCTTTTCACAAATGGAATCCACTTGTTTCTCAATTCTTTCACCTTACGATTAAAAAGCTTTACTGGTTTCTCCTTGTAGGTCAGTGTCTCATTAATTTCATTTCTTTTCGATTGTAAAATATGAAAAGGGTTTGGGTGATATTTATTAAGTATGGACACGTGGAAAACGTTGTAAATCCGAGACAAATTTGGTGGCAATTCCAACTTATAGGCCACATTTCCTACACGTTGGATAATCTTATACGGCCCTACAAATCTTGATTGTAATTTCTTTCCTTTTTCAGACATTAAACTTGCTTTCAGAGGTGTAATATTAAGAAATACTGGATCTCCAACTGCAAATTCTAAATCCTTCCTTCGGTTATCTGCATAACTCTTCTGACGACCTTGTGCGGTCTGAATCCTTTGCCGTACTAACTTCACCCTTTTATTAGCCTCCTCAATCCAAGGCGTCTAAGATTTTGTGTTCACCTATTTCATCCCAATAAATCAGAGATTTATACTTCCAACTATAAAGTGCTTCATATGGGGCCATTTGAATAGAAGAGTGGAAGCTATTATTATAGGCAAATTCCACCAATGTCAAAAATTTACTCAAACTCTCTCCAAAATCCAAAACGCAAGTCCTTAACATGTCCTCAAGGGTTTGAATCGTCCTTTTAGACTGTCCATCGGTCTGGGGATGGTATGTAATACTAAAGTTTAATTTAGTCCCCAATACTTCTTGCATCTTTTTCCAAAATCTTGAAACAAATCTTGGGTCTCTATCGGACATGATACTTACAGGTGTTCCATGTAACCTGATAATCTCATCCAAATACAATTTAGCCAATTTCTCCAATGGGTACTTCATATTAATCGGCAGAAAATGAGCCGATTTGGTCAATTTATCTACTATTACCCAAATGGCATCATGATCTCTTTGTGTTCTTGGTAACCCTGTCACAAAATTTATGGTAATGTTTTTCCATTTCCACTCAGGTATCTCCAAAGGTTGTAGAAGTTCTGATGGTTTATGATGTTCAGCTTTAACATGCTGACAAACTAAATAGGTCTAAACAAATCAGGTAATCTCCTTCTTCATGCTCTCCCACCAATACTGACTCTTCAAATCTTGATACATTTTATTCTCTCTTGGGTGTACCGTGAATTTCGATCGGTATGTCTCTTCTAAAATTTTCTTCTTAAACCTTTCATCTTTTGGCACTACTATCCGATTCCGAAATCTCAATATACCATTCGTCCCCAAATTAAAATCCAACTTTTCTCCCTTTTTGACTTTTTCCACCCATCTTTGCACTTCAAGATCCTTTTCCTGGGTCTCTTTAATATGTCCCAACAAAGTGGAATTCACTACAATATTTTCAAGAATTACTTTCCTCGGTTCAAGTCTAGAATTCCAATAACTAACTTCTTCTAACAAGTCTAATTCCTTAATCATCAATCCGGCTACTTGCACTTGGCGACTTAAAGCATCGGCCACTATATTGGCATTCTCTGGATGGTACTTTATCGTGTAATCATAATCCTCAAAAAATTCTATCTACCTACGTTGCCTCAAATTCAGCTCCTTTTGAGAAAATAAATATTTAAGTATTTTGTGGTCAGTAAAACCCTCAAATGTTATTCCGTACAAGTAATGCCTCCATTTCTTTAAAGCGAACACTACAGCCGCTAACTTCAAATCATGAGTTGGGTAGTTTCTTTCATGCGGTTTCAACTTTCTTGAGGCATATGCTATCACTTTATCATTTTACATTAATACACATCCCAAGCCTTCCTTGGAAGTATCCGTGTAGACCACAAAACTATTTTTTCCATTCGGTAGAGCTAACACAGGCGCTCTTGTTAAACGTCTCTTTAACTCTTGAAAACTCTCTTCACACTTAGGATTCCATATAAACTTCCCACTTTTCTTGGTCAACTCAGTCATGGGTCCAGCAATTTTAGAAAAATTCTTAATGAATCTCTGGTAATACCCTGCTAACCCTATAAAACTTCGAGCCTCTGTAGAATTTTTCGATCGTTTCCACTTTGAAACAGTTTCAACTTTGGCTGGATCCATTTTTATCACATCCTTAGAAATTATGTGACCCAAGAATGCCATTTCTTTCAACCAAAGCTCACACTTGCTAAACTTAGCATACAATTGGTGTTCCCTCAGGGTTTGCAAAACAATTCTCAAGTGCTTCTCATGATCCTTCATATTTTTGGAGTATACCAAAATATCATCAATAAAGACCACCACAAATTGGTCCAGATAAGCTTTAAAAATCCTGTGCATCAAATCCATAAATGCCGCAGGTGCATTGGTCAGTCCAAATGGCATTACTGCAAATTCAAATTGTCTATACCTCGAGTTAAAAGCAGTTTTGGGTATATCTTTCTCCAAAATCCTCAATTGATAATAACACTGTCTCAAATCCAACTTCGAGAATACCACTGTCACTTGCAATTGGTCAAATAATTCATCAATGTGGGGCAACAGATACTTATTCTTAACGGTGATATTATTCAAGCCTCGGTAATCTATGCACAACCTTAAATTTCCGTCTTTCTTTTTAACAAATAAGACCGGGGCTCCCCACGGTAAGTCACTCTCTTTTATAAAACCCCGTTCCAACAAGTCCTGCAATTGTAACTTCAATTCTTTCAACTCAACTGGAGCCATCAGATATGGTGTCTTAGCAATAGGTGCAACTTTTGGAGTCACATCAATCTTAAAAGCCATTTTCCTTTTCGGGGGTAAAGACTCTAACTTTTCAGTAAAGACATCTGGGTACTCTTTCACTACAGGCATGTCCTCCAATCTCACTTTATCACTAGGAGTGTTGATTAGAAAAGCCAAATATCCCTGAACACCCTTACTTAACATTTTCCTAACTCGGATTCCTGAGATAAGTGCAGATGAAGCTAATCTATCTCTTACATCCAGTTTCAGGGTTGCCTCTTCTGGAACGCACAATTCCACTATTTTCATCTTACAGTTCAACTGGGCATTGTAACGGGCTAATCAGTCCATTTCTAGGATCACATCATACCCTTTAATCGCTAAACCTATCAGATCGGCCATTAATTTTCGTTTTCCAATCCAGATCTCACAATCCCTATATACCAAGTTAGCGATTAGATTTTGATCCCCAATAGGTGTCCTAACCTCTAAGTCATAAGGTAATTTAGTTGGTTTCAAGTCTATTCCTCCCATAAAATTAGGGTTTACAAAGGAATGTGTCGTACCCGAATCAATTAAAACCCTAGTTAAGCGGTGAAAAATAGGAATCATACCTTCAACCACCTTAGTCGCATCGGGTATCTGTTGATGGTCCAGTGCATAAACCCTAGCAGAAACGTTTAGTCGGTTTCCTCCAGCACTGATCTGTTTAGAGGTGGACTTTTCGGGTCTTTGGGTGCTACCTCCCACATTCAGTTTATTTGAACAAGTCGCGAGTTGGTGCTCGTTACTACTACAAACCAAACACTTCCCAAACTTTCTCTAACAATCATTCTCAGAGTGGTTGGGTTTACCACAGTACCCACAAGTAACTTGAGGGGTCACTGCCGAACCACTAGAAGGCACTCTCCTTGCTTGAACCGGTCCACTATGACCTCCTCTGGATAAAGGTCCCCTTGAAACTCCAGCAATCCTTAATCCTCCCATTCCTCTTCCTATTTTGAAAGGCTATGTATTCTTACTAGTCTGTCTAGAAATACGACTAGAAAAGTTCCTCTTCCTATTGTGAAAATCCCTTATTTGCGTTCTCGCACTCTCAACCCTTTGTACTTTCTCAAGAGTCTCAGTAAATATAGAGATTTGGGTTGCGGCTAAACCCTTCTAGATTTTCACATTAAGCCCCTGTACAAATCGTCTTATCATTCTTCGTTCACTGATCACTAATTCAGGACGTATTTAGAAAGTTTAGTAAACTTTCCTTCATACTCAACTACACTAAGCGTTCCTTGTTTCAACTTAATGAATTCATCCTCCCTCTTCTCTTGGATTAAGAGCGGAAGAAACTTTTCATTAAATTTCCTTATTTCTAGGGTTTGTATTTTTCAGTTTTGATTATTGATGTTTAGGTAGCAAATGTTGTTATTGAGCTTGGAAATGGAACTTGTGAAGTGATTAGTGGCATATTATTACTTTTTATAGTTGAAATTTGCATTTCTAGCATTTGGTGGTGAATGTCAGCTCTGTCCTATTTTTGGAATCAACTTAGGCTACAAATTTCTCTATGTTTTAGACTGAATCAACTTTTGGACAAAACATGAAATTTATAGAGAGATTTGAGTTAACCTTCTACCTGCAAAATTTCAGATCAATTGGATCATTTTAGCTTATGATTTGGCCAGAGCACTCCTAACTGCGCAAAAACTCTAATCTTCTTGACCTGTTTTTCACGTGCTTCTGACCGTCTATTTTTTACCCTGGAAATGCAAGAACTGGGTGTCGATGTTTTCATAGGAAATGTAGTTCTATGTCTTAGATTCGAAACTCCATAAAATTTACCTCGATCCGATATACCTATCTACAGTTGTGACCAAAATACCGAAAAATGACAAATCTGCCACTTATAATTTCTTCTCTAAACTGGTTTCCAGCTTTGATATCCATGGTGATAAGTTATTATTTGGTATGTTTGGTTGGTTTTGAGGCCTTGAATAGATGTATGTTGTTGGTTATCACTTGTAGTTGGATTGAAAGTTTGTTGGCTTGTAAATCCAAGTTGTACTTGGATGGGAAAAGTAAGAAAATAGGGGAAATGCTGCCCAAATTTTAGCTCGAAGGATAAGCGAGTGAACTTGAAACTTGAGCGACGATTTGAGATCGAAGTGAACTTAGGTTGTCTTTGGTGTTCAAGTTTCCGTTAGTAGAGGTATATAAACTGAAATTTGGTCGAAACTCGTACCCTTTAAAAGGCAAAAGTAGCGATCACTCGAAATATGTTTTCCTCGTTTTTTAGACCACTTTGCAAATTTAAAAGTTTTATTCACTTCCTTACCAAAACTAAAAGAGCGAGTATGAGTTTTCTAGGGTGTGATAAGCAAAATGAATACTAATTAAACGAGTTTCATTTACTTGATTTTCTTTAAGCGAAACTCCTATGTTTTGAACCCTAGTTGATTTTAAACTCTTAAATGATATTTTATCGCTAATTTGGACTCCAACCAAGGAGTTGCACCTGAGCGTGAACTTGAAAAGCACTAAGTCTTTAGTGAGTGCTTCCAAATACATGATTGAACTTGATACTTGATTTAAATTCTTTACCAACGTGATCGGATAATATTTGCTTGGTTTGGTCGGGCAAGAGTGTACTTTATCGCACTTGCCCTAATGTGATATATACTTGTTCATTTATTGCAATTGACTTTATATACTTGTGTATGACGTGAGCACTCTCTGGAATTCCAAAAACCCTGTGGCTAGTTACTCAAGTCGAGCCGACAAGGGATTGGTAGATTAGGTAACGAACCCTGGGTCTCTTGTTTTGTCGAGTGGAGTGTTATCTTCTCGACTAATCAGTATGCTCGACTATTACCACACGTGTTTATCTTGGCATTCGGGCTCGGTAAGGGGGTTGAATGGTGGACGGATATTGGCGTTAAGTGGGGTACTACTGGACTGGTTACTTCACTTTAAAGTTGACGGAGTGTCAACTACTACTTGATCAAGCTATGGCGGAGCTATTTTGCAATAGCGGCTGTATCCTTTACTTGAAAATGTTAGATATCCAGTGATTGGTTTTATGAAGTGTTATTGCTCATTTTCTTGACTTCATTTGCTCACTATTTTGATACTTATGTTTTTAAATCATGATCAAATCGCTATTTGGGTTTGTATGATGTTTTGGAACCTCACTGAGTTTTAGCTCACTCTATTAGATTTGTTTTCTTTACAGGGAGTACAAGTGAGAGCGTGAGGCTGGTACAAGTTAGCATAGTCTAGTTTTTGAATTTTTGTGATTGTACTCGCGTTAGTGCTCGGTTAGGGTTGAATGTATCTGGAATTCATATCTTTTATTATATTTGGAATTGTATGAATGTTTGGAATAGAAATGAATGTACATGTACGTTCCAAACTTGGGAATTGTTATTCCATTTATACTTAAGGTTGTGAACTATTTTATTTGAAGTAAGCGAGAGAGTCCTGGCGAAAGTTTGGTTGGCGGTCTGCTAAATCCTGGGGTATGCCCTAGGGAGAGGTGGGGTCGTCACACAGCCAAAGGTGTAATCGGATAGAAGGATCTTCTAGGTTCCAAAAAAAATTTCTGCCATTTTTTATTCTTGTTTAGCCGAGTTTTATAATCTGTCCAGCTCTATAAACTTGTGTTTTTGAGTCTTTTTCTAGTCTATAAATCGTGTCTAAGGAATCCAATAGAATCCAAATCAGTCTTGGTTCTTGAATAGTCCATAGTTTCCTAAATTGAGTCACTAGTCAAGTCGACACTTTTCTAATCTTGAATTATTCTTTACAAACAGAAACCTAGGAATTTCCAGCATACTTTTGGCTTCTTTTTTTGAGTCATTATAACAGTCCATTCCACCCTAAATTTCCAGTCATTAATCTGCCACATATTGGTTGATTCTTGGGTGAAAGTTTGATTGAAACTCGTTGAGGAAATTCTATTTTCTTTAAGAGAGGTAATCAACAACTTGAGAAGTGATTGGTGATATCATTAGAGTATTTAAACACTTGAGTGATGCACGAGTGTGAATGCATACATGTGAGGGTGTGTTATGAGGAAACTTTCCTTTGTTTTTTTTTTTGCTAACCTTTTTGCAGGTTAAGCATGTTCACCAAAGGAAGTTCATACCACTTTGATCCTACACTTATGTTGGAATCCATATTGGAGGACGTTGAAAGGAAGTTAAACAAGTCAATTGAAATCATGCATAAATAGTTTGATAGAATTGAGAACGAATCTCTCAAGAAGAGGGGTTCCACTCAATCTAGCGGTGCTAAAGTGTCAAACCATGAATTTCGTACCCTTAGCGGTGTTTATGAACGCACTTGTGATAGCTATATGGCAAACCAAAAGAGGACGTGCCGAGCATCTAAAAGGAGTTCAACCTCAACCAAATTAGTTTGTTCTTTTGAGAGGTCTCATGACCATAACCGAGATATGGAGCTTAAGAATTCTCGTAGTAGGTCAACATATAGTGAGCTAAAGGAAGAAAGATTGCTCAAAAGGGAAAAGGAGCAGATTACATCAATTTTTTCCAAGACTAAGCATGCAAGTACATCAACCATAGATGACATATGAGCACCTCCTACAGCAAAAGTAAGAGAAAAAGCGAGTTGTGCTTGCTAATGAAAAGTGTGAGGTAAAACTTGAGAGTGCACTTGAAGTAAAAATTGAGGGAAATGTAAAAGAGAAAAAGAGGGACCACTCAAAAGAATTGAGTGAGGAAAAATCCATGAGTGCCTCAACCATAGTGGAAAGAAAAGAGAGAAAGCAATCATTTATTGCAAAATTTAAGGATGTAAGGAGAGTTTCTTATTGTACTAACAATCTTAACTTGGCTTTGTATAGCATTTCTTGTTTTGTGCAGGTTAAGCGATGTGCAATTGTCTTGATGTTAAGTTGTTCAATTCCTACATCCATTGAAGAGTTAAAGAGCTTTCATAGACTTGGAGTCTTAAGTGTTAAGTCCCTTTGCTCTCAACAAGTGATCAAATTCTCATCTAGAGTTGATGTGCTTGTTGATCAGCCTCTTGACATTTCAAAAGGAGTAACTCTACTTGAGTCTTATTCTATAGTTCCTTATCATTCATCTAATGATACTCCATTACTTCCTTTTCGATTTTCTAAGATTTTTAAATCTGATTCTCTTGTTTCTTTTGAAGGAATTGTGGTTGATCAAGGATTACCAATTTTCACAAATTGTAAAGCTGTCTAGTTATGCCCAATGTCTACTCAAGAAGTGCTATCAACACCAAGGCATACTTTGGAGCTTACTACTATTGGCTTTAAGAGTTTGCTACTAGCTAAATGTTGCGATGTTGCAAGCATAATTCCGCCTCCTAAATCTAGAGTTCAAGTGTTCATTTTGTCAACTTTATCTTGTGCTAGTCTGTGTGCTCCATATGGAGTGAATTTCACTTCATTGCTGCCTCTTATGTAAGATAATGTGAACATGTGTGTCAATCAAGATCCGAATGTTGTTCTTACCTTGCTTATTCATGCTTCTACAAATGTGCAACAAGATTGGTTCATTATTCCATCTCAAGATGTGCAAGTTGTGCCAAATAGACAACAACAATTGATGAATTACACAACTTTGCATAACCAAATTCAGGAATTTTCTAAGCTAATTGAGCATCACTATGAAAATCCTTATCTGGTGAATGCCAATGGTAATTTATGAGCAGTTTTATACCTACAAATACTAATTGTGTTATTTATTGTGTAGGTCCAAATTTGACCAGCTATGACAAATGGCTGAATCGAGAGTTTTTGAGTGCTACATAGTGTCCACAAGTTTTACATAAGCTGTTTCTTGTCTTGGCGAATGTCTTTGTTCGAAAGCAACTTGAGGCTGACCAAATGACATGTAGGTTGGCTTGTGGTCCTTCATCTATTTCCAACATTGTTGTCTTCTAAGTACGCTATCAATTTGTGGACAAATCACTTTCAAGAGGAGGGGAATGATACAAACATAAATAACTGGTTCCCTTCCAAATCCATGAAGATTTCGCTTACTTAATCTTCAAAGTTGGTCATGCTCAACAAGCTTTAAATCGTGTCCAATTTGTCCAATTCGCATTGGTGAAGATATACGGACCATTGAAGGCTTTCAACATGAAAAGCTTCCATGTGTTACTTTGCTGGTTGCACTTGAAGAGTTATAAACGAGCTAGTTTAGTCTAACTAGTTGTGTCGTTAGTTAGTAGTGTAAGTAAGGGTTTAAATGTCAATTTCCTTGCTACTTTTAGTCATTTTATTAGGGCATTTAATTCGTCTAGATTACTCTTTAAGTAAGCCAAATTATAGTTCATTATTTTAGGGTTAATTAGTAGAAATCATATTAGGGTTTGAGTTATTGTAAGGCTATAAATAACCTAGTTTTCAAACATTGAGGGCTAATCAGATTTTTTCAGAAATAACGTGAGTTTATCACTTTTCTCTTATCTAAGAGAACTTATCTTGAATACTTGAGAGTTTCTTAAGAGTATTCAATCGAACTTCTCAATCAAGTATCCATCTTGGTTGTGCCATTCTTCTACAGACAACTTTGGTTTGCTAAGTTATTAAGTTGTGGGTTAAGAGATTTTCTTAGTTCATAGCTTCGTGACTTAGAAGGGTCAAGAGTTTCTGCAATTCAACTTGATTCTTCGTCTATATCCAAGGTTTGGTGGGATACGAGTTCATATCTTTGGATGCGTTCGTATCAATATGCAATTGAAAATAGTATCATGAAATGCATGCAACACAAGCACTCCTCCAAATGCCAAAAGCAGAGCCTCTGCATATCAAGAGATAAGTGTAACAGAAGATATGGTTGCTCAAAGTGAACTTGTCTTAGAAAGCACTACGACAAAGAGGCATTGCACAAGGTTTTAAGCCATTTATTTAAATATATTAAGCAAGTCCAAATTTTATCTTTAGAAAATACAAAGTTTGTTCAACAATATGATGAAATATACATTTGTATAGAGAAATGGATGCCAAATTTGGAACCAATATAATATCAGAGTTTGATACAGAAGAACATGTCCATCAAGCCAAACAAGTAACAATTTCTGCAAATTAATATAACACATCAATATCAATTTGAATTAAAATCACAGTACCTGGAATTGAAGTTATCATGGTAAAGTTACTTATTAGTCTATGTAATGTTTTATACAAAACCATTTCTAAGCTGTTAACTAATAGACTGAAAAAAGTCCTAAAGCACTGCATTAGTCCATCTCAATCTGCCTTCGTTCCTAGGAGACAAATTCTAGACAATGTTATTATTGCTCATGAACTTTTGCATTTTTTGAAAAGTAAGCGATCTGGCAAAGTAGGCTTCATGTCCATAAAGCTTGATATGTCTAAAGCTTATGATGGAGTGGAGTGGAAATTTCTAGGCAGATTAATGATGCACATGGGTTTTTGTCCTACTTTTGTTCACTGGATCATGACTTGTATTTCCACTATTTCTTACTCTTTTAATTTAAATGGACAAAAGGTGAGATATGTTAAGCCTTCCAGAGGAATTAGACAAGGGGATCCTCTATCTCCCTATTTGTTCATCATATGCACTAAAGGGCTTTCAAATTTACTCAAGAAAGCTGTGGAAAATAGGCAACTAACTGGCATAAAAATCTGCAAAGACAGCCCTATGGTATCTCATTTATTTTTTGCAGATGAGTCTCTATTGTGTTGTAAAGCAAGCAAACAAGAAGCTCAGGAGATCAAGGAGATAATTCAGCTTTACGGCAAAGCCACTGGACAGGTAGTTAATTTTGAGAAGTCTGCCATGTTTTTTACTAGAAATACTCCCAGGATGCTTAGAGGGGAAATTAGTGAGGTTTTGGACAATATGAGAGAAGCTCAAAGTGGCAAATATCTAGGACTTCCTATGACCTTTGGGAGAGCTAAAAATCAGGTTTTTGGGTATTTAAATAGCAAAATTAGTAGTAAACTTCAAGGTTGAAAACATAAGTTGCTAAGCCAATGGGGTAAAGAGGTTGTTATTCTTGGTTTTGATGATCACAAAAGTTTGTTTATACAGACCAAGAAAGTGAACACTTTGATCAGGTCTGTTGGAACAAAGAAAGCATATGTTCGTTTATCTCCTGACTACGTTGCTTTGGATGTGGCAAACAAGATTGGAATAATATGAATGAATTTAGTCATTGTTTTGTTTTCGATCAAAGATATTGTCTTTTAAGTATGTCTAGTTTGTCATTCTTGGTACTTTGAAATATTTGTCTAACCTTCTTCAAATACAAGTGTTTTTTGTCTATCCAAGAATCAGGTTCAAATATGTCATGAAATGTAAAACAACCAAAATGAGAAGCAAAAACAGGACAATCAGGTCGGACGGCCGAAAGGAAACTGTCGGACGTCCGAAAAGATAAAGAACATCAGGAAGGAAGCACCGTCAGACGCTCACATGGAAGCATCGGACGTCCGGAAGGATCGGACGCTTGCCATCGGACGCTAATCAACCGCATCGGACGTCCGAAAAATTCCAAGATAACTTGCTAGCTCTCGGCCCAAGGTCGGACGCTGTGCTGTCGGACGACAAAGAACTTATCGGACGTCCGAACCTCAACTTGGCTATCATCGGACGATTGGTTCGGACGATGATTCGATCGTCGGACGTCCGACAGCCCCAACGGCTAGTTGACTCTTCAGCTGCCTTCTATCCGTTGGAAGCATTGATGAAGCCCATTTCTGGATCCCTTTAAAATCAAACTGGTCTAAACGAAGTAAGGACTTTTGCACACTTTGTTTACAAGATCTAGTGAGATATTTTAGCTAGAAAATAGTCTCCAAAGCAGATTTGTTTTAAAGTGGTGTGAATTTCTGTTGAGCATTTCTTTTGTGGTTGAAAGGATCTTTAGTGTAGCTTTGTTGAGGGTTTTCTGAGTGATTGTAAAACTTCCTAACTTGACTAAGTGAGGCTTAGGGCAAGGAGGAAGTGCTCCCTCCATTGTACATCTAGTTGATCTTCGTTCATCAAAGAGAAGTTGCTCTTCCTAGTGTTTGGTCTTCAAGTTTGGGTAAAGCTTGGTAGACACTTGGTTTGTTTCTCTATTTTACATTTCTGTTTAATAAAATCTTCATTGCTTATCTATACTTGCTTCTCTGATCAATATTGCTATTGTCTTCTAATCTACTTGGTTGATCATTACTAAAAAGGAAGGTAAATTTTCATTAAAGAAAAAGTGTTTAAACTTGGTTAAGATTTTAATCAAACCAATTCACCCCCCCTCTTGGTTGTCTGTGGGACTAACAATTGGTATCAGAGCTTGGTCTCCTTGAGATTAAGCTCTAACGGCTTGGAGTAAAGATGACAACCAGTCATGCTATGTTTGTTGAGGGGCAATCTGTTACTAGGCCTCCCATGTTCAGTGGCTCTAACTATGTTAGCTGGAAAGAACGGATGATTATCTTTTTACAATCTATTGATATTGAACTATGGTTTATTGTGAGTGAAGGACCGCATGAAGCTAACTTTCTTGATGCAGATACAGGGTTGCTTCGGCCAAAAATGAGAGCTGAAATGAATGCTCAAGATAGAACTAACCTCACATTGAATGCCAAGGCCATGAATGTTATTTATAGTGCCCTAGATTCAAATGAATCAATCAGAGTAAAAGGCTGCAAATCGGCTAAAGAAATGTGGGATAAACTAAGAGAAATCCATGAGGGTGGTGACAATGTGAAAGAACAGAAAAAAGCCATCTTGGTCACAAAATATGAATCATTTAAAATTGAACCTCTTGAGGATATTGACAAAATGTATTGCAGGTTCACTGACTTGATCAAAGATCTCGAGGCGTTGGGCAAAGAGTACACCTTGGGAGAGAAGAACAGGAAAATTCTCAATGCTTTGGGCAAAGAATGGGAAAATAAAGTGACTGCAATAGAAGAGGCTAAGGATTTAAGTTCTGTGCCTATTGAATCTATCATTAACTCATTAACCTCTTATGAGTTGAAACTGAAATCTAAAGTGCAGGAGGAAGAGGATGCTAGAGCAAAGAGAAACATTGCTCTAAAGACTACTCAAGGTGAAGATGATACAGCTCACTTGGATGATGAAGACTCAGATGGTGATGATAATGATCTTGCTCTCATCACCAGAGGCTTCAAGAGAATCTTGAATAAAAGAAAGTTTAGAAGGGGAGGACCTAGCAATCAATTCCAGAATCAGCCATCTATCACAAAGTATAAAGGTAAACAAGATTTCAACAAGAAACAGTTGGACAAATGCTTCGAATGTGGACAGATTGGACATTATGCAAACGAATGCCCCATGAAGAAGATGAAAGATGGAAAAGCTGATCGAAAGCCAAGATTCAACAATTTTCAGATTACTTGGAATGAATGCAACTCCGAAGGAGAAGTTGAAGAAGAAGAAGAATCTGCTCAAATGGCCTTCATGGCTATTGGAAATAATGAGGTAACTTCCACACACTCTCAATCTGAAAGTGATAATGATGAAGATGATGATCTTGAATCTTTTGTTGAAAAGCTGCATAATGCCTTGAAGGAATCTTATGATAAAAACAAGCAGTTAAAACAGAAAATGGCTTTTCTCATTCAAGAAAATGCAAGTCTTTTTCAACAAAATAAACAACTAAAGACCGACAATGAAAGTCTTGTAAGAGCCGGATGTAATGTTCAAGATGAGCTTGATAGAAAGACAAATATTTGTGAAATGCTGAAGGAAAGACAGGGTGATTTAAAAAAAAGGATGGACAACTTGGATGAGACTCTGAAAGCAAGAAAGCAGGAGTTTAGCAAAAGGAACATGTTATTTACCCATCCTACTACTTTTCAAAGAACATTTACACACAACAAAATTGCACATGGGTTCACAACATATAGAAGAGGTGGATTGAGATATATCAAACCAGTACATGTTAAGGACTCTTCCATTGTGTGTGGTTTTTGTTGTCAAAGAGGGCATTTGAAAGGTAATTGCTATGTGAAAAGAAATCTGAACAAAGGGATGAAGTGCATGTGGTTAGTTAGATACAATGCTAACTATTATGGACCCAAAAATTAAAAAGGGTACCAAAAACCCTTTCTTTTCAGGAAAAATGCTCAAACAAGTCCAAATGGTTCATTGATAGCGGTTGCTCAAGGCACATGACCGGTGATCCTTCCTTGTTCATAAAGCTGAAATCAAAATCAAGTGGAAAGGTAACATTTGGTGATGATGTGAAAGCTAAGACAATTGGAATAGGTGATGTTGGTAAGGATGGTGAAACTTTTGTTCATAATGTGCTCTTGGTTGATAACTTAGGTTATAACTTGCTTAGTGTTAGTCAATTGTGTGATAAAGACTTGTATGTGTTGTTTAAAAAGCTTGAATGCATTGTACTTGATTCCAAATATAATGTTGTGTTCAAAGAAAAGAGGTTTAATGACATATATATTGTGATTCTTGATAAAGTTGATTCTTCTAGCTTAAAATGTCTTAAAGCTTCAAATGAAGATCCTTGGTTGTGGCATAGAAGACTTTGTCATTTTAACATGGACTTACTAAAGGAAATTTCGAAAAAAGAACTAGTTAGAGGCTTGCCAAAAATCAGTTTTGAAAAGGATAAAATATGTGATGCATGTCAATTTGGTAAGCAAACAAAAGTTTCTTTTAAAACAAAGAAGTGTGTATCTACTTCAAAACCCTTAGAACTCTTGCATCTTGACTTATTTGGCCCTACTCAAATCTCTAGCTTGGGTAGTAAGAAATACTGTTTTGTGATTGTGGATGATTATTCTAGATACACTTGGGTGATATTTCTTGCTCATAAAGATGATGCCTTCAAGAATTTTACTTCATTGTTTGCTAAAGTGCAAAATCTGCTTGGTTTAAAAATTGTTAGAATTAGAAGTGATAATGGAACCGAATTCAAATTTTGTGGTTTTCCAGAATTTTGTGATTATAATGGTATAACTCATGAGTTTTCTATTGCAAGGACTCCACAGCAAAATGGTGTTGTAGAAAGAAAAAACAGGACTCTCCAAGAGGCTGCTAGAACTATGTTGAATGAATGTAGATTGCCTAAATACCTTTGGGCTGAAGCGGTAAACACTGCATGTTATGTGATGAATAGAATTCTCTTGAGACCTATTTTGAAGAAAACTCCTTATGAACTGATTTTTGATAAGAAACCTACGGTTGGTTACTTCAAAGTATTTGGTTGTAAATGCTTTATTTTGAATCTAAAGGAACATCTTGGCAAGTTTGATAAAAAATCTGATGAAGAAATATTTTTGGGATATTGTGAAAATAAAAGAGGATATAGAGTTTTTAATAGAAGAACTCTTGTGATTGAAGAAGCTATACATATAACATTTGATGAAGCCAATGATGATAATTCCAAAAGTTTGTGTGAGGATGATGATGTAGGTGTTCGAGAAGGAATGGAAAAGCTATCAATTGGGAATGAAGGAAGTTCTAAACCAGCAGCAACTGAAATGGAAAATGAAGTTCATAATGATCAAGAAGTGGAAGATGAAGACAAAAATGATGATCCACTCAAAGATCTTCCCAAGGCTTGGAAATTCAGCCAAAATCATCCAAAAGAACTTATAATTGGTGATCCATCCGAGAAGGTAAACACTCGTTCCTCATCTAGAAAATTGATTGATAATTTTGCTTTAGTTTCTCTTTTTGACCCTAAAAATATCAATGATGCTTTAAAGGATGAAAACTGGATTTTGGCTATGCAAGAGGAACTTAATCAATTTGAGAGAAATGAAGTTTGGACACTTGTTGATAGACCTCAAAATCAGCCTATCATTGGCACAAAGTGGATTTTTAGAAATAAGTTGGATGATAAAGGTGTTGTTGTAAGAAATAAAGCCAGATTAGTTGCTAAAGGATATGCACAAGAAGAAGGAATTGATTTTGATGAAACATTTGCTCCCGTAGCAAGATTAGAATCTATTAGAATGCTTCTTGCTTTTGCTTGCTTCAAAGGTTTCAAATTGTTTCAAATGGATGTTAAAAGTGCCTTTTTAAATGGTTTTATTGATCAAGAAGTGTATGTGGATCAACCCCCCGGTTTTGAAAATACAAAATTTCCAAGTCATGTGTTTAAACTTTCTAAAGCTTTATATGGTTTAAAACAGGCTCCAAGAGCTTGGTATGAAAGATTAAGTGGGTTCTTGATTGAAAAAGGTTTCAAAAGGGGTGTTGTGGACACCACACTTTTTACTAAGCATGTGTTGAAAGACCTTTTTATTGTGCAAATATATGTTGATGATATTATTTTCGGTGCTACTAATGAGTATCTATGTAAGGAGTTTTCCACCACTATGCAAAATGAATTTGAAATGAGTATGATGGGAGAATTAAATTTCTTCCTTGGACTTCAAATACATCAAGCTCTTGAGGGAATTTTTATAAATCAAGCAAAATATACCAAGGAATTGCTGAAAAGGTTTGGCATGGAGGACTCAAAACAAGTTGGAACTCCAATGTGCACTTCTACAAAACTTGACAAAGATGAAGAAGGTAATCATGTGGATGAAAAGCATTATAGAGGTATGATCGGAAGCCTACTTTATTTAACCGCAAGTAGACCTGATATTATGTTTGCTGTTTGCTTGTGTGCTAGATTTCAATCTTGTCCAAAAGAATCACATTTGAATGCTGTAAAAAGAATTTTTAGGTACTTGAAAGGTACATTAGACTATGGTCTTTGGTATACTAGATCTAATGAGTTTGCTCTATATGGTTATTCGGATGCTGATTTTGGAGGTTGTCATGTGGATAGAAAGAGTACGAGTGGAACTTGTCATTTTCTTGGAAATTGTTTAGTCTCTTGGTTTAGCAAGAAACAATGTGCAATCTCTTTGTCTACCACCGAGGCGGAATATATTGCCGCTAGTGCATGTTGTGCTCAACTTCTATGGATGAAGCACACTTTGAATGATTTTGGATTGTTGTATGACTGCATGCCTGTATTCTGTGATAATACTAGTGCTATCAATTTGACCAAAAATCCTATTCATCATTCTAGGACAAAACACATAGATATAAAGCATCACTTTATTCGTGATCTTGTTCAAAAAGGTGAAATTTGTGTAAATTATGTTTGTTCTAAAGATCAATTTGCTGATATTTTTACGAAAGCTTTGCCATTAGAACAGTTCATTCATCTAAGATCAAAATTAGGAATAATCGAAAAATCATCTTAATTTTCTTTGGGTCTTCGGACGTCCGAAAGAAGATGAACGGACGTCCGATGATGTTCTTCAGTCATTTTCCAGATTGCGCCTGTTCGGACGCACAACTTCGGTCGGCCGTCCGACAGTGCAACGGCTCATTTTTTAAATCAACTTTCTTCCTTATTTGCTTCAGTCTCTTCATATCCTATTTCCTCTCGGACGAAAACTCTCTCTTCCCTCACTCTCAAATTCGTACCATTCTGTAGCTACCATTCCCAAATTGACTCAACCAAAACATTTCCCCATCGTTTGCGTTTCATTTCTCCTGATCATTTCACCAAACTGAGTAACATTTCGCAAATCCCCAAATTTTCCTCACAACCCTACTCTTGCATAACCGTTCTGTCAAATCTCGTTCAAGGTGTTTTTGTCCCAAAATTTCTGTGCGATTCACTTCCCTACTGCTGTGTGCATCATTTGCATCCTCCATTCCACACATTTAGAACAATGGTGAATCTAAGGGGAGGAAAAGTTACTGCCGGACGCAAGCATCCACTCAGGGATGAGGATGAGGATCTTCCTACTGTCAAACGGACATCCAAACGCTTCAAAAGGAGAGCTATCAAGGGTCAAATGTCACGGCCTACTCCACAACCCACATCTCAGCCTGAATCTGGACAGGGGACCTCCTCTCAACCGCCTCCAAAATCAGTCCCTCTCCCTCCATTCTTTGATGATGCTGCAAAAGACAAATACGCCTGGATATCACAGAAGGGTGTCATCCCTCAAAGAACCGTAAACCCCTCTGAATTTCACTCCATAGGTTTAGAATCCATTCTGAATCTATTTGCTTTCCAGAAATGGTCACATCTCATTTCCATGCCAAATGTCTACTACCCTGATATGCTGCATCAATTTTTTGCCAACCTTAGGAAAGGAACTGACCAAACTGAGATCATGTCTAGGGTAAATGGGGTAGACCTAATCTTTGATTCTGATACTGTCAATTCCATTCTAAAGACTACCATTGAACGTTCATGCAAAGATAAGGTTGCTAATTTCTTTTCTTATGAAGAGCTTCCTACTGCTGCAAATCATTTTGATGGGACAAAAATGTTAACCTATTTCAAAAGAAGTTTTTCCTCACCTGCTGATGCTAAATTGAATGATCTGGCTCCTGTGAATTTAATTGCTTTTTCTATCATTTCAAACCTGCTTGTGCCCACTGATGGGCACAGAACTGATGCAAACAAAATGGAGTTGTATCTCTTTTATTGTTTTCGAGAAAAAATTCGGATTGATTTTGGTTTTGTCATGTGCAAGTTTTTATTTCGCTATGCTACTGACTCTCGAAGAAAACTTTCCTATGGAAAGTTTCTTCAAAAGATTTTTGACTTTTACAAAGTTCCAATTCTAGGTGTGTGTCCAAAAGAAGCATCTTCTTATGCCTTTACCAGAGCATATTTTGAAAGAAAAAATCTTGTTTTTAAAGATAATCTGTGGGCATATAAGGGGGCATCATCTAGTGAACAAAGGTCCAAGACTGTACATGATCCTTCACCCATTTTACTCACTCCCATTCACCCTAGAAAATCTGCCACTAGACCATCTTCCTCTTCCAGTAATGAAGTAATTGAGCTTCTTCATGAACTCAAACAGCATGTTCTTCTTCTAGAACATGGCCTAATGCTCACCATGTCGTCTGAGCAGCAAACTGCCTTTCTTGACAAAAAAAATCTTCTTTTTCCTCCACCTGTGGTTGAGGAAGTCTCACATGACAAAGAACCTCGAACCACTGATCCAGGTTCATCAGTTCCAGATCCGAATCCAGCAACTCCTGTGACTCCTCATGGCCCTTCCACATCAGACAAAGGCAAGGCACCAATTGTAGAAGCTGCTGAAGATGATGAAGACACTGAAGAGGAGGATCTCGACCAATATCAGCTTTCTCGGAGGACACCTGGATCCACGTAGATCATCATTTAGGACATTTGCATTTTGTTTGTCTCTTTTAGAATATGTTATGTTATGGATATTCTAAGTTTCTTTTGGTGTGTTTTGATGGATGATCTAAGTACTGTGGTGTAATATAATGGATATTCTTGTTTATGTTTAAGTTCTGTGATGTTTCTAAGTATCTTGATGGAAGTTATTGGTGATGTTTAAGTACTGGTGATGTTTGTTTATTCTGTTTATGTGAATGGAATGAATTGTTTTTGGTTTACATTTTGGATAAGATGTATTTGTGTATAAGATGGATGTTTTTGGTTTGCTCTTTTGTGATGACAAAAAGGGGGAGAGATCTGATTGATGATTGATAATGTTGGATATGATGAATTGATTGATGGTTTAATTAAATTTGGATTTTGATGATGGATTGAATTGGTAATATGTTGGTTGTGAGTTGCTTAATTGTCATGTTTTGGAACTCGGTTGGGCAGCCTAGTGAGGGGGAGGTTTTCACATTTTTTTTTATGATTCACTAAGAAAGGGGGAGTTCTAGTCTATTTAGAAAGGAGGAGCTTTCATTGCAATCAGCAATCAATCAAAATTCATTTCAAACTTTTGTTTTGTCATCATCAAAAAGGGGGAGAATGTTATTCTTGGTTTTGATGATCACAAAAGTTTGTTTATACAGACCAAGAAAGTGAACACTTTGATCAGGTCTGTTGGAACAAAGAAAGCATATGTTCGTTTATCTCCTGACTACGTTGCTTTGGATGTGGCAAACAAGATTGGAATAATATGAATGAATTTAGTCATTGTTTTGTTTTCGATCAAAGATATTGTCTTTTAAGTATGTCTAGTTTGTCATTCTTGGTACTTTGAAATATTTGTCTAACCTTCTTCAAATACAAGTGTTTTTTGTCTATCCAAGAATCAGGTTCAAATATGTCATGAAATGTAAAACAACCAAAATGAGAAGCAAAAACAGGACAATCAGGTCAGACGGCCGAAAGGAAACTGTCGGACGTCCGAAAAGATAAAGAACATCAGGAAGGAAGCACCGTCGGACGCTCACATGGAAGCATCGGACGTCCGGAAGGATCGGACGCTTGCCATCGGACGCTAATCAACCGCATCGAACGTCCGAAAAATTCCAAGATAACTTGCTAGCTCTCGGCCCAAGGTCGGACGCTGTGCTGTCGGACGACAAAGAACTTATCGGACGTCCGAACCTCAACTTGGCTATCATCGGACGATTGGTTCGGACGATGATTCGATCGTCGGACGTCCGACAGCCCCAACGGCTAGTTGACTCTTCAGCTGCCTTCTATCCGTTGGAAGCATTGATGAAGCCCATTTCTGGATCCCTTTAAAATCAAACTGGTCTAAACGAAGTAAGGACTTTTGCACACTTTGTTTACAAGATCTAGTGAGATATTTTAGCTAGAAAATAGTCTCCAAAGCAGATTTGTTTTAAAGTGGTGTGAATTTCTGTTGAGCATTTCTTTTGTGGTTGAAAGGATCTTTAGTGTAGCTTTGTTGAGGGTTTTCTGAGTGATTGTAAAACTTCCTAGCTTGACTAAGTGAGGCTTAGGGCAAGGAGGAAGTGCTCCCTCCATTGTACATCTAGTTGATCTTCGTTCATCAAAGAGAAGTTGCTCTTCCTAGTGTTTGGTCTTCAAGTTTGGGTAAAGCTTGGTAGACACTTGGTTTGTTTCTCTATTTTACATTTCTGTTTAATAAAATCTTCATTGCTTATCTATACTTGCTTCTCTGATCAATATTGCTATTGTCTTCTAATCTACTTGGTTGATCATTACTAAAAAGGAAGGTAAATTTTCATTAAAGAAAAAGTGTTTAAACTTGGTTAAGATTTTAATCAAACCAATTCACCCCCCCTCTTGGTTGTCTGTGGGACTAACAGAGGTGTTGATCAAATTTGTCATCATGGCTATGCCTACCTACATTATGTCCTGTTTTAAAATCCCTATAGGTTTGTGCAAGGCCAGTAGTGCTAAAATTGCAAGGTTCTGGTGGGGTGGTGGGGAATCAGAGAAAAAAGTGTATCGGGTTAGGTGGAGTAAACTTTTTGAGGTCAAAGGGAAAGGGGAGATGGGCTTTAGAGATTTGGAGGCCTCCAATATGGCTTTGCTTGCTAAACAAATTTGGAGAATTGTTACTAATCCAAATTTGTTAGTAAGCAAAGTTCTGAAGGCTAGGTATATGAAAGAGATTGACTGGCTAGAACAACAGCCACCTAACAATGCTTCTTGGTGCTGGAAAAGTATTCACAAGGAGGGAGAACTACTTTAGCAGGGGCTATGGAAGAGAGTAGGAGATGGAAGGTCTATGAATATTTGGCATGATAGATGGATACCTGGCACGGTTAATGGAAGGGTATCAACTATAAAACCATCAGGTTGCAAGCTCGAATTTGTTAATGAACTAACAGAGGGTGGAAGGTGGAAGAAAGATCTGTTATAGCTCTGGTTTCATGAAGATGATGTGGATCATATAACTGATACCCCCCTTAGTTTATATGAAAGGAAAGATACATTGTTCCGAAATTATAGTAAGTCTAGGATTTACACTGTGAAGACAGGTTATGTTGTTGCAAAGGGACAATGTGAAAGCATGAACCGAAGCCTAGAACCTAATCTAGAAACCAGCTGGGAAATTAGGAAGCATACAGTTTGGAAAAAATTCTGGAGCCTAAACGTGAAGATGAAACTGAAACATTTTCGATGGAGCTGTCTGCAGAATGGTCTGGATACTAACGAAGCCATCTACAAAAGATTTGGGAAAGGCAACAAGATATGCCATTGCTGTGGGGAGGAAACTGAAACCATTGAACATATTTTCTTCTTTTGCCCAAAAGCTAAAGTAGTATGGAAGTTAGCTCCTGTGAAGTGGGAGGGTTTAGTTGCAATGCAAGGTAACTTGTGGAGATGGTGGGAAGCTGTGATGCAATCGGCAAGGAAGACACAAGGAGAAGACAGAATTAGGCTCACGGTAAATGTCTTGTGGCAAATCTGGAAAGCTAGGAACAAGTTGACATTTCAGAGTGAGATTGTGGATGCAAAATTAATGGTAGATAAAGCACAACAGGAATGGATCGAGTATGAGGCAGCGAATGAATCAGATTCACGAGCAAATTCATCACTAGAAATGGAAGGACAGGTCCTAGCAACGATGGGAGCCTCCTAAAGAAGGTATAATGTTGATCAACACGGATGCTGCAATTTCAGCTAAAATGGTCATATCAGGAATAGGGATTATAGCAAGAAACTGGTGTGGGGAGATAGTGAAAGCGAGGGGAATCACCGAGAGAAGGAAAAGGGGAAGCAGCCACAGAGGAAACTCTAGCAATTCGAGGTGCACTAGAAATGACTCAAGGTGCAGGATGGACAAACATAGAAGTCCAATCTGACTGCAAGTATGTTGTGACAATGTTCAGGAAAGTAGGTTACAAACTATCTTGGAAGACATTGATGTCCTGAAGAAATGCTTTGAACGTTACAGTTTCTCTTTTTGTTCCTAGAACTGCTAATAGCTGTAGCCATGCACTGGCCCAATTTGCAGTCAAGTCTACTAGAAATTTTGAATGGGATGGTTTATTCCCAAATTGGCTAGCAAGTTTAGCTAGAAAAGATATGGGGTAGTTACCCCTTTTTGTAATTAGTTTTTGTATTATCAAGTGTTAAGATCTATAAAAATGTTATCGTTTGTCAAAAAAAAAAAAATTGTTACATAGATATAGGTAATGACATATTGATGAACCTTGCATATTCATAGAAGTGCCAAAGTGATTCTATTTCCTTAACTTTCATGACAGTTTTTATTTACCTCTAATCAGTTCTTTACTTTGAATTTGAAGTTTACCAAACCTTAGCATGCTTCTAACTTCAAATGATTTGAGACTCCAGTGTATATATTATTCCTTTATTGATTAATATACATGTTTATGATTTTGAAGGACCTATGAGTTCAAGTATTGAGAATGGAACAGATGATGAAGATGTGGAATAGGTGACTGATTTGTCCATGCTCAATGCCATGAGTTAGGAATTAAACGAATGAATAATTTGGGGCAAAAAACCTCAGCGGCCATTAAACTATTGGCAAGATCATGTTTTGACTATCAAACTATTTTTTGTCAATAATTGGCCACTAACCAATTTAATCCGTTAACCCGTGACCATTTCGTCGTTAATTGCTCTTAAGTTCTGAAATTAGCATTACATGTGGCAATGTCCAGGGGCAATTTTGTCCAGCACAATAGAGGAGCAATTAACGATGGAACAATAGAGGAGTTGCTGGACCTTCAGCATCTTCCACCGAGTAGCCAGCCAAACCCCAAGTCACATCCCTCGGCGTTCCTCACACCGTTGCCAGAGGAACTGCCACCACCCGCCGGAAGGCCACCGTGACGGTCCAAAAAGATGAATCTGAAACTACTTCACACCCTTCTACTAGGACTCGCCATTCAACCAGAGGACTGCCGGTCACTGCAGCCGGAGGAGATGTCCCCCAAACTCCGCTCCCGCCTAAGCAAATGAAAGATACGCTTGCCTGCTTGCTTCGAAGAAAAGTTGATATCCAATGCTTTCAAGCTGCAAAAGGTGAAGCATCGAAGCAAAGCAAACCAAACTGCCCCAAAATTCCCTAAAAAAGATTCTCGCCACTTATAACTAATCTGATGTACATGAGATATTTGATATATTATTTGGGTGGGTGTCTTGAAATATTGGAGTTTTGAGAAAGGAGTCCAAGCTCAAGAGTTCAAAACTCCGACTTTCTCTATTTCTCTCCTATACGGCACTAGCTGTTGCCTGGAACTAGAAGATATGGGCACTTTGAGTACCAGTCCTCTGCTTCCAAAAGACCTAAGGCCTTCTTCACTCTACAGAGAACACCGAAGCTCAGTTTTTGTGTACACAACAAGAAGAAGAAAATCCAAGAAAAGCCAATCCTTGAACCCTGTAAGTCTTACCACTATCACGTTCTGAATTAAAATTCTTAACTTTATAAACAAAGATCAAAAAGGGGTTCTCTTTTTGTTTTTGTTTTTATGTATTTTAATTATGTTGAGTTTTGGATCAGGTTGCCAGGTTATTTGGACCTGCTATTTTTTAAGCATCGAAGTTGCAGGTTGTTTTCTTAGGAGTTGATGAGGAGAAGCATCCAGGACAGCTACCTAGACCCTATATATTTACACATAGTGATGCAACCTCAAAGCTCACTAGACAAAATTGCCTCGGACATTGCCACGTGTAATGCTAATTTCAAAACTTAAGAGCAATTAACGATGAAATGATCACGGGTTAACGGATTAAATTGTTTAGTGACCAATTATTGATAAAAAATAGTTCGATGACCAAAATATGATCTCGCCAATAGTTTAATGGCCGTTGAGGTTTTTTATCCAATAATTTGCTATTTAATTTATTTTCATTAGATTACGTTGATGTTGTTTTTAATAAACAGTTAGACAATTTTATTGTTTCATTAGGTCAATTTGACAATTATATTGATGGTACTTTTGGTTTGTATACAATCTCTTCGACATTCAGCTTTAGATTCAAGTAATAAGTACATAGGTCCCCCTTCAGACATTCAGATTGAGTATTTCATTGGATCACAATTTGCCAATTTGCGTTTTTTATTCTGTATATGGTTCACGTCTAAGCCTTTTTGAGTTCATCATTGCTGATATGGTTTTTCCTGGAATAAATTTCTCATAGCCCTCATATGCCCAAAAAAAAAAGATAAAATATTGATACTCCTATGTTCTTTCAATTGTATATAACTATAGACATACGAAGTGACCCTAAAGGAA
Source organism: Coffea arabica (assembly GCF_036785885.1). Taxonomy (NCBI): domain Eukaryota; kingdom Viridiplantae; phylum Streptophyta; class Magnoliopsida; order Gentianales; family Rubiaceae; genus Coffea; species Coffea arabica. The sequence continues at coordinate 7,998,716 of NC_092330.1, read as the reverse complement.
ATAAATACTATGCAATGAAATTCACAGACTCCATTGAGTCCGTAACAAACATCATCGCCCAACTTCCTTAATTAGAATGTATTAGCATCAATTAGTTTACTAGGACAATATCAGCTAAACATGTTTAGCACTGAAGTGACGTGACCGGGTAATTTTTGAGGCATCATTTTTCTTAATAATTATACTCTTACACCATTAATTCACTGCAAATTTGTACATACAACTATTTAGAATAACTGTATTTACTTTTTTGCAAAAAGAAATTGATAAATAAAATACACATATACTAACACATGAATTATATGTATATTTATATGATAAAATTTTTACATGATGAATTATTGACTAAAAATAGAAATTAACAATCAATTTAAGTGATAATTATTCTAGTATTATTCATCAGTCATATATGAACCAATAAGACATTAAAAAAAAAGTAAAATGTTTCCGTGCCTTGCACGGAGAAGGGGCAGGTCCCTGCCAATTAATGGCCAAGATTTGGCCAACAAAATTTGTATGGTCTAGATTTAAATATGTGTGGGATTCATAAAATATTGTTCTAGTGTTACTCGTTATTGTTCTAGTGTCACATCGTGTACAAATGATATTATACCGTGTTCATTTTGCACACAAGCTCCGCTCTAGCCCCGGGTCCGCCTTGCACGGGTTAGCAACTAGTAAATTGTAGTATAATAATATTCCTTCCTCGATCAATCACTTGCCACTTTTACCGAATTTGCGTGAACAGTACAAATTCTAAAAGTAAATAGTAACCCTTTTATTCCTTCCCAAAACCCACCTCAAGGTCTCAAACACCCAGTTCTCGCTGCCTCTCACTGCGTGTGTGTGTGTGTGTTTTTTTTTTCACTGATTTTCTTGGTATAATTTATACTATTTTTGTTTTCACTTCAAGTATTGGCTACTGATAATCGATGAGAGAATGGGGAAAACATCGGTGATAATCTACATTACTGTAGCCATAGTTCTCCTCCTCCTCATCTCAAAATCCCCTCAAAATTCCAACCACGATAGTCACAGCCACCGTCACCGCCGTCTGAAGCTCCGTTCCAACTTCACCTTCGCACCACCGTCGTTAAATCACCATGAACGTCACGTCCCTTTCGACCCTTTAGTGGCGGACATTGAGCGGAAGCGGGAGGACAGAGAATGGGAGAAGAGGTACTTGGAAAGTCACCACCCCGAGTTGACTCGGTCGTCGATGAGTCAACACGGAGAAGCTATGCCTGCTGAATCGCAGCCCGAGTGGGAGGATTTTATGGATGCTGAGGATTACTTGAATGACGAGGAGAGGTTTAATGTGACTCATAGGTTGGTGCTTTTGTTCCCGAAGATTGATGTGGACCCGGCTGATGGATTTGTGACTGAGCCTGAGTTGACTCGGTGGAACTTGGCGCAGACTGAGAAGGAGGTTTTGCATAGGACACAGAGGGAGTTGGAGATCCATGATAAGAATAAAGATGGGCTTGTGTCCTTTTCTGAGTATGAGCCTCCCAGCTGGGTCAAACCTTCAGGTAATTGAAATATTTGGACTTCATATTTTTTATAATTGATGTGATTGTCTATGTTTGTAGGTGGGCTTGAATGTGATTTTCTTTTTGTCCATTTTTCAGCAGAGCATTGTTGATTCAGTGCATTAGAAGCTAGTTTAATTTACTGGATTTTGGATTACGTGGGCATGAAGTTAGGATTTTGAACGATTGGTAACATATATAGGGAAAATTGGATTAACAAAGTAAAATTGATGTGACTACTGATGCAATCAATTAGCGCAGAGAAGCAATGGAGCAAGTCTAGTAGGTGTAACTCTGATTGACCTTAGAGTATGATATTGCATAGATGTGCAACATGGTCTTCTTGAATAAGAAAAGAAAAGCAATTGCTGTCTTGTGAGGTGGTTCTGTTTGCCTTTTCTACCTACATTTCAAAGCCATCTGCATTTAGGTACTTATTTAGTTTCATGAAACGAACAAAGAAAATTCTGTTTGTGCATTGAAGTAGCTACTTTTTTGACATTATTAGAGATGTTATCCTTGTAATAATGGATTCTTGTAGATTTGGGTCCATGAAGCCTTTGGGTGCATCATATATTTGAAGTATATAAGTGCAGAAAGACTTGGCTGTTGAATTGCACATATAAAAATTAAAGCATGAACCTGCCTTTCACAGATATGAGAATGCTAATTGAAGGATATGATCTATTTTTCTAACTGAATTAAGTATGGTTTGGTGAGACCCTCCCCTCCCAAGTTGTTAGGGTACTACTAAAGCTTGGTCTCCTTAATCATACAGTAGCATCGTTACTTTTATCAAGCAGAGCCAGTGGACTTTCTGCTCACACAGATTCACAGGACATAAACTTACACTCCTTTCTGGCATGGACCTTTTGGTGACATGATTTGGGCAGGCATGAATTTGAACTTTACAGCTCATTCAAATGTTTTTATGGATATAAGAAATTTCTGGATATTTTGAACAGCTGATGGCAGGGGGGGTGACCCTAATACTTACTGTTCGGTATTCTGTTCAATGTTTTAAAAGGAGTGCACTTGGATGAGGTGGTCCAATTTTGCCGCAGGGTTTTTTTGTAATTTTATTTGATAATTTAATTTCACCAGGTAGTGATTCCTCGGGAATTGATATGGGTTGGTGGAAAGAAGAGCATTTTAATGCATCAGATGCAGATGGTGATGGTCTTTTGAATATTACAGAGTTTAATGAGTAAGTTTTGTTCTGCTTGGAGTTGCTCTTAAAAACAAAAGGAAGATGTAAAATAAATCTTTTCTTTGCCCATCTGTCCTAAATATCTCAATGTTCTCATCAACTTATTTGGTACTTTCATTGCAATTTTGTAGCTTTCTGCATCCAGCTGATACAAAAAATCCCAAACTACTTAATTGGTTGTGCAAGGAAGAAATCAGGTATGACAATTTCTGTTGAGTGTCTGTTTCACAACCTGAAAGTACAATTTCTGTTGAGTGTTTGTTGCTCATGCAGTCCTTTTGCTTCTGCTTCTTGTTCGTTTCTGCCCACCATTCTTGGCAACTACTAGGAGCAATGTGATATGTGAATGCATTGAGTATGCCAGCTGAATTGCTGAGCCCTTCTTCTTTGCCCATTTACATGTGCACACACAGACACACACACACACGTGTAGACATCTATGTTTACTGATTCAAGTGTGTATGTATATGACTGGGAAAGCAGGAAATTTTTTATCAGTAGAATTTTTTTTTAAATCCTTATACTCTTTTTTTGTGTGTTGATACTTGTTTCGAACTATATGCTTGAATAATATTCTTAATGTTGGTTGGATGGATTTTCATAGTGTGTTGGAAGGTAATACCGTTGTCTGGAAATTATGAAACAATTATTCCACAGATGATATTTGTTTATCAACTAATTATCAGAGTACTTTAAATTTGTTTTTAAAAAAACCATGTCCTTTTGCATGTTTCCCTGTACAGAATGTCACCATTGGTTAAACTGAAATTTTCAATGTTGCGATTTTTGTTTGTAATCATGAAACAAGAAAGCCATTGACTGGTAAGACTTTGCTTTAATTTGTTATGAACTTGATGCTTTATGGAAGTAGTCTTACACTAATGAGAATCCATACATATTTTGAATTTTCTACAAGTGGCTCATCTTCATTTGCACGAGATTTTCATTTTTGATACTTCTTAAGGATTAAGAAACGAGACAACTACTAGAAAGTTTCCAACTTTGGATTGATGGTTTTGTTAAGTTACCATGTTCTCCATAACCTCATCAATTCCTAATCACTTGATCATTTGCACATTTCGCTTGTAAGGTTTGGTTTTTCCCTTTTGTACTATTGCCTATTTTTCTTACCATCCCAAACCTATTCTGATTTCGTGGACCATGTCTCTCCATCATTAAATATTTCAGAGAAAGAGATTCTGATAAAGATGGTAGGGTCAGCTTCAAAGAGTTTTTCCATGGGCTTTTTGACCTGGTAAGGAACTATGATGAAGAGGATCACAATTCTGAGCACCAGTCTGATGATTCACGAGAAGCCCCAGCCAAGAAGTTGTTTTCCCAGCTTGACAAGGATGGCGACAGGTAATTAACTAGATGTCCTTTAAAAATATACTGTATAATCTATCATTTGTTATATGCTGTGATTAGTTGCTTATAACCCAAAACTCTGCCCTGTAGGTTCTTGTCAGATGTGGAACTGCTACCAATTATTGGAAAGCTTCATCCATCTGAACATTATTATGCTAAACAACAGGCAGACTACGTCATACAACAGGTACTAATTAGTTTTGATGGTGTTTGTTCTTTCTTGGTCTATATAAGTTGGATTTGAAATTGCTAAAGGATAAAGATGGAGCTAAAAGCATAACTGTAGCCAAATAGTGTGTTTTTATCTGAAAAATTTTGTTACACAGATTGGTTAAGTTGTCTTCTTAGAAAAATTTTCTAATTTTCTTAATGTGTTGTTTTTCCTTCAGCTAGTACTGTTGATTTTAGCTTTTTGGCATTTCAGTGTATTGAAGTCTATTAGTATGGTCAAATGCATGGTATTAAAAGTTTGTTCTCCCTGGCTTGTTATGAAGTGGGATTCAGATATTTGTTTTCTTTTTTCTTTGTTTCCTTCGTTTCCTTCCACGTTCCCTTGTAGCACGAGTTGAATAAGCTGCCAACGAAGAGTCAAGGGGATGTTTGATAACATGAAGCTTGTTTCAGAGTTGAAATAATTCACCTAGTAGTATTTGTTATAAATGGTACTCAGTAGTAACGTGAGTTTGATGTGTTTTTTTTGGGCTTTTTATTATGTAGGTTTATGATGTGATTTTATGGTCATAATTTTTTATAACCACTATGACTTTAGCAATTTATTACTTCGTTTGACAAGGGAATATTTAGTTGGTTTGGAGTTGTTCTATTATGTAGTTGTTTTGATTGAGAGGCACGTGATAGATTCCCACCGGAGGTCTTTCTACAGATAGTGGGAATCTACCCTATTGTCATGTTCTATTTGGAGGAATAAACAAAACTTGTATCTTGGAGCTGAGTGGTTGATAGCCCTGGTCTTGAAAACCAGTATAGTTATCAAGTTGAATCCCCCTCTCTCCTTTTTTGCTCATTGAATAGATTTGTTTCTTTATTGTTTTTCCCGGACGGGTATCATAAATCAAAAAGAAGGGGGAATGGCTTGGCTATCCCATCGAGCCAAAAATAGATTATATAATGAGTTGAAAAAAAAAAGCAATACTTTTTTTTTATTTTGAGTATGAGCTGATTGGAATACGTATAAAGGAACGAAAAGGATTCCCATTAACCCTGCCTTAAGGTGCAAGGTCTTGCAGGTTGTAGTAGTCATTCTAGGTTTTTCTTCATTTGCCATCTTCTAATTGTCTGGAGTTACACCAGCAATCAACCCTAAAAGCTTGTCAAAGTTAAGGTCTAAATCTCAGTCGGGAACTGTTGTCACTTTGACAACTCATGTTCACTCTTTTGTGGGCATGCTTTCCAACAAGATTCAACAATAATCACATCATCAATTTGTTTGAAAAAATTCTTTGATTATTGAGTAGAAGTGGATGAATAATTCAAAATTTTTTTTCTCTGTTGTAATCGGTTGTATTTATCGATTTTATCATTTCTTATAATTTTTTGAAGAGGCATTGTGATAATGTAAGACCGTTCTTATTAAGAAACAGTGGTGATGAATTCTTTATCCCTCTCTTTTTATCTCTCCAATTAGTATGCTTCATTACTATAATTTAAGTCAGTTATCTCGTTTTCTGTTTTTCTGCTTTATTTTTCATGTTTTATTCTTGAAAGAGACCTTATTACTTCATTAGAAGGTATGATAACTTTTGATAGAGAAAGTATATCAGTTTGCTCAAGAATGATAAGTTATTTGGCTGTGGTTGCGTGTTGAGTCTTCATCCCGTATGTCGTGTTTTGCCTTGGTAATTCCTAGTATGTGTTACTTCCCCTTTGAGTTCTTTTATGTTCAACTGTTGTATCTTCTATGCTCAAAACTGGGTGAGTCCCAGAAGGTCACCTGGAGAGAACTATGGTTGCAAAAGATGCTTTTATAACATTGCCACTTTGTTCCTTTACTGTATGTGGGAGGGAGTGTTTGGTGGAGAGTTCTGGATGATCTGCTTCTAGCTTTTCGTGTGTGCAGCGTATGACATCTATTGATGTTAAGATGACTTTTTCATCTACTAGGTGTTCCACGATAATATGGATATTGATAAATTTGTAGATGACAGTTATGGTCAAAATTGCTCATCCTTTTCCTAATTGAATGGTTAGGTGGAAATTAAACTTCCACTCCTGCTACTAACACAGTTAATACCTTGTGGGGCTTGCTTATCATTGGGGTTAAATGGTACAAATTCTGATTGTTCATTGATGTATACGGCAGAGGAGAATAATGGTTACTTCAACCTTATAATTGCTGTTGTTTCTGTTTTTCTAGTTCTTTCTAAATGGTTACTGACTCTTACCATTTGCATCCAAAGCCATTTCTCTGTTGTTTGGGTTCCTAAAGTGAAATATTGAATGAAACAATGACCGTGTTTGGTTAGTAGACTATTTAGGATGATTTAAAAAAAAAAAAAAAATACTGTAGTACTTTTTCGATGTTATATATGTGAGATAAAAAGGTGGTTGAAAAATGTGTTGATGGTGCAAGTAAATAAATTTTTATAAATAATTCACTATCCAAATAAACCCAATGTTGTCATGAAAGAACTTACTGGTGCTTTGGAACTTTCATAAAATTACTTTAATGCCTGTGATTGGATTTGCATACGATGTGTGAGGAGAATGGATGCACTTCCTTTTCATCGAACTTCTGTTGCAGGACTGAGCTTTTGCATGTAGTCATCCTCAGCTTTTTTTTCTCTATCTCCTTTTTCTGTTTAACCTGTTTTTTCCTCGTCTCTTATTTCTGGAGGGTAGATTTTGTTAGTCTTGATATTTACCAGAGGAAGTTTATGAAAATGCATAATAATCAGATCCAACTAAACCTGATAACCTTGTAGTAAACAACGATGGATGCTGATGATAATAGGAAAGAAATGCCGGGCACACAGCTGATTATCTGCACTTCTGGTAATTGGTGTGGAACAGAATGCTCATGTTTTATTAACTCCTTTGCAGGCTGATTCAGATAAAGATGGACGCCTGACATTGACTGAAATGATTGACAGCCCATATGTATTCTATAGCGCCATATTCAGTGATGATGAAGATGAAGACTTTGAATATCATGACGAGTTCCGTTGATTGATAACTAGGTAAGGTGAATATCTCTTATCTGTGGTTGAATAAGCAATTGGAGCAATTCTGTTTCTTCCTATGACCTTTCGATATTTGGTGACAGGTTTTCAGTTTGGTACAGATGAAACATCTAGAACTTCTCTTGATCAAAGCTCCTACTATAGAATTATAATCACCAATGGTGGAGACATTGGCAAACGTCATGTGAATGATGTCCAAAATTACATACTTTGGTGCGTTTTCTTATTTGCATCAGAATGCCTTCTTGATATTTGAGAATCTTAAGGATCACAAGCTCAAATTTTCTTGCATTATTTCGGTTTATGGATTTTTGGTAGTTTTAGTTGAGTTATTGGCTAGGGACAATTTACCAGGCTAAGGATTTGTTGTTTAGTTGTCCACAATTATTTTACCTTGTCAATCTGCACCCATTATTTTAATTTATTTGATGCTTTAGGAAGTTGAGAATATATTGTATTACAGATATAATGCTGAAGTAAAGATGAAATATGATGTTGATTTACTTCACAAGACATCCTAGCATTTGTAAAATGTGATTTCATAAATGGCATTTTTTTCTTTGTGTGCGCGCTTGTTGCATTTAATAGTGCTGTTGTTACTCCCCATTGCTATAGGGTGTGATTTATGCAGGGACGGCAGTTGGGGCAGGTATCCGTGGGGGGTTGATTGGGCAGGGCAGGGGTTTATTTTCTCCCCTGGTTGAAAAATGGGTAGGGGACGGGGGAGTATACCCCTACCCCATCATCCACCTAAAAAAAATAAATATATATTATAATTATATATATAATATATTTAATATTGGTAGTTATAATAATTATATTATTAGTTATACTAATAATTATACATTTATACTAATACAAATTACTGATTAGTTATGCTAATAGATTTATGAATTTGTTTTTTTCTCAGGAATTGCAACATTTCCCCTTCTCATAATTCTTTTTCTGTTAAATGTCCAATTGTCTCTTGCTTTTTCTTCTTGTCACTTCCTTCCCTCTGTATCGTTTATAATAGTTGAAGCTGTGTAGACGTTGTGTTTTTGGCATGTGCACGTATATGAATTTTATGTCGCAACCAGTTTAATCAAACATAAAATGCCAGAGCTATGCGATCATGTGTATCGCTGTTTTGCTGAAATTCAGTTCCTTTAGGGAATTGTGTGTTGCTGTTTTGCATGCTAATGTATAGACTTCATGTAAAATTAGTGTTGTAAAATTCGACTTCATGTATAGGCAAATTTCTATTAGCCTTTGCCTGCGGGGAAGCGGGGCGGAGTGTGGGGAGCGGGTGACAGGGGTGGGACGGGAGTGGGGGGAATGTTTGGGCAACGAGGCGGTTCCCCCACTCCACCCCCGCCCCATTGTCAGTCCTAGATTTACGTGCAATCTCTATCCTTACAAAGCACTTTAATCTGTAATAAAACTAGAATATGGATAAAGCACTTGGTTCATTTAAATTGTTAAGTGCTCTCTTTTATGCGAGGCCAGTTGAATTTGAAAATTAAACTTGGTTTTAGCTGATATTTTCTCAACTCGGTCAATTCGTTCAAGAATCAAGTGAAACTGGGGAAGGTGATGGAGGTTTTGGTTTTATGGATGTTTGTGGTCTCCTGGACAAAACTTGATAATCAGCATATATTACAGAGGAATATTCTTAAAAGCAAAAAGATAGAAAATACGATTACGACTAGACGAATTAAGTGGTAAAAATAAAGAGCAAGATGCTTCACTTTATGATCGCTTCTCATTTGCCCTCTCTTTCACAGATAAAGTTAATCCTGTGGTCCATATTAATTGCTTTGGAATCTGGCGTCGATGTTTCGCGTAGTATAGCAATGCTGTTCTTAAAAATAGATTTTTTTAAAATTTGATATGAAATCATGGTCTGTCAAAATATTTCTCTCTCTCTCTCTCTCACTTCTTTTTTTTTCCCCACAAAATATGGAGTCCAAATGGCAGCCGAGAAAATAGAAATGAATTCAGAGTGCTCCTAGTTAAAGATAAACTAACCTGTACAAAGCAGTATAGGGACATTATCCCCCTTCATACAAGCGGCATGAAAATTGTTTGGTAAAATAAAGTTTGGTTGAACTGCAGGGAAAGGTAAGTTGCATTACCTTTTCGGAATGGAGACTTGTTCTTTTCTATTGTGATTTGCAACTTTATTGGTTATTCAGTCTTAAAATGTTCTTTTTGTTTTATGATGTTGTGTTAATAGGTATGAAAGAGTTTTCTACTCTATTACCAGTGTTCTGTAATCATGAATCTGTAAAGTAGGATACTGTATTTAATGTGTAAATTTTAAAACTCTGTTGGATTCTAAAATCATCTCCTTCCAAAATTTTTACAATTTCTCTACATTGCTTCAAATCTATAATTTTACCTCAAAAAAGGAAATCAAGTTCAAATAATGAGATTCTGGGGAAGGGTTAGGTTGGGTGGTAAGGTGGAAAGGATTGTAAGCGTGGTTCAAAACCACGGTCACTTGCGGTTGTGGTCGTGGGCCAGACTGTTCCATATTGATTTTGGCATATCGGTCGCAGTCTCGACGGGACATAAATTTTTGAAATATTTAATATTTTAAAAATTATAAAAAAAATGATAAACAAAGATAATAAAAAATTAGCAAAAATAATAAAAATCGAGTTAACTCGCGATGACTCAAGGCGAATTGACTGTTTCTATCCGTTTCGGAGGCATTTTGATCGAGTTCTTGGTGACTCGGTCGAATTTTCGGCGATTCATTATTTCGGAGTCATCTCGTTCCGATATCAGATCGGAAGCTCAGTTTTGGTGACGACTTGGCCAAATCTTTGAATCATAATTGTAAGTAGGAGATTTTGAATTCAAGACTTTCAACTTACCAAAAAAAAAATGTTCAAATACTGAGATTGTAAAGTACCAATTCTTGTCATTTACAAGTATTTTCAGATTCTACAAAGAACACAACCCGTTGCAAGAGCGATGCATTAGTTGATTTCATGGTACAGGGACGTACCTTAAAGAGGAATTTCTGTAATAATGCAACACTAGAATACTTTTAAAACCGTATGAACAAAATGAAGATCTGTCCCAGTAGGAAAATTTTGATGTTGCAAATGGTCATTCCAAAACAAAACCAAAGAGAAAAGAAAAGGCTGATCCAAAAACTACGTAAATATATAAATGTCTTACTTATTTTGTCATGTTTGGAAATTTAATTTTTTAAAAATAGTGATTTGATTGTGATATTTTTGTTTCTCTTTCCAATCTGATTCAAATTCAAAATTTGAATTTCTCAACTAAAGGGAGTGACTATATAGGAGGGAGAAACTAATAAGTGCTTTAATTTTCTCAACATAAAAAATATTTTGGGACATTTCAAGATGAAAAATATGACATTTCTAACAGGATGGAAGAAGTACAAGAAAATTTTGAAGTCACTCAATCATGCTTTCCACTTTTATAGGTGTTTAAGAATCTTCTGCTGGTTCACAGGAAAAGCAATAATCTGGATGTAGATATTAGGAGCTTTACGTATGGGATCAGCTCCATAAAGTAAATACTTCACCAGGACAAGAATGCGCACTTGATTGTATCCATCCTCAGCACTATACAAAATTCCAGTCGTACTCATCAACTCTCCAAATATGGGATTTAGAATCTGTTAGAAACAAATAAAACATAGGATGTCTGGTTTGCCTCCCATGAGTAACAAATTTGCCAAACAATATTTTACAGACATTTGAAGAAACCATGGTGATAAATCAGAACGCTCTTATACAAGATTGTCTTCCATCCTTCAAACTCTAGGATTCCATTGCCTTCACCTCTAACAGACGCCCACTTTCTTCATTCCGGAGAGGCATCTGAAATTATATTGGCATGTTAGTCCGGCTAGTGAAAGACCAAGTTGTGGCCTAAAGCATACAAATTCGGTAAAACAAAGAGTTTTCAGCATACTGGATTCCCCAAGAAAGTAGACCACCTCTGATGTTTATAGCATCTACGTTTTTCTGATGTTTAACTAATTTAGGCTCATTTTGGAGCATCTGCTTTTCCAGTTTCCTGGATTAGAATAGTACCAAAGCAATTTCCATCAAGAACATAGAGCACAAATAGGTTAATAGCACCATGTTTTCTGCAACTAAAATTGCTAGCTGCATATGCAGCAGTAGAAGGAACAATCATGACTTCCTCGTACCTCCATGCCAACTCCCCTCATGAATGACTATTCTTACATATCCTTAGTACTTCTAATGCCACCCTTGCTTTCAAGGATTCGTTCTTTGCTAAAACTTTTCTGTTTCAATCTACCTATTTGGTTTTAATAGAAGGCTTCTGGTGATACTTCATTTTGTTGGACTGACCAGCAAGGACAATTAAAAAAAAAAAAAGAAAGAAAAGAAAAGAAAAGCTAGCAAGATCAACAATTCCAAAGACTTACTCCCTTTGATTATCTTGGTGTAGCTAAACCAATTGGACATTCCTAGAAGTGCACTTTCATGAGGACAAGATGAAAGGAGAGCAAATATATATCTACCAAAATAGTGCATTTTGACGTAATCAGAACTAGTCTAGAATCAGCAAGCTTTGAATCATTACAAAAGTCTCTAGCAAGTGAGGTGCCAATAAATTAGTAGCTGAAAGAATACACTTTGTCTCCTGGCAAACAAATACTGAATAATTTAACTTAAATTAACTGACCTCTGAACATAATGCTGCAAAGCTCCACCAAAAATTCTGGTGATGATCAGAAATCCCATTCTGAACGATTGATTAGAACCTTCAAATCATCATTTTCCCATCATGTGTTGTTCCTCCTTTATTCTTCTGACACACTCTTCTGCAGATTGTCTGCACAATTGCACCTCAATGATCTCCAGTGTAGGGACATATCCTAAACCAAAGGGGACTTCCTCAAGCTGCCTGCAATTTCGCAAAACTAAGTGTTGAAGATTGGGAAAGTCATCACTGGTGGCATTCCACTGGACAAGGTTCAGAGTGTCGAGCTTTAGGAATTTGAGTTTAGGAAACTCCCCTTCTTTCATGTCCCACACTTTCCCCTCAAAGGCCCTAGAAAGCAATTTGAGAACCTCCAGGTTCGGTAATCTACCAACTTCCAAAATGCAGTCCCATGGCAGGCGAAATTTTGATAGAGTCAACTTCTTCAGTTTCAATGGGAAGTCAAACTTAAAAGGATGAGCAATTCTACCAGAACAGAGAATTTTGAGCGACTCTAGTTCTGTGAGACAGTTCAGTACTGGAAATTGATTTGAGTTCCCAACATCAACCCTTGATTCTGAAAACAGACATCTAAGTCTCCGAAGTTTGAGAAACCTTCGCATGATATTCTCTGTATGTTTACCAAAAGAGAGAGATGGGGTGGAAAGACTGTCCAGATTTCCTAACTGCGTGGCCTTTTCTGTTTCATTGTCTTGCATGCTGAAGACAGCATTACTATATACATGCAAATGTCTCAACTTTTCCATGCTCCAAATAGTATGTGGCAGTAGGACTTTACCTTTTAGTCCTTTCACAATCAAGGTTTGGGTGAATTCTTAGTTTGTGATGAAAAAAAAAAAGAATTCTACAACGAGGGCGTTTCCTGGGGGAGTTTCTGTAAATGGGGGGTCTTCGCATTTTGAGAATGCGAGCTCAGTGAGCTCGCATTTTCACAATGCGAGCTCAGTGAGCTCCCACTACCCAGCGCCAAGACCCCATTTCAATTTCAGTATGTCAAATGTTGTGTAACCGGTGATTTTTATCTAAAAATATCTACATTCGCATCAATTGTAAAAGGTAAAACACGCAAGATTTAATCGTTAGATATTTGATTTCTTTTCCTTTTCAACTACCAAACAAATAACATGCACCTCATAAAAATAACTTATATAATTTTTAATTAGCATTGCGTTATGGAATTTCTAAAATTACAATAAAAAAATTGTAACAGATATTAATGACTATTAATTATTAGATTCTTATAACTAATATTCATCGTTGTCAACAAATAAATACGATTCATTAATAACAAAGGAAAATTAGAATTTGATAAATAAATTTATTTCACAAAAAAGGATCAAAAGTTAGTATTTTATTCATAAAATATAGTCAACACCTTACATGTTAATAATTTCATTCTATTTTTACATTGATCTAATTTATTTCCACCATTTAAATGTATTATAATAAAATAACGTATTTCATAAATTTTTTTTAAGGAATGCAAACGCGCATGTGACATCTTAAAACATTTTGTTTTAGTACAAAAATATAAATCTCTGCCTCCAAAAAAAAAAGAAAAAAAATTTGCATCTCTGTAATGCGAGCTCTGTTGAGCTCGCATTTCAGGAATGCGAGCTCTGTTGAGAGCTCGCATTCGTGAAATGCGAACTCTCCTGAGCTCGCATTTCACGAATGCGAAGACCCCCCGACAGAATTCCTCGCCACAATCACCCCTTTTGTAGAATTTTTTTAAAATCCATCACAAACTTAGAAATTTCTCATCAAGGTTTCCAGATTCCAGAGGTTGGCTATTGAAGCTGGAATATAGTCTATATCACCACAAAGGGCCAAGTACCTCAAATGAGCCAATAACTCTATTCCACTGAAGAAAGAATTACCCACATTGATGCATTCCAAATCCAGCACTCTGAGAAGTTTGAAGTTCTCGAAAATGAAGGAGATGTTGTAGGGACATCTTGGATACAAATCACTGCTGGCAGAGTATAGTAGAGAGCGGACACGTCCACCAGGCCTTGACATGATGAAATGATTTCTCTTAGAACAAATGGATAACCTCCGTTTTGCATATGTTGTGCAATTTGTAGGATGATAATCTGGATCAACACCATAATCTGAATCATCATAAGAAGCATCAAAAGGGAAATTATATCCAGTTACTAAATGCAGAAAATTTTCTTCCTGACATCTCAGCAAGCATAAAGTACGCAGCAGGTCATGAACACAACATGTTTTAACTCCACCATTGGATCTGCTTTTCGAAGCTATTACTAGGCTTCTGCCAATGAGGTCCTTCAAATATTCTTCTGCAAGATCTTCCACACGTTTTGACGCCGTACTTCGTACAAATCCTTCAGCAACCCATAACCATGTCAACTTTCGGACTGGAATTTCTTTGTTCTCAAGAAATGCTCCAAGATAGAGAAAGCACGGCTTCAAATAGTCAGGCAAATGCTTGTAGCTTAGCTCTAGGATCTCCATGCACCTTGTTTGCGGATCACTAGCAATGCGTGAGCATAAACTTTCTGATACTTTTTTCCATGAATCTAGAGTCATTTCAGTTCTTTCAAGGATACCAGATACCGCAACAATTGCAAGAGGTAGTGCCATCCAACTGTCACCAGTTCAACTTGACAATCTTTTGTCTTGAATAACTTCTTCTGCAACAATTCCCAGCTTTCATCATGGGAGAGTAGACGAAGACGATGAGGAATTCTATATGCTTTAATTTCCAAAGCCACATCAGGGAGACGACTTGTGATTAATATTCTGCTTCCATTTTCATCATTTGGGAACGTTCTTTCTAAATCATGCCATGGTTCAGTGCTCCAGATGTCATCCATAACTATGAGATACCTTTTTCTCTTGAGACATTGATATAACTCTAAGTCTAGATGATCATCACTCATTTCAAGGATACTATCAGTAATATCCATAATGCCACCCAGCATTTCGAGCAATAAATCTCTTTTGCAGTATACTTGAGACACAGAACACCATGCACGAATATGGAAGTGAAAGATAACTAAAGGATCATTGTATACCTTCCTGGCCAGAGTCGTCTTACCTAGCCCAGGCATACCAACAATCGAGACAACATCTTGCTGTCGTGATCCTCTTGTAAGCCTATCAATCATAATTTTGTTTTGATCAGCAAGATCAATGACCTCTTCATCAATTTTGGGAATTCTTGCTGGCGATGTCACCTTTCTCAATGCCTCGGGACCATTAGAGATATTGATACCGCAAGTCTTCATAGAGATCTCTGAAGCCTTAATCTTAAGAAGTCTGATATCTTCTAGGAGATCAGTAACCCATAGCGCATGATACCATAAAACACCTCCTCTAACCACAAATGAATCAACAAGGTATTCCACCTCATATGCCACTTGTATAATGTGTGAAACAAGACATTTTATATCCAAGTGCTCAGTCCACTTTTCTCCAATGTTGCAGAGTATCGACCTCAAGAATCCCATCTCTCCATGAGCAATTTGAATTGGATATTTCAGAGAACCAATCGATTTAGCTTTGGAGTTCAGCAGCTCCATCAAATTTCCTATAAGAAAATCCATAAAGCCAACTCCCTCAGTCTTGGGGAAACTAGATTTAAATGAGCTTCGTGCTCGTAGATTGATAGGGTATCATTTGTTAATAATTTTATTATTAATTTTCCCTTTTATCCCTGCCAAATATTGTATTAATTGTTGATATCTACTTATATTTGGTACCATGACTTAATTTCAGAAATGAAGCAGAAAACTACCAAAAAGGAGGGACTTTATGGAGAATATGGAGACTTCTAAAGGCTTCAATCCTTGGGCCTTTGAATTGGTGGGGGACCACAAAGCTAGTGAAAGATATTTAGTCATTTGGGCTCTTCAAAGAAAGCAACGTAGAGAGACTTGGAAGAAGAAGTAATTTGGAGGCTTTGTCCACATGTGTGGGGACCACCTAGATAACTTTTAGTCATCTTTCTTTTGGTGCTTTAAAAAGGGACAACGTACAGAAGCAAAGGACGACCTTTTAGTTTTAGCTTTTAGTTTAGTTCTAGTTTTCTTTCTCTTGACTGGCCTCTAACACACGCCAGGTGTTCAACAATATTCCCCAATGGGAAAAACATCTTTCATCCTTTACTTTCTAGTAAAAAATCGCAATGTTTATGCAATCCATTAATTCGTGTGGTGATTTAATTATGCGGCGTGGCTAAACCTTCTATCTAGTCAAGGGTCAACTCGACGGCGCAGTCCCGAAAATCTGTGAGATCTACTTAGTTTTCACGCGTTCCTTAATTTATTAATATTTGCACGTTGCCTGCTTGAATTTTCTTGGGATTATTTTATTAATTGGATGTCAAGGGTCCGATGTTCAATGTGATTTATTAATCTCGTGCCAATTTGGTCAATTAAATCCGTAATTGTTTGATTGATTAATATTAGTGG
Source organism: Coffea arabica (assembly GCF_036785885.1). Taxonomy (NCBI): domain Eukaryota; kingdom Viridiplantae; phylum Streptophyta; class Magnoliopsida; order Gentianales; family Rubiaceae; genus Coffea; species Coffea arabica. The sequence continues at coordinate 7,982,239 of NC_092330.1, read as the reverse complement.
CAACTGGTGTGTTTACACATCAGGGGAACGTGCAATCTAATTTAAATAACCCTCGTAGCGTGTTATTGATTAGGGTTAGGTTTTTCTAGTTATTAATGCAATTGAAAAATTAATTCCTACGGTCGTACCTAGGAGTATTTTCTGGTTAGGGGTAATCAATGGTCGTACCTTAGTTATCAATAATTTAAGGAAAAATTGGTCGTTAGAGTTTATCAGCGACTATAACTAGCCTATTGAGAAATTAAGAGAACCTCCCTTGCATCGATGATCGGATAAATGGACTGTGTCTGAGTAGTTGTATCCTTGGCTAGAATTTATTTATTTTTGATTTAACTCCTGCTATATTTGTGCTAGTTAATTATTCATTTTTAGTTAAATTGTTTAATTGTTTTTAATTCCATTCCAGTGAAATCCCCCTTATCAATTGGAATTTAAAAGAAGTAAATATTCCCAGTCCCTGAGGAGATGACCCTACTTGCCACTGTCTACTTTTCAGTAATTTTTGTCACCTAATTAATTCTGGTATATCGGATTAAGCAAATTCTTCGGGAACAGGGTGAATCAAGTAACCCATTGCACACCTAGAGTCCCTGCTCCAGTACCTAGGATTAATTACTAACCGCTCTTAGTGGTATTTAGGATTTTATTATTATTATTATTATTGCACAGGCTCGACATCCTGTCAATTTTTGGCGCCGTTGCCGGGGACTGGCGTCAATTATTTGTTTCTTTTCAATTTCAATTTTGTTCTAATTTTCTGGTATTTTTTCTAGTTTATGCCTCGTTCTTCTCACACAGAAGAATTAATTTTCGATCTTGAAGTAGAGAAGATCGCGCGTAGAACGAGAAAAGAAACCAGACAACTCAGAGAGGAGCAATCCAGTGTGACATCTCAAAGACTAGATCCAGAGGCTGAGTTGACAGATTTACGTGGCGATAATTCGAGTGATTCGTACCAAGAGAACGTCGTCATGGCAAACACACAAACATTAAGGGAGTTGGCTGCTCCAAACTTGACCCAACAACCTCTTTGCATAACTTTTCCTCGCCTTAGTGAGAATGCAGCTTTTGAATTAAAACCTGATCTAATACATTTGTTGCCTACTTTTCATGATCTGCCAGGAGAGGAACCCCATAAACACATACAGGAATTTGATGTGGTGTGTTCGAGTATGAAGCCTTTGGGAGTAACTGATGAACAAATTAAATTAAGGGTCTTCCCTTTCTCTCTCAAGGATTCGGCAAAGGACGGGTTATACTGTCTACCTGCAGGCATTATCACCACGTGGCCAGAGATGAAGAAAAATTTTTTTGAAAAATATTTCCCTGCATCCAGAGCTGCTAGTTTGTGAAAGGAAATATGTGGCATCAAGCAATTTCACGGGAAATCCTTATCTGAATATTGGGAGAGGTTCACCAGGCTGCGTACCCGATGCCCTCATCACCAAATAAGTGATCAACTGCTGATTCAGTACTTCTACGAGGGGCTACTGATGAACGATAGAAATATCATTGATGCATCAAGTGGTGGTGCACTGGTGAATAAGACTACCCAAGAGGCATGGGAACTAATCGAGCGAATGGCAGAGAACTGCCAGCAGTTTGGTACGAGAAAGGATGTTCCTATGAGAAATGTCAACGAGGTAAGTTCATCTTCCATTCAACAGCAGTTATCTGAATTAACCTCATTTGTTCGATAGATAGCTGTAGGAAATGTACAGTAGGCCAAAGTGTGTGGGATTTGTACGAACATTGGTCATACCACTGACTCGTGCCCGCAGTTACAAGAGGAGGGAACTGAGCAAGCAAACATGGCTGGTAACATGCCCATGCCACGTAGACAGTATGACCCCTATTCTAACTCATACAATTCGGGTTCGAGGGATCATCCAAATCTGAGTTATGGGGGAAATAAGCAACAAAATTTCATCCCTAATAGACAGCAAGGCTTCCAGCAACAATATCAAACAAGGAATCAACCCTCCTCTGCCTCAGGTATGTCCCTAGAAGACATGGTTAAAACCATAGCCTCTAATACTATGAAATTTCAGCAGGACACTGAGGCCAGCAGTCAAGAGATGAAGGTGCGTATGCAAAACTTGAAAAATCAGATGATTCAATTGGCCTCAATTGTCAACCGACTGGACTCCCAGGGAAAGGGAAAACTTCCATCCCAACCTGAGGTGAATCCCAAGAATGTAAGTGCAATGACCCTCAGGAGTGGGAAAGAGGTTGAAGGACCAGCACCAGTGGCTCCGAAGGACAAGAATGAGGACCGCATTGAGAAGGAGCTTGAGGAAGAAGGAACGCCTGGCACAAATAAAGAGGTAATACGTAACCCAGTGATTCCAGTTAAGCCTAACCCACCACCTTTTCCTAGCAGGTTGGAAAGGCCTAAAAAGCAAGACAAGGAAAAGGAAATTCTGGATATGTTTAGGAAGGTGGAGATAAATATCCCCTTACTTGACGCAATTAAGCAAGTACCCCGGTATGCCAAATTTTTGAAGGACCTATGCATCAATAGGAAGAAATTGAGGGGAGATGAAAGGATAATTGTAGGAGAGAACGTATCCGCAGTGCTTCAAAGAAAACTTCGGCCCAAGTGTGGAGACCCACGTATGTTCACTATCCCTTGTAAAATAGGGAACACTAGCATTAGGAATGCCATGTTAGATCTAGGAGCCTCTATAAATGTGATACCCAAGGTTATTTATGCTTCTCTAAATTTGGATCCCTTAAAGGAAACTGGCATTATAATTCAATTGGCTGATAGGACTAATGTTTATCCCGATGGGGTGATAGAAGATGTGTTAGTGCAAGTGAACAATTTAGTGTTCTCGGCTGATTTTTATATTCTTGATATGGGTGATGAACACTCTCCAAATCTATCACCAATTTTGTTGGGGAGGCCCTTCTTGAGTACGGCTCGTACAAAAATTGATGTTAGTGAGGGCACCCTAACGATGGAATTTGATGGACAAATAGTTCATTTCAATATATTTGAGGCTATGAAATATCCGTGTCATTCTAATGCTATTTTTGCTGTGAGTGTAATTGACCCTTTTGTGTAAGAAGTATTTGAGATTAATGGCAGGGATGAATTGGAGATAGCAATCACCAAACATTTGGATCTGGAAGCAACCTGTGAAATGGCGTTAGGCGTCAATTTGCAAAGAATGGTTGGAGCCTTGCATTCACTAGGCCAAAGTTCTCTAAGGTATGATGTCGCTCCTATATTCGTGCCTGAACCACACCTAAAGCTATTACCTTCTATCGTGCAGGCACCTGAAGTGGAGTTGACACCCCTGCTCGAGCATTTAAAGTATGCCTATCTAGGTGAAAAAGAGACGTTACCAATGATAATCTCATCCAAATTATCACCAAGGGAGAAGGATAAGCTGCTACGGGTTTTAAGGGAGCATAAGGAAGCCATAGGTTGGACAATTGCGGACATAAAGGGTATAAGCCCGTCCATATGCATGCATCGAATTCGCCTGGAAGAGGATGCTAGGCCGATAAGACAACCACAAAGGAAATTGAACCCCATCATGATGGAAGTGGTCAAGAAAGAGGTAATCAAGCTTCTGGACGTAGGAATTATTTTTTCTATCTCAGATAGCCCATGGGTGAGTCCGGTCCAAGTAGTGCCAACGAAAGCAGGGGTAACTGCGGAAGAAAATCATGAAGGGGACATCGTTCCAATTCGAAAGCCTACGGGTTGGCGCCAGTGCATCGATTACCGCAAATTGAACGCGGTGACCAAGAAGGATCATTTTCCTCTTCCATTCATCGATCAAATGGTTGAAAGGTTAGCTTGTTGTGCCTATTATTGTTTTTTAGATGGTTTCTCTGGTTATTTTCAGATAGCCATTGCACCAGAGGATCAAGAGAAAACAACTTTCACTTGCCCCTTTGGCACTTTTGCTTATTGAAGGATGCCATTTGGATTGTGCAATGCCCCTGCAACATTCCATAGGTGTATGATTAGCATTTTTTCTGAGTATGTGGAGAGAATAATTGAGGTATTCATGGATGATTTCAGTGTCTATGGTAATAGTTTTGACGATTGCTTAGATAACCTGACATTGATTTTAAAAAGATGCATTGAGACTAACCTAGTGCTCAATTGGGAAAAATGTCACTTCATGGTTGAGCACGAGATAGTTCTAGGACATGTAGTGTCGTCTAGAGGAATTGAGGTTGATAAAGCTAAAATAGATGTGATATCTGCTTTACCTTACCCCGTAACTGTACGGGAAGTTCGTTCTTTTCTAGAACATGCAGGTTTCTATCGCAGATTTATCAAGAATTTCTCAAAGATCGGGGCACCACTTTTCAGGCTTTTGCAAAAGGATGTCAGTTTTGAATTCAACGAGGAGTGCAAAGAAGCGTTCGAGAAGTTGAAAAAATCACTCACTTCTCCACCTGTCATCCAACCCCCTGATTGGAATCTCCCATTTGAAATTATGTGTGATGCCAGCGACCACTCCGTAGGAGCAGTTTTAGGACAAAGGGTGGAGAAAGCGGCGCACGCAATATATTACGCCTCTAGAGCTTTAAATGGCGCCCAACTCAATTAGTCCACTACGGAGAAAGAACTCTTAGCTGTTGTTTTTGCTTTAGAAAAGTTTAGACCTTATTTGCTAGGTGCTAAAGTAATTGTGTATTCTGACCATGCAGCTTTGAGGTATCTGGTGACCAAGAAGGACGCTAAACCCCGTTTGATAAGATGGATATTGCTCCTGCAGGAATTTGACTTGGAAATCAGAGATAAAAAAGGAGCAAAGAATCTGGTAGCTGACCACCTCAGTCGAATATTGGTAGCAGAGAAGGAATTACCATTAAGGGAGTCTTTTCCTGAAGAGCATTTACTTTCTATTAATTCATCCCCTCCTTGGTTTGCAGATATTGTGAATTATTTGGTTACTGACAAATTGCCCGCAGGTTGGCCCAAGGCGAAAAGGGACAAACTAAAAAGCGATGCAAAGTACTATGTCTGGGATGATCCCTATCTTTGGAAACAAGGTGCTGACCAAATAATGAGGCGATGTGTAAGTGAAAGTGAATTCCAATCTATATTGACTTTCTATCACTCTTTTGCATGTGGGAGTCATTTTGGACCTAAACGGACTGCGAGGAAAGTGTTGGAAAGTGGATTTTATTGGCCTACCTTATTTAAGGATGCCTACTTGTTTTGTAAGACATGTGATAAATGTCAGAGGGTAGGCAATTTATCCCGAAAGGATCAACTGCCACAAGTGCCCATACTTTTCATTGAAATTTTTGATACTTGGGGTATAGATTTCATGGGTCCCTTTCCTAATTCTAGTGGATTTTTATACATTTTACTAGCAGTGGATTATGTCTCGAAGTGGGTGGAAGCAAAAGCCACCCGCACTAATGAGTCTAAGGTGGTAGCAGGTTTCATAAAGTCTAACATTTTCGTGCGATTGGGAATGCTACGGGCAGTTGTGAGTGATAGGGGGACGCATTTTTGCAACAAGACAATTGTTGCTTTATTCAGGAAATATGGTGTATTTCATAAGGTTTTCACTTCCTACTATCCACAGACCAACGACCAGGCTGAAGTCTCGAATAGGGAAATAAAGTCCATTTTGGAAAAGATGGTCCGCTCTGATAGGAAGGACTGGAGTTCAAGGTTGGAAGATGCTTTGTGGACATATAGGACCGCTTACAAGACACCTATAGGGATGTCTCCCTATAGGTTGGTATTTGGTAAGCCTTGCCATCTTCCAGTGGAGTTCGAGCATAAAGCATTTTGGGCGATTAAGCAATGCAATATGGATATTGAGGAGGGCGGAATTCAAAGGAAGTTACAGTTACAGGAGTTGGAGGAGATTCGAAATGAAGCCTATGAGAATGCGGCAATTTATAAGGAGAAAAATAAGATTTTTCATTACCAACAAATCTCTAGGAAGACATTCGTTTGTGGGCAAAAAGTTCTACTATATCACTCCAAATTGAAGTTATTTCCAGGTAAACTACGTTCTCGTTGGATCGGTCCCTTCATTGTAACTAATGTCTTTGATTATGGTGCAGTGGAGATCCAGAGTCTAAGGACGGAGAAGAAATTTGTGGTGAATGGTCATCGTCTCAAGCCATATTATGATGGGGCTCCAGTTGAACGGGTAGAGGCGATGCATTTAGAGAACCCGATTTGCTTGGTTTAAGCAAATTATGGGCTATGTCTAGCCAAAGACATTAAAGAAAGGCGCTTTTTTGGGAGGCAACCCGAATATTGGTTTTATTGTTTTTAGTTGTTCATTTCTTTTATTTTGTCGTTTCCTCGTTGGGTAGTAGAAATATTAATACTTTTCTTCATTGTGACTAGGAAGTGCAATCCTGGTACGCGGTGTTTGTGCATCCTGAGGAGGTGCAATCCTGGCGTGCCCACGCGGTGTTTGTGTTTCCTGAGGTCAGTGGATGTTTTGTAATCTTGGCATGCCCACGCGGTGTTTGACGATCCAAAACATGAATTCAAATAAAAAATATATATATATTTTATTATTATTACTACTTTCATTAAAAGAAAAAGAAAAGATTATTTTTTTCTTCCTAAATTCAAAAAAATTCGAAAAAAAATTTAAAATTTTTTTTTTGTTTTTACAACAGCAATTTCAAATTTTGGAGAATTTCGGTTAGAATAATTTTTGAGAAAAAAAAAACCATTTTATTTTATTTTATTTTCTTTCTTTTTTCTCTTCTTCGTTCTTTCCTTCTTTTCTTCTTTCTTTCTTTCTTTCTTTTCTTTCTTCCTCCTTCCCCGCTGCTTTCTCTTTTCCCATTTTCTTTTCTTCTTCACCCATTCACCCAACATCCCCAACTGTCCGCCGCCATCTCTCTCTCTCCGCGCGCCTCCGCCACCAGATCTCTATCCCTCCCACGCAGCTCCATCGAGCCTCCAGGCCACCATCGCACGGTGCCACAGCCTACGACCGACGCCCGCTGACAGCCCGTGAGCGCAGCTAGCAGTCAAGCGCCGGGGCTCTTTCTGCCTCACGCACAGCTCCTCCTGAGCTTGCGCGCTACCACCAGCCCTTCAAGTCCACGCAGCTCGCAACCCCAGCCTGCGCCGCCCATAGCTCCTCGCGCGCGACTGCCTACAGCCGTACACCGCCATATCTCCTCTCTCCACCGTCACACGCGAGCTCTTCCTGCTCCACCTCGCGCGCGCGTCACAGGCTCGCCCAAGCGCCACCTGCAGCCGCTGGCCTGTCAACCTCCATTGGCACCACCAGCTCCATTGCCGCACGTCGCCACCTGTCCACTTTCGACAGGTGGAGGTATTGTAATTTCTTCCCCAATTAGTTTGAGACTCTGAAATTTGTGGGTGGTTTCTTGATGGTTAAAGGAAGGTGATATTTTGGGCATTTTCTAGGGCCAATTTTGGACAAAGTTGGGTTTAATTGCTGCCATAGTGGGGATATTTTCTGCTATTTATTGAATTGTTGGCCGTTTAATTAATTTTTCCCTGTGACTCACTAGTGGTACTGGTTGAGATCTTGTGCCTATCGTGTTGCGGCTATTTGAGAATACTTGCTTATTTTAAAGTTTAAGTTCTTGTGGTTGAGTTGCTGCCGTTGAATTTAATACTTTCTTGTCTGTGCACCAGTGGTACTGGTTGCAGTGTTGCTTTCCATTTCTTAATCCTCTGTGCTGGACTGCCTATTTGATTCTTGAGTTTTGGTGCCTATTGCTTGGCCCAAGTGCTGATTTTGAGCGTTTGACTTGGGTATTTGACTGTCCAATCGGTGGCATTTGTGGAGTTTCATGTGTTCCAATTGGTTGATTTCATTGCTCTGTTGGGTTCCCTGTTGGTATCACTTGAGTTCTACTTTGTTAATTTCTGTATCGTGCCCCTTGATCCTATTTTGACTGAATTAGAGACCCAGTGCCTATTCATTCAATTTGCTGTGTTGTTAGGGTCCTTTTTCTAGCCTTTGGGGTGCCTCAGTTGTGCATTTTTATTAATTGGGTTGGCCGTATGGTTCCCTTCTTGCCTGTGCATGCACCAGTGGTATTGGTTGTGCTAGTTTTCTTCCAATTTCTTATTTCGATATGATTGAGCATCTGTGACTGAATATCCTTCGCTCTTGCTGTTTTGTTGGGTTCGTTTTTGGTATCAATTGAGTATCATTTGGGTACTTTCTGCCTGCAGTCTATTGAGCTGCCTTTGGTTGGGATTTATTGCATTTAATTGGTGCATTGGACGGCTCCTGGGCCATCTCCGTTGCTTATTGCAATAATTGCCTCTATTTGCCTTGTTTGGGGGCTATTGTGCCTTTTGCTCTGCTTATTCTGATTGTGTAATTCTAGTAAGATTGTTAGGCTGTTTTATTTTGCTTTTACCTTAATTGGGGCCACCAGTGGTTATTGCTTGAACTTGCTGTCTTGTTGAGGTTATTTTTATAGCTTGCGGGTGCTTGAATTGTACTTTCTATTGATTGAGCCAACTACTAGCCACCATGGTAAAATCTCGGTCTTCCTCTTCTAGGTCTAGGACCCCTAGGACCCCTCAGCCCCCTCCACCCCAGCACTCCATTCCCGCCTCTGACCCCTCGCACGACCCTTCCTCCTCTGGGAGGAGGGCTCGTCTTGGGAGACAAAGAGGCGTCCATATTTCTGACTCTGCACATTTTGGGGGTCATCTGGACTTTACCCGGGCAGCCGACAAGCAGCGATATGCTACGGCTTGTGAACGGCGGATTATCCCATGCCGTTATCGGGACGCCGCCACCTTGGGCCTCCTAAATATTCGAGTTGGATTTGACGATTTGATTGAGGTTATCGGGTGGCTCCCCTATTCTCGTATTACTGATCTCCCGGCCTTTGTTGAGTTGGTTAGGGAGTTCTATGCCACATTTGAGTTCGACTTCCCCACGGGTTACACAGTTTCTACCCCTAATGTCATCCGCTTTCGTTTAATGGGTCAAGAGTTCCACCATTCCATAACCGACTTCAACTTGGCCCTTGGATTTATTGATCCTGCCTATGCTGAGTCTCGGGAGTATGCCGAGAGTGCATGTGACTATGTTCAGCCGTTTTTCTCCCGCTATCCCTATATTTGGGATGATATGTCCGTAGACAGGGATAACTATGACCCTCGTTTATCTAAGGGCTTTTATCTGAAGGACCCAGCGTCTCGCTATATCCACCGCTTTTTGGCTTATAGTTTCTCGGGTAGGCGAGATAGCTCGGGCATTTTGTCTAAGCCAGAGTTTTTCTTTATATGGTGCATGCATAATAACATTAAAGTTAATTTGGGGTGCTGGCTCGCTTCTCAATTTAAGTCTGTTTTGCCCAAAAAGAAACACCCCTTGATTCTTGGGTCGTATATTACCCATTTGGCTGTTAACTTGCACTTGCTTGATCTCTCTAACCATGATTTGCATGTCGCCTGTCATATGGAGCCTTTGGACATCCCGTGCTTAGAGCGAATGGGGTTGGTAAGGGAAGGTGACAGCGGGTGGGAGGTTGTTCCCCCGGGACCGATTCATGCCCCCCCGCGATCCTCTTTTGCACGACCTTCCACTACCGGCGGTGACCCCGGTCCATCTACTTCCGTTCCACCTCCTCCTAACCCAACGCCTGAGGAGTGGCTTCAACTTCGGAACACGGTTGAGCGGCTGGAAACTCGGTTGCAGCACATTGATGTCAACGTGCATAAAATGGCACAGAATCTGGCGGCATTTATGCAGCAAGCCGGGTTTCAACCTCAGTTTGCGCCTAACCCTCCCATGTTTTGACGACTACAGGGAAGTACCGTTGCCCTTTTCTTTACTTTTGTTATTAATTTACCACATTGGGGGCAATGTGTGACTTAGGTGTGGGGGGGGATCAGTTTGGGTGCTAGATATTTCTAGTTTTCGTTTCTTTTTGGTTGTTTTCCTTTTGTTTCCTGTTTAGGTGTTGTCCTTTATCCCTTTTGGGTGATTTTCCATTGCTTTTATCTTGGTGAATATGTTGGCAGCTCACTCATTTATTGTTAGTTGTGGTTTATACTATGAATTGAGTTTCGGTGGCAAGTAAGAGCATGCTGTCTTGGTGAATATTTTGAGTTTAACAACTTGGTACAATTTATGGCTAACTTGTTTAGGCAATGTAAATATTTTGCTGGCATTGTTGTGTGGATTGGTCTCCTGTTGACCTTAGTTCTCCATATTTAAGACATGACGCAGGCTATGATCTTTAATTACTTGGTATTTTGGTGTTTATTGGTGAATAACGTATGGTTATACTCCGCTAGTGTCGCCACCCAGTAACCGGGAGTCTTCACCACACGTGTCGGCTCTCGCGTCAAAAAGTAGCGATATCTATGAGTAAGTGGTCCTGGAGCTGTGAAAAGTTGAATAACTGGACTCTTTCATCTAAAAATGTCAAAGTTCACGTCAAAAGACTTGAATAGCTTGGGACTAAGCTTTATTCGTGCATGCAAAAAAAAAAAAAGAAAAAAAAATCAGATGCGGAAAATATGAGTTTATGATCATGTTGGCCTGCCGATCCTTGGTTTGCAATGTTGAGATTTTGGTCACCAGTTGACTTAATTGCTGACTGTTGCTAGTTAATATTTGGATTTCTTAGGTGAGTTTGCCATGAATGGGACGGGTCTATGAACTTAGGAGCTAACCGGGAGGGATATGACTTGACACTTAGCCACTGAATCTTGATTTTGGTATAAGCACAACTGGCAATGATAATGTTAAAGCTGGCCATTGTTGGGTTGAATTGTCCCTATGCTGGAGGGCAAGCATGATTCAGGTGTGGGGGGAATTTATAGGGTATCATTTGTTAATAATTTTATTATTAATTTCCCCTTTTATCCTTACCAAATATTGTGTTAATTGTTGATATCTACTTATATTTGGTACCATGTCTTAATTTCAGGAATGAAGTAGAAAACTACCAAAAAGGAGGGACTTTATGAAGAATATGGAGACTTCTAAAGGTTTCAATCCTTGGGCCTTTGAATTGGTGGGGGCCCACAAAGCTAGTGAAAGATATTTAGTCATTTGGGCTCTTCAAAGAAAGCAACGTAGAGAGACTTGGAAGAAGAAGTAATTTGGAGGCTTTCTCCACATGTGTGGGGACCACCTAGATAGCTTTTAGTCATCTTTCTTTTGGTGCTTTAAAAGGGGACAACGTACAGAAGCAAAGGACGACCTTTTAGTTTTAGCTTTTAGTTTAGTTCTAGTTTTCTTTCACTTGACTGGCCTCTGACACATGCCAGGTATTCGACAATATTCCCCAACGGGAAAAACATCTTTGATCCTTTGCTTTCTAGTAAAAAACCGCAATGTTTATGCAATCCATTAATTCGTGTGGTGATTTAATTATGCGGCGTGGCTAAACTTCCATCTAGTCAAGGGTCAACTCGACGGCGCAGTCCCGAAAATCTATGAGATCTACTTAGTTTTCACGCGTTCCTTAATTTATTAATATTTGCACGTTGCCTGCTTGAATTTTCTTGGGATTATTTTATTAATTGGATGTCAAGGGTCCGATGTTCAATGTGATTTATTAATCTCGTGCCAATTTGGTCAATTAAATCCGTAATTGTTTGATTGATTAATATTAGTGGCAACTGGTGTGTTTACAAATCAGGGGAACGTGCAATCTAATTTAAATAACCCTCGTAGCGTGTTATTGATTAGGGTTAGGTTTTTCTAGTTATTAATGCAATTGAAAAATTAATTCCTACGGTCGTACCTAGGAGTATTTTCTGGTTAGGGGTAATCAATGGTCGTACCTTAGTTATCAATAATTTAAGGAAAAATTGGTCGTTAGAGTTTATCAGCGACTATAACTAGCCTATTGAGAAATTAAGAGAACCTCCCTTGCATCGATGATCGGATAAATGGACTGTGTCTGAGTAGTTGTATCCTTGGCTAGAATTTATTTATTCTTGATTTAACTCCTGCTATATTTGTGTTAGTTAATTATTCATTTTTAGTTAAATTGTTTAATTGTTTTTAATTCCATTCCGGTGAAATCCCCCTTATCAATTGGAATTTAAAAGAGATAAATATTCCCAGTCCCTGAGGAGACGACCTTACTTGCCACTATCTACTTTTCAGTAATTTTTGTAACCTAATTAATTTTGGTATATCGGATTAAGCAAACTCTTCGGAAACAGGGTGAATCAAGTAACTCATTGCACACCTAGAGTCCCTGCTCCAGTATCTAGAATTAATTATTGACCGCTCTTAGTGGTATTTAGGATTTTATTATTATTATTATTATTGCACAGACTCGACGTCTTGTCATAGATAAATCTTTTTTATCCCTGCATTGACAGGCTCAATCTTTTCTACCAACTCTGGAAGCAAAAGAACAAGATTCGTTGCCATGTCTTCTGTGACTTTATTGGCATCAACTGAGCAAAAAACTGATATTACGTCCCTTACCACTAATTCAACATGTGCCAAGATCAATTTACCATCCTCCTCCAGTGGACCCATAAGAAAAGTTCTGAGGACTGTCAGCCCCTTGTAAAGGGTTTGTGTTTGATTGTACACATCGACCATCATATTTGGACGACTGTTTAGAAGCTCGTGCAAAAGTATCTCCATCTTGAAAAGTTTAATCCTCTCAAGCGACTTGAGAAGCTCAAGGGTGGGCTTGTCTTTGGTTACTGACTTGCGCAGAAATTCGAGATATACATTACCAGCATCCCTAGCTAGAGATCCAATATTTGTCCATATGGGCTGAGGAATTTTCGTGCCATCATCTCCTAGAAAAATCTGCAAAAAATTCAGTCCATCATGGAAAGAATTAATTCGTTTCTTCACTAAAGACTCCTCCATTATTCCGGGCTGTAGCAACTCGATGAGGAACAGCTCTGCATTGAGAAGCTCCATCTTTTCGAGCAACCTAAAAAGTAGAGGATAAGCATCCTTAGCGAGATCTGCTACTGTTTCCTTTGCATGAAATAAGTAACTGAAAGATCCAAGCTCGCTAACCATTTCTATAATATCCATTGAAAGCAGCTTTACATCATTGTCTTTATAAAAAGATGGTGGCTGGATGACCAACATTATTAGGTATTCGAGCCCTTTTTGAAGAGTCAGAAGCTGATTCTTCTGAGGAATGAGAAATCGGACAAACTCTCTACAATTGTATTTGTGATCCTCCAGTAACTTGAAGCATATCCTTGTAACTTGAGAAGCATTAGGCTTTAGCTTTTTCAGTAGGTCAACAAGCTTAGGAATCATCTCATTTTTCAAGTTTTCATCCAAGCCATCAATCCAGCACACATAAGAAATATATGCTGTTTGGACAAGTATTGCTCCAAAATGAGCCAAGCGGTGTCTATATTCTTGTTGGTTAGCATTCCACTGCTCTATCGCCATAAAGACCCTTAGGTTTCTTATCATCTTGGCCATGACTTGGATGTGCGGCTTGATATGCACATGAAATGTGTCCTCTCTAGACAGATCTACCAGATTATCCAGTAGAGAGCCAGAGAATTCATTCCAGAGAACATAATTACTCAGGGGAGAGTAAGAAACCAAAGGAGACTGGCATTGAGATGAACAGAGCTCGTGCTTGGATGAAACATGATCATAAGCTGCTTTAATCAGTGGCCCGAAAAGCTTGAACTTTTGTTGCCACTTAGAAATTACAGGATACAAGTACTCGACACTTCTTTGAATTTCATTCGCAGGAGGAGATCTAAAATCTGTAATTGCCTCCATGAATGCAGCTTCAAGATCCTGGACTAGAGACTGCAGCAACAGACCAACATCTTTATGAAGATCATTCCAACTTCCAACGTATATCAGAAACGTTTTCAACAATCTTAATTCTACTTTGAGAATATGAATTTGTTTGTGTGCTTCTTTTTCATCTTCATCTTGACTTTCTGACAAGTTCCACCAGTCACCCAGTTCCATCAGGAGAAAATTCACAGCATTAGTTGGAGTGCGATCAGCTTTCTTAACAAGCTTAGTTGGAAATTCCATCAGCAGATCCTGCAAGAATAACCAGAAAAATAAATTAAATCTAGTTTGGGTGAAGGGATTTGGAAAAATAAAAAGGAAGAATCTATAATACTTCAACCAAAAAAAAAAAGCTATCATACTTGAACAAATATTCAGTCATATTACCACCTAATGCAAAAGCTAAAATTGGTCCAAATACGTAAGAAGTGGATAGTTTCAACATTGAACTTTATGGTTGATGAAAACTAGATACATCAGTAGATTGGTACATACTTTTCCCAGAAAACTAGCAATGGATCTTGATTTTAGCAAGATTTAAAGCTTCTTCTTCTTTCTTCCCGGTTCACTCTAATCAGCTATCTCCAAGGGGCTAAATAAAGAAATTGATTATTGTGACGAAATTTCTCTTGTACATTTTTTGTCAACCAATTATCATTTCGGTTTAATTTTGGGTGGTTGAGGCCGTTGCAGGCCCCTCCTTCGGTCCTAATCTCTGTGTGCCATCTTCTTTCGGTCATATTTGCCGTCTGTCTTTTTTGGAGTTATCTAAATTTCTTCTTCTGTATTATAAGCATCCGGAGCTAAAAACTTGTAAAAGGTGTAATTGGTGCAGCCCCAGCCCCTCCCCTAATGCGAGCTCAACAGTATATTGCATTTATGCACGATGAAATTCAGTAATAGTTGTAGAAATTAATAAATGAATAATACTCCTACCCATTCCTACCTAATCCATTAGGTATAATTTGTTCTGATGTGTGTGATTGATTATAAAGTTAATAGGCGTGACAACTTTAAGTTAATTTGCATTCTACTTGGTGTAAATATTAATCATATTACCTCAATTTTTTTGTAAAAAAAAAAATGAAGAGGGTAGAAATACTTTATTTCTCTGAGGGGCTAAATTACCTTTACAGTCTAAGTTTCAGCATATGCGAGGGGTATTCGCAAAAGAGGCAAATGTGACATGGAACTGACAATTTTATTCAAAATAAATGTTTAAACCAAGTAGAAGGGTTAATAATCGCAACGAATCTTCTATTATACAAGTAGGTGTTACGCTCCTCAAGTTGGTGTAATTCTTGCACTATTTAATGCATCTTTCTTATGGGTATAAATTAATATTTGGTGTAACTTATACACCAAATTATTGGTTTACACCAACTCAGTGAAATGATACACAAAATATTACAAGATTTACACTAATCAAACAGTGTAATGGGGATGTAACGCATAAATGGGTAACAAAAGATTCAAAACCGTTAATCACTCATTAGCAATTTGTTCAAAAGCACAAACCCATCTATCGCACAGATATCATTGCTAAGCATAATATTTACTAGCCGTGGCCCGTATATCTCACAGATATCATTGCTAAGCATAATATTTACAAGCCGTAGCGGAGGCAAAACCTAGAGTTTAGTGCTTGCAATCACTTTCACAAATGCATTTCAATAAAGAATGCAAACAAAATAATGTCATTGAAGTTTACATATATATATATATATATATATATATATATATATATATATATATATATATATATATATATATATTATTTTATTTAGGGGCTTTCTAACCTTTCGATCAGATTATTCCCCTAAGAATGTGTAGAACATTGCCCCAATAATACACAGTGTGGTAGCACACGGGTATCGATCATGGGATCTATTGGTAACCACAAGGTTGCGGAACCAGTCGGACTACTTGCAGAGCCATTGAAGTTTAATTGAAACATATTCATATTATCTCTATTTCGGTGGTGGTGTTTTAAATTTTCAATAGGATAAAAGCAAATGGATAATTTTTTTTTTATATATAAATTTTGTTGGGCAACAATATAAGAGGTAATGGAATTTTGAAGAATTGCAGGGGGTGACAATGCAAGACAAATTAACAACATTACAAATTTTTATTTGCCCCATGTCTAACTTTTTTAAAGTACAAGGGGACAATTCCCCACATCCTTTTCAAGTCCTTGGAACTCTAAGCCAAGATAGTGTAATTTCAGGGCAGATGCTCATACTAAATATGCCTTATAAAGGTCTTTTGATGGGAAATGTAGCACTTATCTACACATCATTTGCATTCAAATTTCTTATTGTCCAGTTCTGACTAAAATCTTATTAGATTTGAATTTTTTTTAGGCAAACATTACTTATTGTCCAGTTGTGAATTTCTTTTGACGAGAAATTTGTGCTGAAATCATAGTCGGTTAAATATTTCTCCTTAATCCTTTGACTGACAAAACAGACGTTCAAATGGCAGTTTAAAGAAAATTAAAGATGAATTTCGAGTGCACCTAATCAAAGATAAATTAATCTGTACCAAAGCAATATGGCAACACTATCCCTTTTCGTCCTTCGTTTTCCTTGTTATACTAGCATCTTGAAAATTCTTTATTTGAGAGCAGAAATGAAAGATGTGTAGCCAAAGGTCAGTTGCTTTGCCTCTATAAAATTTGAGAACTTTTCTTTATTACTCCATTGCTTGTAATTTTATTGATTTGCAGCTTTAAATTTTTCTGCTTGTTCTACGTTCGATTTATTCATTGTCATTAAAAGGAAGGGCAATTAATTCGTAAAATCTGAAATTCCTTTGGATTCTAAAATCCATCAACTATGGAAAATGTTCCATTAGAACTCCGATCATCTTTCAACGCTTTTTCAATTTCTTCTATATCACTTGATAATGTATGGCTAAATTTTGTCTCGTAGAAATTAATAAGATTTCGAATCCTTGGATTTCCTTTTTGAATCCCTGGATTCTAATTTAAGCTCTACAGCATTAGTTCAGATTTATCCTAATGAAATTGTGTTTTTTGATTAAAGAAAAAGAAAATAAATAAGAAGTGATGTATTATTTATTCTACATGGTACAAGGAGGTAATGTAAAACAGGAATTTCTCTAATAAAGGAAGACGAGAATACTCTCAAACCATATTATCAGAACAAAAGCTACCATAGTAGGACAAATTTCATACTGCAGAGTTTTTATGCTAATCACTTCTTAGACTAGAATGGGTATTGTTAATTAATCTGTCGAGTCCAAAATTTCTTTGAAGTCTGCCATTAGAGTAGTGATATAAATCAAATCATGTTGGATCAATTTCCAGCAATTTGTTAATGAAATTTGCTTTTAAAAAAAAACTTATATCCTAAGAAAAATTCACAAATTTAATAATAGATCTTCAATCCCCACATTTTAGGAAGAAAATGAACAACCAAAAAAGGCAGTATACAGAATAAAAAGGGCAAAAAAAAAAAAAGAAAAAAAAGAAAGAGCAAACCAGTTTCCATGATGCTTCGACTCTTGTAAGTTTCGAATGCTTAAGAGTAACTTCTACGGCTGGTTCACAAGAATTTACATTTTCTAGTGTGTTGCTGCATGATGTAGACAATATTCATGAACGATTTTGTCTTGTGAAAAATTTACTGCATTATTGAACTACAAAGTTAAGTCTCGGTGATACAAGTAAACAGTGGTGGAGCCAATACTCTAGGGTCAAGGGTTACAAATTTTTGACACCACATCAAAAGGCACTTATGTTAAACATTATTTTTTTCATTATGTCAATTATATTTTGACATCTAAGTTGTGCTATAATGTAGTGGTAATTTAGAAACGTCAAAAGAGTTTGTTCTAGGATTTCCATCATTAATTAGCTTTAATTAGACCCAACACTATTGTGAAGTGTAAGAATTAAGATTTTTTTTAATTTACTATGGGAGGCCAATGCAAATAAAAAGGAGACATTAAAAAATTTTAAAGGGGTCAATATAGATAAGAAAGAGAATTTCAAAAATATTGAGTGGTAAAGTTGATAAGAATGGGAATTTGAAATATTTCAGGGGTGCAAATAAAGGAGTAACTTAAGAATTTTCAAAAGTGCTATATCTAAAACAGAATTTTCTCAAAGTTGAGGGTGGCGGAGGGGGCAATTGCCCACCCTCATAATCATTTGGCTCCGCCATGAAGTAAGGTTAGAAAGATATTCATCCTTTGTGACAGAAATGGAGAGCAACTGGTTGCCACGTATTTATCTAATGACATTTTCTTTGTAATCTCAACCAAAAGTAGGAACTTAAGAACTCTGGGGAGACGTAAAAGAGGCAGAACTTCTGAAGCTGATAAAAAGCACTCAAACAAGTTGGGCAAAGAAAAAGATATCTCTCCATAAGCTTCTCTGAGGACCAAAGTTATGCAGGCATCCGATTATCACTAAGGACAAGTATAGTAAATGAAGTAAGCCATCTGACATCTCTGATACAATTACTGAGAAAAATAAAAAAAAAATAAAGGACTAGACTTTATTTCTTTGTAAAGCTGATACTCAACTCATAACATAAAACTGCTTTGTTTATAGAGTTCAAAACAACTGCACTAACTATCCCACTAATTCCACTAACTCCACTAATTCCACTAACTAGGTAGAACAAAACAAACATGGCCAACTAAAAACAAATGAATATTTCTAACAATCCCTCTCTTAAACTACAAGTTTTCCAAATATTTAGTTTAATAGGACTTATCAACTACACAGATTCCAAACAGCTTCCTTAGTTTCTGAATCGTGGATAACTTCAATGGTTTGATCATTATGTCAGCAATCTGATCTTCATTTTTACAATGGAAAAAATCAATTATTTCATCCCTTGTGAATTCCCTTAGAAAGTGAAACCTCACATCTATGTGCTTAGTTCTTCCATGTAGAACTGGATTTTTAGAGAGTTTAATGACAGAACTATTGGTACAGTAAATTGTAGTAGCTTTTTCTTGTTGAAAATGCAATTCTTCAAGAATATTCCGTAGTCAAATTGCTTGATAAGCACGGGTCGTTGCAGTTACGAATGCTGCTTCAATTGTTGATAAAGTAACAACTATTTGTTTTTTTGAATACCGTGAAATAGCTGTTGAACGCATCATGAATATATAGTCGGACGTACTCTTTCTATCATCAAAATCGCTTGCTTCATCATTGTTAGTAAAACCAAACAGATCTGATTTTTCACCATCTTGTAAAACAACCCATATTCAATGGTTCCTTACAAGTATCGAAAAATTCTCTTGGCAACTAGAAGATGTGTCTCCTTTGGACTTTCCATGTATCTACTAATAAAGACTTACTACATGCATAATATCAGACCTTGTGACTATCAAATATATGTGACTTTCCACAAATTCCTTGTAAAGGATGCTATCAACCATCTTTCTTTCAGGTTTTTTGATGAGTTTTAAACCCACTTCAATTGGTATACTAACAGAATTACAATTCTTCATTTGAAATTTGTTCAGAATTTCTTGCACATATTTTCTTTGAGAGACAAAATTCAATAGTACATTGCACCACTTTAATGCCCAAAAAATAATGCATCTTTTCAAGATCAAACATATTAAATTCAGTCATCATAGATTTTTAAATTTCTCAAACATGGAACTATCATTTCCAATAAAAATAAGATCGTCAATATATAAGCAAACAATGAGCAATTTACCTCCATCTCCAATCTTTATAAAAAGTGTATGCTCATATGACATTTTTAAATTCCTTCTTAGAAAAAAAAAAAGCATCTATACAACTATACCAAGCACGTAAAGCTTGTTTTAACCCGTATAATGTCTTTTTGAATTTGTATACCTTATATTCACTTCCAACCTTTAAATAACTTGGAGATTGATCAATAAATATCTATTCCTGTAGATCACCATGTAAAAATGCTGATTTCACATCCAATTGGAAGATAGGCCATGAATGTTGTGCTGCCAATGCAATCACTATCCTAATCATGTCATACCTTGCGACTGGAGCAAAAACTTCTCCATAATTCACCCCAAATTCTTGCTTATAGCGTTTAGTTACTAAATGTGCCTTGTACTTGTCAACTTCTCTATTCTACTCCAATTTCGTCTTGTACACTCACTTGACACCAATTGTCTTTTCTCTTTCTAAAAGATCAATTAACTCCCATATGTTGTTTCGTTCAATAGCTGTAATTTATTCATCCATTGCCTTCTGCTACTTTGAATCTTTGATAGTCTCTTCATAACCCGTAGGATCACAATCAGAAAATAGAGCAAAATATATAAGTGGATCCTCAGATTGATCAATTCTAGTTAGCTTATAAATGATCATCCATGTAGGTCCTTTCTAATACGTTGAGACCGTTCTTCATCTTCTACTACTGTTTGGAAACTTGGAACATCATCTGAACCATCTGATGGAATTTGTTCTATCGGCTACTACCTATTTTTGCATCAATTCCATCAAAATCAGCAAGTATTTGTTATATAATAACATTGTTGCTACATGGCCAAAAATTTTTGCAATAAATAATTATATCCCGGCTAATGACAATTTTCTTAGTGATAAGATTATAAAGTTTGTAGGCCTTTGCTTGATCACTAACACCAAGAAAAATGCATTTCTCTCCTTTATTATCTAGTTTTGTCCTCTTTTGGTCAGGAATATGACATAGGTAGTGCGTCCAAAAATCCTGAAGTGATCCACTGCTAGTCTCAATCCACTCCATGCTTCCTCAGGCATCATATTTTTAACAGCAAGTGTGGGACTTCTGTTCAGTATATGAATATATGCTCCAGTTGACAGTTTCAAGCCATAAACTTTTTGAAACACTGCTTTTGATCAAAATGGTCCTCACCATCTTCAAGATTGTATGATTCTTCCTCTCTGAAACACCATTTTGTTGTGGTGTATAGGCTATTGTAAGCTGCTTCTGAATTCCAAGCTTTCCCAAAAAATTTACAAATTTTTGTGAGTTATATTCTCCACTACGATCGCTGTGAAGAATCTTTATGGACTTGCCTGCTTTCTTTTCAACAAGAGTAATGAAATTTTTGAAGGCTGAAAATGTTTTAGATTTTTCCTGCAAAAAATAGGCCAAGTTTTTCGACTAGAATCATCAATAAATGTCATAAAATAATGTTTTTCACAATTAAATGGCAGATTTATGGGTCCGCATAAATTGGAATGAACTAGTTCCAATACATTCTTTCCTCTCCACGATTGTTCTTTTGCAAAACTATCCCGATGTTGTTTGCCAACGACACTCTCTTCACAAACTTCTAAAGGAATTGTAATATGAGGTAGACCAGCTATCATATTTTTCTGCTGCAAAGTCTTTAATCCACTAAAGTTTAGGTGTCCATAACGAAAATTCCATAACCATGCCACATCTTTTGATTTTGTTGAGAAACATGAATGAATCGAGCTTTGCAAATAGAGTGAGAACATATGATTTGCCATTATCTTAACTTGAACAATTAAGCCCGACTTTGCATCTCAAGCCCGATATACTCCATTTTTTGATAGAAATTTCATACCTCTTTTCTAGTAACTGACCCACACTAAGCAAGTTTATCTTTAAGTCTGGAGCAAAAGAACATCAGTGATAGTGTGAGTAGAATTTCCTTTAGTTTAGATGGTTACCTTTCCTTTTCCCATAACGAAAATTATAGAGTTATCACCAAATTTGACAATATTATGGAATGACCCGTCCAACTAAGAGAATGTCTTCTTATCTCCACACATGTGGTTGCTGCAACCGGTGTCTAAATATCACATGTCTTGTTGAGTTTCTTCACTCATGTGACACACCATCAAAAGATACACTTCTTCTTTTTCTGCAAAGTTACTTCTTTCTGCATTTTGTCTATTTAAATTAGTTGGACATTCTGACTGATAATGGCCATACCTATAACATTTGTAGCATTCAACATTAGACTTGTCTGTTGATTTTAGCTTATGAGTTGTTGATTGATGGCCTCCTTATCCTCATCCTCTTCTTTGAAATTGATTTTCTTGGTGTTGGAGTTGTTGTTGGTTGCCACAATCATTGTTTCTTTTGCCTCTGCCTCTACCTCTGCCTTGTCCTCTATATCCTCTCACTACAAGAAATATATTTTTCAGTGACACAAATTTATGTGACAACAAAAATCTTGTCACAGATAACCTAATTCAGTGACGACATTAGGTGTCATCACTGATGAGTACAGCACAAGCATAATCAGTGACAACATTGGAAATTGTCATTCTCAACTCGTCACGAAATAGTTGGCGCGCATCTCATTTGATGCCGCGGGAAATGATTTTATGACAACTCAAGTAAAGTCGTCACAAATGCTCTCTCTACAGTGACAACATAACTTGTTGTCATTGAAGGTCTACCCGATTCCAATTTTGTGACAACTTTTTGCATCACTGTATACTACAGTATTTTCATCAACTTTCACTAATTCTACTATGACACCCTAATTTTATTTTTTAGCCTCCAATTCTTTTATATTAGCAAAAGCACCGAAGATATGACACCCTAATTTTATAATTTAGCCCCTATTCATTACGTATTAGCAAAATGCAAATGATATAATAACAAACTATTTTTAGATATTTGTAATTTTTGCTAAGTTGACATAATAGACATGTCTGAGCATAAAAATTTATTATTCCTTATAACAACCCCCAAAAATCAATAACTGAAATAATTTGAAAAAGTGTAATTGAATATAATTTGTAGTCTAGTGTTAGCACTGTGAAAGATTAGTATAACGTGTAATACATCATAAGTAATAATTATTTTCATATGGAATGGGTATATACGAAATTAAAATTATTCAGTAAAATATCTGTCGTGCAATAAGATTGAGAGTTGTAACACATTTAACAGAATATTTGATTACATGTTTCTTTTAATTTATTATAAAAACTAAGTAATAGACAAAGGGTAGGATAAGCATGAGTAAGAAGTGCTATACTGTATATAAGCAATTCTATAGTATTTTCATCAAATTTCACTAATTCTACTATGGCATCCTAATTTTATTATTTAGCCCCCAATTCTTTTATATGAGCAAAAGCACCGAAGATATGACACCCTAATTTTATAATTTAGCCCCTATTCATTGCGTATTAGCAAAATGCAAATGATATAATAACAAACTATTTTTAGATATTTGTAATTTTTGCTAAATTGACATAATAGACATGTCTGAGCATAAAAATTTATTATTCCTTATAACAACCCCCAAAAATCAATAACTGAAATAATTTGAAAAAGTGTAATTGAATATAATTTGTAGTCTAATGTTAGCACTGTGAAAGATTAGTATAACGTGTAATACATCATAAGTAATAATTATTTTCATATGGAATGGGTATATACGAAATTAAAATTATTCAGTAAAATATCTGTTGTGCAATAAGATTGAGAGTTGCCACACAATTAACAGAATATTTGATTACATGTTTCTTTTAATTTATTATAAAAACTAAGTAATAGACAAAGAGTAGTATAAGCATGAGTAAGAAGTGCTATACTGTATATAAGCAATTCTATGCATGTTAAATTTTTGAAACATGTTTTATTGTGTAAGTTTTATTGTAAGGTAATTTCTTAAATAATTTGTATATTGAGTTGTCCAAACCCAAAAAGATGTATATAGACACAAACAAGCACACATATATATACATGCACAAAAAAGAAACCAATATCAAATAATTTATTTGATATTTATAGATGAGATTAAGGAAAAAAAAAAGAGATTAAGTATGAAAAAAGAAACCTGAAAAAAAAATTGGCTAAAAAAAAAGAAAAAAGATGTATGAAGCAAAAGGCGTGAATCCTGGAATCTCAAAGACGTGCTTAGATGCCAAAAAAAAAGAGCGCCAGTCTGAAATCTGAAAGAGGCGCGAGGCGCGAGGCGGGTGGCTGAAATCTCTACAAAACGACGTCGTTTTGGTTGTTCACACACAAACAAAAGTCTCGCCGCTTCTCTCTTCCAACACTTAGACAAATTTAGGCTAGGTTTTAGAGGAGAAAAAGAGAAACAGAAGAGCAGAGAAGCGGCTAGGGTTCTTGGAAGGGAGGCCTTGAGCGTGAAAAGAAAAAAAATAGAGTGAAGGAAGAGTGGCGGCTGACGGGAAGATCAGGAGAGAAAGACGCGGCAACGGACAGAGGAGGAAGAACCAGGTCACCACCAGTCCGCGTCCGCTCTGCTGCTGTCTGCCATCGCCAACACCGCGCACAACCTCCTGGGCTGCTGCCGTTCTCTGTAACACTAGATGAAGGCTCTCGGACGAAGTCAGACCTAGTCATCTTCCAATTCCAACTCACCGTCTTCGGCTTCGTCATAATCGCCGTCGCCACCGCTCAAGTAAGAGCACTATAAGTCGCCCATTTTTCTTTGAATTTCAGTTCCTTCCCAAGTCCTCTAAGCATGTCTGCCATGGCTTCGTTTATTGCAATTGCCCCGTTGATTGTTCAAATTTTAGCATGCGCATGTTATATCATGATTGAATTTGAAATCCCTTGTACTTCTGATGATTTTGGGGCCAACCGTGGCTTCATTTGAGCAAAGAATTGCTGGAATTTTTCATGTTCGTTTACTGTTTGTTGAAATGCCCAAGTGGTCTAACAGCAGGCTGTAACAGGGCATTCGTTCAATGCTCATTGCTGCATTTTATCTTTCCCTATCCCTGTCTCAAGTTTACGCATTTGAGTCTAGTTGATGAACTTGTAAATCTGATTAGCATATCAGGACTGCCTCTGAGTTTCGTGATGTTTCTGCTACTTGGTTTTGTCTCATTGCCTGGTTTGATATTCAATCTGATAAGGAATCCGCAATTGAAAATGAAAATTGCAGCTAGTGTTGTCGAAACCTTCAGTTTGCCGAAATCTTCTTCCATTTCTTTTGCATGAAAGTCTCATAAAAAACTTGTATTCTCTTTAGTTTGATATTAGAAAAGTATTTTGTACTAAAGGCTGATGTGTCTATATCTAGGACATGGATAAAACTTGGATGAAGATTAGCAATAGGAAGGACAAGGCTTATGAACTCCGAGTCAAAAATTTCCTCAAGTTTGCATATTCTCAAAAAGTTGAAAATCAGAAAATCCCATGCCCATGTACACAATGCAATAATTTTTGTAACCAAACTAAAACAGTTGTGGAGGATCATTTATTGACTCAAGGCATTCGTAAAAGCTACACAAGATGGATACACCATGGGGAACAATTTCAACACCAAAATTGTGGGGATAGTACTGAACATGGGGATGGAGAAGAGGATAGTGATACTGAAGATTTAAATGACATGTTGCACGACATTGGGACAGCACAATGGGGGGACAAATTGTGAGCTATTGTGACTGGGGTGGAAGTAGTAGAGGCCTCAGGTATGCTTTTCTTAATTGCTTCTGCATTTCTTGCTCTTGTATTCAGAACTTTTGCCTGTACAAATTTCTTTAATGACTTGACTTGATTACATGTACGATATGATTTTGTCGTTGATTCAACCACAGGAAAATAGCAGAATATACTCAAAAGGACAAAAATTTGATCTTTATACTTTTCAAATCCCAGTTACTAGCAATCACCTGAGAATCGGTAAATCTGTACATCACAAATTTATCTTCTTGACCGTGTGATAGCTCTTTAGTTTAGATTAGCCTATTCTGAGGAGAATGTTCCAATTATAGCTCCTCAATGTATTATCTTAAGTCAATTTTAGTGATTTTAGATTCTTACTTTTGCATTTCGTTTGTTGTTGAATGTTTATTTGATATGTATGGTCAATGTCATTGGTTATACAAAGTGATTTTCAAGTGTATAGATAGTACTGAATTTCTTTCACCAGAGCAATGGATAGATAACATATCTAAATGCATGTAGATTGACTGCTACCACAATGTTTTGTAGGTTACGAATTTCCATTACTGTGAGGACTATAGAAGTTAAAAGGGATAACATTGAATACTGAATACATGTGGTAGTCATTAGAAATCCTACTTGTGGCAATATCAGGAACTCTATGTTAAATTGTGTCCACTCATTTTTCTTGTTATGTAAGCGGACACTTTATATGACACAGGCCCTAATTCAATCATACTCCAAAAATCTATATATCTGGGCCAATTCCAACTTGACAGTGCAAGTTCCTATGCTACTATTTCTGTCGAATCTTTTAAATATGTATTAAAGGAATGGTTAAATTATAGTCTACTAGGCATTGTTGCTGCTTTTGAATGGCATTTTGACTGTCCAGGATGTGGTCTTATAATACAATTTGTTTAGCTTATATAAAAAGCGAGTTTTCCCTGCTTTAGATTAGTTATCTGCTAGTTTACAAGCACAGTTCCACCAAAAGAAAAGCAATTTTGATAAGAAAAATATCATTAATATAATCTTAATGATGAAGGACAATTCTCTTTAATCTAAATGGGAGAGAGTATGAAATAAAAAGTTGTAGATTCCTGTCGTCTTCTAGCGCAATGAAAGGACTAACCATGTCCGTAACACACCAGGGCTTTCATGGAATCTCATTTGCCAGCATTTAAAGAGATCAATCCCCAGCTGGAGGTGGTAATTGAGCTTAATTGTGGTCAGCATCCATATTTGAAGGGACTATACCGTAAGAACATTTTTACAATCTTGACAAACCAGTTCTCTGGAATTAATGTTTCATTCTTAGTCTATGCCTTGAATTTCACTTCGTTTCAATCTCTCTACTTTTTGTAATTTTAGCCCCTTAGACACAGATCAAAAGGATATATGGTTGCAAAGTTCAGTAATAGATTGAAATAACATGCATGTCTTTGTAAATGCACCTTCTGAGCTTTGTGTTCTGTTGATCTCATTGATTATGCCTATCCAGCTGCAAAACTAATGGATGCACCTGGACAGAGGTTGTCCTGTTACTCCTGTACCTTACTACCATGGAAACATTTTTGTATACTAATTTACCCTGAGCTGCTGATCATGACACTGGCAGTCAAAGCACATTGAGATGTAATAGATGGGATTGGTTTAGGTTCCTTTGTCCTGTCATCTCTCAAAATGCGTTATATTGCATCTACTGCTCCAAGTGGAAGTGTAATTTATCTACAAATATTTTTAGCATAGCTATTTCATCTCTTAATTGCTAAAGACAGTCAAAGTTATTATATGTGGCATATGTACACTTTGCTTGTTCTGCACTTCAATATGTCTTGAAGGTAAGAGCAGTTGCCTTCTACTTGAAACATAACTTTGTGGCTCTCAGGCGGGAGTATGCCTTTGTGGCTCTCAGGCGGGAGTATGCCTTTGTGGCTTCTTGAAACATAACTTTGCGGCTAGTTGAAATATTTTTCCTTTTAAATTAATTTGGCAAGTCTCATTGAGGCAACAGTTAGGTTTCGTGAGTTCCCCTTTTGAGATGGTTTTTCACTTTGGGATGTATTCCACTTTTTTCTTTGTCGAACTCATCTAAATTTTTCTGTATCAGAATTTTCTTTTTGTGCTAAGGAAAAAGAGGCACCTGTGATTGTGTGTGTGTGTGTGTGTTTTTTTTTTCTTGATATATTGTGTGGTTCACGATCATCTAGGCTCTCAATGATTTTAGGATTTTATTGTTGTTATTGTTATTGTTATTGCATATATATTTGTGAACATGCAGATATTTATTGTGTTTGTATTGTTATTCTATATTTCACAGAATATACATTCATTGTCTTATTTGCTATAATTTCACTTTATTTTTGTGTTAAGCAATTTACTTAGATTGCTATAATTTCAAATTAGAGTGACATTAGTTTTTATAATATGGTGCCTATCTAGAAGTGTAGTTCCAGTTTTAACACCAGTGCTCATTGCTTCAATTTTGGTAACGTGTAGGTTCTAACACGATTCCCAAGAAGAAGAAGCCAGTCATTGCTGTGAAGATGGTTTTTGATTTGAAGACTACAAGGCCTATCGTGCTCATGTTTTGTTCTAGATGGGAATCGTGCTCATATTTTTGTATAGAACTTTACTACTCTCTATTGTGGATGGGAAATCACTAGTATTGTAACTGAATGGCTTATTTTGGATGGTGCATGCTTTATGACTCATTTGAGGCAACATTTATATATATATATATATATATATATATATATATATATATATGTGTGTGTGTGTGTGTGTATTTGGGTTGATCTTCTATTGGAAATGAATGTTGGCTTTCTTTTCGTATGTTGGCTTTTTTTTTCTCATTGCTACTCAATGAACGTTTTATGATTGTTGGCAGCTATGTTGCGTAATTAACATTAGATTATTGCTTTTTACAAAAAAAATAAATGACAATAAAAAAGTTGTCACTGCCAACAAGTTTCACTAGTGACACCAGAAAGTGGTCACTTTTTATGGATGGAAAACAATGACAACAAAAGTCGTCACTGAATGGAAGCATAATGTGACAACTCTAAGGGTTGATTGTGACAAGAATTTAGCCAGCTTAGTGACAATAAAAGTCGTCACATAATGTACAATAATGAGTGACGACAAGAGTCATCACAAAAGCGAAATCGTTTGTGACGACTTTCAACAGTCGTCACATGGACCCCCTTTTGTGACATAGAGCTAGTGACAGCTCTGTGACAGCAGTAAAAGTC
This sequence comes from Coffea arabica, assembly GCF_036785885.1. Taxonomy (NCBI): domain Eukaryota; kingdom Viridiplantae; phylum Streptophyta; class Magnoliopsida; order Gentianales; family Rubiaceae; genus Coffea; species Coffea arabica. The sequence continues at coordinate 7,953,859 of NC_092330.1, read as the reverse complement.
GTCACTGTTTTTTTTTGTGACGACTTCTGAATTTTTAGTGACGACTTTCGCCTGTCACAGAAACGCAATTTTCTTGTAGTGTCTTGATGTTGGGTGACTTTTGAAGTCTTCAATGCTTGCTCCTCTTTCTCTTGCTGGTTAATTTTTTGCTCATGAACTAGCAAAGAGTTCTGCAACTCATCAATTGAAAGTGCATCAATATCTTTTGATTCATTCCTCTATAAAGTGCATCAATGGCAGTGAAATCTGCCATTGATTGAGAAATCTTCTCGACAATGGTGACGTCGTCCAAATTCTCTCCATGGATCCTTATCTTGTTAGCAATTGTCATCGTTCTTGTGAAATAATTTATGACCCACTCGCTTGATTTTATGTTTAAAGTCTCAAATTCGATTCACAGAGTTTGAAGCTGCACCCGTTGTGCCTTCATATTTCCTTGATATTTCTTTTGCATGGAGTCGCAAATGTGTTTGGAGGTATCTTTGCTGAGAATTGTCTTTAAGATAGCTCGATCAATAGGTTGAAAAAGGTAATTCTTGACTTTAAGATCCTTTAGGTTCAATGCTTCCAACTCCATTTTTTGCACATTTGACAATACTACTTCGTCTTTTGGCTCTACTACTCCAGATTTGACAACCTACCAATACTTCTTGGATCTCAAGAATTTCTCTATTAGCATGCTCCATTGATCATAGTGACCATCAAAGCAAGGAATTGCTAGCTGCAAAAAGTTGTTGGTGCCCATCGTGGTACCAACACAACTCTCACAACTCATTTATATTTTCACTCACGAACCTGGCTCTGGTACCACTGATACAATTACTGAGAAAAATAATAAGAAAAACAAAGGACTAGATTTATTTTTTTGTAAATCTGATACTCAACTCATAATATGAAACTGCTCTATTTATAAAGTTCAAAACAACTCCGCTAATTATCCCACTAACTCCACTAACTAGGTAGAACAAAACAAATAAACATGGTCAACTAAAAACAAGTGAATATTTCTAACAATCTCACATCAGAATCATAAGAGCAACAGCCCACGGTTTCCATCCCGTTTATCTCCTTGCATATATAGTTGACACAATATATGTTTTATCATACTAAAAGGTCCATATATAGTTGACACAATATATGTTTTATCATACTAAAAGGTCATTCTATATCATCAGATTGTAAAAGGAAAAGAGAAACAATTGGCACTGGAAAATAGAAAAATTTATAGTTTAGCAAATGATTAGTTTGGCTTCGAGAACATGATCGAGCAGCCCAACATAGGTACAGATTGTATGCACTAGTAGGATTCAAAGGGATTACCTACCTCCGATTCCATAAATTAAATTCTTCATTCATTCATTCGGCTGTATGCTTATTCATCAAAATAATTACTAAAAGAGAGCAACATCCATTCTCAGAACGAAGATGCTTAACGGTACAGTAAATCATGTCATGCTCTTAATAAAAGGAAACTGAAAAAAATCTTTTGCATGTGGTTCATAATCTGGTGGAAACAATAAAACATAGAATCTCCGGGTTTCCATTTCCATAAAGAAAGAAAAATTTTTTTGACTTTACAGACACCTGCAACCACCACTCTACAGAACTTAGCATTCCTTGATGCAAGATTTTATCCGGATTCCTTTTCTCCAACATCTGCTGATAGAGCAATTATTGGGCATATTTTGCACTATTATTCTGTCCTAATTTTGGCTACTCATGATGCTAAGAATTGAGAATTTGCTCATATTTGATATGTGTAAATTGTAGGTGGTTGGTGTTAAAAGTGATCGCGTGAAACAAATTTCCAGAAGACTCTCTATTTCATGATGTGCCCATGCCAGAAACTCTAGAAGAATACCCAAAGCCGGACCCGCGGGATTGGTAGCAGCAGGGCCAACTAGGAAACCAGGTCCACGTGAACCAGATGCATAGGATCAAAACCCAGCCCCCTAGAGAAAGTGAAACTCTCAGACGTTTTCTTCTTCTACTAGCGGCGCTACAAAAAGAAAAAAAAAACAAGCTAGATTGATGGCTAATAGATTAGAGTAGCTTTAGTTTCAATTTGGGAGGGGTCAGACGTGTGCTTTTCTTTTTCGGTAGTGAATAGAGAAAAGGCCAGATTCACGCGAGCATAGTAGATTAGCTTTATTTTTTTCCTGGAGAACAATTGATGTTTGGCCATTGCTTTTGTACGAATTGAGTAAGACTTTTGCTTGATTCCTTTTCTTCTCCGGACAGACGCGAAGCAAGAAAAGATACTTAAAGACTTTTCTTTTTGCTTTCTGCGTTATTTCACTTTTCCCAATTCTTTGGTAATTGCGTGGATGTTATCAATCAAATCAAACGAAAGTGACACGATGAGGAGCAGCTAGGTTTCTCTCCTACCCAAAGGTCGACGCGAGGGCGCGATCCATAACATCTGTGAGATCTAATCGAATTTTCATTATTTCTTCCAATTTGTTACTATTCGTGCGTTTCCTGGATTAATTGTTCATGGGTATTTTATTAATTGAATATCAACGGTCGGGTATTTGATTTAAGTTAATAGCCTACTGCCACATTAACTAAATTAAATCCGTAATTATTCGTTTAGTTGATATCTAGTGACAACCACCATAATTGGTTTTATGTTGGGGGAACGCAAGATCTAATTTAAATAAACTCTCTTAGCATGTTTATTGGTTAGGGTTGGGTTCTTTTAGTTTTAATGCAACTGGATAATTAAATTCCTACGGTCGTACCTAAGGTTGTTTTCTCGTTAGAGAAGCAGTCAATGGTCGTACCTTGACTGTCGAAAAAGTAAGGAAGAACTGGTTATCAGAACTTGTTGATTGCTATAACCAACCTAGTGACGGATGAATGAAATATCGTTGCATCGATGATCATTTAATTGGACAGTGCCTGAAAAGTTGATCCTTTGGGTAGAATTTTATTAATTACTATTTTTAGTAAATTGTACTTGTGGAGTTATCTTTTGAATTTTATTTATTTTATTTCCATTTTCATCCCATTAATCATCCCCAATTTTATTCTATTGACTTGGAAAGAAACAAATTCCTAGCCGTTCCCTGTGGAATCGACCCTACTTGCCATTGTATGCAAACTGAATATTTTTATAGACAATTCTGGTATATCGAACCAAGCAAACTCTTTGGGAACAGGGTGAATCAAGTAACCCGTTGCACACCTAGGGTCCCTGCTCCAGTACTTGGATTTGTTTTATAATTAATTGTGGTGGTAATTTGGACTTTTTAGTTATTATTATTGCATAGGCTCGACACCTGTCATCTGCTGAGAATTTGATTTTCTTCTCCTTGAAAAGAGATCTACTTCAATTTTCAAGAAAGCCAACTCAAGCAAATATGGGGATGCTAGTTTAATGAACTACAGGAATTATTTTCATGTCTTTCAAGTAGATTTTCCATCACAATTAGGAGAACTGGTGCCCTTGCAACTAGAATCAAAAACCATTTCGTAACAATACTGACAGAAACAGTAGTACTAATGAGCCTATATTGCATCTGGTACAATTCCTTTGTCACCAGAATAGTGTACATATAAGAAAGCAAAACTAAATTGAAAAAGCCTAGCTTCAAGATTCGCAAGTGAAATAATCATGTTTAAGTGGTGAAAGAAGGTGGAGGATCCAATAAGTTGGTAATAATAAAGCGTCCTGCTATGTGAATACATATAGAATCACAACAAAATACCCATTTGTTCATGATCTAATATTCTAATACAAACCCAGCCAATCCTTAGTGGTACGTACGAGTACTTCTGTCACCAGAGGCATCCCATTGAGCAACATTTAGATTGTCAAGCTTCAAAAGTATCTAATCCGATCTGACCTAGGCAAATGCTCAATATTAGGAGCTAACCCTAACAAAAAAAATCGAATGCTATATTATAGTGCAAGCAACAGAATTTTCAAGTTGCTATCCAAAACCAAATTGAACATGTTCAAAGCCGTGAACTAACAACATGTATAGGCAACAAAATAGGTCCTTAGGACCAACTAATAATGAATTTATACCATTAGATACAAATCACTATCTCTAATCACCTTGAAGAAGAGGCAAAAGTGCACTCATAGGTGGAACCCAGGAACCTTACATGTCTTATATCCTTCCTTCCCTACTGTGGAAGAGATGAATACACAAATAATCACCTGTAACATTCAAAAAATTGCAGTAATCATAGAATGACGAATGATTAACTTCATGGCTCCATTTAATAGGGAAAAGTCTTTACTTTTCTGATACTTGCAATGGAGGATATGAAATTCAAAGATCTGTAGTCTCTATTCATGAAACTACACCGGGATGCCCTTAAAACTTTACCAAACATATCACCGGAATGTCACTAGCCAAACAGATCCAGCTGTAGTTTCCAGTTTCTTTCACTGCTAAATACCCAAACTTTAAAAGCCTAAAATTTGTGGCTGAATTAGAAATTGTTTTCAAATATGGGTATAACTTATATTTGTAACAAGAATATGAGGGAGAAAAAACAAAATTTGCCTATGTCTATCTCATCCTGCCGCCAAACTCCTTTCTGATTCTTTTATTCTTGTTTGAAGAATTAGGAAACAGAGAACGTAATAGAATGTGGTGATCTTTATGAACCAAAAAATGATGAGTTTGATAACTATTACTTGGAAAATGAGAGTGGAAATCCATAATCGGAGTGATTTCTTGCACATATTGCTATTGGCTTGTAACCAAGCATCTAATATGGATATAGACAAGGAATTGGAACAATTTTAATGTTGATAACCAAGAATACCTTGAGTTTTAAGCAATTCCATAGCTAACCGTCACCTCTGCACAATTTTAGGAAATGGCGATAATTTGTCATAGGAAAGTCAAAATTGATTGCCATCAATTGCATTTGAAAAATATGAGTTTGATCACTATAAGTTGGGAAATGAGAGTGGACAGTCGTAAATCGGAGTGATTTCTTGTACATATTGCTACTGACTTGTAACCAAGAATCTAACATGGATATACACAAGGAATTGGAAGAATTTTAATGTAGATAACCAAGAACACCTTGAGTTTTAAGCAATTTCGCAACTAAGAGTCACCTCTGCTCAGTTTTAGGAAATTAGTCATAACTTGTTGTAGGAAAGTCAAAATTAAGTATCGTCAATTGTGTTTGAAACTAGATTTGAAAATGTTTTCAGTGGTATAAAATTCCAACTCTGTTCATTGTCTGTTTTTTTTTTTCGAAACGATAAGATGATTTCATTGCTTTAATGGTAAAAAAATTACATGTACGAGCAACGGCTCGATCGAAACTCTACAACTAGTGTTCAAAGACATTGAGGAAACTGTCGCTCCTCATTGTCTGTAAGTACCAGAAAATTTGCAAAGTTGGCTGGAAACCGTAACCTACACAGTTAAGAAATGAAAATAGCATTGAATTGTGACTCGAATTGGACCAGTTTGTGGCCTGAATCGTCTAATGATGTCTTTTAAAGATTTTTAGCCTTTGAGTCTAGTTTCTAATGGTGCAAATTTTATGATTTTTTGACCTATATAGCTTGATGTATACCCATTTAACTGAGCATTAGTACCGCTGAATATTGGGTGCTAGCAAATACTTTACCTAGCCAATTTGGTTTCGTATTAGAATGCCACGGTAAGTAGTTTTAATTGCGAATTACCTTTTAGGTATACCAACAGTACCTTACAAACTGAATTGTTGTTGTGGGGAAGGCTAAAGAGATACTTCTATGACTTTTGATAGGATCCAGAGTTACCCTACAAGTTTAGGATGTGTCTTGGCCATAGTCAGTTTAGCATAATGAATATGTATTGATAAATGATAACAAAATTACATGCAATTTTATAACTTTCTTAACACTCAATTTTTTCCCTAAAACCTGATTTGAGTATAACTTTTGGAACTTGTACAATTTTGAATCATGTTTATTTTAGACTATTGAAAAGCGGACGTGTGAAAATTCTAAAAGGTTGAAACATGACATGGGAACCAAAGCCCTTTCATTTAAATAAACTACTTTTTAAATTTGCAATTCCAGTCATGTATTATGTAGTGAAATTCATCCACATGACATCGATTTTGACTCAAGCTTTGAAATATTAAATGAAAGGAGTTCAGTGTTTGACTTGGCCATTATATTGAATAAACTATACACAGATCTTAGTTTTTCCAATTTGATTATTCAAGCTATATTTACCTAGATCATTAAATAAATTATGCCAAGTCTTCATGCAAATTCGGGGACTTTGGAGACGGGGTAAAAATTACGCAATTGTATTCAGTTTAGCACAAACATTTTGGACAGTTAATTATTTTTCAAAATATATTTGCTTATATCATCATTACAATTTTCAGTACACCTTTTTATCTCACATACATCACATCACAAAAAGTATTACAGTACAAATATCTCAAATAACTTATAATCCAAACAAACCAAATTGCACATCTATGTGGCACGTTGAGGGATATTTACAAACTTGAGATTTGGCACACTTCCATTATGATTTGCAAATGTCTGATTTTGTTCGGATAAGCTCCTTTGGCCTAGCGAACATGAGTTTTGCAATCTGATAAGGGATAATTTCAGAAACTTCTCTCAAAGTTTTTGACAATTTCACTTAAATACCCTCTAATATTAAAAATTACACTCCCCTCCCCTTGAATGACATATATAACAATTTTAGTCCCTACCAGCAAAAGCTTTCTTAAAATTTGAGAAAAAGTGCTGATACATAATTTTGTACCGAATTTGCCCCCATTGTATGTAGGAGCAGTAACGAGTCATCGTTTACTTATCAGGCAAAACTATAACTTGGTAATTTTTGAAGATACAGCTGACTTCTTCCAGGGCTTAATAATTCCAGTAAAACTGATTCTGTCATTACATGTAATGACTAGCGCAAAATAACAGTCCTAGCCAAGTGGTTCAACTCCTCAATGGCAGCAATGGATGTTCATGTTGCATCGTCTATTCTCCTCAAACCCTTTTTGAAATGGCCATCACGTTGAAGTTGAGTGAATCTGGGTTTTTCTCAATCATCTTCCGAATAACTTTAGCTGCATCATGCAACAAGCTGCTTGAAGAGGAAGAATCATGTGCAACTGGTCCAGACCTCCTTCCATCAAGCCCATAAAGTTGTCCATTCACGCATGTGAAACAAATAAAGTGGGTGTTCACGTTATCTCTAGCCTCTGTGTCACCACCAGTAGCTGCCACAGAATGAGCAACTTCCATTTCTCTATCATTTTCAAGGAATGCCGCATGTTCCTCTGGGTTCATGTTTGCCGTAGTTTTAAAGAACTTGTCCAGGTATGAGCCCTCAACAAGATTTATCTCTGAACTAATATTCCCAATGGCATGAAGAAGCTCAATTGTTCCACAGGCATTTCCGACAGTTTGTTTCATAAAGTATACTCCAGCACTAGGATCCTTGATCAAGCTGTCTTTTTTTATTCTTGCTTCTTCAGTCTGTGGCGTGATGGGATACAGGAACAGCACAGCAAGCACTAGCTTTGGAACCATTTCCAAAAGTTCTTCATCCAATCCAAAAACAGCTCATTTTCATGCCTCTTGAACATTTCAAAAACAACTTCAGTGTTCACATCCATAGTTTTGCCACTTCTTGGAATAACACATCTCAAATGTAACAGATAATTAAAATTCCCAGTAACTTCATGAAGTGCTCTTTCATAAACATCATTAAGAAGCACTATGTAAGAACACTCATCAGGATCCACATTGGGAATTCTAATTTTCTTCTCTTTGTAGTGAAGAATAATGTCATGGACAACTGCACTCGGCATCCTGTTTTCACACTTTCAAGCATTAGAATTGCATATAATGATTAATTCGAGCTTAATGATGCTCATTGTCCATTACAAAGTTAGAGAATGAGAAAATTTTCTTGCATGAACAGAAAATAAAGCTGTTCAATTAAACGTGCAAGGTCTAGTTGACTAAGGCCCTAATCAATGATCAAACATCTTTATTTCTACTAAAATCTCAGCACATATTCTTCAGATCATCAACAATGAACTATCAGTACAGTACAGTGTAGGAGCAGACTTCATCATTAGTCTATGTCCAAAACACTTGCTCCCAAAAACATCAAGCACTCCACATGCATGTCAAAATCAACCACAATAGACATAACCTCTGATTTATCTTCATTAGACAATGAACACCCACAAATGAGGATTATCCCTTTAGCCTACTTTTACAAGCAATCTAACACCTATATCTTGGCCACATGCTGCTGTGAGGAGCTTCAATGCTAATATGACAAGTATTAAGATGATCAACAAGATACGGTACTTAAAAAACTTCTAAATAAGTTCAATAAATTAAAACAATTTGATCTTTTACCTGTAGTGATGTTGATGGAGCTGAAATAGCTATATATGATGCATTTTTTTGCCCAAATTCTTCACCGGATGAAGGATCACCAACTAGAGGAAGCTTTGGTTTCTTGAGTCCATTCCTTTCAAAAGTAGTTTGGTTTCTCTTGGTACCATGTAACCAATTGGCACCTCAAGTTCTTACATCACCCGCAAATGGCGCCAAGAAGCACTAAAAAAAAAAATTTATTGATGCAATTTCATTTTCTCATTTTTACAACTTTTTCAGGGCAGTTTAGTCATTTGGAAGTTATTGATGGTGACATTTGGTCATATCCAGCTGAAAAGGGAGAAGAGTGTAATTTTAAATATTAGAGGGTATTTAAGTGCAATTATTGGAAATCTTGAGGGAGCTTTCTGAAATTATCCCATCTGATAATTAATAATTTTATATAAATCCTTGTATGTGTTGGAATTTATACTCTTTGCGATGTGAATCCAAAGTAATGTTAGGGAGGCTGTGAAGCCAAAGTAACTTTGGAGAGGCTGGACTCTTGTCAAGTGTTAGTTCACATTCTTCGAAAAAGTGTTGAACTGACGGAGGATCAACTTTCCGGAGGATCTACGTTTTCTTTGACATACGTTCCTTTATGGCAAAGTTATAAGGTTAATTTTGCTCATATTAGGTATTTAATAATACAAATTATTTTGTTATATTTTGAGCTTGAGGCAATTGGTGTGTTGACATTGAACAAGTCAGGCACACAAATTTGCCAGGATGGATAAGGGTAATACTTTGTCAACAGTTTTTTTTTTTTTTTTGCCTTTGTTTATCTGGTTAAACTTGGATATTATCGAACTTTGTTATTCGTTTAAATTTGAACATTTTTCTAAATCTTCTTCTAAATATTTGTACATATTTATACATATTTTGTATAATAGAAAACACTTATTTGTACATATTTTGTATAATAGAAAATAAATATTTTTAATTAAAAATATTATCTGTACTACATATGCATACAAAATTCCCATTGGCCTCATTAGCTCACACATTTTGTTTTTGTTGATCACAAAAATAATTTCAGATATATAGGATGACCGAGCTCGATTAAAACAATTTGATTTGTGAGGTCTTCAAATGTGTTATTAGAAATTATAGTTAACTGACCAAGAATATTAACATATTGTACTTATAGTGAGATTTTGAAATTATATTCGCTAGCAATCGTATATTTGTTTTTGGGCATGTACTCCTAATTTCGATTTTAGTGGAAAATTTAATATTTTCAAAGTGTAAGTTTAAAGGTTCTAGTTTTATGGCTAATGTGAAAACCTGACAAATGGCCAGTTCTCTCCTTATTCACAAGGTCGAATTTGGTCGTCACATAGATTTTGGAGGGCACGGTGAAATGGAGGTTTCAAGGGGTGGAGATGGTCTAAGATTGGAAGACCCGGTGGGCTGGCTAAGTGGCATTTTATCTTTATTCTGCACAGAACATCGCCGGATGAGTATGGAACTAGTAATCATGATTAATGTGCAGCGGAAGACCTCCGAATCCAAGGCCATGCTTGAGAAGCTAAGGCAAGTGATGTAGCTATATAGGCTTCACACATTATCTATCTGATATAGGCAAACAATAATGGCCAAAGCGACAGCAACATTAGCCTGATGTGGGTGACAAAGGAGGAGATTGTAAATGTAAACACATAACTAATACTAATTTTAAGCACAGATAGAGATTTATTGTAAACACAAATAAAGGTTTTAACTACTCGTACAATAATTAAGAAATGTCTTGCAGGCCACTTGGTGATAACAACTTGATAGCTTTGTACCACCAAAACTCACAGCTTCTAGTTGTTGGCTTTCAAAGTTGAGAGAGAAGCAGAATTGATTCTTGGCGTGGAACGCATACGGCCTCCAAATGTTTAGCCTTCTGCAGAGTGATTCTATCACTAAAGTTAATGTCCAAGTCACCATCCTGTTCGACTTTATCCCAATCAAAACATTGGATGAATGTACCGATTGCCAATGAAACACTCCGAACGCCTAGATTGGCTCCTGGACAAGCTCTCCTCCCCATCCCAAATGGCAAGAACTTGGAATTGAACTCTTCTTTGTCCATCAATTTCTTCGCTTCGAATCTTTCTGGCATGAATTTCTCTGGCTCCTCCCAGAGTTTTGGATCCCGATGCACGGCCCAGGCATTAGCTAAAACAATTGTACCTTTCGGAATGTCATACATCCCTACCTTGCAATCTTCAGATGCATAATGAGGTAGCAGAAGTGGCGCTGCGGGGTACAGTCTCATTGTCTCATTGACAACACAACGAAGATAAGGAAGCTTTGGGATATCGGATTCTCTCAACAGTCTTCCATGTCCTATGTTGATGTCAATCTCAGTCCTGAGTTTCTGTAGTGCCTTCGGGTTATTTAGCAAAAGCAGCATAGCCCATTCGATGGTCAGCGTGGACGTTTCTCTTCCTGCTGTAAACATTATCTGGATCAAGGATTGCATATGTTAGGCAAAGTAAAATGCTTAAGATTAGGGTAGGAAAGAATCCCAGAAAGGTAGCTTTTAAACACTTTCTCCAACGCCAACAAGATCATCCTTCTGAAAATGCTTTACTAAGCACAAGCAAGGGAAAGGGTGATGACAACCAATGAGCTCAAATGCATCAAGGCCGAGGTTCTTATCATTTGAGAAGATTGTTTTGGTGAAATTAAGGGGGGGTTGTTTACACGAATTTGCTAAGTAAAACCTCATACTCAAATCTTACCTGCTAGCATCACAATTAACAAAACTAAGAACAAAGTATCAGATTGTGACCTTGATTACTAATCTTATCTTAGTATCAGAATCCGAGTTTTGGCATTTAAATCCCACAGGCAAAGAATCAATGGCTAAAGGTTCATGTAGAGCTCTCACTGATGCCTCACTGTAGAGTGCAGCCTAATGAGTTTAACTAATAACCATATTAACTTTATGTTGCTGAAGATAGCAATTGAGCAAGTGAAACAAGTTCTGCAAAATAATTAGTTCATCACAAGTGTAAATGCATAAAAAGAGGAAAAGGGAAAATAAAGTATATTCTGCCATTCCAAATTTCACTGAAATCGGATAAGCTCGTGAAGTAAGGAAAACATGAGGCATATTGCACTTACAAATGCAAAACTCTTTATGGCGTCATCTGATAAAAAATCAGAATCTTTTTCCTTGCGAGAAAGTAGATTTGCAATCAGTGCCTTCCTCTCCTTGTCCAGCAGAGTATTTGAACATCGAAATTCATCTATGAAACCCTGACCGAAATTATCTCTCTTCTTCTGCAAAGAGATCATTTCCTTTTCCAACCCTTTGTAGCCAAGCCACCTTAACACAGGGAAGAAGTCACACAAATTCATTGAAATGCTTGAACCAAACATTTCTCTGAATTCTTCAATTATTTGCAGGCCCATCTCCTGTCCAGCATCCTCCTCTCTGATGGAGCATCTTCCAACAAGCATCCTCATGATAACATTGAGTGTAAAAACAGAAATCCAATGGCTCAAATCAACTCTTGCTTGGCTTTCATTCTTTGAAACTCTGTAGATTGACCTGAGAATCATCTGACATTCCTCTTCCCTGATAACTGAAGTCCTCTGGAGGCTGTTGAAAGAGAGAGATTCAACGACAAAGAGGCGACGAAGAACCCTCCACAAGTCGCCATAAGGGGCCACCCCAAGGCCTGTGTAGTTATAGGTAAATCTATCTCCAGCCATGGTCCGAGGACGGTTTGCAAGTGTAATATCATTCTTGGTGAAGCACTCTTCAATGGCAGCTGGAGATGACACAACAACAAAGGAACGCCAACCGAATTGGAGAGAGAATATTGGACCATATTTAGCTGATAATGAAGTTAAGTCTTGGAAGAGTGAGTTCTTGATAAGGTAAAGATGGCCAATTATTGGCAGAGCAAGTGGACTTGGCGGTAACTTCTTGTTCTTGACATGGTTGAATAGCAAGTTTTTGGAGATGAGAAGCAAAGAACACGATAAGATGGTGATGAGGCAGCAGTAGAGATTCTCCATGGCCAAAAAACTGAAAATCACAAGAGACATTTTAGTTAACTTCAGAGCTGACAAGGCCAAAGTTATTGGATAATACGTAGTTGTTCATGAAACAAGATGGCTTTAATAGTGAGAGGAACTTGGTCTTTGAAGTATATAAGCTCACTAATTGAGAAACACAATTGGCAAGAATTACACATTGGAATAATTGCCGGCATCGATCATTAGCAGAAAGGGAAGCTTTAAAAACTTAAAAGCTTGGTGCGAAGAAGGTGGAGCTTTAAAAAATTAAAGCTTGGAGCAAAGAAGAGTCAAAATTACTTGTAGCTTTTCACTTACATGCCAAGAGAACTTTCAATTGTTTGGATACATGGATTAGTATGGAAAATGAGAGTTTTCTTTTTCTTTTCCAACAGGGGAGGGGGTAGGATTTGAACTACAGAATCTAATTCTCAGTGTCTCAACTTTAGCCATAAGATCATGACCTCCTTGACGAGAATTTAGTAGTTTGTTTAATTGTGTATGTTGATTTTTAAGGGGAAATAAACGTTTCAAAATTTTTTGCACTTTCTACCTGTTGTAAGTTGTAACTAGCAAATTTTGGAGAAAATTACGCACTAAAATTTCATGCATTATAAATGGGATTAATTCCCATAAACTGGCTTTGAAAATCGCCTCTTCCTCACATTGTCCTCCTGAATATTTAATTGAATCAATTCACCTCCATGCTATTATAATTTTTCTAGTCAGGTACAATTACATCAGACAGCCCAATTTCGGACTAAATTTAGCACGTGCAATGCACTTGGTTTTGTAAATTGACCAAATTACCTCCAAGTTTTTAGTTACCAAAATTTTTAATTACTTGCTCTTGACGAAAATTTTTGTAAAGCAATTTAGTTATTATTGATATCACTAAAAATTCTAATTTTATGCAGCTTTTGGTTTGTTTTACCGTATATTAGCTTATGGCTACTCTTTTCGCTATCTTTCTTACAATTACAAAAATCTGCTGGAAAAATGTAATTGTTGACTATATTGCAACTTTTTTTTTTGTCAATCATTGCCGTCTACCATACTCCCACAACTTATTCTAGTGAGGACGTCGAATTGAACCCATTGAAGAACCGATAGAGACTGAACGATTATTGGACCAGACCAATACACTACATACCTATATGGTTTGAAAAAACCAAATATAGTAGCAAAGTGATTGTTGACTATATTGTACTTTATGTTTTATAAATTCAAAAGTTTTTACAATAGTGTTTAATAAGGTATGCTATTCTATAATACTATTAGGAAGGTATGGTATTGTTTGATAATTGATGCATCAAACTGTCTTTAACGGGTACTATTTTCTTTCAGTTCACACTTGGATAGAACCGTTTTTTAAAGATTCAATGATTCAAATTATACCACATTATTTGGTGATGCAGCGTGGTATAATCTAAATCATTGAATTTTAAAAACTGAGTCTACCCAAAATTTGGACATTTCTTTTCGGCTACAAGCTATAGACATAGACCCGTTAATAGTTAATTAATGATAATAATCCAGGAGACATGAATAAGGTATTTCCTATTATCGATGAAGTGGATGCCGACTGGGCCGACTCCACGGCTTAATTTGATAAATAGTCTTGGGTCAAATATCCTGTTCAGCATGGTGTCCTTTTTGGGGTTTGTACTTTGTGGGCTTCGGATGCCAATTTGGTGCCCCGAACAAGCGGAACGCAACCCCCCCAAAAAAAAAATGAAGTATATGATAGTAAATACTCGAACTATAATGCTCGGATGGTACATGTTGTATTTATTATTCAAAAAAATTTCTTACTTCATACATTTCAAAAATACTTTGAAAATGTTCGTACTTTTTAATTAACTGTATACAACACATAATAAACTTTTAACATATTATACTTCACGAATTATACTTAAAATTTTGAAAAATTCTTAAATTTTGAATAAAGATAATGACATACTTTTGAGCTATATACAATATAAGAGTTACACAATTGCATATTTATACATGCTTAAGTAATAAGGTGATAAAATTTTAAATAAATTTAAAATCTCATATACAAAAATAAGATTAAAATTGGTACAAATGTAGCATAGTTTTTGAAAACTATAGTAAATTTATCCATAATTTTACTTCCGTAATTTTCAAACACGGTCATACTATTTACGTATGAATTTATATGCATGATTTTATTGAACATGTATATTTACACTGAACTCTTAATTGTAATTTTGAAACTAAAATCTGTATAATATGAGTATTATAATATTTTATATTATACCAGTTCCTTATTTTATTAACTATGGGACATATTTATATTGTGAAGAAACTATAGAGTATTCTTGTTAGCAATAAAAGTAATAGCTATTAGTTTTAGGAATTGGGGATCCTGGATTCAAATCTCTGTTGCCTCCTCTCCGATTCTTAAACCTCAGTCCTATCATGCTGAAAATTTTTTTTTTAAAAAAAAGTAATAGCTATTAACAATAGTCGTGGTAACGATAAGTCTAAGATTAAAATTCAGTTTAGAATGTTCTAGGTTGACAAGAGAACTCTAAGGAGATTGATTTACTACAGCAACTTTTTTTTTTTTACAATGCATTGAACTATTCAACTAAATTTAACACAAATGTCTCTTAAACAATATCAACAAAATACTACAAATTCTAACCAATTAAAACTAGTCAAACTACTAAAAACTAAAAACATGAAACAATTCTAACAACCAACTGGCAACTTAACTTCTTCAACTAAATTGACCAATTCTAAAGTTAGAAAGCTGCAGTAGAAGTCGATTCATTCCACCAATGTTGGATTCTATACTTGTTAGCTTCACTACGTTACTTGCATTCCCCTAGAAACAAACGCTATAGTTTAATAGGTGCTGTTGTTAAAACTTAAAATTAGTATTCTATTTTGGATGTGGCCACGAAGTCGCCGTACAAAATTTGGTGAAAGTGACTTGTGATTTATAAGATTTGTGTACATTAATTTGTTACGTGAACACTCAAAACTAATACTAACTGTAAACACAAATAAAGATTTTAACAGCTCATTATACAATAATTAAGAATAGTCTTGCCGGCCGCTTACTGATAACTACTTGATAGCTTTGTGCAACCAAGATATAACATTGGCTAATTGGCAGACAACTAGGAAATACCTATATTTCATATTGGCTAATTGAAGCATATCACTACAAGAATTTTGGTCATCAGTGATAACTACTTTTCGTCACAAATAATCAAAAAGTCGTCACTGATGACCATTATTGACAACATTTCAGTTGTCGCAAGGTCGTCACTGAATCTCCGTCGGTAAAAGTATACAGTGACAACTTTAAAGTCGTCAGTAAATAGAACCTTTTTTATGACAATCTATGTCGTTAGTAAAAGATGAAATTATATAGTGACGACCTTAGAGTCGTCAGTGAATGAAACTATTTATGACAACATATGTCATCAGTAAAAGCTATAAATCTAGTGACAACACCTTCTCTTGTCAGTGATGCATGAAAGGACGACAGTGAGGGCATAGGGGAATTAGTGACGACTTTGTTGTCAATAAACCCCTGATCAACTGTGGCAACATTCCCTTATCAATAGACAGTTTTGATTGAGTGACAATAACAATTGTCAATAAAGACATCCTGCCTACAACACCTTACACATGACTTTCCTACTACAATAATATCTAAAAAATGAAAATATCAGCAATGTTTAATAAATAACAAATGTAGGCACCGTTACAATAGAATATGCCAAAATAATATATTAAATATTCAAATGTCATAAATAAGTGCAACATCATAGTACAAATAGTTTCATAAGTTTGAGTAGAACAAATACTACTCATATAAGTCAAGGCTGCACTAAAAAATATATTCCAAGTCCCAAAACATTTCCTGCGCTTCTGAAACATTTTCTAAACTTAAGACAGCACTATAACCATAGTTTTTGAGCTGACATGTAAGCCGTACTGCTAATCTTCTTCGAAACCTCCAAAATGAGCAATATATCTGCAATAAAGTAGTAAAGTTATTAGTAAAGTTATCAGGTGACAAAAGCAAAACAGTCTCTAATTGCTAAATAAACAACAAAAGTAACAAGCATTCACTAATCTGATACCACCGTAATGAATGCAGCAATTGCAGCAGAAATAGAGTGATAAGGGGGAGAGAAACTAGACTTGAGGAAGAAGAAAGAGAGATATTATTCAAAATGATTTTTCCATGTTGCCCAATCCGGATTTCTGCATTCTTATACAGCTCAAGAATAACAAAATAACTACTTGATTGTTGACTCAGCACAACAGTCTAACTAACAAGGAAGATTCCCTTTAACTACTTGAAGGAAATACATTTCACATGTACTATACTGGTATTCTTCAAGTGAAATACTATACTAGAAATACATTAATTCTTCAAGTTGAAACTTACAATCCACTGCAGAGAGACCAAACAATACTATACTGGTATTAAAGGCTACACGGACACAAATTAATGGAAGGGGAGAAGATGGAGAAGGGGAGAGTATGTGTAACAGGTGAGCAAGGAGGACTAGGTAGGTAGGTGGTAGTTCTTCTCATGGCTGGTAAGACATAACAAAACTGTTTACCCCAATGAAGAAAAAGCAATCTTTAGAACTGAAGTCTGTAGAGCTGAATCGGATTCCACCCTGCATGCCATCCGGAGGATTGTAAATGGATTGATGGTCTGTGGAAAAAAAAAATTAGTGCACAGGAGTGTGTGTAGGAGGAAAGAGTTGGTGGATTGGATTGATGATCCGAATTTGATTGCTGAAGACATCGGTGGGGTAGAAAAATCTTGTTTCTGCAAATTTTGCCTGGATGTCAAGAAATGATATGTTTTTGCTGCAATGGATGGAAACAGGGAAAAACTGGGAACTGTGATAATTGCAGGCCTTATCTACTACACAAGATGCCTTGGTTGACTACCAAAGAACGAGGAGTGTTAACGGTTGTAAAGAGGAGGTTTGTCACAAATGAAGACCAATTTTGGCATCAGCAATGTTTCTTTAATCTGTCAAAATACTGTCAAAGATGAATAAATCTTCTGTTTTGTTCGTCCATCACTACTATACTACCACTCTGCTATACAAGAGGAATATTCCTTTTAGAATAGTCACGTAATCAAATCAGTAATCTTACAATACAAGTCAGCGATTGATAAAATGTTTACGTAATCAAATGCAGTATTCTCCCAACCCAACACAAGTCGGAGATTGATTAAATTGTTCACTTAACACTTGGGACTGTATATCTTGTTCCGTCAAAAGTTTTTAGCTAACTCATTGGCCATGAAAAGTTTTTAGCTAACTCATTGGCCAAATGACAATAATAATCTTTTCTATTCTTTAGCCCTTCTGTGCTCCTCAAATTAATATCATGAAACAGAAACACTATTGAAGCTTTTTTTTTTGTGTAATGTTATTGTTTCATGATAACAAAGCTATGATAAAGCCAAAAATGTACTCCCAGGATCAAAACACCATCTGATTAGAACCTTGTGTTGACAGAAGTAATTCTTAAATGTCCCTCCTCAGTCTTGATATTACAAGTTAATATTGTCACCTACCAATAACTAATTTGCAATAACTTATGTTAACTTTAAACCATAGCAGCCATTATATCTATTTAGACAAGTATATATAGTTGAAAATTGCTTACCAATCAGTTCGTTCAGATATGCCTTCATCGTCTTACTTGTTGGCTTGCAGCTGTGCTTTCAAAGATTTAAGGAGATCTTGCATTTCACTTTGTTGGTTCTACATTTCACTTTGCTGGTTCACAAGCTTCTCCATAAGTTGTTGTTGAGATTGGACCGTTATTTCCAATTCAGCTGAGCGCTTCTCCGCTTGTTCTGCTCTTTTCTT
Source organism: Coffea arabica (assembly GCF_036785885.1). Lineage (NCBI taxonomy): Eukaryota > Viridiplantae > Streptophyta > Magnoliopsida > Gentianales > Rubiaceae > Coffea > Coffea arabica. The sequence goes on along the minus strand of NC_092330.1, from coordinate 7,935,538 downwards.
GAAATCATCTATCTCTGCAAGCTTTTGGGCAATTATTCCAGCTTTGGAGGGACCACGGCCATGTACGTATCCGGTTACACGTCCAGTTACTTCAATGGATAGGTTATCTAACATGTCACAACTACACATTTGGTTCATAAATACAAAAAGGAAACTAACTGTCAAACATGTCACAAATACATGAAGGTTATCTAATTTTCAAATTTGTTAAGTATAATACTATAATGTGAGCTTCACAATATGACCACTTTGCTTTATTCCAAAAAAAAAGTGATGATAATAAATGGATAGGAACAAAACCATCCGAAATGGGACTCAAATCAATATTCAACATTAATTGGTTCACATTTTCCACAAGTCAACATCCCATTTTTTTTAATCTGGATTTGCTTTGAAAGCAAATTGATACACAAATCCAAGATAAAAATAAGAAGAAAACGAGTGAAATATTTCCTCAATAAGGACAGTCTTCATCCAGCATTTGCTGTGATTGAGTTATTATGGGTCCTAGACATAAGACATTTTTTCTTTCTTTTTCCTTTTCTTGGTGCGAGTATCCATAAATTGTTATTTACCATCTGGACTACACAACTATAACAAAAAATAGTTCACAATGATGCATAACACCAGCCCCAAAAAATGCTATTATCAAAAACTCCCCATCAAAAGATACAAAGCACAGCTTTAAGAAAGAACAAAGGAGCATCCAAAACTTCAGGTTCCTAAAATTTCCTAAAGGTTTCTGGGCTCCGGCAGACCGAAGCTTTCTTTGCTCCCACAAAGCAAACTCTTTCTGCTGCAACAATTGCAGCTCAAACCCAAACAGATTCAGCAGCCAAACCGACATTAACTTTCATAAACTCATAATCAAAATGCCATGTTGTACATACAAGAGGATAAGAGCTAACAAAGTGAAAGTTTGCAAATTCTAATTCATTCAAAAGGTCTCCACCAGTTCTGAATTTACCTATGGGAGTTCACTTAACAAGTTAACACTCACACTTGGTCGGCATTATGAAAAGGAAAACAGCAGTGAAAGTCTTGTTTCATGGTAAAGCAAGTCAAAATCTCTCAAACGGGCTCTTAAGCAAAACTCCACAGAAACGTAAGAAAACAGTTACTTAAACAAGTGAACGAACAGGAGCACAATAGAAGGTAGCAGGCTTACTGATTGCTGTTTTAAATCATAGCATACTCATATATGAGATTATTATCAAACAACAAACCAACCAAAAAGGAAATTCAAACCATTCCAGAAACTTCAACAATTCAAAAGATCAAAATTTTTATTGCTGCAATAGAGAATAGGGCTCTAATCTGTCTACATTGCTGCAGTAGGACAAGGAGCACCGTCCTTGTTGCAGCAACTCTCAGCTACTGGAATTGCTCGCATAACAGCGAGGGAATGGGAAAAGAGGACAGTGTGCCTTTAGTTCAAGGCTAATGACTTTCTAAACACAGCCCTGATAGCTGATATGTTCATAGTATCCCACTCCAGTTGCAAACGAAAACAAGATTATCAAATGAAACCACAACTTTAGCAATCCCAGAAAGAAAAGACTGCTGCAACAAGCCGATAACTTCGAGCTTGTCGCAGCGCATCCTTCGATTGGACTCCAAAGGCCCTAACAGACCCAGGTTATGCAAATAAGGACCAAAGATGTAGTCTTTGGCTTACCAGATTGGAGAAAGTTAAAACCTTTGGATCAAACAACAAACACAGCATCACATCAAACGCTATCTCAGCGACCGAAAGGCCAAAAAAGATTTTAAAAAAAAAAGTACCGGAAACAGTTGCAACAAGCAAAAGGTTTCATCTTGTTGCAGGTGTTCTAACAAAAGCATTAATCACTACCACAAGTAAAGGAATGGAACGTTGAAACAGGAAATTTATGTGATTTTTCTGATTTTGGCCTGTCAAAACATAAGAGGGCAACCATAAACATCCAACGAAAGACCTCATGGGTTTATCATAGACTGTACCAAGAACCTTAAAATCATAAGTATGGCAAGGCTACCTCGTCATCGTCAAACAGATAGATAAGAAGTAACATACCTGGATAGCAAAAAGGAAGCGGATTGGAAAGATCTTTAGCGGACAGCGTTGCCCTTCAACGATGATGGAAACCGATGATGGAAAGCGATGGTTTTCTCCTTCACTCGCTGCTTTCCCTTTCCTTTTGCTTAGAATTTCTCAGCCTTACTCTCGGCTCTCTCGGTTTCTCTTCTCAGTTTTTCCTTCTTGTTTCAGTCTTTTTCCTCTCAGCTCCAACACCTTGCTCCCCTGTGCTTCCTCGACATAAATAGAGGGGGCAAAAGATTGGAAAAAAAAAAGGAGAAAAGAAAATGTAGTAGGGATTTGGAAAAATTGGGGAAAATGTAGTAGAATATTAGGGATTTGGAAAAATTGGGGAAAATGTATAGGAAGCTCTGTTTTGTGCTCAGTGCAGAAGCTTGTTTGTTTCAGCTCGGTGAAAGTTTGTGTTGCTCAAGTGTTCCGTTGCTTTAACTCAGACCAATTGTTCCGTTGCTTTTGTTTTCAGAATGTGTTCCGCTGCTTTGGTCTTTGCTTTGCTTTGGATATTGTTTTTGTTGCGCGGCACTTTCACTATGATTTGATCAAAATTTTGACTTCACTCATTTTCCCCCCATTTGATACCAAAAATCATGTTTTTTCTGGATTTGTAATATGGTTTGAACCATAGATTTTAATGCTATAGTATTATTCTTTATTTTTTAGCAAAAAATAAAAATTTTCATCAACATAGGTGGCAAAATTTGTTAATTTCATATAATTGAAAATGTACTTTTATAATTTGCTAATATTTTATACTAATTTCTTATAATTACAGCACTAAAGAACATCATGTAATTCAAAATAATTAAACTCAAATTATATCGTTATAACATAGTTTCAATAAAAATAATCATTTTCCCAACATTTGAGACCAATCATCATGCTTTTTTTTTTATTTTTAATTTGGTTTGAAGCATAGATTTTATTGCTATAGTATTATTATTTATTTTTTAGTACAAAAACACAAATTTTCATCAATATAGGTGGCAAAATTTGTTAATTACATATAAGTGAAAATATACTTTTATAATTTGCTAATATTTTAGCCCTGCAATTTTTTATAATTGCAGCACTAAAGTACATCATTAATTGAAAATAACGAAAGTCAAATTCTATGGTTATAACAGACTTTCATTAAAAATAATCAAATGCTATTAATAAGACATTATTGTTAAGTCAAAATCAAAGAAAATTTAGTGATGACATAATGTTATCACTAATTTATTCAAGATTATAATGACAAGAAAAGTCGTCACTAATTAAATTGCTAGTTTTTAATATTGTCAATTGCTGGTTTTTAATACTTTTGTGAAAATATTGATAATGGTTGAGAAAATTTTGTTACGCACATTACTGCAAGTGATAAATGTACTTTTGTTCTTTTTCAAACATTTATTTTAATGTTTAATTTTGTTTAAAACTATTGTACTACTATAGATTTGCAAGACAAAACTTAAGTTCTTAATAGTTAAAAAATTCATTACAGAGAAAACACGAAGTAGTAGTTGCAAAATGTGTATAAATTACAGATATTTTAATGTGTATAAATTACAGTTTATTTTAATGTTTAATTTTTTTTGAAACTATTTTGCTAGTATAGATTTGCAAGACATAGATTTATGGGTAATTTCTTTTTTTTTTTTTTTTTGCTTTCACATATTTAATTTATGTTAAATACAAAACCTACCAATTTCCCTCTCATAAAAATATTAGTGCAACACTTTTTGAATTTTACTTACAAACATTTATGTATTTAACATAAATTAAATGATTCAGAGTGAAATGCCCATAAAGAGCAGAATATTTGTTCATGTAATGGAGGAAACCCACAAAGAGTTGGTACTTTATGGGCCATTTCTTTTTTTAAAAAAAATTAATTTATATTGAAAAGATAACCTACCAGTTTTCGTTTTGTAAGAAATCAGTGTAACACTTTTTGAATTTTACTTACAAACATTTATAAATTTATCATAAATTATATGTTTGAGAGTAAAATGCCCATAAAAAGTTGGTACTTTGAATAGATAATGCTCATTTGCCCATAAACTACACTCCCTGAAGGCTATTTTGTTAATTACTTTGTAGTACTTTGTTATTCCTTTGCTAATACTACTTGGCATGTAGTACAAAGGATAAATCTGGCATAAATTTCTTATTCCATTGATAAAAAGACCTACCTGCCTTATAACTATTGTAATGAAAGATATATCTTTAGAGTTTATAACAAATTATTGCTTAAGTTTGAAAAAATTATAAAATATTTATGCATAGTTTATGAAGATACCATTCGCAATTTCCTAATAAAAAAATAGGGGCTAAATTGTAAAAACTAGGGTGCCATAATAGAAATAATAAAATTGGTGTATTACATATGGGTGTTAAATTGCAAAAGTTAGAGTGCCATAGTAGAATTAATGAAATTAGTGAATTACATATGGGGCTAAATTACAAAAGTTAGGGAGTAATAATAGAATTAAAGAAATCGGTATACTACATATGGGGCTAAATTGTAAAAGTTAAGGTATCATAATGGAATTTTTTACAACATTTGGGGCTAAATCGCAAAAGTTTGGGTGGCACAGTAGAATTAATGAAAGTGACTTAGAAATAAGTACTTTAAACAGTGACGATTAATTCTTGTCACTAAATCTGAATCGATAGAGTGACAGTGACGATATTAGAAGTTGTCACTATATAGATCATTTTAGTGACAACTTTTTCAAGGTCGTCACTAAAGACTTAGTTGCTTTGAGCAATTATGACAACTTTCCTTGTCGTCACTAAACAATCATGTTTTGTGACGACTTTTGTCGTCACTAAAAGGTTGTCACTAATGACTTTCTTGCGGTGTAGTTTGTGACGAAAATAACGGGTCGTCACTAAACATTTAGTTGCTTTGATGCAATTGTGACAACTTTAGGTGTTGCGATTAAAGAAGTTCCTTTTGTGACGACTTATTGTCATCACTAAAAATTGTTGTCACTAATAAATTTTATTTTTAGTGATCAGTGATGACAACAAAAAGTCGTCTGTAAATAGTCCAAGCAATAGTGATGATGTTCTTAATGTCGTCACTATTGTGTGTTCTAAACACTCCCGCACTCTTGCTAAATCTTGGCGGGAATTTACTAGTGACGACTTTTCTAAGTCGTCACAAATGAGTTGGCTCCCATTAGAGGTTTGTGACGAGTTAGAAAGTCGTCAATAAAGGATCCACTTTTGTGACAAATTTTTTTCGTCACAGAGAAAAGTTAAGTAGCCATAAGTTTATTTACACTAATGAATTTTTTATTTTTTAATTATTTTTATTCTAATGAAATTATTACATATACAAGGCAATTAAACTAATAAGGAGGCTCATAAGTATATAACAGTTAAAAACCATTAGAGAACACATAATGATTACAAAAAATTAGGAGTAATAGTTACAAAAAGCAATCAATATTTTAAATCAAACAGTGACAAGACTAGGTTGTCACTAACGGCTATACAATGTTATCAGTGACAACAACTGCAAAGTTGTCAAAGAAAGTGCTATTAATACTGACAACTTTTAGAAAGTTGTCACTGTTGCAGTTCCCGCTCTCTTCATGGCTCCTGGCGGGAATCGAATTGTGACGACAATGCAAGGTCGTCACTGTTGTATTGGCTCCCTTGACTCAATTGTGACAACTTTCTGTATTGTGGTTAAAGGACCACATTCTGTGATAATTTTTTTTCGTCGCTGAGAAATGTTGTTACTAATGACCAAATTTCTTGTAGTGTATTTTGAATAGTTTCTTGTCATTTTTTTTTTTACATGTGTAACGTTTTATAAATAGAAATAGATATAGATAGATAGATAGATATTAGGGACGATTAAATATTGATTGGAGGGTACTCAAATCTTTTCTTAGTACATTTGTCAATAAAGTGTAGTTATGCAGCAGATGCTCATTGTAAACGTGGCTTAGCTAGGCCTTTTTGTGACAAATGTAGCACTAATCTACAGACCTTTTACATTCAAATTTCTTTTTGTCTGGCATGACTAAATTCTTTTCAGATTTGAATCTCCTTTGGGTGAACCCGTGTGATGGGAAGTTGTTGTCCGTTGAAATATTTCTCCTTTTGTCCTCGAGACTCAATTTATTTGGCAGGGACATTAGTCATGATTATGAAATCTCTAATTTGACTCTCACTCTCTTTCATTTTTCATTTTCTCCTTATAAGGTTTAGAATCTTCTTAAAAAAAAGACATTTCTCCTTGCATATTTGTATCACAAAAAGCTGAATTTTGGGTGCACCTAATTAAAGCTAAACTAATCTACGTTAAGGCAGCATGGTCAACATTATCCCTCTTTTATCGTTCGTTTTCCTTTTTATACAAGCAATGTTAAAACTCAATCCATTTGGATTAAGGACTTTTCAAAATATAAGTTTTTCATATTCAAATTTATAATAACACACTCTAAAAACAACTCTAACAAAAAAAAAATGCACAATCTCTAATAAAACTAACAATTTTTTTTTTAAAAATAAATAAACTCTAACATTCTCTTTCTTCTTCCACCCAACACCCACCACACACCAGCATCTATCACTGCCACCACCCCAACTCCCCGCTCTCCTCCTCTCTCATTGCTTTTCTTCCTCCTCCTCCCTCTTCCCTCCCCTCCCCTCCCCTGCAAACCCCATCCCTCCCTTTCTCCTCATCTGGTTGCGGGTGACGATCTAGATTGTGACTAGATCTAGTGATTGTGATTGTGATCAAAGAAACGCAAAGGGAGGGGAGGGAGTTTGTGAGAGAAGTGGGGTGGGAGGGGGTTGGAGGGAAGGAGAAAGGAGGGAAAAGGAGTGAGGGAGAAGAATTGAATGAGTGAGGAGAGAGGAGGAGAGGGGGATGGGGGAGAGGTAGTGACAGTGGCAAGTGGTGGTGAGGGGGTTGGTGAGTGGTTGTGATAAAAAATTTTAAAAATATCCAATAAAATTTTAAATTTTAAAAATACCCTAAAATACATTCTAGAAATGTCTAATCCATATGACCCAATTACAATAGAAATTTTTTAAATATAATGCTACAATATAATTTTTCAAAATCACCCTAAAAAATACCTATTCCATATCGTTCGTAATTGCCAATTTATTGCTTTTTTGAGTTCCAAATTTTCTGGTATGTTTTAAGTTCTATGTTTCGATCATTAAAAGGTAAGATAGAGTTTTCTACGTTGTTATTAAAGTTATATAGTTAAGACTTTTAAAGTAATATTTTGGCAATTAAGTAATAAAATCTAGAATTCGATTGAATTCTCCATCAAAGATATAAAATTTCCACTACAAATTTTCATCATCTTTCGATATTTTTTAGAATTTTTGACACATCTGAAACTAAATCATGTCTCTCATCTTATGTGATAAAATGGAAATGAAAGTTAGATCCTTAGATTTTGGTTTAAATTCTACAAACAACACAGCGTTTTCTAAGAGCGATGCAATAGTTATTTGGCACTGTACATGGAGGTAATGTAAGAAGGAAATTCTGTCACAAAGGAACGCTAGAAAAACTTTCAAAACTACCATCAGAATGAAAAGCTATCCTAGTAGGACTGCACGGTTGTATGATGATCACATTTTAGATCAGAATTGGCATCGGTCCTCAATCTGTAAAATCTGAAATTTCTTTGGCTTCTAGCACCATACTAGGAAAATTCATGAAGCTAAAATTCACGTATCAAGATGTATTTGACTCTTCGAAGTTTCCAATGCATGGTAATAACTTCAAAGGACAGTTCGCAAAAAATATACAATGTTTTTAGTTTCTACACATATGCTTAGCTACATGACGCCACAATGTAGCAACAGTATCTGCGGAACTTATAAATCAAAGCATGGTTAGGAAGATATCCTCCATCCTTCTGTGAGAGGAAGGAAGAGCAGCAGATCACTTTTGCTACATAGCTAACAACATTTTCTCTGTAATCTCAACCGAAAGTAAGAAAATATCTTCAGAATTTTTAGGAGACGAAAAAGAGGCACAAATTCTAAAGTTGAAACAAGTACACAGTTCAGGGTGTTAGTGGTTGATTAAAAATAACCTTTGGTTAAATCTATCACCTATTAAACCCATAATACTTTATGGTGATTATTGAGAAATAAATTAACACTAAAATCTTGGATGCGTACCTGAATTCACATTGTCACTTGACTCCTTGGAGTTTGGGGTGACCTTCTAGATTAACACTCATTTTCTGATCCTTTGGTTCATGGGATGACACACGATTAGACTAATCATCATATGCCATCCCATGTTTGATTGCATTTTATAATGGGATGCTACATCCTATCTAACCGAATTGATCCCCTATTCATGGGATAAAGTAATTCTACGGGAGAAGTGGTATTAGTCATTCTGGAATGACTAATAGATAGGATGATAAAATTTTAGGTTAATTTATCTTTATAAAAAATACAAATTTATACTCTTATAATTATATAACCCTATTCCCACATGATAATATAATATGAATGGACTAATTTGCCTCTACTACCAACGTAATAATATTTGGACTAATTTACCCTTATGAATGATTCAAATTCATATTGACTATTATATAATCATATTCTCACATAATAACATGATAAGAAATGGACTAATTAGCCCCCACTAATTATATTAAAATTTTTTACTAATTTGCTCCTATTTATTATTTTAAAAATTTTGATTTACCGCTTTTAATTAATTTATGTAATTTGCCATAGTAACATCATAATAGAAGGACTATATTGCCCTTGGACTAAATTACCCTTACTAAACTTATTTTCTAAACCAAATTCTATATAAATACATAATCTTATCAATTGGACTTTGTGAATAAGGATTTCAATAAGCTCAAACCCTATCCAAAGAAAAATCTTGTGACAACCCCACCTCCCCCTAAGGCATACCAGAGGGTTCGGCGGACCGCCTGCCCAACTCTCGCCAGGACTCACTCACTCGTATCTCACGCATACATCCATAGACAAGAATTAACATCGCAATTCAAACTTATAATATACATCGATGCACAAATCCAGATACAAAGCCTCTATACATCCAAAGTACTTCAAAGTGTATACAATCCAAGTACAAAATATCCTAAGGGAATGATAGCGCGAGCACAAATCAAAAGTCAAACAACTAGTCTATGTTAGTCTGTACACGTCTCACGCCTTACTCGTACCCCTGTAAGGAAAACAAAACTAAAGGAATGAGCTAAAGTTTAGTGAAGTTCCTGTAGATACCAAATTTTTGTCAATTTTTAATATTTTAGTGAATTTTTTCTATTTGATGAGTTATTTACTTTCTTACATTTTAATGTGTATTTTTCTCATTTTTTGCAAGTTTGTTTTAGAAAAAAAAAAACAAAACAAAAAAAAGAGAGAAAATCAAGAAATCAAAAATCTTCTCCTAATTATTGCTCTTTCACCAAATGCACTATTGATCCATTTTTGCACTCAAAATCTCCATGCACCTTTCTTTTCATTAGATGGAGAAAATCATTTTGGTGAACCTAACACTCAAACTCCACTTTTGGCTCAAAAAATACATCTCTCGGCTCTCTCCCTCACACAGCAGAGAGGACAAGAAAAAACGGAAACAGACGGAAGAAAGAAAAAAGCACTTCCCAACTCTCTCCCTCTCTCGGACTGGGCAGAAGAAAGAAAACAGAACAAAAAAAGAAAGAAAGCTCCCTCACTCTCTCGGCCATATCCCTCTCTTTGCTCACTTCACACAACACACCCACACACTATTCAGACACAAGGAGGCAGCCGCCGGTTGGACAAAGAGCTTGGAACTTCCTCAAAATTTTAGTCAAGGGATCACAACCTCATTGAGGTATTTTTTTCCAGCTTTTCCTTTTTTAATTAATTAGATTAAATGCATGTTTGGCTACCTATTTGTCTCTTCCTTTCACTGATTTTTGTTGCTATTGTGATGTTGTTGAAGTTTTTTGGGACAAGCCTGTATAAAAATTAAGAAAAAAGAAACGGTGCTGTGAATGCATGCCAAATGCTTGATAAAATGCCGAAATGGAAAAATGGATTTAAAAGCTGAATATTGTGCATGTTGTTGTCAAAACTGATGACCGTTTGCTAGCACCAGGCCTGGAAATGTTTGCTTATCTAAATTTTTTGGAGTTTTGAGCTTTAAAGGCATTGAAATATTTTCTTCATTTTTGGGGCTGTTTTGACTTAATGCATCATTTTGTTGTTGTTTACCTGTCAAACTAAGATTATAGTTGTAATGTAGAAGTTATAAGGAGGGTTTTGGCATAATTTTTATGATGATGGAGGTTTAAAGGTTTTAAGAAAATAAAAACTGGACTGATTTCTTGGCTTTTTGGCCACTTTAGGGTCAATTTTTGTTAAAACTAAATCTGGAAATGGAATCTACGCGAAAAATGGAGTGGGGAGGTGTATTTTAAGAAATTTTGGCAATCGGAGAGGTTGCCGGCGACCGGCGGTCTGGCGGTAGGGGTGGGCACGGGTCGGGTACCCGCCCCGAACGACAATTGGCTGACCCGACCCTAACATGTCGGGTCACTAATTTTTTGATCCTAATCCGCTCCGATTATCCTCGGGTATCCGAAAATCGGATACCCGAAAAATAGGGGTGGGTCATAGGGTACCCGCCCCTACCCAAAAAAAAAGCTCACTTGGACATCTTTTTTTTTTTTTAGACTCCAACTTAAATTCATTACTAAATCATCAGTTACAAATGTATTCAACATTCCTTTGCATCAGCAACCAATCAGAGTAAGAAAAGCACAACAAAAGCAATAAAAGGAATTGAGCAAGACAACAAGAGCAAATGAAGAGCACACAAATTAATTTACACTAAAAAGGAGAAAAAAATTCACAGTGCCCACGGAATCACAATGCCCACAGATAATACAATCACAATCCAAAGTCTAAATACCTCACGGAATCAACCCTTAGCAATATGAAATTAGGAGAAAACTTGATACCTCACAATCTCACATTGCCCAAATCTAAATCAATATTATACAATATGCCTAAATACAAAGCATCAAAATGCGATGCTAAAAATAGATAAGGTCGATAATGTTTGGGTGGTGGGCACATCTTTGGTTTTCTTAGTTTAGATATTCGGTAATCTGCCATTCTGCCTACAACCTTGTTTTAGGTTGAATTTTCTTATTTTTTTTCCCTAAAGGGATGTCTAATTATTAGTTGCTCCAATATTTGCTCAATCGGCATTCTCCAAAAAAAAAAAAAAAACCTGCAGATGAAGCCTGAAGGTCGGCGTTGGCTTGAGAAATCGAAATCGAAAGTCCCTGTTGAATCATCTGCTTGAGGCTTGAGGCTTGCAGGCTTGAGTTCAACTTGACAAAATTGAAGAGATAGAGAAAGGAGATGTCGATTGTCGGCTGAAGGTTGAAGAGAAGGAGAAGGAGAAAATGAACTGAGGGAGAGGAAGTGTCGGCTGTAATCTGAAGACCAATGGATTGATTTAGGTTAGGGTTAATAGTAATTTAAAATATTATACAATTACCCCTATATTTTTAATATTTATATATTATACCCCCCGGGTTGGGTACCCGCGGGTTTTTACTTTTACTATCCGTATCCAAATTCGAATAGTTAGGGTACCCCACCCTATCTGATCCGCTGATAGAAATCGGATCGGATATCCTATTTTACGGTGCGGATCGGGTCGAATTTTTCGGATTTTCGAGTTTTCAGATTTTTTTGCCCACCCTTATTTGGCGGTGGCGCGCGCGGGCCGGCCGAAGAAGCTTCAGCTGGCCGAAGAAGAAGGGAAGGAAACGGCTGGAAGTGGAGGAAGAGGAAAGAAAGAAAAGAGAAGAAGAAAAAGAAAAGAAAAAGGAAAGTGGTTTGAGCTAATTTTATTTTATTTTGAGTGGGCTTGTTTCTCATTTTGGGTTGGGCTAGAAGGTTAGACCCATGCTTTATTTTTGGTTGGGTTTGAGTGATAGAAGACGGGCTGGCCTGTGTGTTTTGGCCTGGACTTTCGGCTGGGCTTAGGTAGTTTTCGACCCAAAGAAATAAATAATGGCCCAGTGGCCTGTTTTCTTAAGAAGATCTGATTATGATTTGCACTTTGGCCCCTAATCTTTGGAGTAATTTTATTGTGGCCCAGAACATTTTAAATTTCTTTCACCTAGGTCCTTAAATTAATTGCACTTTGGTTCTTGAACTTTATCTTTCAATTAATTTTGACCTCTGAACTTTGGAAAAATATAATTTTTGTCCCCAAAAGTTTTTCAATTTTTGCAACTCAATCCCTGGTGAATTTTGACTCTCTTTATTATGATTGCTTCTTTTCTTTAATAGCTAATTATGTTACTTTTGAGTATGTTTAACTTGTAATTTTTAGATATTCTTAAATTTATTTACGTTTGATATATTAAGGTGAATTTTCATTATTATTATTACTTTTCAATTAAATTGGTGTCATGATTCTTTTGTTCATTTTGAATATAAATAGGGCAATTTGACTCCGTTTAGTCACCACTTCAAAAGGGAGGTACCCTATTATTATTATTTCAATGTCAATTATATGCTCTTATGTGCTCCTACGTGTTCCTATGTGTTTATATATTTTCATATGTTTTGTTTTTTTGATTTAAATGTTCATTCGAATTTTCTTATATTTGTTTAGTTAATTCTTATAATTATTCGAGAGGCATTTAATTACTTTATAAATGTAATAGATAGGATAATTAGATTTGTTTTTATTATATTTTTCCTTTTTAGATTGTAGTTAGGTCCCCTGTTGTAATAGATAGGGTAGATAGGATTTTCTTATTTTCCCGTTTTAGATTGTAGTTAGGCTCCCCGATGTAATAGGTAGGTTGTGTGTTTATGTGGCTTATGTGTTATATATTTTACCCGCTTTCCTTAGAATTTTTGTATTTAGATATTATGCTTATGTATTATGTGCTACGTGCTCTTACATATTTATTTGTTTTAATTTATACCTTATTTGTTTTACTATGAATTGTTAATGCATAACGTCACCACACTAGTCCAACACTAGTTGTGGCTTCTCCCTCCGCTTACTTGCTAGTCCAACGCTAGGAAAGATTTTTTGAAATGGGTTAGTCCAACGCTAGACCCTTAGATCGTTCGTGCATTAGACTCATTTTTGTGTGATATTCATTATATTTTCACGCATATTTTCATTTTTCGGATCTTTTTCCATTTGTATGATATTTCCTATTATATTATCCCCTATCCTCTATATGTGTTAATCATGTCATTTAGAATTGATTTCATTTAGAACATTGTATAATAAGTTAGCTCATTTGCTTGTGCATATTAGGAGAATTATTTTTCAAACATGGGAAATGAGTGATTATAACTTTTTAGTTTAAATATCCCATTAATCCCTGTATAAGAAAATTATTATCACGAGTTTTTGCCTCCCGTACCCTTTATGTTGCATTCCCTTTTTCTTTGATCACTTATATCTATGTATATAATATAATATAATTTCTTTTCTTTTAATTTCATCATTCGCATACTCGTGACACATTCAAGGAATTATTTTGATCTTTGCAATTAATGCGATTGGTTCAGTTAAACCCTTGAATGGACATTTTGTCCCTTGCGATATTTTTATAAATTTAGATTTGCATCCATGTAGGAAACATCCAAACATGATAAAATTAAGGGTTAGATTAGGAAAATTTTGACTAAACCTCGCAACTAGCTTAGACTAGATTGAAAGGGTGCCTTAGGTTTGAGTTGATCGAACTTTTGCCTACCCTTTGTTCAATCGTGACTCTCGAATCCATTTTCTCTTGTTTTTCAAAGACCTGGAGTTGTTAAAATGGGTTTTGTTTTATTTTATTTTTATTTTTGTCAAAAAATATTTTCTTTGAGGTGACTTGGTACACCCAAACTCAATACCAAGTGGCAACTCCTTTTTTTTTTTTTCTTTCTTAAAAACCCTTTTAGACTAAATTTTGGACCCAAATTGTCGCATTTTTTAAAGTCCCATTTTAGGTCCTTTTCACTTATTTTTAAATGAAAATCATATCTTTTATAAATACCTTTCATTTTTATTTTTTTATCGCGAAAAATGGGGCGCGACAGTTCCAAATATCAAATTGTCCATCAAATAAACAAAAGTAGCATAATAGTGCAATAGCAAGCAAAATAAGTCAAGAAATGAATAACAACACTTCATATAGCCAAACACTAAATTTTTCACATTTCACATATAAGGATACAGTTGCTCATATATCGACGCCACCATAGCTTGATCGATTGGTAGTTGACACTCTGTCAACTTTCAAGTCAGAAACTAGTCCCGTAGAACACCACTTAACTCCATTATCCGTCCACTGATCAAACCGCTTACTGGGCCCGAACTCCACAATAAACACTGGTGGTAATACTCGAGTATACCGATTAGTCGAGAAGATAACACTCCACTCGATATCACTAACTACCCAGGGTTCGTTAGCTAATCGACCAGACCCTTGCCGGCTCGACTCGACAAATTAGTCACAGGGTTTCTGGAATTCCAGGCAAGATACAATTCATAAGCATGTATAGCAATTCAATTGCAATTGATGAACGAGAACAAATAACATTAGGGCAAATGTGATAAAGTACACCATTGCCCCATCAATTCACTTATATCTATATCATATAATCATATTGGTCAAATATAGGACACAAATGTCAAGTCCAATTAGATATTTGGAAGCACTCACCAAAATGTAGTGCCTCAGTGATCCCGTTTGGGTTGTACTTCGGGTTTGGAGTCCAAATCTGCGATAAAACCTTGTTTAAGAACTTTGAAAAGCAACTAAGGTTCGAAACTTCAACGTTTCATTCAATAAGAATCAAGTAATTGAAATTAGTTTGGAGAATATTCGTGAAATACTTACTCGCTTTTCAAACTGGGACATTTTGTAGCAATTATACTTGGAAATACCATTTGAGTTGAAAGAATGAGGAAAACGTATTTCTAGTAGTCGTTATTTCATTTTCCCAAGGGTACAAGTTCGGTCAAGTTCTAACTTATATACCTCGATAAAAGAAGACGCGAATATCTTAGATGGTTCAAGTGGTATTCGTTCTCAAGCCTTACTCAAGTCGCAAGTGTTTCTACCTAGTCTTCAAGCGTAAATTTGGGCAGCACGCCCTTTATATTTACTTATTTTCCAGCCATTTATGACTTCATTCATTTCCTCAATTAGTCCCAAAGTCACACACAAAATAATCTCATTTCAATAGCCGTTCAATAGACTCAACGTCATACAAGTACCAAACCAAGTTAGGAACATGTGCGGAAATGAAGTTTGATTTAAGAAACAAAAGACAGATTTGACGTTGTTTTACGGAACAGACACAACCTAAGCTACGCTTATCGGATTGGTATGCAATTCATACCGTTTCGAAGCTAAGACAAAGGCCTACAATTTTGATGAAGACTACTCAGTCCAGTTCGTAGTGTAGCTAGGTCAAAATTTTCATGTACAAAACCAGAATCTCACAAACAGGTTAGCGAACCGCACTATGGTTAAACGATAATAATTCAGGATACCGAAGTCCGATTGAGGCGTTTTTAAGGGCGTTGGAAAGCTAAGACGTAGCACTACAACTTATATGTTTTGACCAAACGCTAAGTCAGTACGCATCAGGGTGAACAGACGAGGTCAGATTGGTGAAATGTCAAAACTGTCCCTAAAGTGCTACCTATGGCAGTCAGGGGTATTTTTGTCTTTTCACATGGTACAGTGCTCGGATTGAACTGAAATTTTATAGGCAGCTATAAAACATCATTATCTACAACTTTTATGTTTTATGCTAAGCCTAATTCGGCCTCCAACCTAGTCAAACAAAACCAATCAGAACAGGGGAAGTGAAAAACTGAAATCTGGAATTTAGGGTTTCAAAGGGAAATCTCTTCATTTCTTGCTTAAATCACTACCACAACCTCTTGTACAAGCTTGCATATACCATATACCATCCAAATAATAGAAATTTCAAGTGAACCATTCAAAGCCTAACTCAAAATTCATCACTACAATCATCCAAAATCACATGAATTAAGCATCACAAGCAAGATTACAAGTTACTACTCAACTTAGACAAGACTAAGAGAAATAAATGTAATGGTCAGCCCATATACCTCTCAAAGATGCTTATAAGAGTTATCCACCACCTCCTCTTGTAAACCTCTTGCACACCAAGCTTTCCAAGTACTCAAAGAAAGATTTAATCGGTTTAAAATCTTGTTTTTTCCACTCAAATGGCTCAAACTCAAGATGAATTGAAGTTGTTTTCTCTTGCTCTCTCTCTCTCTCTTGCTCACGGCTGGTAGGAGGAAAATGAGGAGAAATTGTGTGTTTTGTGATGATAAATATGGAGGAAAATTAGTTAGGCAAGAATCCATGGATGGCCGCCACTTGTCGCCACCAAAATCCATTTCAATTTATTTTCTTTTCCTTGTATTTTTGGGTCAACATTTTCGGCCAAGGGAGCTGAGGATGAGAGAGATATTTTGCAACAATATCAAGGATATGTAATGGTAGGGAAGTGGTAGTCAAGTGGAGTGTTCAATCAGTAGTGAGCGATACCCGTCGGTTTGGCCGATTTTTCTTAAATCGCATATACGAGGGTTTTAACTTATAATTTACTAACTTATTATTATCACTTCTAATCACACACTTAATATCATCTAAAACTCACTCTCAATCACCAAATTTGATCCACACTCCGTATCGGATAATCACACTACGGATAGGTGTAAAAAAACCCTAATTCGCACTATCTTGAAAACAAAAGAAAAACCCTTAATTCTATGTTCATTTACACTTATTGTGGGGTGATTGAGTAGTAAGACTATTATACAGTAATATTTCTCAAATAAAAGGGCATTTTTAAGAAAAATATAAAGAATTTGCACGTCCTCACAAATCTACTATAGTAGCTTGAGTTCGGCACCTATTATTTAATTGAATTTCAAAGTTATGTTCAAAAACTTGGTCAAAATCTATTTTTAAGGTCTCAAAACCCTTGATTTACTTTATAATTCTAAAGTTTCAAACTACTCTGTTTTAATAAAAGCTATAAATATTAAATTATTTTGTTAAAAAATTAAGTTAGTTTATTAATATTTAATAAAATATTAAATTATTTTATTTAAAAAATCTACAAATTAAGGGGTATTTTGGTCATTAAAATAGTAATCTTACCTCATCCAATCTCCAACCAAACACATGATAGAATTATTTTTCAACATATCTTATCCATCTCAGAATCAACCAAACACTAGATAATTTGGATAATTTATCCTGGAATGACTCAGCCTAGGATTAATAATCCGAAAATGAGTCATCTCATTTCATCCGGTCCATGAACCAAAGGGGCCTGAGAGAGTCTTTTAGTTTTTCTTTAGTATCTTTCTTGCTGATGGAATATCAAGAAAGAACTATTTTGTGATACTAAACAACAAAATAATACGTGTCACCCGAGAACCATAACTCTACTTATAGGTAAAAGTTCAAACTATAATTCATCACTTTAATTGGATTTAATTTTATATAACAGTCTACAATGCAAAATTATTCACATATAAGTCCAATGTTGGATTAAAAATTCAACACAGGGAACTAAAGATATATCTCTATCAGCTTCTCTTGGAATCAAGTTATACAGGCATCCTACAATCATCCTATGACAATCATCTCAGTAGTTTAGAACCATAAGACTATAAGAGCAAACGGACATGGCTTCCGTACCTTTTTCCTACTTGTCTTAGTTGACGCAATGTTGTATCAATAAAAAGGTCCTTATATATCATCAGATGATAAAAAGCAAAACAGAAACAATTAGCAATGGAAAATACAAGAAATTGTATTTCAGCGAAGGACTAGTTTGCCTCGGACAACATGGTCCAGTTGGCCAACATAGAACCAGATTGTACGCAGCATGTAGCATGACCAAGGGGGACTTCCTCCCTCCGTAAAATTCTGTCATTCAATTCTCACTCATAAAAATGATAACAAGATCAAAATAATTGCAATATCCATTCTCAGATCGCTAGAGAAACAGAAAGTTAACATAAATCAAGTCATACTAATGAAAGAAGGGAAACTTGAAAGTCTTACAAACATGGGGTTTCAACTTTGGTGGAAGCAATAATAGACAAAATGTCCAAGTTCCATTCACTTAGATTAAATTATCCAATGATTTTTACTTCACAGACATTTGAAGCCACCATTGTCAGAACTCAGATCTCCTAGGAATAAGATTATCCAGATTCCAAACCAACATCTATTGACTGCCGCGACTTTCATTTTCTTCACCTTGAAGAGAGGTCCACTTGCCCTTTCCAGAGGGTAAACTGAAACAAAGAACAGCATGTTACTTCAACCAACCACAGGGATTGAAATTAGGCTTTTGCATTTGCTAGCGAAACTAAAAAAACAGATCCTGATGCAGTTGATATTGTAAGTATTCATACTAATTAGCATATACTAGAAAACTTGTGCCTTTGTCTGCTTATATAGCATTTAGTGCAATTCTTTTCTTCAACTAGACAGCCTGTATAACAACAAAAAATATGATCAACAAATCCTACATGCTGTCCTTAACTAATTATAAGTAACTAAATCCATTCACATTCAACTAAAGAACGCTTTCCTTTAGAAAAGAGGAAATGTGAATTGCACATTATATATCTATCAGAGTAGCGTACGTTTAGGAAAGCAGAACCAGACCTTTAAATACATAGCTCCAATATTCAAATCTATGAAGTAACAACTCATCAGTAAAATGATCATTATTTGAGTGGTGACAAGAAGCAACACCGAGCAGAGGATTTTATAAATTGATAATAGATAAAAGTACATAAAACGTCATGTTAGGTGAACACAGACAAAATCATAATTTACTCAAATGCAAATAGAATAGTAGGCCCAAATTCTAACCAGAAATTATGCAGTGATCAGAAATCCATGTCTGAATGGTCAATGAGGACCTTCAATTCATATCCCATTCCAAGTTGTTCATCTTGAAGTGATTTCACTGACTCTTCAACAGTGTGTGTACACAGTTGCACCTCAATCATTTCCAGAGTACAGCTCTCCGCAAAACCAGAAGGAACCTCCTTAAGCTGCCTGCAACTTCGCAGAATTAGGTGTTGAAGCTGTGGCAGGTGATCACTAGAGGCATTCCATTGAGCAACGTTTAGGCTGTCGAGCTTCAAAAATTTCAGTTTAAGGAACTCTCCTCCTTTCATTTCCCACACTTTCCCCTCAAAGGCTCTTGAAAGTAATTTGAGAACCTCAAGGTTAGGCAATCTCCCAATCTCCGAAATTGAATCCCACGGTAGGCGGAATTTTGACAGTGTCAACTTCTTGAGATTCAATGGGAACTCAAACTTACAAGGAAGAGCAATCCTACCAGAATAGAGTACATTGAGGGACTCGAGCTCTGTCAGAAAGTTCAGCACTGGAAAATGATTGCACTTCCCACTATCATCCCGTAATTCAGAAAATACACAGCTTAGTTTCTGAAGTTTAAGTAATTTCCTCATGATATCCTCTGTACCTTTTCCACAAAGGAGGTATGGGCAGGAAAGACTGACCAGATTAAGTGCTTGAGAAGAAGATGTGCTTTCGCTGTCTTGCAAGGCGATGGCAGCATAATTATTTACATGGACGTGTCTCAACTTTTCCATGCTCCAAAGAGTATAAGGTAGTAGAACTTTACCTTTCAATCCCTTCACGAGCAAGCTTTCAAGAACCCGGAGATTGGATATTGATGCTGGAATAGTGTCTATATCACCACAAAGAGCTAAAAATCTCAAACGGACCAACAATTGTACTTCAGTGGGGAAAGAACTCCCCATATTGATGGATTCCAAATCTAGCACTTTAAGGAGTTTAAAATTGTCAAAAATGAAGGTGATGTCGTAGGGACATCTAGGATACAAATCACTGGTGGCAAAGTACAGTAGAGACTGGACATGTGGCCCAGAAGGCCTTGACATGACAAAATGATTCCTCTTGGAACAAATAGACACCCTACGTTTCTCATATTTTTGGGAAATTGGTGGACAAAAATAATTGGGGTCAACACCGTAGTCTAAATCCATATGAGAAGAAGGAAAAAGCTCATCATACCCATTTTTCCATTGCAAGAAGTTTTCTTCTTCACATTTTTGCAGGCATAAGGTTCGCAACATGTCATGAACATGACATGTTTTGACACCTCCAAGCGATCGCCTTTTGGAAGCTGTTACTAGGCTTCTTCCAATTAGATCCCTCAAGTATCCCTCTGCAACATCTTCCTTGCTGTCCAGCCCATTATTGGGTATAAATCCTTCAGCTATCCACAACCATGTCAACTTCCTAACTGGAATGTTTTTATCCTCCAAAAATACTCCAGTATATAGAAAGCAAGGCTTCAAATGGTTAGGCAAATATCTGTAGCTTAGCTCTAGTATGTCCATGCACCCCGTCATAGGATCATCCACAATGTGTGAGCAAATGCTTTCTGAAACTTGTTTCCACCAGTCTGGTATCATGTCTGTCCTTTCAAGGAGACCAGATATTGCAACAACTGCAAGAGGAAGTCCTCTACAGCTTTCTGCAATTTTCTTTCCGACTATCACTAATTCATTGGGGCACTTTTTCGTGTAAAACAACTTCTTTTGCAACAGCGTCCAGCTTTCATCATCAGACAGTAGCCGAAGGGGGTGAGGAGTACTATCCGCTTTCAATTTTACCGCCACATCAAAGTGCCGACTCGTGATCAGTATTCTGCTTCCATTGTTGTCATTTGGAAATGATCGTTGGAAATCGTACCATGCCTCAGTGCTCCAAATATCGTCCATAACAATGAGGTACCTTTTCCCCTTTAGGCATTGGTACAACTTCATCTCTAAATCTTCATCACTCATTTCAAGGATATCATCCTTAAGTTCCACAATTTCACCTAAAATCTGAAGAAGCAATTCTCTTCTTCGATATGTGTGGGAGACATAACACCATGCACGAGCGTGGAACTGATAGGTAACTGAAGGATCATTATACGCCTTCAAGGCTAAAGTTGTCTTGCCGAGTCCAGGCATGCCAACAATTGAAACAACATCTAGCTGTGGTAATCCAGCTGTAAGCCTATCAATGATCAATTTTTTTTCATCGGTGAGATCAATCACAACTTCATCAATCATGGGAATCTTCGCTGGTGATACCATATTCATTGAAGAGGTGGGAACATCATGGATGCTGATGGTATGTTCATTCGTACAGATTTCTGTGGCCTGAACCTTAAAAAGGTTGAGATCTTCCAGGAGATCAGAAAGCCATAATGGATGATACCATCGCAAACAATTGCCAACCACAAACGTTTCAATGAGATATTCTGCCTCAAGTGATACTTGGATAATGGACGAAACAAAACTTTTCAAATCCGGACGGTCATTATACTGCTCTTTAATATCACTGAGGAAGGATCTCAAGAACTCTAAGTCTCTGTGAACAGCATGAACTTGATGCCTCAAGGAAACAAGAAATCCCGCTTCAGAGTTTAGCAGCTCGCTGAGATCTCCTAAAAGACAATCAATGAAGCCAAATCCTTCTGTCTTAGGGAAATGGGATTTTGATGACCTTCGAACAGGCATATAAATCTCTTTGATCTTTGCATTAACAAGGTCCATCTTTCTTACTAACTTAGGAAGCACATGACTGAAATTCCCCACCGCATGTTCTGCAATATCATTTTTGAGAAGAGAGTAATAAAAAAGAGAAGCAACCCTTGCTACTGACTCTGCATCTGTTAAGATTAGTTTCTCATCATCCTCCAGCGGACCCATCAAATAAGTTCTAAGGACTATCAGCCCCAGATCGAGGCTTTCCATTTGGTTCTTCACATTGACGGTGAGATTTGGATGTCCATCAAGAAGCTCTTCCAAACGTAGCCGGCCATTGATTATGAGATCTGGGTTTCCATCGAGAAGCTCTTCCAAAAGTATCTCAGTCTTCAAAAGTTGAATCTTGCAGTGCAACATAGTTAGCTCATGTTTGAACTTGTCTTCAGTGACTGACTTGGCATGGAACGATTTATAAACAGAGACAGCCTTCCCAGCCACAGGTTTGATATGCAACCAGACCAGCTTAGGAGCTTTGCTTTTCCATTTGGATGCATATCTTTGATAACTTTCCAAATAGAAGAGTCCCTCATGGAAAGAATCAATACGATTCTCAAGGAGCTCCAAACTGATCCTTTTCTTTAGTAGCTCATCCAGGAATACTTCCACTCTGAGAAGCTCAATCTTTTCAAGCAACCTAAAAAATGCAGATACATTTGTGCTAAATATGTATCCTGTTGACTCTCCTATCTCATTAAACAAGTCACCAAAATATCCAAGCCTGGAAATAGCTGCTGTAATGTCCATTATAAGCAGCTTTAGATCAGATTTCTCTGGTTCTCCAACTTCAAGGACGAACATTATCAGGTGTTCAAGCCCTTTGAAGAAGGTTTCAAGTTGAGGATCCTTCTCAGGAAAGAGAAAATCGACAAATGTTTCAACTGGAGTAGGGATTGATGTCCAGGTTTTCACCAAGGAATAAGGCCTGAATAATTTCAGAAACAGCTGTACAACTTCTGTAGTATCCAGCTTGAATGCCTTCAGCAGATCATGAAGCATAATCGACAGCTCCTCGGTCTTGTCTTCTTCCATTTGGTCAATCCAGCACAAGCAACAAAAATGTGCAGTGCGGACCAGTAAAGCTCCAAAATGAGTCAAGAAATCTCTGTCTAGATCAAGAGAAAATCTTACCATAGTGCTGATGAAGGTTTGGAGACGTTTAAGCATCTTGGACATGGTTTCGACTTTTAGGTGCATATATTCTAACATCTTGCATTTCCCACAATAAAGCACCCGGACAACCTGCTGTAGATTTTGGCAGAAGAGACTGCAGACACCAGAACGGCTTAGGGGATGGTGCGATTGAAATGAATGGTTGGATGCAATGCGTTCATAAGCTGCCTTCATCTGAGGCCTGAAAAGCATAAGCTTTTGTTGCAACTTAGACATTGCAACTCCATAATCACCCCTTGTAAGACCTTTGTGAACCATGGACTCGTATTTCTCAGGATCAGCTCCAAAATCGCTGCTTATTTTACCGACACCTTCTTTCTTGGAAGCAACTCGAAAATCATTAGTTGCCTCTTTCAAAGCAGCATCAAGGTCCCGGTCCATCGACCCCAACTCCCGACCAACACCAAACTTCATGTCAGCGTCACTCAAATATGCGACGTAGATCAGAAGCATTCTCCAGAGTCTCACTTCCGCTATGAGGATCCCAATTTGATGATTATCATCCGGCTGACCTGACAATAACAGCCTTTTCCGGATATCCAGCTCGGCCAAGAGAGAATCAACAACACCAGTGCAAGTTGGATTCTCGCTCTTAATAAGTTTTCCAAAAGATTCCATGGGAAGTTGCTGAAACGAGCTCTAAGAGCCAGCTGCCAAAAACTAGTACTGGCAAGAAAGAGGGAGGAGAATTGAGAAGAAATGGGATGGTTGAATGAGTTATAGATTGAGATAGAGGGCACAACAGAGAAAGACGTGACATTATTTGTGATCGTAGAATTATCTAGAAAAGATAAGGTTGTTGTTTCAAAATATCTAAGATAAACATTGTAAAAAGCCAGTACTAACTCGCCTAGATTACTAGCGGATGCTAGGGTGAATAGTTGAAGTTATAAATGAATCTATAATCCGTCAGTAGGAAAGCAAGCAAAAATCAAGAGTGCAGTAGCATACTACACTCCCAAGTAGGGGTGGCAATTTTTGACACGACTTGAAAACACGACACGAACCTAATACGAAATTAATGGGTTTGGGTTGAGGTTTCGAGAATTCGGGTTAGAATCGGGTTGGAACCGATGAATCGGAAAAGAAAACAGGTCGATTTTGGGTTAACTCGTGGTGACTTGATATGACCTGATATGACCCGTTTACGAATTAAAAAATAATTTAATAAACATAAAAATAATTCTATCTAACTAAACTAAGTTATTCTTTTTTTCAAAGGCATTAATTACTTAATCCTAAATGAATTTATTTAATTTGTATGAACTTGAAATTATTATATTTGGACAAATAATATATTATATTATTTTTTACTTTTATACTGTTTTAATTTATTTTATATTTTGTTTGGGATAAAACACTTTTATGGTGTTTAATTTATTTTAGATTTGGTTTGGAATTATTTATTTAAATTTTTATTATTTGATTATGTAATTAGTTTTGTGAGAAATTGATTTTATTAGAAATTACAGTGATAAATTAATAAATTAAAATTAAGTTTCGGGTCGACCCGCCAACCCGCCAATCTGAAATTTTCGGATTCGGGTCAGCATACCTGACCCGTCACGGGTTGGTGGGTCGGGTTCGGGTCAACAGATTTTCTGACGGGATTGACCCGAACCTGACCCGCCAACCTGATTTGGACCCGAATTGCCACCCCTACTCCCAAGTCCTCCGGTACGTGTCTTCCCCGTTGTAATCAGAAGTCTATCTTCAACAAAATTAACTTGTTTACCAAATCCTTTAGCACATTTAATCCAACTAGCAAATACTGCACGTGACTATAATAATTCAAATATATTTTGATAGCTACTAAAATTTTTTGTGAAGTTTTGAGTACCTACCTTATAATATAATCATGTGAATATAATAATCCAAATATAATACTTTTGTAGCTATTTAAATTTGTTGTAAAGTTTTGACTATCTACCTCATAGTATAATTATGCATGCTTTTCAATTTCTTTAACCAGTTTTGGTTGTAAATATTATTCAAATTTGAACTCTTTGACCTAAAGCTATTAGAACCTTTTTTGAGCTTTTATTGATTATAAATTTGGGTTGAACTTTATAACAATTGTTAATATTATCATGTTTTACCAAAGGTGTTGTGATTCCCCTTAAATTATAAAATTGTACCTTTTGTACAGTTCGAAATAATGTTGTTGAGAAGGAAATATATATACATATATATATATATATATATATATATATATATATATATATATATATACATGCATATACCAAGTATGCATATGAGAAGCAAATCTAATTTGCAAGTGCTACTAAAATTTTAAAATGGGCATTAGAATACAACATAAATTGATTTGTTTGATCTTGATCATTCTAATTATTGAATTATGCATCTACTTTCCTCCCCCATGTGTTCGCAAGCTCATTTATCAGTTGGTGTTCAATATGTCTTTTTCCAATTGAAAATAAAATCTATGATGGACTTTCTAGTAAAATTATCAGAATTTAATAATTAAAAAACTAAGATTTTGTTAAATTATTAAACACTTCCTAAATATTATTTGCAACATCAATGTTTATGAATACTGATTATTTAATTGTAGAATTAGAATCGGTTGATTATTCAAGAATAAAGTGCTTGAATGGTATTTCTTTTTTATTTAGATTCAAGTTTTCTACAATTTTCGTCTCACATAAAACCTAATTCTTTGTAGGGAAGACAATTATTATTTATCATATTATATGAATTCAATGAATTAGCTTTTTTACGAAGTTCTTTTGTAAGAAGTGAGTTGAGCTATTTTTTTAATATTTTGACACCATTTTGAAAATTGTTTACATACATAGTTTTTGTATGTGAACTCTTTGTAATTATTTAATTCACAAGGGAATTTTTAATCCATCATATTTAATTATTTTTGTTTGAATGTTCGTTGTCATCAATTAAGATTTCATTGACAGATGTAGTTGGATATTCTCTTTTTCATTTTTCTTCTACTATTTTTATAATTTTGTTTGGAGACAATGCAACATAAAGCACAAACAACAATTATTCCTTTTTCCTACTAATTTGATAAATGTCATGTTTCATATGGATGCATTTAAATTAATCCATGGATTTTTCTCCCTTTTGTCTAAGACAAAAAGCTCTAATTACAATATCAAAATCAGTTTAGTTGATCATAGGTAAAATATAAGAAAATCTTTTGTTGTTTGCTTGGATTTGGGTGACATGAACTGTCATTTCAGTTAAAACTAAATTGTTTGCATGTTTGTTAGTTGCATGAATGTTTAACTGCTCTCTTTTATGTCTTGTTAGTCATTTTACTTTTCAATTTTTATATGAATTTGAATGAGATAAAGTGAAGTGTAACATCATTTATTGAATTTGGACTATTTGCATTTTATCTAAGTGCTTTTGTTGTTAATAAAGAATGTAATGATTCACAATGCTCAACCATTTTAGATAGGTTATTTAGTTGTCAGTTAATATTCATTTGTTTGAAATAGTTGGGGTTTTCTATTTTGCTTTTGGTTTTTTTTTATTTTTTCATATTGGTAAAAGTACATAATTGTGAAATTTGCTCTTACTATTTTTATGAAGATATGCAAATAAATAAGGGATCTTTTCTCCTTGTGTGTTCTCTTTTTTTTTCTAGAGAATATCTATATTTTGATATTGATAATAATGGCTGATGAGAAAATTTTCATACTTCGATTAAGAAATTTTGATACATATAATAATTGGAGACAGAGTCCAAGAATAGGTAAATAGTTTTTAATGGGCAATTTTTAATTGTAATTACTAATATTATTGAGATGTAATCAATTGGAGTGCTTTATTTCTTTTAATTGGTGGCACATTGAAATGCTATAATTCTAATTAAAATACATGAGCATAATTTAGAAATAATAAAAACTAAAATAAAAAAGTGCTTACACTTTTTAATGCCAAGATTCATACTTTTTATATAATAATGATATAAACTTATATTTACACCCTTGTACCCCAACAAAAGAAAAGCCAACTTAACCGCTAGAGCTAGACAACGTAGACAAAACTTGCTGTGGGAGTTTCAAGTTGAAAAGAACATAGGAGACTTGGGAAGAAAATGGAAGATATTTCTGACTTAGGCAGAAGAAAATGTGCTGGGAAAGGAGGTTTTGAAGATTGTGAAGATTGCAGAGTGATTTCCCATACTTCTAAGAAGCGAAATATGTAATCGAATGCGAGAGACGGAGGACTAGAAAATAGAAAATAATGATATTAACAAAAAAAAAAATCAACAACAACAATAACTTGTGGTTTAAACACACCCTAAGTGTGTGTAAATAAAAGAACATTACAGCAAAAAATTATGGAAGTCATTCAAAGTTAATGGAGGTCTTATCATATTGATAAAAAGAAAACTTTGTAAGGAAAAAAAAAGATGGAAGTTATTAAAAAAATATTTTTAGGCGCTACATGCATATATGGTATAGATAGATAGCAACAATCATAATAAAGGAATAACGAAAACAGTAAATTTGAGTAAAATTAACAGATTGTTTATTGAATTAATATAGTAATAGTAAGTAGCATGTCTGAAGATTTATTTTTTTTAACCAAAAAAAATTGATAGCCAGCCAAATTTGCGCCTTTGATGTATGTAAATTTATATGCCCGAAGTGAGAAACAGCCAGATTCTTCATGCTTTCCCATAAACCAATCCGCATGCTGCACTTTTTACTGATTAGATCATATTATAGAGGGAAGAAAATGTATTTTATTAGAGAAGTCAGAATTGCAAAGTTGGCCTACGATTTAATATTTTTGGTTTGAAGAAAAGACAAGGATACACAAAAGAGCCAGGAGAGGCCAATGGTTGCAGCTGATCAGAGATCCAAATCGACATAAGATAAGGGGGGTGGAGAGGGAATTGGATAATATCTACAGCCAGCCATCATTTATGTTCATCAAAAGAGAATTTTAGACAGACTATCAGCTGCTTGATTGAACTCTCGGGGGCAGAATTCCAGATCTGTTCCATTAGCTTTTGGCAATCCTCTATCAGGGGATCCATGTTCAGCAGCCTTGCTTGTTGATGCTTGGCTAAGCTGCCCACAGCACATTTAGCATCAGAGTAAATTAGTGAACAGGAGATTTTATTGGCAATAGCAATCGATAAACCAAGTCTCAAAGCACATAGCTCAGCACAAAGAGGGACTTCGAAATAAACCTTCGGCGCCAGCCACCTTGTTAATAACATTAGCACCATCAACATGCAGAATGACGTTTGCCTACGATTTAATTATGATAAAATTCTTTAATTTTGATCGGGTTAAATCCACACATCTACAATTGAAATCCTCACCCCTAGAACCAAAACGACAGAAAAGCTTATAGCATTTATGGTATTTTGTAGAAACTTTCTCAATGCCAAAAATCAGTTTTTCTGCTGTGAAAATTGATGGTGCTAATTTGGATTTATATTTTACATCATTATGAATTTTTTCAAATTCATTCACTTTGATGGCATTTATTTTTTCCTCTTGTTTGATAGGGAGAATATTTTTACCTCTTCTTATTATGTAAGGGAAGATGAGATTTTTTTTTCTTTCTCTTATCTAAATTGTGTTGGGAAAATTGTTTTACTTTTGTCGTATATTGCACTTAAAAGTTGATTAAAGTATATACTTAAAAAGCACTGGCTGCTGATAATTAGGATGACAGTATCAAAGAGCTTCAATTAATTAAATTTTGTTATTATCTTTCCAAACAAGTACTCTTTTATGAAATGCAAGTTTTTGTATAGAAAAAAAGTTTCTATCATACCCTCACAAATGGTATGGGGTATATTATAACCTTAATGCTAAGTGTGTGGATTTAAATTGAGAGGGTGTGGATTTAACTCTACCCTAAATTGAACAACCTTATGAAACTTTTTACATATGGTCTTTTCATGTCTAATTGCTTCTAATTTCTTGTTTATTTGTGAAAAAATTTTAAAGGTTCCATCACCTAATACCCACATGCACATTTCTTAAGGTATTAATATCCTTTTTTTAAAAAAAGATTTTTTAAAAAATTTTTTGGTCTAAGGAAGACTCCCAACCTTATTACAAGACAAAGGGAGAAAGGAAAGGATTTGAGAGTTGTATTTAGGAACCCATAAATTTACCGATTAATGTTCCTACCAGTTTTTAGTGTATTAACTTGTTAAACTAAACTAAATGAAGAAAAAATGTGTAGGAATGCTTGGTTACATTTGGAAAAGCCTAATATAGTAATCAACTTCAAAACTAATACCTAGAAAAGTCTCATATTTTAACCTTCTAAAAATACTTTATAAGGCTTCCAGGTTTCTTTTATCAACTATCATTTGCATAGCTTTAAACACTATGTACTCAAGATGCTCCTTTTTATTATATACAATAAAAGAAAACTTAATCCAAAGTTAATTAATTTTTATTCATCGGGCAGTTTTAGGCCACTAAATTATTAAGAGTCCATGTTTCGGTTGTTTATGTAATCATGACTAATTGAAATTAAGAATGTATTGCTTGAGTTCTTTTTGCTTGCAAAACAACTTCTTCTTCCTTCTTGGGAAGTATAATAGTATTTTTTTACTTGTTTGTTTGAATAAATTTCTCTTGTAAGTTTTGATAATAAATATTTTTTCTTTTGAGATTTTCTAATAAAAGTTTCTTCTCTCCTAAATTTTATAGTCAAAGTTTTCTCCTCTAGGATTTTCCTTTGAGAGTTTTTCTTTATTGTGTCCATTGCTCAAATCCAAACTAAAAAATTACGCCTCACGTGAATTTTGATTTGGAAAAATCATTCTCTATGGTTCAGAGTTTTTTTTTAAAAAAAAATTTCATCTAACCATTTTTGTTCTTGAGGATTCTTTGTGCTTACTAGTCCACACAATCCTTTTGTTATATTTACAACAAATTTGTTTGACGGTTTAGTATGCCTCTGTTGTGGAACGAGTTGCCCCTGAGTTCAGGGATCCCTCATCCCTATTGAAATAAGTTATTTAGAATTCAAATTTAGGTTATTTTCATGGTTCTATTGTTGTTTCCTATTTTTCGTTGTATTTTCTTACGAATTAGTATTAGTTGGTTTCCCATTCTAATTAGGTATTTAGGAGCTTTCTTAGTTCAAAAGCTACCTTATCTAGGTTTCCTATCCCTATTATGACTTTACTAGAAGTAGCTCTATAAATAGGCATATCTAGGATGTTTGTAATTATTCTTCCTTCATCAACTATTAATTAATGAATTCCTAATTGGTCTTTCCAATTTTTGATAGTTTTTTCTCATTATTGTTGAATCTTTGTTTCGTGTTTTGGGATTAGAACATGATTCATTCCCTTTGTTCTTTCTATTTATGGATTTCATTTGTGAAACAATTCCTTAAACATGGTTCCGCATCATGTGGTATCAGAGCAAGATTCGCTTGTGATGAATCCTGATTCATTCCATAGTAGTTTGGATCGTTTCGAGACTACCTTAAATCATGGTGAAGCACGAATAGACCGAATGGAACGTCTTCTTCATGAGCTATACGTAGAGTTTGAAGCAAACAATTACTCCAAGAGACCTGTACATCACTGTCGTCCGGTTGGGAGAATTGCTCTTGATGAGCCTAGTATTCGTGCAATCTGATTGAGTTCTCATAGTTATCAAATCTATGAAGATCGCGTTTGCGGGATCACTCATTGTCAGCATTTGATCTGTGAAACTATAACACCAATAATTGTAGGAAAATCTAAACCAATCATCCAGCAGTCCATGTATATGGCTCCCAATCTTTCACCAAAGGAAGAAGAGACCCAGAGAAATCAATTATTCTGAACCAGATGTAGGAATTCTATTTGATAATTGATGTCGGTAGTTTTTCAAATATGGTTTCTAAGGAATTGGTTGATAAATTAAAATTGTCTATCAAAGAGCATCCAAAACCTTATCGGTTGGTTGGATAAAAGGGGTTGAATTTGTTGAGGTAAATTTAAGATGTCGTGTTTCATTTTCAATTAATAAATATATTGATGAAATTCTACGTGATGTTGTGGATATAGACACTTGTCACATATTGCTGGTAGACCATGGCAGTATGATGTCGATGCAACACACAGTGAATGTGACAATATATATATATAGTGAATGCAACAACACATAGTGAATGTGACCATGGCGTTATTTTTATGCCGTTGATGCTGAGTTTGCAGCCTAAGTCCCCTACTTCAGTTCAAAATAAATTGCTCAATAATGTGCATGAAAATTGTGAAGTAACTACAGGTATAAAGGGAGTTGATAGTGCCGCGTCTTGGCAAAGGTTCCTGATTGAAGAACCCCAAGTAAAGACACTGAGATTTTGGAAGCCGAAAATAATTTAGCTCTTCGACAACAGATGCAAGCGTTCATGATTCTTCAACCATGAAGGCCAATGACTTAAAAGAGCTATTAGCTAAATTTGCTTAGCCAGTTGCTGTCCTGGATCTTGAGAATTTTACTTTTGGTAAGGAAATTATTTTTGACAAATTTTCTCCAATTGAAGAATATTTTCCTGTGAAGACCTAGATATTTGAGTTCCTTATCAATCGGGAAAATATCATAAAATTTGTATGAACAATGAAAGCTGGTGAAATTATAGGAGTTGATCTTTCCATACGGTTCCTAGGATCGCATGGAGTTTCTTATAAGCATGAATGGGTGCTTAGATTCCATCACAAGTATCATCCTTACAAGATTTGTAGGAGAGTGATTGCTGTAGTTTCTCATAGATTGTGTGTCAAGCTCCCTCGTGGAACTCGAGGGTGAGTTCTTTTCAAGCGAGGGAGTTTGATGTAGAACGAGTTGCCCCCTGAACTCAGGGACTGTTTGTCCCCATCAAAATAAATTATTTAAAATTCAAATTTATGTTATTTTCATGGTTTTATTGTTTCCTATTTTTCGATGTATTTTCCTAGAGTTTAGTATTAGTTCGTTTCATGCTCTAATTAGGTATTTTGGAGCTTTCCTAGTTCAGAAGTTACCTTATTTTATAAGTTTCCTATTCCTATTATGTCTTTACTATAAGTAGCTCTATAAATAGGCATATCTAGAATCTTTGTAATTATTCTTCCTCCATCAACCGTTTCTGAAATTCCTAATTGGTTATTCCAATTGTTGAGAATTTTCTCTCTTTATTCTCGAATATTTGATTCATATTTAGGGGTTAGAATGTAATTCTTTTCCTTTGTTCTTTCTATAGATTTCGTTGGTGAAACAAATCCTTATTATACACTTCTGCTACCGCATCAGCCTTTGCTGGTAAGAGTCTAGAGACTATTCTTTAGTGCTCTTTTTATCTTTTTTGTTTTTACTTGAGTAAATATTGGGTTTATGACAAACAGTTTTTATAGGTGGGGAGGCAATTTACACACATAAGAATATGTGTGGGAGAAGAGGAAAAATACCAATAATAAGTTATTAATCACATCATAAGAACAAAACTCTCAATCCTTCACTCTTCTCAACTAAACACAATAATATGACTCTTTATTTATAAACTAGATGACTTGATAAACAAGTCTTTCACCACAAGAAATTCCTAATAAGATACTAATTCCTAAACAATAAAACTAACATAACTTGACTCCAATAGAATTACTAAAACCCTAATTTAACTAAAACACTACTAAATAATAATATGAAAATTTTTAATTTTGAGTCTTGATTTAATATGCCAACATTGCCTCCCTCAAATCAAACTCTCTCTTAGATCTGGTTCACCACCATCACAATCAATAATCTCCTTTGATTTTTGCTGCTGCAATATTCCATGTACCTGGACAAATTTATCTCATTGCTCAACTTATTTTTCACTTGTGAAAATAATCCATGCTTCTAGATAGACTGTTTTCGTTGCCCAATTTGATGTCAACTTATTGACAATTCATTTTATGATTTTAATAATCATAATTCAACTAACATGTTTCTTCTCCGATCTCTGTTTTCACAACCACAACCAATTTGACAATTTTTCCGAACCAGTACTATGGTCCAATCCTCACAAATTAGACATTCCATAATCAACCTTATGGTCTAACTCGATCAATTAATTTCCTCGCAGCAATTTTTATACTCTAACTCTGACAGCGAAAAAAACACCCACAATTAACCGTCATAATCGGGTCAATTTTTCAATGTGTACAGGAACCCCAGCATGTAGAACCTCAGGCTCTGATACCAGATGTAAAACTAAAAAATTCAAATAGAAAACTACGGGAGATATATTTGATAAAATTAAAATATATGGGGAGGCAATTTACACATATAAGAATATGTGTGGGAGAAGAGGAATAATACCAATAATAATTTATTAATCACATCATAAGAACAAAACTCTCAATCCTTCATTTTTCTCAACTAAACACAATAATATGACCCCCTCTTTATAAACTAGAGGACTTGATAAACAAATCTTACACCATAAGAAATTTCCTAATAAGATACTAATTTCTAAACAATAAAACTAGCATAACTTGACTCTAATAGAATTACTAAAACCCTAACTTAACTAAAACACTACTAAATCATAATATGAAAATTTTTAATTTTGAGTTTTGATTTAATATGCCAACATTAATTCATACTCTTAAAAGCTGAATGGTCAAAATTATGCCGTTTCAAATGCTTGCTGGATAACCGGATAATTTGCTTTAACTAGTACCACGCAACATAAATACAGGAAAGGGCCAAATCTGCAGAAGTGTCAGGTGTATACAGCTGGTTTGAATGTACAGGATGCCACTGGTCTATGTGATATGATGAAGATGTCAAGGGGTGTGCTACCTGTAAAATGCCTGGATCTACCAGTAATCAGTTCTAAGCTATCATACAAAGACTGTCGGCCTATTTTTAATAAACTGGAGCAAAACATCAAGGGGTGGGCAAACAAAAAATTGAGTTTTGGAGGTCGGTTGCAATTGATTCAAGCAGTGTTATCTACACTGGTGCGGTGTATTTATTTTGCCTAAAGCAGCGATAAAAAAAAAAGTGAATATTTTACTGGCTTCATTCCTTTGGGCAGGAGAGATTA
Organism: Coffea arabica; assembly: GCF_036785885.1. Classification (NCBI taxonomy): domain Eukaryota; kingdom Viridiplantae; phylum Streptophyta; class Magnoliopsida; order Gentianales; family Rubiaceae; genus Coffea; species Coffea arabica. The sequence continues at coordinate 7,901,567 of NC_092330.1, read as the reverse complement.
AGCAAATGTATGGTGCTAAAGTTAGATGGAAGGAGGCATGTGCACCAAAACAGGAAGGTGGCTTTGGATTATATAGTACTGAGATATAGAACAAATATCTGATTGTGAAGTTAATATGGAATATTAGTAGTAAGAAGGACACATGATCGGTAATATGGGTACATAGCATCCTCTTAAAGAATCAGTCACTATGGGCTATTAAGATACCAATAAATGCATCCTAGGTTTAGAGGAAAATATTATAGATTAGACAGTTGGCTCAACCCATCATCAGACACATCGTGGGGGATGGAACCAAAACCAATTTCTGGTTTGATACATGGCATCCCCTTGGGTCATTGTATAAAAGCTTCACAGGCAACCTGCTTTGTAGCTTTGGATGCAAACCAGTTGCCTCTGTATCATTAATTATAGTGAATGGAAAGTGGAGATGGCCTAAACGAAGGAAAGAAACAACAGAGGTAAGAAGTGATTTTTCAGTTGAAACCTATGACACATGACAAACATCTGAAGTCTATTATTGAAGCAGTTTGTTTTGTAGTTAGTAATTGGTCAGGCTTTCCTAAAACACGTCAAAATTGGGAGATTGTACTGGAGCAGGGAGTGGACTGGAAATGTTTGCCAATATAGAAAGAGAATGGTGTAGTAGTTAGTTGGTGGATGAGAGGAGACTGCCATGTGTACAAACTTTCGTTGCTGATCAATAAAAGTTTTTATTATTTGCTCAGAAAAAATGGTATATGAAAGAGGATAGTATGTAAGTTGAAGAAAACTAGGCAAAATTAAGCAAAGCAACTGGTTACCCATCCTTGGGATGTAAGACCAGGAAGCAACTAACAGCTTTAACAGTACAATTACTGATTTGCACCCAAAAGAAAAGATCTTACACCAAATAATTACATGTAAAGCCACATTCTCCCACTCCCCCCAAAAGAAACCAAGAAAAAGGTCAAAAGTTTCATAAATCTCGTTACCATATTACTATAAAGGAAAACAAAAGTACGTGTAATATTCATTGTTTTGAAAACTGGACCGAATTGGTCGGTTTGACCGATTGGACCGCGAACTGATCATACCTACGATCCGATTCATATTTTGGGTTGATTGGAGTTAAAAACTGGTGGATCGTGCGAATTGGATTGAACAGGCAGTTTTTTTTTTTTTTGGTCTATTCAATTGAAAAAAAAAAGAATAAATTTTCCTTAACCCTAAAGATTAATTATTAAATGCTACATCCACTTACTTTCTTCTCATTTTTTGCCTCTTATTAGGTTTGCATTTCTATTTTCTATTTTCCTGACTTCCTTCAAACTCTAAACTTCTTTTTTTTTAGGTTGCAATCTTTAAATCCTAAAAACTTGAATTAAAATTTAAATTCACAATGGGTTTGTTTGGATAAGAGGTTATTTGAAATATTTATTGTAGCACTTTTTGTAATGTGATGTATATGAAATAAAAAAATGGTTGAAAATTGTATGTATGATACATGCCAAACAAAATTTGAAATTTTTTTTTGAAAATCTTGTAATCCAAACACACCCAATGCCTAATTCCCATAAACATGAATTTTGAACAACTTCAGAATATGTGGTATTTTTGGGTTAGATTTAAGATTATTTTTTTGGTAGATACAATTCAACTTATAATTTAAAAAATTTATTTGTGAAAATCCAAGTTCTTTGAAAATATTAAATTCTTTATCATATAAAGTTTTAAATTAGTCCAATGCATGTCTTATTTTGTGCATATATATTTATATAAATTATTTTTTAAACAAATTCATTAAACTAGAGTTTAACCGATCCAACTGGTTGAATTTTGAACCGAATACCTTATTAATTCAATTAACTGTCCGAATTTCAAACATCGGTAATATTCTATTCCCAACTTCTGAGCCGTGGTGAATTCCAATGAGACGTGGTCAATTGAACCTGAATATAAAGTTTCAGATGCTGTTTTGGACTCAATAACAAAATACTTTTAATTGCATGTGCAGAATTATAAAATGGGTTAATTGCACTGTGCCACCTAGAAGTGGAGTTGACTTGCACTTTGCAACCTCGAATGAAAGGAATCTACACCTTGGACTGAGAAGAATAATCTACCTCTGTTGTTAGTTAACCGTGAGTTCCAATCAGAGAAAGCCACTTCGGCACTTGGACAACAATGCCCTTCGTATACAAATTGTCCAATAGAATCAACGGTATGATTTTTGCCCATAATTTCAGAAGTCTAAGCCATCTCTATGTGTGTTGGGAATAGGGGTGAACAAATTTCGTACGTACCGAATGTGTATTCGATTTCAAATTTAATTTGGCAATTTGAAATCGGATATTTGGTATTTGGTACAAAAACGGTATTATCAAATTTATCAAATTCTAATATGATATGAAATAGGTAATAAGATTATCGATTTGATAATAACCGATTTCAAATTCAAATTCGGCAAAATGAAATAGAGTATTGTATTACCGCATTTGAATACCAAATTAGTTTATAAATTTATATAATATATAGGTAAATTCTATACAGTATTGGTATATACTATTAATGTATTATTATATTATACAGGTAAATGCTATTAATAAGAGTTAGTATATAGTATTATCAAGTACTTATGATAATAATAATATATAATGATGTACAATATACTATTTTAGTATTTGTTATATGACTATAATAATATAAATATACAATAATACATAACATAAGTATAATACTTATTCTTTTATACATGACTAGAATTAGATAATAATTAATCAGCATAAGTATAGTACTAAATATTAATCATAATTAGTAATTAGAATTTAGATATTGGTACTTTGGTACATTATTGCCTGTCAACATATTAGTGTATTAGCTTTCAACATTGAAAGCAATTAAGTCATTTGGGAATTTTCAAAAAAATAAGCTATATAAGAAATAAGAATAAATGTAAGTTTAATGCATTACATAATTTGTAATTTGTAAGTGAACAAGTGATTTTGTGCATACAAGTCCACAATAACATAAGTAAGTTGCATTTTGATTTAAAACAAATTATAATTTTGTAAATTAGTCACTTATCACTAATTATTGTAAATGATAAGTTTGTAACTAATATCACTTATCACTTATCATCCTAATTTGTAAGTTTGTAAATAATATTACTTATCACTAATCATTATAAATTATAATTTTGCAAATTATCGCTAATCATTGTACAGTTTAAGTTGTATTTTGGCTTAAATTAATCACTTTTTATTTGTTCCTTAAATCATTGATCAAGGATTCAAGATATAACTAGTCATAGGTGATCAAATGAATACGAACTAATTTTCCAAATGGTTAGAATAGGACTAATGTGTTAAATTATGAATAATTTTGGATATCAAATCAGGAATAAAAATTTTACTATGAGGAGCATAATGAATGTACAACAATTTAGAGCCTCAGATCGCAAATTAAAAATTAAAAAAATCACTCATGTAGTCAAATAGTGTTCGATACTTGGTCTGATTGTCCCACTCCCAAATCACAATTCCTAAATCAATCTGAAAAAAATACGCTAGTCGCAGCCTAAGCCTTCTTCTTCTCCTCCTCTCTACCTTCAGCCACTTCTTCTTCTCCTAATCTCCTCTCCACCTCACTCCACCTCAGTTCTCACTTCACCTTAGCCCACCTCACTCCGCAGCGGAATCGTTGCTGACCTCCATTCTTACTCCATCTCTTCACCGCTGCCAAAGTGCCAATCGCTACTCATCTCTGGGTTTACTGCCTTGCTGGTTCGCTTAGGTAAGTTCATATATCCCTAAACTATCCCTTTAATATATGACTCTTGCTTTAAATGTTTGCTATTAAGGGTTGGAATAATAATGTAAATAGTTCATTTTACTTGTCTACTTAACTCAATAGTTTTGATATCTTCATCTTGCCTATTTTGTGAAGCTGAAATATGAATTGATTGTTGACTTGAGTAATAATTTTTTGTACACATATAGGCACAAAGATGAGATTTTGCATTGTTGACCACAAGAGCTTTTGCATTATTCATAATAAGGGAAGGAACATAAAGTTGCAAAGCTGAGATTTTTTGTATGATTGACCACACATTTGACATGATTTTTTGCATGATTATCCAAATTATTTCAGCCATGTCTACTGGAAGCAGTAACAATCCCAATCAAGCCGAGACACAACCAGATTTGTGTGCTGAAAGTCCTACTTAGTGCTGTTAAATGGAACGAGTAGGTCGAAAATTCGAATAGGCTCGACTCAATAATACTCGAACTTAACTTGTCAATTTTAGTAAACGAGTCAAGTTCAAGTTAGAAATATACTTATTTAATTAACGAGCCGAGCAAGCTTGAATCGTTTATTATTCGAGTAGCTCATTTGGGTTCAATAAGGAAAGGCACATATGTCATTTTATAATTTAGAGGAATAGAAACATGAAATTAGGGTTATTTTTCATTGTTCTTTCTTCTTCGATATTTCACTCCGTCTCTGCATCTCCGCTATACACCACAGGCCACAGCCACCTACAATTCGTACCACCACTGAACCACCAGTCGCAGCTACCTCTAGCCATCACCACAACCTTGGACATCCAGCCATCTCTTCTCTCCACGAAAAACAACTGCAAGGAACCAAGGATTCAAGCCATTTGTCACAGTCAACCACCACTACTGCAAACTCCATTTTTCACGGCCAAGACCAGTTACCACAACCTTGGACCTCCAGCCATCTCTGCTCTCTAGTCTCCACCAAAACCACTGCAAGGAACAAGGAACTTTTCAATTTCTCACGGTCAACCACCACCAACGAAAGCTCCTCTATTTTCACGACCAAGACCAGTGGACTAGCTGTCATTCCACCCACTGTAGCAACCATTGACCAGTCCAATTTGGTTAGTTTCACGAAACCACAGTGATTTCTAGTAAGTAGAATTTTTTGTTACAATGGTGCTTTGAGTGTGACGACCCAGCTGGACCTTAGGGTGAACCATAGGGCTTAAGTGGACCGCCTGCCTTGCTTTCATCAGGACTCACTCAAAATCTTCCAATCAATAGCATTAAATCCAAGGTAAGCATTAAAACGCTACAATTAAATATTACAAACCATCCAATATTCCAAATCATCCATAATTATATGTACAACTAAATGGATCAAAATACAAGTTATTCAATCAATTCATTAAGTACAAAAGCAATCTTCCAAGTAAAATTTTAGGTCTCGGCTTAACTCTTGGCTACTTCGTACTTCTATCTTCCCTTTCTAAAAGGAAAACAAACTAATGAATTGAGCAAAACCCAGTGAGGTTTCCCAAGCAAGCAATAATCATCAAACACTTAACGCATAATCAAAATTAAGCAAGAAAAAAACAATTCATTGAATAAAATAAAGAACACTTCATTGAATAATCACTTTCAAACGAATACAGTGCTTGCATTAAGGCCATTTCAATACACTACACACTCCACTGAACTCCTCCTTATAACCTTCAAAATAGTAAACGCTTCCCTCACTTAGATAACCATATCAGTTCAGTAATCTGCTATTCTGTGGTAATACTCGAGCATATTGAAACACTTACCCAAAGCTATCGTCCCATTTAACCAATCCCTTTTGCTGGCTCGAATAGTCAATTGAACAAAGGGTTTTGGGGCCCAATTCAGCCAGTTTAATAAAGTATGTATACGGCTTATAGTCATGCATACTTACAATAACACTTGGTCAATTATCAATCTTCAAACTCAAATTAGGTCAATTATCAACCTTCAAACTCAAGTTAAGTCGAGTGCGATAAAGTACACTCTCGACTTAGAAAGCGAGGGATAATTGAAAACACTTCACAATAAAGAACTAGTATAATCATATAAACATCGTTTAAGTAACACATAAGCAATTTAAATACACAAATGTGGAAACACTCATCCAAAGTATTTTGAGTTTACTCCTCAGTGCTTGGACACCCTCCTCCGATCTCCCTCGGGTCTTGAGATATTTATAAACTTATTAGTCTACTCATTATTTTTCCAAGTGGTGAAGTTAAGGCTCACATGATTATTTTGACTAAAGCGTATATATGTGTATATATAATCCAAGATGTTTAAATATGTATATATACATATATATATATATATATATAGGGAGTTTTAAGATGATCTTAATACTTATCTAATTCTAGTACATCATAGGTTCAAAGTCTAGGCAATTTTAATTTTTTAAACCCTAACATTCCATGTTTTAACAAAGTCAGGTAAGGTGGTTATTTGGCAATAAAAGTTAGGATTTAGATTCTAAGGATTATTTATAATCAAGGTTCAAAGTAAGTTTTCTAGAATTTGGCAATTTAGGGATCTTATGAAGTTCCTGGATTTTATCCTAAATTTTGGATGAATTTTATAAGTAAAACTTTTATAAGGTAGTTTAAAGAGATTTTGATCAGTTTTGGTTCATTTCCAACTTAGGAACACAGTGAAAACCTAGAATCTAGGTACTAAGTTAGGATTGTTCAAAATGGATTTTAGCAGGACATGCTTTATGTTTTTGGCCCAAAGTTCACTATTTCCTTTGTTCAAATCTCCTAAAATTCAACATGTGTTTTACTGTTATACTTAATAGGTGGTTCTTAGTTCAAGGTTTGATTGAAATCCTCTAAAATTTCAGAAAACTGTTTGAACTCCTCAACTATTCCAATCTATCTAAAATAGTCTTGTAAGCTCAACAAGCTCCGGTTTTCTTTCCCAAAGACTCAATATTTCTTCCTAAATCAAAGTAGTCATAATACTCAAACAAAAACAGAGTACTATAGGATAATTTTTAACCAATATTCGCATAAACTTCAATTCACAAAATGGAAGTTAAGCTTGAGAGAGCATAACCAGTCATTCGGGTTTTAAAACTGAAATTCCAGCCATGTATCTTCCAAGATTTTCATTCAATATACCAAGTTATTATCCAAATCCAACATGCAATGACCTAAACACTGAAATTAAAACATGCAGCTTCGAAAATCCATCAAAACTTTCCAAAAATCTCTATTTAAAAAAAATTTGCAGCTAAATTCCCAATCGGGCAACTAACAATAGTCTCACAGCATACAATCCTTGTATAGTCACTCCAGCCCCATTAAACGAATTTCCACTAAGTAAAACTAGCATGCAACACTAAATAAAAATGGTACTGAAATATAGTAGGAGTTTCCTAGCTTAAACTCTTAGAAATTTCGTAGGAAAGGTTGGAAAACCAAGCTTTCTTTCCTCTTGGTTAATGCTGGAAATCCCAGCAAGAAACCAGCCATAAAACTCAAGTTTTCACCACAGAAGTTCACCTGCATCACCCTATAAACATTATAAAGACATAAAGCATGAATTCCACTTATAATCTATCAAAATTTTTGAAGAAAGAACCAAAACTGCAGCTTTTCCCCTTTTGTTTGCTGTCTAGAAATTCTAGTTTTGTTATTGCTTTAAAAGTTGATCTTTCCTAATTTTAACTTCTCAAATATTACATGTATGATTAGGTTAAGGTAAGGAAGGACACAGAGTAAATTTTAACTAATACTCAGCAAAACATTTGGAAGGAAAGTTGAAAATTTCCAGCTATATGCCATCGGCTAGCATGCAGTTTTAAAACCATATTTCCAGCAATGGTTATCCTACAACTTGCCCCTTTCATGCTTGATTCAAATCAAAGGCTACATGCACACCGAGATTAGGGAAGTGAGAAGCATATATAGTGTATGCGAGCATCATCTTACAAGTTTGAAAAGGAAAACAACTGAAACTTGCAACTCAACGATATCAGCAGTAAACAACATTCTTAACAGAATTTTCAGTGCAGTCTTTCTTCAAATCAACACTTGATTCTCCCATTTTCTAGTAAAACTCTACATGCATGTGTAGATAAAGGAGTTAGAGTCTAAATGGAGTGCATGCAGACACAATCCGTCATGATTTGAGGATGAAACAGTCGCAAATTTGCAGTTTCGTCTCAGGTTTTATGCATGAACATATGTTTCCAGCTTTAAAGATCCTTTTCTCTACTAAATTCTTGTTTTCTTACTATTATTTCAAGCCAAAACTTCATTCATCTGAAATAGAAAAAAAAAATCAGTAGAAACTTAGTGATGCTCACCTCTAGTTTCTCACGGTTTCTTGGCTGAAACAAATCCTCAGCTTCTACCCGCTGTTTTAACTAACTGGGCTAGTGTTCCTTGTGGCCTAATTAAAGTTCAAAATTTGCAGAGAAAGAACGGAAGCTGCTGGTCCTTTGGCTTTACTCTCAACTTTGGATGAGTAGGAAGAACAAGGTGGTGGCGGCTGATTCTTTTAGTTTTCCTACGCTAACTCTCTATCGGTTCTTAGTAAGCAAAGGAAATGAAAACAACAAATGGTTTCTTTCTAGTTTCCACTCAACCGACTGTAACTTAAAGTACTATTTCTGATTCTTTCATTAGTGATGAGTAATGAATTTGCATGTACTTGGGCAGGTGGTGAGGACAAGTGTCATTCATGCTTATTTTCGTTTGGTTTCTCTCTCTTTTTTTAATCATTCTGCCACCACAACAAATTCTAACTAATACTAATATTTTATGGTATAAAGGATACAATTTATCCTAAAGTGTAGCGATTCATTTTGTTTATTAAATGGAACATTTGAACATATAAATCAATCAATAACAAAGGGAAAAAATGTAGCATACACTAAATTTTAAATAAGACATAAAATTTTCGGACTCTCTCATTGAGTGTTAATGAACAATTTGTATAAATAAATTATATGACATAACTAATCTAAATCTAGTGTTTTTTCATATATATGCTGATGGCTTATATAATAAGTTATTAATAACCTAAAGTTTTCAAATTGGATTGGACTCAAATTTGTCCCGTTTTGTTTAAAGCCTATAATTTTGTACCACTTGTGTCAAACGGTTTATCAATGCTAATGTCTAGCTATTGGAGTCAGTCTGGCCTTCAACTGTTTCAGGCATTTTGGATTTAGAAAGTGCTCCAACATAAATATGTTATATCCTTAAGGTGTCTATTTCCATATACTTGTTTGTTTGTCTATTTCGGACACTTGAAGCATAAGTTTGAGTCAACAATTGATCAACACTCTAACTATGAACCAAGAAGCTGAGCTCATTTGGTATTTTGTATAGGATTTTGCTGTTCGTTATGCTCCTTCCACTCATTTTGTGGAATTTCATAAATGTTCACTGTCCTTCATTTCATTCACACTAAGGATCATCATCAAGTCCCGTTATGGAGGTAGGAAATGAAGTTGTAGATCAAAAACTTGAGGCGGAGGAAAATGCTGATAAGATGAGCGAAGAAGAGCTGGATTTAGATATCTTAGAATAGTCGAATGAAGAAGCAGAAACAGACCAAAAATGTTCCGATGAAGGTGCAAAACTATTTGAAGAAAAAGCAAGGAAAAAGAAGTCAACAATATGGGAGGATATGACAATAGTAAAGCAGGCCGATGAAATATTGAAAGTGCAGTGCAATCACTGCAAGAAGCTGTTTGCCAAGAGTGCATCTGGAGCCACTTCTTAGCACAAGCGTCACCTGAAAAATTGTCTACAGAAGAAGTTGGCTCTTAGAAACCGAAAGAGGCAGCAGGTCTTATCCTTCACTGGAGGACCCTCGAATGGTATAATTTCTATTACTAATTTTTCCTATCATCATGCTAAGGTACAAGATTAGTGGCTCATATGGTTCTTATACATAAGCATCCTTTCTCTATGTTGGACCATGTTGTTTTTAACAAATTCATGAAAGTTGCATCTCCGTTTTATAAAAGATTAACTGGCAAATAGTAAAGGAAGATTGTGTGACTGCTTACATGCTTGAAAAGAGAAGGTTGAGAAATATATTCAAAGGTGCCAATGGGTAACTACAGATTTGTAGAAATCTACTCATAAAATTCCATACATGGTTGTGACAGGGCATTTTGTTGATAGCGATTAGGTGTTGCAAAAACGGGTCCTAAATTTTTGTAATGTCGCACCTTCTCATATAGGAGTAAATATTGTCGATACTTAAGTAAGTGCTTTCTTGAGTGGGGGATTGAGCATAAGGTTTCTACTATAATTGTAGACAATGCGTCTTAGAATGATGTATGCATTACGAGACTTAAAGAGAATTTTTCTCTGAGACAAAGGTTAAACATTGGAGGAAAAATTTGTCATGTTAGGTGTTGTGCACATATACTTAATTTGCTTGTTCAACATGGGTTTAATAAAATTGTTGATGTGATTGATGTTGTTCGAGAGGGGATCAAGTATTTGAAAATTTCAGAGTCTCGCCTCAATGACTTTGCCAAAATATTAAAAAAAATAGATTTAATTGCCTTCTAAAAAGCTCATTTTGGACTGCACAACTAGGTGGAACAACACCAATTCGATGTTGGTTTTGACTCTAGAATTTAGGGATGTATTTCCAAGATATGGGGACATTGATCTTGGGTTTCACTATGTCCCAAGTGAGTATGAGTGGATGAAAGTCGAAGAAATATGTAATTTTTGGGTATTTTTTTTATGAGATCACCAATATCATTTTTGGATCCGATTACCCAACTACTAACCTTTTTCTTGTAGAACTGTATAGGATTAAGGAGCTATTAAATGAAAAAACTCTCAACTTGTCTAATCATATTGGGTCTATGACTGAAAGTATGGTACAAAAATTTCACAAGTATTAGGGGGAAAGCAATATTTTGATATCTTTCGATGTCATTCTTGATCCAAGGTGTAAAATGGTCCTTGTTAATCATACTTTTTCAGTTATTTATGGCGAGAATGTGGCTCCTAGGTATATTGATGAGATTAGATGCATTCTTTATGAACTCTATAATGAATATGTGGATGCTCACATCTTATCTCATGATGAGAAACCACAAAGGGAAGCTGTGGAACGAAAACATGCAAAAATTATAAGTAAATCTACCCGAGAAGCTGCTAAAAAGCTTGAAGTTAATGTCCTAACTGGGAAAGAAAAATTTCAGGTAATTGTTAGTGAAATTGATAAGGCTTCCCCAAAAAATTAGATTTTGATATCTATTTGGAAAAGGGGCAGGTATATTTGTGATGCAAATGCAAATCTTGATGTTTGGGTTGATGGAAAGAAGAAGGTGGACGTTTACTATATTGTCAAGGATAGCAAGTGATGTACTCACTATTCCAGTTACAACTATCGTCCCTGAATCTACTTTCAGTGCCGGTGGTAGAATAATCAATCATCAGCATGCTTCTATGTCTATTGAAACGGTGCAAATGCTACTTTGTGACAATGATTGGATTTGCAATCTTCATGGATTAAAAAACAAGTCTCATGTAAGTAAAATATATCTTCTACTATTGGTTTATTTTGTTACCTCATTTTACTTTGTTAGGAGTTGTAACTTTCTTGTTTTTGTTTGTAGGAACCACTCAATGTTGTCAAATCATCTACAATTGAAGAAATTGATCTTCTTGACATCTGAAGGTTGTTTTCTTGAATATATGATGTTGGACCTTGTTGAATTTGTTTCCTTAAGTAAAGCTGGACCTTTCTTGTGATTAGTGAAGTAGGACTTTGTCAAAGTTTTAGTTATCTAGCATTGTTTTATGTAGTTATTTGGGTGGAGTTTGTGTATTTGTTAAGTTGAAAAGAATTTTATCAAATCCTGTTATGGTCTTATGGATGTTGCCTCGGATGGAATTTGGCTAGAGTTTGTGTATTTGTTTACTTGAAAAGAATTTTATCAAATCCTGTTATGGCTGGCTAGCTTGTCCCTTGTGAATTCATTCCTGACATATTAATTTGTGATTGTGAATTGCAACTTAGCAAGTTTTGTTGACTTTTGGATAGGGTGTAGCGTTTGTTTCCTAAAACTTGCATGATTGAATTGTGGCATTTGTATGAATATCACCAAAATAGACATTAAAGCTGTTTGACAGATATTTCGAACTCATGCGAGCTCGACTCGTATGTGCTAAACAAGTCGAGCTCGAGCTTGTACTCAATTCACAAATCCCACTTGGCAAGTCGATCTCAAGCACACTTCAAGGCTCATCCACTTAGTCGAGCGAGATTGAGCCTGACTCAATAGAAGCACAAGTTGAGTTCAACAATCAAATACTCGACTCGATCAATAGCACTTTTCTCTAGCTCCAACTCCAGCTCCTAGCTTGACAGATTTAGGAGGAGGAGGGTCAAAGAAACGAGGTCCATACAAGAAAAGATTTACAGTGTGGCCACATTTCAAAGAAGTTTTTGAGGGTAAGATCAAACACGATGAATGTAAATATTGTGAGAAATGTATAGCTACTGATGGTAGGACTAATGGTACAACTAGCTTGAGAAATCATATAACCCAATGTCCTAATAATCCTAACTACAAAAACACTAATCAAGTGACATGGTGTCTTGGGAAAATGAAACAGTGGATGGGGAAACCAGGGTTGTACTTCTATCATGGAAATTTGATGCTGAGTTAATTAGAAAGAAAATTGCTTATATGGTGATTGTGGATGAATTGCCTTTTAAACATGTTGAAGGCATTAGATTTAGAGAAGTCATGCATGTTGCTTGTCCTCAATTTAGAATGTCTTCTAGGTGGACTATCTCTAGGGATTGTTATCAACTTTATTTGGATGAAAGAACAAAATTGAAAAATCTGCTTAGGCACAATTCTAGTAAGATCTGTCTTACAACAGATTCTTGGACATTAATTAAATGAATTAATTTTTTTTTAGTAAGTGTTGAATTTATTGCCCTCAGAATAGTTCTTGAGGGGGACATAAGCCTGACCTCAACGATACAAGCCAACTACAAGACACCTACTTACTTAACTCGACGTCGCCGAATAGACGGGTATGATAGTTTATCCAACCGATATTCGCCTCTAGATACACCTGGTAGGTCCCTGAAATATTCATAAATACACACCGACTCAGCCAAGGCACACCCCACATTGGCCAGCACATCCGCAACCTTATTGGCCTCGCGATAGCAATACTTGAACTGTATACTCCCCTGTGAGAACCTGCGACACTACTCGATCTCCCAACTAATCGCCCACGAACATTGGTAAACGATTCTCAGAATCTGTATTAGCACTAGCGAATCCGACTCAACAACCAACTGCTGTAAAAAATTCCTCTGGGCACACAGTCGCAGCCCAAGCACTAATTGATGAGGAGGTCAAAAGTACTATCCAAGTGGAGCAAGTGAAGGTGCCATTAAGGCCTATGACACGAGCTCGTGCAAAGAAGTTGAATGAAACATTATAAACATTGGTTCATGCGGCCCGAGAGTCAAGTGGAGAGTCAAAAGCCATTGAGGGCCTCAACGAAGCTAGATATATTATCCTACTTTCAGCCATCCATGAGGTTTAGAGGTGTCAAATTCGACCAAGGGCCATGGCCCATTACTAGCTTTAGTATAGTGTAATATAGAGGTCCAACTAACTTGTGGTTTGGATCTTAGTAGTCGTTCAGTCCTTGGGTCAATGGTCTAGGCCATGTGGGCTACCGTAGTAAGTAGCTTGGCCCATTAGTCTTTATTACTAGCTTAGTATTTAAGGAAGCATTGTTGGTTGTATTAGACAGTTTTTAATGATTAATAAAATACATTTTGAGAGTTCTCTCAAAGTTTCATTGAAGCACCATTGAATATCTTATAATCGTTTTTAGGTATTCAATTCAACTTATCAATCTAGAACCGTGCTAGATTGTGGCGTCTTCTACCAATACCGAGGTTCGTTGACCACGTGATCAACGGATTTAGGTGATTCCGCTGCGTTTGTGTTCATCAACGTGAGTCCTACCTTCTAGATCCTTTCCTGTCTGTACGGGTTGCATCACAAGATTGGTGCCATTCGTATTAGCTGGCATCAGAGCTAGTTGAAGGTATCACGTATATTCCTTATTTTGTGTTCTTTTGTGTCGCTGTTTTCTCTTCCTTTTGGTATCATTTTCTTTGCCTTGTTTTGTGTCAAATTCTGTCCGTTGTGTCTTCAATTTTTCCACATAAGTTCCAATCTATTTTGTCTGTTTTTGGAGTCAAAAAGTCTGTCCAAGCGTATACAATCTGTCCAAGTCAGTCCGCAATTGTTTTCTCTTGTTTTCATGGAAAAAAATTCTATTTTGTGTTGTTGTTGCGTCATTGTCTTGCTTGTCGAGTTGTTAAGGCTGCCGCACCTTGTTGTGAAGTCATGAGTTATTAGGTTTATCTAGGGTTTGAGTCAAAAAAAAAAAAAGAAAGAAAGAAAAAGAAAGAAAAAAAAGGAGCGGCTGCCATACCTTGTTTACCCTTGACTGTCCGAATTTAGGGTTTGTTGTCGCGGGTGGAGGACCATTGTGGGCTGTCCAAAAATTTTTCTCCTTGCAATTCGTGAGTTTGGGAGCAAGTGAATTTGATTTGGATTTCCTTTTAGCCATACACGAATTAATTGTGGCTGACCAAGTCCAAAAAGAGAGGAAAACCTAGCCGTCCTTTGTTTTGCTTTGTCGTTCAAAAAAAACGGAAAAGAGACAGCAAGCAAAATAATTATTTCGGTCAAGCTAAAATTCCAGAAATTTTATTTCCAACCATTCGAAAGGTTACATAGTGGTCCGAACTACTAATCAAAAGCAAAACAAACACAAAATCAAAAGTTTTGGTCCACTACTTCTTGAAATTCTTGAACCGCTTGAGTCTTGGGAATTGGTCTTACTCGTCTCTTGAAAAGTTTCTTGTACTCTTTGGCGTCGATAAAGGGTTTCCTTGGTTTTGGAGTAAATTTCTTGGGAGCATCTTGGGTAACCCATTGGAGGGAAGCCTGAAAAGGGTTAGTTGCACCATCTTGATTGTCCATAGTTCGTTGTTCTTGCCTTGCTCCTAGCCAAAATTGTAAAATTGTTTTGACCAGAATTTGTGAGCTTGTTTGCGGTCTTGTGAGGCTAAGTTGTGACTTGCATGGTGTATTAATAACCTAAGTCAGCCGTGGTCTTACTTATGTTTCCTAAGCACAATTGGTTTCCAAGTTCTTGATTAGATTACCTTCTTTGATTGGTTTCCTAATCTTGTTTGGTTGCCAAGAGTGTTTGATTTCCAATCAAGACACAATTCCTACATTGTAGGCATCTCTCTTCCTACTTTTTAGGAGTTACCTTCCTACCACTTTAGCAACATTTCTCCTACTTTTTAGCCTCCATTCCAGCCGCCACCCATACCCTACTTTTAAAGAACTTTTCCTACATTTTAGCCTCTACTTATTCCTACATTTTAGGAGTTTCCTTAGTCGTTTCCTTACCCTTTTCTTTTCAGCCACCTTGCCTACATTGTAGGTTGATAGCCGCCACCCACTTCCTTTTCTTAGCCACCATTTGGACCTCTTAACAAGCAAAGGAAACTTGCGTCTAAAAAAAAAGGGCATAATTTTTCTCTTTTTGGGTCGTGTCCTTGTTTTTCATTTCTGTCCGTGTTTTAGTCTTCCATTTCTCTCATTTGAGTCAATCATTCCTATTCCATTGAGGATTGCCACATTCTCGTGATCCAAAATTGGAAGTTGATTGTTTGCCTGGGAGGAGTTCTAATTTCTTCAAGGTAAGCTATCAAAGAGTTTTGAGAGCATTAGTGAGATTATTAGAGTGCTCTTTGAGTGACATACACGAGGGCTGAGTATAAACACGCGAGGGAGTGAGTGAGGCATACATATCTATATTTGCTTTGCTACAGATTTTTTTCAGGTTTCCTACATCATGTCAGATGGAAGCGAACCTTCCAAATTTGACCCAAATTGAACAACATGGCATTGATGGCGGAGTTTAAACAAATGCTTAGGGAATCTATGGAGTCCCTACATCAAAGGATGGACCAGTTGTAGCTTTCTCAAGCTCGATCCAACACCGGCCATCGAGACGCTCCGCCTCGCGAGGAGTTGGCTTCTAATAGCGAGGAAGATGACTTCATCCGTCGACCAAAACAGGACTACCGGAGAACAGATGACGGATTAAAGGGGGTCAAGATCAAAATTCCCTCATTCCAAGGCAACTCTAGTCCTGAGGCTTACCTGGAATGCGAACAGCGAATCGAGATGGTCTTCGAGTGCCAGGACTACACGGATGAACAAAAAGTCAAACTAGCAATCCTCGAATTCACTGATTACGCTATTGTCTGGTGGGAGCAAGAGCGCACTAGCAGGCACCGCAATAGAGAACGGCCAATTAGTACTTGGGAGGAGTTATGAACTACTATGAGAAAACGGTTGGTACCCAACCATTATTACTGTGATTTATATCAGAGACTCTAGATATTAGTTCAAGGAAGCCGTAGTGTGGAGGACTGCTACAAGGAGATGGAGATCGCCATGCTTCGAGCAGATATTATGGAGGATCGAGAGGCTACCATGGCAAGATTTCTTAACGGCTTGAGACCTGAGATCGCCGAGTTAGTGGAATTGCAAAACTACTTGGATATGCTTGAGTTGATTGACAAGGCATCAAGATTGAGCAAAGGCTTAAGAGGAGGGGTAACCCTCGCAACCCGAGTTTCCCGGCCACGCCTCTTTGGAGGGGCAATCCGACCTTTGAGTGTAGACACCAAATTTTTAGCCTTTCTTTTTATTTATTTATTTATTTATTCTAGGTGATTTTTGTTTATTTATTTATTTATTTTACTATTATTTCTTTGTTTAATTTATCTCATTCTCATTTTTGTTAAGAAAATTATTTTTGTTAATTAATCCACTGAAAAAAAAACAAAGAAGATCATCAATCGAACAAAAATTAACAATTTTGTTTTATTTTTTAGTATTTGTCTATTTCATTCAATTTTACTTAATTTGTTATTTTTCGTCATTGTGTTTATTAATTAACTGGTTCATCTGGAAATAAAAAGAAAAAGGGAAAAGAAAAACAACAAAAATCAAATCGGGCTTGTTTCAAGTGAAAAGAAAAAAAAAGAAAAAAAAAACTAACTAAGGAACGCGCGCTATTTCTTCATTTTACAAGTTTCGGACAACACAGAAAAATTGCAGAGGCCATTTTTTACCTCCCTTTTCAACTCATTTTTGGGGTGGTTTTCTTTTTTTTTCCTCGGGTCCTCAAGAGGAGGATAGTACAAAGGCTCATCCGATGGTTTACAATTCACCATCGAGGTTCAATTCAGCGGCACCATTAGATGTTAGGTTTAGGAATCTGGGTAGCTATATAAAAGCAAAAACAGCCGCAGCCAAGAAGGGGGGGCTAAGAGCGGAAGTCTGAGGATAGTTGACGGCTAGGAGCAAAAAGGTCTTGAGGGCTGAGATAAGGGGTAGGTTTTTGACGGCTGGAAGAGAAAACAGAGGGAAGGTCAGCTGTGGGAAAAAGGCTAGGGTTTTGAGAGAGGTAAAAGCTGAGGAAAAATGGAGAGTTGGGAGGAACCTGTTGACGGCTGAGGAAAAAAAGGCTGAGGGAGAGATCGAGTGAGAGGAAGGAACCAGAAAACCGAGGGAGAGAGCAATGGAAAGAGAGCTGGGGCAAGGGGAAGAAAAGAAAAGGGGCAGCGGCTGAACAAGAAGAAACTTTTGTTTCTGCCTTCATACGGTGCTCTGGAAATCTCTTCACCAAAAAGTTTGCATCTTTGAAGTCGGCGTTTAGACGCAATCTCTTCGATTCTTCTCTGTTCACTGGACTCCATAAGGTACTAAAGGTAATCCCTTTGGCCTCATATCTTCAAGCAAGCCCAGCAGATTGTATATTTCTTCTTTTTTCATCAGACTTGCATGATCTTTAATTTGTTCTTTGTTGTTATCATTTGTCCGGATTCTCCTCGAGTGTATCTGCTAAAGATAAGCCGTTGTGTTTGGGTTATGTTAAAACTGATGACTTGAGGGTTATATGGGTTTGGGGCTAATGAAAAGAAGGTTTTATCAGAGTTTTTGTACGAAAATATATGCATGAGATGAACCGCAAGCCCACAGTAGAAAGTTGCAGCAGGTTTGACATGTTTTTGATACGATGTGCTTATCTTGTTTTGATGCCCTGGGTTTTTCTTTTTGGAAGTTTGAACTGAAATTTTAGAGGTGGGTTTTCGGAAAAATTAGATTTGTTTGGGTGTTATTTGATCATGCACATTTTGTCTGGTATTCTATTCTTTCATGGCTGTTTTGACAATAAAGCTGCCGAGAAGGAATGGAGTTTCTGGAATTGAAATTTGCAAGTTGGAGTGTTGAATGCTGTGTTTCTTTGCTTGATCGAAGTTTGATGTTTGGTAGAATGTTAGTTGTGTTGGGATGGAAATTTACATGGAACTAGACATAGCCATGGTAAAGAACTGAACCTGGAAAGTTGCAGCAGAAATGGTTGCTGGAAAATGGATATCAGCCTGCCGAAAGTCTTTGTTAGGATGCATGCTGCGTTCGATAGTCTTGTTCTATCTGTTTTTTTTTTTTCCTTTTCGGCTAAGCTCCAGTATTTTCTGTTTTAGTTAGCAACTCAGTCAGCTCTTCTTGGTCTGTTCGCGTGAGTGCATCTGAAATGGATAGAGAAATTGCATAAGAATGGTTTTGAAGTTGCGAAAGTTGTTTGCATTGAATTTGCATGATTTCTCTCTAAGTTTTCTTGTCAGTTGGGGTGTCGAAGTTATGGGTTGTATTGCTTACTTTAAAGCTGGGATGTTGAAGCCTTGGTTGAGTTTCTTTGATTGTCAATGAGCTGCGAAATTGCAGAAAGAAGAAATCAGCAGAAACAAAGAAAGTTCCGTTGCATGCATGAAATGGTTTTCTAAAAATTGCACTTTGACCCCCTAAGTATTTCTTTATCTCACTATGGCTCGAATAATTGGAACGACTAATCAAGATTGATCCCTCAAACTTTCTTTTTCCTTCCAATTGGGCCCTTATCTAGTGAATATGGACAGTTCTAGAAATTTAAATGTTTTTTATGATTCCATTTCGTACTTATGTGATTATTTGAGATGCCTTGACATTTCTTTGTTTTTGGAGGTTTAAAGTAATTTCGCTTCACTCGACTACCATTGCAAAAAAGGAGTAATCTCTATCTCCTTGATTTTATTTTTCCTACGTGCTCCTATATGTTTTGTGTGAATATGCATGCTTTAATTCGCTTTTCAATTTTATAGTTTAATTGCTGGTTTCGCTTTCTTTAATTAAGCAAGACAATTGAGGGTATTCGAGCCCCAAATTGTAATAGTTAGTCTTTGGCATTTTCTTTTCCAAGCTTTTCCCCCTTTTAGATTGTAGTAGGCCCCCCCTCAAGTGTAATAGCTAGGGTTTTATTCGCTTTCTTAATCGCCTTATGTGTTTTGCATGCTTAGGTGCTATGTGTTTAATCGCTTTCTTAGGTTTTGGCCTCTAGATATGCATGCTTATGTGTTAAGTGAATTACGTGCTCACATGTCTACTTGCTTTAATTATGTACATTACTTATATATGTGTAAGATGGATGCAAATGCACGTAACCGTGGCTAGTCCAATGCTAGTCATGGTTGTCCTCTCGAGCTCTTACAAGTCCAATGCTTGTGAGAGAGTGTAGATGTGGGCTAGTCCAATGCTAAACCCAATAGGGCCCCCTCTCGCTAGTACATACTTGCATGTCTCACTACATTTCATGCATTTTTCTTAGTTTTCTAGTATTTGGCATGCTCCTCCAATCCTTTCCCCTTCATTTTAGGTTTTTGCATCTTCATGCTAGTTATAAGGTACATTTGCTTGAGAGTCCCCTTTTGATAAGGGAAACGAGTGAGTGTGGCTACAAAATAGCCACAGCACGCTAGTTCTTCCTTCTAATCAAAGGGAAAATTAAAGTCGTGAAGTTAGGAGTCATTCCCGTACTCGACTTGATGCATTCCTCTAGGTTCATACACTCTCATTTTATCATATCACTTCTTCACTTTCTTTATCCACATTTTCTCACTACTTATATTTTTTCTCAATCCACATGCCATGCCTCACAAATTGCACCCCATTACACATATGTATTTACTATCATTATACCATATTTTCATCCACTTGCACACAAACACATTTATTTTCTCAATTGGCACACATGCACTTTTCTTACATTTGCACACTTACACTCATACTTGAGTTCTCATTTGCATTATTCATGACCTCTGTGAGGGCTTTCCTTACTGGCCATCACAATTCATGTGGTTGGGACTAAAAAGCCTCATAAGAGACATTTTAGATTTAGGATTGCATCTTTTTCATATCCATTAGTTACATCCAACATGCAACGCATATTTTGGGTAGAAGAATTAGGAAAAGTGGGGCTAAGTCACGCAACTAGCTTTGGTTAGGGTAGGGGAGTGCCTTAGACTTTGCCTTTGTCTTCTCCCTTATCAAATGTGATCCCCGATCCCTTTCTTTGGTTACGTATACCTAAAATTTCTTTACAAAGGGTTTGTTTACTTTTCTTTCCAAAAATCACTTTTTGGGTGACTTGGTACACCCTAACTCTATACCAAGTGGCGACTCCATTTTATATAAAACCCTTTGTTTGGCCAAACCGTCGCATTTCACAATCCCACGGCCTTTTATTTTCACTTTCACACACATTCACGTACATATCTTACACACTACTTTCACACCATTTCAAAAAGTGGGGCGCGACAGATTGGCGACTCCACTGGGGACATCCTAAGTGGGTCCAAGCATTTGATTTAGCCATTCTTTTCCGTTTTCTACCCTTGTTATGCGTAGCATTTGGATATTAGGGTTGCATTTTCCATTTTAGGACCTTTTGCCTCGCGCGCGTATCAAACTACTCTCTCACTCACGTATGTATGATTGGTTGATTGGATGTATGTTTTATTTGTGATCTCGCACTTTGCATTGCATTTGGGTGGGGGGATATTTCCTTAGAGCCTCGCGTTGGTTCTCAATCCCTCCCCTCCAAACGAGCACTAGCATACGTGCATACGCTTTAGTTATTCATCCCTCGTTTATTTTTCTTTAGTGGCTTGTCACGCCACTCCACCCTATTAGGATTAGGTGACCCACTTGGACGTGTGATCGCGACACGACGTGTGCGTAGCACGATCCGAGGGGTCACTCAATCTTCCGCTTAAAGTTTTGGGTTAATAACTTTTAGCTTTTAGTCGAAAGTTGAGGACTGTTTTTACATTCACCCAGACATGTAGCCGTGACACGACGTGTGCGTAGCAATGTCTGGGGAATCGCTCGAGCCACCGACAAGAAACCTTGGGAGTGATGACCTTTGGTTTCCAAGTCTGAAGGTTCGGGGACCTGAGCTTATCGAGTCTAGACGCATTAGCAAACCCCAGCCTCATGCATCCATATTAGAATTGCCTAGGGTAGAGTCGACGTTACCCTATTAGGGACACCATTCACGAGGGGAGGGATCCCGCCCCCTTTCCTTATATATCTTTGTTGCTTTTTATATTATTGTCCAACGTGTTATGTGATTATGTGTTGAACTAACTTTCCTTGTCTCTTGTCTTTTGCATTTACAAACGTTAGGAAATAAGAGGTCTGGCACGATCCTCTTTTAGGACCTACCCTTATAGATAGGTTATTGCACGTTTAGAAATTTCGATATATTTCATTCGTAAATTAATAATGGCATGTCATTTTTAGGCCTACCCTGGCGTATAAAGGGCTCCTTAGGGCACGTTTTTCTTTAAATCGCATGTTTTATTGCTTTAATAAACTGGCATCATGCATCCGCCTTAGAAGGGAATGCCATTTAGGGGATCCCGTACTAGGAATAAACCGTCCTGTGTCTCGGATATATAATCCAATGAGACTTGCACGTTTACATTTTGTACCATCCAAAGGGGTAGTACACAAGGTAAGGTAGGATCCGGTCATTTTCATAGAGTGATCTTTGGAATATGAGCGTCTAATAATCACCTTTTGGCCATTTTATCAAAATTAGTAAAAATTTCTTGCTTAAAGGACTTTAATTTGAAGAAATTCACAAGTAATTCCTCACTATTGAGACGATAAATAAATTGAGGCCAAAATTTGATTTTAGAAGGCTCATAGACTAATGCATCGCAATAAATTTTTGAAGCTACCAGTGGATAGATTGATTTTCAAATAAGCGGTCCATTGGACCATTTTATTCTTCATATAGTCCATTTTATCAATTTGTCCATTTTTAGGGCAATCTAGTCGATTTTAAATAGACCACCAATTTCATTTAATTCATTTGATTAGTTTACCCATTCTTAGGTCAATTCAATCAATTTTGAATAAATCATCAGTTTCGTTCAAATTTCATTTGACCAGTTTACCCTTTTTAGGGTGATCTTGTAAATTTTGAATAAATCATCCGATACATTTGACCAGTTTACCTATTTTAGGGCAATTCGGTCGATTTTGGATAAATCATCATTTCGCTTAATCAATTGATTTCATTCAATTCATTTGATTAGTTTAATTCATTTTTAGGGTTATCCATTCAATTTTCAATAAATAATCAAATTTCATTCAATGAATTTGACCATTTTACCCATTTTGACACATCATGTGTCGATCAAAATAAGCAATTCATTCGGACTTTGTCCTCATTTTTTAGGACGAATGTTTCTTCTCACTCCAAATTGGCCAAATTTTTCAAATCATTTTTCATTCAATCAATTGATCGGATTCATCAGGTATGGTATAGTGCCTACCCTAGAGGATTGCATTTTCATGCTAGACCTACCCTTGGCATAAAAGGGCTCCCCCATAGGACATGCATACCGATTTTACAATTTGCTTACTAACTCAGGGTATTTTTCTTTTATTTTTTTCCCTCCCCTACATTCATAAAAATGTTTCAATAAGGCGAAAATATTTTTCTATATCTGATAACAATTCTGATCTAATAAAGGGTAAAAAATTACGGGTATTATTTGACTCTTGGGCAGGTCTTGCAATGAAAACATGAAGGGCCCATCTGGAAGCGTTAGGCTAAAGCTTTTTAAGAGATTTCATAATTATTTTTCAAAGAAAATTCTGTATATTTGACTGGTTAATGCATTTTTGTTCCAAAAAAAAAGGAGGCAGAGAGTGTATATGTGTAGCTCTTTAGAAGTTTTTCTCTTCTTATTTGTATTGTAATTGAACAAGAAATTTTGTTTCAAACTTTTTCAGCAATAAAGTTTTTGGATAAATATTGTATTCATGTACATTTCATTCTTTTGCTCATCGGAGATTTCATGATGAATTTTTGGGAAATAAAGCTAAATCGAGATTTTCTCAACCTCCAGCCTGAAATTTTACGAGTGTATGCTTTCTAAAATCCTTACGTACACTCAATTGGTGATCCGAGCTATACAATAAGAGTGCTCAGAGTTTAAAAGAAAGAAAAAAAAAGAAAAGAAAAAGGGTGAGCTGTCATTCAAAAGACCCAATGAAATATCTTTTCTCCTTCACTTAACCCCAAAATAAAATCAGTCACATTGATTGATAAATTGCAAATTGGGACAATCTTTGCTAGAAAATGGCCGCTGTGTCTAAATAGATTCAACTCACATCTCAGTGAAAGCAAAAAAAAAATGTGCATTATTCTTATTTGTTTTGAAAATTTGGAATGATACTCCAAGCGTTCGTTTCTCTATCCATACAGATTTTATCATTTGCTCTCCCATTTGAGCCTATAAAAGAATAATTTCGTTCCAAATAAACGCTTTGATGATCACTACCCTTTATTGGAAAATTTTCAAATATCAAAAAGGGGAATGGATTTTCAATAACCATTTCGTTACTTTGGTTGTCATGAGGTGTAAGAATGATGCTTTGGCCGTCGTTTCTACAACCTAAACACTGATCATCCCTTGCATCCTCATTTGAGCTAAAATTGGTGGTTTTTTTCAAAACACTTACGATCGTACCCCGCATTGGGGAGGGGGATTGGAGAATTTTCCAAAAAGGGAAAAAGCAAAAATGCTAGAATAAGGAGGGAACCGCGAATTGGGAAAATTTGATTCTACCTAGGTTTCAATTTTGAAAAGAAAAGAAAAGAGGAAAAAGGACAAGTTCTGTCCAGTGGATCACTTATGTTTCATAGATATGAATGAGCAAGAGTCTTCCTCAGTCAATTAATTCAGATACATGCAAGAAATTTCGCATTAATGAAAGTTTCCTTTCAGAATTATTGTAAGGAACGGAATAAAAGTCAGGCTCTCTTCTTTTCCAATCAAACATTCTATCCCTAGTTCTCCCTTTTGAACTTTCAGAATAAAATACTTCATTTGGCAACCCCTGAGAATCGCAAACCCTCACACTGGGGCAAGTTTGAGTTGAAAAGGAAAGAAAAGTCTCAAGAAGTGAAAAGTGATAATGCAACAAAAATCAAAAGACAAAAGAAAAGAGAACCTCAGTTCAAAAAATAAATTGGGGCAAATTTTGTGAAAAGTTCAAAAGAAGGGCAGAAGGCCGAAAAATCAAAAGAAAGAAAGAAAATGAAAGAGAAAAAACCTCAATTGAGCATAAACTGGGGCAAATTTTGATTTAGCCCTAAAATAGGGTTGGCGCAACAATGCGATCTCGGATTTTTCAAACCGCTTTTGAAATCTACTTTCAAGCCTTAACTTTTCTAAACACCCCACCTGACCCCATTACGAAAGCCGGAAGTCCTGACTTCTGTTTTTTGCAATGGCCCTGTCAAGAAAATTTCTGATGCCGGTAAATTTTAGCTGTATTTCTGAATTGTTTGGGTATGGGGATTGACGCTACTTACCATGTGAAAACCCACCAGGTCGAGGAAAAGGGAAAAAAAGCAAAAGCAAAGCAAGAAAATAAGTGAAATACAAAAGATTCGATGGTGAAGTCCCTGTTGAGTGGTCAAACAAAATCCAAGATCTTTGAGTTCAAAATTGGGGCAATGTTTGAGAGGAAATGCGATCTTCGGTGCAATGTCCTTGAAAGTCTTATTCTTTAACTATTATTTTCAAGCCACATTACAAGGTCATAAAGTCCATCGCTGACTTATCCTTCATGACAACCCAAAGTGAGGATTATGCTCATAAGAAATCCATCAATCATTTGTGATTATAAGGGTATAACCTGCTTCACATGTTTGGCTGTCGTTTCTATCCATATGTTGCAAGTTTAAAGCTTGTTTGTTGACTAAGTTTTCTTGAGAAATAAGGGTGACCAACTCTTTGCTTTCACTAAGATGTGATATTGAATCGATTACATACAATTTTGGGCACAAGAACAAGACAAATCTCGATTTCTCATTTTCTTTAGCCATTTCCAAATCAGAAATAATGCACATTTGATTGGTCCTGAAAGATGAGCCAACAAGAAATGGTGACCCATTACTCAATGCATCGATGCTAAAGTGAGGAAGAATCATTTGTAATTTGACATTATTTTGAGAAATTCATCATGAAATTTTCTGTTAGAAAGCATAATGTTCAAATAGATGGAGAGACATCCAAGCCAATTTTTGCAATCAAATGAGCCCATACTAGGGCAAATTTTTTATAGTCCATTTGAGAATTTCGTCAAAGATTCAAGCAAGACTTTCAAATCAATCATGCTACTCTTTCCACGAGTAGTAGTTGCATTAATTTTTAAAATAATTTAAGGGCATGTTATACTTTGGCAAGCCCCTGTGCAGGTATCCATGGCTGAAATCGACGAAGGAGCGTAAGTCAAAATCTTACGAATCAAGGCCTCAAGGAGGAGCAACCACGCCGTAATGCAAATCAATTGATCGGTTGCACAATAATTGGTGGAAATGGGGCAAATTATTTTGAAAAGATTCTCTCGAAAAATCAGAAAAATTCAAAAGTCAAAAATCAAAAATCAAGTTCAAATTCTTATTTCTTGGAAAATCAAATTTAATTTCTGGTTTTTTTGACAAATCAAATTCAATTTCTTGACCAATTGGATGGCAGAACTGGGTTCTATCCCGCTGACCGCTTATATCACGTTGGAACTGGGTTTTATCCCGCCAAGCTCGGCAGAACCGGGTTCTATCCCGCTAACCGCTTATATCACGTTGGAACTGGGTTTCATCCCGCCAATCTCGACAGAACCGGGTTCTATCCCGCTGACCGCTTATATCACGTTGGAACTGGATTTCATCCCGCCAACCTCGGCAGAACAGGGTTCTATCCCGCTGACCGCTTATATCACGTTGGAATTGGGTTTTATCCCGCCAACCTCGGCAGAACTGGATTCTATCCCGCTGACCGCATATATCACGTTGGAGCTGGGTTTTATCCCGCCAACCTCGGCAGAACCGGGTTCTGTCCCGCTGACCGCTTATATCACGTTGGAACTGGGTTTCATCCCGCCAATCTCGACAGAACCGAGTTCTATACCGCTGACCGCTTATATCACGTTGGAACTGGATTTCATCCCGCCAACCTCGGCAGAACAGGGTTCTATCCCGCTGACCGCTTATATCACGTTGGAATTGGGTTTTATCCCGCCAACCTCGGCAGAACTGGATTCTATCCCGCTGACCGCATATATCACGTTGGAGCTGGGTTTTATCCCGCCAACCTCGGCAGAACTGGGTTCTGTCCCGCTGACCGCTTATATCACGTTGGAACTGGATTTTATCTCACCAACCTCGGCAGAACTGGGTTCTATCCCGCTAACCGCAAAGATCCCGTTGGGCCTGGACTTTGTGCCGCCAACATCCCAAACATTCCAACATCACGTTGGGTCTGAATTTTGTGCCGACAACATCCCAAAGATCCCGTTGGGCCTGGACTTTGTGCCGCCAACATCCCAAACATCACAGCATCACGTTGGGCCTGGATTTCGTGCCGCCAACATCACAAAGATCACGTTGGGCCTGGACGTTGTGCCGCCAACATTCAAAAAATCACGTTGGGTCTGGCCTTTGTGCCGCCAACATTCCAAAAATCACGTTGGGCCTGAATTTCGTGCCGCCTACATCCCAAACACCACAACATCACGTTGGGCCTGCATTTCGTGCCGCCAACATCACAAAGATCACGTTGGGCCTGGATTTCGTGCCGCCAACATCTCAAAGATCCCGTTGGGCCTGGATTTTATGCCGCCAACATCCCGATTGGGCTTGGATTCTGTGCAACTGAGGCAGGTTCAGGTTTAATCCCACTGACCAATTCATCATACTGGGGCAAGTTATCTTTGGAAAGTTTCTAAAAATAAAAATCAATCAAATTTTGTCACGGCAGGCTCGAGTTTGATCCCATTGACCGATTGTCAAGGCATTTCATTAGCACTGTCAATAGCCGTGGGTCAGTCCCACTAGTGTGCGTCCCGTTTTAAATTTCTATTCTGGTCAGTCCCGTTTTAAATTCCTGTTCGGGTCAGTCCCGTTTTAAATTTCTTGTTCGGGTCAGTCCCATTTTAAATTTCTGTTCGAGTCAGTCCCGTTTTAAATTCCTTGTTTGGGTCAGTCCCGTTTTAAATTTCTGTTCGGGTCAGTCCCGTTTCTTTTAAAATTCCTGTTCGTTGGAATCATTTTGCGGCCAAACAACACAGGTAAGTATTTGGTGTCTATTTCTTTGTCTCAAGTTTTTTCAAAACTCAGACAAAGAGGGGCAAACTGTAGACACCAAATTTTTAGCCTTTCTTTTTATTTATTTATTCTAGGTGATTTTTGTTTGTTTATTTATTTATTTTACTATTATTTCTTTGTTTAATTTATCTCATTCTCATTTTTGTTAAGAAAATTATTTTTGTTAATTAATCCACTGAAAAAAAAAACAAAGAAGATCATCAATCGAACAAAAGTTAGCAATTTTATTTTATTTTTTAGTATTTGTCTATTTCATTCAATTTTACTTAATTTGTTATTTTTCGTCATTGTGTTTATTAATTAACTGGTTCATCTGGAAATAAAAAGAAAAAGGGAAAAGAAAAACAACAAAAATCAAATCGGGCTTGTTCCAAGTGAAAAGAAAAAAAAGAAAAAAAACTAACTAAGGAACGCGCGCTATTTCTTCATTTTACAAGTTTCGGACAACACAGAAAAATTGCAGAGGCCATTTTTGACCTCCATTTTCAACTCATTTTTTGGGTGGTTTTCTTTTTTTTCCTCGGGTCCTCAAGAGGAGGATAGTACAAAGGCTCATCCGATGGTATACAATTCACCATCGAGGTTCAATTCAGCGGCACCATTAGATGTTAGGTTTAGGAATCTGGGTAGCTATATAAAAGCAAAAACAGCCGCAGCCAAGAAGGGGGGGCTAAGAGCGGAAGTCTGAGGATAGTTGACGGCTAGAAGTAAAAAGGTCTTGAGGGCTGAGAGAAGGGGTAGGTTTTTGACGGCTGGAAGAGAAAACAGAGGGAAGGTCGGCTGTGGGAAAAAGGTTAGGGTTTTGAGAGAGGTAAAAGCTGAGGAAAAATGGAGAGCTGGGAGGAACCTGTTGACGGCTGAGTGAAAAAAAAGGCTGAGGGAGAGATCGAGTGAGAGGAAGGAACCAGAAAACCGAGGGAGAGAGCAACGGAAAGAGAGCTGGGGGAGGTGACGGAAAAAGGAAAAAACCAGAAAGGGGAAGAAAAGAAAAGGGGCAGCGGCTGAACAAGAAGAAACTTTTGTTTCTGCATTCATACGG
Organism: Coffea arabica; assembly: GCF_036785885.1. Lineage (NCBI taxonomy): Eukaryota > Viridiplantae > Streptophyta > Magnoliopsida > Gentianales > Rubiaceae > Coffea > Coffea arabica. The sequence goes on along the minus strand of NC_092330.1, from coordinate 7,873,083 downwards.
TGCTCTAGAAATATCTTCACCAAAAAGTTTGCATCTTTGAAGTCGGCGTTTAGACGCAATCTCTTCAATTCTTCTCTGTTCACTGGACTCCATAAGGTACTAAAGGTAATCCCTTTGGCCTCATAGCTTCAAGCAAGCCCAGCAGATTGTATATTTCTTCTTTTTTCATCAGACTTGCATGATCTTTAATTTGTTCTTTGTTGTTATCATTTGTCCGGATTCTCCTCGAGTGTATCTGCTAAAGATAAGCCGTTGTGTTTGGGTTATGTTAAAACTGATGACTTGGGGGTTATATGGGTTTGGGGCTAATGAAAAGAAGGTTTTATCAGAGTTTTTGTACGAAAATATATGCATGAGATGAACCGCAAGCCCACAGTAGAAAGTTGCAGCAGGTTTGACATGTTTTTGATACGATGTGCTTATCTTGTTTTGATGCTCTGGGTTTTGCTTTTTGGAAGTTTGAACTGAAATTTTAGAGGTGGGTTTTCGGAGAAATTAGATTTGTTTGGGTGTTATTTGATCATGCACATTTTGTCTGGTATTCTATTCTTTCATGGCTGTTTTGACAATAAAGCTGCCGAGAAGGAATGGAGTTTCTGGAATTGAAATTTGCAAGTTGGAGTGTTGAATGTTGTGTTTCTTTGCTTGATCGAAGTTTGATGTTTGGTAGAATGTTAGTTGTGTTGGGATGGAAATTTACATGGAACTAGACATAGCCATGGTAAAGAACTGAACATGGAAAGTTGCAGCAGAAATGGTTGTTGGAAAATGGATATCAGCCTGCCGAAAGTCTTTGTTAGGATGCATGCTGCGTTCGATAGTCTTGTTCTATCTGTTTTTTTTTCTTTTTCCTTTTCGGCTAAGCTCCAGTATTTTCTGTTTTAGTTAGCAACTCAGTTAGCTCTTCTTGGTCTGTTCGCGTGAGTGCATCTGAAATGGATAGAGAAATTGCATAAGAATGGTTTTGAAGTTGCGAAAGTTGTTTGCATTGAATTTGCATGATTTCTCTCTAAGTTTTCTTGTCAGTTGGGGTGTCGAAGTTATGGGTTGTATTGCTTACTTTAAAGCTGGGATGTTGAAGCCTTGGTTGAGTTTCTTTGATTGTCAATGAGCTGCGAAATTGCAGAAAGAAGAAATCAGCAGAAACAAAGAAAGTTCCGTTGCATGCATGAAATGGTTTTCTAAAAATTGCACTTTGACCCCCTAAGTATTCCTTTATCTCACTATGGCTCGAATAATTGGAACGACTAATCAAGATTGATCCCTCAAACTTTCTTTTTCCTTCCAATTGGGCCATTATCTAGTGAATATGGACAGTTCTAGTCATTTAAATGTTTTTTATGATTCCATTTCGTACTTATGTGATTATTTGAGATGCCTTGACATTTCTTTGTTTTTGGAGATTTAAAGTAATTTCGCTTCACTCGACTACCATTGCAAAAAAGGGGTAATCTCTATCTCCTTGATTTTATTTTTCCTACGTGCTCCTATATGTTTTGTGTGAATATGCATGCTTTAATTCGCTTTTCAATTTTATAGTTTAATTGCTGGTTTCGCTTTCTTTAATTAAGCAAGACATTTGAGGGTATTCGAGCCCCAAATTGTAATAGTTAGTCTTTGGCATTTTCTTTTCCAAGCTTTTCCCCCTTTAGATTGTAGTAGGCCCCCCTCAAGTGTAATAGCTAGGATTTTATTCGCTTTCTTAATCGCCTTATGTGTTTTGCATGCTTAGGTGCTATGTGTTTAATCGCTTTCTTAGGTTTTGGCCTCTAGATATGCATGCTTATGTGTTAAGTGAATTACGTGCTCACATGTCTACTTGCTTTAATTATGTACATTACTTATATATGTGTATGATGGATGCAAATGCACGTAACCGTGGCTAGTCCAATGCTAGTCATGGTTGTCCTCTCGAGCTCTTACAAGTCCAATGCTTGTGAGAGAGTGTAGATGTGGGTTAGTCCAATGCTAGACCCAATAGGGCCCCCTCTCGCTAGTACATACTTGCATGTCTCACTACATTTCATGCATTTTTCTTAGTTTTCTAGTATTTGGCATGCTCCTCCAATCCTTTCCCCTTCATTTTAGGTTTTTGCATGCTCATGCTAGTTATAAGGTACATTTGCTTGAGAGTCCCCTTTTGGTAAGGGAAACGAGCGAGTGTGGCTACAAAATAGCCTTAGCACGCTAGTTCTTCCTTCTAATCAAAGGGAAAATTAAAGTCGTGAAGTTAGGAGTCATTCCCGTACCCGACTTGATGCATTCCTCTAGATTCATACACTCTCATTTTATCATATCACTTCTTCACTTTCTTTATTCACATTTTCTCACTACTTATATTTTTTCTCAATCCACATGCCATGCCTCACAAATTGCACCCCATTACACATATGTATTTACTATCATTATACCATATTTTCATCCACTTGCACACAAATACCTTTATTTTCTCAATTGGCACACATGCACTTTTCTTACATTTGCATACTTACACTCATACTTGAGTCCTCATTTGCATTATTCATGATCTCTATGAGGGCTTTCCTTACTGGCCATCACAATTCATGTGGTTGGGACTAAAAAGCCTCATAAGAGACATTTTAGATTTAGGATTGCATCTTTTTCATATTCATTAGTTACATCCAACATGCAATGCATATTTTGGGTAGAAGAATTAGGAAAAGTGGGGCTAAGTCATGCAACTAGCTTTGGCTAGGGTAAGGGAGTGCCTTAGGCTTTGCCTTTGCCTTCTCCCTTATCAAATGTGACCCCCGATCCCTTTCTTTGGTTACGTAGACCTAAAATTTCTTTACAAAGGGTTTGTTTACTTTTCTTTCCAAAAATCACTTTTTGGGTGACTTGGTACACCCTAATTCTATATTAAGTGGCGACTCCATTTTATATAAAACCCTTTGTTTGGCCAAACCGTCTCATTTCACAATCCCACGGCCTTTTATTTTCACTTTCACATACGTTCACGTACATATCTTACACACTACTTTCACACCATTTCAAAAAGTGGGGCGCGACATTGAGTGGGAGCGATCTAGTACAGGGGTGACCATTCATGCCCAAATATAAGCCACCAAAGCAGACACCAAGGCAACCATCAAGCCTCCATTCGACTCCTCCAAGCCACAAAGCCGTGACAAGTGTTTCAAATGCTAAGAATTTGGGTACATTGCTTCTCAATGTCCCAATAGGCGTACCATGGTTGTCCTACCGAGTGGAGATGTCATATCTAACGACGAGGACGAATCCGCTGAGATGCCTCCATTGATTGATGAATGTGAAGATTTTGAGGTTAAGGTCGAGACTACTAGTGAGCAAGTAAGCGTTGCTCTAGTCACTCGTCGGGCTCTTGCGACCCATGTCAAGAGAGTGGATGAGACCCAACGTGACAACATTTTCTACACACGATGTCACGTCAAAGGGAGGGTGTGTAGCCTCATCATCGACGTGAGTAGTTGTACCAACGTGACAAGTACTTTTATGATGAATCATCTTTCTTTGCCCATGTTGAGACATCCTAGCCCATACCGCTTGCAATGGATCAATGAGAGTGGCAATATCAAAGTCACCAAGCAAGTGGTGGTGCCTTTTCGGATTGGGAAGTATGAAGATGAGATCCTTTGCGACATCATTCCCATGCAAGCTTCTCATATTTTGTTGGGACGGCCATGACAATATGACAAGAAGACCACTCATGATGGCTTTACCAACAAGTACTCCTTCTTGCACCATAACAAGAAGATGACACTTGTTCCTCTCACACCTCAACAGGTGCATGAAGACCAACTGCGATTGCACCAGGAGCATGAATGAGAGGTGGCTAAAAAGTCGCCCGATTCTAAGGCAATCATTAAAGCACCAGTCGAGAGGACATCTACCCCTGGTACATCTAGTTCGATTAGACAAACACCCTAACTTGCTTGCAAAGAACAGGGAAATTCATAAATTACTTTTATCCAAACAAATTGTTTATGTCTTATAGTGCAAAGAAGTGATTTTACTCTCTCATGAGGCACTCGATGACTTACCTCCTGAAATCTCTTCTTTGTTACAGAAATTTGAGAACGTTTTCCTAGATGAGATCCAAAGCGGCTTACCACCACTCCGAGGGATCGAACACCAGATCAACTTCGTCCCTGGAGCATCCTTGCCAAACAGATCGGCCTACAAGATGGGCCCTGAGTAGACTAAAGAGATCCAACGGCAAATCGATGAGCTCTTAGAGAGGGGTTGGGCTCGAGAGAGCATGAGCTCATGTGCAGTTCCAGTCATCCTCGTCCCAAAGAAAAAAGGCACTTGGAGGATGTGTGTAGACTGCCGCGCCATCAACACTATCACAGTTAAGTATCGTCACCCTATACCTCGTTTAGATGACATGCTTGACGAATTGTATGGTACAGTCATTTTCACCAAGATTGATCTTAAGAGTGGCTACCATCAAATTCGAATGAAGGAAGGAGACGAGGGGAAGACGGCCTTCAAGACTAAGCATGGTCTGTATGAGTGGTTAGTTATGCCCTTTGGTTTGACTAACGTTCCTAGTACATTTATGCGTCTTATGAATCATGTGCTTCACCCGTTCTTAGGTAAATTTGTTGTTGTTTATTTTGACGACATTCTGATATACAGCAAGAGTCCTGAGGAACATGTAACACATGTACGAGCTGTTCTTGATGTATTGCGCAGGGAGAGATTATTCGCTAATCTTAGCAAATGTACTTTCTGCACTAATGAGTTTGTTTTCCTTGGTTATAAGGTTGGTGCACAGGGCATTAAAGTGGACGGGAGCAAGGTCCAGGCTATCAATGAGTGGCCCGCGCCCAAGACCATGAGTGAAGTTCGGAGTTTCCACGGCCTTGCGAGTTTCTATCGCCGGTTCATGATGGATTTCAGCACTATAACTAATCCTCTGACCGCCATTATCAAGAAGGATGTGAAATTCGAGTGAGGGGAAGTTCAGGAGAAGGCGTTCCAACTCCTTAAACACAAGCTCACACACGCACCCTTATTGTCCTTACCTAACTTTGATAAAACATTTGAGATTGAGTGTGATGCTTTTGGTGTAGGAATTGGAGCCGTATTGATCCAAGAGGGTAGGCCGCTCGCATACTTTAGTGAGAAATTGAATGGTGCAGCCTTGACCTACTCCACCTACGATAAGGAGCACTATGCTTTGATTCGCACACTGGAGACATGGCAATATTACCTGCGACCTAAGGAGTTCGTCATCCATACTGACCACAAAGCACTCAAGCATCTCAAGTCTCAACATAAGTTAAGTAAGAGACACGTACGGTGGGTCAATTTTGTGGAGTTCTTTCCCTATGTGATCAAGTACAAAGTTGGCAAGACCAACGTCGTTACTGATGCACTGTCCAGGAGGTATGCCTTGATTGCTTTACTTGATACTAAACTCCTTGGATTTGACCTTATTAAAGAATTTTATGATACTGATTCTGATTTTTCTGATATCTACAAGTCTTGTGCTAAGCCGGATCAGGGTAAGTTCTTCATACATGATGGATTTCTATATTATAATGATAAATTATGCATTCCATCATGCTATGTTCGTGAGTTACTAACCAGTGAGACTCACGGAGGTGATTTAATATGACACTTTGGTGTCACCAAGACTTTGAGTGCTTTATAGGAACATTTCTATTAGCCACGCATGAGACAAGATGTGGAGCGAGAAGTGTCACGCTACATCACCTGTCACCGTGCCAAGTCCAAACTCTAGCCCTTTTGTTTGTATACACCCGTACCTATTTCTTCGGAACCATAGGTTGACATTTCCATGAATTTTGTGCTTGGTTTGCCTAGGAGTAAAAAAGGTTATGATAGCATCTTTGTCATCGTTGATAGATTTTAAAAAATGACTCATTTCATTCCATATCATACGACGGACGATGCTACTCATATAGCTGATCTCTTCTTTAAGGAAGTTGTCCATTTGTATGGCGTGCCTAGAACTATTGTGTCTGATAGAGATGTAAAGTTTCTCTCTTATTTCTGGAAGACTTTGTGGGGGAAGTTGGGGACTAAGTTGTTATTCTCTACATCCAGTCACCCCCAGACTGATGGTCAAACTGAGGTTGTTAACCGCACCTTGTCTACCCTATTCAGGGCCATCATTAAAAAGAATCTCAAGACTTGGGAGGAGTGTTTATCACATGTCGAGTTTACTTATAACCGTATAGTTCACAGTGCTACACAGTTTTCTCCATTTGAAATTGTTTACGGTTTTAATCCTTTGACTCCCTTGAATTTGATGCCTTTGCCTTTGTCTGAGCGTACTAACCTTGATGGCAAGAAGAAAGCCGAGTTTGTCCAGGCTTTACACCAACAGGTGAGGGCCAACATTGAAGCTCGCACCCAACAGTACCTCAAGCATGCCAACAAGGGTCGGCGTCGCGTGGTATTTGAACCAGATAACTGGGTTTGGTTATACTTGCGCAAAGAGCGTTTCCCCGTCCAGCGTCCTAACAAACTGCTACCACGTGGAGATGGACCATTCCAAGTTGTGGCACGCATCAATGACAACGCCTACAAGCTCGATCTACCAGATGAGTATAATGTCTCGGCTACCTTTAATGTTGCTGACCTAAGTCCCTTTTTTGCAGATGATGAGGTCGATTTGAGGACAAATCTTTCACAAAATGAGAGGAATGATGAGGAGGTCGAGAATACTATCCAAGTGGAGCAAGTGAAGGTGCTATTGGGGCCTATGACATGAGCTCGAACAAAAAGGTTGAATGAAATATTACAGACATTGATTCGTGCGGCCCAAGAGTCGAAGTGGAGAGCCAAAGGCCATTGAGGGCCTCAACGAAGACAATGGCCTCAACAAAGCTAGAGATATTATCCTACTTTCGACCATCCATGAGGTTTAGAAGTGTCAAATTCGACCAAGGGTCATGGCCCATCACTAGCTTTAGTGGAGTGTAATAAAGAGGTCCAACTAACTTGTAGTTTGGACCTTAGTAGTCGTTCAGTCCTTGGGTCAATGGTCTAGGCCATGTGGGCCACCTTAGTAAGTAGTTTGGCCCATTAGTCTTTATTATTAGTTTAGTATTTAAGGAAGCATTGTTGGTTTTATTAGACAGTTTTTGATAATTAATAAAATACATTTTGAGAGTTCTCTCAAAGCATCATTGAAGCGCCATTGAATATCTTAGAATCGTTCTTAGGTATTCAATTCGACTTATCAATTTAGCACCGCACTAGATTGTGACGTTTTCTACCAATACCGAGGTTCATTGATCACGTGATCAACGGGTTTAGGTGATTCCGCTGCGTTTGTGTTCATTAACGTGAGTTCTACCTTCTAGATATTTTCTTGTCTGTACGGGTTGTACACAAGATTGGTGCCATTCGTATCAGCCGATATGATGAGAAGGTCGAGAGTATTATCCAAGTGGAGCAAGTGAAGGTGCCATTGGGGCCTATGACACGAGCTCGTGCGAAGAGGTTGAATGAAACATTACAAATATTGGTTCGTGCGGCCCGAGAGTCAAGTGGAGAGCCAAAGGCCATTGAGGGCCTCAACGAAGCTAGAGATATTATCCTACTTTCGGCCATCCATGAGGTTTAGAGGTGTCAAATTCGACCAAGGGCCATGGCCCATTATTAGCTTTAGTAGAGTGTAATATAGAGGTCCAACTAACTTGTGGTTTGGACCTTAGTAGTCGTTCAGTCCTTGGGTCAATGGTTTAGACCATGTGGGCCACCTTAGTAAGTAGCTTGGCCCATTAGTCTTTATTACTAGTTTAGTATTTAAGGAAGCATTGTTGGTTGTATTAGACAGTTTTTGATGATTAATAAAATACATTTTGAGAGTTCTCTCAAAGCATCATTGAAGCACCATTGAATATCTTAGCATCGTTCTTAGGTATTCAATTCGACTTATCAATCTAGGACCGCGCTAGATTGTGGCGTCTTCTACTAATACCGAGGTTCGTTGACCACGTGATCAACGGGTTTATGTGATTCCACTGCATTTGTGTTCATCAACGTGAGTCCTACCTTCTAGATCCTTTCCTGTCTATACGGGTTGCATCACAAGGTTGGTGCCGTTCATATCACTAATGCTTCAGCCTCGGCCTACAAGCTAGTACCAATATCAAAGCAACCAGCAAAAGCGAAGATGAACTTCCTTGAGCCATCCCTAACAATCCCCCTGCCACCACTCAACCCCGGATTTCCCTTAGAGTACTCATCTATGTTAAGTTTAAACATTGCCATCACTGGCGACTGCCAATGAACCAGACGAATCTTAAACACATCAGGGCGCTGCTCCACCAATCCCAAGATCGGGGCCAAGATGTGACCTGTTGTAATTCACCAAACTTCATCCAGTAAGCGGCCTTCAAGTTTTGAAAAATAGCTCGACACACGGATCGGACATCCTTGATAACCCCTTCAAACACTATTGAATTCCTCACCTTCCACAAATTCCAACACACAAAAACGGGAAGAAGTCGAAAGACAAATTTGAGCCTCGTGGACTTAGCAGGCTTGTACTAGCAATTCACTAACTGTATGCTTAAATGCTCTTGAGCCCAATTAAGACCAGAGAGAGACCCGAAATACTTCCAAACCGCCTTTGCGACATCACCTAACATGAATACGTGCTGTAGCATTTCAACAGTAGGCTCCACACAGCAAACGCATTTAGACGGTAAGTGCACCCAAAATCGGGTTAAAATATCATCCAAAGGCAACCGTCCCTGCAACAATCGCATCATAAAGAAGGAAATCTTTAGAGGGATGTGCGGATGCTAAACCTGTCTAAATATGAAGGACGAGGGTTTAGCCTCCCGCACCTTAAGGAAGGCCGAGGATAATGAGAAACTCCCAAAAGATGACGCCGTCCACACCATCCTGTGCACCAAAAGAGTACAGGGGATCGGCATGCCCATCATAGCCTGGTCTAAATTAGGCAGAAGGACATGAGACAACAAGCGGCTATCCCACGCCCCGCCCACAATAAAGTTGTGGAAGGACAAATGTTCTTGCACCTCCGCTCGAAGATATAATGCACTTGAACCCGTCTAGTTATCATATCAGAAGTGGCAAATGCCACTATAAGGTCTCCAAAGTATAAATAACTCCGCAAACCACCTAATGTTTAACATACGGCGCCATGTTGCTGAACTAGGAGATCTCATGGCAACCTGACAAGGGTGAGTATCGTGACAATATTTGGCTCGCATGAACACAGCCCATAGTGAGAGATTCTGCCTAGGTCCACCACAACTTGCAAGAGAAATCCATACAAGTGTCATCAATCGATCAAAACCCAACACCACCCTTCTCTATGGGGAAGCATAAGTCTTTCCACCGAACCCAATGAAAACTTTTAGACTCTTCAGTTGTCCCCCTCAAGAAATTAGCACATACCCGTTCAATCATACGAAAGATATACTTTTTGGCATTATATGTGTCTTACAACTCATTTTATTGACAATGACTAGAATTTAAACAAAAAGGTTATAAGTTTTGTTCCAATTTCTAGTTATAAGGGTGTTGATGTTGGACAAGCTGTAGAGAAATATCTGCTTGAATGCAGAATTGATGATATTTTTACCATTACTGTAGATATTGCTAGCTCGAATGACACTATAGTTTCTTATTTGAGAGGAAAATTTATTAATTGGGGAAAATCTGTTTTGGAGGAAAGGTGGTTTCATGTTAGGTATGTTGCTCTTATAATAAATTTGGTAGTTAATGATGGTTTGAAAAAGTTTGGCAATTCTATTGATTCTATTAGTGCAGCTGTAAGGTATGTAAGAGAGTCACCCACTAAGTTGAAAAAGTTTAGAGAGTGTGTTTGGATTGTCCCACTAGGTGGAATTCCACCTACTTGATGTTGGATGTAGCCCAAATATATGAGCAAGTTTTTGATAGGTTCGAACTAGAAGACCCTTACATGATTCAAGAACTTGATTCTATACCAACAGCAACTAATTGGAAAAAAGCTAGATATCTAAATCAATTTTTGTAAAACTTATATGAATTAACTTTGAAGGTTTCTAGGTCTAAGTATGTCACTTGCAATACTTTTTTTCGAGACATTAGTGGCATGAATGTAGTCTTGAACAATATGATAGAACGTGATAACCAAGAAGAGGCTGTCATGGCATTCACAATGGAAGAAAAATGTGATAAGCATTGGGGAAAAATAGAAAAAATGAACATGCTTATTTTTGTTGCCTCCATTCTTGATCCACGTATTAAATTTGAGTATGCAGAGTTTGTGCTTATAAAAATGTATCGTCTGCATGATGGTGCAAACATAGGTTCACTTGCAAAAGAAGCTTTGGTGCAACTATTTTCTAAGTACATAAAACTCATCTTCCCTTTTGAAGTGAACTCCCCAGCTTTTTCAAGTAAATTTGGAGTAATTGATAAAGGTACAATGTCTAGTGATATGCATGCTGGGAAACGCATTCAAGACATGTCTAAAGAGGGGTTTAAAAAAAGAAAGATAGAAACTGGTTTCAATGGTTCAAAAACTGAATTGGATAAATATTTTGGTAAGGATTGTGAAGATGAAGAAGATGACTTTAATATTTTGACATGGTGGAAGGTGAATAGTCCTAGATTCCCTGTTCTTTCTAAATTAGCCCATGATGTGTTGGTTGTGCCTGCATCTATGGTTACTTCTGAAGCTACTTTTAACATAGGTGGAAGAGTCCTTGATCCATTTAGGAGTTCTTTAACACCTAAAATAGTGCAAACTTTGATTTGCACTCAAGATTGACTTCAGCCATCAGACTCTAAACTAAATGTGGAAGAAGAATTGGAGGATCTTGAAACTTTAGAATCTCGTAAGATATTTCTTATCTAATGCATATGCTGATTCTTGTAAAATTCCATTTCTCTATTGTTTTAAAGTAACTAATGTTTCTCATTTTTATGTTTTGTTGCAGGTTTGATCAAGGGAGGTGTTGAAACTTCAATCACTTTTTAGTTGGAGAAGATCAGAAGATACCGGGGCTTTGAGTTTGTTGCAGGCAGCATATTTACTTGTTTACTAAGTTTCTCTTACCTAACTATTTGAACTTTCAAGACAATTTGGCATTATGGATTCTATTGAATTTGAACGGTTTTTGATTTCTGACTTCAGTTGTGACTTGTGGAATGTGGACTTGTGACTTTAGTCTTTTATGACTTGTATTGTATTTGAATTGATGAATTCTGGCACTTCTAATGTGTGTGTTGATTTGGATGTTGATTTCCTTTGACTTCGTGCTATAAGCCTATAACTCGACTAATTACAGTGGCTATTAGACTTGATTATAGGAGTTTAATTAGGCTGGATATTGCAAATTTTGAAATGAAGTCTTAAGTAACAAATTTACTTTTTTTCTTTAATGAAAATGTTTAACTTGAATTCATTACCATTTTCAAATTCAAATTTGGAAATGCAATTAATTCGGATATCTCCAATTCGAAATTGAAAGCGGTTTAGATTTCCGAAATAAATGAATTCAACTAACCTAATTATCAAATTTACATTGAATGCTCACCCCTAGTTGGGAAACAAAGTCCTGCTTTGTCAATGGACTTTCATATGATGCCTCAAGCACATAAAATGGATGTTGATTCGTGCTAATTTAAACCATGCATAGCGAGATCAAGGGGAAAATGGTCATTTTGGTACCTCATATTTGAAGTTTTGGCCAATTTAATCTTTTATCTATTATTGTGACCATTTTATTTCTTTATTTTTACAAAAAAAAAAAAAAACAATTTAGGACCTCTAGCATTAATCCATCTATGGAATGTGCCTTGTTAAAAATGACCATCTTGATCAAATATCTTTAGGTTTGTTTTCAAATTTGTCCTTTCAACAATTTAAATTATCATTTTTACAAAATAAAGTCAATGTAATTTTAAAAAATCCTAATGGAACCGACTGCATACACTATAAATCTACACTTGAAACAAAAAATGAGCAAAATAGGATAAAAAAAATACCACTCATTCTAAATTCAGTGAATAGTATGATCATTTTTCTATATGTACATAAGATACTAATGGTTGATACTATGAAAGGTGTTGAAGATACTAATTCTTCAAAAAAAAGGATCCTGGAAAGATTGATACTATCTTAAATATCAAAATCAGGAAAATAGTAGAGGTTATGTTTTGTGTCAATCTCATATATTAACAAGACATTAAATTAGTTTCAACATCTAAAGATAAAAAAGGTGAGTACTATCTTTAGTTCTAACTTGAAATTTCATAAAATTTTGGTAGTTCAATTGCTCAATTTACATATACAAATGCCATTGGAAACTTGATGTATGCATTGCACACTCTACAAGACCAAATATTTCATGCTTAGTTTGTAGATTTGCAAGGTTTACCAAAATCCCGGTATAGACCATTAGAGGTCTATTGGGAGAGTAATTGTTTACTCTTATGCTAGTTGGTCCACTAGTGCGAGGAATTCTACAAGTGAGTGGATATTCATTTTGGATGGTAGTGTAATTATATCGACTTCTAAGAAGCAAACCGTAACCGCTCATTTCATCATACAAGTTGAAGTCATAACTTTGGTTACTGGCTGCATAAAAAGGTGAAATAGTTTAGGATTTGTTATTTATTGACCAGCTATGGTTATAACCTATGCCTCCAACGTCTTTATACTGTGGCAGTGTAACTACAATGTCTAAAGTTTTGAACAATGTGTATAATGTTAAATTTAGACATATTAATCTAAAAAATAAGTATTTAAGACAATTGTCAAAAGGATGGCATTGGCATCAGTGATGGAACCAAGATCCGAGAGTAGGTAAGGTCAAAGTTTAATGCAATAAAACTTCTACAAAGTAAAAAGTGTAATATAAAAAGAACAAAAAAAAAAAAAAGCAAAACTATAATATTAGATATGTATTATAATTGTCCTCTATGAGTACTCATCTTCTGAAAATATTGCAAAATCAGCTCATTGTCAATTTTATTAAATATATATTTTTTAATGTAAGTAATGAAACAATCATTCATCCATCAATTACCATAAGACATGCAATCGATTTTTGACAATCTCCACTGCTAAAAAGGTCGTTTCTACAGCCGCTATAGTAATAGGTAAAGTAAGTGCTAATTTTATAAGCAAATAGACTAATGGATATACAATATCCCTTTTAGTCTTAACTTACTCTACTGCAAGGCTAGCAATTCCTTTTAATTCTGCAAATTCTTATAGAGTGCATATCAAGGATATAAGTATCAATCTGATTGTCATGAGCCCTCAGATCAATTGAAAAAATACTCAAATGGATAGAATTTTGCAAAGTGAATCAACTTTTCCTTGTCAAAAGATGAAAAATCATTATTTGGAGCAGGATATTACATACAAACAAGCAATTCAGCATTTGCCTTAGTCAAATCCTCATTCAACTCGTGAAACCACACTATAAAATAAATCTACTTTACAGTGGTGTAAGTGTGAAATATTTGGAATTTTTCGCTTTGACTTTCCTTTAAGAACATATATAGCATCCATATTGGGAACCTCAACTTCACATTGGCTGCAAAATGCAGTAACCTCATCGAACAATATATCCCATCCAACATCTTTCATTAATTGCAATCGCTATTTAGCAATTTTAACTAGACTCGTTGCATTCAAAATATCTGATCTTTTCTATGCAATGCTAAAGATAGCTTATCTGTTATTCCCAACAAATTTTTGCATGTCATTTGTGAACTTCAAGCGTCTTAGCTAATCTCTTGTATCTGTTATCCTCAACAAATTTTTGCATGTCATTTGCGAACTTCAAGCGTCTTAGCTAATCTCTTGCATGTCATCTCTTTGGCATAAGACTTCAAAATTAGGGATAGGAATCTATCTCAAGTTGCAATAGGCTACCCATGTCCAAAGAGATTTTTGGTGGGATGCATATTCTAATTTTGATTTTGGGTTTGAAATGGGATTAATTCCATTTATGCCCGTCAATTGATGCAAATTCTTGGAAAATACTGGGGTGCCCATTGGGGTCTAAACATCTCACCAAAAATTTAATTCACCCATGAACTCCTCTCTCCCAAACAAATATACTTTGTTGTTGTTACTAAAAATATGGAGAATAAAGCAGGTCATGTGGTTAGAAATTCTTTCGTCCTCAAATTTTGTTCTCCTTTCTCTTCTATATTGCAACGATAAGATTAAGATAGTAATTCTAGATTAAATTTTAAATTAGACCATCTAGTTATCTAGGTAAAATGATTCTAAAATTTGTTGGCCGTTAAGTGAAATAAAATATAGGAAACTGTGTTATTTTTTACTTGATCAAACTAAAGCATTTAGGTTGATGTGCCTCTGGTATATATGTGAAAAGTTCTAATGCAATGAAACTTTCATCTTTGTACCTTATTGTTGGGCTACAACTAATTTCACTAGCTATGTGAAAAGTTTTAATACGACTAAACTTTCATCCTTGCACCTATTGTTGTACTACAACTAATTCACTAGCCATACTTTTCCACAAGCTCCAGTAGCATAAATACAAGTCCATACAATGGCATTTCTTTATAATCATAAATATAAATCTTTTAAAGTTTTTATAGGACTTATTTTTTTCTCAACTAAAATTTAGCAACAGTGGAAATCAAAGATTAAAAAATATATATACGTAGAAAATAAATAAAAGAAAATTTGAGTAACAAAAGGAATTCAAAAAAATATAAATTCATAGTAGGAACAAAAGAAATTTAATAAATTAAAAATATTAAAGTTATATAAAAATAAAAAATAATTGAAGAAAAAAAGAATACAAAAATAGATTTTGGATATTAGGCGGAATCAATCTAAACCCATTTCAAAGTGATCTTACCCAAATTAGTCCCAAAACACATATAGGTAAGGTTAGATCTAAATCCATATTCTTCGATCTCATTTAAAATCCAAGTAGATCCCACTCATCCCACTCATTTTGCCACCTCTATTTAAAAGGAACAGTCAACAATTTGCATTTCATTTTTATCGGATTGTATTATTTGAAATTGAATCATTCAGGGATACACACAATACTTATATATACATGTCAAATGTGTACGTTAATAAAGTCCCATGCAGTATATTTAAAACTCAAAATGCGTGGCAACTTGCAATGTGCCCGATCAGTAGGATGTACAAAGACCAATAAACCCGGTAGTTTTTGCTTTAGAAACTACAAAGACCAATAAACTCGGTTGTGGATGACTGCTTTCTGTTAAAGGCCGTGTAAAATCAACTAGCGATAGGGCTCTTTTGCACAGCGTATGACTATTTCAACCTTTAGATGATATATAATTGAACGTTTTGGGCACTCGAAATGTAGCAACTGGCCAATGCTTTCCATAGCAATCCCAATAGCAAAAGAGAAAGTGGAAAAAAGTTTAAAAAGAAGAAAAGGTGTTTGTTTGGGTTCAGCGTGGTTCTGTTGTCTTACTTAATTGTGTAAACGATGCCTTAAGATTAAGTAATGTTTCAGACATTTCGAGGTTTTCACCTTAAATTGATGTGCCAACCCTTGGGCGATCTTCCAGCGTTGCTGGTACCTGCTAAAAGGCTCGCTAGCAGATAAAAATTTCAGTTTCAGGTTACTCCCAAAATTCAATCATAAATAAAAATTTGCAAGAGAGAGCCAAACCGATTATGTGAGCATACGTTCTCACTTATTGATTCCCCAGTTTACTAAAACAATAGGATCAATTTCTCCAGAACTGCATGCCTAGAATGGTGAAGGGTTGTTTTGTGGGGGGGGGGGGGGGGGGGGTGGAGGGGAGGTGCGTGGAGGGGACCCTAGCTAGCTGAAGAATCTAACTGGAGAGTATTACAATGACAACCAATTCAGGAGGGTGTCAAATTGGGATAAAATGGGATTCCAGTATTAGGCAGCCATGCAGTTCCCTGGATGAAATTTCCGACCGTAAACTGACTGGCAACGGTGGTATTGGTGATGACCCTGTAACCAGGCCATTTTACTCTGGCAGTGGTGTTTGAACCGGGTCCTCTATTCTTATACTCCCCATAGAAAAGGGTTGACAATGCAAAACTACCGTTCCACGGCAACCATCCAGCAGGGTCTATCAAGCTTTCCATGTTTGACAGAAGGTAAACAGTTCTTGAATATTCTCTCCACGGACGACCAAGATAGCTTCTAAATGAGGATAGGACGGGAAGCAAATCTGCTGCTGCAGCAACTTTGCAGTTCAAGATCGAAATCCCAGTATTTTGGTTAGGATCCTCTCTTCCTTGGGCAGTGAATAAGTTTTGCTGGTTTGGGTTTGGTCTCCGGGCATAAAGGTTGCAAAGTTGGAATACAACAGCGGCATTCCCGAAGATGAAGTCGACTGTACCATACACATCGCATTCCCTATAAAATTGTCGAAGGGAATGCACGTAGAGCGTGTCCTGGTAGCCGATGAAGCTGCATTGGTAGAATGCTGAGAGATCTGAGCCACTCCTCAGGGCCACTGCTTGGTGTTGGCTAGGTCCAGCGTAGTTTTCAACGGTGATCCCTCTGGCAATGAATCCATCTCCCACCACAGCTGCAAATTTTCAGATAAGCAGATCAGTGAATTGTGCGGTAAGATTGCTGATGAGACCGTGGCTTGATAATGTGGACTAGTTCCCAAGGTGGAAGTCCCAGATGTCTCCAAATTTAAAGGTGTACACAAGGGAAGTTAAGGGGCATGGACATCGAGGAGGCGAACATCTATAGTACACGCACAACCTTTGACCACTGTTTGATCTGTAGGTCACTGTATATCTCTTGAACTCATTCCAATATGAGATTCCCAGAGCTTGAGTTGGAGTTGCCTCAAGAAAAGAACAAACACTCTTCGTGTTACTTAATTCAAGAGGATCCCAACATGAGAAGTCTAAGTAAATGGGACTGCTATCATAATTAAGTTGGTTTTCCCACTAAGACTTAGCTTGTCTACTTTTCACATTTACCCTTCAACATGTTGAGAAAAGCTTGTGAGACCCAGTGTCATGCTTTAACTTTTTTACAAAGAATTTTGAAGAAAGTGGACGAGAACAATTAGAGAGTCACTGCAAGACTTGACCCCACAGCCCACATGTTTCTTTTCTTATTTCCACCAATGAAGCTACAGCCTACGCGGATAGAAAAGGAGAGGGATAATATCAGAAAGCTCGGTGGAGATTTCTTTTAATATCACCTAATACTTTTAAAGTTTTGAAAGTATTAGTTACTTCTTCTAATACTAGAGGTACCTCGGCTGTGCAACGCACAGCCAGGGCCCTCTAGAACATTAGTTAAATACATAATAACAAATGTTTTAGTACATAATGAATAGAAATATAGGAAAAAAATTAAATATAAAAATAATTAAAATTTGCTATGAAAAGAAATTTCATATATAAAGTTAACCCTAATTTATTGTGATTTGGAAAAAGAATTTTTAACCAATATTATGTGTACGTAATGATACCAAAAAAGAAAAAAAAAAAGCAAATCCATTATGAGTGTATTATCGGTTTAATAGCAGCATAGTTTTAGTTGTAATTAAATAAAGAGTAGTCATAATGTTTCTAACATTTTAATAATTAGAAAAAATATAGAAAGCCACAAAAACCTGTCACTATCTTCAACATCAATAAAAAAAAAATACAAACTTGCATATTTTTCTTTCTTTTTTGAGAGAAAGAGCGAGTTAATCTATCCATTTAAATCATTTCTAATAGCATTACAAATAGATGAAAACATTATCTAACCAAATAGTTATAGAATACGTATAGCAAGTTGAAATAAAAACATAAATTGCCATATTTCTAAATATACATATGCAAATTCAAATCCAACAATTTGTTTGATTGCAAATATGTCTTCTTAATCAAAATAGAATTTTCTAATAATATTTTGTAGAGTGACACTCTAAGCTACTCTAAGCTAAAAGCCTCAATACTAACTTCCACCACCAAATGCATTCCCTTGAAAACTGCAATTGTTTTAGCTAGTCAAATCGACAAAATATTATTAACTTCTTTAGCCAAATAGTAATGATATGTCCAGTTCTATGCCTAACAATCATCTCAAACTCTAATTACATTATCTATCATTATGGGCAATAAAAGAGGATAAGAGTACAAAGTCATATAGAACCAGCTTAAATAAAGATTCTGAAATCTAATTTTGCACTTCTTTTATTTCCAAGCTATCATTTGCTAAAATTAAAACCATGAAAATAAACTATCTATCATGGATACAAGCTAGTCATTCAAAATGTTGAATGAAGAGATATAAAATATTATCTTCACATTCTAAATTGCTAGCCCCAACAATTATTTTACACGTCATCCACCTTATCCAATTTATAAGCACTTTTCACAATTAATAAACTTTATATAAATTAAAATATAATTACCTATCCATAAATTAAGAGATTCTGATTAATTTTTAATTTAATAGGCATCATTTTTTTTCTTCCTGATCATCATTTACCTTGGATTTTCATTTATTAGATTTTTTTCTCCTCTACTGTAGTACTATCACCCTATTATCAAATAACAATTTTAATAAATAAAAAATTAAAATTAGAATGAATCTGCATAATGGTGTTATTTATTTTATGAGGGAAAAGTAGTTACAATTCTTTCATTGTTGGCCTAAAAATTCTTCATGTAATCACCAACCGTCTTGTTGTCAGCCTTAGGGAATTTTTTTCCAAAAATAAAAAGATCAAAAAGTAGTTTTAGAATAAATAAAATATAAAAAACTAAAAAAATTGTTTCTTTAGATTTGGGGAAAATATTCACAGCATCACATACCTCTTTTGGACAAAAAAGAAAGTCAGATGAAGAAGAAACAGGTGAGAAAAGCAATAAGCAAAGGTTGCTGATCAAGACGCAAAAAATGACAAAAAAAAAATCAAATAGTATATACCAAAAAGAGACATTAAAAGTAGAAGATCATGAATCATAATTATTGGACTATGGAAGAAAGGAAATATCAAACCCATTCTTGATCTCCGATAATGAAATCATTCATTTAGTTAATTATGGACAAAAATGAAAGAAAATGCATCAACTAATCCAATAGAGAAAAAATAGAATAAATGATTAGGATTATAGGGGAAAAAAACGGAGTACAAAGTGGAAACTAAATAACAAACTTGCAGTGTACATGAGGATTTGTTTAATTATCTTTAATCAAAAAGGAGAAAGGAAATAAAATGAACAAAATAAAAAAAAAATGAAGAAAAGAAAAGGAATGGGCCACGTGTCAAAATGAGAGGGATCTACTTGGCAATCATTGAAGTTGCTATAGTAACTCCACTTTCTTCTTATATAATAAGTAGAATTATAAAAAAATTATATTAATCTTCACTTGATACATAATTCACATATCAAATAAATAGAGTTCAAAAAAATTAAAAAAGAGAAAAAGAAACAAAAATCGCTTTCTTCTCTTTCCCTTTTTTCCAACGTTCTCTCTTACTCATCTCTTTGGATGACTATACAATTTTTTATTTATAAATTATAGTTAATTGAATTTTATTTATTTTTACTATTTGTGATTGTGATAGAGTAGGATGTGATTTCTTTGTTCATTTTGAGTTGATTTTTGTAATAATTAGTAGTACAACTTAAAGGCTTGGACTAGAGGTTGATGAGATAAGAAGTCAATTTTAAAGATATAAAATTAAATTGGTGCTAGTGTATTTATTTACAAATATCTTTTTTATTTTTCACATGGATATTGTTATGAAGCATGACTTTGTGACGTGGTGATACTACTAGAGATTGCTTTTTAGGTGGTGATTTTTGGAGTAAATAAAGTATTTTAGGAGTATTTTTATTTAACAAAACAAGAAAAAGAGTAGTTTAGGGTTTTCAAAATTTTGTTATACAAATAAGAAAAGTAAGGAAGGTAAGTGATAATTTTAAAATCTTAGAAGTCCTAGATGATAAAACAAGTGCTTTCCAATATTTTAAAAGAAATCTCAAGGAAGGTTCCAATATATATATATATTTTTTTTGGTAATCCAGAACATTCCCGGACTCGAACTCTTAGGACCCTGTTGGCACAGCAAACCAGAGGAGTGCTCCATGGTCCCACGCAGCGATCCCAGGCGAGTCACTGAGGTTCAAATTCAGGGTAAGATTCGAACTCAGAACCACAAGAGTCCGCTTACCGTTGGACCACCCTCATGAGGACAATGTTCCAATATTATCCCAAAAGGAAACTAAAACAAAACTAGTGTTTTCCATACTACTATTGAAAAATAAAAAGCACAACCTCTAAAGTGTGATAAAAAATTTGGGACAGAAGAAATAACAACACAAGCTACAAAAATTTGAGGTGGAAACATATCCATTAGAAGAAAAAAAAAAAGTCATCAAATCTTTTTTATCCATAAAAAACAGCAACAATCAATTGGTTTTACCATTGAAATTGCATTTTGCAATAAAGCTATCACGCTTTTCAAAGCTAAGAGTCTGGTTGTCAGTAGTCGTGTTAGAGGAATATATATCTATATAAATTTGAGAAGGGATTTTTAGTAACAAACCTTCACAAACTTTCCCTCTCTCAACTCTATTTTTCTAACATTTTACATTTAATTTATTTCGTAAAAAATATCATGGGCACATTACACCCCCCTCCCCCACGTTTCCTTCAAACAAGAAGTTAACTCCAACTAACACTCCCACGTTTCCCTCAAACAAGAAATTAACTCCCACTAACACCCCTTACACACCTTACTCCAACTAACACTTCTCACCCATCTTCCCACTACAATAAACATTTTCGCAGATCATCTCCATGAAGGCAAGGTACACTGGTTTCAAAATATATATGTAATTCCGGCAGATCTTAAATATCGACTTGCACCACATCAGTACCAATTATCATTTGGAAACAATACGAAAATAGTGAATATTTTAGATGATTGTGGAACCATACCCCGTTTCAAGTTTAATCTGGTCAAACAACACATGGACAATTATTTGCAATTGATAGGTATTTCATTCTTAATTAACCATACTTCTATTAAGTTGTATATTTGAACTGCTATTACTTATACTTTTTGATCTTTTGTAGATGTAATTGGTTTAGTTGTATCTATTGGTTCACACTGTCAAACATCTATCAATGATAAAACTAAGTGTGACATACTTTTACTTGACATTAGGTTAGTTAATAGATTCAATATCTTTAAAATATTTTATATTCTGCAAATTTTGATTTATACTTACCAAAATTCTCTAAATGAAGTTTGACAGTAGTTCGGTTGATTTTATGTGATAAATTTGCAACTGATGATGGTGAACACTTGCGTCAAACTGTTACAAAAAAATAATGTTTTGCTAGCCTGTGGTATTCGAGTGAGAAATTATAAAGGTAATTCAATTTATTTTCACTTTATTTTATTTTATTTTCACATCAGTACCAATTATCATTTGGAAACAATACGAAAATAGTGAATATTTTAGATGATTGTGGAACCATACCCCGTTTCAAGTTTAATCTGGTCAAACAACACATGGACAATTATTTGCAATTGATAGGTATTTCGTTCTTAATTAACCATACTTCTATTAAGTTGTATATTTGAACTGCTATTACTTATACTTTTTGATCTTTTGTAGATGCAATTGGTTTAGTTGTATCTATTGGTTCACACTGTCAAACATCTATCAATGATAAAATTAAGTGTGACATACTTTTACTTGACATTAGGTTAGTTAATAGATTCAATATCTTTAAAATATTTTATATTCTGCAAATTTTGATTTATACTTACCAAAATTCTCTAAATGAAGTTTGACAGTAGTTCGGTTGACTTTATGTGATAAATTTGCAACTGATGATGGTGAACACTTGCGTCAAACTGTTACAAAAAATAATGTTTTGCTAGCCTGTGGTATTTGTGTGAGAAATTATAAAAGTAATTAAATTTATTTTCACTTTATTTTCTTTTATTTTTGTAGTTTATCAATAAATATAGCACATTGTGCAGGACCATCACTTTATACTATTCAAGCAAACAAATTGTATGTCAATTACTACTTGGATTTTGATCAATACCTACACAATTGGTAAGTTTTACAAATACCAAAATATTAAATTATTAATAATATTTCATACCCTCACGAATATATATTTGAAAATTTTGCAGGTTTGAGAATGATAAATGTGCTCAGAAACTAGTGACGTAGTTGCGGTCATACAATTTTACAATGTCTCAAGCATTGTTGATATCAAATGCTAAGAGAATATGGATATCCAAATATGCAGTTCTACCTACGATACAATTCCTCTCAATTAATTAAGTAATGAACAAATATCTACATGTAGTTTCGAATTAATAATTGTAATTTATACATTCTTTGGATGGTTTTAGGTTAAATATTTTTGGATACTTGCTTACATTCAAAGTATCAACATAAACAATATGTTCCATGAATTATGCAAAAATTGTGGATAATCATGTCAATCTCATTTTACAAAAATGGTGTATATCCATTGTAATGACGTAGTCGACACTATTGTCAGGTAATTATTTTCATATATTTTGAATTTTAATATAATTTTTTGCATGATACATTACAATTTCTTCTTAACAGATACAATGTTAACATAGAAGTTAGAGATTCCAGTGGTAACCTATACCTCACTTTTCAAGACAGGCATGCACGATTCATGTTTCGTTATGATGATTCTTATCTTAAAGATTTAAAAACAAAGGTATACATTATTTATATGTATATAGTTTTATATAATATTATTTGCAAACTGTCTAAAACAAAATATAATTTTGAATTATGTATGCTTTTAATTGTCAGGAAAATGGATGTACATTGTTCGACCAACACATTAGTTCATGCAAAAATCGTGCATTCTCATTTATAGTGCGAACTCCACAAAAATCAATTGAATTAATTAAACCCCCAACACTGGCGTTCGTACTCAGAGTTAATTGGTGTGAAGAATGTTCACACCTTCGTAGAAGATTATCAAATCAAAGGCAAAATGTTTGTAAGTATTTCATTTACTTATCAAATTAAATATTCAATTATATTTAATTGGACCCTTATGTCTCTCAATTTATGATATAGATTTCTATTTTTTTTTTCAGGATCCAACATTCATCAAAGTGATAGTTTATAAATAATGGAGATATTTTTGTCATATATTGAACTATTGTTACAAAGTTTCATTTTTTTAAATATACTTTCATGTGCCCGTGATTATAATATTTTATTTTTTTTTAAAATTTCTCCATAAATTGTAATTTTTTTCAAAAATATAAACTACTGTGCGTAGCACGGGTATTTATACTAGTTAGTACATAATTCAACCAGACCGTTTGACAATTAAAGCTCCCAGCATAACATACTCTCTGCGTTCCAAATTGTCTGTCACATTTCTCACTTTCAACTTTCTAAAAATAATAGTTTGACGGTAATATTAGTAGATTTATTTGCAAAGTTGTCCTCAAAATTTTGAATTTTAAATTTAAATTTATTAAAAATATATAAAAAATTATGAATAATATTGAAAAAAGAGTTCAAGAGCAACATTGATTTTAATAAAATAATAAATATTTTAAAACATATCAAAATGAAATATGTAACACTTTCAGTGAAACAGGAAGAAATAAGTATGCGAATAAATACTTTTTAAATATAAAAAAAATTTAGACTACTTTTTAGAGTACATTTCCGAGTATTTTTTAAAAATTTTTATAATATTTGAAAAACTAATTTTTAAAAAACTGAAGGATCCAAACAGAGCCAAGGTCCTGCGAGAGCAGAGGTGCATGTGCATTTAGGATTCAATCAGCATTCGATGCGAATGTGGTTTGTTTGGATTGCAAGAGTTTCAAATAAAAATTTTAAATTTTATTTTACTTAAATCATACACACAATTTTCAATCACTTTTTTATCTCACATATATTATATAAAAAAATTATTATAATAATTATTTTAAATAAATATTTTAAATAACCTCCCGCCCTATCCAGTCAACCGTCTGTGTTGACGGAGCAATTATTCCTTTCCTCCAAGCCACCTACTGTACTGGACCGGACCAGTGGAGTAATATGTTATGTGGCAGCATTACTTAGTTGGAGACCAACAATCGGTCGACGCCGACACTATGCTTGGGGAACGGAGACTAGTAGATAGTAGTATTATTACACAAAACATATGATGAGACTTTGTGTGTGTTCTGTACGGAGTATTATTTAAAATAATTATTTTTTAATATAATATATATAAAATAAAAATAATTTAAAATATAAAAAAATTTATTTATTTAAAAATAATTATTTATAACGCAAGAAAAATAATATTTAGACAAAAAATGCCATATGAAAATATCAACAAAATTTAGTATCCAAACATGCTCCTATAAAAATGAAAATGCCATATGGGGTAGGAATTAGTGAGCATGGACAGTATTAGAAGAGTGTATAGTATTTTTCACGTACGGTGTGCTTGGATAAAAAATTACTTTATAAAAATTTATCTATTTACGTCTTAAATATATTTTTTTATTATTTTTAACATTTCACATACATTACATTAAAAAAAAATAATAGTATTCTTTTACTCAAAAAATTATCCCAAATAATCTCTTTTCCAATCCGAAAGCATATTAAAGAATTAACCATCTTTCTACTCCTACAACACACATAAAGAAAAAGAAATAAATAAAAAGAGACGGAGAAGATGGGAGTTGTAATTACCGACTGTGGAAGAGCGGAACGTAGTCCATCCTGCCCCCACGCTCCGGTTGCCCTTTATCACTGTCTTTCCGATGCCGTCTCCCAAAAACATGATCATTTTCTTCCTGCTTTCCACCTCAATGTACTCGTAGTAGGCCCCGGCCTTTATGTAAATCACGAATCTGGTGGTGCTAGAGTTTGGAGCCGCCTGTAACGCGTCATTGATAGTGGTGAAGTTGCCGCTGCCGTCCTTGGCCACTGTCAGATTGACTTTAGTTTGGTTCAGGGGCGCCTGTAGCAATGCCCTGTCCTTCTTCTTCAACCAAGTCGGGAACCCAGCTCCACTCTTCACCGGCGTCCCAAACTCTCCCTCCTCCTCCTGGAACACTGCACCTGCCGCTGCTTGCTGCTTCTTGACTCTCTTAAGCATGGCTAGCGAATTGCTGACGTGGTGGGAAATCTTGCGAAGCCTTCCCTCGATGAACTCCCTGATGTACTTCCTCCTCGAGAAAGCGAAACCATCTAGACATGTGTCCTGATTGGTCATTGCGGCGCTGAAGAGCGTCTGCAGGTCCATGTAGTGCTGGAGAGCAGATTTGTTGGAGGAAAGATCGGAGATGGCGGCCTTCAGCTGAGCCACGGTGTCGTCCAGGAGCTGCAGGCAGTCTTCCAGAGCTCGACGGTCCAGCGGGTCCAGATTCTGTAACTTTCTGCGAATGCGGGTGCAATTTTGTTTGGAGTCCCTGACCTCGAACACGGTGGAGTTAACCATGCCTGAAATGATCTCCGGGAGCGTCCTCTGGCGAAGATCCGGGAATGTGGCCAGAGTGGAGACGCAGAGGTCTGGGTAGAAGGTGTCCTGGCATGTTGAGTGAGCAATTTGAAGGTGTTGGTGGACGTGAATACTACTTTTACTGGTGGTGGTGGTGCTAGTAGTAGTAGTAGTAGTATTATGTGATGGTGATGGATGTTGTAGCACTGCGTTGGTATTTGTGACAAGGGAGAAGAGGGCCAGCAGAACAAGAAGTGCCAGCAGAGCGGCGAAAGTGAGCTGGAGTAGCTTTGTCTTGTTTTTGATGCCGCCCATTTTGAGTGGTGGCATTCCGCAGCTAAGCTGGTTAGCAGGTTAGAGTTTTGAGTGTCGGCGGTGTTTGAGAATCTGTGACTGTGAGGAGGTTCCCCCAATCCGTTGGGAGGATATATAGATTAGAATATTAGATGCTGTTGTTTTGTATTTTAAAACTCAGCTCGGACCGTCCGGTCGAACCAATTGAACAGTTGATCGGGTGATTGTCCGAGTCCAGTTATGCTTCAAATCCAGTAGGCCTAACAAATCGCTTCATTTAGTGAAGCCCAGTTGATTGGGAGGGTCCAACTAGTGAACCGTCAAATCGGAACAATTTTTTTTAAATCAGTCCGGTTAATTCAATTGGTCAAAATTTTATAAAAAAGCAAAAGTAAAAAAAATCCTAGAAACTAATTAAATAGCCGCAACTTATAGTCGATTCAAGTCAAAATCAAGACTCCAATCATCTTCCTTTCTTTTATTTCTTATTTTTCACCTAATTTTCTTCAATTTCTTCTCTTCCTAATTATCCCTCTCTTCATCATCTCATCATTAATCTCTCAAATTCCTTCAATAAAGTTCAATTTTGTGCCTAAACTGTATGTGTAGGTTTGATTTCCTAATCTATGATTTTTTTTTTTGTTTTACTTTGTAATTTACTAATTTTCTAAAGTAAGATTCTTATTGTTTTGGTGTCAAGCTTGTCATATTGATATAATTATAGCTCTATTTTTCTTGCTTTTCTTTTATTTTGCTTTGTCTCTTTGCTTGTCTTTTAGTTTATTTTATTATAAACTTATTAGCAAAAGGACTATACTTATGATCATGTGTCTAAACCTTTATAGTGGGATGTAAATTGCAGATATGATAAAATTAGCAATATATAATTTATTTTTATTTAAATATGACGACACTAGCCAAAAACAGTCAGTCCAATATTTGAACTAGTGACTTGTGGCCCAATGACTTTTCCGATTCAATGAACGATCTTGGTTTTAAAACCTTGGTAGATAAGGTATAAATATGTTGAGGTGCGATGGAAAAAAATTTAAAATGACTAATTTTAAATCCCTCAAATAGAGGAAGCTGTAACTTGTGAGGCCCCGTATCTTGTTTTCCTCTTGACTGTCTGGGAAATGTATTGTACTCTTCTTGAGTTTTGATAATTTCCTATCATCAATTTGACACTCAAGGTACATATTTAGAATAAATTATATCCTTACAACTTAAGGTACATACTTGTGGAGAGAAACAATTAAAACGTTTGCTAAATAAATTAACCATAATTTAGAATTAAAAAACAACTAACTTGCTATATAAAAAGGGAATCGATACTAGGTTCACTTTTTCTATTAATGTATTTGATAGATAAAAGGAGTCATATATGATGTACGTGATAAATAGAAGGATTTAGACATGAAAAATAATTAAGTTATTTAAAAACTAAATTAATCATAATTTGATTATGTTAAAAAGGGCTCCAATAGTAGACTAACTTTTTTATGTACTTGATGATTAAAAGGAATTGGGTATGAGGAAACTTCGATTCTGTTGTTTCTTCTTATTAACATAGTGCTAATAAGAATCTTAGGGTAAGAAAAAAGATATTTATTTTGTTAAAATTTAAAAGTTGTTATTTTTTGCTTGTAGATGATGAAACTTTTTTGTTAATCATGTGTAATAATGGCCCCATAATTGAAATAAAAAGCTAGAGTGAATCGTTAAATGAACGATTATTATATGTGAGGGAAACTTTTGGAATTAAATGAACTTCTCACACCTAAAATTATTTTTATTATTGCTTTTTTTAATTGGAATAAATTATTAAAAAGATGTAGGTTTCAACGAATTATTCATATTTTCAAAATCTTAGGGAATGACAGAAAAGTTGTAGAAACTTGAAGAGAGGTTTTTGAAATTATCCAATTGAATAACAGATTCACAAAAGATGCAAAGCAGCTACAATTTATACATGCTTCACGCTTGTATTAATTGGAGTTGGTGGAACCAGGTTTTGCATCAGTTCGTTGGTTAATGTTATACAAGAAGCCGGTGTCTATACAAAAGAAAAAAAAAAAAAAAAAAACAAAGGCAACTTTCAATTTTTGTTTTTGATATTCTATTCTATTATAAGTAGGAGTCTTGAAGAAGAGAATGATAGGGGAAGACGACTCCTGCTACTGTTTTTGTGATGTGTCTGTCTACTGCTGCTACTCTTTGACGGAATTGATGTTGGCAGGATTCGAACTTGACCAACACCTTTGGAAGAAAGTTTAGAGTTATTTGTATCCTTTAGGATCCATTACAAAAGGTATCGGAAGGTATAACATATGATTCGTTTGATACTCACTCAAATTCGGGAATATATAGTGTCGATCTTGGTATTTATTCTATGATGAAAATTTTGCTAATATAACAAAATGTATGTTTTCCACCATTACATACTCATAATTTCAATTGCCTGACCATATAACCACTACGGATTATGCTAACCTGAAACCATATAGCTAGCCACCGACAATATTTCTTAGAACCGATTTGGTCTATAGTGCACTGCCAAATCAATCCATTTCATTCCAGGAATGCACATGTAAAGTCCCAAATGCATGCTGAAAACAATTATAACAGGTCCCAAATGCATGCTGAAAAGTTGAGGTTATCCTGCCACAAACGACACAAGTACAGTTGCCGCGTCTGGATACTGGACCAGCAATGGACAATATCATATGGGCGAAATACCAAGTAACTCCTTGTAATTGAGCAAGTGTAGAAGCTAACATTTGCTTGCAAGTGCTTGTAGATGGAAGGCTTACACTTGAGTAAACCCCTTTTCAAAAGATCTAAATGACTCAAATTGTATCACATCATGTCATTAAGTAGTGTGTCACAAGTTGAATTATTGAATTTTTAAAAATTGAATTTATTCAATTTTTGACATAAATGAAACCTGCACATTAGCCCCTTAAGGTTTTGATTCAACTAACAAATGGGTTTGTTTGGATAGTGTATTATTTGGAATAATTACTGCAGTACTTTTTGTGATATGATGTATGTGAGATAAAAAGATGATTGGAAATATAAAAAGATAGGTTGAGAAATGTATTTGTGATGCAAGCGAAATATTATTGCAATTTTTTTTCCCCTTGATTTCCATATTGCAATGCTGATCCTTTCTTTGTCTAATTTCTTGGTATTTTTGTGATTATCGATAGGATCGATTGATCAGGGCCACCAAATGAATTGAAAGAAAGCAAATAGAAGGCCGAAGAAAAAAGGATAGCTGCATTGATCATCGGTCATTGTTAATTAAATTCATGCCAGAGGTAGCATTCGTGCAAGGATACCGACTGATCAAATCAAATCCAGACTGTCAATCATGCTTTTTCACAAGACCAGTACACTAGATTAATATTGCAATAATTGCTGCAGTACATGATAGGGTCCTTCAAAAATAAACAGTTTATGATAAAAAGGGACAATCCCACAACACATATGATAGCAATAAAGAATTAGATTTTAATATCACATTGATGAAATAGATCTGCAGCAGGACTCCTTCAATAAAAAAAAATCTGCCGTAGGACAGAGGACACGATGAAAAAAGACAGAGAGAAAGGGGCTTTAGAAACCTCTGGCTCTAGTCCCCACTATCAGAATAAGCAAAGACATGACATACTTATCGTACTACTAAAAGTCAAATAGCAGTCGCAGATTTCTTGTGTTTTGGTGGTTTTGTTTGCTGAGTTGAGAATTAAAGGACAACACATTGTACCTCTACAACTATCGGTGCTGTGCAGTCCCCGTTACCGGTACCAGGAGTGGAGTCCCCCCTTCCCTTCCTTTACGGAGGGCTGCTGGAATAGTTTACTGGGAACAGTATCTTAGGTGATTCACAACGAGACAAATACATATATTCAAGGATATGCTAGGAAATGCAAACACAAATTCATTCCATTGGTAAAAATTTTTTCATAAAAGATTATTTGTTTGAATTTTATTGTCAATGTAAGAGAGTGTAATCTAAAAGGGGTGCATTATGTTATACAGAAACAAACAAATTACAATTTTAACTAGCCAAAATTATTTAACTGATCACACATTTAAGCAAACAAAAGTAGTAGTGAAGATAGAAAAGATAAGACAATTTAATCCACACAATCAAGTAGTTAAAAAGACCAACAAAAGTAACGAGGATTGCAAACCAAATAAACTCCCAAATTTCTTCTAAATTTGAAGTTAATTCCATTTTTAGTTTCTTCAATTAATTGTGAAGCAAACCACTTTATACATAAAAAGGTTATTGAACAAATCCCCCAAATAGTTCTTCAAGTATTTTACTATTCCACGTTTGGTCCTTCATCTTAAAAATGGGATAAAATAGTCCTCCAACAAAAATTTTTGGGCCAAATTGGACCCTATGTGGTTGAGCAGTTAGAGAATTCAAATTTCACCACCATTTTTGTCCAACTATTTCTTGATGGCTCCGCCACATAGGGATCAATGTGGTTCAAAAAATTTATTGGAGGACAATTTTGCCCCATTTTTAAGATGGAGGATCAAATGTGGATTAATGAATTAGTTGAAGAACTATTGGGGGAATTTGCTGAGGTTCGCTGTTTACTTATTCTAAGCACTATTTAGTTGAGGCAAAGAATTTTGCATCTTCTCTCTAGTCAATGCTCACCGTACAATAATTGAATGTTTGCCAACCAACTAAGACCTACTCTTCTTTACAACTTCACAAAGAGTACAAGAGAATAAATGAGAGTTTTTCAAGATAAAATCAGTCTTACGAACTTATATTCAATATAGGCAAAAGTTACTATAATAGCTCAGGTCTTGGGGTATTTATGAAAGATGAAAGTCCAAGAAGCTCTCCAACAGTCAAAAAAATAACTATTAAAAACTAACCATTCGAACTATTGGACTTTCGAACCAAATGCTCTGCATCCGAACCATGCGCCCGATATTTGATCGAACAACCGATCCAAATATTTACCGTCCAACCGACGCATTCAAAAGAGGTCAATAGCTTCCTAAGTTTTACATTTAATTTTCAAACAACTGAAAGAGTGAGTAAGCAGATGACACTTTGCCCAATGTTATTCGCTTTAATGTTCGGGACAATGACCCTTCATTATGCGTCTGATGTTGTGTCCGATGTTAAGGGATATCTGTACTTCGAACATTTGATCAAGTAATTGCGCGTCCGATACTGAGCAACAATTTTCATTCCTTCTTAAATTTTGTCCTTTTTTGAAAATGTTTGAGCATCTGCTCTAGCAAAATTCCCACTAAAAACATTAGTTCAAATCATTATTTTGATTCGTTAATCATCAAAATTAAGGATTGATCGATCTAAATCTTCAATTTTCCTCTTTTTGATAATGATAACTAAACTGATAATTTCTTTGATCAAATAAACTCAAATAGACTCTTTCTTACTCTATGGTATTTCAAAGATCAGCAAATAGAATTCAAGTAAACTCGCCCTAAGTACAAACTTAGCATTCAAAGTAATATCATATAATTTTCTCCCCCTTTTGATATCAACAAAAATAAAGTATGTAAGAATGAAGAGAAATTGATCGTGAAGAAAGAATTATAAGTAACTTCTTCCAAGATTAAGCATATTGTTTATTCTAGTGCCATAACAAAATAATTTCTTGTCTGATAAAGCATTGAACTCCCCCTTGTAATTAAGGCAAAATCAAAATTATTTCTCATCAAATATATATCCCTTAAAATATACATGTAGGTCAAGTAAGTACAAAGAGATAAATCAAGTTTATAATTTTCGTCCCTTCAAAGACATTTACTAAAGTAGATATGAGGGAATTCATGTAAAAGATAGCTAATTCTTTCTATAGTTTTTTTTTTTGCGACATGTATGAATAAATACCAAGGAGTTCATAAAAGTTGATAGGTATTGAATTTGTGCAATGATAAATACCTACTCAAATAAAATATAAATTTTATATATAGTAGTGAGTAGAGTTGAATCCACAGGGATTAGAAAAAAATTCATTTTTTTAGAGCCCAGAGTAAGGTGGGTTTTTATAAAAATGGGAATAATTAAACAACTCAAATAAATAAATAAAATACTAAATGACAACTTATTAAAATTGAATTAAGAATAAATAATCTCTAGCCAAGAAATAACTTCGAAAATGGTTTACTCAATTGATCATTGATACAAAAATAATTTCCCTTACTCATTGATAAACAAGTTATAATTGCCAAATAAGCAATGACAACAACTTCTGCTTACTCTATTGGTGATTATGGTACGAACATTAATCATTGTCCTAATCAAGATATAATCCTAGGTACAACCTTAGAGTTCAATTTTTTAATTGCCTTAAGAATTAGAGAAGTCCTATTCGAATAAAATAACAAGTTATGAAGGTTATTTTAAATTAGCCCGTATGTCTCCTCGACACAAATCCAATCATGTCAGTTATCACTATTTTAAAGCAATTAAACATTTATGGATTAAACTGCTCTAACTAATTCTAAGTTATTAATTCAATTTAAATATCGAGCCCTGGATATTCAAATAATATAGTAATCATAAGAAATTAAATCAGGGAACATACAAATACCAATAAATAAAAGAAATAAATATAATCAATTCGATCTCATAATTTTAGTTGAACCAAATCCTCTGTTGTTTTTTGACTAGAATAAAGAGCTTAGTTTATCTCTATTGTAGAAATCCCACGGAAAATAGTAGAAGTCATTGCCAAAACCATTCTCCGATTATTAGATGAAGTCAAAAGGAAAAGGGAAAGGAAAATTTCGTCCCTCCTCCTTGCGAAAAAGAAAAAGATAACTAATATGATGTTTCTTTCCGTTTTGTTTCCTATCCCCTGTGAGAAAGAAAAGATAGACATCAACATTTCTTTCTTTGTTTCCTACACCTAATAAACTACTCTTACTAAGTCAACAACTCTTATCCGAAAAAAGAGAAATCCTAATAGATACATAGACTAATATCCTACCAAAAGTAGGAGACTAACCGTTCGGTGAATAATCTGATTTGCACGACTTCAATTCAAGACTGGAGATCACTCGCCAAATACCTAACTTTCCAAACATGCAAAATAATATTTTGATGCGGCCACACTAAACAATATAAAAGTCCAGTAAAAAAGTATGTCTTTAATTCCTTTTCGCTTTGAGTCCCTACAACTAACACTAATTACCAAATATGAGTAGAATCTACCAATTAACACAATATTTAATAAAAATCTAGGGAAAAACGATCATAAATTTAATAATAAAAATGCAACCTATCAAATGTATCATTAAAACAAGAGCTGATTAACAATGAAACATATATGACACAAATTCTCATTTATTGTGAGGCAAATAATATACTAGTGTATTTCATCTATCTAATCATGATTGAACAATCCACCTTTTAAAAGAGCACAAACGGGTCTGATTCAAAGCAAAACAAATCCCAAATAAAAAAAAATAGATCAATCAACTCAAGTAGAAGAAAGAAAAAGAAACAGAGCTTTGTCTAGCAACCTTGATGGGCAAAGCACCAAGTTCTGGAAATATTTGGGCAAAAACAACCAAAACTCCATCAGCAAAATTTTCCAATGACTCTTGACATATATATATTTTTTTACATAAAAATGATCTCCACAACATTAAGACTATATTTAAGGCATCAAACAAGGTCCCAATCAATGCAAAACCAATCAAATCTAAATTTCAAATCTAAGAACAAAACCCCAAACTTCACTTATACTCACATCAAGTTTTAAGACAAAACCTTCATACAACCCGTGTTTCATTCTTAGAATTCTAAGCAAGCATATAAACAAAATATCTACAGCTTCTACTTATGCTCAAAGGCCAAAACATCAAGAAAAAATTAAGGTCTCAATCATCCAAAAGAGTTTTCACCATTCTTGACCCTTGAAGTAGCAAAACATGAAAAGAAAATCCCCCAAGGTGCATCCAAATAGAAAAGAATAGAAAAACCAAAGTTTAAGAGCATCTGCCTGGATGTATTGATGAAAAATGGTCCAAAACAAATGGATTTTGAACATGTAGATTCAACTCCAAGCTCCCAGAACTTCAGGCACCAGGGCTGATTTCTTCCCAAATTTGGTGTCAAATTTGGTGACTTCAAAGCGGCTATCTCATAAAATATTAGTGACACATTTCTTCTACTACAACTGTATAGTATGCAGGAAAAAGAATCAATCAAAACGGAGCTAAAATGAAAGAGAAAAGCATGTCCGAACAGGGCTGGTTGGGCAGCCCTATTTTTCTAGTTGCTAGAAATTTCTTTTGTTCTTTTCTCTCCCTAGATCTCTCCCTTGCGGCTGATAACCAGAAAGTATCCTCTCTCTCTCTCTCTTGTTGGGTGTGGGCCAGCCCATTTGTGGCCAAACCACAAAACCAAACCCTTTTAATTTTTTTTCGGAGATGATAAACCTATTCTATCCTACACTATGGGAGAGGGGGCGGACTTAAGGAGATTCAGGGGTAACCCGGAGGGGACTGAACCACCACCGGACCAGACGGGTGCACAGCACACCCACCTGGATTTTTTAGAAACAAACCACTTAGGAGGTGGCTACCAACCCAAAGGCTTTTAAATTTAAGTCAAAATTTGACTTAAAAAGAAAAAGGGTGTAGCTGCATGCAGAATTCTGTCCTTACACGAGAAAAATTTTTCCAGCCGTCATCTTTCTTTGGCTCGATGAAGAACAAAGAGAGAGAAATAACTTCAAGAATTTGATTGGATGGTGATTTGAATCCCGATTGAGACAAAATTTTACATATGCGATCTTCTCACCAAGCTCTACTCATCTACTGGTTCAGATTTCGGATTTCCTCTTCATTTGGTAACACCTTTTCAAACCCACTTCTTTGACAGTTGTAGTTTTTGAGGGTGATTTTGTAGTAATTTTGCTTGGTTGGTATTGGTGATATTATTGTCATCCGAATATTTTGGGTAGACCTGTGGATTCCCATTATTGTAATAGTGGAGATTTTTTACTAGAATAGATCCCATGGTTTTTCCCAATTTAGATTTTTCACGTAAAAATCTTAAGGTCTTGTGCCTTTTATTTTTCTTGCATTTTATTATTACTGTTGGCATCGTTGTTTGATGATTTGGTTTATTCCTATTTTAACTGATACCTGAGGAAAGAGAAATTTGTCCTAGGCTAACTTTGATATTGTGTGTCTATACCGGTACCCTTTCCCAACAAGTGTTGCATTTTATTATTACTGTTGGCATCGTTGTTTGATGATTTGGTTTATTCCTATTTTAACTGATACCTGAGGAAAGAGAAATTTGTCCTGGGCTAACTTTGATATTGTGTGTCTATACCGGTACCCTTTCCCAACAAGTGGTATCAGAGCAGTCAAGTTAGGCTGCTCATTTGTACTGGTTAAAAAATGGATGATTCGGATAGTGATTGTATGATAAAATTGAATGCTAATAATTATTTGATTTGGAAGCCTAGAATGGAAGTCTACCTGTATTGTAGAAATTTATTTGAACCTATTTTAGGGGATAAGAGTAGACCAAGTGATATGAGTAATGAAAAATGGGCTATTATGCACAGAAAAACTGTTGGTAATATTAGAAAATGGATTGGTCAAAATATTTTTCAACATTGACACCAGAGCTGATGTATTATAAAAAAAAACTTGAGAATATGTATGAATGGAAGACCGATTTAAACAAGACTAGTTATCTGAACCAGATTACTCGTATGAGATATAAAGATGGGAAAAATATAACTGAACATTTGAATAATTTTCAGGAATTGATAAACCAGGCAACTACGTTAAATTTGAATTTAGATGATGAAATACAAGCTCTATTATTATTTAGTTCACTACCGGATAGTTGGGAAACCATGGTGGTCTCTGTCAGCAATTCAACTCTAAATGGTGTGTTAATCATGGCTATTGCAAAAGAGGCCATGATGAATGAAGAATTTAGGAAGAAAAAATAAGGAATTATCTATGAGTCCCAGGCCTTGGTGACAGAAAAGAAAGAAACAAAAGGGATAAGCAAAAGTAGAGGACCTTACAACAGAAATGACAAATCCAGAGGCAGGTCTGAGTCGTGAAAAAATAATACATTCTATTATTGTAAAAAGAATAGGCATTATATGAAGGAATGCAAAACTTTAAAACAAGAACAAGCTGAGAAAAAGGGTAAGGCAAAGGAAAAAGATGATAAAGAGACTACAACAGTTGTGGCAGTTCATGATGATATGTTTGTGTTCTGTGATAATGGTCAGGTGAATATTATTAATTATAACAATGATTAGGTAGTTGATTCGGGTGCATCCTACCATGTTACTCCTCACAGAAATTTCTTCCCAATCTACACCAAAAGAGATTTTGGATACGTTAGAATGAGAAATAAGACCTCATGCAAAGTTGTTGGTATGGGAGACATATATTTAGATACAGATACCGGGTACCAGTTGATATTAAGAAATGCTCGACATGTCCCTGATATTTACCTTAATCTTCTTTCTATAGGAAAATTTGACGATGAAAGTTACCATAACTTGCAAGGTGGAGACAAATGGAAACTCAGCAAAGGAAATCTCGTTATTGCTAGAGGAAAGAAGCAAAGTACCATCTAGTTGATGCAAGCCAAGTTGGGGAAGAGAAAAGTGAATGTAGTTCGTGATTCATCAATTGACCTTTGGTATAGGCGACTTGGATACATGGGTGAAAAGGGGATTTAGACACTTGTTCACAAACAACTCTTATCTGAAGTTAGAGGTAATGCACTTAAACCTTGTGTTAACTGCATTTATGGGAAACAACATAGAGTTGCATTTCAAAATTCTCCTCTGTCTAGAAAATTGAATCCGTTAAAATTGGTGCACACTGATGTTTGCTATATGAAAGATAAGTCTCTTAGTGGTGTTGTTTATTTTGTAACTTTTATTGATGACTTTGTTAGAAAGGTTTGGTCTTTTATTTTGAAATCCAAAGATTAGGTTTTGGATGTATTTAAAGATTTTCATAACAAAATTGAAAGAGAAACTGGTAAGCAGTTAAAGTGTATATGTGCTGATAATGGTGGTGAGTACAGAGGACCATTTGAAATCTATTGCAAGTCCCGTCGGATCAAATTGGAGAAAACTATACTAAAAACTCCTCAAGAGAATGGAGTAGCAGAGAGAATGAATAGATCTATCACTAAGTGGGTTAGATGTATGTTCTCTAATGCTAAGTTGCCAAAATTCTTTTGGAGTGAGGCAATGAGGACTGCAGTCGATTTGATTAATCTTTCTCCGTTAGTTCCTCTAGATGGTGATATCCCAGAGAAAGTATGGATGGAAAAAGATATATCTTTTAAACAGTTGAGAGTTTTTGGTTATCGGGCATTTGTTCATATTTCCAAATATGAGAAGTCAAAATTTGATGTAAAATCAAAGCAGTGTATTTTCTTGGATTATGGATATGAAAATTTTAACTATAGGTTGCATGACGCTATTGATAAGAAGGTGATCAAGAGCAGAGATGTTGTCTTCTTTGAAGATTAGACCATTGAAGACATTGTTAAAGACGACAACCCAAAATCTTCAGATGACATTTCTACTAGTTCAAATTTAGATTCAGATTCAATTCTAATACATGTTGATTTTAATCAAGGGAAAGCTGAGACAGAGCAGAGAGAAGATGTTGATGATGGTAACAATCCTACTGCTGATGAACTTGAGCATAAGGCACCACCTACTCCACCACCACTACCACAAAATGAGATTAAGAGATCTACCAAAGAGAAGAGACCTTCTAGTAGATATAATCCTCATGAATATGTGTTGTTTACAGATGGAGGAGAGCCAGAGTCCTACAGTGAGACTCTAGAGCACAAGAATAAAGAAGATTGGTTGCGAACTATGCAAGAGAAAATGGTGTCCCTGCATGAGAATCACACTTATAACTTAGTGAAACTGTCTAAAGGCGAGAGAGTTCTGCAAAATAAATGGGTTTACAAGTTAAAAATTCAGGAGCACAACTCACAACCAAAATACAAATCGAGATTGGTTGTGAAGGGATTTAGTCAAAAAAGGGTGTCAAATTTGAAGAAATTTTCTCTCCCATTGTAAAGATGTCGTCAAACTGAGTTATTCTGGGTATTGTAGCCAGTTTAAATTTGAAGATAGAACAACTTGATGTGAAAATAGCCGTCTTGCATGGTGACCTGAAAGAAGAGATCTACATGAAGCAATTGGAGGGGTTCAAAGAAAGTGGCAAGGAAAATCTTGTATGCCGTCTTAAGAAGAGTTTATATGAGTTGAAACAGGCACTGAGACAGTAATACAAGAAGTTTGACTCTTTCATGACACACCACGAGTACCACAGGACTACATTAGATCATTGTATTTATGTGAAAAAATTTTCAGATAGTGATTTTGTTATTCTCTTGCTGTATATTGATGACATATTGATTGTTGGTCGTGATACTATAAAACTTGACAGGTTGAAAAAGGAGTTAAGTAAATCCTTTGCAATGAATGATTTGGGTCCAACTAGACAGATATTGGGGATAAAAATCTCACGAGACAGACAAAATGGAAAACTTTAGTTATCTCAAGAAAAATACATTGAAAAAGTGCTTAACAGGTTTAACATGAGCAAGGCTAAGGAAGTCTCAATTCCACTTGCGAGTCACTTTAAACTAAACAGCAGCAGTGTCCTACAAGTGAGAAAGATAAAGAAAACATGAAGAAGGTTCCTTATGCCTTGGCTGTTGGTAGTTTGATATATGCCATGGTTTGCACCAGACCAGATATTCCTCATGCTGTTGGAGTAGTCAGTCAGTATCTTTCTAATCCTGGTAAGGAGCATTGGAATGCTATCATGGATTCTCAAGTATCTCAAGAGAATTTCTAAATTGTGTTTGTGTTTCGGTAATGGTAAAACTATGCTAGATGGGTATATCGATGCAGATATGACAGGTGATCTTGATAATAGGAAGTCCACATTTGGGTGCTTGATGATTTTTTCAGGGAGAGCAGTGTCATGCCAAAGTAAGTTACAGAAGTGTATCACCCTTTATATCGCAACTACTAAAGCATGCAAGGAGACTTTTTGGTTGTAGAAATTTCTTCAGAAGTTGGGTTTGAAACAAGAGAAGTATAGTTTTTACTGTGACAGTCAGAGTACTATTTATTTGTGTAACAACTCTACATTTCGTTCTCGATCCAAACACATTGATGTGAGATATCATTTGATTCAGGAAATACTAGATTCCAAGTTGTTGACACTGGAGAAGGTGTATACAAATAATAATGGTGCTGACATGTTGACTAAGGCATTACTTAAAGAAAAACTTTTGTTTTGCAGGCAGGAAGCAGGTTTGACTATACCTCCCAAATAAGCTGGAGGGGGAGATTGTTGAGTGTGGGCCAACTCATTTGTGGGCCAAAACCACAAAACCAAACCCTTTTAGGTTTAAGTCAAAATTTGACTTACAAAGAAAATGGTGCAGCCATATGTAGAATTATGACCTTAAGCGAGAAAATTTTTTCCAGCCGTCATCTTTCTTTGGCTCGGTAAAGAACGAAGAGAGAGAAATAATTCCAAGAACTTGATTGGAGGGTGATTTGAATTTCGATTGAGACAAAATTTTACATATGCAATTTTCTTACCAAGCTCTACTCATCTACTGGCTCAGATTTCGGATTTTCTCTTTGTTTGATAATACCTTTCCAAACCTACTTCTTTGACAGTTGTAGTTTTTGGGGATAATTTTGTAGTAATTTCGCTTGGTTGGTATTGACGATATTATTGTCATCCGAATATTTCGGGTAGACCTGTGTATTCTCATATTGTGATAGTGGAGATTGTTGATTGGACTAGGTCTCATGGTTTTTTTCAATTTGGGTTTTTTACGTAAAAATCTTAGTGTCCTGTGCTTTTTATTTTTCTTGCATACTATTATTAGTGTTGGCATTTTTGTTTGATGATTTGGTTTATTCTTATTTTATCTGGTACTTGAGAAAAGAGAAATTTGTCCTGGGCTAACTTTGATATTGTGTGTTTATACCGGTACCCCTTTCCCAACATCTCTCAACCCTAAAGCTTTCTAAAAATTGAATATATATATATATATATATATATACATATATGGATTAGACACAAAGTAAACCCTAAAAGAAGGGTAGCGATGAAAGTTTTTTGAACTAGTATAATGTGTTCTTTTCTTGTCCTTTGATGAAATTTGTTTGGTGTAAAAGAATAAGATTTCAATGGGGTGAGTTTTCTTTGTATGAACAAGGCTTGGGAAAAAACAAAGAAGAAAGAAAAAAAAAAGACAGCGTGCCCCAAAAAAATTTTTTTGGTACAAGTTTCATACTAGTTCTTTTGTTGTAAAGATGAAGATGAAGAAAAACACTTGTGCTTCCTTTTTTTCGGAAGGAAAAGAAATGGGCCTCTTTCTTCAGGCTTTCTTACGAGATTGCTGGGTTTGTTCTTATTTCTATTGTGTTTAAGAATTGGATTTTGTGGTTTGAAGGAAAATGGGTTATTTTTCATTTTTTTAATTTCCATTTTTCTTTTCCTTCTCTTTTTGACTTTCTTGCACAAGTCTATAAAACAAAAAAAAAGAAATAAAATGGTTACGTAATTTTTAATTTTCTTTTGAAAATAAGAATAGAGTTGGGATATAGAAAAATTTGGTATCTACACATTGTAGTCACCTTGAATTCTACTTTGCAATATATCTTATTCAATACAAATATTATTATCTTCACTCCAAAAAAAATAGTGCTCTTAGGATTGACTACCTATATTTATTGTTAAATAAAAATTTGGGTTATGCCACCAATATTATCGAAAGAAAGAAAACAGAAGGCCAAAAAAAAAAAAGTTAGCCACATCATCATCGGTTGTTGTTTGTTAAATTCATGCCA
The DNA here is from genome assembly GCF_036785885.1 of Coffea arabica. Taxonomy (NCBI): domain Eukaryota; kingdom Viridiplantae; phylum Streptophyta; class Magnoliopsida; order Gentianales; family Rubiaceae; genus Coffea; species Coffea arabica. The sequence goes on along the minus strand of NC_092330.1, from coordinate 7,832,375 downwards.
GCCAGTTGGGCTTTCCAGAACCATCTATGGACCCAGCTCCCCAGTAGGCTATTTTGGGGCCTATGTGCCCAAACGAGATTCTAAGCATCCATGGCTAATTTCAAAGCCCAAAAAACCCACATGCCTAGTTGTATCCAACCAAATCCAAAGGTGGAGAATTTAATGAAGTAAAATAGGACTGCATGCCTACTGCAAACTTGGATGAGAAAGATTAGTACTAATAGATTGCCCACTACTAAACCATTTGATCCTTGTTATTCCTTTTGAAGAATTTAAGGTGAACGCATCTGCATTACTTGTATGCACCCTTGGTTTAGGAGTTGGGTATTAAAACAACTTTTTTTTTAAGTAAAATAATTTGAATTTAAAATCTCTTATTTACAATTCCTTACACCTCATCACTCCTTTGATTTAAATATAACTACTAAAAGACTACCGTAAGATAGTAGCAAGCAAGCTCAAAATATTTAAACCTACCTCATCTTAGCGATCTAGCAATATTCTCTTACCACTAACAAAAATAAAATAAAGAGGCAGGACATTTGAATTTTAGTTTAGCTCATAAAAACATTAGTCAAGCGAGAATGATGTTCCTAATTCCCTTCCCCTTATAAAATTTGACGTTCATATTTAACAAGTGTCTTTTCAAATCCTGCAAGAGATGGTCAAACATGGTCAGAGTATAGCTTGTGCAGCTTAGTATTATTTTAAGGATTAATTCCACTTTGTCCCTTCAAACTATATTCGAAATTCCACTTCAATCCCTAAATTTCAAAATGGGACACTTAAATCCTTAAATTACAAAATTCGTCCCACCTTAGTCCAATTTTTTATGGAATGCACAAAACCTAACAGAATGGTTGCCAATTCTGTTAGTTATTATTATAACTAAAGTTAGTCCTAGATTCCCTGTTCTTTTTTAATTAGCTCATGATGTGTTGGTTGTGCCTATATCTATGGTTACTTCTGAAGCTACTTTTAACATAGGTGGAAGAGTCCTTGATCCATTTAGGAGTTCTTTAACACCTAAAATAGTGCAAACTTTGATTTGCACTCAAGATTGACTTCAGCCATCAGACTCTAAACTAAATGTGGAAGAAGAATTGGAGGATCTTGAAACTTTAGAATCTCGTAAGATATTTCTTATCTAATGCATATGCTGATTCTTGTAAAATTCCATTTCTCTATTGTTTTAAAGTAACTAATGTTTCTCATTTTTATGTTTTGTTGCAGGTTTGATCAAGGGAGGTGTTGAAACTTCAATCACTTTTTAGTTGGAGAAGATCAGAAGATACCGGGGCTTTGAGTTTGTTGCAGGCAGCATATTTACTTGTTTACTAAGTTTCTCTTACCTAACTATTTGAACTTTCAAGACAATTTGGCATTATGGATTCTATTGAATTTGAACGGTTTTTTATTTCTGACTTCAGTTGTGACTTGTGACTTTAGTCTTTTATGACTTGTATTGTATTTGAATTGATGAATTCTGGCACTTCTAATGTGTGTGTTGATTTCCTTTGACTTCGTGCTATAAGCCTATAACTCGACTAATTACAGTGGCTATTAGACTTGATTATAGGAGTTTAATTAGGCTGGATATTGCAAATTTTGAAATGAAGTCTTAAGTAACAAATTTACTTTTTTTCTTTAATGAAAATGTTTAACTTGAATTCATTACCATTTTCAAATTCAAATTTGGAAATGCAATTAATTCGGATATCTCCAATTCGAAATTGAAAGCGATTTAGATTTCCGAAATAACTGAATTCAACTAACCTAATTATCAAATTTACATTGAATGCTCACCTCTAGTTGGGAAACAAAGTCCTGCTTTGTCAATGGACTTTCATATGATGCCTCAAGCACATAAAATGGATGTTGATTTGTGCTAATTTAAACCATGCATAGCGAGATCAAGGGGAAAATGGTCATTTTGGTACCTCATATTTGAAATTTTGGCCAATTTAATCTTTTATCTATTATTGTGACCATTTTATTTCTTTATTTTTACCAAAAAAAAAATTTAGGACCTCTAACATTAATCCATCTATGGAATGTGCCTTGTTAAAAATGACCATCTTGATCAAATATCTTTAGGTTTGTTTTCAAATTTGTCCTTTCAACAATTTAAATTATCATTTTTACAAAATAAAGTCAATGTAATTTTAAAAAATCCTAATGGAACCAACTCCATACACTATAAATCTACACTTGAAACAAAAAATGAGCAAAATAGGATAAAAAAAATACCACTCATTCTAAATTCAGTGAATAGTATGATCATTTTTCTATATGTACATAAGATACTAATGGTTGATACTATGAAAGGTGTTGAAGATACTAATTCTTCAAAATAAAGGATCCTGGAAAGATTGATACTATCTTAAATATCAAAATCAGGAAAATAGTAGAGGTTATGTTTTGTGTCAATCTCATATATTAACAAGACATTAAATTAGTTTCAACATCTAAAGATAAAAAAGGTGAGTACTATCTTTAGTTCTAACTTGAAATTTCATAAAATTTTGGTAGTTCAATTGCTCAATTCACATATACAAATGCCATTGGAAACTTGATGTATGCATTGCACACTCTACAAGACCAAATATTTCATGCTTAGTTTGTAGATTTGCAAGGTCTACCAAAATCTCGGTATAGACTATTAGAGGTCTATTGGGAGAGTAATTGTTTACTCTTATGCTAGTTGGTCCACTAGTGCAAGGAATTCTACAAGTGGGTGGATATTCATTTTGGATGGTAGTGTAATTATATCGACTTCTAAGAAGCAAACGGTAACCGCACATTTCATCATACAAGTTGAAGTCATAACTTTGGTTACTGGCTGCATAAAAAGGTGAATTAGTTTAGGATTTGTTATTTGTTGACAAGTTATGGCTAGGGGTGTGCAAATTCGAAAAATTCCGATTTACCGACCGATTTCGAATTGAATTCGGAATTTCGAATTCGGAATTTCGGTAATTCAAAATGGAATTCGGTAATTCCGATTTCGAATTGGTCGAAATCGGGTCGAATTCGAAAGTATAATTTTTGAAATCGGAATTCGAAAGTATAATTTTTGAAATCGGAAATTTTATACCGAATTCGAATAATAATATTTATATATAATATAATAGTTTTTACTTTTTAACAATACATATATAATATATATTATATAACATAATAAGTTAATAATTGAAATTGAAATTAAAATAATAAATTAATACCTGATACATGATATTGCAAAAACCCTAACCTGTTAACTTAACTCACCTCACTCTTCCGCCGCCTCTTCCTCATCTAAACCAAAAAGCCACACGGTCCACAAATATAACCAAAATCTACATTCGAACTCATTCGAGCTCTGTTCAATTTGGTTCAAGACATCACATTCATGGCCGCAAATCTTTGTCCATCAAAACTTCTTTATTCATTCTTGCTCATCATCCTTTCTTCCATCCCTCAATCTTCATCCCAATCTGCTTCTCCTCAGAACTTAGAGACTTTCTTTCCACCTCCTCTTACACCACCAGCTTCCCCCTCCAATCCCCCGCAAAATCAGCCAGTTTTGCTACCACCCAGTCTGGACCAGCCCGGTATCACCGCCGCCGCTGCTTCCACAGCCTCTACCAGCAACGCCATCAAGCTCACCATCAACATCCAAGAAGACAGTTGGAGCTGCTGCAGTAGGCATAACGGCAGCAAGTACTTTGGTTTTATCAGGGCTATTCTTCTTTTTATTTCTTCCTCTGGCTCGACTCAGCTTACTCTCTTCTTTTTATTGCTTCCCTTAACGACCGTTAGCTGAGAAGATAAAAAGTGAGAACCAAGTCTGGAAGACTGAAACGAAAGCAAAAAAAAAAAAAAAAAAAAAGGAATTCGGTGAATTCGGAATTCACCGAATTCCGAATTCAATTCGGTGTCGAATTCGAAATCGGAATTGGCCATTTCGAAATTGAATTCGGTCGGAGAACTTCAAGTCAAAATTTCGAAAATTTCCGATTTCAAACTTCCGAATTACCGCATTCGATTTCAATGCACAGCCCTAGTTATGGCCATAACCTATGCCTCCGATGTCTTTATACCGTGGCAGTGTAACTACAATGTCTAAAGTTTTGAACTATGTGTATAATGTTACATTTAGGCATATTAATCTAAAAAATAAGTATTTTAGACAAATGTCAAAAGGATGGCATTGGCATTAGTGGTGGAGCCAAGATCTGAGAGTAGGTAAGGTCAAAGTTTAATGCAATAAAACTTCTACAAAGTAAAAAATGTAATATAAAAAGAAAAAAAAAAGTAAATATTTCCTACAATATCATCGTTAGATTCATGACATATGTGTAAAAGTTGAATTTCAAATTCAAATTTTGTATAGTTGTCATTCATCCAACGCTGATGATGTATATACTATCAGTATAGGAAATATTAATCCAAAAAAAAAAGCAAAACTATAATATTAGATATGTATTGTAATTGTCCTCTATGAATACTCAACTTCTGAAAATACTGCAAAATCAGCTCATTGTCAATTTTATTAAATATATATTTTTTAATGTAAGTAACGAAACAATCATTCATCCATCAATCACCATAAGACATGCAATCGATTTTTGACAATCTTCACTGCTAAAAAGGTCATTTCCACGGCTGCTGTAGTAATAGGTAAAGTAACTGCTAATTTTATAAGCAAATAGACTGATGAATATACAATATCCCTTTTAGTCTTAACTTACTCAACTGTAAGGCTAGCAATTCCTTTTAATTCTGCAAATTCATTGATAGGGTGCATATCAAGGATATAAGTATCAATCTGATTGTCATGAACCATCAGATCAATTGCAAAAAAAAAAAAATACTCAAATGGATAGAATTTTGCAAAGTGAATCAACTTTTCCTTGTCAAAAGATGAAAAATCATTATTTGGAGCAGGATATTACATACAAACAAGCAATTCAGCATTTGCCTTAGTCAAATCCTCATTCAACTCGTGAAACCACACTATAAAATAAATCTACTTTACAGTGGTGTAAGTGTGAAATATTTGGAATTTTTCGCTTTGACTTTCCTTTAAGAACATATATAGCATCCATATTGGGAACCTCAACTTCATATTGGCTGCAAAATGCAGTAACCTCATCTAACAATATATCCCATCCAACATCTTTCATTAATTGCAATCGCTATTTAGCAATTTTAACTAGACTCATTGCATTCAAAATATCTGATCTTTTCTATGCAATGCTAAAGATAGCTTTTCTGTTATTCCCAACAAATTTTTGCATGTCATTTGTGAACTTCAAGCGTCTTAGCTAATCTCTTGTATCCGTTATCCTCAACAAATTTTTGCATGTCATTTGCGAACTTCAAGCGTCTTAGCTAATCTCTTGCATGTCATCTTTTTGGCATAAGACTTCAAAATTAGGGATAGGAATCTATCTCAAGTTGCAATAGGCTACCCATGTCCAAAGAGATTTTTGGTGGGATGCATATTCTAATTTTGATTTTGGGTTTGAAATGGGATTAATTCCATTTATGCCCGTCAATTGATGCAAATTCTTGGAAAATACTGGGGTGCCCATTGGGGTCTAAACATCTCACCAAAAATTTAATTCACCCAAGAACTCCTCTCTCCCAAACAAATATACTTTGTTGTTGTTACTAACAATATGGAGAATAAAGCAGGTCATGTGGTTAGAAATTCTTTCGTCATCAAATTCTGTTCTCCTTTCTCTTCTATATTGCAACGAAAAGATTAAGATAGTAATTCCAGATTAAATTTTAAATTAGACCATCTAGTTATCTGGGTAAAATGATTCTAAAATTTGTTGACCGTTAAGTGAAATAAAATATAGGAAACTGTGTTATCTTTTACTTGTTGAAACTAAAGCATATAGGTTGATGTGCCTCTGATATATATATATATATATATATATATATATATATATATATGAAAAGTTTTAATGCAATGAGACTTTCATCTTTGCACCTTATTGTTGGGCTACAACTAATTTCACTAGCTATGTGAAAAGTTTTAATATGACTAAACTTTCATCCTTGCACCTTATTGTTGTGCTACAACTAATTTCACTAGTTATGCTTTTCCACAAGCTCTAGTAGTATAAGTACAAGTCCATACAATGGCATTTCTTTATAATCATAAATATAAATCTTTTAAAGTTTTTAGAGGACTTATTTTTTCCTAACTAAAATTTAGCAACAGTGGAAATCAAAGATTAAAAAGTATATATACATAGAAAATTAAAAAAAAAAGAAAATTTGAGTAACAAAAGGAATTCAGAAAAATATAAATTCATAGTAGGAACAAAAGAAATTTAATAAATAAAAAGTATTAAAGTTATATAAAAATAAAAAATAATTTAAAAAAAAGAATAAAAAATAGATTTTGGATATTGGGTGGAATCAATCTAAACCCATTTCAAAGTGATCTTACCCAAATTAGTCCCAAAACACATATAGATAAGGTTAGGTCTAAATCCATATTATTCGATCTCATTTCAAATCTAAGCAGATCTCACCCATCCCACTCATTTTGCCACCTCTATTTGAAAGGAACAGTGAACAATTTGCATTTCATTTTTATCGGAATGTATTAAAAATGTACAGCAAAAGTCACCGAGTGTTCGTTTTACTATTTGAAATCTAATCATTCAGGGATATACACAATAATTATATATACATGTCAAATGTGTACGTTAATTAAAGTCCCATGCAGTATATTTAAAACTCAAAATGCGTGGCAACTTGCAATGTGCCCGATCACTTGGATGTACAAAGTCCAATAAACCCGGTAGCTTTTGCTTTAGAAACTCGGTTGTGGATGACTGCTTTCTGTTAAAGGCCGCGTAAAATCAACTAGCTATAGGGCTCTTTTGCTCAGCGTATGACAATTTCAACCTTTAGATGATATATAATTGAACGTTTTGGGCACTCGAAAATGTAGCAACTGGCCAATGCTTTCCATAGCAATCCCAATAGCAAAAGATGAAGTGGAAAAAAGTTTAAAAAGGAAAAAAGGTGTTTGTTTGGGTTCAGCGTGGTTCTGTTGTCTTATTTAATTGTGTAAACGATGCCTTAAGATTGAGTAAGTAATGTTTCAGACATTTCGAGGTTTTCACCTTAAATTGATGTGCCAACCCTTGGGCGATCTTCCAGCGTTGCTGGTACCTGCTACAAGGCTCGCTAGCAGATAAATATTTCAGTTTCAGGTTACTCCCAAAATTCAATCATAAATAAAAATTTGCAAGAGAGAGCGAAACCGATTATGTGAGCATATGTTCTCACTTATTGATTCCCCAGTTTACTAAAACAATAGGATCAATTTCTCCAGAACTGCATGCCTAGAATGGTGAAGGGTTGTTTTGTGGGATTTTTTTTTTGGGGGGGGGGGGGGGGGGGGTGGGGGGGTTGGTGGAGGGGAGGTGCGTGGAGGGGACCCTAGCTAGCTGAAGAATCTAACTGGAGAGTATTACAATGACAACCAATTCAGGAGGGTGTCAAATTGGGATAAAATGGGATTCCAGTATTAAGCAGCCATGCAGTTCCCTGGATGAAATTTCCGACCGTAAACTGACTGGCAACGGTGGTATTGGTGATGACCCTGTAACCAGGCCATTTTACTCTGGCAGTGGTGTTTGAACCGGGTCCTCTATTCTTATACTCCCCATAGAAAAGGGTTGACAATGCAAAACTACCGTTCCACGGCAACCATCCAGCAGGGTCTATCAAGCTTTCCATGTTTGACAGAAGGTAAACAGTTCTTGAATATTCTTTCCACGGACGACCAAGATAGCTTCTAAATGAGGATAGGACGGGAAGCAAATCTGCCGCTGCAGCAACTTTGCAGTTCAAGATCGAAATCCCAGTATTTTGGTTAGGATCCTCTCTTCCTTGGGCAGTGAATAAGTTTTGCTGGTTTGGGTTTGGTCTCCGGGCATAAAGGTTGCAAAGTTGGAACACAACAGCGGCATTCCCGAAGATGAAGTCGACTGTACCATACACATCGCATTCCCTATAAAATTGTCGAAGGGAATGCACGTAGAGCGTGTCCTGGTAGCCGATGAAGCTGCATTGGTAGAATGCTGAGAGATCTGAGCCACTCCTCAGGGCCACTGCTTGGTGTTGGCTAGGTCCAGCGTAGTTTTCAACGGTGATCCCTCTGGCAATGAATCCATCTCCCACCACAGCTGCAAATTTTCAGATAAGCAGATCAGTGAATTGTTCGGTAAAATTGCTGATGAGACCTTGGCTTGATAATGTGGACTAGTTCACAAGGTGGAAGTCCCAGATGTCTCCAAATTTAACATAAGGGAAGTTAAGGGACATGGACATCGAGGAGGCGAACATCTATAGTACACGCACAACCTTTGGCCACTGTTTGATCTGTAGGTCACTGTATATCTCTTGAACTCATTCCAATATGAGATTCCCAGAGCTTGAGTTGGAGTTGCCTCAAGAAAAGAACAAATACTCTTCGAGTTACTTAATTCAAGAGGATCCCAACATGAGAAGCCTAAGTAAATGGGATATCCACGTGCAACTAAGGGCGGGGTCTGCTGTCATAATTAAGTTGGTTTTCCCACTAAGGCAAAAAATTTAGGATTTGCATGGATTAGGTGTTTTTACAAGTATATATTAAAAACTTTCACAGAAGATATATATTGGAAATATTCTTACAACTTAAAATTTGATTGGTATATTTTTGAGATTTTTTTCTTCCCTACCACAACCATCTATCGCCCTCTCTCCACCCCCTCCCAAGCCACCACCAGCAAGCAATGCCGCTGCTTAAGATAGATGATAGAGTTGGTAGCGGGGAAGGAGGAGAGGAGAGATAATAGTAGTAGTAGGTGGAGAGAGAAAGAGGTGGTAGAATTTTTATTTTTTGAGTGTTTTTTTAGGTATTATTTTAGATTATATTTGAAGTGCTTTTTGAAGTGTGCTACTATAACATTGTATAACAGCGCATTGTATGTGAAAAACTCCTAATTTAAACAGACTCTCAAACCTTAAGTCTAAGGTTCTATTGAAGCCACTGATACGTGGAAGATAAATCATTGTTCGATCTCTTTTATAAAATTCTATGTATAATTTCTGATGAACAAGGTAAAAAGTTTGCAATTGCTGTGGAAAGGTTGCACCCTCCTACTTCAAGATGGGAACTATAGAAACAAGGTTGTATGTTTTCAATGAAGACATGGATATGAATGGCACCGTAACAATGGAAGATGCATTAGAAAAAAATTACAAAATACTTGTGCCACCTATAATTTAGTAAAGTGGTGAAAGAGAAAGTAAGGAAGGTGGAAGACAAATTATTAAAAAAATAAAAGAGAAAGAAAACAATAGCATTATTATGATTACAAGATTATGACACATTTGTGCCTCATATTTTAAATCATTATCTTGTGATAAGACAACATTACAATGCTTTTCTTAAAGCATATATCATGATAGTTAACCTAACGGTCAGGGGATGGATTTTAGAAATCTCCATTGAATTCTGTGTCTCACAATTGGAACTGGAAACAGAAATGAGAGACATAGAACCCAAAAAAAAAATGCCAAGAAAACAAGGGAGGCTAGACTAGCTCCAAGAAACTATCCGGGTTTGACGCTCATGAGATTCTACTAGACGCATTTTGCGACAAATCGGCCCTACTTCTGCAGTTCTACCTTAAACACATTTTGAAAATTAAGAAAATTGACATTTGAAATTTGAAAATGTTGACAGAGTATCTGAGGGTCCATGTTTGAAGTACACGGACCCCCAGATCCAGCTCTTTAGGCTAGAGTGAATGGCGCCGGTAATCCTCGGAGATGCCGCAAAAGGATGCCCAAACAAGAAAATAAGAAAGCATAAAAGGGCCCCTTCCTACAACAACTATAGCTCGTTTGTCGAAAGAGAAATTGAGAGAAAAGAAAGCGTTTGGTAGAGAAAGTGTGTGTGTTTTTTTTTTCTTTTTTTTGTTAAATGAAGAAAGGAACAAAACAAAAAAGTGGATGATTTGGGATGATTGTAACTTAAAATTTCTCTCCAAAGTTGGAGAGCAGATGGAGAGAAACATCAACTAACACTAGAAAAAGATGTCAAAATACTTATTCAAGGCTAAGGACAAAATTTAATAGACGTAAGTCACAATATTTCTTTTTTAATATCCAAACTCCCAAACAAGAGAGGAGAAAAGTCTCACCAACTTCTCCACCCCCTCTTCCCCCCCCCCCCCCCCCCCCCCCCACAACCTATCTTACCATTTCTTTTCTTTACTTTCTAACTCCTAATGAAAAGACTGCAGAGTCTAATACTATCTCATATGATCTTCAGAAGGAATCGAACCAATGTTTCTATGCCACTTCAAGGTGAGTTAAAAATTTAACTGATAGAATTCGTTAAACGATATAACAACTCTACCCAGTTCAAATCTTATGTTTCATTTTTGTCACCACAAATCAAGAGTGACGCAACAAGTAACTCCTCAAAAAAGTACACTATTTTCCTTCCCGTTAAAAAACAGAATCATTTGTTTGATGTAGGGATGTCAAGCGGGTTTTTTGAGTTGGGTTTCAATAAGGTCAAACTTGACTTACAAGTTATATGAATTTTTAGGTTTTGGGCTCATTTTAAAATGATTCAAATTCAACTCACATTATTATATGAGTTTTAGATTTAAATCGACTTTGGCCCAAACTCATAATTAAATGGGTAAAATATCAAAAAACTCTCTATAATTTGTCAAATGTATAATTTAACTCCCTCTGATTTGAAAACCGCACTATAATTTCCTATGGTTTCAATTTAATTAAAATTGAACAGAAAGCATTTAATCTAACGGTTTTATGTGAAATGTCAATATTGCCCTTATATAAATGAACTCCTTACAGTTTGTTGAATGCTCAATTTAACTTCCTTTAGTTTAAAAAACTGCACTATAACTCCTTGTGATTTTGACTAAGTTGAAAATTGAACGGAAAGCACTTCATGTATAGCAAGGGCAATATTGATATTTCACATACAATCGTTAAATTGGATGTTTTCTGTCTAATTTTTAATTTAGTCGAAACCACAGGGAGTTATAGTGTAGGTTTCCGAACCAGAGTGAGTTAAATTGAACATTTGACAAACCACAGGGAGTTTTTTGTATTTTATCCTAATTAAATACATAATTATATATAATATATTTTATAATTATGAATTAATATAAATTTACATATAAATTATTAACATTTTATATCATAACATGTACTAATATTCAAGGCATACACTAATATGTGTGCAACTAATAAAAATATTTGTGAAATTTTTTAGTATATTTATTGAAATCATTTTCAAAACAATTGGTTTTATATTTTGAAAATACATATGTAAATTTTCACTAAAATAAAAGTTATACAAAGTAGTTATTTGGTAGTTATTCATAACCATAATTGATAGTTGCTAATTAAAATTAAGATTTACTAAATAAGTTGAAAAATAGAACATGAAAATATACGTAGTACTTGGTAAAAAAATCATATTGGTAGTAAGTAGTTATCAAAGATAGATATATTTTTATTTATACCAAAAGTTCCTTCATCATCAAGGGTAATTTAGGGAGTATATAATAAAGTAACATTTTTATTTACCACAAACCCCCTCCTCTCCCTTTATGAATAGATATTATTATATATGTTTTACATATATAACAATATACTCATATATGTGTTACACTTTAATCGGATTTGATCTTAGTATGATTTAAACTTGACTCATATTTAGTTCCAACCTAATATTTAAGTCTAAACTCTATTGATCCAACTAAAGTTGAGGTTCAATGAACATTTTTGCGCCTAACAGGCAGAGCTCGAGCTGGCCGACTCCATTGACGGTTATGGTTTGATGTGCATGATTGCATGGTCCCATGGCTTTTACTGAACTACTTTTTCCCTTTGGTACACCAACTAAGGAATGAATAACATTTGGGCGGCCATGGTTAATGCAAATTTTTATGGTTTTTATTCTTAGTATAATGCTTTTTATTTTGAGGGATTCTTAGTATAATGTTTATTTTAATGTTTTGGTAGTCATGGTAATCAAAGTGGTACGGCTCGATGATGTAATATTTATATGATACATTTTTTGTTCTATTGAAACTGTCATATTTTTTATTTCTATTTTGATCTATCCTAAAATTATTATATTGTTATTTACCTTGAATGATAAATATTATCTTGTCTACTTTTCACATTTGCCCTTCAACATGTTGAGAAAAGCTTGTGAGACCCATAGTGCCATGCTTAACTTTTTTACAAAGAATTTTGAAGAAAGTGGACGTGACATTATTGGCATCCAGGAGAACAATTTGAGAGTCACTACAAGATTTGACCCCACAGCCCAATGAGAACATGTTTCTTTTCTTATTTCCACCAATGAAGCTACAGCCAACGCGGATACTAAAGGAGAGGGATAGTATCAGAAAGCTCGGTGGAGGTCTCTGTTAATATCATCGAACGCTTTTAAAATTTTAAAAATATCACTTACTTCTTCTAATAATTATAAAAAAAGTATATTAACTTTCACTTAATGCATAATTCACATATTAAATAAATAAAGTTCAAAAAAATTAAAAAAGAAAAAGAAACAAAAATCGCTTTCTTCTCTTTTCCTTTTTTCCAACATTCTCTCTTACTCATTTTTTTGGATGACTACACAATTTTTTATTTATAAATTATATTTAATTGAAGTTTATTTATTTTTACTATTTGTGATTGTGATAGAGTAGGATGTGATTTATTTGTTCATTTTGAGTTGATTTTTGTAATGGTTAGTAGTACAACTTAAAGGCTTGGACTAGAGGTTGATAAGAAGTTGGGAAAAAATATAAGGTTCATAAGAAGTCAATCTTAAAGATATAAAATTAAATTAGTGCTAGTGTATTTATTTAGAAATATCTTTTTATTTTTCAAATTTATATTTTTATGAAGCATGACTTTGTGACGTGGTGATACTATTAGAGATTGCTTTTTAGGTGGTGATTTTTGGAGTAAATAAAGTATTTTAGGAGTATTTTTATTTAACAAAATAAGAAAAAGAGTAGTTTAGGGTTTTCAAAATTTTGTTATACAAATAAGAAAAGTAATGAAGGTAAGTGATAATTTTAAAATCTAATTAGAGGTCCTATATGATAAAACAAGTGCTTTCCAATATTTTAAAAGAAATCTCAAGGGAGGTTCCAATACTATCCCAAAAGCAAACTAAAACAAAATAAGTGCTTTCCATACTACTGTTGAAAAAAAAAGCACAACCTCCAAAGTGTGAGAAAAAAATTTGGGACGGAAGAAATAATAACACAAGTACAAAAATTTAAGGTGGAAACATACCCATTAAAAAAAAACAAAGAAGTCATCAAATCTTTTTTATCCGTAAAAAACAGCAATAATCAATTGGTTTTACCATTGAAATTGCATTTTGCAATAAAGCTCTCACGCTTTTCAAAGCTAAGAGTCTGGTTGTCAGTAATCTTGTCAGAAGAATTAGTATATAATTCAACATGACCGTTTGACAATTAAAGCTCCCAGCATAATACTCTCTCCGTTCTAAATTGTTCATCACATTTTGCATTTTCAACTTTTTAAAAATAATAGTTTGATGGTAATATTAGTAGATTTATTTGCAAAGTTGTCCTCAAAATTTTGAATTTAAATTTAATAAATATATACATACATATTTATATATATATATAAAGTTATGAATAATATTGAAAAAAGAGTTTAAGAATAACTTTGATTTTAATAAAATAATAAATATTTTAGAACATATCAAAATGAAATATGTAACACTTTCAGTGAAACAGTAAGAAATAAGTATGCGAAATTAATGACTAGTGGGAGAATGTCCTGCGAGGACAGAGGTGCATGCGCATTTAGGATTTATTCAGCATTTCGATGCAAAATGCAGTGTCGACGGAGCAGTTATTCGTTTCCCCCAAGCCACGTATTCTACTGGACAAGTGGAGTAATATGCGCAACGGATCTTCTGTCTCACACTCTGTGCCACTCTCTGTGCCACTTTTATTATATTGCTATTTTTTCAACATAAACATCACGTTTTAGTTCTTTTTTGTTTCCTTAAAATCCAATAACTATTAATTGAGTAAAAAATAAATACAACAGCTTAAAAAAAGCAATATATAATAGAAAATTAAAAAATATAGTAGAAAATTCATAAAAAATCTCATTTTTTATGCATTTTGATTTTTTGAGTTTGTTAAATTTTGTGTATTACTCAATTAATAGTTATTGGATCTTAAGGAAACAAAAAAGAACTAAAACGTGATGTTTATGTTGAAGAAATAGCAATATAATAAAAAGTGGCACAGAGAGTGGCACAGAGTGTGAGACAGAAGATCCGTTGCGAGTAATATGGGATACATATGTTATGTGGCAGCATTACTTAATTGGAGACCAACAAAACAATCGGTCGACGCCGACACTATGCTTCGGGGACGGAGACTAGAAGATAGTAGTAGGGATGGCAACGGGGTGGGGTTGGGGCGGGGGACCCCTCCCCCGTCCCCCGCCCCGTTGCCTATTAGTTCCCCCCGTCCCCCGCCCCGTCCCCCGCCTCCTGCTCCCCCCGCCCCGCCCCGCCCCGCCCCGCCCCGCCCCGCTTCCCCCGCGGGGTTAATAAAATTTTATTATATAATTTTATTATAATTAAATTTTAATAAATAATCAAGTACTAAAATATCAACACATCACCAAATTATTATTCATTGTAATTTTACAATTGAAACTCATTAAAACAATCAAACAAAAGTTATTTAAATACAATCCAATATGATGAAATAAATATAACTAAAATAGTCAAGTTTTCACATTTAGTAAAAATGCAATCACTAATTCATTATTGTGTTTGTACTTTTTTTTTAGAAAAAAGTGTTATTCTATTAAGTGTAATTAGAAATTTAGTATAAATATATTAGTAAATTTAGTATAACTAATTAATAAATTCTATTAGTAGACATGTAGAATTATTCATATAATTGATTATATCAATTATATTACATAAACTAATATACATTATATAGTATATCTAACTAATAATATCATTATCATAAGTTTATAACTAATTAACTTACATGTTATATATAATTATATTTTTTTATATTTTTTTTTTGCGGGGGGCGGGGCGGGGGATGGGGCGGGGGTATACTCCCCCGCCCCCCGCCCCGTTTCTAAGCGGGGGGAAAAAATTCCCCCCCGCCCCCGCCCCACCCCCCGCCCCGAGAGCCCCCCGCGAGGCGGGCACCCGCGGGCACCCGCCCCCATTGCCATCCCTAGATAGTAGTATTATTACACAAAACATATGATGAGAGTTTGTGTGTGTCGTGGATGGAGTATTATTTAAAATAATTATTTTAATATTTTTTTTGATATGATAGATATAAAATAAAAATAATTTAAAATATAAAAAAACAATTGAAAAGATATGTTGTTTATAACTTAAGAAAAATAATATTTAGACAAAAAATGCCATATGAAAGTATCAAAAAATTTTAGTATCCGAACACGCTTCTATAAAAGTGCAAATGCCGTATGGGGTAGGAATCAGCGAGTATGGACAGTATTAGAAGTGTGTATAGTATTTGTCACGTACGGTGTGCTTGGATAAAAATTATTTATAAAAATTTATCTATTTACGTCTTAAACATATTTTTTTATTTTTTTATTTTATATACATTATAATATTCTTTTTTTTTAAATTATCCCAAATAATCTCTTTTCCAATCCAAACGCATACTAAATAATTAACCATCTATCTATTCCTACAACACGCATGAAGAAGAAAAGAAAAAGAAATAAATAAAAAGAGACGTAGAAGATGGGAGTTATAATTACCGACTGTGGAAGAGCGGAACGTAGTCCATCCTGCCCCCACGCTCCGGTTGCCCTTTATCACTGTCTTTCCGATGCCGTCTCCCAAAAACATGATCATTGTCTTCCTCCTTTCCACCTCAATGTACTCGTAGTAGGCCCCGGCCTTTATGTAAATCACGAATCTGGTGGTGCTAGAGTTTGGAGCCGCCTGTAACGCGGCATTGATAGTGGTGAAGTTGCCGCTGCCGTCCTTGGCCACTGTCAGATTGACTTTAGTTTGGTTCAGGGGCGCCTGTAGCAATGCTCTGTCCTTCTTCTTCAACCAAGTTGGGAACCCATCTCCACTCTTCACCGGCGTCCCAAACTCTCCCTCCTCCTCCGGGAACACTGCACCTGCCGCTGCTTGCTGCTTCTTGACTCTCTTGAGCATGGCTAGCGAATTGCTGACATGGTGGGAAATCTTGCGAAGCCTTCCCTCGATGAATTTCCTGATGTACTTCCTCCCCGAGAAAGCGAAACCATCTAGACATGTGTCCTGATTGGTCATTGCGGCGCTGAAGAGGGTCTGCAGGTCCATGTAGTGCTGGAGAGCAGATTTGTTGGAGGAAAGATCGGAGATGGCGGCCTTCAGCTGAGCAAAGGTGTCGTCCAGGAGCTGCAGGCAGTCTTCCAGAGCTCGACGGTCCAGCGGGTCCAGATTCTGTAACTTTCTGCGAATGCGGGTGCAATTTTGTTTGGAGTCCCTGACCTCGAACACGGTGGAGTTAACCATGCCTGAAATGATTTCCGGGAGCGTCCTCTGGCGAAGATCCGGGAATGTGGCCAGAGTGGAGACGCAGAGGTCTGGGTAGAAGGTGTCCTGGCATGTTGAGTGAGCAATTTGAAGGTGTTGGTGGACGTGAATACTACTTCTACTGGCGGTGGTGGTGCTACTAGTAGTAGTAGTAGTAGTAGTATGTGATGGTGATGGATGTTGTAGCACTGCGTTGGTGTTTGTGACAAGGGAGAAGAGGGCCAGCAGAACAAGAAGAGCCAGCAGAGCGGCTAAAGTGAGCTGGAGTAGCTTTGTCTTGTTTTTGATGCCGCTCATTTTGAGTGGTGGCATTCCGCAGCTAAGCTGGTTAGCAGGTTAGAGCTTTGAGTGTCGGCGGTGTTTGAGAATCTGTGACTGTGAGGAGGCTCCCCCAACCCGTCGGGACGATATATAGATTAGAATATTAGATGCTGTTGTTTTGTATTTTAAAATTCAGCTCGGACCGTCCGGTCAAACCAATTGAACCGTTGATCGGGTGATTGTCCCAGTCCAGTTATGCTTCAAATCCAGTAGGGCTAACAAATCGCTTCATTTAGTGGAACCCAGTTGATTGGGAGGGTCCAACTAGTGAACCGTCAAATCGGAACAAATTTTTTAAAATCAGTCCGTTCATTCAATTGGTCAAAATTTTTAAAAAAAAAAAGCAAAAGTAAAAAAAATCCTAGAAACTAATTAGATAGCCACAACTTATGGTCGATTCAAGTCAAAATCAAGACTCCAATCATCTTCCTTTCTTTTATTTCTTATTTTTCACCTAATTTTCTTCAATTTCTTCTCTTCCTAATTATCTCTCTCTTTATCATCTCATCATTAATCTCTCAAATTCTTTCAATAAAGTTCAATTTTGTGCCTAAACTGTATGTGTAGGTTTGATTTCCTAATCTATGATTTTTTTTTTACTTTGTAATTTACTAATTTTCTAAAGTAAGATTCTTATTGTTTTGGTGTAAGCTTGTCATATTGATATAATTATAGCTCTTTTTTTCTTGCTTTTCTTTTATTTTGCTTTGTATCTTCGCTTGTCTTTTAGTTTATTTTATTATAAACTTATTAGCAAAAGGACTATACTTATGATCATGTGTCTAAACCTTTATAGTGGATTGTAAATTGCAGATATGATAAAATTAGCAATATATAATTTATTTTTTTTAAATATGACGACACTGGCCAAAAACAGTCAGTCCAATATTTGAACTAGTGACTCGTGACCCAATGACTTTTCCGATTCAATGAACAATCTTGGTTTTAAAACCTTGGTAGATACGGTATAAATATGTTGAGGTGCGATGGAAAAAAATTTAAAATGACTAATTTTAAATCCCTCAAATAGAGGAAGCTGTAACTTGTGAGGCCCCGCATCTTGTTTTCCTCTTGATTGTCTGGGAAATGTATTGTACTCTTCTTGAGTTTTGATAATTTCCTATCATCAATTTGACACTCAAGGTACATATTTAGAATAAATTATATCCTTACAACTTAAGGTACATATTTGTGGAGAGAAACAATTAAAATGTTTGCTAAATAAATTAACCATAATTTAGAATTAAAAAACAACTAACTTGCTATATAAAAAGGGAATCGATACTAGGTGCACTTTTTCTATTACTGTACTTGATAGATAAAAGGAGTCATATATGATGTACGTGATAAATAGAAGGATTTAGACATGAAAAATAATTAAGTTATTTAAAAACTAAATTAATCATAATTTGATTATGTTAAAAAGGGCTCCAATAGTGGACTAACTTTTTTATGTACTTGATGATTAAAAGGAATTGGGTATGAGGAAACTTCGATTCTGTTGTTTCTTTTTACTACCATAGTGATAATAAGAATCTTAAGGTAAGAAAAAAATATTTATTTTGTTATATTTGAAAGTTGTTACTTTTGGTTGTAGATGATGAAACTTATTTGTTAATCATGTGTAATAATGGCCCCATAATTGAAATAAAAAGTTAGATTGAATCGTTAAATGAACTATTATTATAGATGAGGGAAACTTTTGGAATTAAATGAACTTCTCACACCTAAAATTATTTTTATTATTGCTTTTTTTAATTGGAATAAATTATTACAAAGATGTAGGTTTCAACGAAGGTTATTCATATTTTCAAAAGCATAGGGAATGACAACAAAGTTGTAGAAACTTGAAGAGAGGTTTTTGAAATTATCCAATTGAATAACAGATTCACAAAAGATGCAAAGCAGCTACAATTTATACATGCTTCACGCTTGTATTGATTGGAGTTGGTGGAACCGGGTTTTGCATCAGTTCGTTGGTTAAAATGTTATACAAGAAGCCCGTGTCTATACTCTTAAGAGTTCATATTGTCATTCTTCCCTGTCTCCCCCCCCCCCCCCCCCCAACTCATCCCAACCAAAACAAAAACAAAAACAAAGGCAACTTTCAATATTTGTTTTTGATATTCTGTTCTATTATAAGTAGGAGTCTTGAAGAAGAGAATGATGGGGGAAGGAGGGGAAGACGACTCCTGCTATTGTTTTTGTCGTGTGTCTGTCTACTGCTGCTACTCTATGACGGAATTGATGTTGGCAGGATTCGAACTTGACCAACGCCCTTGGAAGAAAGTTTAGAGTTATTTGTATCCTTTAGGATCCATTACAAAATGTATCGGAAGGTATAACATATGATTCGTTTGATACTCACTCAAATTCGGGAATATATAGTACCGATCTTTGTATTTATTCTATGATGAAAATTTTGCTAATATAACAAAATGTATGTTTTCCACCATTACATACTCTTAATTTCAATTGCTTGACTATTTAACCACTACGAGTTATGCTAACTTGAAACCATATAGCTAACCACCAAGTCATGACGGAGCCAGGGGGGCTGGGGGGGGGCCATGGCCCCCCAAAGTTTTGAAAATTTTAATTCATAATATTTAAATATATGTATAAGACAAAGTTGGCCCCCCTAATTTTTTATAATTTTAGTTTATATATATATATTTATATATTTGTGTGCGTATGAATTAGTCACATTTAATTTAATTTTTTCTTCGAAAAAAGTTATTTATTTTTTATTGTGCTAATTATTTAACATTCAAAAAATTAAACATATAATTTGATAATCCATAGTTAATTGACCAATTTGATATATTATAATAAAAGACTCAATTCATAATTATCAATGGGCTAAAACAAAAATAATTACTTTATTGGTCCATATACAAATATACAACTTAGCCTAATTGATAAAAAATTTAAAATTAGTGATCTATACTCTTGTTGACCCATATACAAATATACAAATAATTACTATTCAGGCTTGGTGAAGGCAAGAAATTGGGTGATCTATCCTGTTGTTGACAGATTGATTATATTTATTCTCACTCTTCCTATGTCAACTGCAACTGTAGAACAGGCATTTTCAATGATGAATATAATCAAATCAAAGATCCAAAACAAGATAAAAGATAATTTATTGAATGATTGTCTAACAATGTACATAAAAAAAAAATCAAGTTGTTCAAAAATTTTGTACTGATTCAATTATAGATGAATTTAGTTCTATGAAAGAATATAAAACTCAGTTTATTTTTAAGAAAAGAGGTTGATATTCAAGGTATGCTAACATAACTTTTATCTTTTATTAATTGAAAATAGTTATATTTATATTGCACAGTTATATTTTTGTTTATTGGAGCATTTTCTCATAATGTACAATTTAGGTTGTTTGTGACGTTATAAGATATTTAATCAAAGGTTATTTCTTGTCTTAATTTTAGTTATGACTATGTTATATATTTATGAAATAGACATATCTTTATAATTAAAGTTAATTTTTGATATTTTAAGATGTCATATATTTAAATAGATAAAAATTATTTTAAATATAACATATTAACGTAATTTTATTTGAAAAAATTTTGGCATCCCAAAGAAAAAATCCTGGCTTCGCTCTCGCTGCCACCGACAGTAGTATTTCTTGGAAACTATTTGGTATCTAGTGCACTGTCACATCAATCCATTTCTTTCCAGGAATGCATATGTAAAGTCCCAAATGCATGCTGAAAACAATTATAACAGGTCCCAAATGCATGCTGAAAAGTTGGGTTATCCTGCCACAAACGACACAAGTACACTTGCCGCGTCTGGACACTGGACCAGCAATTGACAATATCATATGGGCGAAATACCAAGTAACTCCTTGTAATTGAGCAAGCGTACAAGCTAACATTTGCTTACAAGTGCTTGTAGATGGAAGGCTTACACTTGAGTAAACCCCTTTTTAAAAGATCTAAATGTCTTAAATTGTATCACATCATGTCATTAAGTGGTGTGTCAGTTGAATTATTGAATTTTTAAAAATCGAATTTATTCAATTTTTGACATAAATGAAACCTGCACATTAGCCCCTTAAGGTTTTGATTCAACTGACACTATTGTAGGTTTTTTTTTCCCCATTGATTTCCAGATTGCAATGCTGATCCTTTCTTTGTCTAATTTTTTGATATTTTTGTGATTGTCGATAGGATTGATTGCCTATCTTTACTGTTAAATAAAATTTTGGATCGGGGCCACAAAATGAATTGAAAGAAAGCAAATAGAAGGCCAAAGAAAAAAGGATAGCTGCATTGATGATCGGTCATTGTTAATTAAATTCATGCCAAAGGTAGCATCCCTGCAAGGGTATCGACTGAAAAAATCAAATCCAGACTGTCAATCATGCTTTTCCATAAGACTAGTACAGTAGATTAATATTGCAATAATTGCTACATTACATGAAGTTTATGATAGGGTCCTTCAAAAAAAATAGCTTTTAGTATCACATTACCGGATGTTTATGATAAGTTAAAAGGGGACAATCCCACAACACATATGACAGTAATAAAGAATTAGCTTTTAGTATCACATTGATGAAATAGACCTGCTGTAGGACGTCTTCCAAAAAAAAAAAAAAAAAAGATCTGCCGTAGGACACAGGACA
The DNA here is from genome assembly GCF_036785885.1 of Coffea arabica. Lineage (NCBI taxonomy): Eukaryota > Viridiplantae > Streptophyta > Magnoliopsida > Gentianales > Rubiaceae > Coffea > Coffea arabica. The sequence goes on along the minus strand of NC_092330.1, from coordinate 7,810,731 downwards.
AGATGGAAAAGGACAGAGAGAAAGGAGGTTTGGAAACCTCTGGCTCTAGTCCCCACTATCAGATTAAGCAAAGACATGACATGCTTATCGTACAATTAAAAGTCAAATAGCAGTCGCAGATTTCTTGTGTTATGGTGGTTTTGTTTGCTGAGTTGAGAATCAAAGGACACTTGTTTAATACGCAATGGACAACACATTATAATGTACCTCTGCAAGTGTCGGTACTCTGCAGCCCAAGTACCCGAAGTGAAGTCCCCCCATCCTATCCTTTTCGGGGGCTGCTGGAATAGTTTACTGGGAACAGTATCTAAGGTGATTCACAACTTTAATGAGACAAATACATATATCCAAGATAATGCTAGGAAATGCAAGCATAAATTCATTCCGTTGATAATAACAAGTCACTTTCTCAGAAAAGGTCATATATTTAAATCTTGTTGTCAATGTAAGAGAGTATAATCTAAGAGGGGATGAATTATGTTATACAAAAACAAACAAATTATAATTTTAACTAGCCAAATTTATTTAACTGCTCACACATTTAAGCAAACAAAATTAGTAGTGAAGATAGAAAAGATAAGACAATTTAATCCACACAATCAAGTAGTAAAAGAAAGCGATAAAAGTAAAGAGAATTGTAAACTAAATAAACTCCCAAATTTCTTCTAAATTTGAAGTTAATTCTGTTTGTAGTTTCTTCAATTAATGGTGAAGCAAATCACTTTATACATAAGAAGGTTCATTGAACAAATCCCCCAAATAGTTCTTCAAGTATTTTACTAATTCACATTTGGTCCTTCATCTTAAAAATGGGACAGAATGGTCCTCCAACAAATTTTTTTTGGGCCAATTGAACCCTATGCGATTGAGCAGCCAAGAGAATTCAAATTTCACCACCACTTTTGTCCAACTATTTCTTGGCGGCTCCGCCACATAGAGATCAATTTGGTTCAAAAAATTTTATTCGAAGACAATTTTGCCCCATTTTGAAGATAGAGGATCAAATGTGGATTAATAAATTAGTTGAAGAACTATTTGGGGAAGTTGCTCGGGTTCACTCTTTATTTATTCTAAGCACTATTTAGTTGAGTCAAAGAATTTCACAACTTCTCTCTAGTCAACACTCACTATACAATAATTGAATGCTCACCAACCAACTAAGAAGTATCTTTTCTTTACAACTTCACAAAGAGTACAAGAGAATAAAGGAGAGTATCTTATACTATATAAGATTGAGTTTTGGCCAAAGAGAGGGTAGAATTTCAATCGCATAGCCAGGGACTTTTTGGGAATGTTAAATATTATATAGTGTTTTACAAGCTGAAGGTACAAGTGAGGGAAACATGTGGTTGGGTATATTAACTGAAATGGCCTCGTTTATAGACATTTAAAACTTTAATTTTTTGAAGCATGTGCGTATTTATGATATGTGCAATTAATTTGGAACCGTTTGTTGCTTTTGGTACAACTCATATAAGCCCGTGGGTCCATGTAATTATTGAAATGGCCTTTAGACAGCATAAGTGTGGCTTTTGAGCCACAGATAACCATTTGAGACTATCGCTTTGTCTGAAATGAGCTTGTGTTTGAAACCTTGCTCACCTATCACCGTTGTTAAAGCTCAGGTGTGAAATCCACTATTTAGCTGTCATTTATGCCTGAATTTAACGGCTATAAACATGAGTTTATTAATGACTCAATGTTTGGCCTTTGGGATTGGGTCAGTTTCCCCCCTTTCAGCTTCGGGGATTGGGATTTTCCTTGCAACCTTTGTCTGAAACGAAATGCCTTTTCGTTTCCCCTCTCATTAGAGCTCATGTTCGAAAGACCCCATTTCTTTGTCATTATAGCCTCAATTAAATAGTCAAACATTTGTATGTTAATGCTTGATTATGCTTGTTTCAATGCCTCCTATTTCACTTTCTTCAGTTTCACCCTTTTCATATTCTGGGATTTGGCCTATTTTTTAAGCCTTTATATTGAGCACCTCAGAATGTTCTTTAGCCGCAACTACTCCTGGTGGTTCAGCTTGAGGTAAGATTTGTCCCCTAATTTTGTCGTTCATGTGGGTGATTTGGGTAGTATGTGGCATCGGTGTGTGCTTAATTCCTACAATTTGACATTCGGCCATTGTAATTTAGCTGCAAGATACATATTTTTTCACAAATTTGGAAGGCCTTTGTAATTTGACTGGTTTGCTTATAATGTTATAGGTTCGGAGTAACAGCAAGAAAAAGCTCTCAGTGGGGTTTCTGGAATAAGGTTAGCTTTCTGGGGTACTCTGCATCTCTGAATTATGGACAAAACTCATTTGACATAACTTGATTGTGATGCTTTGTGAATTGAACTTTTATATCGTTTATTGCTGCTTTTAGAGCTAACTATTAATTCACTGATAAATGAGCGTTTCATCATATTAAACAGGCACAAATGCTTTGTTATAGTGAATGACAATTCTGAAATTGCTATGACTACCTAAAAAGATGAACCAAAAACAGTCCAAATAATTGCTAAAAAAAAAAACAACAGGGTGTTCTGTTATTAGGAAACAACCCAAAACTCACACAGGACAATCGCCAGTGTATCTTCAGACATAAACTCCCGAATCAGAAATGTGAGTTATAAAATTTGACATTTTGGTAATCATTCAATAATCATTACTCTTCACAATGTTATATTCCACCTCAAAACACATACATCTTCTGTTGTCCCTGGTTTCAAGGGGATACGCTCTTCATTGATGCACATGTTGAATTAAGATGCTACTAAGAACTAAAATACATGTAAGATATCATATGCTGTAAAAATTCACACGAATTGAACTACCATCGAGTATCAGAACCTCTGGTGCATTAAAATTGCTGTTACATCAGATGTGAAACAAAGATTACATGCTAAATATAGATATTTTCCCATTATGAACGCTTTGTGCATAGAAAACTTGATAAATTAACCAATTTGAGATACTAATGATGGATAATTGATGGAGTTTCCCATTTAGCTGTAATCTTTGATAGAAAGATTACATAATTCCTTTTGAACTATTCTATTATCTATCTCGTTGTTGTTATCTAAAACAATTTTATAAATATTTGTCCGTACATCTTTGGGAACTTGCTGCATCTAATTATTTGTCTTTGGGAACTTGCTGATTTTAATATTGGGTGGCTCTTATATTGTTTGTCTTATAATCGTAGCTGCCTCTAATTATTTCTCACAATGTACTATTATTTGTTCAACGAAAAATCTTCTTTAATCAGTTTTCTAGATAAAATCACTCTTACGAACTTATATTCAATATAGGCAAAATTTACTCTAATATTTCAGGCCTTGGGGTATTTATAAAAGATGAATGTTCAAGAAGCTATCCAACAGTAAAAAGACTAACTGTTAAAAACTAACCATTGGAACTATTCCAAACCAAATGCTCTGCGTCCAAACCATGCGGTCGATATTCGATCGAGCGACCGATGCAAATATTTATTGTCCAACAAACGCATTCAAAAGAGATCAATAGCTTCCCAAGTTTTATATTTAATTTTCAAATAACCGATAGAGTAAGTTAGCATCGACACTTTGCCCAATGTTATTTGCTTTAATGTTCAAGATGATGACCCTTCATTATGCGTCTGATGCTGTGTCCGATGTTAGGAGATATCTGTACTTAGGACATTTGATCAAGTAATTGCGTGTCCGATACTGAGCAGCAATTTTCATTGCTTCTTAATTTTTGTCCCTTTTTAAAAATGTTTGAGCATCTGCTCTAGCAAAATTCTCACTAAAAACATTAGTTCAAATCATTATTTTGGTTCGTTAATCATCAAAATTAAGGATTGATCGACCTAAATATTCAATTTCCCTCTTTTTGATGATGACAAATAAAATGATAATTTTTTTGATCAAATAAACTCAAATAGTGTGAGGACTCGCAAATTTTCTTATTTTAAATTCCTATTACGAGCTCATTTAAACATTTATTTGGCCGTTTACTCCGAATATTTTATTTCAATCTTTTTAGACCCAATTATATGGAACTGTGACTTACTTATATTTTTAAAATGACTCGTTTTAAAATTTAAATTTTGAAAGCTCGTTAAGTGGGAATAGTGAATACGCGTTTGGAGTCAATAATCGATTCGAGAACACAATAATCTTGGAAAATGGGAGACCTGTACATTAGTCTTGAAATAGGTATTTTTATGTTTAAGTGTTCAATTATTAGTTAGTGATACTATCGTTATAAGAATTTCTTGGAATTTCCACTTTATTGCGCACAAATAGGAATTACACGTTTTCGCGTGCGTAATTAATTGAGGGGCTTAAGACCTTTATTTTGGAGCTATTAAGAATGAATAATAATAATATAAATGGAAGTGCATTGGAGGTTTAGTGCACAAGTGAAGCAAACCCGAGAGGAAACGAGCACGAAACGCGTGCGTTCGCGCCGTATTGAAGGGTTGACTTTTTAAGTATTTTTGGCCACACAGTTAAGCTTCCTCAAGAAGCCTTAACATCAGATTTCACTCCCTCTCTCTTCACTCTTGCTGGCCGGCCACCCCCAAGGAAGAAGACAACCCAAAGCTCTTCCATTTCTTGCTCTATTTCTCACCCAAATCACCCCAAAATTTACACACACCTTGCAAACCACTTGGAGATCAACTCAAACTAGGAAAGGCGCTTCATTTGCATGGTTTTCTTGAGATTCAAAGGACAGAAATTTTCTACTTTAGTCATCTAAGAAAGTAATCAACGATCAACCTCTTGAATCTTAGTTTATAGAAGTAGTATTGCACTCATGAGCTCTTGGATTCTCATGGGTAGCTTTAAATTATTAGAAATTTGGTGAGTGCGCTCTATGAAATCCCACAATGGCTTTGATGATCTGATTTGATGAGATTGGATGTTAATTGTATTGATTAAGTGTTAATTTAGTAGAGTTAAGTGATAAAAGTGAAAAGGAAATCAAATAAGGGGTTGCATGTTAAGATGCCGATTCTGCCCCTGCCATTGCCGTGCACTTTGGTGTATTTTCTTGAGGTCCAATTGACTTGTTTCTGATGCAAATTGTAATATAGGTTGTGTATAAAGTTTTCTAAAAAATTTACGTGATTTTGATGAGTGAATGTTGAGTTTTTGGAAATTTGTCAAAACTGGAATTGTGTCCCGTATTACTCTGGCAGTGATTTTGTTTCGGCTATAACTCTTTGGTTCGATGTCGAAATCTAGTGTTGTTTGTGGAATTAGAAACTAGACATTTCCAGTTTTCCAATGGTATAAAATGCATGCCCTGATTCTACCTGAGTGAACCATACCAATCATCTGAACCTGCCTGTCCTATTTCACATCTGTACTGGAAGCCCTGTTATGAGCTGCAACTTGATGCTCAAATATGAGCTAGTTGTGGATAGATTTTTAAAATAATTTCTTCTAAGAAATTGTAACCATATGAATCTAGTTTTCAACACCACAAACCACGCTCAATTCCAAGTTGAATTGAGTGAGTTGTGGCCAAAATCCGAAACTGACTCAGTGATGAAAAACCTTCTTTTGGCTAGTTGGATGCCTAAATTTTGATTGGGACTTGTTGTTTCGAAATTCTTGGTGTTAACCACCTACCAAATGTATCTTAAATGTTTCTTAGATATTGACTTCATAAATGGGCCATGTTTGAAAAGATTTCATTAGCCAAATGTTTTAGGAAAGGGAAATGGAAGTACAAGGCAGCTTTGTCTTGGAAATTTGGAAAACTTTAGTGATTTTTTTAACTAACTTTCTGGACAAATTTTTGTATGAGATTTGACAAAGGAATAGTCCCTATATGGTAGTGTAATACTACCAAATTTGGTGCCATTCCGAGTTCATTTCAATGCCCAACCAAAGCCTTAAAGTCCATGTTTAAATCTGGAAAGTTCTTGTTTAATAGGGAAATTTCAGTAACTTTGAGCCACCATATCTTGGTGCTCAAAACTCCAATTCTTGTTCCGCTTATTGTGTTGAAAACTTTGATTATACCTCTATTTGAGTTCCAAATTTTAGAGGCTAGTTCAAATTGTGTAAATTTTGCCGAATTTCCAAACTTGGCTGAAAATCAACCCAAATCTGTCTTGGCATTCCAAAATAGCCACTTTGAACCAAATTTTGAATATTTTCCATTTGGAATCATGAAAAGGTGTCTTCTAAAAACTTTTATTACTTTGGAAGAAGTTTCCAACGGTATCAAATTTTCCAACTTTGGACTTGTAGAGAGTAAGATATGATTTTTCAAAAGAATACTCATAAATTCAAAAATTCTTAGCCATTTTAAAAACTTTTGCGCAGGAACATTTTCAGAGAATCCAGCCATATATCCGACCAGTTCTTGGCCAGATAATTGGCCGGATTGGTGGTGAAATTTGAATAAAAAGTGGATCCTTCTCTGCCTCAAATCCGGCCAACGATCCGGCCGGATTGTATCGTGATCCTTCTAAGTTCGTTTGGAAAATGATTTGTACCTACTTGTCCCGTCCAACGATTTCAAAGATGAAAAATCAGATTTCGCTTGTGTTTTTAAACTCCACTTTTGAACTTCAATTTACGAGTAATTAAGGCTCATTCTCGTGAAATTTTTCTAGATTGTACAAGTGTGCAATCTTCCTCGATAATTAGGGGTTTTAAGCGATAGTTTATAATAGTTCATTATTAATTGCTCAGGCACTCAAGAGGACCTTCAAGAGGATCCCACGGTGGACGCCTGAACCCTCGAGTGGACATTTCTTCCTTATTTTACTTGATGAGTGTCAAGTGTATGTAAATCTGATACGTGCTTAATTGTTATTAGTGATTGGAGATTTTGAAAATGCTGAGTCGAGTGTGTACTTTACCACACTCGGTCTCATTTAAATGAATCATGAATGACTTGATTGAAATGAAATGAATGAATCATGAATGATTTGATTGAATTGAAATGACTGAATCATGAATGACTTGATTGAAATGAAATAAATAATTGAATGTATTGAATGATTGAATGAAATGATAAATTATGAGATGGCTACATAAGTCGATTGGAGTGATGCCTCATCGACCATTGAACGATTGTAAGTACCACACCGATTTGGTGGGAGGTACCTCTCGAATCGTCTCAGTATTCTAAACCATGTTAAGTCGATTGGAGCGGAGTCTCATCGACTTCTGAACGATAGTAAGTACCACACCAATTCGGATGGGAGGTACCTCTCGAGTCGTCTCAGAACCATAAAGTATTTTAAGTCGATTGGAGCGGAGTCTCATCGACCTCTGAACGATAGTAAGTACCATACCGATTCGGGTGGGAGGTACCTCTCGAGTCGTCTCAGAATCATAAAGCACTCTAAGTCGATTGGAGCGAAGTCTTATCGACCTCTGAACGATAGTAAGTACCATACCGATTTGGTGGGAGGTACCTCTCGAGTCGTCTCAGAACTATAAATTGAGCAATAACAAGTACCACACCGATTTGGGTGGGAGGTACCTCTCGAGTCGTCTCAGAAACATAAATGGAATAAGTGAAGTGCTATGAATTTGATTATCTACCCGGGTGATGGGGTGTCGTCACGAGAAGATATTAAATTGAACTTGGGCAAAACAATTGAAAATTAGCTCCTAAGAGCTCCTACATCCTACTCAAGTGTGTTTATTATAAATTATGAATTACTTGAATGTTATAACTTTCATTATTGTGTAAGAGCTATTGTTATTAAACTACGTGTCTTGCAAGTTTTATTGGCCTCACGAGCATTCGCTCACCCCGTTAGATTTGTTTTTCTTAACAGGAGTGGATATGGGAGGAATTATGGAGAAGTTTACTTGGTGGCTTATTTGATTAGAATTTTGAATGTATTTGTTTAGACAACTTTTAGAAGTTGTATATTTTGGAAAAAGTATACAACGAAATCCTAACTTCACATAATTCTCTCCTTGCGGCATTTCAGTGCATTATTGATTGCTCGTACTGCATTCTTCCTCTATACACCACATTCTGCATCAAAAACCACATCCACATTGCATCATGGTTTGAATCAGAGGAGGATCTACTAGTGCAGGACGGTCCTTTAGGCTTAGAAATGAGGACATTGAAATTGTGGAACCATCTACTAAGGCACCTAAAAAGAAAATTGTGACCCGTGGTGGTAAAGTGAAGCAAACTGCCCAAAGAAAATTGGTTTCTCCAACTGTTGAACCAACTGATGAGCAGATGGAAGAGCAGAACTCTGAAGGAAACACAGTTGACGGAAATGAGGAACCAGAGTGGGCTATCCAGGGTGATGAAACTGTCACAAGATCATCTGGTAAAAGAAAGAGAACTGCAAAAAGGAAGAGCACTCCCCAATCCAAGAAAAAGCCATATGCTGATCCCTCTGTTGATCAGCAGAATGAAGGAAACACTGCTGAGAATCAGCAAACACCTTAACCCTCTACCAGGAAATCTCCAAGGACAAGATCTGAGACTCAAAATATGGAGGCATCCGCCACACAAATCTCGAAAGAGAAACGCTCTGGAAAAACTCCAGTATCTCAGCCCGTACTTCTCTTCCAAAATTCATTGATGATGAAGCCAGAGACAGATTTGAGTTAGTCTCTCAAAAAGGGTTCATCATCCAAAGGCTCATCCTTCCCTACGAATTTCGTAAGCTTGATCTTGAACCTGTTATTAAACTGTTTGAATTCCAAAAATGGGTTCATCTTCTGACCATTCCTAATACCTTTTACCCTGACATGCTTTATCAGTTCTTTGCTAATCTTAGAAAGGGTAACTCACACACAGAACTCATCTCTAGGGTCAACTCTGTGAACATCACATTAACACCTGACATTGTAAACTCCATTTTGAAAACAAAGATTGAAAATGGTTACAAAGAAAAAATTGCAAACTTATTTTCGTATGAGGAATTTCCTTCTACCTACCATCATTTTTACAATGCTAAACTCATGACTTATTTTCAAACCAAATTCAACACTCCTGCTGAGGCAAGATTAGATGATCTTAGTCCTCAGAATCTGATCATCTTCACCATCATTTCAAATCTGTTGGTGCCAACTGATGGTCACAGAACAGATGCAAACAAAATGGAACTCTATCTTTTCTACTGTTTTATTGAAAAAATTCACATTGACTTTGGATTTGTGATGTGCAAATTTCTGCTCAAAATTAGTACTGACAGTCGTAGGAAGCTCTCTTATGGAAGATTTCTGACCCCTATCTTTGCTCATTTTGAAATACCTTTTTCTGAAAAATCACCCAAAGACAGTGCTTCAACAGTTTTCTCAAAAACTTATTTTGAAAGAAAGAACGTAAGATTTTTTGATGGCCATTGGTGCTATAAGGAGACTATGGCTGAGTCTAGAAGGAAAAACTTTCATGAAACACCTGTCACTCCTAGGATTACTCGTGATCAGTCAGATTATGTCTCTCCTTTCACTATTCATCCTAGAAAGTTTGCCAGCAAGTCTTTTTCTTCCAATTCTGAGGTCATCTCACTGCTTGAAGACCTTAAACAACATGTTATGCTTATTGAAGATGGTCTCATGATGACCATGTCTCCTGCCCAACAATCTTCTTTCATTGAAAAAAGGAACTTTCTTATGCCTCCTGTACCTGAAAACAATGAAAATACCCATCAGAAAGAGCCAAGATCTGAGCCCACAGGGCCAACACTGGTACTGATGCCACACCAGCTTCCAGCTCTCAGCCCAAGGATAAAGGTAAGGCTCCAGCTACTGAGGAGGCATATGAAGAAGACGATGAAGAAACTGAGGAAGAAGTGGATCCTGAATAGTTTCGTCTGGCCAGGAGGAGGCCTGGGTCATGTAAGATCACTATCTAGGCACTGCTAGGTCACTACATCTTATTTTAGGACTATAATTTATCTTTTACATTGCTAAACTTTTGTATCAAGAGTTGTACCTCTGATCTGTACAACTGGATATTTTCTACTATTTTTGGATGCTATGACTAAGTGTTTCGGGTGCTATTTGATGTTTCTAATGTGATGTTGCTATCTGATGTTTTTGGATGAATGTCTCTGATATTATGTTATGATTGTGCTAAGCATGAATGGGTGTTGCTGATACTATCTGATTGCAAAATCTCTGTTTTTGATGGATCGTGCTGATATTCTGTTTTTGTGATGACAAAAAGGGGGAGAAATGGATTAGCACTGATGGTGATATAAAGAAATTAGTTAGGGGGAGTCAGTTTTAGGGGGAGTTGCGTTTCTTCTCGTATACTCGTGCACTTCGTTAGGGGCAGTTGTAATCCCAACTTGTATTTCTACTTTTCTTTTTGCTCTATCCAAGTGTTTTGTCATCATCAAAAAGGGGGAGATTATTTATCTCAATTCATATCTTTTGATGATTACAAAACAAACGGATGATACTAATACTTTTTGTAAAGACTACTTTCAGAAATGGCATTAAAACAGGACCGTGGACTCAAAGCAAAAAGAAGATCAAAAAGGTGAAAAGTGATGAGAAAGATGTCAGACGCACAAAAGGAGAGTATCGGACGTCCGACATTCATTGAGTAACTTCAGACGTATGAAGAACTCTGTCTCGGATGTCCGAAATAGACAAGCCAGGGCTTCTATGATTACTGATCATGATCGGACGCTCAACACCTGTGTATCGGAGGTTCGACAAGCGTTGCTGCACTTCGGACATAAAACATTGGACGCATCGGCCGTCCGAAGGAATTGAAGAGGAACCTTCAAGTCTGCATCTCACCCTCGGACTCATGGTGAGAGGGGATCGGACGTCCTAAGAAGTTCAAGAAAATTTCTCAAACTCACTGACCTCGTTCGGACGCATAAAAACTGACTATCGGACGTCCGACGCACCAACGGCTAGTTGACTCTTCAGATGCCATGTATCCGTTGACAGCATTTACTGAAGAGTTTTTAGATCTCCTATAAAATGAACAAAGTCAACGACTTCAAAAAAACTTTGCACATCAAGTTTACATCAGATCGTGAGTGATTCAAGTGTTAGAATACTCAAAAGGAATATTTGTGTTCTTAGCTTGTGCATTTTTGTCTTATAGCTTTTCAAGTGTGACACAGCTTCTTCAGTAGTGTAGCTTTATGAGGGTTATCTGAGTGCTTGTAAAACTTTCTTGCGTGACCAAGTGTGATTTGGGGCAAGAAGGAAGTGAACCTTCCATTGTACACAAGATATTGGTTGCAAGATTGTTCAACTTGAAGTAGTTTGTTATATAATGTGTTGTTCAAACTCAATTTGAGTTTGAAGCTTGGTTTGTTTCTCTACTTTCGTTTACAGTTTTACTATATAAACTGTTCACTTTTTCATTTTACAAACACCTGTACTTCCTTGTATACTGATCCATTGAGTGGTCTTTGAGAAAAGAAGGGTAGGCCTGAAAAAGAGTGACCTATATCTTAGCTGGTTTTAGAAAACCTAATTCACCCCCCTCTTAGGTTATCTTCGATCCTTACACATAAGAATCTTTCAAACTATCATGCAATTTTTCAATAAAAGATTCAAGATCATCATCAATTTCATCATCGCTTTCAAATTGAGGGTTAGAAGTTGTTACCTCATTATCTTTAATTGCCATAAAAGTCAGTTGAGCAGATTTTTCTTCCTCTTCAATTTCACCATCAGAGTTGCACTCATTTCATGTGAATTGGAAATTGTTGAATCTTGATTTTCTTCCTTCTTTCTTTTTCTTCATTGGACACTCACTCATGTAGTGTCCAAATTAGTCGCATTCATAACATTTGTCACCTTGTTTTTTGTTGGTTTCTTAATTTCCTTGTTTCTTGCATTGTTGAATATATTGGAATCTGAATTGCTAGGTCCTCCTTTATTGATTCTCTTTTTATTGAGAATTCTCTTGAAACATTTTGTGATGAGAGTAAGATCATTGTCATCAACATCCAAATCTTCTCCGTCCAAGAAAGTCGAGTCATCTTCATCTTGAGATACTTTTAGAACAATACTCATTTTTACCTTTGCATCTTCTTTTTCCTGTACCTTGGTCTTAAGGTTCAACTCATAAGATGCTAGAGAGTTTATAAGAGATTTAATAGGCATAAAATTCAAATCTGTAGTCTGTTCAATAGCAGTCACCTTACTCTCCCAATCCTTGAATAAAGCATTCAAAATTTTTCTATTTTTCTCTCCTAAGGAGTATTACTTTTCTAGAACCTCTAAATCCTTAATAAGATCATTATATTTACAATACATTTTATTAATATTTTCATGAGATTCCATCTTAAACGACTCATATTTAGTAACTAAAATATATTTCTTTTATTCTCTAATATTCTCACTACCTTCATGAATTTCTCTCAATTTGTCCCAAATTTCTTTAGTTGACTTACAACCCTTAACTCTAATAGATTCATTTGAATCTAAAGCACTATATAATACATTCATAACTTTTGCATTTAATGTGAGATGCTTTCTATCATCTGCAGTCAATTCATTTCTTGTTTTTGGTATAGATTTATGAGTGTTTTCATCTACTATAGAGGCATCATATGGACCTTCACTAACAATAAATTACAATTTAATATCAATCGATTGTAAGAAGATAATCATTCTTTTTTTTAACTCACATAATTTGACCCATTAAATATAGGAGGTCTAATCACAAATTGTCCTTAAAAAAATATAGCATTGTTGGTTGTCATGTTTACTCCTAAGCCACTTGAGTTTAATTTCTAGGAGACCAAATTCTGATACCAATTGTAAGGATCGAAAATAATCTAAGAGGAGGGGTGAATTGGGTAATTTAAAAACTAATCAGATTATGAGAATTTTTTTATTCAATATGAAATTTACCCTCTTTTTTAGGTGACCACACAATGAAATAATTAGTAAGAAAGCAAGATTGCTTATGAGTAGAAGAGATATGCAATTTAAGAATCACAAGATAACAATAAGTAAATAAGAAAGGAGGAATTACAAACCAATTGACTACCAAGCTCCTTTTGAACTTGTAGATCAATTCAAACAAACTTCTTTCTTGAAGTTGATGAAATACAACCAATCTTGTGTACAAAAGAAGGCTCACTTCCTCCTTGCCCCAAGTTCCACTCGGTTAAATTAGAAAGTTTTACTATCCCTCAGGACAACCCTCACAGAACTACACTATTGAAGTATTCATTCACAAATGAAAAGATTACAATGAATTTCACACCACCAAGACTACAAATCTTCTTTGGAGAGTGTTTTCTCACTAAAACTACTCTATATCTTTTTTATTTGCAGTGTGCAAAAGTTGTTTGAAATTCCTGACCATGCTCTATTTATATGAGACCAAAAAAGTGCTTCATTAATACTTCCAACGGATAGAAAGTAGCTGAAGAGTCAACTAGCCGTTGGGAGTATCGTACGTCCGGTACTACCGTTGTTTGAGTCCGATAGCACATAGAGAGATTGAAAGATCCTATCAGACATCCAGTACTTCCGTCTGATAGCAGACAAAGAGTTTGAAAAATTCTATCGGATGTCCGATGCTTGCGTCTGACAGCTTTTGTCTTCCTTTTTCTTCTTTCAAATGCTCTTGTCTTTGAATCAAATTGCTTCAAGACTGAAAGAATTTCTTAGAAAAGATATTAGTACTATCCAATTGTTTTTGTAAACATCAAAAGACAGGGATCAAGATCAACAATTTTTCATACATTTAATAATAAATAACTCAAATAGAATGTCAAAACCAAGAGTTTCCCTGTATAGTAACTGTAGGCATTTTGTGGAGTTATCATGCATGTATAAAGGCCAAAATTGGCTTAAATAATCACAAATACATAACCCAATGTCATAAGAAATTTATTAAATATGCTTAAATGCCCACTATTATGATATTCGATATGTGACATAAAAATTATCAAAAATTATCAAAATCACCAATTGAGTATACTAACAACAACTATGCTCCATTTAATGAATTTTGACAATAACCAAGTTTATAGCAACCATCCATTAGCAACAATAATCCACATTTAACTATAAACACGATTAAACAAAAATTATCCCAATAATTCACAAAATTTATCAAAATTACTCTCTATACACAATATACATTCCAAAACATCATCACCTAACCATTTGTAGGCATAATCATCCATATACAAGGGCTCAATAACAATCTAATTTACTTTTCTAATTTTTTTCTCAAATATAGCAATTTACAAATTAAAACAACTAATAATCCATCAATTTGCTACATTTGAACATGTAAACCAGCTTAATTAATTATAATAAGCATATTGGAGGCCAAAAACATCAATACATATCATCAAAAATTCGAAATTAAAAGATGTCAGAAAACTAAGAAAATTGAAAAATATGAACTTCTAAAATACGAAGATTTGATGAAGAAACTTACCTTAATCACATAGAAGGATGTTTGGAGATGATGGTTATGCAAAAAGTCCTATGAAAAATACCCCAATTGAAGAAATTAAGAACCGAGAACCCTAGCCCCAAATTTCTTAAAAATCGAATTTTAGTTTTTTTCTTGGATTTCAATATGTTAAAAAGACTTTATGAAGGCTAAATGATGATGGGTTGATATTTTATAGTAAGAAAATGAAATAAAAAGTGGAATTTTGTGAAGATGTGCATGTGAGGATGAAGAAAAATGCGAGAAGCAGGATGAATAAGAAGAAAACTGAAGCTAAATGTCGCGTTTTTCTCTTTAAATCAAGGATGAAATCACGACTGTGCAAAACGTGACCTTAAGTTGCGTTTTTAAAGGTTGTGTTTTATGGGTTATTCTTGCAGAATGGAAAACGCGACTTCATGAATACGCGACTCTAAGTCATTTATTGAAGTCGCGTATTCTACTTAATTCTTGCAGAAATCAAAATGCGATTTCATGAATACGCGACTTCAAGTCGTATTTTCTACTTTAATTCTATAGAAATCAAAACGCAATTTAAGGAATATGCGACTTTAAGTCACGTTTTCTTGGGCTCCACGTTTTATTTTGCAAAATTTGCAGAAATGTTAACTTTTTAAAAGTACACATGATATCCCAATTACTCAAAATGCTTTCTAAATCATTATTTTGCCAAAAATATCATTGCATGCATATGTAAAATGATCAAAATATGCATTTTACCTCATTTTAATGAATCAAAAATACCTTTTACGCAAATCGAGGGGTTGAGTTCTTTGATCAAATTTCATTTTTTTCGTCTCAAATGGTCATCTTTGCTTCCGTTTGCCGAACCTACAATACAAAAATAACAAACTAACTTAAATACATGCATTAAATACAAAATCATACCAAATTAACATATATAACTCAAACATTGGGTTGCTTCCCAACTAGCGCTTTTGTTTATAGTAGATGGCTCGACTCAAAAGATTTGGCTCATTAAGTTGAAGAGAGTCATCCAAATGACATATGAGTCCTTTGGGGACAATTTCACCCGCCAAGTAGGATTTTAATCTTTGTCCGTTGACATTGAACAGCTCATTTCTTGCATTAACCACCTCAACGACCCCATAAGGAAAGACTTGAGTGATTTCAAATGGTCTTGACCATCTTGATTTGAGTTTTCTGGGAAACAATCTAAGGCG
This sequence comes from Coffea arabica, assembly GCF_036785885.1. Lineage (NCBI taxonomy): Eukaryota > Viridiplantae > Streptophyta > Magnoliopsida > Gentianales > Rubiaceae > Coffea > Coffea arabica. The sequence goes on along the minus strand of NC_092330.1, from coordinate 7,795,158 downwards.
TGAATTGTACAAGAGCACTTTTTGCCTCATCTCAAATTGTTTAGGTATAAGATGCTTATCATGCCAATATTTGACTTTATCTTTATAAATCTTAACATTTTCATAAGCATGTAGCCGGTGCTCTTCAACATCTGCAAGATTAAAATCCATATTAATTGTTTTAATAGTCCAATATGCCTTATATTCAATCTCTACAGGTAGATGAAAAACTTTTTCAGATACTAATCCATACGGCGACATCCCCAAAAATGTCTTAACTGATAAACCCATAGTGCGTTGTCGAGTTTTTTTGCCCAATCTTTTCTTAATTTGTTCACTGTTTTCTCCAAGATGAGCTTAATCTCTTGATGGGCTAACCCCACGTGTCCGTTTGCTTGTGGATGGTGTGGAAGTGATGTCTTGTACTTACAACCATACTTAAGCAACAAAGAATCAAGTTGTTTATTATAAAAGTGTTTTCCTTCATTACTTACTATAGTCCTAAGGATATTGAATCTACTGAAAATGTTCTTTTTAAGAAACTGAATTACCACCTTAGTATCAGTAGTAGGTGAAACAATTACCTCCACCCATTTAGAAACATAGTCGACGGCTGCTAAGATGTATTTATTATTAAAAAAACTAAAAAATGGCCCCGTAAAATTCATACACCACACATCAAATAATTCTATTTCTAAGAAAGTAGTTAAGAGCATTTCATTTTCTCTATAGATATTTTCGGTTCTTTGGCAAGCATCACAGTTTTTAACATACTCCCTAACATCTCGATACATGGTAGGCCAATAAAATTCTGATTGCCACACCTTAACTATGATCTTAGAAGTGCTAAAATGACCACCCATTTCTAAGTTATGATAATGATATAAAATATCACGTACGTCATTTTCGGGAATGTATCTACGAACCATACTATCAGCACAATGCTTATAGAGCAATGGTTCCTCCCAAAAATAATTTTTAACATCATGTAAGAATTTTATATTTTGGTAAAAATTAAACCCTTTAGAAGTATTTCACTTACCAAATAATTAGCAAAGTCCGCATACATGGAGAATTGATAAGTGTTAGGACAAATTCATTCGAAAAATTATCTTTAATTGGAATTTGGTCATTTGTCGGGATATACTCTAGTCTCAAAAGGTGATTTGATACAAGGTTCTCTGATCCTTTTTTATCCTTAATTCCAACATCAAATTCCCGCAATAAAAGAATCTACCGGATTAGACGAGATTTTGCATTTTTCTTATGCAGTAAGCAATTAAGAGTTGAATGGTCCGTATAGATGATAACTCTAGATCCTATTAGATAGGATCTAAATTTATCTAGGGCAAATATCACTGCTAATAGTTCCCTTTCCGTAGTTGCATAATTGAGTTGCGCCTCGTTTAGCAATTTGCTAGCATAATAAATAACATACATCCTTCCTTCTTTCTTTTGCCCTAGAACTGCTCCAACCACGTAGTCGCTTGCGTCACACATCAATTCAAATAGTAGCGACCAATTCGGTGAAATTATAATAGATGCGGAAATCAATTCCTTCTTTAACCTATCAAATGCAATTAAACACTCATCATTAAAATGAAAAGGGGTATCTTTACATAGTAAATCACACAATGGCTTTGCTATCTTAGAAAAATGTTTAATAAAATGTCTATAAAAACCTGTGTGTCTAAGAAAATTTCTTATCCCCTTGACATTGTTTGAAGGTGGCATTCACTCAATAATTTCTATTTTTGCTTTGTCTACCTCAATTCCTTTAGAAGAAATCTTGTGCTCTAGAACAATTCCTTTACGAACCATAAAGTGGTATTTCTCCCAATTTAGCACAAAATTTGTTTCCTCGCATCTCTGCAAAATTAAATATAAATCAAGAAGACAATGGTCAAAAAATGAACCAAAAAATGAAAAATCATTCATAAAAATCTCCATAATTTTCTCAATATAATCAGAAAATATGGCCATCATGCAACGTTGAAATGTAGCAGGAACGTTGCATAGACCAAATAGCGTCCTTCTAAAGGCAAAGGTGCCGTAGAGGCAAGTAAATGTGACTTTTTTTTTATCTTCCGAAGTTATAACTATTTGGTTATAACCTGAAAATTCATCAAAAATACAATAAAGTTCATAACCAATTATACGTTCTAATAATTGATCAAGAAAGGATAAAGGAAAGTGATCCTTTCTAGTAACTGTATTCAATTTCCTATAATCAATGCACACTCTTCATCCAACCACAAGTTGTGATGGAATCATTTCATCGTTCTTGCTCATTATTATTATGATTCCACCCCTTAGGGATAACATGAATGGGGCTAATCAAAATACTATCAGAGATGGGAAAGATTATACCTATATCAAACCATTTAAGAATTTCATTTCTTATCATCTCTTTCATATTGGGATTGAGTCTCGTTTGCATTTCCACCACTAGTTTGCAATTGTCCTCTAGCAAAATGCAATGCATACATATAGAAGAACTAATGCCTTTTATATCCGAGATTATCCATCCAATCACCCTCTTGTACTTTCTTAGAACTCTTAGTAGATTCGTACGTTGTTCCTCGTCTAGGTGAGCACTTACAATCACCAGTAGAGTGCTATTCTCTCTAAGAAATTCATACCTTAGATAGTTAGGAAGCGGTTTTAGGTCTAATTTTGGCGGTTTAATCTCCGAAGATGGTGGGAGTCCTTTTCCTTGACCAAGCATCTCATAAACATTATCTCTTTTATAAGGTGCCTGAAAATCCAAGTACTTGGCCAATGTTTCAATTTCTTCATCCATTCTCTCTTGCATCCCTACACTTGTTAAACAAAGTTCAAGAGGATCGAAGTCAAAGTTGAGTCGACTCAACTCTTGGGCTAGCATTTCAATAGTGGCAATGGAACAAGTATGGTTGGTAAAAGAAAGATATTTTTTTATTTCATTCAAGTTAAATATTACCTCTTCTTCACCTATTTTAAATTTGAATTTGTCATTTTTGACATCAATAATAGTACCCACAGTTGCTAAAAATGGTCAACCAAAAATAATTGGGATAGACATATCTTCCTCCATATCTAATACCACAAAATCCACAGGAATGATGAATTTTTGAACTTTAATCAACACATTTTTCAAAACTTTTAATGGATATCTAATAGACTAATCAGCTAACTGCAAAGTAATATTAGTACATTTTAACTCATACAAACCTAATTGTCTTGCCACAGTTAAAGGAATTAATGATACACTAGTACCAAGGTCACATAATGCCTTAGAAAATTGAATATTACCGATGGTGCAGGGTGTAGAAAAACTCCCCGAATCCTTCAATTTCGGTGGCAGCTTGTATTGTATGATGGCACTGCACCTCTCTATTAATGCTATCGTTACACGATCCTCCAATTTCCTCTTTCGTGTCATGATCTCCTTGAGTAAATTCGCATATGAAGGAATCTATAAAATAGTATCAGTGAAAGAAATATTAATATGCAATTGCTTCAAAATTTTGACAAACTTTTCAAATTATTTGTCAAGCTTATTTGGCTTGAGTCATTGAGGAAATGGAACTGCCGGAGGTATCGAAATGGTAGTGGAGGATGAAGGTTGGTCTTCTTTTGATTTTTCTCTACTACATTCCCCCACACTTACCTCTTGCTCTACTCGTTCATCTCTTTGTTTCTCACTCTCATTGTTCCCTGCCTTTTCTATCACCGAAGGATCCTCTAGTCGTTTACCACTATAAAGAGTAATGGTTTTGACATGTTCCCTCGAATTCATCTCCGTTTTACTAGGCAATTCTCTTTGACTTCAATTGTTAATAGAATTGGCTATTTGATCAATTTGGACCTTTACGTTTCTATATATCCTAGTCAATTGGTCCAACCGCCCCTCTAATCAGTCGAACCTTTGTGAAGTGCCCTTGGCTAACTTCTCCACCGTTATCTCCCAACCTAGTTTAGTTTTCACTTGTGATTGTTTTGGTTGAAATTGTGAGGACTTGCAAAATTCTTCTTATTTTCTTAAAATACCCTTTTATTTTGATTAAATTACTTTATAATATCTTTACTACTCATTTACTCCCTCAATAGTTATAATAAATCATAGAATCAAGGGTTGTACCTTTAGTTTTATAGTTAGCGTAAATTAGGGTTTTCGCGTATTTTAGTTGTGTAATCACTTGGTGAGCTGTGTGTACTAAATTTGGTGGATTAGAATGAGTATTATGTAAGGAAAAGTGTGTGATTAGAAGTGATAATAATAAGCTAGTGAACCATAAGTAAAAACACAAGTACGTGCGAGTTAAGGAAAAACGGCTCGAACCGACGTGCACTGTTTGCTACCGAATGAGTACACCACTTGAACACTACTTTATTACCTTAATCACCTTGCTTTTATTTCAGCTAATTAGCCCTAAAATATCCTATAAAGAAGCCAACATTTTTGACCAAAGAAAAGGAAAGAAAAGAAAAAAACAAAGAAGGGAAATCTTGGCTTGACAAGTGTCAAGGATCCAACCAACTTTGACCAAATTAATTTCCTATCTTCTTATCTTTCTCTTGGCTTCATTTCTTCTCCATTTCCTTCACCTTGACCAAAATTCTAGGGAAAGAAAAGAGAGAAAAACTTCCAAAAATTCCATCTTGATAGCTTGCTTGATTCTTCAGAAAAGTAAAGTGAAACTTGAATCCACTCCGATTAATCTTTGGGGAAGCTTGGAGGTGAGCTTGATGCAACTTTTAGGAGGAAAAAAGTCCTTGTATCACAACTTATTATGGGAATTATGAGGTATTATACTAGAAACCTCTCTTTTTCGTTCTTATTTTGCAATTGAAGCAATACATGACTTGATAGTGATGGATTTTATGGAAGATTTTATGGTCTTGGTTATTAGCTTATAATTTTCAACTAGGGTTTGTAATTTTTAGTTGTGATTAAGGTTGTTTATCTAGTATATGATGTTTATGAGCTTGGATAGGGACTTGAGATAATGATTAAAGGCATGAGTGTTAGTTTTAAACATTGAAACATCAAATTTCTAGCATTAATGATGAATCTGCCCTGTTTCTGACTTGCATATTCGTCCATGTTAGAGGCCGAATCAGGTCTAGGTCAAAACATGAAAGTTGTAGGGAATGGAGTTAAATATCTGGCTTTAAACTTTCAGTTTAATCATAGTACTGTAGCATATGAAATGACTAAAATACCCCTGACTGCCAAAAGCCCTATTTCACAGGCAGCTTTCTGTTTTCTCTGAGATTGCACATTTTGACCCTGAAAATGCACGAACTGGGTGTTGATGTCTTCATAGGAAATGTAGGTCTATGTCTTAGCTTCGAAAATGCCATAAAATTTATCCCAATCTAATAACCGTAGCTTCAAATGTGACCAAAATGCCGGAAGATGTCAAACCTGCTACTTAGCCATTCGTCTTCAAAATTGGTTTCCAACTTTGATTTTTATGGTTGCATTGCTAGAATTGCCTTGTATTTTGATGACATTGAACCTAGTTGAAGGGCTATTGTGTTAGGATTGCTTATGTGTGAATTTGGGCTGAGTTGAGGAAAAAAATGAAGCCATAAATGGCTGAAAAATAGCAAAATACAAAGGGCATGCTGCCCAAATTTCTATTACTTGCTTTTATGAATATTAGTGAGATATAAGGTTTGAGTTTAGGGTTAGTTGGATCTTAAGTTACATATGTATCCTTGAATGCATTTCAATATTAGTATATGAGTTGTTTTAACCAAGATTTGGTATCAATTAAGATGAAAAGTGTTAGTTTTCTCTTGAAAATTTTGAATTACCTTTGCTCACTTCAATTTGGGATTAGTTATTCTTACGGTTTGTCGGTGATCAAGGGCATAATCTGAAAGGAAACTTTTGACATTATTTTGCTTAAATTGGTGAGTGTTCTTTGTAGGTTATGCTTCAAATGACTATGTAGATTGTTGTGAATATTTGATTAAATGTTAAATATTTTTAATGATTGCTAAAATGAATTTTTGTTAGGCGAGTATGTACTTTATCGCACTCGACTTAAATGAACGTGAAATTTTCAATGATTAAATAATTAAATGCTACTTGTGCATAAATGTAAGCCTTTTGGCTGAACTGGGCCCTTGCCCTTCGTTGCCAGTCGAATAGAGCCAGAAACGAACTCGGTCGGGCGATTGGTGACCCTGGAATAATGTTTGGTATACTCGAATATAACCATGAAGATTGGTGGAGACTAACCAGTGAATTGGCTAGTGGCGGGAAATGAAATGAATGAATGAATGTCAAAAATATTGGAGTTTTCACTTGCAAATGTTTTCTAATGTTGGAGGAATAAAGAAAATGGTTGGCGAACGAATGAATGAATGGCTCCACGTGAACATGTATCCTTTCAATGAGTGGGTTATTATTGGGTTTTTATGTCAAATATTTTTTGGATTATTTGCTATTAAATGATTAATGTCCTAGATTTAATTGCTCGATTATGTATATGGAACCTCACTGGGCTTTTAACTCATTCCTTTAGTATTGTTTTCCTACAGGGGATACGAGCGAGGCGTGAGACTTGTACAGATTAGCGTAGTCTAGTTTTTTTTTGGATTTTGCAATTATACCCGCGCTAGTGTTCGACTAGGGCTGGTTGCACCTGGATTGTAAACACCTTGATATATTTGGGCATGTATAAGTTTTGTAGTTGGATTTGAGTATCAATGTATATGTTAAGTTTGGAATCGCTGTTTTATTTCTTTTCTATAGTTGTAAGTTCTTTTCTGGAGTTAAACGTGAGTGAGTTCTGGTAAGAGTTGGACAGGCGACTCGCTAAACCCTAGGGTACGTGTGACAGCCCTACCTCCCCCTAAGGCGAACCAAAGGGGTTAGCGGACTGCCTGCCCAACTCTCGCCGGGGACTACGGAGTCGAATCACACAAACCTTATGTTACGCGCGATCAACCCCCAAGAAAACGGACAATTAAAGGCCACCAACACAAATTTAACTTACCAAGCCACGTAGTGAAATAGGACATCCCTTAAGCACTACCATGAAAAGAAAATTGGAAACGAAAACGAAACTAAAAATGAACAGTACTGCCACGTCACAATCTGGCCAGTTTCTGGCCGGATACCTGGCCGGATTCCTGGCCGGATTGGAGGCAGTAGCCAACCCAAATTTTTTTCAATTTCCCCTGCCTATCCGGCTAGATATCCGACCAAGAATTGGCCAGATACTTGGCCGGATTCTAATGAACAGTGCCCGACAGAAATTTCTTCTTTTCTTGTCCAAATTTCGCGCGCGTCCGAAACCCAGCCAAATACAAGCAAATGTTAACTAACAATAAAGAGTACACACACTCAAGCAAAATTCCATATGCATATGAGAAAATGCTTTCATATATATACAGGGTATTAGATTTACAAATTCAAAAGAGAACATTAGATTGATACATTAGGGTTTCCAACTGTCGAGTAGCTATACCAAAGAACAAAAGAATATCTAACTAGCTCACTCGTGTCTCAAAATCATGATTTCCAAAAGAAGTTCCCTGTAAAGAAAACAAAGTTAACAGAAATGAGGTGAGCTTACGCTCAATGAGGTACCAACATAGTAGCAGTTTAGAATCACGGTAATTCATATTCCATTAGTCACATAAGCATATTCAATACAGAAATAAACAAACATTTTAAATAGAAAGGATACGGGTGGCTCTCAGGAGCCCAAAATTCCTGTTGCAGTATTTGATCCAAACCCATTGACTCTCCGTCAACGTATAAAGAACAATCATGTTCGTAAATCCCGCTTTATGCCAAATTCCGTCCACCAAACTTTCCCCTACCGGGTCCAAACACCTCAACAGTAACAGAAGTGGTATTACTCGAGTATACCGGAATCAAGGGTCTCAATACCCAAAGATTCCAAAACAGACTACTGTGGTTCGTTATCTAATCGACCTGACCCTTGCCGGCTCGACTTGAATAACTAACCACAGGTTTTGAGCTCGGAGGTCACAGAAAAGTCGTTGGATACAAGCCTCCAAACGATGTCAGAACAGATACAGATAACATATCCAAATTCACACAATACATAGGCATACAGACAGATAAGGGAACGAGTGTGATAAAATACACCCTCGTCTCAAATAGAATGAACAGATAGTACAATCATTCATATCACAGATTGCATGTACAGAAACCAAATTAAACAACAAATGAGGGGAGTGGTACACTCACCAGTTTCAGTACAGATACTTCAAAAGTTTTTACCCAAAGTGGCTTTAATCGCCAAGAAACCCTAAAATAACCAAGATAAAACAATTATAGTTTGCACATCCACAAACCCAATATATGGAATGCATCAATGAGGCTCGACTACAAGTCGTATGCCTTCCCAGGTTAAGTACTAGTACAAAAGAATAAAATATGACTTTTGAGCAAAAAGATAACAGTTGGTCCTAAGGTTACAAACAACTCTCAAAACCCATCATTTTTACCAAGATCAACTCAATTTGAAGGAATCACGTAGCCCTAAAATTTTGGGCAGCATGCCCTCTGTATTTACCTATTTTTCAACCATTTATGGCATCATTATTTTCTTCAATCAATTCCAAAGTCACCCACAAAATGATCTCATTTCAATAGCCGTTCAATAGGCTGAAAGTCGTACAAGTACAAATTCAAGTTAGGAAAATGTTCGGAAATGAAGTTTAAGTCAGAAAATAACAGATAGATTTGACGTCGCTTAGCGGAACAGACACAACCGAACCTACGCTTGTCGGATTGGGGTGTAATTTATACCATTCAAAGCTAAGATAAAGGCCTAAAACTTTGATAAAGACCACTCAGTCCAGTTCATAGCATATCTAGGTCAAAATTTCAAATTACAGAACCAGCATCTCACAATCAGACTAGTTAACCGCGCTATGATTAAACGAAAATATCTCAGGCTACTGAAGTCCGATTGAAGTTTATGTTATGGCGTTTTGAAGCCAAGACGTATACCTACGTTTCTTATGAGGACTCCAAAGCTAAATCATGCATTTTCAGAGTCAAAAATGGAAATCTCCACGAAGATAGAAAACTGCCCGCGAAACAGGGCTTATGGGCAGTCAAGGGTATTTCGGTCATTTTACATGCTACAGTGCTCCGATTGAGTTGAAATTTTACAGACAACTATAAAACATCATTCCCTACAACTTTCATGTTTTGTGCTCAAGCCTAATTCAGCCTCCATCATGGTCAACCGTTGATTCGAGTCGATTTTCCTTAAATCACGTATAATAGGGTTTTAACTTATAATTTACTAATTTATTATTATCACTTCTAATCACACACTTAATATGATCTAAAACTCACTCTTAATCACCAAATTTAATCCACACTCCGTACCGATTAGTCATACTACGAAAAGACGTAAAACCCTAATTCACGCTAATCTTGAAAACGAAAAGGGAAAACCCTTAATTCAATGTTCATTTACACTTATTGTGGGGTGATTGGGTAGTAGGGCTATTATAAAGTAATAATTTCCAAATAAAAGGGAATTTTTATGAAAAATATAAGGAAATTTTCCGGTCGTCACACTCTCTCCCCCTTAAAGAAATTTCGTCCTCGAAATTTTCTTATGAACATGATCTATCAAAATCTAAAGTAACCAACGGATTGTACCTTCTACGTCCTCAGACGAGTCAGGAACCTGATAGTACTCTAGAGAATATACCTGAGCTGGTGCCTTCGATCCAATACCTTCCCCTTTCGACTGTCTGGGGTTAGTCTCAGTTAGTAACTGGATCCCTTTTTCTTTTCCCAATCAAACTGGACAGTCAGCAATCCAATGATTGGCGCTCTTACAGCGCAGACATTTCCCCTCTTTTTTTCAACAATTTCCCTCCGTATGATTTGGCCCTCCGCAATATCCACAGGAACCACGAGTAGTAGAGACTGATCCCCTCTGTGAGACATCACGCGACACCCCCGGTTGTCGTACTCCCTCGTTTCCCTTTCCAATCTTAGGGGGTGTATGCTTATCTTCTTGTTCCGAGCTACTCCCAGGGAAGCTCCTTTCTTGGCTTGAAAGTTTCTCACATGTAACCTCGCATTTTCAATCCGCTGGGCTTTCTCCACAGCATCACTAAAGGTACTAAGTTGGGCTACAGCCAAATCCTTCTGAATCTCAACATTTAATTCCTGGACAAAAAGTCTTATCCGTCTTTGTTCGGTTACAATCAATTTGGGCGCAAACTTAGATAACCGAGTAAATTGACTCTCATACTCAGCCACGGTCTGAATTCCTTGGCGAAACCGAATGAATTCATCTTCATTCTTTTCTTGGATTAGAGGAGGGAAAAACTTGGTGTTGAATTCCCTCATGAAGTTCACCCATATCCTCGGAGTTTGTTCTCTTCCCCATTTCAGTCTAATGATATTCCACCAAGATCGGGCTGCTCCCTCCAGTTGGAAGACAGCGAAGGTTACTTGTCTCTCCTCAGTATAATGTAATGTAGCAAAAATATCGATCATCTTCTCCAGCCACCTCTCAGCCACGTTAGGGTCTGGTCCTCCAAGGCATTTTGGTGGGGAGAACTTTTGGAACCTTTCGAGGGCTTTATCCTCGCCCTCTACATTGTTACCAGGGTTTTCAGGTTGAGAATTAGGGGTTTGGCCCTGGTGTTCCACTATATGAGCTAACAGATCGGTCATGCGCTGGATAGCAAAGGCTACCTGAGCATTTGGGTCAACCCTAGGTTCAGGCGTGGGTTCCCGATTACCCCTTTCATTCGAGAGTTGCTTACGTCCGCGCCCGTGACCTCGTCCACTACGAGTACCCTCAATTTGTCTAACCAATCTATGGTTGAAAAGTGAATAGAACATTAAAGATAATTACATGCATAAGTAAGTAACAAAAGTACACACAGATCAAAATCATATATATATAACACAACTTTATCAAATAAATCACACGGTAATAGTCAGTTAGATACAAGCAAAAGGAAATTCCATGAAAGTATCTGGGTTATCAAAAGTACTATATACCAACTAGGCCAAAGGTTCAAAAGCAACTAACGAAAAGCTTTCTCCCTCTAGGGTTCTGTCCATACTCTATGAGAATAGCACAATTCATATCTTAGACAAGGTTACTCATACTTAATGACACCCGAACAAATCACACAAAGTTCCATAGAATCACATTTCCAGTTCGCCCAAGTCCTTTCTAACCTAGACTTTCATCTCTTTAGTAGCCGGGTACAAGAATCCCAAAGAAGATAATTCACAACTCGAGCCAGCCGGTCCCAAGAGTAAATCATCCCTATTAAAGATTTCTTCTCGACATACATATCTATCTTTTGCAAGTACCACAATAAGGGATCTACACTTATAACGGACACGATTCATAGCCTACGCCTAAAAAATAGCACAAATTCCTTTACACTTATTCACACAATCGGGATCATAACACCACTAGATCCAAACTCACTCCGTGCAAAGATCACGCGAAATGGCTCTGATACCACCTGTGACAGCCCCACCTCCTCCTAAGATGAACTAGAGGGGTTAGCGGACCGTCTGCCCAAGTCTCGCCAGGACTACGGAGTCGAATCACACAAACCCTATGTTACGCGCGATCAACCCCCAAGAAAACGAACAATTAAAGGCCACCAATTCAAATATAAGTTACCAAACCACGTGGTGAAATAGGACAACCCTTAAGCACTACCATGAAAAGAAAATTGGAAACGAAAACGAAACTGAAAATGAACACTACTGCCACGTCACAATCCGGCCGGTTTCTGGCCTGATACCCTACCGGATTCCTGGCAGGATTGGAGGCAGTAGCCAACCCAAATTTTTTTCAATTTCCCTTGCCTATCCGGCCAAATATCCGACCAAGAACTGGCCAGATACTTGGTCGGATTCTTATGAACAGTGCCCGGCAGAAATTTCTTCTTTTCTTGTCCAAATTTCACGCGCGTCCAAAACCCAACCTAATACAAGCAAATGTTAACTAACATTAAAGAGTACACACACAAGTAAAATTCCATGTACATATGAGAAAATGCTTTCATATATATATATACAGGGTATTAGATTTACAAATCCAAAAGAGAATATTAGATTGATACATTAGGGTTTCCAACTGTCGAGGAGCTATACCAAAGAACAAAAGAATATCTAACTAACTTACTCGTGTCTCAACATCATGATTTCCAAAAGAAGTTCCCTGTAAAGAAAAAAAAATTAACAAAAACGGGATGAGCTTACGCTCAATGAGGTACTAACATAGTAGCAGTTTAGAATCACGGTAATTCATATTCCATTAGTCACATAGGCATATTCAATACGGAAATAAACAAACATTTTAAATGGAAAGGATACGGATGGCTCTCAGGAGCCCAAAATTACTGTTGCAGTACTTGATCCAAACCCATTGACTCTCCATCAACGTATAAAGAACAACTATATCTATAGACCCCGCTTTACGCCAAATTCCGTCCACCAAATTTTCCCCTAACGGGCCCGAACACCTCAACAGTAACAGAAGTGGTATTACTTGAATATACCGGAATCAAGGGTCTCAATACCCAAAGATTTCAAATCAGACTATTGTGGTTCGTTATCTAATTGATTTGGCCCTTGCCGGCTCGACTCGAGTAACTAGCCACAAGTTTTGAGTTCGGAGGTCACAGAAAAGTCGTTGGATACAAGCCTCCAAACGACGTCAGAACAGATACAGATACAGATAACAGATCCAAATTCACACAGTACATAGGCATACAGACATATAAGAGAACGAGTGTAATAAAGTACACTCTCGTCTCAAATAGAATGAACAGATAGTACAGTCATTCATATCACAGATTGCATGTATAGAAATCAAATTAAATAACAAATGAGGGGAGTGGTTCACTCACCAGTTCCAGTACAGATACTCCAAAAGTTTTTACCCAAAGTGGCTTTAATCGCCAAGAAACCCTAAAATAACTAAGATAAAACAATTATAGTTTACACATCCACAAACCCAGTAAATGTAATGCATCAATGAGGCTCGACTACAAGTCGTATGCCTTCCCAGGTTAAGTACTAGTACAAAAGAATAAAATATGACTTTTGAACAAAAAGATAACAGTTGGTCATAAGGTTACAAACAACTCCCAAAACGCATCATTTTTACCAAGATCAACTCAACTTGAAGGAATCGCGTAGCTCTAAAATTTTGGATAGCATGCCCTCTGTATTTATCTATTTTCTAGCCATTTATGGCTTCATTATTTTCTTCAATCAATCCCAAAGTCACACACAAAATAATCTCATTTCAATAGCCGTTTAATAGGTTCAAATTCGTACAAGTACAAATCAAGGTAGGAAAATATCCGGAAATGAAGTTTAAGTCAGAAAACAAAAGATAGATTTGACATCGCTTAGCAGAACAGACACAACCAAAACTACGCTTGTCAGATTGGGGTGTAATTTATACCATTTCGAAGCTAAGATAAAGGCCTACAACTTCGATGAAGACCACTCAGTCCAGTTCGTAGCGTATCTAGGTCAAAATTTCAAATTACAGAACCAGTATCTCACAATCAGACTAGTTAACCGCGCTATGATTAAAAGACAATAACTCAGGCTACTGAAGTCTGATTGAGGTGTATCTTACAGCGTTTCGAAGCCAAGACATATATCTAGGTCAAAATTTCAAATTACAGAACCAGCATCTCATAATCAGACTAGTTAACCGCGCTATGATTAAAAGACAATAACTCAGGCTATTGAAGTCTGATTGAGGTGTATCTTACAGCGTTTCGAAGCCAAGACATATATCTACATTTATTATCAAGGACTCCAAAGCTAAATCATGCATTTTCAGAGTCAAAAATGGAAATCTCCACGAAGACAGAAAACTGTCCGTGAAACAGGGCTTATGGGCAGTCAAGGGTATTTTGGTCATTTAACATGCTACAGTACTCCAATTGAGCTGAAATTTTACAGACAACTATAAAACATCATTTTCTACAACTTTTATGTTTTGTGCTAAGCCTAATTTGGCCTCCATCATGGTCAACCAGAAGCAAGCAGAACAGGGTAGCTTGGTTTCCAAATTCTGAAATTTGCACCTTTACTCTATAAATTCATATCTAACAAGTGTTCTGTCATCAAACCCACCAATTACTAGCTCAATAACATCAATTAAGAGGTAGATAACCATAATCAAGGCTGAAAATATAAACTCTAGCTAAAGATCCCAATATATCATTTAACCCATGAAATTTTCCCCATAAATCCATCAAAACTACAACTTTAAGCTTCTAGTTTACACATATAAGAAGTAGAGGGGAGTTTCTTACCAAATTCACCTTAATCCCTATGTAAAAAAGCTGCCAAGACCTTCTTTTTCCCAAATCACTCCACTAAAACCCTTAAACTTCCTTAGAGATCAACTTTTGTGGAGGAATTTGCAAGATTATCGGTTGAAACTCAAGATTGAGGCTTGAAATTAAGGTGCAAGGTGAAGTTTTTCTCTCTTCTCTCCTCTCTATAGGTCAGCCAAGCAAGAGTGAAAAATGAAGGAATTTTGGTCAAATTTTTGTTTTATGAATGTTAAAACAAGTTGGTCACAGTCCAACTTCCACAGAGGCCTTGACACTTGTTTTCTTTCTAGCATTTTCTCTCATTTTTCTTGGTCAAATATTGTGGCTGATGTATGAGATATTTTTGAGGGTTAATTAGCTGAAATAAAATGAGAAGATTAAGGTAATAAAGTATGGGTCAAGTGGTGTGTTTACCCGGTAATAAACGGTACCCGTCGGTTCGAGTCGATTTTCTTTAAATCGCGTATACTAGGGTTTTAACATATAATTCACTAATTTATTATTATCACTTCTAATCACACACTTAATATCATCTAAAACTCACTCTTAATCACCAAATTTGATCCACACTCCGTACCGATTAGTCACACTACAAAAAGGCATAAAACCCTAATTCGCGCTAATCTTGAAAACGAAAAGGGAAAACCCTTAATTCAATGTTCATTTGCACTTATTGTGGGGTGATTGGGTAGTAGGGCTATTATAAAGTAATAATTTTCAAATAAAAGGGAATTTTTACGAAAAATATAAGGAAATTTTCCGATCGTCATAGTACGCTCTAGGGGGAGATGGGGTCGTCACAGGAATCCCAATGGATTAGCCGGCCTTTGAGGATTGACTTGATCTTTCCACCCAAATTTTGGATTATTTCTCCACTCCGGATTGTATGTATTCGAGTATGGTTATTTTGAGCATTCCTATTGTAATTATTAACAAATTGAACCTGTTCAAGATCAACACAGTCATTAGTATTATAATCACCTCCGCATATGGAACAACAACCTACATGAACATTAGATGAATTTGAACCACATCCGGATTGTCTGCTTAACTTTCATCATATTACCCATTTGGGTACTAAGTATATTGATGGTATCCATTTCGATCATACCTATTTGGCGTCTTGGATTACCTCTTTCGTTAGCCCATTGATAATTGTTTGCCGCCATTTCCTCTATCAAACCTTGAGTTTCTTCGGGTGATTTTGCCATCAAATCTCCACTTGTAGCTGCATCAATAGTCGTTTTAGTAGAAAAGGATAAATGATTATAGAAGGTTTGTACAATTAGGCAATTGAGAAGTCCGTGGTATGGACATTTCCGAAACAAATATCTAAACCGTCCCGTGATTCATTTAATAATTCACCATTTAATTGACTAAAACTAGTAATGTCCATTCTAATTTTAGCTATTTTAGCCGATTGGAAGTATTTATTCAAGAATGCCCTAAACAAATCATTTCAAGTAATGAAAGTGTTAGGAGCATGAGAGTGTAGCCAAATTTTAACTTTATCTCTTAAGGAAAACAGGAACAACCTTAGCCTTATAGCATCCTTACTAACTCAATTCATTTTAATGGTATCACATATCTCCAAAAATGTGGCTCAGTGTGCATTTGGATCCTTTATGGCATTACCTCCAAATTGAGATTATTGAACCATTTGAATTAACGATGGTTTAATCTCAAAATTGTTAGTGTTTACCGTCAGCTGTGCTATACTTGTTTGAGATCCTTGGGTTCTCGGTAGAACAAAATCTGCCAATTTGAATTAATTACTTGTTAGAGCTTGCCAATTTGTTTCATTTTCTACCATTTCATTTTCAAAGGTAGGTCTATAGCGATTCCCTCTATTTATTGTTGCACCTCTCCTTCTTCTTGTTGTGGTGTACGTATTCTTTGCCTATGTAGTGTCCTTTCAATTTTCAGATCAAAAGGTGCGACTACCCGTAAAACCCGGTGCATACATTACAAACAAAAATAAAAGAGATTATGTAATAATTATTTCACAAAAATTAATAAAAATTCTAACTTAACTATAACCAAGTTTAACTAACTAAAATAGAAAATGTCAAAATTAATAAAACTTGTTAGGCTCTAATATTGCCGCTCCCCGGCAATGGCTCCAAAAGCTTGACGAGTTTTTAGATATGAGTGCAAGTTTTTTCCAAATTATACCTGTTTTGTTGCAAGTATACAAGTCAACTAGTAGTTTAGGGTATAAGTCGGGTCAATCCCATAAGGAGCAAATTTACAAGTACTAAGACCTTACTTACTCTATTATTTGGACTAATAATCAATTAAAACAAGAGAAATTGTAATTACTACTCCCTAACTAGTCTTAACTAGATTACTTGCAAGGTAATAATGGAGAAAACTCACTAAATGCTTGAGTCTAGGGATGTAGATTCCACTTATGGCATCAAAGATACAAGTAAATACATTTACCTCTTTTTACAACTTTTGTTTAACTAGAGATTCATTTCTAATATTCCAAATCTCATTCTCATGATGAAATGGTCTAAACTAGACTAGTTTTCCCTATTCTCATGGTGAATAACTAGATCTACTCTTGTTTCCTTCATGAAATGCAAGGTTAATCCACTTAAGTGTATCTCTATTCTCATGAGTATACTACTTAAGCTGTATTTATGTTATTCCATTATTATTACCAACTTTCATTGATTAATAACAACTAATAACTAGCTATTGGTGATCAAGCAACAATAAGTGATAAGCATGCATAATAGACAAGTTAATACAAGGTGTAACAAATGTAAATCATATTCAATTCATATCAAATAGCCATAAGTTTCATCTACTCCCTAGATCTAGAAATTTAGCTACTCATATGATAAATGACAAGAAAGAAAGTAGCTTCATTGTATGAACACATATTGAATTACAAGTAAAAGATAGATAAAGAAAGTTTAGCCAAAAAGTGAAGAAGCTCCCAATGATCTTCTATTTCTTCAACAAAAATGAGTTGTACAATGAAGTCTCCTATTGTTCTCACAATGTTCTAACTACAGAGAACAAATCAAGACTAAAACTAAGCTCTAATGCTAAAATCTGATGAGAATTCCTTCTAATATCCTATTCTCCGCCTTTCTAATGATTTTTAGACAAGACATAAAGCTCCTTTTCTTTTCCTTTTAGAATCTTCAGCATGTGCAGCCAAAATTCTATTCAGAAGTAGAGCTGAAAAACAGTGTGAAAATAGAACAAGTGGCAAAGCAAGTTGCAGAAAGTAGGCCACAATATGCGACCTCATGAATACGTGACTTAAGGTTGCATATTGTCATCTTGCATTTTCACCTCTATGAATTTAGCTCCACGTCAACTGATATTATCTCAATGATGGCGAAAGTTATAGCCCTTTGAGTTAGCTTTCCAATGCTTCAATAATCATCTAATTTGGAGCTCTGTGGATCGAGAAATGACCAAAATATCCTCGACTGGTCAGAGCTCTATTTCAACTTTCGACCATGGACATGCTCTTCTGTATTTCAACTTTTTGATAAGGAAAACGATTGAACTGGACTTTGATGTTTTCTTATCAAATATCGATCTATCTCTTAGCTTCAAAATGATATAAGAATCACCTCAATTTGATGCGTGTAGCTCAAGATGTAGCCAAAATACCATAATATATCAAAGCTGGAAAACTTTGCATTTCTTCCTTTGATTATTTTGCACTTCTTGTCCTCTTTTTATCACTTCAAACCATCAACAATCATCCAATTATCTTCTCATTTCATGCCATTTGATGATTGAATCATTAAACCTACAAAAGCATGAAGTTTTTACCATTAAAATCCATAGAAATGCAATTTTTACCACTTAAACCATAAAATGTATATTTTCACTAAAATCTGAGTTAATTGGCAATAAAACTAAATAAAACACACCAAAACTAACTAATAAAACACACTTAAAATGCGCAAAATATGCACTTATCAACATCCTTAAACTTTGTCATGTCATACTTATCACATTATCATATAAAATCTTAACAACAGTAAGTTTTGAGAATCTAGCTATCGCTTATTAGGGATAACTATAAAATTGCACAAGAAATGGCAAAAATTAGATAAAATTTGAAAATTTTGAATAAAAACTTCAACAAAAATGCCATAATGGTTAAGACTCTTACTTCACTAATATACCACCCCACACACCTAAATCTTATATTGCCCCCAATGTAAGAAATAAAAAACAAAAAATTAGTTAAAGGGACAACAAAACTTCCCTAAAAATGGAAAAGAGCACAATATGGCTAAAGATCAGCAGCAAAAAGTGGGGTGAATCTAATATGATGAAAGTAGCTACCAAATTTTTCAATCATTTTAGATGAGGGTATGCCTAAAATATAAGGAGTTTTTTGGTAAAAAATTTTAATTCATCAATTTCAGCACGATTCATAGATGTGGATACGTCTTGTCAACCAGTAGTTTTCTAAAATTTCTAAACATATCTTTAGAACTCATTAGCCAGTTAGGCACGAGCACACCTTATGTGGTAGTAGTCTTCTGTCCACTAAAACAATAAAATCAAAATCAAACGTATAAAACACAAGAAACCTAAAATCAAAATAAACTAAAAGAAATTGGGTTGCCTCCCAATAAGCGCCTTTCTTTAATGTCTTTGGCTAGACATAAAGCATTATTTCTCAATCCGATTGTAATTCAAACTTTCTTGCAATGGGTGGAATTTCTTCAGGATCTAAATCACCATTACTGCAACCATCTTCTTTAACTTTTGGCCCATTTTCACATCATAAGTTACTTTCAATCCATGATGTTTGTTTGCAGTAACTTTCAACTTACCCCTATAAGTAAACTCAAAATTCTCACACAGAGGGATTAATAGCATAAATAGAAAACACAGAATGAAAGTTAATAGAATGTTTCGTTTCATAAAAAATATTGAAATGAACTACTTCTTCACCAAATTCTATCGTAAGTGTACTCTTACTAAAATGAATCTTAGTTTGGATAGTACTCAAGAATGGTCTCCTTAATATAATTGGTGATGGACTTGAAAAGTGTTCATCATCCATGTAAATCACATAGAAATCAGCAGGAAAAACTAATCCATCTAGTTGAACTAAAAAATCCTTAATTACTCCATCCGAATAAGCAAATGTGCGATCAGTTAATTGAATTATTATCTCTGTTTCTTTCAAAGGTCCTAGATTTAGGGAATTATAAATATATTTGGACATCACATTAATAGAAGCCCTTAAATCTAATATGGCATTCTTAATTCTGGAATGTCCTATTTTACAGGGGATAGTAAATATACTTTGATTCCCGCATTTAGGTGGTAGTTTTCTTTGTAAAATCACTGAGACATTTTCATCTACCATAATTTCCTCATCCCCTCTTAATTTCTTTTTGTTAACACACAAGTTCTTCAAGAATTTAGCATATTTTGGTACTTGTTTGATCGTGTCTAACAAAGGGATATTGATTGCCACTTTTTGGAATACGTCTAGAATCTCCTTCTCTTTGTCTTGCCTTTTTGGCTTCTTCAACCTACTAGGAAAAGGTGATGGGTTAGTATTAACTTTAATTAAAGGTTTAGAAATTACTTCAGAAGTTCCTTGCTTATTCCTTCTTCTTCCAACTCCTTTTCAATTTGATTCTCGCTCTTATCCTTGGGAACTATAGGTTTTGGCCCTTTAATCTCTTTCCCATTTTTGAGGGTTATGGCACTAATGTTTTTCGGATTCACCTCAGGTTGAGAGGAAAGTCTTCCTTTCTCTTGAGACTCCGAGTAGTTTATTGCAGATGCCATCTGACTCATCTAATTTTTTAGATTTTGTATGCTCGCCTCTGTCTTTTACTAGATCTGCAAGGTGCTAGAAACTAATATCTTTACTATGTCTTCAAGAGATATTCCTGAATTAGAAAAAGAGGGTTGAGGTCTTGATAGACACTATGGCTGGAACCAATGCTGTTTATTTTGGAAAAAATTCAATTGCCTATTCCCTCAATAGCTAAGGTTTGGATGATCCATCCAACCCGAATTATAGGTATTGGAGTATAGATCATATTGTCTACATGGCACAGGCACGTTACCAGTCACGTTCATCTACTCAGCACATCATCTTGCATCATTGGAATCCATTAGTAGGGTGATTAGTATTCTTGCAAATTCTGCATGCCTTGACTTGCTGCACATTTCCTATTGCCATTTGTCGAATCATAGAAGTTAGCTTAGATAATTGTTCTTGAAGTGATGCAATGTTCATCTCGTTCATTCAGCGAGTTGGGACATCCTCTCGTGTGCCAAACTGTTGTGAGTTTTCTGCCATTCCTTTAATTAATTCCTCTCGAAGAGTATTGTTCACTAAGGCACCTCCATTTGTAGCATCAATAATGCTTCTGTCTCTATAGAGTAGGCCTTCATAGAAGTACTAGATTAAAAACTGCTTACTAATTTGGTGTTGGGGGCAATTTGTACACAACTTTTTGAATCTCTCCTAATATTCATAAAGGGATTCCCCAGGATGCTACTTAATACCACAGATCTCTTTTTGCAGACTGGCAATTTGAGATGTAAAAAAATATTTCTCTAGAAATTTTTTCTTCACGTCATTTTAGGTTGCAATACTCCTTATAGGCAAATAATACAACCAATCTTTGGCAACCCCCTTTAATGAACAAAGGAATACCTGCGTCCTGATCTACTCCTCTATAACACCATGTGGTTTCATACTCAACCAGACAA
Source organism: Coffea arabica (assembly GCF_036785885.1). Classification (NCBI taxonomy): domain Eukaryota; kingdom Viridiplantae; phylum Streptophyta; class Magnoliopsida; order Gentianales; family Rubiaceae; genus Coffea; species Coffea arabica. The sequence goes on along the minus strand of NC_092330.1, from coordinate 7,774,089 downwards.
CGTGGAACTCCTGGAGGTGTTTGTGAGTCTCCTTACCTAGCAGACCATGAAAGTTTGGTAAGATGTGGATTAAACGTGATTTTCATTCAAATGTTGCATTTTCAGCAATATCAAGAAAAGTGATGCAAAGTGGCTAGTGATTCAAGTCAGAAGCGGCCAAGTCCCTTAAGGTTCTATTGTTAGCCATCGTGTCTGCTTCTTGCTCAGAACCGCTTGAATAGTCACTTGAAGAGTCTCACTGCTAAATTAAGCACGGGGATGTAGTAAGTCTTTGTCCCTTCTCGCGTTTCCCGATCTCTTTCATCAATCTATGCGCTATCTTGTCAACCTTAGGATCTTAAATTAATTCACTTATGTGAGAAGAACGAGGCAAAAACGAGCAAAAATATCAAAAAATAAAATAAATTCAAAAAGAAACAAATAAACCAATATTAATCCTCAGCAACGGTGCCAAAAATTGATAAACGTCGAACCTGTACGACAATAAATTCCTACCCACAAAAATATGTGATCGAGTATAATGGTAAGTAGAGTCGTTTTCGCAGGAATTAGGGCAAATTCGTTTCTTTCCAAGTGAGAATTAACTAGGGGTTTTAAAAAATTAAAATTAAAATAAATAAAAACAACCAAATAGAAGAGAATTAAAATTAAATCAATAATACGTAAGTTCTAGCTAAGGAGAAAACTTTGAAAGTAGTTCATACAACTGCTCATTGATGCAATAATAATTTCATTTATTCATTAACAAATATGTTATAATTACCAAGCAAGCGATGACAATCAAGTTTTTCTTACCGTATCAATAGTTAATGTAACACCCGTTAACTATTTCTTTAACTAAAAAATAACCCTAGGTAAGTCATAGAATTTAATTTCTTGATTGCATTAAAAACTAGAAAATCTCAGTTCTAATCAATAAACACACTACCAGGGTTTATTTAAATTAGATCATATGTTTCCTAACATAAAGTTAATCATGCTAGTTACCACTAATTTAAGATAATTAAATAATTATGGATTTAATTATCTTAATTGACAGTAGATTGTTATATTGAATTAAATATCGGACCCTTGATATTCAAACAACAAAACAATCATGAGAAAATAAATCAGAAAACATACGAATATTAACGAATAAAAAAAATAGATAAAAACAATTTGATCTCACAATTGTAATTGAACCAAATCCATTGTTACTTTTTGACTAGAATAAAAAATTAGTTGCTCATTGCGTAAAAAATTCCCAACGCAAAACTATGGAACATCCCAAAAGACAGGTGGCTAAGAAGAAAGAACAAAAGTTGTCTTTCTTTACAAAACCAAAGATACGATGCTTCAAATCGTTTTCCTCGGAAGTACTAATCACTAATAAAGTTAGCCGTCCTTTGTCTCCCTATTTTATCTCTAAAGTGTAGCTATCAAGATAAAGTATTTTTCCTAATTGGAAAAAGAAACTATAAGTTGTTTCCTAATTAATAACCTCTGAATTTTCTGCCAAACGTCCGTTCAGAATTTGACTCGAATTAGGAAGTCTATAGTAGGATTTAGACATGCCCACGCTAAATTGGCCATGAGTCTTCTGCCGGAAATTTCCTCAATTAACCCCCTTTTTACTCTTTTTCTTGTCATATTCCTATAATCAGCAGTAATTGCCAAATATAAGTAGAATTCATTCAATAATACAATATTTAACCAAAATTACAAAAAAATATTTATAAATTTAATAGCAATTACGCACCCTATCAATAAGGTTAAAGAGGGTGCTTAGCATCTTCTTATTTTTCTAGTTCATCACTTTTTGGCCAAGGTGTGCGTGTTTAACCAACAAAATTACGACCTTTTTTAACTAACACAAACTCAATTGATATTGAAGTTGCCTTATTATCGTAATCTGACTGAGGATTACTTGCTAATCCATGTTTCCAGATTAATAGGTAAGCAAAATTTGGTCGTCATATGTAGATAGCTATTGTTAAGGATTGATGGAAGTGGCCCTTTTATTCAATACATTATGTTGAAGAAGATTCAACATGGACTCTATATATCTCACATGCACAAAAGCCACAATGTCTGAATGGGAAGTTAAATTTCGGCCATTTTCAAGTGCTATAAAGAAAGACTTGACATTGGGATTTGACTGCATGAGAGACTAAATCCAGAAATATATGTATAAGCACAATTACGACATAGAAAAGTGCTTAATTTGCTATTAGGTCCCGTGCAAAAATGTATTTTTTGTTTACCAGAGGAGTAATTTTTCAAACTTTAATTATCAATTCTCCAAATTGTCCACCAAAAACGCCAAAGCAAAGGAAAATATGAATTTTTGATATAACACTACTAAAGAACACCTGCCACCACCTACATAAAATTTGTGCAAGATCAGTACATTGTGGTTCATCTATTATCACTCAATTAATGTCATTAATCGTTCTTTCACAGTTCATATAGTCCAAATTCCGTTTTATAAAGACGTGATTGTGTACTTGTTTTCACAGTTTGAGTAGTGTCCAACAGAATTGAATATTTTTTTAGCATGAAGCTGAAGAAAGTACAACTTTGAACTGCATAACTTCGGCTACTCCCAAATAGAAAAATGTGAAGGGACAGGAATTGAAAAAATTATATAAAGTAGCGATTTCCAATTGAGTTCTGGATTGCTCAATTTTCCACTCTCGTTTCTAAAATGTTTTCTTCACGTTTAAATTTTAATGTTATTGCTTCCTTTTTATAATAAAAAGAAAAAAAAAACACGTTCCAGCAGGAAGATAGGGGCGGGTCTAGAGGGTGTGGGAAGCAAGTGAAGTCTGAATTAGGGCAAGGGGAAAACTGATTTGGCCAAAGTAATATGGGCTGTGGAATTATCATTTGTCGTTTTTTGGTTTTTTTTTTTTGGTTATATGTTCAATCAGTCAAATTGTTGACGATGTTCCATGATTCTTTTGATATTGGCAATTGATAATATCACAGCTCATATTTTATTTCACAGCAAGTTTATGATGTGAAATGACAAAACTATCCCTCCTAAGTCCAAATTGCACTTGGACTTGAAAAGGGCAATTTTGATATTTTGAGTAAAAATGGCTGTGGAACTTGAAAAATGGGCTGCGGCAATTTTGATATTTTGAGTAAAAATGGCTGTGGAACTTGAAAAATGGGCTGCGGCAATTTTGATATTTTGAGTAAAAATGGCTGTGGAACTTGAAAAATGGGCTGCGGCATTAATAGCACCCAAAGAAATTAGAGCAGGGTATGAATTTACCTCCCAAATTAATACCATTGAGCAAGCTATGGATGGAAAAAAGGGAAGACAGTTCTCTAAATGTGAAATCCGTATCAACTCGTTGCCAATCTTACATATGGTAGAGACAAACATGAACTCCGAGAGAGAGAGAGAGAGATGGCAATTTAATTAAGAAATATGTCTTTTTTTCACATATTAATTTCCTTGCAACATATTTGCTGTAACCAAAATAATATTACAAAGTTTTTGCTCTTTCTGACAAGCATTTGTAAGTGTTGGTGGTTCAGGTAGTTTACGTTCCTTGAAACATTCATCACAAGTATCAACTTCAGTTTGAGCTGCTGATGCTTTGATATTCACGCCTGCATAATCACCAGCTTGCAATCGCTTGGTACAATCACCAAGAACGGAAATGCTGTTTGTATAGTTTTCCAAGCAAGTATTGTATATCTCTTTTGATATCTTATCAGTTGCCTTTTTTCCAAGGGAAGTGACCAGGGCTTGGGTTGATTTGGCATTGGTGGTTGATAAATCAATCGAAATTTGGCAGAGGCCGGCAAGATTTGCAGTGCGAGAACGAGGGTCTGACTCTAAGGCTTTGGTACAAAATGAAGGGTCTTTTGATTTAGAGCAAACACGTTCAATTAGATCTTGAGTTGCTTCCCCACATGAAGAATAATAGCCCAGAAATGCTAGGAAAAATAAAAGCAATGGAAAATATGATGATCTATGGCTCCAAGATAACTCCATTTTTTTTCTCTCTTTTCTTTCAGATGGCGTTGTTTTACTTGTAAAAATCTCTAACGCTAGATATAAATAAAGCTTCAAAACGAACATCAAAGGAAATAGTTCCAGTTATTTATTATTGCTTACCTTTTTTGTAGTAGATTTCAATAACTTTCCTTGTGGGCAGTTATTGAGTCATAATGTTCTTGTTGGAGGCATATGTCCATCAATTAAAGCTCGACAAAGATGATGAATATCTAGACTTGCTAGGAGGATAAGGATCATAAGGTCAAAACAATAGTCATTCCATATAGCTAGAGATGGACTATTTTGTACTCCATTACTGAATCATGTTCATCCTGATTAATTATTTGGTGTTGCAAATCCTAACCATAAAAGTTCTTTTCTTGTTTTTGGTGCAGTAAAAGGTATTGGTGGATGGCATGTCATGGCAGCATAGAAAGCTCCAATAGATTAACAATTATTTTGAAAAATTGACAATAGATTAACAACTATTTCAATGATGATAATAATGAAGAAGATAGTGGCACAAATAAAGATATTAATGACGATTAGTTCATCCCAATAATTTCAAAGGAGGCCAAGAAACGAAATGACTATTCAAAAACTGGCAAAACAATACAAACACGACAAAATTTCAAGTATGATAAATGTGGAGTGTGTTAATTTCATTTAAAAGTTTGTCAAATTTTTAGTTACTCTAAATTAAGAGGTATAAATTCTCTATCGTGTACTCTTTAAAAAAATTTTAATAAATAGATCGGTATTTATGCCTAAACACCACCCTTCCTTGATGGTTTCCTTTAAACAAAAAAGATAAACAACCATTTTCGTGAGGGTAGTAGGGCTTGAATTTAGTCCCTTCGGTGATTTGTCAAAGTTGTTCTAGTTGCCCTGACATTTGTTAAGACTAATAAAGTTAAAACTATTTAGAGGTGCTCATGAAAAGAAGAAAATTTCACGGGAGTATAATTCTTGAAGACGAGAAATGTATCCACCATTGGCCCGTGTGTCTATCCCAAATTGCTTGTCATGCTTAACGTACTTATTTTATTTTGGCTTTCATACAATTTCCTGTCATGAAACAGAAGTTTAACTAAAGAAATAAAAGCTGAAAAGCATGCACTCCACAGAGAAGGCGTGGAAGATGATGAAGGACGCAAGAGAAGAAGTGGAACCATAATCACGCCTTTACTGGAAAGCTGCTCAAGAAACGTGAGCTCATCGAGCAAGTGGTCCTGCAATAGATTCCGGTATGCAAAAGCCACGTGTCCCAGCTGGATTGGTAGAGCTAAGGAAGTTAGTTATTAGTTTAGCTATATATAGTCGGGTTCAATGATGAAGGAGGGGGGAACTTTGTTAACAAATTGTTAGGGATCATTCTCTAAGCATTGTCCTTTTCTAATCTTCATTCATTCTTGTTCATCTCCTCCTCTTTCCCGCCATTTCTGTAATCTTCATTGTATTGATCAGTACAATACCATTGAACTGAATTTTTATTAGTTACTATTACTACTTGTTAATCTTCGAGAATTTATCTTGTTAATTTGATTGTGTACGATTCCATTGTCTGGTTCCTGTTCGATACCATCACAGTGGTGTTAGAGCGCAACTACGAGCCAGTAGGGATGACTAAGATGCAGGGAGAGACACTGAGGAAGGATCTAACCAAGATAGGGAGTGTAGTGAGAACATTTGCCAATAGAAATGATGGAATAGAACAGGCTGTGAGGGCAATGGAACATAGGCAGGAGAGCACTGAGAAGGCCATTAAAAATCTGGATAAAAAATATGAGGGAATGATGAACATGATGGTACAGATTATGTCCAAAATTAAGTGATAAAGCGAAGGAAGTAGAGGGCAGCAACTCTGGAAATGACCAGATGGTGGAGGTGGTCAAGGGGAAGTATGAGAAAGTTGAAGGAAGAGGGGGGGCAAAACTGCCTAGGATGGATTTTCCCTCGTTTGATGGAACAAATCCCAGGGAATGGGTTAGGAGAGCTAATAAGTACTTCCAAATCCATGGAGTAGAGGAAGAATTGAAGTCTGATATTGCACAACTCTACCTGAAGGACAGGGTAGATATCTGGTTCCATGGAATGTAATATGAAAGAGGGGCAGTACCATGGAATGAGTTGGCAATGGCGGTTTATGAGAGATTTGGAGAGGGAGATCCACGGGAGGCCATAAAGGAGTTCAACAAACTAGTACAGACTGGCAGTGTAGCAGAATACCTGGAGAAATTTGAGATGCTGAAATCCCTAGTAATGTCCTCCCTCCCTCAGACAACCTGATTCTTATTACAGATCTTGTTTTCTTAGTAGCTTGAAGGATGAAATTGTCAACATGGTTAGAATGACCAAACCAAACCCCTCACTTTAGTAGATGCTATTGAGGCTGCTAACTTGCAGGAGAAAAATTTGGAAGCCATTAGGAAGGCACAGGGAAAGAATGTCTAGAAATACCCCACCACACCTCATTTTCAAACCCCTACCCCAAAAAATAAGATGAAATGGCCTAATATCCAGAAACCGGAGCTCAGTTCCACTAAGAACACCAAGAAAGTGACCCAATTAGTCAACCAATATAAGGGAATCAGCCTCTCTAAATTCAGCTACAGGAGAGAGAAGGGTTTGTGCTTCAAGTGTGCTGAGCCTTATACTCTGGGCATACATGCAAGCAGGCTCATATACACTACATAGTGATAGATGAACCTATTGGGTCTGGTATTCCACTTGAACGGTAAAGAATTCAGTGACAGTCTTGAAGAAGAGCTGAGCAATGAGAACATAGAGGTCCCCATTCATGCACTAGCAGGGGGCAATAAGCACAAGACTATCAAAGTGAGGGGCAGGCTAGCAGGAAGGGAACTATTAATCCTTATTGACAGTGGTAGTACTCATTGTTTCCTGGATGAGAAACTGGCAGAAGATTTAGGAATCTAGATTACTGGAGCACCCTTGACAATCAATGTGGCTAATGGAGAGAAATTGGGATCCAGGAAGCTTCAACAGGTGGTAGGATGGGAAATGCAAGGGCATGTCTTCCATCACCAATTTAATTTACTCAGGTTGGGCAGCTGTGACGTGGTGCTTGGGGTTGATTGGTTAGTCAAGTACAGCCCCATTGAGTTTAACTTCAAACAGCCGACTATGAAGTTCTTGAAGGGGAACGAGCCAATGGTATTGAAAGGAGAAGTAGAGAAACTGAGGTTGAAACCCTTCAAGGGGAGTAAACTAGCTAAATGGAGAAGGAAGCAAGCATATGGAATCACTGCCCAACTCTATGTGGTGGAGCAGAATGGGTTGGGCCATGAGTAGGTGCCAATAGAAATGAAAGAACTGCTGAGACTGTTTGAGAAGGTATTCTCTGAACCACAAGGTATGCCTCTAGTCAGGAGTCATGACCATGCCATTCCCTTAGAAGAAGGAGCAGCCCCATTTCAAAACAGGCCATATAGGTGTCCCTATGTGCAAAAGACTAAGATAGAAAAACTGGTCAAGGAAATGCTACAGATACAGATCATCCAACCCAACAACAACTCTTTTGCATCTCTAGTATTGTTGGTCAAGAAGAAGGATGGGAGCTGGAGGTTCTGTATTGACTATAGATAGCTCAATGAGCTGACAATAAAAGACAAGTTCCCAATGCCACTGATAGATGAGTTGATTGATGAGCTGCAAGGCTCTAAGTTCTTCACCAAGATAGACTTAAGGTCTGGTTACCATCATATAAGAGTTAAGGTGGAAGACAGGCACAAAACAGCATTCAGAACTCACCAAGGATTATATGAATTCAAGGTCATGCCATTTGGGTGGACCAATTCCCTAGCTACCTTTCAAAGCCTCATGAACCATATCTTCAAAGAGCAACTAAGGAAGTATGTTTTGGTGTTCTTTGATGATATCTTAGTATACAGCCCCACCTGGGACAGTCACCTGGAACATGTGGCCACAGTTCTAAACATCTTGAAGGAGCACCAACTATATGCTAAAAGAAACAAATGCTCATTTGCTCAGACAGAAGTGGAGTACCTAGGCCACATTATCTCTGATCAAGGGGTGATGGCCAACCCTAAGAAGGTAGAAGGCATGATGAGTTGGCCAAAACCAGCTACAGTTAAGTAACTAAAGAGATTCCTAGGGCTGACAGGTTACTATAGGAAGTTTGTGAAAGGGTATGGATCCATAGCAAAACCTCTCACCATGCTATTAAAAAAGGATGGTTTTCTCTGGAATGCAGAGGCTGATGAGGCATTTCAAAGGCTGAAATTGGCAATGTGCAACACCTCTATGCTGGCACTGCCTGATTTTACTAAACCGTTTATAATTGAGACTGATGCCTACTATGGAGGTGTGGGAGCTGTACTGATGCAAGACAAGAGACCCCTGGCATACCTGAGCTAGAGTCTAGGACCTAGGAACCTGGGACTCTCCATCTATGAAAAGGAACTGCTAGCCCTGGTAATGACAGTGACTAAGTGGAGGCACTACTTGGAGGGACATCACTTCCTAATAAGGATTGATCATCAGAGCTTAAGTACCTACTAGATCAGAGGGTCACTATTACACTTCAACAAAAATGGCTAACCAAATTGTTGGGACTGAGTTATGAGATCCAGTACAAGAAAGGGAGAGAGAATGTGGTTGCAGATGCATTATCCAGGAGAGCTAGCAGTGAAGAAGGAGACTGTGCTGCATTAGTTTGTGTCATTCCAGAATGGATGAAGGAGGTGATTGGAAGTTATGAGTGGGATGGAAAAGCTCAAGATCTCATCAGGCAACTGCTGCTTACCCCTGACAACCAACCAGATTTCACTTATCAGGATGGTGTGCTCAGGTATAAAGGTAAGATAGTGATGGGCATAGAGGGTGGTGTAAGAAAGAAAATCATTACTACAATACATGACTCGTAGCTGGGAGGACACTCTGGAATGCAAGCAAGTTACCTGAGGGCCAGACAGCTATTCCATTGGCCAGGAATGCAGAAGGACATCAAGGATACTATGCTACAATGTGATACATGTAGAAGGTGTAAAGATGAACACACTGCTTATCCGGGTCTTTTGCAACCCCTCCCTTTACTGCAATATTCATGGAGTCATGTAACTATGGACTTCATTGAAGGACTACCAGTATCTGAGAAAAAGGACACTATTATGGTAGTGGTGGATAGATTCACCAAATCAACACATTTTATCAGCCTCTCCCAGCCTTTTGATGCTCCAATAGTGGCTAGAATTTTCCTGGATCAGATCTGTAAGCTATATGGAGTACTCCTAAGCATGCTTTTTGACAGGGACAAGGTGTTCACTAGCCATTTCTGGACTGTGCTATTCACCTTGCTGGGAACTAAACTGAAGCTGAGCACTGCTTATCACCCCCAGACAGACGTCCAATTTGAGAGGGTAAACCAAGTGTTGGAAATGTATTTGAGGTGCATGACACACTTAGAACCTAAGAGATGGAATGCCTAGCTCTCCCTTGTTGAGTGGTGGTACAACACCACATATCACACAGCTATACATATGAGTCCATTTGAAACTTTGTATGGAATGGCCCCTCCTCAGCTAGCACTGGGGCCTTACTCTCACTCCAGGGTGGCAACAGGAGAAGATCACTTGATGGATAGGCAGAGGTTGGAAGAAGAACTTGCAGAAGGCTCGGGATAGGATGAAAGTATATGCTAATCAGAACAGGAGCGAGAGGACATTTAGTGTCGGAGATTGGGTCTACTTGACTCTACAACCATATAGGCAAATGTCTATGGAATTAAGGGGCAACACCAAGCTGTCAGCTAAGTACTTTGGTCCATATCAGGTGGTTCAGAAGATAGGAAGGGTGGCATATAAGCTTAAGCTACTTGAGGGATCCAAAATTCATCATATGTTTCATGTGTCATTGTTGAAGAAAAAGATAGGGAATAATGCAACTCCCGCGCTCCAACTACCAAACCTGGACGGGAAAAGCCATTTGAGAGTGGAACCAGCTGCTATTCTGGATCACAAAATCATCAAGAGGAGGAATGTAGCAGCAGTACAATGGCTCATTCACTGGTGGGGAACCACACCAGCCGAAGCTACATAGGAAGATGCAGAAAAGATCAAGAGGGAGTTCGCTGAATTTCAATCTTGAGGACAAGATTGATTGAAGGGGGCCAATTGTCATGAAACAGAAGTTTAACTAAAGACATAAAAGATGAAAAGCGTGCACTCGACAGAGAAGGCATGGAAGATGATGAATGGCGCAAGAGAAGGCATGGAACCAGTATCATACCTTTATTGGAAAGCTGCTCAAGAAACATGAGCTCATCGAGCAAGTGGTCCTGCAACAAATTCCGGTATTCAAAAGCCACGTGTCCGAGCTAGATTAGTAGAGCTCAGGAAGTTAGTTATTAGTTTAGCTATATATAGTCAGGTTCAATGATGAAAGAGGGGGAACTTTGTTAACAAATTGTTAGTCATCATTCTCTAAGCATTGTCCTTTTCTAATCTTCCTTCATTCTTGTTCATCTCCTCCTCTTTCCTGCCATTTCTGTAATCTTCATTGTATTGATCAGTACAATACCATTAAATTGAATTTTTATCAGTTACTATTACTACTTGTTAATCTCCGAGAATTTATCTTGTTAATTTGATTGTGTACCATTCCATTGTCTGGTTCCCGTTCGATACCATCACATTTCCAGAAAAGAATATTTAAAAACCTGTTACAAAATCATATAGTATATTCCAATAATGCATTTAAGATTTCAAAACTCTAGAAGCTAACACTAACTTAACGGGCAATCATGGAAAAATTATTTTCTAGCTAATCAAGTATCATTTTTACGATATTGTGTACAAATTTGACCATGAAAAATAAAGTGAAATGAAAGGGGTATATCTTTCTTTCTTGCTTTCAGCATTTACAAGTAGATTAATTCTTTCTTCTTTTCATGGAAAATTATTTCAAAATATATGAGAAACTTTTTATACACAAATCTTACGGATCAAATGGAAAAAAGTAACAAAATTTCTTTTTATTCTTTTTAATTAGTAAAAGTAAAGATTAACACAAGATTACTCATAAGGTAAGAATGCATACCGAGCACTAAGCCAATTGTGATGAGTTGGTTTATTTGTTGAAATCACAATGAACTATTTAATTCTTTTCAAGCAAAATTTTCCGGTGGTCGGGAGAGAGTTTTTAGAGTTCTATTCATTGTTAGGTTTGAAATTTGAATCTTTTGCTTAATAGTTAGGGGAAGGAATGGCGTGAAGAGGAGTGAGAGGGTCCAAAAAAAAAAGCAAACTTTACAGGGCAGCTGGATTGAATGAACAGAATTGGTTAAGAACAAGTAGCTATCATATAATTAACTAAAAGGATTTAACGTTTTTCCAACTATAATTTTCATATAATACTCAGTGAATTATCACATAGAATTGAAAGTGGAAGGACTCAGCTGCATTTAGTTGAAAGCCATTAGTAGCTCGTATCAAATCTTTTTTTTCTTTGGCTAACCCCGTCCACGGGGAGGGAAGCCACCCCAGCTTTTATTCATAGAAATCAAAGTACAAAAGAAGACCAAGTTACAAGGGTACTCGCACTAGGGGGTTCGCACTCTCCTAACAGAAGGGAACCCCAGGCTATCTAGACCAATTCCTCCACGGGCCAATCTCAGCCATTCACTCTAATGCTCATAGAGCTTGACAGCATGGTGGGGTGTGCTACCCCGACATTAGCCAGAATATCTGCCACCTTGTTTCTCTCTAAAACAATAAGAAAACCTAGCCGAATCTCCCGCCAGCTTCCATATTTGGTGGATCTCCCAGCGGATATGCCAAGGACAGTGAAGCTGTCGTTTAAGAATTCCCACCAAGACCAGTGAATCCTGTTGAATGCTAACATTCGTGAACCCCTGTTGAGCACATATCCGAAGCCCCGTCAGGAGAGCCAGTGTTTCAGCCTGGAGGCTAGACTTCACTCCAAAAAAGCAGAGAAACCCACCAAGGCGTGCCCCGACGGATCCCGTAACAATCCTCCACCACCACATGTCCCAGGATTACTCTTGGAACAGCCATCCGTGTTCAAGGTAAGCACCTCCATTGCAACTAGCTTCCAGCAAACAAGTTTGAGTCCAAAACGCCCACTGACTGAGATGACCAGTCACACAACTACAAGAACGAACATGCCCCAACCTGCTGCTTGAACTGCCTTTCGAGCAACAATTTGGTCTCCAGAAAAATATTTTGGCAAATAGAAGGGGGATGTGGGTGAATATCCTCAAAAAGCGCTCTACTCCTAGCTTTTCAAAGATGCCAATAGAGTATGCTCGGGAGAGTATGGTAGAGAGCCCGCTGCCTCTCCGAGTTAGGTGAAACCAACCACTAAGAAGCCAGACGGGCCCGCACAGACGGGACCATGCAAGAGATGCCACACAACCCCTTAAGGAATGCCCATACCACCATAGCAACCTCACCCGTGGCAAATACATGCTCAATGGACTCAACCGACGGGGAAAGACAACACACACATTTTGACGAAACATGAAAGCCAAGTGTGCTGTGCACGTTATTTAAGGGCAGCCGGCCCATTAAGAGTCGAACCATGAAAAACGATACTTTCACGGGAGTTGGACGCTGCTAAACCCTAGAAAGCATGACTGAAACATTACCGGCATGCCGTACCTCATGATAGGCCGAGGCTAAAGAGAACTTCCCAAACCTCTCCGGCATCCATACCACCTCATCTGCAAGCTGTTTAGTCGGGACCGATTTCCCCAACACAGAAGACATCACGTCCCGTGGTAGAACCTGAGCCAGGAGCTGAGCATTCCAATGACCCTGAATGACAAAGTTTCGGAAAGATAGATGCGAGGCCACCGGGGTTTTGAGAAACAACGCTCCACTCCCCAACTAATATCATACCAAAAATGACACGAACCGTCTTGTACTAACCACAACATGGAAAGCTCAACCTGTCGGCTGATGTCCAGCATTCGTCTCCACGTCGCTGAGGCAAATAGCTTGCATTCTACCTGGCAAGGGTGAATTCTCTGACAATACTTCTCCCGCATGAAAGAAGCCCACAAGGACGACCCGGTCTGGAGCTGCCACCAGAGCTTGTAAGAGAAAGACGTATATACATCCCTAAGCCGGCGAAACCCCGCCCCTCCTTCCTCAGGTGGGAGACATAGTTTAGCCCAGTCAATCCAATGATACTTCAATCCCTCCTCCGAAGATCTCCATAAAAAGTTGGCACAAGCTCGCTCGATGACCCGCAACACAGCCTTGGGCATTACTGTAGCAGACAACAAATGAATCGGAATAGCGGAAAGAACATGCTTGATCAAAGTGAGCCTCCCTCTCGACGATAAAAACTTAGTCTTCCAAGACAATATTTTCCCTAGGACCTTCTGACACACCTCCGCAAAGTAGGCCGTCTTACACCTGCTGACATATAGGGGAAAACCTAAATAGCGGGTGGGAAATGTCTGTCGTGAGAATCCCGTGATACGTTCAATTGCCCTACGTCATGTACTGGATAAGGACAAGTGAACCAAATAGCCGCTCTTCTGAGCACTAAGCATCTGACCTGAGGAACATTGATACATATCTAGCACCCTCATAACCCGGCGCAAAGATGCTGAGGACCCACTAGCTAGGATGAGCACGTCGCCCGCAAAAGTCAAATGGGTTACCCTAGGGCAACCCTGGGGGACCTTGAACCCGTGGTATGACGGCTGGGTTACAAGATTGTTCAGCCCCCACAATAGGACCTCCGCGGCTATAACGAATAAGGCAGGAGAGAGCGGGTCCCCCTGACGGAGACCCCTGCTCGAGTTGAAGAAGCCGTAAGCTGTCCCATTTATCATAACTGAAAACCAAACGTTAGACACCAACCGCCAGACCATATCAATGAAGCGTGTCCCAAACCCAAACTTCCGCAATACCCTAATAAGATGAAGTTAGGACACCCGGTCATAAGCCTTGGCCATGTCAAGTTTTAGCACAACGTTACCCCCTCTCGCTTCTTTCTAATGCCTGTGACAATTTTTTGAACCAACAGTGTGACAGCCTCACCTCCCCCAAAGGCGAACCAAAGGGTTCGGCAGACCGCCTGCCCAGCTCTCGCCGGGACTCAGTCGTTCACAACAGTCCTCACTTAAAACCGGAATAAAACCACAGGAATAAATATAGCAACCATCCAAAACCTAAAGTGAAACTTATATATATTTCTATCTCAAAAGGGAGTACAACCATCGAATATACAAAGGTTCTCAATTCTTCATACATCCAGCCGTGCCAAGCACTAGGGCGAAAACCATTACAAAATTTCAAGAAACTAGTCTAAGCTAGTCTATACCGAGCTCTTGTCCTAGCTCGCCTTCCCCTGTTAAGTAAAACAAAACTAGAGAGATGAGCTGGAAGCTCAGTGAGGTTCTGAACACGAAATCAAACAATCAATCCAATACATTAAGTATAGAGTATCAATAATTCAAGAAACATTTACAATGGAAAGCGATAATAACACATTCATTAAAAGGATACGGGCTCACAGGGAGCCATTCATTCGTTCGTTCATTCATTCTCCTGTCATTCCCTTATTCCTCCAATCATTTGAAAATGCATTTTTGTAAGTAAAAATCCCTCATTTGCATTGACATTCATTCATTCATTTCATTCACCCCCTCCTAGACGTTGGCCAGGCTCCACCCGACAACAAGGTAATACTCGAGTATACCAAACGTTCACCCAGGGTCACCATATCGCCCGACCGAATCTGCTTCTGGCTCGAGTCGTTCGGTAACGAAGGGCAGGGCCCAGTTCAGCCAAAAGGCTTACATTCACGCACAAGTAACGTTTCAATCATTGAATCATTGAAAATTTCACATTCATTTAGGTCGAGTGCGATAAAGTACACACTTGTCTAGAAAACTCGTTTTGGAAATTATTGAGAGCACTTAACACATTATCAAACAATAACAGCAAGCCATGAAGTCAAGGAAAATATAACAAACAAGGAACACTCACCTATGTACGCAAAACAGCGCCCAAAATATCCTTTCGAATAATATTCTCAGTCACCGAGAAAACCTAAGATCCAACGAGAAAGAATATTACAGTTCATCGAGTAAAACAATTAGATGAAAATGAAAAAAAGCCGACTAACGACGAGTAAAACGTATAAAGATGACTTTAAAGTGAAACGAGGGCATTTGAATCTGTGGACGGGAATAACGAGGGTTTCTTAAACCAAATGCAGAACTAAACTCAAAAGGGTTATAAAATTTCCAACGGAAAACACTTTGACCAAAGACAAATCAGAATCCAAATAGATAGGCTAAGGAATATTCTTTCTGAATCGTTTATGTGGCTCAAAATCAATATATAATCAAGTAGACATTATATACAAAGGTCGTGATGAACATCACGTGAAAAGGATGACAAAATACCTTAATTTTACATTTAAAACCTCACTTGAAAGTAGTTTTCTCGTAACCGAGAAAACCCTAATTTATACCTCTTTATTTGGGAAGGAGTAAGTAAACATTTGGAGTTTCCAATTGAAAAGGTATCCTGTTTTAAAATGGTAAAATGGTCATAATATTCACCAAGCGGAAATATATGAGTTCAAATAGAAAATAGCTTCTCGAACACCCTTCTTGAGAATCAAAGTAGTTTTCCATGAAATACACCCAACTTGACACAAAACACATTTCAAAAACCACTTTAACCTACTCACATTACAAGAAAATAAACGGACGGCATTTCCCCTTAAATACTTCACTTTCTCCCTACAATCAAATACCCAATCTTACAAGAATCAATCACAATCACACATTCGATTTATAAACAATAAAACACGTCCAGTTAGGCCACAATATCCTTCAATCAAAGCCAATTAGAAGCTCAAAAACCAACAATTAGAAAACCCCCAAATCGAAACCCTAGAACCGGAATTTATCCCCACAAGCGAAAATTTTTCGCAAACAACTGCAATTAACGTATAGAAGTTCCATTTAACATCATTTTAATCCATCAATCCAAGACCAATCCATGACTATCATATAAAATCAGAAAAATCCCCAATAAATCGGAAATTGGACCAACTTGACTTAAAACCATGAAATCATCCACAATATAGCATATTTAACCACTATGAAGCACTAGTATACCATTATCAAAACAACAAAGGAACTTCCTTAGCAACTCATCTTATAACTCAAGAAAGATTGGAATTTAAATCTTTCCTTCCAAAAACAACTCCACTATCACCTTTAACCCTCCTTAGTTAGCAGTTGTATGGAGTAGTTTGTAAATCTATCGGTTAAAACTCAAGATTTGAGTGAAAACTGAAACTAGAAAAATGAAGAGCTTTTCTTTCTTCTCTCAAGATGCACGGCTGAGCAAGGAGCAAAATGAAGATATTTTGGCCCCAAAACAGTATAAAAAGGGAAGAAAACAGGCGGTCAAAGTTGGTGGCTGCCTGTGCCATGTCATAATCCGGCCAGAATCTGGCCGGATTTCTTGCCGGATTCTTGGCCGGATTCAAGGCAGTAGCAAAACTCAATTTTTTTTCCAAAAGGCTCCAACAATCCAGCCGGCAATCCGGCCAAGAACTGGCCGGATTTGTGGTTGGATTTGAGGCAGAGACGAAATTCATTTTTTTCAAAACCCTCAAACAATCCGGCCAAGATCTGGCCGGATTTGTCCTTTTCACTTTTCCGAAAAATTTTTCTTTTCCAAGCTCACACGCCGCATTCATTCGCACTTCCAACGAATATATAAATCTCTAATCTCATGCAAATACACTTAATAAACACAACCACACACTCACATTTATAACGAAAACTTCCTTAGAAACATGGATAGCAACGTTTCACTTAAATAAAACAACGGAAGCAAAAATAAACAAAAGGCTGAGAAAATGTGAAAATTTTTAGGGTTCTCACACTCTCCTCTCTTAAGAAATTTTGTCCTCGAAATTTTCCTATTAACGGGATCTATCAAAATCTAAAGTAACCAATGGCTTGTACCTTCTACGTCCTCAGAAGAAATGAGGATCTTCATTCTAGTCCCTTCTCCATTTGACGGTCCAGGGTTGGTCTTGGTTGGTTGCTGGGTTCCTTTCTTTTCACGCAATTGAACCAAGCAATTAGCAATCCGATGCTTGGCGCTCCTACAACACAGACATCTTCCCTCCTTTTTCCAACAACCCACCTCAATATGTTTGCCTTTTCTACAATAGCCACAAAACGGGAAAGGGATTGAGGTTTGATCTTCTTGTGAGATACCTCTCAGTGGTCCTTCTCCACTTGGGTTTCCTCCCGGAATATCTTCCTTAAATGTCTCCAAATTTTTCACACCACCCACTCCTCGACCCATCTTAGCGAATGGCCTACCTTGCTCACCATGTTCTGGCCTTTGACTTTCAAAAGATACACCCCTTTTCTTTGCATGGAAGATCTTCACTTGTGGCCTTGCAATTTCTGTCCTTTGAGCTTTCTCCGGAACCTCCATAGAAGTAGCACTTTGTGCCATTGCTAAGGCCTCCTCAGAAATCCTTCGTATTTCCTTTTTAGCTCTATGTTCTTGTGCAAGAGCTCAATTTTCTCCGAATACTCGTGCTTCCATCGCCCTTCCCAATACTCGACTAGTTTCCTTTGGACCTCTATTTTGTCTCGAAGAACCGTGATTTTCCTATACATATCAACGCAATGTGCCATCTCACGGAGTCGCTGGAACTCAAGTGATAGCCTGTTAGGCAAATCAATGGGTCATAAGAAGTTCCTAAGTACAAGTGGCACTCTAACCATATCATTGTTAAGTCCTTCGATCCCAATCCAACCACAAAAACTTAAGCGGAAATACTGGCAAATAAACTAGACGGAAAAATAGAGTATGGACACAAATAGACATATACACACATAACGCACCATATATCAGGGAGACAGATGATCAAACACACAAATGCATATCAAGTTAGATAGATAGTCATATACACAAATATACAAACTAACGTCATGTAGTAACAAT
The DNA here is from genome assembly GCF_036785885.1 of Coffea arabica. NCBI lineage: Eukaryota > Viridiplantae > Streptophyta > Magnoliopsida > Gentianales > Rubiaceae > Coffea > Coffea arabica. Next base: position 7,756,077 of record NC_092330.1, on the reverse strand, counting down.
ATAAGGGCGAATCAAAAGAAAAGGCGATATGTCGTCCCACACTCAGTTAAAATACCCCGTCCGGTCTCTCATGTCACTTTCTATCCACACTAGACGTCCGTTGATCTCTTGTACTCATTCTAGCCAAACGAAACCCATTCATATTCCCAAAATGCAAGTCTCAAGTACTTAACATGGCCTCAACTCTGGAGTACTTGGGCACGAGAATCCGAAATAAGATAATTCACATCTCGAGCTGGCCAGTCCCAAGAGTGAACTATCTACAATCGAAATTCCTACCTGACGTATCTATCTATAATCCTCAGATACCACAAGAAAATTTAAGGCCTATAACATTCACAATTCATAGCATATGCTCGAACGAGCACTTAGTCCCTCATACTTATTCACCACTTAGTTCAGGCTCACTCCGCGCAGAGACCACGCAAAGCAGGCTCTGATACCAACTGTGTGACAGCCCCACCTCCCCCTAAGGCGAACCAAAGGGTTTGGTGGACCGCCTGCCCCGCTCTCGCAGGGACTCAATCGTTCACAACAGTCCTCACTTAAAACCGGAATAAAACCACAGGAATAAATATAGCAACAATCCAAAACCTAAAGTGAAACTTATATACATTTCTATCTCAAAAGGGAGTACAACCATCGAATATGCAAAGGTTCTCAATTCTTTATACATCCAGCCCGTGCCAAGCACTAGGGCGAGAACCATTACAAAATTTCAAGAAACTAGTCTAAGCTAATCTATACCAAGTTCTCATCCTGACTCGCATTCCCCTGTTACGGAAAATAAAACTAAAGGGATGAGCTGGAAGCTCAGTGAGGTTCTGAACACATAATCAAACAATCAATCTAATACATTAAGCATAGAGTATCAATAATTCAAGAAACATTTACAATGGAAAGCGAGAATAACATATTCATTAAAAGGATACGGGCTCACAGGGAGCCATTCATTCGTTCGTTCATTCATTCTCCTGTTATTCCCTTATTCCTCCAATCATTTGAAAATTCATTTTTGTAAGTAAAAACCCCTCATTTGCATTGACATTTGTTCATTTATTTCATTCACCCCTCCTGGACGTTGGCCAGGCTCCACCCGATAACAAGGTAATACTCGAGTATACCAAATGTTCACCCAGGGTCACCATATCGCCCGACCGACTCTGCTTCTGGCTCGAGTCGATCGGTAATGAAAGGCAGGGCCCAATTTAGCCAAAAGGCTTACATTCATGCACAAGTAACGTTTCAATCATTGAATCATTGAAAATTTCACATTCATTTAGGTTGAGTGCGATAAAGTACACACTCGCCTAGAAAACTCGTTTTGAAAATCATTGAAAGCACTTAACACATTATCAAACAATAACAGCAAGCCAGGAAGTCAAGGAAAATATAACAAACAAGGAACACTCACCTATTTATGCAAAACAACGCCTAAAATATCCTTCCGGATAATACTCTCAGTCACCGAGAAAATCTAAGATTCAACGAGAAAGAATATTATAGTTCATCGAGTAAAACAATTAGATGAAAACGAAGAAGAGCCGACTAACGACGAGTAAAACGTATAAAGATGACTTTAAAGTGAAACGAGGGCATTTGAATCTGTGGACGGGAATAACGAGGGTTTCCTAAACCAAACGCAGAATTAAACTCAAAAGGGTTATAAAATTTCCAACGGAAAACACTTGGACCAAAGACAAATCAGAATCCAAATAGATAGGCTAAGGAATATTCTTTCTGAATCGTTTATGTGGCTCAAAATCAATATATAATCAACTAGACATTATATACAAAGGCCGTGATGAACATCACGTGAAAAGGAGGACAAAATACCTTAATTTTACATTTAAAACCTCACTTGAAAGTAGTTTTCTCGTAACCGAGAAAACCCTAATTCATACCTCTTTATTTGGGAAGGAGTAAGTAAACATTTGGAGTTTCCAATTGAAGAGGTATCCTGTTTTAAAATGGTAAAACGGTCATAATATTCACCAAGCGAAAATATATGAATTCAAATCGAAAATAGCTTCTCAAACACCCTTTGAGAGAATCAAAGTAGTTTTCCATGAAATACACCTAACTTGACACAAAACAGATTTCAAAAACCACTTTAACCTACTCACAATACAAGAAAATAAACGGACGGCATTTTTCCTTAAATACTTCACTTTCTCCCTACAATCAAATATCCAATCTTACAAGAATCAATCACAATCACACATTCGGTTTATAAACAATAAAACACGTCCAATTAGGCCACAATATCCTTCAATCAAAGCCAATTAGAAGCTCAAAAGCCAACCATTAGAAAACCCCCAAATCGAAACCCTAGAACCGGAATTTATCCCCACAAGCGGAAATTTTCCGCAAACAACCGCAATTAACGTATAAAAGTTCCATTTAACACCATTTTAATCCATCAATCCAAGACCAATCCATGACTATCATATAAAATCAGAAAAATCACCAAAAAATCAGAAATTGGACCAACTTGACTTAAAACCATGAAATCATCCAAAATATAGCATAATTAACCACTATGAAGCACTAGTATACCATTATCAAAACAACAAAGGAACTTCCTTAGTAACTCATCTTATAACTCAAGAAAGGTTGGAACTTAAAGCTTCCCTTCCAAAAACAACTCCACTATCACCTTTAACCCTCCTTAGTTAGCACTTGTATGGAATAGTTTGTAAATCTATCGGTTAAAACTCAAGATTTGAGTGAAAATTGAAACTAGAAAAATGAAGAGCTTTTCTTTCTTCTCTCAAGATGCACGGCTGAGCAAGGAGCAAAATGAAGATATTTTGACCCCAAAACAGTATAAAAATGGAAGAATACAGGCGGTCAAAGTTGGTGGCCGCTTGTGCCACGTCACAATCCGGCCAGAATCTGGCCGGATTCTTGGCCGGATTCAAGGCAATAGCAAAACTCAATTTTTTTTCCAAAATGCTCCAACAATCCGGCCAAGAACTGGCCGAATTTGCGGCCGGATTTGAAGTAGAGACAAAATTCATTTTTTTTCAAAACCCTCAAACAATCCGACCAAGATCTGGCCGGATTTGTCCTTTTCACTTTTCCGAAAAATTTTTCTTTTCGAAGCTCACACGCCGCGTTCATTCGCACTTCCAACGAATATATAAATCTCTAATCTCATGTAAATACACTTAATAAACACAACCACACACTCACATTTATAACGAAAACTTCCTTAAAAACATGGATAGCATCGTTTCACTTAAATAAAACAACGGAAGCAAAAATAAACAAAAGGCTGAGAAAATGTGAAAATTTTTAGGGTTCTCACAAACAGATTGTTCTCCGTAATATTCCTGCCCCGAACAAACCCCGACTACTGGGGAGAGACTAACTTAGGCAACAAAGCAGCTAGTCTATCAGACAAGATACGCGACAAGACTTTATTAATGAAATTGCAGAGACTGATAGGCCAAAAGTTAGAGAAGTCCTGAGGGTTTGAAACCTTCGGAATGAGGACAATAGAAGTCGAAGTAATAAAGCATGGCCCCATAAAAGAAGTTTACCACAGTGTTATACACATCCTGGGCGATAATATCCCATGCAAAGGTAAAAAACTTGTAAAACCATCCGGACCTGCCGCACTATTCCCATCCATGACATGCACCACATGTTTCACTTCTTTCATTGAAGGAATATCCTCTAGGGTCAGGTTCTCCTCCCTCGTGAGGATAGGAAGGATGAGCAGAAGCAACTCAGTGCTAGGCACCACAGACTCTTAGTACAACCTAGAGAAGAATCGAATGGCCTCAGTGGCAATATCCACATCCTCTTCCACCCAAGTTCCTACTTACATTTTAATTCGATGGATCATACCTTGCACTCTGCGTTGCCTAACCGCCGCGTGAAAGAATTTAGAATTGCGGTCCCCACTTGAGAGCCATCTGACACGAGCCTTTTGGCTCTAAAACTGCTTCTCTATTGCCAATGCATGACGAAATTCCGCCTGCACCTCCTATAGGCTAATGTGAGCTTCGTCCGAGTCCTCGCTTTTCGCCACTGTTTCTGCCAGAACCATCTTTGCCTCTGCTACCTTGACAGCCTCAAAAACATTTCCAAAGGAACATTTATTCCATTGTTGAATGGCCCTCCTCACAGTCAATAGCTTAGTGCACAACACGCGCCAGGTAGACTCATCCGCAGGGAAGTTCCAAGCATTACGGATTGTTAATCTTAGTCCCAAACTTTTGATGTTTACAAAACAAATGGATAATATTAATATTTTTTCAAGAAATACTTTCAGTTATGCAGCAATTTGATTCCAAGAACAAGTGCAATTGAAAGAAGACAAAGGTTGCTGAAAGCTGTCGGACGCTTGGATCGGACGTCCGATAATCATTGCGCAACTTTGGACGCATGAAGAACTCCACCACCGGACGTCCGAAGGAAATAAGACATTCTCCTTGGCTCACTGACCTCGATCGGACGCAAGCATCGGACGTCCGATAGGATCGTTCAAACTCGACGAAATCTGTCGGATGCTCACAAAGACAATACTGGACGTCCGATAGAATTGAGATATTCCTTCTAATTCATTATCTGCTTTCGGACGCAAGCACTGGGCGTCCGATAGAATTGAAAAAGATTTTTTAAACTCACTGCCTACTGTCGGACGCATACTTCGGATGTCCCGGACATCCGATACTCCAACGGCTAGTTGACACTTCATCTACTTTCTATCCGTTGGAAGCATTAATGAATCACTTTTTTGGTCCTATATAAATAGTGCTTGATCAAAAACTTCAAACAACTTTTGCACACTGAAGATATAAAAGATCTAGAGTAGTTTTAGTGAGAAAACACTCTCCAAGGAAGATTTGTAGTCTTAGTGGTGTGAGGTTCATTGTAAGCTTTTCATTTGTGAGTAAATACTTCATGAGTATAGCTTTGTGAGGATTGTTTTAAGGGATAGTAAAACTTCCTAACTTGACCGAGTGGAGTTCGGGGCAAGGAGGAGGTGAACCTTCCTTTGTACACAAGAGTGATTGTAATTCATCAATTTGAAGAAGCTTGTTTGAATTAATCTACAAGTTCAAGAGGAGTTGGGTAGTTAATTGGTTTGCAATTCTTTCCTTTTTATTTACTTATTGTTACGTTTGTGATCTTTACATTACTTATCTCTTCTACTTCTCTCAAGTGATTTTGTTCATTCATTAATTGATTCATTGTGTGATCACTTAGAAAAGAGGGTAAATTTAATATTGAGCAAAAAGTGCCCATAACTTAATTAGGTTTTTAATCAACCTAATTCACCCCCTCTTAGGTTGTCTTCGATCCTTACACGGATCGCCTCCAACAGGGAGGCCTGTGATGTCCAAACGTTCAGAAAGTGGAATGGCCGCGGCTTATCGTCCTGATGGGTGGCAAACGTGATCTTCAAAGGGCCATGATCGGAAGGATGTCTAGCCAGATGGACCACTGAGATAGAGGCGGAGAGACCCGCACATTCGCCATTCACAAGGAGCCGATCCAACCGCTTCCACACCCGAGCTCAACCTCGCCTATTATTACACCAAGTGAAACTGAGTCCAGAGAACCCTGCATCAAACACCTCGGCTTCCTCCATAAATGACATAAACTCCAACCCCTCCGCAGGCACAAAGGAGCGCCCCCCTCACTTCTCGGTGGAAGCCAAGATCACGTTGAAGTCCCCCCTATACACCAAGGATGCAACCGTGGCTTGTCAAGCAAGAGATCCCTCCACAAGTCCTTGCGATCCTCTACGGAACATCTCGCATGGACCTAGGACAACACCAAGGGGCTAGGCAACAATGGATGATGAGCATCTAACGTGATATGTTGGTCAAAAGAACCAACCTGCGAGCAAACAAACGGCGACTTATAGAATACCCAGAGATCAACAGATGTATTGACCATCACAAAATCAAATGAAAGCCGCAAATGTATAGACTCAATCTTAGCAACATTTAGCTTAGGTTCACAAATGCAAAGAAATTGAACATCATGCATGCGAATTAACTGGATCAATCTCCTAAGATTGGGAGCTTTCGACACTTCCCTAATATTCCAAAATAGAGCATTAATCATGGGACAACACATTGAAGGAATTTTGAGAAGATGTCGAAGAACGAAGCTACCTGTCTGAGGGAAATTTAGCACGCATACCTTTTGCCTTCACCTGCGTAAATCCCTGCTCTAACTCCATGGACCTATCAACATTAAGTTCCAACAGCGTCGAATCCATCGCAGGTCCATGCGGCCTACTCAATCTTGGTGATAGGATCCCAACAATTCGTGGTAGCTCTTCCTAAGGCAAAGCTGCCACTGGACTGCCCAGGTCACTCCCCACACCTCTCCCACCCTCACACTTTCTCGGCACTGCTGCGGAGGCCGTAAGCGCCGCCACCCTCCTCAACCGCAGCAAGCTCACTGAACCCACCTGTTTCAAACTTGTCTGCGGCTGCCCTTCCAGTAGCTTTCTCCTCGGTCCCTCCAACCCAGCCCTCTCATCAAATCTCAATTATTGCAACCTCACATTATTTTCCAACCCTCAAGTTACAATGTAAAAAAAAAGTTGGAATTAATTTGTAAAATTTTGAAAGATAGACAATATACGTCATATGTCATCGTTACAGGTGGAAATTTTTGTATATTTTGTGCACATGCATACCTACCCGTAACTGTGTAGAAATATCACATTAATCCTTGGGTGAATAATTTAAAAGTAAGCGTGTACCTACCTGTGTATATTGAGATTTTGGAATATATGCTTTTAAAACTCGATTTCTACCTACTACAGTTCAACCAAAAAAATAAATAAAAACATACAACACTTTTACAGTCTTACCCCAAAAGTCCAAAATTCTATTGGGAAACGGGTAACATTGTAGGCACACAATATTAGAGAATATCAGACATAGAATATCAAAATTAACATAGGACAAATTACTTTTTTCTATACATCAATTAAAACAGGAACAAACCAAATCACCAATTAATGATATCAACAGTAATAATAATGCAATAATAAAATGTAGAAAAGTAAAAGTCACAGGATATCAGGATTTCTAATGTAAAAAATCCAAATTGGAAAAAAACTATAGGGTCTAGTCCAATAAAAGATATCTACTATCATAATAATGGGCATACACATATGCTCCAAATGGCAAAAACATTAACCACAACAATCAAGTTGATCATGTGGATCTACTATGGTTATACTCACTTTCTTCTATCGCCATGGCACTGTTGACGCAGCCAAACGCGGTGACTCTGTGGGTATGCAGGTGTCGTCTCTTTTGCTGTCGTACTCTCGTTTCTCTGCCAGCAAGACGAGAAGGACGTCATTTCAGTGCTCTTATATTCTCGAATGTGAAGTTTTCCTCTTGCATTGGATTGACGGCTGTTCCTGTCGTATCTCGTCGGCAATTCTGCGTTCGTGTGGCAACTGGGGTCAATGATTTCGGCTCAGTGGACTCTACTTTGACCCAGTCCATGGGGAGGAAGATCAAGGAACAGCTTAATGCGGAATCCGTCATAGTAAAGGATTCTTATGGTGATGGTCGCCATGTAAGCATTGATGTAATCTCTACAACTTTTGAGGGTCAATCTGTTGTGGGTAGGCAGAGGATGGTATACAAAGCTCTATGGGAAGAACTTCAAAACACAGTGCATGCAGTTGATCAAATGACCACAAGGACTCCTGTAGAAGCAGCAGCAGAGGGATAAATTACTGCACACATTGGCATATTGTGTTCCCGTATTGTTTACAATCCAACTTTACTGGACTAATATCCTCATCACAGGAAATAAGTTGGTTAAAGAAAGTTGTTTAGTCTCTAGACACACATTTGAACAATGGTATCTGCTTCATGTTTTTACTCTATTCATTGATTTAGCCTTCATGTTAGTCCTGCAAAAAAAAAAAAATGGATCTATTACAAATTTATCTTTCAAATACTACAACTTTCTAAGAAATGGGTTTAGAAAGGCATTATCAATCAAAGAGGAAATCCAAAATCAGAATGGGTAGATGTATAGAGTTTAACGAAAGGATCACATAACTAAAATTTCATCTCAAACGGGTTTCAAATCATCATACGATCAAGATCTTGAAGTTGCAAAATCTTCACCTCTCTAACTCTTTTCTACCTCAACTCTTTTTTCTCTCTCTTCGGCTTCACTAGATTGGCGGCTTATGATTCTTCATATCTCCAAAATGAAACCCGCGGCTGATCAATTAGTCTTGCGGTTGATCATTCATCAAGTCAAACATAACTTGAGGCCCGTTTAAGATTGTAGTAGTTTATTGAAAAATACTTTATTATTAGAGTTTTTAATAAAAGTACTTATTAAGTGTTTAAGTGCTTTTAAATGTATTATTTAGAGACATAGTTCAATAAGTACTTATTGTATTGAATATTGTGTAATTTGATAATTTTAAATATATTTATCTCTTTATTTAGTTCATAATATAATTCGAATAGGTTCAATTGAATGGCCGAAAAGACTTGTTCTCCAATCGAAAGGGTGTTTCCTACAATTTCGACGTAGAAAACGGTTGATTTGATGATGGTGTCAAATACTTGGAATTTCAAGTCTTCAACACTGATAGCAGGAGGATTTGTGTGACTTGATTTGGACTTGGATTTGAGGAAGAAAGCTCTTGAGAAAATTTGACAGAGTTTCTCCAAAAATTAGGGATTTTTCTCGTGTCCTCTTTGTCTTGAGGGAAGACCTCTATTTATAGCCAAAATATGTAGGCTAAGTCTTCAAGAAAACCTTCCAGAATCTTCCTGCATTTTGGGTAACTTGTCACTTAAGAAACCCATTTAACTTAAGCTTAAATAGTGGGCCAACCCAAATAGTCCATTGTGAATTAATAGACCAGTTAATTCACTTCAATTTAAATGGACATTACAGATTTAATTTGATTTAATAGCCCATATAATATCGGCCCAATTTGCCAGTCCAAAACATAACGGACTTCTATAATTTAACTTAATTTAATCAAGATCAATTTAATAAATCTTGACTAAATAAATTAAATAAAATTTCTTTGTCTACAAATGCCCCCACTTCAAGGTTCAGTTGAGAACTTGCTTGCCAAGGGTTGAAACTGGAACTTGAAGTATTTACTGTCTTGCTCCTAGACAGCATTCCAATAGAAATTTCTTGACAGATCAATTTGATGGATCAATTTTGAACCCATAATCATTTGAGTAAAGAACAAGATTTGTGATCCATTACGACAAGATTTTTTTTGAAGGAGCCGCCAATACTGGCTCTTGAATGAGAAAATATTTGGCAATTTCTATTCTTTCAATAACCCGCAAGAGATAAGCTCGGAAAGTGGAGGAACCAGTTTGAAGATTCCTATATTTCCTAGCCTTTTCTCCACGGCTTCATGAATGCAATTAGGAAGCCAATCAATAAGGAAACTTGTAATTCTCTTAGGAACATTATTTTATTTAGAGAATAACCTCAAGTAACCTTCCTATGAGTCCTTTGGCTCCCAAGTGCAAACGTATAAGAATTGTCCAAGTACCATGTCTTCATGGTCATGATGTCTTGCATGGAAAGCCACAAATATTTAGAACATTGTCAACTTAGGCAATAACTTTCACCACCTTGGGAACTTAGTTCCGTATGAGGCGGTTTATGAGTACCATTTCTTGGGAACTTTCACCACCTTGCATGAAACATGTTTGTCGCGTGGCTTCATTTGTTCAATTAATTCTTTAAGAAGTCGTGAGACCACTTTCCTCTTGATTGTTGTTGAATCCAAAAGAATTAGAAGCATGCAACTTTCTACCATTTCCATTTACTTTCCATGAGGCGTTAAACTGGCAGGCATCAAAATTGGGCACTTGCAATGAATTGACAATTGCCAAAACCAACTATCAAGTGGTGAAGAATTTAGGCAATTTCCTTGGACATTGGACTGCTCACTTTCCTTCTGAACTTTAATTGCTTCCAAGACCATGTGCCAATCAAAATTGGTCTACTGCCTAGACCGAACATCCAACCAAGCACCATTATAGCCAACTAACAACTGCTAAAATCAATTTGTAAACAATTGAAAGCTATCAACTGGCCGGCTTTTGGAAACCAATTCCGTAATACTCAATTCCTGCAATTTCCAAATGAACTTTGATTTCCTCTTTTTTTTTATTGCATGGTTTGAGCTCTATAAAAGAAACCAATAGGATCCCTTACGGCTTCAAGTACAGCTAAACAATAAGATCCCTTACGGTTTGAGCTCTCTAATTTCTCCTTACGGCTTCGAATACAGCTAAACAAATCGTAGCATCGTGGGGAAAGAAAAATTCTCTACACCTCCGAGGTAATCGTTGAGCCTTCTTTTAGTTTCGATTTCATGTTTTTTTTTTCATATTAACTCTCACACAATGCTTGCCAAATTTGCTGTGTTGTTCATCACATATTACCAAAGAATCGATAGCTTTCTTGTTAGCTCCCTAGGCATATTGCATGTCACAATCTTTTGTTCTCATTGGTGCTGCAAATTCGATTTTTTTTTTTACGCTTGATACTGCTGCAGGAAAATTGCATGCGTCCTTCAAGTATTTCAATTACTTGCCGAATAGCTCCAACGAAACTTAGCTAGCACGAACCACTTTGAGTTTTGACTATTATTTCACGTGCAAGTTCATACTGGTACTAATTGGTTAGAGCAACCATGCCACGCGCCACATCTTTGTCTTGCATGTCTTTCTTGTGAAGCAAGGCAAAATTTGTCGTTGATGATTTTTTTTTCCACTTTTTTTTTGACTGTGTGATAAGAAGGGAATATCACCCGCCCAATGACTAAATAATGTCGTACTTCACATTAAAGATGAGCACGACCCTTTATAAGACCTTGTCCTACCATTGCATGCCACACATCACTCCTTTTTTTTATTTTTTTTATATATATATTTTTTCATTTTCTCTCTTGCAAAGGACGACCTTAAAGAGATTTTTTTTCCTTCAGGTTGCATCTCGTGCTCATACCTTTCATTTGAAGCAAATTGGTGTTCTAATTTTGTCCACAATTTTAGGACCACAGCTTTTGGAATTCACAACACCAAGGTAATTTGCATACTCCATGACCTTACCTCTTGTCAATGCCAGAACCTCTTTTTTTTTTTTGCGTGACGTGAAAGGAGGATCCCCGACACATCCTGTATGGTGGACATTTAATTTGAAGAAGGCGCAACCGCAAACTCTCACGAGAGCCATGCTATGGTTTGAGAAGTACATGAAGAAGATGGCACAACCAAAATTTGAAAAAGGTGCAACCGCAAACTCCCACGAGAGCCATGCTATGGCTTGAGGAGTACATGAAGAAGATGGCATAACCAAAATTTGAAGAAGGTGTAACCGCAAACTCCCACGAGAGTCATATTATGGCTTGAGGAGTACAAAGGAGATGGCGCAACCAAAATTTGAAGAAGGCGCCATCACAAACTCCCACGAGAGCCATATTATGGCTTCAGAAGTACATAAAGAATGAGACACAATTACCCACTTCAATAAAGACTCACCCAAAATTCAAGAAACCTTTTACTATCTTCGATCATGCCATTTTAACTAAACTTTCTTTTTCCTTGTTTTGTTGCAGGTTAGTCTTGATACAATGGTGGTGTTCAAGGAAGTCACATCTTCAAACGAAAAGTATCTCCTTATTGCTGACAGCGATGGTGGATCTGGTGATAAAGGAACGAAATTATTGGTGCATCCCCCTTATACAAGGAACTTACTCTGGTAAGTGGCCTTCTCACCAGTACCCAAAATTAAAGGACTGGTCACTTGAACTTTCTCAAGATGACGACACGAAAGTCCACTTCTTGAGATCCCTTATTCATAATAAGGAGCCAAGGATAACTCCCTTTCAAACCCTTAGCAGGCGGATCATAGACGGAGATGCACACTGGGGTCCTTCCTTGCGACTCAATGGTGCGTTTAGTTACATCGAGAATTACTGGGAGTGGTTGGAGGATATTCTCGGCAGGAGCAAACAAGTGCTCCGTGAAAATTACTTGTTTGATGCCTTATATGCTTCACTTTTCACATATGATAGGAATCCCCATGTACTTAGGGCATTCTGCGAGGCGTGATGCCCGGACACTAATACCTTGCATACATCTGTCAGGGAATTGTCTCTCTCATTTTGGGACCTGCACAAGTTAGGAGAACTTCCAATCATCGGAGGTATTTATGAAGAGGTAATCCCATGCGCGAAGGAACTAACAGGAGTAAATGAAAAGAAATTAAGGCATATTCCACAAAGCTGTGAGTATTTGTTCGCAGCCTTACATCATCTTCAACATGGGGAATCCAACAAAGCTGGAGTTTCTGCTGCCCAATGGATTAAGTTCTAGTTTAAAGGCAAACTAAGCAAAGAAGGATAAAGAGGGCATCTCGTGCTCAAGCGACCCAAAATCCGGATGGCGAAATTGGACAACCACGCAAATTTTCAAGTCAAGACAATGGCGTATTTGATACCATCGAAGTTAAACTTCACTTGCGGGAAGAGACCTATCTTGCAGCATTTATATCTTGCTGGCTCTGTGTCTTTGCTTTACCAGATGAGGACTTCCATTATATTAGACCATCTACTTTCAAAATGGCTAGTATGATGGCTGCCGGTCGTAAGACTTGCCTTGCTGTTTCTATCCTGCTAAACATATACCGTGGGCTCGATAAAATTTCAAACTCAGCTACCCCAGGGTGTGCACGTGCGGCTTTTCTGGTGCACTATGTATATGCTTGGTTAGCGAGTTATTTTTCTACCCATTACTCGACTCCAAATACCATGTCTGGACCCACCATGACCAGCTATTCTGGAGAGGGTGGCGCACGATACTTTGATGAAAATAGTGTTCGTGACCTCATTCATCAGGGAGACAAAGCAACTTGGGAAATCACTTCTCTTGTGAAGAACCGTAATAAACTTTTTATTGACAATGGCAAATTAGCGAATCTCGAACTAAGTTATTTTGTAAGTGTCTACTCAATTTACTTAGTTTTGCATGCTGAAGGGGATTTTCTTGTTGAGCCATATAGTCCATATAGATTCGCGCGGCAATTCAATTTTTATCAAGTTCCTCCACAGGAACTCGGGGCAGATGTTCGTTCCACAAATTATGACTTGAGTCGAATACTCAGGTGCACTGCCATTCGCAGTAAAACAGAGTCAAATGTATTTTTTCCTAGCTATCCCTTGAATGCTAGCAAGCACACATCTTCAGGCTTTCAAATATGGTGGTCTATGGTGCATGATGATCATCTCCTCAAAGGGCGTGATACTTTGATTAAGAGTGTTCAATCAAATGGGGAGCAGAAGAAGTCAAAAGGGAAGGAATTTACAAACCTGAACAACCCTTCCAAGGTTGGTAATAGTCTTGAGATAAAGCAAAAGACTGTGAGAAGTGAGAAGGAAATGTTAAAGAATTCAAACAACAAGGCAACTACCCCTGAGGACCTTACTCCTAATGATGAATTTTTGAAGGGTACTTCATTTCATCTTCCTTTAAACATTGTGAAGCTATTGATCATGATTCTTACAATTCACATGAGAAGAAGAGGAGCAAGCCTTTTGATGAGGAGAATGAGCGATCCACTAGCACGGACCAGCATTAGAAGCGCAAGAAGTTCAAGGTAATGATTCTCCCTTTGGATGATATTGGTTTAGATCCTAAAGAACTCTTTAAAGACATTCCGGATATATCTGTGCCTGGTATAAGCCGTGTCAATATTATAAGGACCCTCCTTGCCTTCTTCAATTTAGCATTTGAAATTTGTTTGTTAATTTCATATTCATGATTTGTCTCATAACGTTTTCCCTACAGTTGAATGATCAAGACTTGATCTTTATTGATGATGGAGAACCAAGCCAAGTATCAGTTAAAGGACCTACTGTATTTGAACTTCTGGCCAAACAAGTGGTCAGCTCTACCCAACAAAAGGGTGCTAGTGAGAGTCCCAAAATGGCAGTAGAGGATGAAAATGTGATTCAACAAATCACGCCACAGAAGACGGAACATATGACTCCATCGGCCAAAAAGAAACTCAAAGTTTTCGATCCTCCATCGTGGCCAAGAGAACCACAAGTGTCTGAATTTTGCCCCCAAAGTGTGATCTCAACATGCCGTCGAGACTATATCCAAATGTTGTGAAATAACTTGAAGGTGATGATATCTCAAACAGCCTTGGAACGTATATCTGCTCTTGAAATGAAAGCCAACGACATCATGGAGGAAATGCAAAGCTTCAATGCCACAAATATCTCAAATTTGCAAGGCCTTTTAAAGGCTTTCTTTGCAAATGCAGCTCGTTACGTTATAGTGAAATCTTCTCTCTCAAATAAAATTTCAGTTGAATCATATGATGAGTTGCTTTCTACGGCCACCCAACATCTTAGAGATGCTTAGAGTAAGGAGAAACAACAAGCGGAGAAGATCTCAACGCACATGTTGAAACTTAAGGAGATTGATCGCAAGAAAGTAGAGTTGAGGAAGCGACTTGAGTTCTTGGATACTCACAGGAAGGAGACGCTTTCACTGTTACGAGAAGAGCAAGATGAGCTTACCCGAGTGCAAGGCGTGATGGTTGACTTACAAAATGAAGTTCAAAAGATTGAGAATTCCCCGCCCCTACTTGTTGAGAAGAGTCAAACTTTGGACAAGATACAAGCATTACTTGAAAACAACCAAAATGAGCTGTCGTCATTTGAATTCTAGGAATAGTTGTCATCTTTTATTTTGTTTCAAATTTCATCTTTTGTTAATTGCTCAAAGCGTATAGCTATGAGTACAAGCACTTCATAATGAAACTTGATTTTTTTTCTTTTCATCACATTCTTGCAGACGTCCTCGTCTTTACTTGCTCTTTCGATAGCCACTATTTTAAACTATCAACCGTAGTATGAACAATTTCATCTTTGCATAATTTTGATCACACTTGAAAGGTAATTATCCAAATAATTTGGTAATCTGAATAATACACTTTCAAGTATATGTCACAAAATAATTCGAATTGTCCTAAAGATAAACGTTCATTTTCTTTTTTTTTTATCAAATGAATCATCCGGGTAAAGACTTTAGTTTTATAGGGTTGTAGCTGAATTTAGAAGTTGCCCTCTAAGCTGCCTACGTATCCCAAAAGAGAATCAAGTCACACGTAGTTCCTACCATTCACAGTTTAAACTCTTGCGGGTCAGGAGTATCCTTTTGTTTACCACCTTAAATTTGGTGGAATGTTTCAGCAGTTTAACCACGTGCTACACTATTAGCAGTTGTTGTCCACAGTTTTAGCTCATGCGGGTCTGGAGCAACAGGCAGTTTAGATTCATGCGTCATGGAGTATTTCATTTTTTTTATGGCATGTATAACTTCATGAATTTTTCATTTATAGGACCAACTTTTACGCCATCTTTGTCCACCAGTTTATACGCGCCATTTGTGTAGACTTTTCGAACAACATATGACCCATCCCATTTGGAGACGAGTTTGTCTTTAGTGCTATAAGTCATAACTATTGACCTTCAAACGGCAAGTACCATGTCCCCAATTTGAAAGGAGCGGCGCCGAACTTTCTTATTAAAAACTCTAGAGAGACGGGCTTGATAGCATTCGAGATTTTGTTGGGCCTCCAATCTCTTTTCATCTAAAGCTTCCAATTCTTCAAGGCGCAGGTGAACATTTTCTTCCTCCGTGAGCCCTTCTTGAATAGCAATTCTCAAAGAAGGAATTTGTTGGTCAAGGGGCAGGACAGCTTCTACACCATAGACTAAGGCATATGGTGTGGCTTGCGTTGGAGTTCGATACGTGGTGCGGTAAGTCCAAAGAACTTCGCCTATTCTTTCGTGCCAATCTTTTTTTGATTTGGCCACCACTTTTTTCAACAAGTTACACAAAATTTTGTTTAATGCCTCTGTGAGACCATTGGCGGGGGCATTATACATGGACGACCTGCGTTACTTGAAATTAAATTTCTCACACAACTTATCCATCAAACCATTGGAGAAGGATTTTTCATTATCAGTGATAATGTACCGGGGAACTCCGTAACGGTAAATAATATTCACACGAATAAAATTCCCCACATCTTCCTTTCTAACTTGCTTGAGCGGTATGGCTTCAACCCATTTAGAAAAGTAGTCGGTCGCAGCCAATATATATAAATGTTGACCTGACGACTTTGATAATGGCCCCACAACATCAAGGCCCCAAGCATCGAAAGCCCAAGAAGCAACGGTCGAGTGTAACGGCTCAGGTGGTTGATGAATGTAATTTGTATGAAACTGACAAGTTTGACATCTTTGAGCATATTCTATGCAATCTTTGACCATAGTAGGCCAATAATAACCCATCCTTTTAATCCGAAAATGTAACTTGGGACCAGATTGATGAGCTCCGCATATTCCAGAATGTGCCTCGTGCATTGCCCGATATGCCTCGTCTTCGCTCAGACAGTACACCTTCAAATGATCTTCGGTACAGTGTATCCTTGTACAAGACAAAACGAGGAGCACGACGACGGATGTCAGTTCTCCTACGTTGCTCTTCAGATAATTTTTGATACTTGAGATAATCAATGAGGGGTTGTCTCTAATCTTCTTTGTCAATTTCATAGGTTGAGACCACATGAGCGTCGCTTCCTTCAATATCTTCATCATCAATTAGTGATGGAACTATCCACTTTTGGCATACATGAACTTGTATCTCATGATCCGGCATGGCAAGTGAAGAGGCTAGCCCAGCTAATGCATCAGCTTGATTATTTTCTCTTCTAGGAACCTGTTTAATGCTTGCATCTCCAAGCCGCCTCATAAGTCGCGTTGCATATTTGTGATACGGAATTAACTCTGACTTTTTGACATCATAACATCCCAAAAATTGGTTAACTACTAATTGAGAGTCACCATAGATTTAAATGCCCAGCTGTTCCATGTCGACAGCTATTTCAAGTCCGAGTATGAGAGATTGGTACTCAGCGACATTGTTTGAATGATGTTGACTTAGAGTAAAAGAGTATAGCAATATCCCTCCATCAGGAGTTACGAACACAATTCTCGCTCTAACCCCATGACGATGAGCAGCACCATCAAAATACATTTTTCATGGTGGGCAAATCTCAATAAGGAATACATTCTCATCTGGTAGGTCATCACTTAACTCCCATTCAGTAGGTATCGGGTGATCAGCAAGAAAATCCGTCAGAATTTGTCCTTTCACAGCTTTTTGAGGCACATAAATAATCTCAAACTGTTGTAGCTAAGGATACCATCTAGCCAAACGGTCGGATAATACTGGCTTGCTCATCACATACTTTATGGGATTCGCCCTGGAAATGACCTTATACTATGTGCTTGAAAGTAATGTTTTAACTTCTGTATTGCAAAAATAAGAGCTAAATACAACTTTTTAATCGGCGAGTAGTTTAGCTCGTTAGGGGTCATTATTCTGCTTAAATAATAAAGGGCAACCTCTTTTCCTTCATTATTTTCTTGTGCAAGCAATGCCCCCACTGAGCGTTCTTGGACAGCAATATAAAGAAATAATAGCTTTCCATGAATAGGTGCAGCCAAAACAAGTACTTTCATAAGATAAGACTTAATGCTATTGAATGCATTACTGCATGCCTCATCCCATTGAAATGGCACATCCTTCTTCATCAAACGACTAAATGGTTGACACCTTCCTACCAAATTTGAGATAAATCTCCGCAGATAAGCTAATCGCCCTTGAAGACTTTTTAATTCATGAATGTCACGAGATTCAGGCATCCTTAATATGGCATCAATTTTGGCCTGATCAATCTCAATACCTCGATGGCGAACCATAAAATCAAAAAATTTCCCCGACATGACTCCAAATGCACACCTGAGAGGGTTCATTTTGAGTTAATACCTTCTCAACCGATCAAAAACTTGTCTCAAATCCTCCAAGTGATTACTTCTTTTCTTTGATTTAACGACTAAATCATCCACATAACACTCGATATTTTTATGAAGTATGTCGTCAAAGATGCTTTGCATTGCTCTTTGATATGTGGATCCAACATTTTTGAGACCAAAGGACATTACTTTATAATAATAAATACCTTTATGAGTACAAAATGCAGTGAGCTCTTCATCCTCCGGTGCCAATAGAATTTGATTATATCCAGAAGAGTTATCCATAAATGACAGAACTTCATGCCGAGTAGTTGCATCAATCAGGAGCTCGGTGATTGGTAAAGGAAAGTCATCTTTGGGACAAGCATTGTTAAGATCTCTAAAATCGACGCAGATGCGGATTTACCCATTCTTCTTTCGCACAGGCACGATACTCAAAATGCATGTGGGATATTTAACTTCACGAATAAATCCGGATTCAATAAGTTTATTGACTTCAATTTCGATTAATGGAATCAAATCGGATCTAAACCGCCGTTGTGCTTGCTTCACAGGTCGAACTCTCTTTTTAACAACCAAATGGTGGACGGCTACTTTTGGGTCTAAACCCGGCATTTCCTTATAAGTCCATGCAAAAATATCTTGATACTCCCGAAAAAGTTCAATGTATGCCTTCTCTTCGTCAAGGTTCAATAAAGCACTTATGTATATTGGACGCGGGTCCTCTGAAGTACCAAGATTGATTTCCTTTAGATCATCCACAGTGGCCTTAACACCTTCTTCCAATTCAAGTGGAGCGTCTTCAACATCTTCTTCTTCTTCAGGAGAGTCACCGTCAATTAGGGTTATATGATTGCATGAATCAATGCTCTCTTCATCATCCTCTTTTGGTCTTGTGTATACCACGGTATGCTCCCTGACCCTCAACTCAATCCCACACTTTATGAGGACATCAGAAGATTCTTCAAGGGAATGATGCTACCAAATTTATGAAGACAATTAGAAGATTCTTCAAGATTTTGCAATGACTTTGCCATTTTTCCTTTACTCTTATGAGAGTTTTGAGGCTTTTGTTTTCTTTGCTGTCTTAACCTCTTAAAAACAGATACCCGCGGAACTTTATTTTCCTTTTTGTGAAAAGTTTAAAATTTATCGGTTATTTAAGAAGACTCATCCTCCACAGCAATATATTGGCTGCTAGTTCTATTGATCTTGATGCGGATTGGTGTAGGAGAGGAATAGTCAAGATCAAATTTGAAATTTTCAACGGTATATCCTTTTTCTTTCAACATCTTTTGGGTAGGATTCAACCCATGCATCATGTCACTAGTAGATTGACGGGATGGAACATTTAACACAGCAGCTTCTTTGAGATCGTATCCAGTCTTAGCGAGAAACTTATAAGCAATGGGATCAAAACTTTCTTTGGTTCTTGACTTTGGTATGGTGTCTTGTTCGACTTCAAATTCTTTACTTAAAAGGTTAGACCTTTTAAGTGGAGGAAATGATGCCTTTTTTATATCAAGATAAATTACCGAAAGTGTCAAACCTTTTAGAGGTTCATGCTAAATTGCAGGTGACTGTCCCTGTTTTATTCTTGACTTGGGAGGGTAGCAAAAGACAACTGATTCATTGTTTGGTAATGAAACATCAGTTTCTTCATGAACTTCCTCTTTTGATTTCGAATTTATCGCTTTCTCCCCTTTTGCACTCGGAGATTTGGGGTTCTGGATTTTATCCACTGATAGAGGTTACTCAGACTTATCCTTCGCATTGTGCCTTTTGATGTAAAATTTGGCATCAGCAATATATACTCCCGCCTCAGTGAAAGGATTATCATCGGCTTTCACACTTCTTGCCACCCCATTTTGACAGTACTTGAAACATTGATGAAGGGTTGATGGTACAACTCCATTTTCATGAATCCAGGGCCTTCCCAGTAGTACATTATATGTTGTCTTAGCATCTATTACGTATAACAACGCTCTGAATGACATGTCATCAATGACTATCTCCAAATTTAGTGATCCAAGAACTCTTTGCCCTCCTTGATTAAAACCTTGAATCATCAGTTGGCTGTTGAAGAGTTCATCAACCGGGATGCCGAGCTCCTTCAAAGTCTTTAAAGGAAGAATATTGATTACAGAACCTC
Organism: Coffea arabica; assembly: GCF_036785885.1. Classification (NCBI taxonomy): domain Eukaryota; kingdom Viridiplantae; phylum Streptophyta; class Magnoliopsida; order Gentianales; family Rubiaceae; genus Coffea; species Coffea arabica. The sequence continues at coordinate 7,736,020 of NC_092330.1, read as the reverse complement.
CATCTATTAAAATTCTATTCACTTTTTACTCATTTGCATAACCGGTCACAAACAAAGGGCGGTTATGCAGTGTTGACCCAAACAACAAGTCTTCACTAGTGAAAGTGATACTTGTGACGTTCACCTCTTCATTGCCGATAGGCACACGACCCTCTTCATTGCTGGTAGGCACACGGGTTTTCTCACAAAGAGATTCGCCAGTATTATCTTTTTGTTCTTTGACATGATCTACTCGCGTTGTGTGACTTGTGACCACATCAACATCAAAGAATTCTCTTGGCATGAATTCTTTTAGAGTAATAGGAGTTCGCGACTTTTGCTTGTAGATTCGACTTCCTTGAAGATTACGACAGCTATTGTTTCTCTTTACATCCTTCTCTTTCCCCTTTCAGATTACCAAGTTTCTTGTTAAGGCCTTGTTTGCCTTACTAGATGGATGGGAATGTCACCTCCTTCTTCGCTTGACTAAAGTCCACCCTTCATCATCCATGTCGGGTTGTAATGTCTTCCCATCTTCATATGCATGTTCTTGAAGAATTAAAGGAGCACATTCTTGTTCGATTTCTAAGGGATCCAATGAACCAAATTGAATTGTTAGCAATGCAGGTACCTTGACCTTTTTAACTTCTATGGACTGCAGAAAATCAATGGACGTTTGATTCACACTTGCCTTGTCTTCTTCAAGGAGAATTTTCCCTTGTCTCGCCAACTCCATTACTTTGTCTTTGAAGACAAAGCATTTCTGAATGGGATGCCCAATCAGTCGGTGATACTTACAATAATTTGGATCATCAGTATTTCTGGCCTCATCCGGTCGCTTCATCTCAGGAAGCGTGATCAAATTTATATTTAACAGATCTTCAAACATGCCAGGGACATCAGAATCGAGGAAAGGGTATTCCTTGTCTTGCATCTCCTTGAGAGTCGATTTTCTCTTTTCTTGCTCTTGATGCGCATTGATTGTCGCGCCCCATTTTTTATGAGAAAAATGGCTTTTGATTCAATTTTTTTGATTGAAAATGAATTTTTTGATTTAAAAAGAAGATGAAAAACATGGGTCTAAATGGGACTTGAAAATGCGATGATTTGACCCAAAATATAGTTTAAAAAGGATTTTTTGAATGAAAAATGGAGTCGCCACTTGGTATAGAGTTAAGGTGTACCAAGTCACCTAAAAATGAATTTTTAAAAAAAAAAAGTAGAAAACCCTTTTTAAACGACTCCAAATCTACGAAAATCAGAGAAAAAGATTCGGGAGTCACATTTGAAGAAAGGGAAGGCAAGGATAAGAATCCAAGGGCACCCTTTCAACCTAACCAAGGCTAGTTGCGCGATTTAGTCAAAGATTTTCTTATTTTAATCTAAAAATTTATCACATTTGAATGTACTATATGAATGCAAACCCTAAACCTAAGAGGGTATCGAGGGGTCGAAGTTTCTCTTCAAAGCTCAATTGGTGCCAATCACATTAATTGTGATGCCCAATATGGACTCTTTGGAGAGGTCACGAATAATGCAAAAAATGTGAGACTCTAAGAAAAGAAAAGGAAAATAATTATACAAATATACGTGGGCTAAAGGAATGCATCATGTCGGGTACGGGGGACTAATGTTCGTGACTCAATTTTCCCTTTAATAGAGGGAATACGAGCGTGCTAAGGCTAGAAAAGCCAAACTCGTCCATATCCCATACTTAAGGGGTCTTTCCCTATCTAATCAAGCAAATGCACTACCCTAATTCTATTTCTTAAATGAAATGCAAGTCTAATGTTATGTTTCCATACAAAGGGGTAAGGAATATACATATAAGGGAAAATATGAGGGAAGGAATATATGTATAAGGAAGGATGTCATGCAAAAAATGATAAAAGACCCTAAAAAGTGCATGAGATGAAATGTTTATTCACACAATCATGCTCTAACGCTCGAAGGGTTCCTAAGGGTCTAGCATTGGACTAACCCATATCTATGAATTCCTATTAGCATTGGACTAGTGGAAAATCGGAACAATGAGCCACAACTAGCGTTGGACTAGTGTGGATTCGGGAAAGGGGGCCACAACTAGCGTTGGACTAGTGTGGTGACGTCATACATTCATTGTAATTAAATAGATCATGTAAAGCATAATAAAGCAAATAAACACATAAAATCACATATAGCACATAACATATAAGCATGGTATCTAGATGCAAGGCCCTAAGAAAGCAAGTAACACGTAGCACATAAGCATGCCAGCACACAAGGCAAATAAAGCAAATAAAACTCTAACTATTACATACGGGGGGCCCTACTACAATCTAAGAGGGGAAACGGAATAAAATAAATAAAATAATAACCTAGCCATTACAACTTTGGCATTCAAGTGCCTTTCAAATGATTAAAATTGAACTAAAAATAAATATACAAACTAAAGCCATCAAAGAAAATAAATGAAATAAATAAATAAATAATAATAATAACATTTAAGAGGCATGCAATTAAACACGTAAAATCACATAGTGCACGTAGGGTCAAATAAAGTAAGAAATAGGGATAGAGTGTACCTCCCTGGAGATGGGGCCCTAATGGAGTGAAATCACTTATTTACCCTCCAAAATAATAAAAGAGTCAAGGCAGCGCTTTAATTGAGAAAAATAAAGAAAATATACAAACACGGGCTCAATTGATCATAAAGCCCTTAAAATTATGAATTAAATGCAGTTTAAATAAAGTATGATGGCTAGTTGAAGCAAACAAGCAATAGAGTTGCGAAATTAAAACTGCCTAGGACTAAATCGCAAATATCTGAAGAAGTTTAGGGCCTAATCAGAGTTGTATGAAAATGTAGAGGTCAAATTGCAATTTTTCAGATTTGTTCATGCATGCATGCAAAAGCTTTCGGTCAAAGCTGGAATTTCCTTTGCTTATGCGAGTTTCTACTACAACTTTACAGTTAGTGAACAACCCGGAGAGATGGCAATCATCATTGACACAAGGTTAAATGTGCCAACAAAGTGATGAAACCCAATTTGTGAACTATTGAGGGAATCAAGACATGAGAGCTAACGCAGCTTCATGCAAAAAGAACATGAGGAAAGTTCCTGCAATTTGGAAAAATGTAGCCTGCTGCAATTTGTTTTGAAGCTCATGTTCCAGACGATTTTGATCACACCATTTCATCCAAACACCCAAACTTTGAGCTAAGTCGCAAACCAAATAACCTCGTCATCCAACAAACAAAAAAAAAAACTTTGAAGAAAATTATGCAAAATCTTAGGAAACTTTCATGCAAAATTTACGGATGAAACTGTTGCAACATTTAGAATCTAAATTGTGTAAAGTAGATCCTTGACATCCAATATCCTTTTAACATGAGATCTAAATCACCTATCTCAACAAGATGAGATGAGAATGTGAACTAACATCCAGCCAAAAAAAAAAAAAAAAAAGGGAAAAAAACAATTCAACCAAATGATATAAAAATTTCTGAATTACTTCGACCCAAAACCAAATCATGAAACGAATGAGAGAATGGAACACAAGACTTGCGGCTCAAAAAACTGATAGACTTTATACGTGAGTTCCCCATCAAAAGATTCAAAACACAACTTTAAGTATAACCAAAGAAATGCACGGAAAGCTGTAGAAAGAACAGGGAAGCTTCAAAACTTCGGGTTCTTTTCGAAATTCTGATCAAGGACAAAAAAGATTCTAACACAACCAGCATACTCACACCCACATATTGAACTCAAAGTGAGAGGAACGGGAGAGGCTGCACATTCAGAAAGAAACTACACCTAGAGCTACTGTCAATGAGCACACAACTTCAGCTAAGGTTTCAAAATGCAGCAAAAACATTATTAACCTTTGCCGGAAAAAATCAAACCAAACCTTCAATGAAACTTGCTAAACGCAGACCACGAAAACAAAAATACTAGGACAAGAACATGCGAGTCTGGTCTGATTGACAACAAAAGAAAGAAGGAAAAGAGAATAAAAAAAAATTGTGCAGCAAGTTCGCACCTTCTGCTGCTAATTTTGCAGCTTATTTCACATGGACAACTATTCAAATGAAAACCTATCCATCAAACTCACACAAATTCCCCAAGTTCTTATCCCCAAAAATCCAAGCGTGGTAGTCTACCTCTAGCTACCCCAACAGAAATGATCCGGAATTCATAAAGCAGCAGGAGACACTAGAGATTACGTGCATCAGGAAGACAATACAGACATCAATAGCTTCAAGATGCAATTGAATGTAAAAATGCAGCAGGGGCATGAAGACATTCGCGGTAACATGCCTACAGTACTCTATCATGGCAACCGAACATCAAAGAAAGCACATACTTCAAACAACCAACAACTCCAGTATGAACCAAGCATGATCTCCACTTTTCACCATAAAACCTTAGATGTTAACACATGAAAATCCGAAGGAAAACTATGCAACTTTAGCAAATTTCTGAAGCTTATCTGATGCTTTGCCGTTTAGCCAACTCATGCGACAGCAACAAATTTTAACAGCAAAGCAACAAGGATTCAACCTCCAAGTTTGTCATCAAGAAAAGAGAATCTGAACTGGGGAAAGCTTACCCAGATTTGTTCATGTCATTCTTACAAATTTCTGAGTCTTTATCTAGCCCGCGGTATGTCAGGTTCAACAAACAACTTGGAGCAGAAAACTTTCCAAACAACATTAAACACCAGATTTCATTTTTCTCAGGACAAATTTAAACAACAAATTTTATAATGGAAAAAACAAACCCACTGGCTGCTATAGCGAACAAAAACAGCAAAGAAAGACTCGGGTAACAAAAAACAGCCATGAATATTAGTGCAAGCTTTCGAATGGAATGGGATTTAAAGTTACCAAGGAGTGAAAATGACGTGACTGTAATATCAGCCCTAGCATATTACCATTCTTAAACCATCAAAAATCAAATTTTTCAGAGCATCAGATGTCAACAAAGAGAAAACCTACGGACTACATCCATTTCATTTTTGAGGAAGGAAAACGCAAAGCTGATGGCTTTTAAGTTCTCAACCGCACCAGTTAAAAAACACACGCAGCTACTTACAATCAGAAAAATGAAATCTTTAATGAACATGAGACGTAAAGCGAAGGAAAATGAACAATGAAACAGCAAACTTCACTAGCAAAGTCACGAAATACATGCTTTGAAGGCTTCAAGGGTCTGCGTTTGAAGAGATTCTGGAATTTAAAAAAGGACACTACTTACAATAATGGTGTTTTCTTTCGGTGAAGATGATGATGGTCAGGGGGGCTAGCAGCTCCGATGGATCATTTGCTGAATCTTCTTCCTCAACTGCCACAGATTCTTACCTCTTGCTTCATCCCTTCCTACTCTTTCTCACGCTATTTTTCTTTCCTCTCCTAGCGGTCGTTAGCCTCCCTCAGCTCTTTCTTCAGTTCTTCACTCCGCCACAACTCCAGCTCTCTAGTTTCTTTCTTACCTCCGCAAACCTTAGCCGTCAATCCTATTCCTTGTTCTCCCTCTCTAACCCTAGCCTTTTCTCACAGCCGACCTGCCCCCCTTTTAACCCTCTCTATTCTCTTAGCTTTTATATGCACCGAATATCCCTAGAACCTAGCATCAATGGTGCTGCTGAATTCATTTTTCCAGGGTGAAGTGTAAACCATCGGATGAACTTTGGTACCATGATCCTCTTAATGTAGGGTTAAAAGCCAAGTGGCTTGACACAAAAATGATCAAACGGCGCCAAATGATACGAAACTAAGAGAATCGCATCTGCTTTGCTTCTGCTGGTGTATTTACAAACATAGAAATAGCGCGCGTGCATGGCACGCGCGCGTGACCCTTTTCTTCTTTTTTTTTTCTTTTTTTTCTTCTTCTTTCCTTTTTTTTTATCAATAATAAATAATAAGGAAATGATTTTCTTAGCAACAAATCAAAATAAACAAAAGCAACAAAAGTCAACTAAAATGCCAAAAATAATTCTTGAACTTGATTGACGATTTCTTTTTCTTTTTCTTTTTTTTTCTTTTTTTTCTTAAATTAGGTAAACAAACATCCAAAATTTTCTAAACTGAATCTAGAAGAATTAAAACATATTTTTGTGGAGATTTTTTTCAATAAATTCTATGCCAAAAATGTCTTAAAAAAATAAAAAATAAAAATAAATAATAATTAACATTTAACCAATAAAAAAATAAAAAATAAAAAATAAAAACTAAATTTAAAAATTTGGTGTCTACAGTTTGCCCCTCTTTGTCTGAGTTTCGAAGAAACTCGAGACAAAGACGTAGACAGCAAATACTTTCCTGCGTTATTTGGCTGTAAGCTACTCGAACGACTTACGTTCTTGAAATGAGGACTGATTCCTTTAATAAAAAAAATCTTAAAATGAGACTGACCCAGACGAGAAATTTAAAACATGGGACTGGTCCGAACAAGAAATTAATCCTGGGACTGACCCGAACAAAATTTTAAATTATGGGACTGATCCGAACAGGAAATGAAGTGCTCACTAGTGGGACTGACCCATGTTTAGTGGCAAAGAAAATAAAATGCACGCTAGTGGAACTGACCCATGTTTAGCGGCAATGAAAATAAAATGCACACAAGTGGGACTGACCCATGTTTAGTGGCAAGGAAAATGAAATGCACGCTAGTGGGACTGACCCATGTTTAGCGGCAATGAAAATAAAATGCACACTAGTGGGACTGACCCATGTTTAGTGGCAATGAAAATAAAAACGAAAGTAAAATGCACACCAGTGGGACTAACCCATGTTTAGTGGCAATAAAGATGAAATGCACGCTAGTGGGACTAACCCATGTTTAGCGGCAATGAAAATGAAATGCACGCTAGTGGGACTGACCCATGTTTAGCGGCAAAGAAAATGAAATGCCTTGACAATCGGTCAGTGGTATAAAACCCAGTCCTGCCGAGATTGGCGGGATGAAACCCGGTCCCAACGTGATATAAACGGTCAGCGGGATAAAACCCGATCCTGCCGAGGCTGGCGGGATGAAACCTAGTCCCAACGTGATATAAACGGTCAGCGAGATTAAACCCGATCCTGCCGAGATTGGCGGGATGAAACCCGATCCCAACGTGATATAAACGGTCAGCGGGATAAAACCCGGTCCTGCCGAGCCTGGCGGGATGAAACCCGATCCCAACGTGATATAAACGGTCAGCAGGATAAAACCCGGTCCTGCCGAGACTGGCGGGATGAAACCCGGTCCCAACGTGATATAAACGGTCAACGGGATTAAACCCGGCCCTGCCTAGATTGGCGGGATGAAACCCGGTCCCAACATTCATTGGTCAGCAGGATAAAACCCGGTTCTGTCGCGATTGGCGGGATGAAACCCGGTCCCAACGTGATATAAACGGTCAGCGGGATTAAATCCGGTCCTGCCGAGATTGGCAGGATGAAACCCGGTCCCAACATTCATTTGTCAGCGGGATAAAACCCGGTCCTGCCGAGGTTAATCAAAAATTAAATGTGATTGTCAAGATGTGGATAGAAGGGTGAGCGCCAGACGTTGAAATTTTGCCAAAAAAGAAATTGAATTTAGTTTTCCAAGAAACAAAAATTTAAACTTGATTTGATTTTTTTTTTTTTTTTTCAAATTTTTTATATTCGGGAGAATCTTTTCAAAAAATGATTTGCCCCAATTTCAATTATTGTGTCACCGATCTTTCGATCTGCTTTATGGTATTATTGTTTTTCCTCAAAACTTTGATTCAGTCCCTTTTCTCAGCTCAAACCATGAATATTCAATTCTTGGACGACATCTCACAGTTCAAAATTTGCCCCAGTTTCGTTATTTGAAACGAACATGGACCTGTAAAGAAATAAACAAATAATGCCACCACCATCCGATCAATTCCTCCTTCAAGAAACGTGTAAACATGAGTACTTTGATATTTTCCCCTTGATATTTCGAAAACTCAACTTTGCTATGTGATCTAATCAAATTCCATTGACTTCCAATGCTACTAAGGCCCTTGGTATCCAGGGATTTTCAATAAATCAGGAGGATTGCCATCTGATGAACCCAAAGAGATAAATAAGACCATGAAACTCATGAAAGAATATTCTATTTACACAACACAATGATGAAAATTTCTGTAACATGAAAACAATCATTTATTTTTATTGAAAGAAAATTAATTTTAAAGAGATGAATCTATAAATTCGACAATTTACGTTTGAGAAACCAAAGTATTCCGACTTCAAACAAAATGCCACACTTGACCCTTTAGATATCATCCGCCCGGAGTTCAATATCGGGAACAGACAAACCACAATGCGAGGAGGAATCCCAAATGAACCGAATCACCAGGTTTCTAATTCCAACCTCACTTTTCCTCATGAAACTCTACTTTAGCGCCCTTTCAGGTTTTCACTAAGGCTACTCCCACTTTTTTTTTTGTTTTTTTTTTTTTTTGCTTTCCTCGTTTTCATTCTTTTTGTTTTTCTTTTCTTTTCTTCTTTTCTTTTTTTCCTTTTCTTTTCAAAGGTGCCCTTTTCGGATTTTCACCTGATGAACAAATCTTGCCAATAGCTTTTATCAACTCAAAAAATGTGTTCTAAGAAATAATGGCATCAGTGCGACAACCCTTCCCTTACAAAATGAGTGAAGGCGTATTGACATCATTTGCCATGTGACTTAGAAAATTTCCTTAAAAGAGGTGATGCGAAGAACGGAAGCCAGGACTTTTTGGCTTTTGTAATGGGGTCTGGTGAGGTGTTAAGAAAAAGGTCAAGACTTGAAGGCGGATTTCTGAAAGTGGTTTAAATGACCTGAAATCGCATTGTTGCATCAACCCTATTTTAGGGTAAAACGAAAACTTGCCCCAATCTATTTTCAACTGAGATTCTTTGTTCTTTCATTTTCCTTCCTTTCTGTCATTCCATTCATCTTTTGAAATATTCACAATTTGCCCCAATTTATTTTTAATTGAGGTATTCTTTTATTCATTTCCTTTTCTTTCGGCTTTTCTTCGAATATTGAATTTGCCCTAGTATGGGGTTTTTATTTTCTTTTTCAAAACTACATTTGCCTCAGTGTGGGGTTTGCGATCTTCAGGGGTTGCCAAATGAAATAATTTATTCTGAAGGCTCAAAAGGGATAACTAAGGATAAAATGTCTCAATGGGAAAGGAAAAAGGCCTGACTTTCATTCCATTCTTTGCATTAACCCTTGAAAGGAAACTTTCATTTATCATATGAAGAATTTCTTACACATATCCGAATTGATCGGTTGAGGGAAAATTTGTCCACTCCCCTTCTGCGAGAACTAGTACTCTGCCATGCAACACCTTCTTGATAATAAAAGAACCTTGCCCATTTGCGGTGAACTCTTCTTTTGGCTTTATCTCATACCGATAAAAGCTACCTCAATGCTTTATTTCTTTGGGCCATTCTCTTTTGATAGCACTGACAATGACAAATGGCATTCAGATGCTTCTTATCAAGTGACCACTGAAATCGTGATCCCACTTCAGCTTGAGTTTCTCTTTATACCATTTGTGTTCCTTTGAAACATTCTCTGATGTCTCTTCGCTATTCCCCTCATTTTGAAATCCAAATTCACCTTCATGAAATATCAAATTTCGGAACAGTGATATCCAAAGAGTCAAGGATTTTATTCTTGACCATCTGAAAAGAATGGGTAAGTAATACAGTATATGTAAAAACTGTATATTTTAATTTTCAAAGGAAGGACAAAACGTCATAATACGTTATTTAACAAAGGACACGCTATTTAACATAATATTTGTATTGAAAAGACATTGGAGTTAAAACTATTTACAAAACGAAAATGCAAAAGATGAACAATGCAAATGATTTCTCCCATAATTCATAATCAAAGGCAATCCCCTAGATTTACCAAAATTCCCTTCGGGAGGGAATGTGATTTGCAATCCAATTTTAGATAGCTTTTTCGAGCACAAAAGGCTTCTGGATTACTCCATTCTCCCTCACAGTGTATTTGACAGACTTTTCAAACTCTTCATCAGTGGTAATAGTCCCTACAGTATCTCTGTGCGCAGGAAAAGGGTTTTTGCTAACACTTGGTCCTTGTTCTTCTCTCCCTCTCAAAATTATGTCCCCGGCCTCAATTATGTCTTGGATTTTATGTTTAAGTACCCAACAATTGGTAGTAGAATGTCCAGGAGCTCCAGAATGATAGGCACAAAAAGATTGAGGATCATAACCAGGGGGAACTCCTTTAGTATAGACTTTAGGAGGTATTGTACCAATTTTTCCCGCGGCCTTGAGCTGCTCATATAGTTGATCAAGGGGCCGACTTAGATTGGTAAAAGTTCTATATCGGGCTGGGTCTTGGGTGCCAGCGGTTTGTTGATAGTTGTAGTTCTGGTTGACGGGTAAAGTGGGTCTTGGATGATAAGGAGGGCGAGGTCTAGTTAGAAAGTTATGTGGAGAAATATGAAATGGTGTAGTGGGTGTGTTTGGGTAATTTGATCGGGGTCGAGGGTGGTTAATGGTGGCATGATAAACAGGTTGAAGGTGTGATTGGTATGGGTAATGGGGTGAGTAGGTGGGGTATTGTTGGGATCTAGGTCGGAAAGAAGGGCCTCGATTCGAGACAAACGAAGCTTCCTCTTCTCCCTTTTTGAACGGGGATTTCTTGTTATTGCTGCCTTGACTTTGCATCGCTTCCAATTGCGATTTCAGAGCCGACACGTTAACAATCTTTCCTGCCCTCATAAACTCATCATATTCTTCCAATTTATTGACAATCTCGGCAAAGGAACACCCAGTCATTCGAAAAATTTCCTCGAAATAGGGCGGGTCATGAGATTTGATAAACGTACGAACAATCTCATCTTCAGTCATGGGAGGCTCCACCTTGGCGGCCAATTTCCTCCATCTCTTCGCATATGTCTTGTGGTCCTCCGATGGTTTCCTCTTAGTCCCTTCCAATGTGGTCCTTGTTGGAGCGAGCTCGCAATTGTATTCATACTGCCTCACAAAAGCGGTTGATAAATCCATCCAAAACCTCATATCCTCAGGCTTCAAATTTGAATACCAATCCAACGCGTCGCCTTCTAGACTCTCGGGAAATAAATGCCTAGGCAGGTTCTCATTATATGTTGGTCTCCCTAATTTGTTTGCAAACATCTGAAGGTGGGTCTTGGGATTGCCAGTTCCATCGTACTTGGTAAATTTGGGTGCTTTAAAACCCACCGGTAATTGCATATCTGGAAACAAGCACAGCTCGTTGTAGTCCAGACCTCCCTGCTGGTTCAAACCTTGACTTTTCCTTATAAACTCCTCAAACTGATCCAATCTCTTTAGCAAATTTTTATCCACCGGTGCGGCTGACTCCCCAACTTCAGCCTTCCCTTGGGCGGCGGTATCTAAGGTGAATGGCTCAGCAGTGGAGTAATAATGCGGTCCCTGAGGTTCGAATGGCATGCTCATAGTAATAGGTGGATAATTCCGGGGAATTTGGGCATGAGGAGGGTTAATTTGAACGTTAGGTGCATAAGTAGGTGGTGGGCCATGAGTGGGATAGGTAAAGGCTTCTTCAAGTGGATTTATGACATGTGAAGTAACAGGAGCTTGAGTATAAGGTAAGAGTATTGGTTCAGGTCCAGATTGGCCAGGGGGTAAGGGTTCATGTTGTTCACTACTAGCACCACCAGCGACCAATTGATCGATCACGCGCTGTTGTGCTATCATTTCGATGCTTAGCTCATTAAATCTGTTTAGAACTTCACTCAGTTGAGCTCCCAAATTTGCCAAGTCAGTCGGTGACGTGGTTGCGGGCCTGTCAGATGATTCTGGATGGGTACTCATGTTTACACTATCTCGTGAAACTCGGTTACGTGATCGGGTGATAATGGGGCTTCTTCGGGTAGCTATATTTGTAATTACTACCTGAGAATGTAGGAAAACCCTTATTAGATGCCCTTCTTGATTGACTGTTGTCAAAAAGAAAAGAAAAAAAAAAGAAAAAGACAGGAGTTAGTAAAAATTAAAGTAATTCGGATGCATGTCCTATTGGAGGACCCTTTTAATGCCAAGGGTAAGTCTAGCATGAAAATGCAATCCTCTGGGGTAGGCATTATACTATACCTGATGAATCCAATTCACTGATTGATTTTAGCATGAAAAATAATTTGAAAAAATTTGGCCAATTGGAGTGAAAAGAGACATTTGCCCTAAAAATGAGGACGAAGTCCGAATGGATTGCTTGCTTTGTTCAACACATAAAATGATGTGTAAAAGAGCCTGCTCTTGAAGGGATTGCAATGTCTCAACAAATTTATTCAGTGAACCTTAGACTTAAACCCTAAAAAGGAATAAACGGGTCAAGAGGATCGGATGAAATTGATGATTTATTCAAAATTGACTAGATTACCTTAAAAAAGGTAAAATGGTCAAATGCATGAAACTTGATTACTTATTCAAAATTGAATGGATAACCCTAAAAATGAATTAAACTAATCAAATGAATTGAATGAAATCAATTGAGCAAACAGATCGAGTGAAATGATGATTTATTCAAAATCGACCGAATTGCCCTAAAAATAGGTAAATTGGTCAAATGGATCGGACGAAATTTATGATTTATTCAAAAATCGATATGATTGTCCTAAGAATGGGTAAACTAATCGAATGAATTGAATGAAATTGGTGATCTATTCAAAATCAACTAGATTACCCTAAAATGGGTAAACTTGTCAAATGAATTCAAAATCGACTAGGTTGCTCTAAAAATGAACAAATTGATAAAATGGAGTGGATGAAATTGATGAATAAAATGATCCAGTGGATTGAATGGAATTGACAGTTTATTTAAAAATCAATCTATCCACTGGTAGTTTCAAAAATTTATTGCGATGCATTAATCTATGAGCCTTCTAAAATCAAATTTTGGCCTCAATTTATTTATCGTCTCAATAGTGAGGAATTATTTGTGAATTTCTTCAAATTAATGTCCTTTTACGCAAGGGATTTTTACCAATTTTGATAAAATGGCCAAAAAGTGATTATTAGACGCTCATATTCCAAATATTGCTCTATGAAAATGATCGGATCCTACCTTACCTTGTGCACTACCCCTTTGGATGGTACAAAATGTAACGTGCAAGTCTCCTTGGATTAAGTATCCAAAACACAAGGTGGCTTATTCTTAACACGGGATCCCCTAAATGGCATTCCCTTTCTAGGGTTTATGCATGATGCCATTTTATCAAAGCGAGTAAACATGCAATACACAAATGAAACGTGACCCAAAGGAACCCCTTTTTGTATGCCGGGGTGAGCCTAAAATGAAGTATATTCATGCGAAACATTGAATTTAAACGTGTCACATCAAATAGGGTAGACTCCTAGAGAGTACCATGCCAGGACTCTTATTTTCTAGGGCTTATGAATGCAATTGGAGACAAAAATCAAGAAAAGTTAGTTCAATCAGATAAATACACATAACACACTGTAGCAAAGCAATAAGAAGATAAAGCAACAAAAGGAAAAGAGGGGTTGGATCTCTCCCCTCGTGAATAGTGTCCCTAATAGGGTAAGGCAGACTCTACCCTAGGTAAATTACCATGGATGCATGAGGTATTGGTTCGCTAATGCATCTAGACTCGATAGGTCATAGGTCCCCGAGCCTTCAGACTTGGAAACCAAGGGTCATCAATCCCAAGGTTCTTTGTCGGTGGCTCGAGCGATTCCCCAAACACCGCTACGCACACATCGTGTCACGGCTACGTGTTTGAGTGAATCTATCAAAAATCCTCAACCTTCGACTAAAAGCTAAAGGCTATCTACCCACAGCTTAAAGCGGAAGATTGAGTGACCTATCGGATCATGCTACACACACATCGTGTCGTGATCACACGTCCAAGTGGGTCGCCTAATCCTAATAGGGTGGAGTGGCGTGACAAGCCACTAAAAGAAAAATAAAGGAGGGATACATAATAAAGCGTATGCATGTATGCTAGTGCTCGTTTGGAGGGGAGAGATCGAGAACCAACGCGAGGTTCTAAGGAAATATCCCCCCACCCAAATGCAATGCAAAGCGCGAGATCACATCACATAAATAAACCATCCATCCATCAAATCATACGCAAATAGGTGATGGAGTGAGTTGATACGCGCGAAATGCAAAATCCTAAAAAAAGAAAAATGCATCCCTAAACACCCAAATGTGATATATGAAAAGGTTGAAAGAAGAAAAAGGTTGACTAAATCAAATTTGCTCGGACTCTCAAATATCCCCAGTGGAGTCGCCAACTGTCGCGTCCCATTTTTTATGAGAAAAATAAAAGACGAGTTTAGAAAAATGGCTTTTGATTCAATTTTTTTGATTGAAAATGAATTTTTTGATTTAAAAAGAAGATGAAAAACATGGGTCTAAATGGGACTTGAAAATGCGATGATTTGACCCAAAATATAGTTTAAAAAGGGTTTTTTGAATGAAAAATGGAGTCGCCACTTGGTATAGAGTTAAGGTGTACCAAGTCACCTAAAAATAAATTTTTAAAGAAAAAAAATAGAAAACCCTTTTTAAACGACTCCAAGTCTACGAAAATCAGAGAAAAAGATTCGGAAGTCACATTTGAAGAAAGGGAAGGCAAGGATAAGAATCCAAGGGCACCCTTTCAACCTAGCCAAGGCTAGTTGCGCGATTTAGTCAAAAATTTTCTTATTTTAATCTAAAAATTTATCACATTTGAATGTACTATATGAATGCAAACCCTAGATCTAAGAGGGTATCGAGGGGTCGAAGTTTCTCTTCAAAGCTCAATTGGTGCCAATCACATTAATTGTGATGCCCAATATGGACTCTTTGGAGAGGTCACGAATAATGCAAAAAAATGTGAGACTCTAAGAAAAGAAAAGGAAAATAATTATACAAATATACGTGGCCTAAAGGAATGTATCATGTCGGGTACGGGGGACTAATGTTCGTGACTTAATTTTTCCTTTAATAGAGGGAATACGAGCGTGCTAAGGTTAGAAAAGCCAAACTCGTCCATATCCCATACTTAAGGGGTCATTCCCTATCTAATCAAGCAAATGCACTACCCTAATTCTATTTCTTAAATGAAATGCAAGTCTAATGTTATGTTTCCATACAAAGGGGTAAGGAATATACATATAAGGAAAAATATGGGGGAAGGAATATATGTATAAGGAGGGATGTCATGCAAAAAATGATAAAAGACCCTAAAAAGTGCATGAGATGAAATGTTTATTCACACAATCATGCTCTAACGCTCGAAGGGTTCCTAAGGGTCTAGCATTGGACTAACCCATATCTATGAATTCCTACTAGCATTGGACTAGTGGAAAATCGGAATAATGAGCCACAACTAGCGTTGGACTAGTGTGGATTCGGGAAAGGGGGCCACAACTAGCGTTGGACTAGTGTGGTGACGTCATACATTCATTGTAATTAAATAGATCATGTAAAGCATAATAAAGCAAATAAACACATAAAATCACATATAGCACATAACATATAAGCATGGTATCTAGATACAAGACCCTAAGAAAGCAAGTAACACGTAGCACATAAGCATGCCAGCCCACAAGGCAAATAAAGCAAATAAAACTCTAACTATTACATACGGGGGGCCCTACTACAATCTAAGAGGGGAAACGGAATAAAATAAATAAAATAATAACCTAGCCATTACAACTTTGGCATTCAAGTGCCTTTCAAATGATTAAAATTGAACTAAAAATAAATATACAAACTAAAGCCAACAAAGAAAATAAATGAAATAAATAAATAAATAATAATAATAACATTTAAGAGGCATGCAATTAAACACGTAAAATCACATAGTGCACGTAGGGTCAAATAAAGTAAGAAATAGGGATAGAGTGTACCTCCCTGGAGATGGGGCCCTAATGGAGTGAAATCACTTATTTACCCTCCAAAATAATAAAAGAGTCAAGGCAGCGCTTTAATTGAGAAAAATAAAGAAAATATACAAACACGGGCTCAATTGATCATAAAGCCCTTAAAATTATGAATTAAATGCAGTTTAAATAAAGTATGATGGCTAGTTGAAGCAAACAAGCAATGGAGTTGTGAAATTAAAACTGCCTAGGACTAAATCGCAAATATCAGAAGAAGTTTAGGGCCTAATCAGAGTTGTATGAAAATGTAGAGGTCAAATTGCAATTTTTCAGATTTGTTCATGCATGCATGCAAAAGCTTTCAGTCAAAGCTGGAATTTCCTTTGCTTATGCGAGTTTCTGCTACAACTTTACAGTTAGTGAACAACCCGGAGAGATGGCAATCATCATTGACACAAGGTTAAATGTGCCAACAAAGTGATGAAACCCAATTTGTGAACTATTGAGGGAATCAAGACATGAGAGCTAACGCAGCTTCATGCAAAAATAACATGAGGAAAGTTCCTGCAATTTGGAAAAATGTAGCCTGCTGCAATTTGTTTTCAAGCTCATGTTCCAGACGATTTTGATCAAACCATTTCATCCAAACACCCAAACTTTGAGCTAAGCCTCAAACCAAATAACCTCGTCATCCAACAAACAAACAAAAAAAACTTTGAAGAAAATTATGCAAAATCTTAGGAAACTTTCATGCAAAATTTACGGATGAAACTGCTGCAACATTTAGAATCTAAATTGTGCAAAGTAGATCCTTGACATCCAATATCCTTTTAACATGAGATCTAAATCACCTATCTCAACAAGATGAGATGAGAATGTGAACTAACATCCAGCCAAAAAAAAAAAAGGGAAAAAAACAATTCAACCAAATGATATAAAAATTTCTGAATTACTTCGACCCAAAACCAAATCATGAAACGAATGAGAGAATGGAACACAAGACTTGCGGCTCCAAAAACCGATAGACTTTATACGTGAGTTCCCCATCAAAAGATTCAAAACACAACTTTAAGTATAACCAAAGAAATGCACGGAAAGCTGTAGAAAGAGCAGGGAAGCTTCAAAACTTCAGGTTCTTTTCGAAATTCTGATGAAGGACAAAAAAGATTCTAACACAAGCAGCATACTCACACCCACATATTGAACTCAAAGTGAGAGGAGCGGGAGAGGCTGCACATTCAGAAAGAAACTACACCTAGAGCTACTGTCAATGAGCACACAACTTCAGCTAAGGTTTCAAAATGCAGCAAAAACATTATTAACCTTTGCCGGAAAAAATCAAACCAAACCTTCAATGAAACCTGCTAAACGCAGACCACGAAAACAAAAATACTAGGACAAGAACATGCGAGTCTGGCCTGATTGACAACAAAAGAAAGAAGGAAAAGAGAATAAAAAAAATTGTGCAGCAAGTTCGCACCTTCTGCTGCTAATTTTGCAGCTTATTTCACTTGGACAACTATTCAAATGAAAACCTATCCATCAAACTCACACAAATTCCCCACGTTCTTATCCCCAAAAATCCAAGCGTGGTAGTCTACCTCTAGCTACCCCAACAGAAATGATCCAGAATTCATAAAGCAGCAGGAGACACTAGAGATTACGTGCATCAGGAAGACAATACAGACATCAGTAGCTTCAAGATGCAATTGAATGTAAAAATGCAGCAGGGGCATGAAGACATTCGCGGTAACATGCCTACAGTACTCTATCATGGCAACCGAACATCAAAGAAAGCACATACTTCAAACAACCAACAACTCCAGTATGAACCAAGCATGTTCTCCACTTTTCACCATAAAACCTTAGATGTTAACACATGAAAATTTGAAGGAAAACTATGCAACTTTAGCAAATTTCTGAAGCTTATCTGATGCTTTGCCGTTTAGCCAACTCATGCGACAGCAACAAATTTTAACAGCAAAGCAACAAGGATTCAACCTCCAAGTTTGTCATCAAGAAAAGAAAATCTGAACTGGGGAAAGCTTACGTAGATTTATTCATGTCATTCTTACAAATTTCTGAGTCTTTATCTAGCCCGCGGTATATCAGGTTCAACAAACAACTTGGAGCAGAAAACTTTCCAAACAACATTAAACACCAGATTTCATTTTTCTCAGGACAAATTTAAACAACAAATTTTATAATGGAAAAAACAAACCCACTGGCTGCTATAGCGAACAAAAACATCAAAGAAAGACTCGGGTAACAAAAAACAGCCATGAATATTAGTGCAATCTTTCGAATGGAATGGGATTTAAAGCTACCAAGGAGCGAAAATGACGTGACTGTAATATCAGCCCTAGCATATTACCATTCTTAAACCATCAAAAATCAATTTTTTCAGAGCATCAGATGTCACCAAAGAGAAAACCTACGGACTACATCCATTTCATTTTGGAGGAAGGAAAACGCAAAGCTGATGGCTTTTAAGTTCTCAACCGCACCAGTTCAAAAACACACGCAGCTACTTACAATCAGAAAAATGAAATCTTTAATGAACATGAGACGTAAAGCGAAGGAAAATGAACAATGAAACAGCAAACTTCACTAGCAAAGTCACGAAATACATGCTTTGAAGGCTTCAAGGGTCTGCGTTTGAAGAGATTCTGGAATTTAAAAAAGGACACTACTTACAATAATGGTGTTTTCTTTCGGTGAAGATGATGATGGTCAGGAGGGCTAGCAGCTCCGATGGATCATTTGCAGAATCTTCTTCCTCAACTGCCACAGTTTCTTACCTCTTGCTTCATCCCTTCCTACTCTTTCTCACGCTATTTTTCTTTCCTCTCCTAGCGGTCGTTAGCCTCACTCAGCTCTTTCTTCAGTTCTTCACTCCGCCGCAACTCCAGCTCTCTAGTTTCTTTCTTACCTCCTCAAACCTCAGCCGTCAATCCTATTCCTTGTTCTCCCTCTCTAACCCTAGCCTTTTCTCACAGCCGACCTGCCCCCCTTTTAACCCTCTCTATTCTCTTAGCTTTTATATGCACCGAATATCCCTAGAACCTAGCATCAATGGTGCTGCTGAATTCATTTTTCCAGGGTGAAGTGTAAACCATCAGATGAACTTTGGTACCATGATCCTCTTAATGTAGGGTTAAAAGCCAAGTGGCTTGACACAAAAATGATCAAACGGAGCCAAATGATACGAAACTAAGAGAATCGCACCTGCTTTGCTTCTGCTGGTGTATTTGCAAACATAGAAATAGCACGCGTGCCATGACCCTTTTCTTCTTTTTTTTTTCTTTTGTTTTCTTCTTCTTTCCTTTTTTTTTATCAATAATAAATAATAAGGAAATGATTTTCTTAGCAACAAATCAAAATAAACAAAAGCAACAAAAGTCAACTAAAATGCCAAAAATAATTCTTGAACTTGATTGATGATTTTTTTTTCTTTTTCTTTTTCTTTTTCTTAAATTAGGTAAACAAACATCCAAAATTTTCTAAACTGAATCTAGAAGAATTAAAACATATTTTTGTGGAGATTTTTTTCAATAAATTCTATGCCAAAAATGTCTTAAAAAAATAAAAAGTAAAAATGAATAATAATTAACATTTAACCAATAAAAAAATAAAAAATAAAAATAAATAAAACTAAATTTAAAAATTTGGTGTCTACATTGATCTTCCTGCCTTCTCTTCTGGTAGTTTTGGGAACAACCTTAAATGGTGTTATACTTGTAGCCATAGCTTCCTTCTTTTTATTTTTGATCGGTGGCTTGCCCCTTTTCCTCATGTCTTGTCTCTCTTTGGCCTTGTGAGGGTCAGGAACTGGCGGTTCTTGTCCATCAAGATTAATCTCCAACTTATGGGGTTTTGTGGATAATTCATCAAATGTTTCTGGCTGCACACCTTGCAAGATGTATCTAAGTCCCCAGTGCATGCGTTGAATGCACATCTCGATCGCGGAAGATTCAGAAATTCGATCTTTGCAATTTAAACTTAGATTCCTCTAACGGTCGATAAAATCAATGACAGGTTCATTTTTCCATTGACGTGTATTAGAGAGTTCAGTCATGTTGACAGTTCTCTTTGTGCTATAGAAGCGACTGAGAAATTCATGCTCTAATTGCTCCCAACTGTCAATGGTTCCAGACTCCAGATCTATATACCAATCAAAGGCATTTCCCTTCAACGAGCGAACAAACTGCTTAACGAGCAAGTCACCATCAATGCCCGCATTGTTACAAGTTTCCACGAAGTGTGCAATATGTTGCTTAGGATTGCCTTTGCCATCAAATTGTTGAAATTTTGGAGGTTGATACCCCATAGGCATCTTCAAACTTTCCACTCTAGCGGTGTAAGGTTTGGTGTAACCATTATATGATTTGGCACTCTCACCAATCTTGTCCTTGATTGTGCCTTCGATAAACTCATTCAGATTATCAACATGAATAGTGCCATCAGGGGAGATTGAAAATTCCTTCGTGGTTTGTGACCTCGCATCCTCTTTCTCTTTCTCCCTTGATGATGAGTCACCTTCATCTTGCACTTTGGATTTCTGTTTGGACATACTAAGGCTATTTTCGCCTATATTTTTCACCATAACCATTAATTTGACTATTTTGGCATCTTGACTTTGAGCATGCACTACTAGCCCTTTGACTAAATTCGAAATCCGATCTTCCACAGTGGTAATGTTAGTCATCATGACGGGCATCACCACAGACGCAGCCGCATCACTTGGGCTATCAATGGATTCATCATGGGTTCCTTTCTTGTTAGGAGCATCTCGATATTTGTTTTTTCAGTCACAATGTTCGCCTTGGCCTTCCTTGTTAACTTCTTGGCCTTGCTCGTCAGATGTGCAGTATACTGCGTCCCTTGAGTGGTTGAGACATCAGCAACTAAGCCTTCAAAAGAAAAGTTCACCTTCTTGAACTCCATTGAATTTTGAGACTGGTAAGTTGTTGGAAGAAAAGAGATGAGAGGCAGAGATTGTCCCACTGGGCGTGCCAAAAATTTGTAAGTACAAATTTTGTTGCCTAAAGTAAAAGACAAGAAAACTTGCACAAATATCAAATTTATTAAATTAAATAATAAGCGGGTTACAATCTCTGAAAGTTCTTGAATCAAAGAAATTAATCCCCTAATTCTTTTCTTCGAATAGCTCAATTGAAGGGCCGAAAAGACTTGTTCTCCAATCGAAAGGATGTTTCCTACAATTTCGCCGTAGAAAACGATTGATTTGATGATGGTGTCAAACACTTGGAATTTCAAGTCTTCAACACTGATAGCAGGAGGATTTGTGTGACTTGGTTTGGACTTGGATTTGAGGAAGAAAACTCTTGAGAAAATTTGACAGAGTTTCTCCAAAAGTTAAGGATTTTTCTCGTGTCCTCTTTGTCTTGAGGGAAAACCTCTATTTATAGCCAAAATATGTAGACTAAGTCTTCAAGAAAACCTTCCAGAATCTTCCTGCATTTTGGGTAACTGGTCACTTAAGAAACCCATTTAACTTGGGTTTAAATAATGGGCCAATCCAAATAGTCCATTGTGAATTAATAGATCAGTTAATTCACTTCAATTTAAATGGACATTACAGATTTAATTTGATTTAATAGCCCATATAATATCGACCCAATTTGCCAGTCCAAAACATAACAGACTTCTATAATTTAACTTAATTTATTCAAGATCAATTTAATAAATCTTGACTAAATAAATTAAATAAAATTTCTTTGTCTACAAATTTTGTCCCACTGGGCGTGCCAGAAATTTGTAAGCACAAATTTTATTGTCTAAAATAAAAGACAAGAAAACTTGCACAAAAATCAAATTTATTAAATTAAATAATAAGCGGGTTACAATTTCTAAAAGTTCTTGAATCAAAGAAATTAATCCCCTGATTCTTTTCTTCGAATAGCTCAATTGAAGGGCCGAAAAGGCTTGTTCTCCAATCGAAAGGATGTTTCCTACAATTTCGGCGTAGAAAACGATTGATTTGATGATGGCGTCAAACACTTGAAATTTCAAGTCTTCAACACTGATAGCAGGAGGATTTGTGTGACTTGGTTTGGACTTGGATTTGAGGAAGAAAGCTCTTGAGAAAATTTGACAGTGTTTCTCCGAAAGTTAAGGATTTTTCTCGTGTCCTCTTTGCCTTGAGGGAAGACCTCTATTTATAGCCAAAATATGTAGGCTAAGTCTTTAAGAAAACCTTCCAGAATCTTCCTGCATTTTGGGTAACTTGTCACTTAAGAAACCCATTTAAGTTGGGTTTAAATAGTGGGCCAATCCAAATAGTCCATTGTGAATTAATAGATCAGTTAATTCACTTCAATTTAAATGGACATTACAGATTTAATTTGATTTAATAGCCCATATAATATCGGCCCAATTTGCCAGTCCAAAACATAACGGACTTCTATAATTTAACTTAATTTAATCAAGATCAATTTAATAAATCTTTACTAAATAAATTAAATAAAATTTCTTCGTCTACACTCATATATATTCGATTGCAATGTCCAATTTCATAAACGGTGCCGGATGTGGATCTATCAGTAGATTGATTGGATCCATCTCTAGACCCTTTGTAAACAAGTAGCCCTTATTTCAATTTTGCTTATCTTGTGTCATTGTTCTTTCATGCGATTTGCTTTGTCAAGATTGATCCATTTTCTCTTAAATTGAGTTCTCTACCTATTAGAATAACATCAAATCAAAATTGAGTGGTTTCTATTCAAATTATAGTTCAAATATCACTATTAACTAACAATTTGCACATATAAAATACCACAACTTATACCCTAATGAACTCCTCCACACTTAACTCGTGCTTGTCCCTAAGCACGAGAACCAAAAACTAGATAAGCATAAATAATGGTTGTACTTCAAGGCTATTTTCGCTAAAGTAACCATTCCAAACAAGTGTCCAATGTCAATGGTGAAACCAAAAAAGATACTACTCAGATTAGCTTTTGACACTATCAACTCATTCAACTCCAGCTAGCTAAACTATGTATATAAAATATTTAATAAGCATTTTGATAAGTGACTAATTTACGTAATAATTGTATGATATTTTATATTATTTTTAGTCACTTTAGTTATATTATTGGAAGAAAATGAATCATCTTGGCTATAATTGGTGAAAAATGCTTTTAAGTGATTAAATAAGGTTTTTATCACTTTTTAGTGAGATTTTGTGTATTTTGACAGTTTTGACACATGTTTGTATTTCGGCTATAACTTGAGTTACAATAATCGGATTGAGATGATTCTTGAACCAATTTGAAGATAAGAGATAGATCTACGACTTTGGTGAAGACATCTGAATCTAATTTGAAGGTTTTAAAAGTCAAAAAGCTGAATTACATTAGCAAATTTCTACTGGTCGAAGATGAAACAGGGCAATGAGCAGGCAAGGATATTTTGGTCATTTTTCAGCCTACACAGATCCAAATGAGCTGATTCTTGATGCATTGGAAAGCTAATTCAAAGGGCTACAAGTTTCATGTTTTTGTCAAGAGCTAAATCAGCTTTTATCATCAAGAAAAGTTCGGTTGAAGTTGACATAAAATCGGAGCAGAGCTGGAAATTGAACAAAAGTGCACCAAAGTGGCACTGTAGCAATCCGGCCGGAATCTGGCCGGATTTGTGGCCAGATTTCTGGCCGGATTGTGGTCAGAGAAGGCTGCTCTTTACGCGGAAAACTTATTTTCACCTCCAACAAGTCACATGCAATGCCAGGCATGTGAGAACTACTTTGCAGCTGTAAAAGGGTGGTGTAGGCCTCATTTTCTTGACTTCCTTTGTCTTGATATAGCCAAATTCATTGTAAGATTGGAGAATAGAGAGACATACGGGAGAACTTGGAGAGTGCAGAAATGTAGCTCTTTCATCTTCTAAGTGTTAGGTTAGCATTAGTGTAGACTAGTATAGTTCATCCATCCTTGTATGTTAGCTAGATTAGGATGAAGATGGAGATGAAGAAGAAGGAGTTGAAGCTCAAGTGACATGGGTTATCTCTTCTCCAACTCTTTATCTTTTGTATCAGATTCTTAAGTATGGTTAATATACAAGTTCTGGATTTTGTGCTTAATATGTATCTTTAAAGTTTATGCCTTGGGTTTGGTTGAACTTTCTATAATTGTTAGTGTTTATTATTTGGTTATTTGATTGCTATGATTTGAGCAAGTTATTTAGCACTTTGGCTCTTTAAATCATAATTAATCTGGTACCATTGATTGTGATTATCTAAGATGTTGTTTCTGCAATGAAAATTGAGATTTAACACTAGTTCAAGAAGTGCTAAACATACGGAGTACACTCACGAAAGTAGAGGTGCACCTATGTGATTTTTAGTGATTCATTTCATGTAATTTCATTGAAAAAATGAACTTGTAACTAATTTCATAACCATGAAAATAGGTATGGATTAGTTATGAGTATAGTTGATTCACTACGAAAGTAGGTTTCACATGTTTAAGGAAATTATACCATAACTAGCCTAGATGTAGTACTCAATGATCCAAATATAGCACTTGCATGAGTAGTTAGGGATACCTCAACCTAAGGAGCTTTTATTTGTTATTTTGTATAATTTCAGTAGGTTAAATTTGTTATAATTCATTGATAGTCTAAATAATAGAGAACCTTTAGTAATACCGGTAATTGTTCACTCTTTCCTGTGGGATCGACCCGATATATACCCTAAACTACTAGTTGACCTATATACTTGCAGTGAACGGGTGTAATTCGGTTTTTTTTAAACTTGTACGTATGTAAAATACCCGTCAAGTTTTTGGCGCCGTTGCCGGGGAAGATTTGGCAATATCGGTGTGAAGAGCAACTTTATTAGTTTAGACATTTCATTAGTTATAGTGTGAATGTTATTTTCTGTTATTTTTGTGTTTTATGTGTGTAAGTGTTTCATTACCTATTTTTCTTAGTAATTTTGCTTTTGAGGTTGTTTAAAAGCAATTTTAGGTGATGAGAAGGGTAGGTCAATTTTGAGGACAATGCTTGAGAAATGGAAGTTTGGCAATGGATGGTTACCAAGTGCAAAGCTCCTTCAACAGAGGTAATAAAAAATTTACTGAATGTATGTCTTTTGAAGATGGTATAAGGTGGTTAAAGACTAAATTTGATGTTATGATGTTACAAGTTCAAATGGACACAATTATGCATGAAATTGAGCAAGAGAGGAATGTTAATGCTTTTAATTCTTATCATGTGATTTGTGATTTGTGTGGAGGTTATCATGCTTCTAATACATGTAAACAAGCACAAAATGTGGATTATTATGATGAATTAGAGCATTACAATCCTTGTTTTGATCAATATAGTGCTAATTGGAGCAATTCTCCTACTTATGGTTGGGATGATCAATGTACTTATAGTGATTGTTCATATTTTTATGATTACCACCCTCAAAGTGTCCAATATGAATCAAAACCATCTTGGGAATTGGCAATAGAGAAGTTAGCTAATACACCTCTACCTTGGGAGTTAGAAAGTGAACCATTAGCTAATGATTCTAATGCATCTTGGGAGCTAGCTGTAGAAAATTTTTCTAATCAATTTGATTTAGCAATAGAAAATCTATCAAATGCAACTTCCGATAATTTTGATAGGATTGAGGAAAGAATAGATAAATTAGCTTCTCACTTTGGTCGAATACATGAGCAATTGAGTGCATTGTGTGAAGTTATTTCCTCTAATAATGTGCAAAATGATCCTAGCATGAATGGTGGGAATGTTGTATGTGAAAATGGGTTGCATTTTGATCAAAATGATGATTATAACTTGTGTTTCAATGAGGAAATGTCCATTTCACATGATAATATCTTTAGAACTAACTTTGAACCTCAAGAGGTGAGTTTTAAGGACTCAATTTTCACCCCTCTTGAGGAGTGTATAAAAAGTATAGGTTTTAAAGATATTCCTGCCCAAGATACTTTCATGGCATTCCCTTTGGTAAGTTCTCAAGTGGTGAATATTCAAGATAATATCTATGAAACACTTGGAATATGTAAGTCACTTCCATCTCTCACATCATTAGATCATGTGGCTTTTTCTATTAAGTCACCTTACAATGATCCACCAAGACCTAAAATGGTGGATTATTCATTAACTAAGCCTCCTTGATAATGAGGTGATATAGTCAAGCTCATGACTATAAAGAAGCGCTAGTTGGAAGGCAACCCAATGATTTCTTATTTTGAGTAAGTTTAAGTTGTTTAATTAGTGTGTGTTTTTTTGTGTGTTTTATAGATGGCAATAGCAATGGCTTATCCAAATTGTTCAAGTGCAAAAGAGATTAGAAGGAAGCAAAAGAGGGAGTTTTTATATTCATTTGATGCAATTCATGCGTTTAAGGAGCTTTATTCTAAAGTTATATTGATGCATAAGTTCATGTTTCGAAATGGAGTGGTTGAGAAAGCACATTTTTCATGTTTAAGGTGAGTTTCTCTTGAAAAAAATGAAGAAAGTTGAAAATTGGGTGAGTTGAAAGCTTGATTAAATGAAAAATGGAAGGAAAAACTGCAGAGATAAAAAATTTCTGCAGTAAATCCGGCCAGGAATACGGCCAATTTTTGGCCGGATTAATGGCCGGATAGTCAGGGGAGGCGAAACAAAAAAATTTTTGGCCACTGTCTCATATCCGGCCGATAATCCAGCCAGAAATCCAGCCGATAATCCGGCCGGATATGCAGAGTTTTTTTTTTTTAAAAAAAAAAAGTGGTACTGTAGCAAATCCGGCCAACTTTAGGCCGGATTGTCCGGCAAAAATTGAAAAGTTTTTCGAGGCAACTGGCCAGAATCCGACCTACAATCCGGTCGGATATCCGGCCGGATTCTAGCCACTTTTGTGCACAAGAGGGGAATCCGCGCACGAATTCCCCAATTTCTTCTTACCTTTCTTCTTCAACACTTCACACACACTCACACCTAAAACACACACTACTCCTAAAATCCATCTTTTTACCATCCAATCTCCAAACTAAATACACCAAAACACTTCCATTTCCCTTGTGAGTTGATTTCATAGTGTAAAATCCTTCAAAAATAAGTTTTAATTCGGATTTGAGCTTTAGAAGAACAAGGGTTTCAAAATTTTGAACTCTTCATTTGAGGCCAAATTGGAGTGAAATTTTTGGGGGTTTCTTCACCATTTGCATCATCAATCATCTACCAACAAGTTTGAGGTAACAAATCTTCACCAAATGTTGTCATTTGAATTTTGCCAATTTTCACTTTTTTTATTTTTGGGCAATTTCGAATTTTTTTCATTTGGTGAAGTTTGATGCTTTTTATTATTTTATTAAGCTTATTGATGATTATTGGTGATGTTTAACTCATGGGTTTGTGATTATTTGGTGAATTTAGCAATTTTTAGCTAATTTTGAGGATTAATTTGATTTGATAATTATTAGCTAAATTGGATTAAATAAAAATGTAGGAGACTAATAGATTGTGCTAGGATATTTACATGCTAAATTTAGGCTTAATTTGCTTATCCTTCGAATTTTGGCATGTTTATTCTAAAAATTTAGGTGAAAAGGATAATTAATGACCTTTTTAAGTTTAAATTCATGGTTAAGGTGTTATTAACACTTAATTAGGTCATTTGGGAGTAGTAGTGCATTTGTTTAATGGCTTCCTCTAATGGGACTTATATGCTTCAATTTGGAAAAAAATGAAAGGAGCATTTGTGATTGAGAGTCAAGTGTAATTCTTACTTATTGTGTCAATTGTTAATTATTATATAAGTAAGTTGATAAGATCGTCTAATTAAAGATAAAGGGGTAAAAGTGAATGAGTTTTCATTATCTTTACTTAGCAATGTACCTATTAAATGAAGTGAATGTTTAATTATTAAATTTAGGTACAATGGCTCGCACTAAGAAAGCCGGTGTGAAATCTCCTCCTCTCAATAGGAGAGGAGAAGCGTTTACGTCTAGACCACCACGCTTGAAAAGAAAAGCGAGTAGACGCCTTGTGCTTCAAGACGAGCTATCATTCGAGGAGGAGAATCAACAACAAGAACAACAAGAGGCACAAGGGGAACAAGAGGAGGAAGTCCCATATGATAAGTCGCGCTTCACTTCCGCCGAAAATGAAGCTTGGTACAAGACTAGGAGAGGAGCTAAGGTATTGGTGGAAAAGAATGTCACTCCGGATGTTGAGGAGGTATACCATTTCAAGGCCTCATTTGCCAAATTGGGATGGGAAAACTTCTTTAACATCCCAAATTTCTATTATGAGGAGCTTGTCCGAGAATTTTATGCGAATGTGGAGGACAAGAAAGCTTTTCACTACAACACGGAAGTGATTACCAGTACAGTACGAGGGAGAAAAGTTCAAGTCCATAGAGCTGATTTGGAAAGCTATCTTCATGTTTCGGATGTGGGGTACAAGGTAGATTTGAAGAAAGCCTTCAAACCCAACGATTTGGACTCTTGGAACATGCTAGAGCCACTTGTATGCTTGGGGGTTGAGTATAAATCTACTAGGACGATTGGGCGATATTCCGTATTGACTTCATCATTTCCGGAGTTGCAACGTCTTCTTATTTACCTATTTTCCTCCAACATTATTCCGAGGGTGAGTGGAACCAATGAGGTGCGCACAAGCGACATCTATTTCTTGGATAAAATGGAGCATGGTCTAGGTAACATCCGAGGCATTCCATTGGGAAGCATTATCACCAACCACATGTGGACAGCGGTTCGCAGTAACGATATCAAACATGCTTTCCCATATCCTCAGTTTTTGACCTTGGAGTTTCAAAGGGTTGGACTGGATTTTTCTAACACTATCCCTACGGGTCTCAAGAAGAAAGATGTCTTTACACTGGATTTTTACAGGTTCATTCTGAAAAGTAAAGAAGTAGGTGGTCCTTCAACTCAAGAAGGTGCTCAAGGAGACATTCGACACGAGGAGGAAGCTGAGATTGAACGTATTGAAGGAGCTCAAGGGGTTGAAACAACTGAGCCGTCTCCCTCCCGTCGTCCATCCTCACCTCAGGACACTCGGTCATTTTTGAAGAAGATAATGGATAAGTTGCTTTGCGTCGAGGCTGAGGTGAAGAAGAGCCGCCAAGAGAACAAACAGAACTCCGAGCGTCTTCGTCGCATTGAAACCAAGCTGGGTATTGAAGCTCCTCCGACTCCACCATCTTCACCTGACCAAGCGACTACTTGAGGGAGTGTTCATCACCTCGTGACATTGTCACTAGTTTTTCTTTTATTTTCGGTAGTATTTGTGATGTTTAACTTTTAGTGGTTTTCATTTTTTCTTATGTGTGAACTAATCCAAGTGGTCTTCATCTATGTTTTCAGACTTCTTATGGTTGGAAATTCGTCACTTGGCCATGGATTCTGATTACGCAAGTTCAATTGAGCAGTTTTTTCTTTTACTCTTTATTTATTTTCCTTTTCTCACATTGAGGACAATGTGAAGTTTAAGTGTGGGAGAGGAAAATATTGGACTTGCATTTATTTGCCATGTGATGATATTTTGTGGATATAAATGCTTAGAAATGTTGGAATTGTGTGTGAATTATTTGCCATGTGGATAATTTGCCTGAAATTGGGTTTGATGGCAGGGAGTTTTCATCCATTTATAAGGAGAAACTCTGTAAAAATTTTTCTAAAATCTTTTTCAATATTTCACTATGGCCTAAAAGTTCTTCAATTTTTGCATTTTCATTCAAAAAGGGCTAAATTGTTCCACCTTTAAATGTTTAAATTCTTCCAATTGTTGAAACTTTATGTGTATTTTGGAAGATTTAGTCCTCATTTAACTTGGAAATAGTTATTATGCAATTAGAATTTTTACATTTTAGAAAGTATATTTGGTAAAGTGAGGAAAATTATGCCTATAATTTTACACGTTTAATGAGATTTCTTCTCTTTACTTAATTTTGCAAGTGATTGATATAGTCGATAAAGGTTATACTCCTCCTTTGATTATTCTTATATATTTTCTAAGAAGGAATATCTATTTATTGTCCTTTCTTTTTTTTAAAAAAAAAAACAAAGAGAGAAAAATAAAAAAAATAAAAAAAAGAGAGAAAAGAAAGTAAATAAAAATTGTTTTACTCCAATGATTCTCGTACCAAGTAACCGGGGGTTGGCATCTACAAATGTCGACATTCGCGTAAAAAGGTACTTGAATTAAGAGTATGCATAGCAACTTGAATAAGTGAAATGTTGAGTGTAGACACCAAATTTTTGATTTTTTAACTTTGTTTACTTCTAGCTTTATTTGTTTCAATTTTAGGATTCTTTAATTTAATTTAATTTTATTTTGTTCTGATTTATTTTTATTTTTATTGTTATTTATTTTATTTTATTTTTATTTTCATACTAAATTTCAGAAAAACAAAAGAAAAAGGAAAAAAGTGAAAATGGCAAGTGGGGAGGCATGCATTAGGACAAGTGTCCTTTTTATGTATTGGACAACTAAGGGATTAGGGGGCAGACACTTGGAGGTCAAAGGGGAGCAACGGACAACAAAGGATTAGAGAGGCTAAAACAGAAACGGGATGGCAGCCTAGGTGGAGGGACAGAGAAAAACTAAAAAAGAGAGGTCTGGCACGGCTGGAAAAGTCTGGGGAGCTTGGGGGGGAGAAGAAAGAAACAGAGGGGAAAAAACAGAGAGGGCCGGCTAGGTTTTGGGCATGAAGGCTTCAACGAACTGGGAGAAAAAGAGAAAAGAGGAAGAGCGCGAGGGGGCTAAGAAAAAACAGAAAAAACAGGGGAAATGGGGAGTTGAGAGAAAGGGGGGGCGGATGAAAGGAACCGAGGAAAAAATCAGAAAAAGGTAAAAGAAAGGAACGGCTACGCGGAAGCTGGGAAGAAAGGGAGTGAAAGGAAAAAACAGAAACTAAGAATTGAGGGAGGAATTGAAAAGGGCTTCAGCTGCGGAAAGGCAAGAAACAAGAAGAAAGAAAAACTAGCTACTGGTGGCGGCGGAGTATTCGAGCAAGAGCAAAAAAAGAAAAACAGAGGGAGCTAGGGTTGAGAGGCAAGAAACGAAACTAAAGAAAGGAAAAGGAAGCTGGCGGCTGAGTGAGAAGTGAAAGGGGAGGAGAAAATCTGGACGGCGAAACAAGGAAAACCGAGAAGGAAGCCGCGGCTGAAATCTGGAACTTGGAGGAGGAATTTCGGGCAGAGTAAAACGGACAGAAAGGAGCAAGCAAAAAGAGAGGAAAAGGCTGAAGTTGAACAAATCAAGGAAACCATAATTGAAGGAACCACCACCGCTCATAGCCGTTGACACCTCACCGATTTCACCGTCATTACCTGCAGAATCTCCCAAGCAAGAGCTCTGTAAGTTTTTCTATTTAAATTTCAGTTCTTCTCAAGTTTGTGAAATGGGTCTGCCGTGGCTTCATCTAGTGTGATTTTCCTGCTAATTGGCCTCAAATTTTTTAATATGGATGCTGTACACGTCGATTGGGCTGAATTTGTCTGTTTCTAATAAATCTTGGGGCTGTATATGACATCAATTGAACAAAGATTTGCTGAAATTTTTATGGCCATTTATTGTTTGATAAAATGCCCAATTGAGAATTCTACTTGAAGATGATCTGCCTGCGTTTTGTGTGTAAGGAAAATGAACATTCGGTTGGCTTAT
This sequence comes from Coffea arabica, assembly GCF_036785885.1. NCBI lineage: Eukaryota > Viridiplantae > Streptophyta > Magnoliopsida > Gentianales > Rubiaceae > Coffea > Coffea arabica. The sequence goes on along the minus strand of NC_092330.1, from coordinate 7,704,534 downwards.
TGTTTGTCCGAGCATAATAGCTAATTTTTTTTTCTAATAAAAAGCAGTGTTTTTGAGAGGCTTTGACGTGTTGTTTCCTTGTGCCTTTTTCTGTCTTTATTTCTCTCTCTATGCTTTTCTATGTTTGAATCCGAACTGATGTCACGAGAAGGAGTGTCGTGAGTTCATTGTCTGTTGGGAATTGTTGGAATTGAAACCAAATTCCTGGTATTGTTGACCGAAAGAAGGCTGAGATAATAACTGATGTTAGCTCGGTGGAGAAGATGATTATTTGTCCAAATTGCCAAAATTTTTGCTGCTTTCGTTCTTGTTTTTGCATCCTTTCGATGGGTCTCTGTAGCTTGCATCTTGGTTAAATTTCAATGATTAGAGCTGTAAGGTCTTGTTTTTTTTTTGTTTGAATGTTTGATGTGTGATTGGACGTTGTTTGCGTCTGGCATGAATTTCATAAGAAGTATTGTTACAGAAACGTCTTGATTGCATGCTCTTCAATTTTTGTTCTTTGGTTGACCTTCAAGGGTTTGTATCCTGCCTGTTGTGTTGAGTTTTGGAGCTTAATAGGAATGGGTTAATGAATTTGATGATTTGGTTTGAGGTGGCCTAAGTTGCTTCGGTTGTATATGCTGCAAAAATCATAGAAATCAGTGATGAAGAAGAGTTTCTGTGAAGAAAAAGCCTTCTGCGAAGAGCATGCATGAACAAATCTGAAAATTGCAATTTAACCCCTCAAATTTTATCTAATTTCCCGGTGGCCCAAAATATATAAAAAATCGAATTGATTTGGCCCTTTTAAATTTTAATCATCCTTTATATCTTGGGTGAATTGTTGGGTTTTGTTTGTTTGTTTCCTGGGCTTGTAGTTGGATTTGGGGGTTAAAGCCCATTCATTTTGTTGGGTTTGTTTGATAAAAATGATGTTTTGGCCCGCATCTGTTTGTTGGACTCTTTTTGGGCTTAGGAAGCTTTGACCCAAGATGAAATAAGAAATAGGCCCACAAGCTTGTTTGCTCAAGTAATCCAGAGAACGAATTTGCAGATCAGTCCCTATACTTTTCTTTAACTTCACTGTGGCCCTAAAACTTCTAGTTCCTTTCAATTAGACCTTAATTTAATTGCAAATAGGCCCCTGAATTTTATTTTTCTTTAATTGTGACCTCAAATTTTTGTGATGATTATAATTTGACCCCAAAGCTTTGTTAATTTTTGCAATCAAGTCCTTTATTGTTTTAATTTCTTGAATATAGGTTGTTTACATGATTTTAATGGATTCAATTTCACGATTATTTGTTAATTAAAGTGATGCCTTGACCTTTCTTTGTATTTGGAGGGTAAATAAGTGATTTCATTTCATTAGAGCTCCAACTTCAAGGGAGGTAATCTCTATCTCCTTGATTTTATTTTTCCAACGTGCTCCTATGTGCTTTTTCGTGAATTTTGCATGTTTTATTTCGTGCTTGTTTATTTTATTTTTATTTTTATCTACATTGGTTGTTCTTTAATTCCATTTTCTTCTAATGTAATTATTTGGAGGCTTGAATGCCAAATTTGTAATAGTTAGGTATTTATTTTATTCCTTTTCCCCCTCTTAGATTGTAGTAGGCCCCCTTCAAATGTAATAGTTAGGGTTTGTTTGCTTGTGTGATTTGCATGCTTACGTGCTATGTGTTACCGCTTTCTTAGGGTCTTGCATCTAGATATTATGATTATGTGTTATGTGTTTATGTGATATTATGTGTTTACATGCTTTCTTTAGACTTTACATGATTAATTTAGTTATAATTGATGTGTGACGTGTTATCACACTAGTCCAAAGCATGTTGTGATCCAATTCTCGATACCACATTAGTCCAATGCTAGTTGTGGTTCCCTTGTCCGATTTCTCACTAGTCCAATGCTAGTGAGGAAGTAGAAATAAGGGTTAGTCCAATGCTAGACCCAATAGGGCCGCCCCTCGCTAGTACATACTCACATGCCTTCATTACATTTCATTCATTTTTCCTTTTAGTATTGCTCATTTTGCATGCTCCCCTAACCCTTCCCTTACACATTTAGAACTTCGCATCTCATTCTAGTTATTAGGGTCATTTGCTTGCATAGGTTAGGGAGTCACCCTTCTGGTAAGGGGAATGGACGAGTGTGGCTACATATAGCCTTAGCACGCTCATTCTTTTTCTAACCAAAAGGTAAATTAAAAGTCACGATTTAGGGTCTCCCCGTACCCATTTTGCTTGCATTCCTCTAGGGTTCATGCATTTCATTTACCCCCTATCACTTGCACACATGCACTTTATGTTATCACACTACCCACTATCATTTTGCACTCTCACTTCATATACTATTACTTTTTCCACATGTTCACTTCACATGACTCTTATCTTACACATTCTCACTCTACCACTAGCACTTTACATACTACCACTGAGCACACATACACTTCACACTATCACTTTACATACCTCACCTTGCACACCCATTTGCACACTCCCACTTACGCACTATTATCTTTTATTTCTTTCACTTCACACAAGCTCATGTTTTCACATTGCATACATCCATTCCACTCATTCTTACGTCATTAGCCTTATTCATGACCTCTTGGAGGGCTTATCCTTGGCTCTCACAACTTCATGTGATTTAGTCCGATCGAACCTCTAAGAGATATTTGTCCCTTTCGATGCCTCATTAGGTTTAGGATTGCATTCATATTAGATACATCCAAACGCGATACATCTTTTGTTTAGAAATTAGGAAAATCATGACTAAATCACGCAACTAGGTTAAGCTAGGGTAAAAGGGTGCCTTAGACTTTGTCTTTGCCTTCCCTTTTATCAACCGCGACCCCCGAACTCGTCTCTCTGATTTTCGTAGGCTAGGAGTCATCTAAAAAGGTTTTTACTACACTTTTTCAAAAACTACTTTTTGGGTGACTTGGTACACCCTAACTCAATACCAAGTGGCGACTCCTGTTTTTTTCAAACCTTTTTAGATTATTATTTTGGCCAAACCGTCGCATTTAAGAGTCCCATGGCCTTTTTTCTTTATTTCTCACATTCACACACTTCACATATTTCACACACTACACATTATGATTTCAAAACGACTCTTTTCCGATTTTCCAAAAATGGGGCGCGACATTGAGTAACCGGGGATTTTCACCTAAAAGTGTCGATTTTCGCGTAAAAAAGGTATTTTCACTATTTAAGTAAAATTAGTATGAATAAATCCCTCTTAGTTATAGAATTTTGAGAAAAAGATTATTATAGGAGGAGGAAGGCTATAAATTGACTATGTGATTTGCTTATTTATAAAATTAAGTTAGGGTAAAAGATTAAGTTTAACTTGTTGAATTTAGGGTATAATTATCTTTCCTTTACTTGATATTATGAGTATTTAGTGTAATTTGAACAATGATATAATGATTATTTTCCAAGTCTTGAGGAATTAAATTGGACAAAGTGCATATATTGTTTCACCTCTTGAATCATTGTAGTTGATTATGCGTGGATTGCTTGAGGACAATCAATGATTCAAGTGTGGGAGAGTTGATAAGTGACTAATTTATGTAATAATTGTATGATATTTTATATTATTTTTAGTCACTTTAGTTATATTATTGGAAGAAAATGAATCATTTTGGCTATAATTGGTGAAAAATGCTTTTAAGTGATTAAATGAGGTTTTTATCACTTTTTAGTGGGATTTTGTGTATTTTGACAGTTTTGACATATTTTCGTATTTCAGCTATAAATTGAGTTACAGTAATCGGATTGAGATGATTCTTGAACCAATTTGAAGATAAGAGATAGATCTACGACTTTGGTGAAGACATCTGAATCCAATTTGAAGGTTTTCAAAGTCAAAAAGCTGAATTACAGTAGCAAATTTCTACTGGTCGAAGCTGAAACAAGGCTAGGCAAGGGTTTTTTGGTCATTTCTCAGCCTACACAGATCCAAATGAGGTGATTCTTGATGTATTGGAAAGCTAACTCAATGGGCTACAAGTTTCATGTTTTGGTCAAGAGCTAAATCAGCTTTTATCATCAAGAAAAGTTCAGTTGAAGTTGACGCAAAATCGGAGCAGAGCTGGAAATTGAACAAAAGTGCACTAAAGTGGCACTGTAGCAATCCGGCCGGAATCTAGCCGGATTTGTGGCCGGATTTATGGCCGGATTGTGGTCAGAGAAGGCTGCTCTTTACGCGAAAAACTTATTTTCACCTCCAACAAGTCATATGCAATGCCAGGCATGTGAGAACCACTTTGCAGCTGTAAAAGGGTGGTGCAGGCCTCATTTTCTTGACTTCCTTTGTCTCGATATAGCCAAATTCATTGCAAGATTGGAGAATAGAGAGACATATGGGAGAACTTGGAGAGTGCAGAAATGTGGCTCTTTCATCTTCTAAGTGTTAGGTTAGCATTAGTGTAGACTAGTATAGTTCATCCATCCTTGTATGTTAGCTAGATTAGGATGAAGATGGAGATGAAGAAGAAGGAGTTGAAGCTCAAGTGACATGGGTTATCTCTTCTCCAACTCTTTATCTTTTGTATCAGATTCTTAAGTATGGTTAATATACAAGTTCTAGATTTTGTGTTTAATATGTATCTTTAAAGTTAATGCCTTGGGTTTGGTTGAATTTTCTATAATTGTTAGTGTTTATTATTTGGTTATTTGATTTGAGCAAGTTATTTAGCACTTTGGCTCTTTAAATCATAATTAATCTGGTACCATTGATTGTGATTATCTAAGGTGTTGTTTCTGCAATGAAAATTGAGATTTAACACTAGTTCAAGAAGTGCTAAACATAGGGAGTACACTCATGAAAGTAGAGGTGCACCTATGTGGTTTTTAGTGATTCATTTCATATAATTTCATTGAAGAAATGAACTTGTAGCTAATTTCATAACCATGAAAATAGGTATGGATTAGTTATGAGTATAGCTGATTCACTACGAAAATAGGTTTCACATGTTTAAGGAAATTACACCATAACTAGCCTAGATGTAGTACTCAATGATCCAAATATAGCACTTGCATGAGTAGTTAGAGATACCTCAACCTAAGGAGCTTTTATTTGTTATTTTGTATAATTTCAGTAGGTTAAATTTGTTATAATTCATTGATAGTCTAATAATAGAGAAGTTTTAGTAATACCGGTAATTGTTCACTCTTCCCTGTGGGATCGACCCGATATATACTCTAAACTACTAGTTGACCTGTATACTTGCAGTGAACGGGTGTAATTCGATTTTTTTTTAACTTGTACGTATGTAAAATACCCGTCACATTTCCTATAAGTGGACCAAACATTAATCAAAATATTTGACCACTAATCAAAATCTCATATATATATATATATATATATATATGAACATAGGGATCCACAAGCTAATACATATATACTTCTCATTTTTTCTTTTCTTCTTTTTTATTCAAGCTCCCAAACACTTAGTTTTTTTTTTCCAAATTTTAACAAGGGGATATAATTAACTCTAAGTGTTCAACCTTTTTGACGTGAACTCTGATATCTCCGAAATAAAGGAACTTGGTTACTCAACTTTCACCGCTTCAAGAATTACATACTCATAACTATCATCACTATTTGACTCGAAAGTCAACATTTGCTCAATAAAGACCCCCAATTACTAGACAACAATAACCAGTGGAGTATAATCCAATTTAATAAACTCGTAAGCACAAACAAAAACACAAAAGCTTACTTCATATCCCGATAACATTGAAATTAAGATCAATGATCAGTCCAAATTCACAAGAAAAGTGCTGAAAAAATATTTTCAATACCTAGAAAAGTTAGTGAAATTTGAAAAGGTCTCAAAGTATCAAATATTTACGAAGTATTCTAAAACAACCTCGTTTAACACTTAACATATTCATACATATAAGTTTTAAACAATAATAATATTTGAAATAAGTCATTGCCTATTAGGGAGTATATATAATAAGAACATAAATTTTAAAAATGTAAACCCAAAATTTCACTTCACTCATTTACCATCCCCCAAATTTAAAACAACATTGTCCCTAATATTAGGGAGAAAAAAATAAAAAACAATAGCAATAAAAAAGATGAAAATGAACTCCTTTGATGACAAGAAGTACCAATGACCAAATTGGGGTGAGAGGGAATCACCAATTACCATCCTAAAAGTCAAGTGCTAGAATCCATCCTACCAAAAAAAAAAAAAAGAAGAAGAGAACCCTACAAATAGGAGTTAAATACACCTACAAATAATCCAAACTAGAAAATATTTAAATACCACCACCAATCCTGTAAGCAAGAAAACTAAGGATAAATATATAAAGGAAAAGAAAATTGGGTTGCCTCTTGACAAGTTCTAAGTTCTATGTTTTCAGTTACAAAAGGCAAATATGATTATGGTGGATAAAATTCTTTAGACAACTTTACTTTCTCTATCATATGTGCCTGAAATCTTTCACAATTCTACACATCAATATTACACTTCTGTACCCCCCAATTGGAATACTAGTGATGATTTGGCTTGGGTCTCAACTCTAAGTCTTGCTCTGTAACATATTTCTCACCAGATAAATCATCAATAGCATCAAGATATGAACAAGATTCATAAGAACAATAATTTAAGGGTTCAAAAATATTATATCTTCATTTTCCTTACCAACCCCTAAAGTTAATTTTTCTTCTAGCAAATCTATATTATCCCTTTCTGTAGCTAAAAAGTCTCTACTAAGCACAATAGGCATAGAAATCTTTTATTCCATATTAAGAACTAGAAAATTAGCAGGAAAGCAAAATTGACCAACTTTTACTAGTAGATCTTCAACAATACCAATAGGATAATGCACTGAATGGTTTGCAAGTTATAGAATCATCTTTGTAGGTGCAAGGTCAGCCAACTTCAACTTCCTGAAAAATGATAAAGGTATTAAATTAACACTGAATCCAAGGTCATATAAACATTTAACAACAAAAATATCCTCAAAATGACAAGGTATAATAAAATTCCCTGGATCCTTCATCTTAACTAGAAGATGATTTTGAATAATCACACTACACTCCTCGATAAGCGACACTATTGCAAAGTCCTCCAACTTCTTCTTGTTAGAGACTATCACCTTCAAGAACTTTGCAAACATAGGTATATTTGCAAGAACCTTAAGAAAAGTCATCGTCACTTGGAGTTTCTTAAGCACCTCCAAAAATTTTTGATAATGTTCCTTAGATGTCCTTTTTTTTTTAACCTTTGAGGATAGGGGATGGGTGAAATGTATGCTTTCATTTGGGCATAGTTTTATCTTTTGCCTGAACCATGCATTTTTATTGCCAATTTCTTCAGTTTCCTCATCTATCCCAACTCTTTTCTTAGGTGCCTCCTTTGCTTTAATAACAGGATCATCCAACATTTTTCCTAATCAAAGGGTCACTGCCACAGTAGTCTTCTTAGGGTTCATCTCCATATTGCAAGGTAATCTTCCTGCTCCTTTCTCAGTTGCTACTTTAGCCAACTAACCTACTTGCCTTTGAAGATTCTGTATAGATGCTTTTGCGATTGGGCAAGTCGGTCATATTGATCTATCATTTGGTCCACTTTTTGCATGTATTGCAACATAATTATTTCAAAGTTGGATTTCATCTCTTGAACAGGTTGAGGAGGATACTGAGAGGTCTACTATCAATTTTGGAACCCAAGTGGTTTAGAAAGGCTAACTCTTTGATTTCTCCAAGAACGATTACGGTGATTTGTACATCCTGCATTATACGTGTTAGAGAAAAGATTATTCCTTGGCTACAAGTTCTGCCAACCATATGCTCCAGCAAAATTTATATCTTTTCACCATGGTGGAAGGCTCTCCATTGTTGTAGCTAGCAGCAGCATGCCCATACATATGACAATAAGAACAAGGTTCCTAAAGTTGAGTTTCCGTATTTAAAAGCAGTTGCATCAGATGACTCAACTCAGCAAACTGTGAACCAAAATCTTTTGATGTATTCACTTCATCAACAACTACTATCTTGCCTCGGAGTGCTTTTTGTTGGGAGTTACTAGATAGTAACTTAATTCCTTCAGCATCTTGTTTCCAATACATCCTCCAGCCACAATATCCACCATATTTTGGGCTATCAAGGTCAATCCATCATAGAAAAATTGTACTTGTAATACTAGAGAACTGTGACAGCCCCACCTCCCCCTTAGGCGAACCAGAGGGTTCGGCGGACCGTCTGCCCAGCTCTCGTCGGGACTCACTCACTCACTACAGTCCTCAAACAAATTACAATATAAATCTCAAATATACATCAAATTCTCCAATAATTACATGTCATAAGCGAAGCAGAAACAATTCCCAAATATACATAAAATGATCCCAATCCAAACTGTACAAGATATATGCCATCCAGTCACGTGAATAAGTACTACAAGCCTTCCTTCGCCACGAGCCCTGTGGAGGGGAATAAAATATTTTTGGGGTAAGCTAAAAGCTCAGTGAGCAACCAATAAAATCAGTAATCAAATATATTTCAGAATAAAGCATTTCAATGATGTCATGAATCAGAGATAAAATGTACGTTTATTGCTCTCGTGAGCCAGTGAAATCATGGCACTTAAACACCCAACGCTCAAATAAATTACTTAACGTTAAACAAAAAGGGGGAGCAACGTTGGTGCTCCAGATCATGTCATGAACAATAAACAGGAGTGGAGACGTTGGTGTTCAGCACAAGACTCCCCAAGAACTCATTTAAGCCAAATCATGTCATGAACTCACATGCGCGCACACATGATATGCAGTCAAGTAAATAATGCAAGAAACATTTCAAAAGTACTTTGGAAACAGTTTAGGGTCACTCACCTCCACGGCTCAGAAACCATCCATCATATATCATTACCTTGCCAAAGTCCAAGCCCTAAATCACAAACTCAAAGTAATCATACATTCTCAAAGTTCGGACAGCATTTCCCCATAAATACTTCATTTCCAACCTACAAACAACACCATTTCATCTCAAATCAATCACATACACAAAATAATTTTATTTCAATAGCCGTTCAATAGGCTCAAAGTGGTACAAGTACAAATTCAAGCCCGGAAAATATCCGGAAAGGAAGACAGATTCGACATTATTTTGCGTAACGGACACAAATTAGGCTACACTTATCGGATTGAGGTGACATTTATACCATTTCGAAGCTAAGACAAAGACCTACAACTTTCATGAGACCTCTCAATCCAGTTCTCACCCTAACTAGGTCAAATTTACCAAAACAACTCCAGATATTCCAGTTCGAAATTCACTGCAGAAATCAACTAGCAGTCTTGCTTTATTCACTCATATCTCAGCACACACAACTCCAATTCAGGTAATTCCAAAGCCATTTGAAAGCTAAGGCACAATGCTAGAATTCTTAAGAAGGCATCAACAACCAATTCGGTAATATTCCTGGTCAAACTAACCAATTACATAAGCTGATTATCAGTTTCGGAGCTTAATCTTTCATTCTCCAAAACAACTCCACCAACACCTTTAACCTTCCCTAATGATCACTTGTATGGTGTAGTTTGTGATTTGATTGGTTGAAACTCAAGATTTGAGCAAATTTGGAAGCTAGAAATTGAAGAGCTCTCTTGGTTTCTCTCTCACTAATTTTAGCCAAAGGAGACAAGAAAATGAAAGAATTTTGGTCAAAAATCTGATTTTAGTAAAGTTACCAATCTTGGTCAAAAGTCCAACTCTAATAGCCTAGTGACACTTGGCTCCTTTTAGGGTTTTAAGCTTATCCTTTTGTCTCTCCAAGATTAACCATCTAAGTAACCTCTAATTATCTCTTAGCACCTTGTAAAATAATATCACTTAATACAAAACTCCAACAAGTTGTCAAAAATATATCGCATTTACCGCACTAGCGGGTCCCACGTTGATAATACACTTCAAATTTAACGTGGACTAACTTGTATCAAGGAAATGATTTGAAAACTATATTCCCTTATAACAATGTATAGGAAATTAATATCTTGAAGAAATCATAAAATTATAGACAAGGAAACAAAATAATGTCTAGAAAATATACAAAAATTTTCGGGTTCTCACACTCATTCTTTCGGGGCGTCACAAACTCCTCTCCTTAAAAGAATGTCGTCCTCGACATTCCAACTTATACTAATCAAGTCAAATCTTGCACTTACCACTTCATAAATCACAACTTACGCTCCTAAAGAGCACTTAGTCCTTTACACATTTCACATTAGAACCATTACACCGCTTGGCTCAAGTTCACTCTGTACGGAGACCGCACGTCGTAGCAATAAGTTTTATCCCTCAATCGCTTAACTTTCAAATCAAATCAAATCCCACAGTCCGGCATCATAAACTTTAGCCTAGGATACACTACAGAGATCGGAAGCCTAAGCTCTGATACCAACTGTGACAGCCCCACCTCCCCCTAGGGCGTACCTCAGGGTTCGGCGGGTCGCCTGCCCAACTCTCGCCGGGACTCAGAGGCAAAAGCAAATAAAAGCTATTCACACGGCAAAAGAGTACTATTCACATTATATACATCGACGAAAGAGTTCTATTTACATCCCCAAAAGCAACTACTCATACCATTACATCCTTATGATTATAACCAAAACCAAAGAGTGGACCCTAAGAAAGGTCCTTACACGGATCACTATAATAGGGAAAAATTTTTTTTTACTATTCGGTGATTACAAACGAAACCTAACTATACTAGTGATGGTGCCAAAATTTCCCCGCGTCGGCCCTGCTAAGGAAAACAAAAGAAAAAGGGTAAGCTAGAAGCTTAGTGACTAACCAGGGGTAAAAATGTAATTTTTACATGTCAACATTTGCACAGTGAGAGCAAAGAAAAAGCAGAAAAGTAACACCACATGGTAAGGATACGGGTGGCTCCCAAGCCAACTCATTTGTCAAGCTTGATCACTGGTTGACTCTTGAGATCCTGAGCCACACAGCTCGCTTCTCTTAAAGGATTCTAGATAAAGAGACCATGAGTCTCAACTCAAGTCACGAGCAATAAATGCTCAAAATATTTTTCAAGCAATAAATGCTCTAAAATCGTAGTTCAAGCAATAAATGCTCTAGTTCAAGCAATAAATGCTCTCAAATTGCGTCACAAGCAATAAATGCTCCGCAAATGTTTCACAAGCAATAAATGCTCCATAACAAATCACAAAAATCATATTTCACAGGTATAAAGTGCATCCAAATCCGAGTTCCGTAGCTTCAGTTATGACCAGAATAAGATCGATTGTCAGAACTGCCTTCGAATTTGGACAGTTCTGACAGGAACTTTGAACCCGTTTTCCCCTATGCTTCATACTGATTCAGTTTTGGGTCAAAATACAAAAGTTATAGCCTTATGTTTTAGCTTTCCAACGCCTTTGGAATTTCTTGATTTGGATTTGTGAGCTGTGAGTTATGGTCCAGCAAACAAACCCTGTCCATCACCCTAAAATGCAAATTTCTGGTACTGTTTTCCATAATTTCGACCTGCTTCCATTCAGATCTAGATTAAGGTGTCTTCATGAAAATTGTAACCCTTCTTCTTAGCTTCGTAACAGTACCTCAGGCACTTCGATCCGATAACCGTAGCCTGAAATTTGATCAAAACGGTTCTAGGTGCCAAATCTACCGTTTCCGTTGCCGGCCGTTTACGTTTTCGTTTGCCGTTTCCGCACATGCATGTGCCAATTTTGCCGTTTTGCTTAATTTGTGCACCTTAGTAGTTGTTTGTGTGATAATATGGCTCAACCTTCTACTACAGGCGGTGACGGGCTAGACGGAGCCGGTGGGGCCCACTAGCTAGCGACTTGAATTCATTTCCGTACTTTCTCTCGTTATACTTGCTCTTTAGGTGAGTAATCAGGGTTTCTGTGTAACTCAATACTAATATGAGTTTACTATGAAAAATGGGCACTTAGGCGAGGGTGTATTTTATCGCACTCGATCTAAAATCCGTTAGTTGCTCTTGATACCAGTGAAATATGATTTTTGTGATTTGTTATGGAGCATTTATTGCTTGTGAACATTTGCTGAGCATTTATTGCTTGTGACGCAATTTGAGAGCATTTATTGCTTGAACTAGAGTATTTATTACTTGTGACGCAATTTGAGAGCATTTATTGCTTGAACTAGAGCATTTATTGCTTGAACTACGATTTTAGAGCATTTATTGCTTGAAAAATATTTTGACCATTTATTGCTCGTGACTTGAGCTGAGGCTCATCGTCTCTTTATCTAGAATCCTTTAAGAGAAGTGAGCTGTGTGGCTCAGGATCTCAAGAGTCAACCAGTGATCAAGCTTGACAAATGAGTTGGCTTGGGAGCCACCCGTATTCTTACCATGTGGTGTTACTTTTCTGCTTTTGCTTTGCTCTCACTGTGCAAATGTTGACATGTAAAAATTATATTTTTACCCCTGGTTAGTCACTAAACTTCTAGCTTACCCCTTTTCTTTTGTTTTCCTTAGCAGGGCCGACGCGGGGAAATTTTGGCACCATCACTAGTATAGTTAGGTTTCGTTTGTAATCACCGAATAGTAAAAAAATGTTTTTCCCTATTATAGTGATCCGTGTAAGGACCCTCTTAGGGTCCACTCTTTGGTTTTGGTTATAATCATAAGGATGTAATGGTATGAGTAGTTGCTTTTGGGGATGTAAATAGAACTCTTTTGTCGATGTATATAATATGAATAGTACTCTTTTGCCGTGTGAATAGCTTTTATTTACTTTTGCCTCTGAGTCCCGGCGAGAGTTGGACAGGCGACCCGGCGAACCCTGGGGTATGCCCTAGGGGGAGGTGGGGCTGTCACAGAGAACACTGGTAATGGGGACACTAAAGGAGTAGTAACTTGAATCACTGCCAAGCTTCATATATTGGCTCTCCCATCTGTAAGAATGTGCAAATCTTTTCCTTAAGTTGATGTCTTCTAAGGTGAATAATATTTAGTCATAACGATTTTGTACGCATCTTCCTATGTCCTCAAAAAACCTTCAAGTAGATTAAGCAGCCATGATTTCATACAATCTTTCAGACAATATAGGGAGAATCTCATCCTTAGATCATCCTCTAAATCACCATTCAAAGGAAACATCTGGATCACTGAATAGAACTCTTAGATAAAGGGAAACAGATCTTTATTAACCAAGTCATAGAAAACATGCAGCATGTTAAAGAGGATTGTCTTTAACTCATAATTCCTTGCCCTATCACTCAGGCAAATTCAATAGGGAAAAGCCACGATCACAAGACATTGGATGAAGTCTGGCAGGTGGTTGAACTACCTAGTGTTGATTATTAACCTTATTCCTACTTTTTTGCCATCTTGGACTCGTTTTAACAACCTGATTTATTGAACTCTAAGGCAATATGCATCCTAGGTGACAATTGATGCAAAGCTTGTTTCTACAGACAAGTTTGCTTCCTCAAGTACTTTGTAGTTTTCTCAACTTTATAATCAAACACCAAGTCACCTTTTTAGGATCGGGTCATAAATCAGATACTTAAGCAAGAAAAATCAGAAACAAAAATAAAAAACTAAAAATAAAAAAATAAAAAAAACTAAAGTAGTAAAATTAAGCATCATCCCCGACAACGGCGTCAAAAACTTAACCAACATATCTTGCATGCACACACAGTGGATCATACCAAGAATTCACCGAGAATATTTCAAGAATCAAACCCATAGAGACAGGTTAATTTTCTCTAGTTTAATTAAAATAGAAAAATAATAAAATTCAAAATTAAAAAGTGGTATCAATCTCCAATTAAGAAATAAAATAAATAAACTAGACTAGTTAAGTAAATTGAGAAAACAATTAGCAAAAGACCAAGGTTCAGATTTTGATCCAGAGTTTGAATTAATTATTTAGTTATGTTCTTAACATACCAAGAACGTATCACACAATGGTACTTTAGATTATTTTTTGATATATCTAAATTCTACTCAATTAAATCTCACATCTCTCTCGAGATCACAAGTGTTTAATTGAACCCTTTAAGATCTTTGGTGATTTAATTACATCATACAAATCGTAACCTACTCTATGATTAGGTTAAGTATATTTATCTAATTAGTACCTAGCTGTATATCTCTTCTCAGTTTAATATAAATCCTAAGAGTGTGTCTATGGTGGCCAAACATAAATATATAATTAAAATAAAATAGATAAATCAAGACAAATGTCAATAATTTACTAAAATAATTAACCAATACTCTTTTACAAAATCCTAACTCTAGAAACAAATTAGTTCAACATAGACATGATATAAATCAAGAATTCAAATAAAAACACAATATTGGAGAATAAAGTAAGAAAAACTTCTCAGTTTTTTATACTCTAGTTACCATGTTGATTGCTCCTTGATTCTTGCTTGTACCTTGATCTTGATCTCCCAAGAAAAATATTTGTAAATTGATGAACTAAAGCTACCTTAGTGCTTTTTTCCTCCTAAAAATGTTCTAAAGTATTCCTATTTATAATTTCTTAAAGTTGTAGCCCAAATATGGTAGAATTAGCTTTCTTGGAATTGAAAAAGCTATGTTTGTGCCAATTCCCTATGAAGACCGGCCCAATGTCCCAATGTCTGGCGCTGGTCATTGGGCCAAGCTCAAATCCCAAACAAGTCCAGAAAAATCCATCGCAGTGACCAATTTCGTCATCGGCACTAGACATGGATCCACCTGTGGATCATTTGTAAACCAGTTGCCCTCATTTCAATTTTGCTTGACTCGCATCGTTGCTCTTTCACGTGATATGCCTCGCTGAGATTGGTCTATTTTCTTTCGAATTGAGCTATCCACCTATTAGAACAACATAATATCAAAATTGAGTAGTTTCTATTCAAATTAGAGCTCAAATATCACTATTAACTAACAACTTGCACATATAAAATACCACAATTTTTACCCTATCACCCAAATCTTCTTTTCAACATTAAAATAATCCTGCAACCACTGTTTGCATTAAAATGAAAAAAAGCAGCCCACATTTTTTTAATTTTCTTTTCTACACTGATGATGTGTTGTTTTTAGAAGGCAAAATTTGGTGCACTCCAATTCCAATTCAAGACAATGGTTGGGGTCATCGGTTGGTATAAGTCGTCTACTCAATACAAAATCAACTTACCAAGAGCTAAAGATCAGATCACAAAGGAGCTTAGTAAGTGATTGAAAACTGTGGTGGCTCAAGATTGTAGGCTAATAGATGGAAAATATTGATAAGTATTTATTTTGTATATTTTTAGTATGTTTTATCCAATAGTTTTTGTGTGCTTTTATAGTACAAGGGTGTTAACTGATCCTTTTTAGCAAGAAATGTTATAAATTAATATTTTCAGCCAAAACATGGATTTGAATGGATTAACTCACAAAATTATGTATTTTTGTTGGTTTTGGTGAATTAAATATCAATCCGGATCAAATGAGGCAAGACAATATATTTAAGATAATTTGGAGATGATTTGAAGAGATGGAGTAAAAATCAAAGTCAAATGAGTGAAGGTGGAAAATGTTGAATGAGGAAAGTGAAGCCTTGTGCAAGTTGAGGAGTATTCGCACCGTGGATCCAACTCGACAAGAAGGATCCGCTCGCAGATTAACTTTTGGAATTTTGGACCTGTAGCACAAAATGGACCCACTCACAGATCCAAGAGGGAGAGCCCCACGGATCCATCTCGAAGATCTGACTCTAAGAATTCAGCTTCAGATCCACACAAAGGATCCATTTGTGGATCCTCACCGACTTTTAGATCCGTGGGGTCCCGATATTGATTCATCCGTGGATTCCTTCATGTATCCTTAGGTCAGTTATACGGTAACTAGGGTTTCTCACACACTTTTTCCTTTACTTTTTGTCCATCTATGTATGCTAACTTATGCAGCATTTCAAAGGGAACATTCGGAGGACACTTCTGGGAGCAAAAATAGCTTAGTTTTCACCCAAAAAAAATACGTGGAAAGTTAGGGTTCATATCTTCAACTTTTGTAGGTAGAGTTCGAGTGAAAAATGCTCCATACCTTTGTGTTTTGAAGTCAAGTTTGTAAAAGATGCTTGAAGAATTTTATCTCCATTCATGGAATAAGATTTCTTCATCCTTTCCTCTTTATTACTTTTGTGTTTTTTTCATGAATTACTACAAGAGAAATATCAACTTTCATGTGTTACTATCTATGAGTAGTTAAGCTATTTCCTCCTAGGGTTGAGATGGATCTATTAGTATCTTGATTATGGATTCATTAGTGCTTGTTAGTTCATGTACTCTTGATATATATATATCTATATATATGATGTACTTGTTAGTTCATGTACTCTTGATTTATGTTTGTAATCACTTGGTCACTAATTACAAATCATTTAATACATTGTTTGGTGCTATGGAAATTGTCCTTTTATAGTAAATCGGAATTCATAAACTCTAAAGAGTGTGCTCATAACATTAGCGATACTTTTAAGTGGATATGAACTAGTAGTTTTACTGATCTTAATGAACTTATATATAGTTATTCAGCAAGAAAGTTGGTGAATGCTAGATATATGTATAAATAATTCGTTGGTGAAAGAAAGTTTCAATACATTAGAAAATTACTCCTTAGCAAGACAAGATTAATAGTTTCAATCAACCGAATCAAATCCACATCATGAGCAAATAAGGAAATTGGAACCTTAGGATTCAACTCCTATTTGTTTCTTCTTTGTCATTTATTTTCTTCTTGTTAACTTAAGTAGTTGTATTTTTATTACTAAAATTTATCATTGTTTAGATAATAGAGCTAGTTAAAAAGCTTTAGTAGTTGACTTGTTCCTTATAGGATTGATCCTGATTATCTCTGTATTCGATTCGATTCGTATATTTGCAATAGCGGATAATTAAGACTTATAACTTGAAAAATTAATCCACATCAAATACGTAGTAATTATGACAAAGATTGTCAGAAAGCAGATGGAAGAAAACATGTTTAAAGATTTAATATTATAAAAGGAAATGTCAGTCTAATTTGACTTGCATATGCCTTTGATGCTGAAACCTTATTGTGTGAGAGCCTGTAATTTTGCTTTAAAGTACTCGGTTTTATTTTTTCTTATAATTGCCCGTTTTTCCACATTTTATTGATTTGAGAAATTGGGAAAATAATTTTTATGAGTAAATATAGTTTTTGGATGATTTTTCTAGTATCGGATAGTTTTTGAAAAATTAAGAGCGTATACCGGACGTGGGACCCACTAGTGCGAAAAGTTCGGTCAACTAGGTTAAATTTTGGATACTGGATTTAATTTACCGGGTGTTAAGAGATAAGTAGAGGATGCTAAGTGGATTGGTATGAGGGAGACAAAAGTTAGGCAAGCATTAAATGGGGTGACAAGTATCACCATTTGATTGGAGTGACTTGTAAGACTACTATTTCTTTTCTTACCATTGACCAAATAAATCACAAAATTAACCAAAAATTCCCATTTTCTTCTCTTCAAGTGGCCGGCTCTCTCTCTCCAAAAGAAAGAAAGAAACTCTTCAAGGTTTGCTTCCATTTAGCTCAAATCCATCCAACCAACCATTGAAACTTGCAATTACTCCATAAAACCTCTTCAATTAGTGTTAGTGAGTTGATTTGTGGAGTTATTTGGAAAGCTAAGAGGACCTATTGCTCTCTCTCTCTTGTTTCTAAGGTGAGTTGTGAAGAACCACCCTCCTTCCTTAATTGATGCTTCAATCATGATTAGTGGTAGTATGAGATGCAAGTTTATGGATTATTTCTTGATTTGTGGTTGAAGTGATGAAGTTTTATTATTTTTGGGGATTTTTCTGTTTTAATATGAACATGATTGTGTGGCTATCTATGATGATTGGAAATGGTATATAATGATTCTAGAAGGTGGAAAAAGTGGATAATTGCAACCAATTTCTGGTTTGGAAGAAAATTGAAAAAATCAGGGTTCTAATGGTTACATTCTGCCCGAATTTATAGCTCCTAGTTAGAGGCCGAATTGGCCTTGAATTAAAACATGAAAGTTGTAGGGAATGACATTTTAGAGTGCCTACAAAATTTCAGGTCAATCGGAGTAGTGTAGAATGAGAAAAGTCAAAATTACCCTTGCTGTCCTGGTTTTACCCGAATGCTAGAATTGCGCCTGTAATTGGTTGTTTTGGCTGGAATTGCTTCCGAATTGGTTGTTGAGGTCTTCTGATGAAATGTAGCCCTGTTTCTTAGCTTTCATCTGAGTTTGAAATTTCTAGATTTGGACTTGGGTAGGCTGAGTTATGATGTTTGCACTAGAACGTGTTCTGTGAATCTGTTTTTCCAATTCTGGTGAGTTCCTTGCATTTTTGACCTGGTTACACTCGAACCTGGGTTAAGTGACCTTCTGTAATATTGTAGCCCTATCTTTTAGCTTCAAAACGGTGGGTCTTGTACCTTCATCCGATAATCGTAGTACCTTTGGTGCCGTTACCGTAAAATGAGGTCAAAAACTGTTTTTTTTAGGGTTAAAGCTAAATCATTTCCGGATTTTTTTTTTCTGGTTTCCTCTATTGCTTGTGTATGCTTAGGGAACCCTGTTTTGGTAGTATATAGAATTGGTTTATGACTTGTAATCGAGTCTTATTGTGTTTATTTGAATAGTTTAGGGCTTGACTTTCATATCCGGTCATTTCCTAGCTAAATTTTGTACTTGAATGACTTTAAGCCTAGTGAACGGCTTTTGGAAATGAGCTTATTTTGTGTGAGATGTTGGGAATGATTTGAGGAAATAATGAAGCTATTAATGGCTGAAAAATAGGTAAACACAAGGGATTTGCTGCCGAAATTTTTCTTGAAGGCTAGTTGGATTCCGACTTGTCTTTGGTCCAAGTGCTTTTTGCCGCAAAATTTTATAACCCTTTTTAGTTTAGCTTTACGTTTAGTCTATGAAACCCTAGATATTTCCGACCATCAGTCCAAATGCCCCGTTTCGCTTTAAAGTCATTTTTATGCGTTTTACTTATCATTTATTGGGTTTTTTGGATTTCACCTAATTGGTTGTGCTATATTCTTTCTCGTTCAATCTTAGGTTTTCTCGGTGATTAAGGATTCTATCCAGAAGGATATTTTGCACGTTATTTTGCATAGTTAGGTGAGTGTTCCTTGTTTGTTGTATTTTCTTGACTTCATGACTTGTATTATTGGTTGATAACGTGTTAAGTACTTTCAATGATTGAAAAAAAAAAATGAGTTTCAAGGCGAGTGTGTACTCTATCGCACTCAGCCTAAATGATTGTGAAATTTCAATGATTGAACGATTGGAATGTTACTTGTGCATGAATGTAAACCTTTTGGCTGAACTTGCCACTGCCCCTTGTTACCGATCGACTCGAGCCAGAAGCGGACTCGGTCGGGCGATATGGTGACCTGGGTGAACGTTTTGGTATACTCGAGTATTACCTTTGTAGGTTGGTGGAGGTTGGTGGAGCCTGGACAATGTCCAGGAGAGGGTGAATGAAATGAACGAATGAACGAATGAACGAGGGTTTATTTACAAAAAGGAAATTTTCAAATGATTGGAGGAATAAGGGGAAATGTCAGGAGAACGAATGAATGATCGAATGAATTGCTCCCTGTGAGCCGTATCCTTTTCATGAATGTTTTATCGCTTTCCATTGTAAATGTTTCGTGAAGTAGTGATATGCCATGTTAGTGTATTGGATTGATTGTTTTATTATGTGTTCGGAACCTCACTGAGCTTTTAGCTCATCCCTTTAGTTTTGTTTTCCTTAACAGGGGAAGGCACGCAAGGACGAGAGATCTGTATAGACTAGCTGGTCTAGCTTTTGATCTTTCTTGTAATGGTTCTCGCCCTAGTGCTTGGCACGGGTTGGTTGTATGGTGGATTTGGAACCTTTGTATATTCGACGGTTGTACTTCTTTTGAGATCGTAATGTATATAAGTTTCGTTTAAGTTTTTGGATCATTGCTATATTTTTCGTATGGACTGGATCTGGTTTTTGCTCGAGGATGGAAGTGATCGACTGAGTCCCGGCGAGAGCTGGGCAGGCGGTCCGCCAAACCCTTTGGTTCGCCTTAGGGGGAGGTGGGACTGTCACATATTGCATTCCTACGGATTGATTCAACATTACAACATATGAAATAGGGAAGAAAATGTAATCTATTTGAGGATTAAGAAGTCTGAAATGGGCAAACCAATTATTTACATCAAACATCTTTGTATAAACAAGTAAACTATGTGTATATATATTTTACCTGTCTTTTTATGTGTAAAACTTAATTTAGTCCTTCTTACCTCGTGCAGGCATTATTAGGCAACAAACTACATTTGATCCAAGCTAACACCTTATGATGATCAAAACAAAAAATCGCGTTCTCTTAACAATTTCAGATGATTTGTTTAAGGAATACGTATATGGCAGTGATGGTATAACTACTCTTTTAGTAAATAGTGTTCTTGTATTATGAAAAATGCTTTGAGAGTTGACAAAAAAATAATGAATTACAAATATAAATTAGGATAGTACCAAGTACAAATATAAGTCGATCCTGTAGAATCCAAAAAATTTACCAAAAAATATATAGGAGATATATTTCATGAAATCAACATATATGGGGACATAATTTACACACATACAAGTATATATGGGAGAGGAGGAATGAATATCAACAATATATCACTAATCACACATAATAATAAGACTCTCAAATTTTACTCTTCTCAACTAAATACAATAATATGACTCTCTATTTATAAACTAAATAACTTTTTTTTTTTGGAATTATAAACTAAATAACTTGATAAACAAGTATTACAACCATAAGAAATTTTATAATAAAATATTAATTTTTAAACAATAAAATTACCATACCTTGACTCCAATAGAATTACTAAAATCCTAATTTGACTAAAACACTACTAAATAATAATATGAAAATTTTTAATTTCGAGCTTTGATTTAATATGCCAACATTGCCTTCCTTAAATCAAACTCTCTCTGAGATCAGGTTCACCACTATCACGATCAATAATCTCCCTTAATTTTTGTTGCTGCAATATTACACGCACTTGGATAGATTTATCTCATCGTTCAATTTATTTTTTACTTGTGAAAATAATCCACTCTTCTGGATAGACTATTTTCGTCGCTCAATTTGATGTTAACTTATTGACAATTCACTTTGTGATTTTCATAATCACAATACAACTAGCAAGACTCTTCTCCGATCTTTGTCTTCACAACTACAATCAATTTGACAATTCTTGTAGACCAATCTTATGGTCCAATGCTCACAAACTAGATATTCCATGACCAATCTTGTGGTTTAATTCGATCAACTAATTTTTTTCACAGCAATTTTTATGCTCTAACTTTGACAGTGGAAAAGACTCACAATTTTTATGCTTTAACTCTGACAACAAAAAATATCTACAACAAATCTTATAAGCGGGACAATTTTTCAATATTCACAGGCACCCCAAGATCAATTTCTTAAATCTAGAGCTCTGATACCAGATGTAGAACTCAAAAAATTTCAATAAAAAAAGCTATAAGAGATATATTTCATAAAATCCATATATATGAGAAGTAATTTACACACATACAAATATGTATGAGAGAAGAGGAACAACTATCAACACTATATCATTAATCACATATACTAACAAAACTCTCAAATTTCATTCTTCTCAACTAAACATAATAACATGACTCTTTATTTATAAACTAGATGACTTGACAAACAAGTCTTATAACTATAAGAAATTTCCTAATAACATACTAACTCCTAAACCCTAGCTTACTAAAACACTAGACTTGACTCCATAATTACCAAAACTTGACTTCAATAGAATTATTGTGACGCCCCCACTTCTCCCAAGAGCGAATCCAAGGGTATCCGTGGAACGCCTGCCCAGCTCTCGCCAGGGCTCGGTACAAATTCAATTCAAACTTAAAGTCTAATACTAACAATAAAAATCAGAATAAAAGTACGAAGTCATTTCCATGCGTAAACATTCAATCTTACATCACAATTTCAAACTTACAATTACTTTTTCCAAAATATACAACTTCCAAAAGTTGTCTAAACAAATACATTCAAAATTCTAATCAAATGAGCCATCAAATAAGCTTCTTCATAATTCCTCCCATTTCGGCTCTTGTTAAAGGAAACAAATCTAACGGGGTGAGCGGATGCTCGTGAGGCCAAGAAAACATGAAAGATACGTAGTTCAATAGCAATAATACTTACACAATAAAGAAAGCTATACATTCAAGTAATTCTAATTTATAATAAACACACTTGAATAGGATGAAAGAGCTCTCGGGAGCTAATTTTCAATTGCTTTGCCCAAGGTTAATTTAATACCTTCTCGTAACGACACCCCGTCACCCGGGTAGGTAATCAAATTCGTAGCACTTCACTTATTCCATTTATGTTTCTGAAACGACTCAAGAGGTACCTCCCACCCAAATCAGTGTGGTACTTACTATCGTTCAGTGGTTTAGGTACTGAGACGATTCGAGAGGTACCTCCCACCCGAACCGGTGTGGTACTTACTATCGTTTAGTTTATAGATCTGAGACGATTCGAGAGGTATTTCCCACCCAATTGGTGTGGTACTTACTATTGTTCAGAGGTCGATGAGACAGCGCTTTAATTGACTTAGAATGCTTTAGGGTTCTGAGACGATTCGAGAGGTACCTCCCATCCGAACTGGTGTGGTACTTACTATCGTTCAGAGGTTTAGGGTGCTGAGACGATTCGAGAGGTACCTCCCACCCGAACCGGTGTGGTACTTACTATCGTTTAGTTTATAGATCTGAAACGATTCGAGAGGTACCTCCCAACCAATTGGTGTGGTACTTACTATCGTTCAGAGGTCGATGAGACATCGCTCCAATTGACTTATGCAGCCATAGCATAATTAATCATTTCATGTCATTCAAGCATTTGATACATTCAAACATTCATTTCATTTCCATCAAGTCATGTAATTCAAGCACGAGTCATTTATTTCAAATGAGAACGAATTCGATAAAGTACACACTCGGCTCTATTTTCAAATCTCAAGTCATTGATAACAAGTAAGCACGTATCAAGTTCTCAGGATTTCAACTATTCATGCACGTACTATCCATGTACAATTACCAATCATATTCATTCAAGTAATAAGTATCACGTAGTTACACGAGAAAGAGGACGAGGGAGATAAAGTACACCCTCACCTCGGCAAGTTTACGTATCATGTATAACATTCGTACAATAATATCTCAATCACATAAGCATTTAACATACACTTGACACTCACCAAGTCAACCAAGGAGAAATGTTACTTAAAGTTCAAGCGTCCACCGTAGGATCCTCTTGAAGGTTCTTGTGCGAGCCTGAGTAATTAATAGTGAGTAATCACTTATAAACCCCAATTATCAATAAAGATTGTACGCTTGTACAATCCTAGAAAATTTTCCTAAAATAAGCCTAAATTACTCGCGAACTAAGGCTCAAAAGTGGGGTTTTAAAGTACAAGAGAAATTGAGTTTTCATCTTTGAAATCAAGTATAAAACGTTCAAGTAATATCGAAGGAATAAGGAGAATTTGAAAAACTCCATTTCCTTAAGATTTGGAAATTTCAGTTTTGATACTAGATCTTTGGAAAGAATCGTATCTCACTCTTTACAAGTCCAAAATTGGAAAACTTGGTACCGTTGGAAAATTTTTAGAAAGTACTAAAAATTCCTAGAAGACACCTTTCCAGGATTCCAAATGAAAGGTATCCAAAATTTAGCTCAAAGTTGCTGTTTTGGGGCAATGAAAACAGGTTTAGGTTGGTTTTTGGCCAACTTTGAAAATTCGGCAAAATTTACTTGATTTGAACTAACCCATGAAATTTGGAACTCTATTAGAGTTGTAATCCAAGTTTACAACAAAACAAGAGGAACGAGAAACGGAGTTTTGAACACTAAGGTATGGCAACTCAAAGTTACCAAAATTCCCTTGTGAAACAAGGGTTTTCCAAACTCGAGTCACGAATTGGGTAATTTAGTCGAACAGCGAAATGGACTCGGATTGGAACCCAAATCAGCAATATAATACTCCTATATAAAAGGTATCCCTCTATCAAATTTCATGGAAAAATACCTTCGGAAAGGTAGTCAACCAAACAACCAAAGTTTCGAAAAATCCTAAGGCAAAACTGCCTTGAGCTTTTTGTTTTTCATTCCAAACATTTGGCCATGGAAAATACTTCAAACATGGTTCATTTGTGTAGGAAAAGCCTAAGGAACATTCATGAGACATTTGGTAAGTGTTTTAACTCCAAGAAATTCAATCGACAAGTCCATACCAAGTCTAGCATCAATTCTGCCCAAAATTTAGGGTTTTCAAGAATAGGGCAGGTTTTGTATTTTGATCACAAATCACTCAATTCAACTCGGAATTGAGCATGGTTGGTGATGTTAGAAAATACATTCATAAAACTATAATTTCACAGAATAAATCATTTTGAAATTCAGCACACAACTAGCTCAAATTCGAGCCTCAAGTTGCAGCTTTAAACAGTTGGTACGGGATACTCGGGTGGAATTAGGGGTTGCATTTTATACCGTTGGAAAGCTGGGAATGTCTAGTTTCAAATTCCACTGACGGCACTTGATTTTGACGTCAGAGCACAGACTTATGGACGAAACAAAAAGGCTGTCTGAGCATTACGGGGAAATTTTTCCAGGTTTGCAAGCTTTGCGAGATTAATCCATTTGACCAACCAAACCTCAATATTTTTCGATGAAACTTTATACACCATCTATACAACATATAAACATCATATACAAGCCATTAAAATCTTAAAATTCCACAAAAAGAGGCACGATCATAACAGGGCAGAATTGGAAACTTTACATCCATGCACTCCTTGAAGTTTATACTAGCTATGCACCATTAATCTACCAATTTGAGCACTAAACCAACATTAAATCCATCATCAAGCATCACATCAGCCATCAATCCAAGAGTGGGAGTTCATAGAGCCCACCCAACAATATTTCCAACATAACAAGCTACCCATGAGAATCCAAGAGCTCATGAGTGTAATCTAACTTTCATAAATCAAGACTTGAAGGTTCAATCATTTGTTACCTCTTTAGATGATGAAACCAGAAATTTTAGTCACCAAAAGCTCCAAGAAAAACCGTGAGATGATGCCCTTCTTCTAGCTTAAGTTGCTCTCCAAGTGAAGTGGAAGTTGTGTGATGATTTTGAGAAGATTTGATGAAGGAATGAAGCAAGAAATTTGGAGAGCTTTGGGTTGTTTTTCTTCTCTTGGTGCACGGCTGGAACAAGGAAGAAGAAGAGTGGCGTTGCTGATGAAGAAGCTTCCTTGTGAAGCTTATAAATTTGTGGACAAGAATTACTCCAAAAGCCAACTCTTCTTTCGCGCGCGCGCTCGCGCGTTTCGTGCTCGATTTCTCTCGAGTTTGTTTCACTAGTGTACTAAACCTCTAATGCACTTGTATTCATACTATTATTATTCATTCTTAATAGTCTAAAAGTAATGGTCTTAAGTCCCTCAATTAATCGCGCGCGTAAAAACGCGTACTTCCGATTTAAGCGCAATAAAATGAAATTTCTAAGAAATTCTTATAACGATAGTATAACCAACTAACATTTGAACACTTAAACATAAAATACCTATTTTAAGACTATGGTACAAGTCTCCAAATTTTCAAGCTTATTCTATCCTCGATTCAATTATTATTTCCAACCGCGCATTCACTATTCACACTTAACGAACTTCCAAAAATTAAATTTTGAAACAAGTCATTTTAAAAATATAACTAAGCTATAGATCCATGTAATTAGGTCTAAAAAGATTAGAAAATAATATTCGGAGCAATTGGCCAAATAAATAATTAAATGAGCTAGAATTAGGAGTTTAAAATAAGAAAATTTGTGAGTTCTCACACGAGTCTAGTATTAATTTCTCAAGTCTCCAATTTGTCATGCGGTATGACTTTCGAGAAATTATCGACGTACGCATAATAAAACTTTATTTAAATCAATCACATCTAAGCTCTCGATTAACTTGTCTTAACCTACTAGTAATCATTCCTACTCCTCCAAGATTGTTGTACTGTCGAATCAAATATTATCTCGAAAAATATATATATTCACTTATTCCTCGATAATCGAGTCACAGAAAAAAAAATTAATTTGCTAACAGGATGTTTTAATAGTGTAATGAGACATGGTTCCATAAAATTGAATTTAAAATGGTTAAAATAAATTTATTTGGAGAAAACGGATGAATAGACAATTTATTAAGCCATTAAAATAAGCAAAATTTTGGGTCTTCACAATTATTTAAACCTTAACTTGACTAAAATACTACTAAATAATAATATGGAAATTTCTAAAACACTTCCAACATAAGATTGGTTCAAGAATTGTGTTGTCGAGATATTAAAAGAAAAGTAGGTCAGTTGCTTTCCAAGGCCATCCCCTATATCTTTGTGTCTCTCTGGCTGTCGCAAATAACTAAAGCATGACTACTAGAACAACTACCTTATTGTGGCTAGCCCTCTTTCTTGCTCTATTAGTTTTATCATTGTTTATCTCTATCCCGCCCATCACTCTCCAATTAACACTGTCACTTCTTTCAACGGTGATACTAGTAGGTCACAACTTACTTTTGCACAAAGAATGATCTAGAAAAGCAGGTTTGAGAACTTCATTAACATTATCCAAGAGCTTACACATAGAATGGTCATGCATCATTAGAGTCAGAGGAGGATGAAGAATAATGAGATGCTGTTTATGATGATTCTGCAGGGAAGTCTAAGTTCATTACTAGTTATGGAGTTTCACTTATCTTCACAATAAATTTAAAGGAATGTACGAATTTCAGCAGTGTACTGAAGGCAGTGGATGCTCTTTCTGATTTACGCCCTGCTAGGACACTTATTATAGTTGATTCAGGCACGCATAGGGAGAAAGTGACGGTTAGTACAAACAAGACAAACTTAATAATACAAGGTCAGAGTTATTTGAACACGACAATTGCTATGACAATACTAATTTGACTAGAGAAACTCCATTCAGCTATACAATTGCCATTTTATCTACCACTTTTGTAGCTTATAATATTAACTTTCAGAACACGGCTCCTTCTCCATCCCCTGGTGCAGTTTGAGCACAGGCTATGGTACTGAGGATTTTCGAGGACAAAGCTGCAGTTTATGGGTGTGGATTTGAGGGGGCACGCGATACCCTTTACGACGATAGTGGCAGGCATTTTTTCAAAGAATGCTTCATTCAAGGATCCATCGATTTCATGTTTGGAAATGGAAGATCACTTTACAAGGATTGTATGATAAATTCAGTAGCGAAGAAGTTTCAAGTGGCATTAATGGAGCCATCACAACATAGGCGA
Source organism: Coffea arabica (assembly GCF_036785885.1). Lineage (NCBI taxonomy): Eukaryota > Viridiplantae > Streptophyta > Magnoliopsida > Gentianales > Rubiaceae > Coffea > Coffea arabica. The sequence continues at coordinate 7,677,117 of NC_092330.1, read as the reverse complement.
GGAACTCAACAAGCGAGAATTCGGACTTCTCTTTCGTGAATTGCAGTGTTAAACGCATTGGTAAAGTGTGGTTGGGACGAACTTAGGGGTCATATGCTACAGTGATTTTCTCAACAACAACCATGTGGGAGGACGACTCTTTGATGTAGAATCCAAAAAATTCACCAAAAAAATATACAAGAGATATATTTCATAAAATCAATATATATGGGGATGCAATTTATATGCATACAAGTATGTGTGGGAGGGGATATATTTCATAAAATTAATATATATGGAGAGATAATTTTCACACATACAAATATGTGATGGAGAAGAGGAATAAATATCACCAATATATCATTAATCACATATAATAACAAGACTCTCAAATTTCACTCTTCTCAAATAAACACAATAATATGACACTCTATTTATAAACTATATAACTAGATAAACAATTGTTATAATCATAAGAAATTTTCAGATAAGATACTAATTGCAAAATAATAAAACTAGCATAACTTGACTTCAGTAGAATTACTAAATCTCTAATTTAACTAAAACACTACTAAATAATAGTATGAAAATTTCTAATTATCAACTTTGATTTAATATACCAACATTGCCTCATTTAAGTTGAGCTCTTTCTTGGATTAGTTTCGCTACTATTATAATTAATAATCTCCCTTGATTTTTGCGGTCGCAACATTCCATGACCTGAAAAGATTTATCTTGTTGCTCAATTTATTTTTCACTTGTGAAATAATCCACGCTTTTGGATAGATTATTTTCGTCGCCCAATTTGATGTCAACTTATTGACAATTCACTTTGTGATTTTCATAATCACAATTTAATTGATAGGATTTTTCTTTGATCTCTGTCTTCACAACCTCAATCAATTTGACAATTCTTGCGGACCAATCTTGTAGTCCAATCATCACAAACTAGACATTTCTTGACCATCCTTGTTATCTAGCTTGATCAACAAATTTCTTCACAGCAATTTTTGTTCTCTAACTCTGACAGTGAAAAACATCCACAATTTTTATACCTTAACCCTAATAGGGAAAAATAATCACTATAAATCTCGTAATCGAAACAATTTTCCAATGTTTATAGGCACCCCAAAAATCAATTTCCTAAATCTAAGGCTACTAGATGTAGAACTCAAAAATTTTTAATCAAAAAATTATAAGAGATATATTTCATAAAATCAATATATATGAGGAGGCAATTTATACACATATAAGTATGTGTGGGAGAAGAGGAATACATATAAACAATATATCATTAATCACACATAATAACAAGATTCTCAAATTTCACTCTTATCAACTAAACACAACAATATGACTCCCTATCTATAGACTAGATGATTTGATAAATAAGTTTTACAACCATAAGATATTTCTAATAAGATACTAATTTCTAAATATTAAAACTACCATAACTTGACTCTAATAAAATTACTAAAATCCTAACTTGATTAAAATAGTACTAAATAATAATATGAAAATTTCCAAAACACTACTAACGTAAGATTGGTTCGAGAATTATATTGTTGAGATGTTAAGAGAAAAGTAGGTCAGTTGCTTCCCAAGGCCGTCCTCTATATCTTTGTGTCTCGCCGGCCGTCGCAAGTAGCCAAAGCATGACTGTTAGAATAACCACTTTATTGTGGCTAGCCTCCTTTCTCGTTCTACTAGTTTCCATCATTGTTTCTCTTTATCCCACTCATCACTTTTCAATTAACGCAGTCATTTCTTTCAACGATGATACTAGTAGGTCAAAACTTACTTTTGCATGAAAGATAATCAATAAAGGCAGGTTTGAGGACTTCATCGACATTATCCAAGAGCTTACACGTAGAATGTCTAGACATCATCCGAGTCACAAGAGAATCAAGAAAAGTGAGAAATATTGTGATGATTTGGCATGAAAGTCTAAACTCATTACTAGTTATAGGGTTTCTTTTTTTTTTTTACCAACATTTGGATTTATTGCTTATACTGAAAAGACGGGATACAAGGAGGGGGGCCTAAACCGTACCTCCATGAGTTACTGCACTACTCCTGACGAACACTAGTCAACCCTACTAAACGGGATACCTAGCTGATCCAGAGAGATATCTCTGCGAACCTCTAGGGGTAGTTGCCCCCATGACTCAAAAACCCAATTGCTGCCTGAGTTAATGCCTGCCATAGCCAGACCAACGGCAGACCTGTTCGCCTCTCGAGACAATGCATCATGACCCGCACATGATGCCACAAAGCTAAAAGCTCCTCAAAATCGCGCATTAACCACCTAGGTACCCTAACCTCGACGTGGAACATTCGAACCAGTAGCAAAGAGTCTGACTCCCCGTGCACCTCTGCAAATCCACGTTGTACAACTAGTTATAGGGTTTCACTTGTTCTCACAGTAGATTTAAAGAGATGTGCGAAGTTCAATAGTGTACAAAAGGCAGTGGATGCTGTTCCTAGTTTAAGCTCTACTAGGACACTTATAATAGTTGATTCAGGCATGTACAGGGAGAAAGTGACGATAAGTGCAAATAAGACAAACTTAATAATACAAGGTCAGAGTTATTTGAACATGGCGATTGCTTGAAATGACACTGCGAATTCGACTAGAGGAATTCCATTCAGCTATACAGTTGCCATTTTATCTACTAATTTTGTAACTTATAATATTAGCTTTCAGAACACGGCTCCTCCTCCATCCCTCGGTGTAGACAGAGCACAGGTTGTGGCACTAAGGATTTTTGGTGACAAACCTGCATTTTATGGGTGTGAATTTTATGGGGCCCAAGATATCCTTGTGACGATAATGGGAGGCATTATTTCAAAGAACGCTTTGTTCAAGGATCCATCAATTTCATTTTTGGAAATAGAAAATCACTTTACAAGGATTGCGTGATAAATTCAGTAGCAAAAGAAATTTGAGTAAATCTTCTATATACTGACAGTGTATACAATATCACCGTTTGATTCACGACATGTGTGCGAAAATTGAATTTCAAATTCAAATTTTACATAGTTGTTATCCATCTAACGCTGACAGTGTATATAGTGTAGGAAAGATTAATCCAAGAAAATTACAAGTGGTATTAGTGGAGCCATCACAGCGTAGGCCAGAAACTCAACAAGCGAGAATTCTGGCTTCTCTTTCATGAATTGCAGTGTTAAAGGTAGTGGTAAAGTGTGGCTGTGACGAGTTTGGGGGTCATATGTTACCGTGGTTTTCTCAACAACAACAACTGTTTAGGATGTCGTCTCTTTGATGTAGAACCCAAAATATTCTCCAAAAAATATATAGGACATATATTTCACAAAATCAATATATATGGGGAGGCAATTTACACATACGCAAGTATATATAGGAGAAGATATATTTCATAAAATCAATATATATGGGGAGGCAATTTACACACATACAAGTATGTTTGGGCCAAAAGGAATAAATATCAATAATATATCATCAATCACACATAATAACAAAACTCTCAAATTTCACTCTTCTCGAATAAACACAATAATATACCACTCTATTTATAGACTAGATGACTTGATAAACAAGTGTTACAACCATAAAAAATTTTCTAATAATATACTAATTTTTGAACAATAAAACTACCATAACTTGACTCCAATAAAATTATTAAAACTCTAAATTGACTAAAACACTGCTAAATAATAATATGAAAATTTTTAATTTTGAACCTTGAATTAATATGGTAACATTTACTAGCTTAAGTAATACTCTCTCTCAGATCAAGTTTGCTACTAACACGATCAATATTCCTTTAATTTTTGTTGTTGCAATATTTCTCGCACCTAGATAGATTTATCTCTGACATGCACAGGGTATACATATACAATTAGCACATCCACAATCAAGTTTTACATTTATAAATTCTAAATACCCCACACACAATTTTTTACAAGTATACGAATCGTTTATTAAGCATAGGGGTATTGATAGGGTGCATTTTAGTGGGTTATTTCACTGATATTTCATAGTTTTTTGGACTAAATGTCGCTCTCTTTGGCGGATTCTACTCAGGTTTTGTGTTTGGTGTTAATTACAGGAAGTGGTGAAAAAAAGGTGCTGAAAATCAACATTCCAGAAAACTTCCTGACAGTTAGGCGTGCCCACGCCTAACTCCAACCTTCAAGGCCGGATTCTCAAGATTATTTGCACGTGGGAAGTTTCAGAAAAATGAGTGAAGTAGCTGGTTACAAATTGGGGAATCAGTGGGGTCACTCCAAAGGAAAGCAAACGCTAAAGAAGTTGAATTGTAATAGGATTGTTATTTAGGAACTAATTGGTATTTGGATACCAATTAATTAGGAGAAAAAGTAGGAAATGTGAGAGATTTTAGGCACTGTTTTTTTTTGGAGGCTAAAAATGCAGAGGAGTATTTTGTACATTATTCTTGTCTTTGACTTTGAGGCTTCTTGGCAAAACTTGGAGAAAAACAAATCAAAAAGCCACAATTGTTGACTTGTTCTATTTCTTCTTTTTGACTGAATTGGAGAGACATCAGACTCTCTTTATGCTTTTTCTAGAGACAAAAGATGGCAACAATATTTCTTGTTCTTTCTTTCTCTGTTGACCGATTTCGGGAGACAAGACTTGACGACTTTTCTCAATTGTTTTGTGTGGCTTGTGTGAGACCCCAAAATTTTACTTTTCTTTATAACCCTAATGTGAACTCACTTGTCTTTGATTCTTGGTTGCTTTAATGGTTGAATTTGAGTCAAGGGAGTGAATTTTGTTAAGAAAAGTTTCATAATCTCAAGTTGTTAGAAAATCTAGAAATTTTCGCAGGAGGCCTTGCGCAGCTTTAGGAAATTGGCTATAACTTTGTATAGGAAAGTCGGAATTGAGTTCTGTTTGCTGCGTTTGAAACTAGACTCAGAGGGCTTCCTACGGTGTAAAATTTAGAGTTTGATTCAATGTCCATAAATTCTAGAAAATTGGCAAAGTTGACTAAAAAATTCTGCCCAGCACAAGTAAACATAGGAATGTTGTAGTAGTTTATGGCTCAATTTGGATCAACTTATGAACTAAATCTCTTTGAGGTGTCTTCTAGAGATTCTTAGTATTTGAAGTCTAGTTTTTAACAAGCCAAGTTATATAAATTATATATATATATAACTCAAGTTATAATTTTTCTAAAGGAAAGGCATAAGTTAGGGTTTTTGTGCATACTAGGGTTTTGGTGTGTGTTTTTGTGTGCATTTTGGTAGTGTGATTGTGAAGACTTGAAAAATTTCTCATATTATCTTAAAAATTCCCTTTTATTTGGAATCCATTATTTTACAATAGCTTTACTACTCATTCACTTCCTCAATAGTTACAATTAATCACAGAACCAAGGGTTTTCCCTTTACTTCCATCGTTAACGTAAAGTAGGGTTTTTATGTCTTTTGGAAGTGTGATTACTCGGTACGGAGTGTGTATTAAATTTAGTGATTAAGAGTGAGTTTTAGATGATATTAAGTGTGTGATTAGAAGTGATAATAATAAGTTAGTAAATCATAAGTTAAAACCCTAGTACGCGCGATTTAAGGAAAAACGGTGTGAACCGACGTGTACCGTTCACTACCGATTGAACACACTACTTGACCACCACTTTATTACCTTAATCTCCTTGTTTTAGTTGAGCTAATTAGCTCTTAATTAACCCTTAAGTCAGCCACCATTATTGACTAAGGCAAAGAGAGATATTTTGGTGGACATATTTGTGATTAAGCCATTTGTCAAAAATCCAACCAAGGTCTTGACCAAGACCTTTGACTAAGACATTTTCCTTTCTTGTTATCTTTCTTCTTGGCTTATTTTTCTTCATTTTCCTTCATCTTGGTCGTGACTTATGAGAGGAAAAAGAAAAGAGTGAAGACCACTTCATTTCAATCTTGATTTCTAGCTTAGTTGAGTGAAAATTCAAGAATCTAGACCGATTAATCCTTTCTTTGAGCACTTGGGAAGTTTGGTGTGCTAAAAGTTTACAAGGAGAGGTAGTGGATATCTCTTGCAAGCATCTTAGTGAGGTATTATGGCTGTCCATCCTATTTCTATCCCTTAAGCTTGTTTAAGTTTGTATAACAACTTAAATTCTTGGCTAATGTTAGTTACCTTACTAGTTTTAATGATTTTTGGTGGATTTTGAGTTAGGGTTTGGATGGTTCAGTTGTATTTCTTATTGTTTAGAGAGCATGTGATATCTATAATGTGACGACCCCACCTCCTCCTAAGGCGCACCAAAGGGTTCGGCGGACCACCTGCCCAGCTCTCGCCAGGACTCACTCACTCGCTCACTCGAATCATGTACACACATCCATGAATCATAAATAACATCCACAATTCAAGCTTATAATTTACATTGATAGAAGTCAAGGTACAGAGTCTAAAAATACCCAAACTAGTTCAAATCGTATACAATCCAAATACAAAACATTATGTTCGAGGAATAGCGCGAGTACAAGACAAAAAGTCAAAGTCAAACAACTAGACTACGCTAGTCTTTACATGTCTCACGCCTCGCTCGTACCCCTGTAAGGAAAACAAAACTAACGGGGTGAGCCAAAGCTCAGTGAAGTTCTAAATATCAAATTGGCCAACAAACCAAGTGATAGCAGAGTAATAGTGAAATAGCGAGCAAACAAGTCATATCCGAGAAAGAGCATTTTAGCTAGTCTAGCAACTTCAAGTTCACATTCACATGTAAGGATACAACAAATGAGGTCTTGGCTCCGTTCCAGCTCGATCGATTGGTAGTTGACACTCCGTCAACTTTCAAGTAATAGCCAGTCCAAATAAAACCCCACTACACGCCAGTCTCTGTCCACCGATCAACCCCCTTCTCCGGGCCCGCACGCCACACAAAACATGGGTGGTAATACTCGAGTATACCGTTTGGTCGAGGAGATAACACTCCACTCGCCATTACTAGTTATCCAGGGTTTGTTATCTAATCGACCAGACCCTTGCCGGCTCGACTCGACTAACTAGCCACAGGGTTTCTGGAATTCAAGGCAGGATATAACTCATGTACATGTATAGCAAGTCAAGTGTAATCAATTACAAGAATAAGTCATATTAGGGCAAGTGCGGTAAAGTACACCCTTGCCCTATCATTCATTCACCATGTAATCGTGTAAGTCAAGTAAGAAACATATGTATCAAGTGCAATCGGATATTCGGAAGCACTCACCAAAATGTAAGGCTTGAAGTATTCACGTTCATTTATACTCCAGGTTTGGAGTCCAGATCTGCGGTAAAAATTCAGTTTGAGAACTTTGAAACATGTCTAAGATTCGAAACTTAAACGTTTCGTTCAACAGGAATCAACTAATTGAAATTCATTTGGGAGACGTTCATGAACCACTTGCTCGCTTTTCAAACCGTAAGTTTTGTAGCAATTATACTTGGAATAACATGTGAGTCGAAAGTGCAAGGAAAACGAGTTTACATCGGTCATGATGTCTTTTCCTCAAGGGTACAAGTTTGGCTAGATTTTTAACGTATAACCCTCGAACCAAGATAGCCAAAGTCCTAGATGGCTCAAGTGATATTCATATCAACTCTACCCAAGTCGCAAGTGTATTTCTATAGTCTTTGAGCGTAAATTTGGGCAGCATGTCCTTTGCATTTTCCTAATTTCCAGCCATTTAGGCTTCATTTTCTTACTCAATCCAACCCAAAGTTATTCATAACTCAAAGTCAGTTCAATAGCCATTCCATAGGCTTAAAACAATACAAGAACAAAAATTAAGCTAATATCAAGTGCGGAAACAAAGCTTATAGAAGACAGATTTGATTGGTTTTTACGGAACAGGCACATCCAAGGCTACGCTTATCGGATTGAAGTGCAACTTATACCAATTCGAAGCTAAGACGACGGCCTACAATTTTCATGAAGAGCACTTAGTCTAATTTTCAGTGTAACCTAATCCAATTCCCAATTCATATAACCTAGTTCCAACTATTCGGCTAATCAACTGTACTGCATTCAAATGACCATATCTCAGTCTACCGAGGTCCGTTTAAGACGTTCTTTATGGCGTTGAAAAGCTAAGATAGGGTGCTAAAAATTTCATGTTTTGGAAAATGGCTAAATCCAAACGGATTATAGTGAATAATGTAAGAATCGAAGACAACCTAAGAGGGGGGGTGAATTAGGTTTTAAAAACTAGCTGAGATATAGGCCACCTTTTTCACACAGTTTACCTCTCTTTTTCTCAAAGACCGTCCACTGACCCAGGTAACAAGAGAACACAGAAATTTGTAAGATGAAGTGAATAACAGTTTATGTATAAAAGCAGTAAATGAAAGCAGGAAAAACCAAACCAGGGTTCAAACACAACTGAGGTTTGAACAACACTTTTATAAACCAAGTTACTTCAAGTTGAACAAACTAGCAACCAATGTGTAGATATCACTTCCTTCTTGCCCAAAACCGCACTTGGTCAAGCAAGGAAGTTTTACAAATACTCGAATAACCCTCACTGATCTACACTATTGAAGAAGCTGTATCACACTTGAATAACTACCAGAAAATTGCACAATCTAAGAGTACACGTGTTCTTTTTGAGTATTCTAACCCTTGAATCACTCACTATCTGATGCAGACTTGATGTGCAAAGTTGTCCTGAGATGGTTGACTTTGTTCATTTTATAGGAGACAAGAAAATTCTTCAATTAATGCTGTCAACGGGTAGAAGGCAACTGAAGAGTCAACTAGCCGTTGGTGCTGTCGGACGTCCGATGCTTAGTTTTCATGCGTCCGAACGAGATTAATGAGTTCTGGAAATTTTCTTGAATCCCTTAGGACGTCCGATCGTGCGTCCGAGGGTAGAATGTAAACTGAGACTTTCTTCTTCAATTCCTTCGGACGGCCGATGCGTTCAGAATGTTGCGTCCGAAAACCAGCAACACTTGTCGGACGTCCGATACTCAGGTGTTGAGCGTCCGATCAGGATCAGTTAATCATAAAAGCCCTGGCTTGTCTTCTTCGGACGTCCGAGTCTGAGTTCTTCACACGTCCGAAGATGCTCAAAGGATGTCGGACGTCCGATACTCTCTTTTTGTGCGTCCGACATCATCCTCACTACTCTTCATCCTTTTTGACCTTCTTTATCTGCTTTGAATCCACAGACCTGTTTGGTGTCATTTCTGAAAAGTATCTCTACAGAAAGTATTAGTAACATCCAAATGTTTTGTAATCATCAAAAGATACGAATTGAGATAAACAATCTCCCCCTTTTTGATGATGACAAAACATTTGGATAGAGAAACAAATATAACAGCTCCCCCTACCAAAGTGCATGAGTAGCTCCTCCTAACAAATTTCAGGAAGAAACGTATCAACATCAAATGTGTTTAATCCAACTCAGCTCCCCCTGAAACTGACTCCCCCTGACTAGTTTTCCTACACCATCAGTCCAAATCCATTTCTCCCCCTTTTTGTCATCTCAAACATTCATTTGCAGTGTACATCACAGTCTAGAACCAATCATTTAGCAAATATCAACCAGAAACATTCATTCATTGGGCAGATATCAAAAACACATAATCAATCTAAACACCCATTCAAAAGCATTCATAACACACACTTAATTATAACATGGTAAACAGTAGAAAATATCCAGTTGAACAGACCAGTAGTACAAAAGTTCAATGCAAAAGATGAAATATAATCCTAGATTAAGGTGCAGTGACCTAGTAGTGCCTAGATAGTTATTTTAGATGATCCGGGTCTTCTCCTGGCCAGACGATACTGTGCAGGATCCTCTTCTTCCTCGGTTTCTTCATCACCCTCTTCATCTGATTCCTCAGTAGCTGGAGCCTTGCCTTTATCCTTGGGCTGAGAACTGGAAGCTGGTGTTGTCTCAGTGCCAGTGGTTGGTCTTGTGGGCACAGATCTTGGCTCATTTATATTGCTCTCAGGTACTGGGGGAACAAGAAGGTTTCTTTTTTCAACAAAAGAGGATTTTTGGTCAGAGGTCATGGTCATCATGAGACCTTCTTCAATAAGCAAGACATGCTGTTTGAGGTCTTCGAGCAAGGAAATGACTTCAGAATTTGATGCAAAGGACTTGCTAGCAGACTTTCTAGGATGAATGGTGAAAGGAGAGACAAAGTCTGATTGATCACAAGGAGCCCTAGGAGTAACAGGTGTTTCATGAAAATTTTTCCTTCTAGACTCAGCCACAGTCTCCTTATAACACCAATGGCCTTCAAAAAATTTTAAGTTCTTTCGTTCAAAATAAGGTTTTGAGAAAACAGATGAGGCACTGTCTTTGGGAGATTTTCCAGAGAAAGGAATTTCAAAATGGGCAAAGATAGGGGTTAAAAATCTGCCATAGGAAAGCTTCCTACGAGTATCAGTGCCAATTTTGAGCAGAAACTTGCACATTATAAATCCAAAGTCAATGCGGATTTTTTCAACAAAGCAATAGAACAGATAGAGTTCCATTTTATTTGCATCTGTTCTGTGGCCATCAGTTGGCACCAACAGGTTTGAAATGATGGTGAAAATAATCAGATTCTGAGGACTAAGGTCATCTAGTCTTGCCTCAGCAGGAGTATTGAATGTGGTTTGAAAATATGTCATGAGTTTAGCATTGTGAAAATGATGATAGGCAGAAGGAAATTCCTCATACGAAAAGAAATTTGCAATTTTTCCTTTGAAACTAGTTTCTATACTAGTTTTTAGAATAGAATTCACAATGTCAGGAGTTAACATGATGTCTACAGAGTTGACCCTAGAGATGAGTTCAGTGTGTGATTTACCCTTTCTAAGATTAGCAAAAAATTGATAAAGCATGTCAGGGTAAAAGACATTAGGAATGGTCAGAAGATGAGTCCATTTCTGGAATTCAAACAGTTTGATGACAGGTTCAAGATCAAGCTTACGAAATTCAAATGGAATGATGAGCCTTTGGGTGATGAACCCTTTTTGAGAGATTAACTCAAATCTGTCTCTGGCTTCATCATCGATAAACTTTGGAAGAGGAGTGGGTTCTTCTACTGGTTGAGACACAGGATCCTTTCCAGAACGTTTCCTGTTTGAAGTTTGTGTTGCAGATGCCTCTACATTTTGAACTTCAGTTCTTGTCCTTGGAGACTTCCTGGTAGAAGGTTCAGGAGTTTTCTGACTTCCAGTAATGTTTCCCTCATTCTGTGAATCATCAGAGGGATCAGCAGACTGCTTTCTCTTGGATTGGGGAGTGCTCTTCCTCTTTGCAGTCCTCTTTCGTTTAGCAGAGGACCTGGTGACATCTTTATCACCCTGGATAGCCTGATCTAGTTCCTCATCTCTACCAACAATGTTCTCTTCAGAGTTTTGCCCTTCCAACTGCTCATCAGATGATTCAGCAGTTGGAATGTCCAGTTTTCTTTGGGCAGTTTCCTTTATCTTACCACTCCGAGTTACAGTCTTCTTTTTGGGTGCCACAGGAGGTGGTTCCACAATCTCAATATCTTCATCCCTAATCCTAAAGGAGCGTCCGACACTAGTAGATCCTCCCCTGATTCTTACCATGATGCAATGTGGTTGTGATTTTTGATACGGAAACTGGTGTGCAGAAGAAGAATAAAGTAAGATCTAACTAGGATGTACTTGAGAAGCCGCAAGGAGGGATTTAAGTGGGGTTAGGGTTTTGTAATTGAATTGGGAGTTTTGGGGTAGTTGGGGGTTAGGAGTGATTTTTATGAGTGATTAAAGGGCAGTAGAGGTGTAATTGAGTTGGTTGGTTCAATTTCTCGGAACTTGGTATGAGGAGAGATGTATTTGAATTTCAAATATTGGAGGAAACTGAAAGGTTGCGTCCGAGACGTTTGGAAAAAATGAACTGAGAAGAATGAGTAACTGTCTTATAGGACTCAGTTTTTGAGTGTCAGACGTCCGAACGAAGTGAGGTGTCTGACACATCCGTCCGAACCAGGGTTTTTCTGAAACTTGAATGAAGAACACTGTCGGACGTCCTTTCCAATTCATCGGACGTCCGATAAAGATTGACTAAGAATAAAACTTAGTATATTTTTTCTGAAACACCCAATTTTGTTCTCAAGAATACAAATTGATCTAACGGAAGAGCTTTTGTGAGGATATCAGCAATTTGATCTTTAGAATAAACGAACTCAACACAAATTATCCCCTTGGAGACAAGATCGCGAATGAAATGATGCTTTATATCAATGTGCTTAGTCCTAGAGTGTTGAATGAGATTTTTTGTCAGATTAATTGCACTAGTGTTGTCACAGTACATAGGTACACATTCATATACTAAACCAAAATCATTCAATGTGTTTTTCATCCATAACAATTGTGCACAACAGGCACCAGCAGCAACATATTCAGCTTCAGTAGTGGACAATGAAATAGCATTCTGTTTCTTACTGAACCAAGATACTAAACAATTTCCAAGAAAATTGCATATACCAGTAGTACTTTTCCTATCTATTTTACAGCCACCAAAATCAGCATCAGAGAATCCATATAAAGGAAGTTCATGACATTTTGGATACCATAAACCAAAGTTTAAGGTTCCTTTAAGATATCTAAGGATTCTTTTTACTGCATTGAAGTGTGATTCTTTTGGACAGGATTGAAATCGAGCACATAAACATACAGCAAACATGATGTCAGGCCTACTGGCAGTTAAATAAAGTAAACTTCCAATCATACCTCTGTACTTCTTTTCCTCAACTTTTGTACCTTCCTCATCCTTGTCAAGTTTGGTAGAGGTGCACATAGGTGTTCCAACAGGTTTTGAATCCTCCATTCCAAATCTTTTCAGCAGCTCCTTGGTGTATTTTGTTTGATTAATAAATGTTCCATCTTGGGTTTGAACCACTTGGAGTCCAAGGAAGAAGTTCAGTTCTCCCATCATGCTCATTTCAAATTCTTTTTGCATGATGATGGAAAAGTCCTTGCACAAGCTCTCATTAGTAGCACCAAATATGATATCATCCACATATATTTGCACAATTAAAAGATCTTGTGAGCTTTATTTTGTGAAAAGTGTAGTGTCTACAATTCCCCTTTTAAAGCCATTTTCAATCAGAAATCCACTCAGACGTTCATACCATGCTCTAGGAGCTTGCTTTAATCCGTATAAAGCTTTTGAGAGTTTATAAACATGATCTGGATAAGATTTATTTTCGAAACCAGGAGGTTGGTCAACATAGACTTCTTAATCAATGAAACCATTTAAGAAAGCACTCTTAACATCCATTTGAAATAATTTAAAATTTTTGAAGCAAGCAAATGCTAAAAACATTCTTATGGACTCCAGCCTGGCTACAGGTGCAAAAGACTCATCAAAGTCTATTCCCTCTTCTTGAGTGTATCCCTTAGCTACCAGCCTGGCCTTATTTCTAACAACCTCCCCTTTATCATTCATTTTGTTTCTAAAAACCCACTTTGTGCCAATGATAGGATGGTCTTGTGGTCTAGCAACCAGGGTACACACCTTGTTTCTTTCAAATTGATTTAACTCTTCATCCATAGCTAAGATCCAGTGCTCATCATTTAGTGCATCACAAACATTTTTAGGTTCAATGTATGATACTAAAGCAAGGTTGTCCATTAATTGCCTAGAAGAACGAGTTCTGACCTTTTCAGATGGATCACCAATTATAAGCTCCCTAGGATGGTTATGAACGAATTTCCAGGTTCTTGGAAGATCATTAGGAGTAGTGGTATTTCTGTCATCCTCTTCTCCGGCTGGATTATCCTGAGCATCAGCATCCTTTAAGTCAGTTTCTGGTGAAGCAGAGTCACGATCATTGATTGCTAACTTCTTTAGTTCTTCATGGACACCTGTATCATCATCTTCACCACAGCTCATAGAAATGTTATCATTAGATTCATCAAACGTAATGTGTATTGCCTCCTCTATAACCAGTGTTCTACGATTATAAACTCTGAAGCCTCTTTTGTTCTCACAATATCCCAAGAAGATTCCCTCATCAGATTTCTTGTCAAACTTCCCAAGATGTTCCTTGATATTTAAGATGAAACATTTACAACCAAATACTTTGAAGTAACCAACAACAGGCTTTTTGTCAAACATGAGCTCATAGGAGGTTTTGTTCAAAATTGGTCTTAGGAGAACTCTGTTCATGGTATAACAGGCTGTGTTTATGGCTTCAGCCCAAAAATATTTTGGTAAATTGCACTCACTAAGCATGGTTCTAGCAGCCTCTTGGAGAGTTCTATTTTTTCTTTCTACAACTCCATTTTGTTGGGGAACTCTAGCAATAGAGAATTCATGAGTAATGCCATTATGATCACAAAATTCTGGAAAACCACAGAACTTGAATTCTGTCCCATTATCACTTCTAATCCTGACGATTTTCAAGCCAAGCAGATTTTGTACTTTAGCAAATAATGAAGTAAAGTTCTTAAAAGCATCATCTTTATGAGCAAGGAACATTACCCAAGTATATCTAGAATAATCATCAACAATCACAAAACAGTATCTCTTACCACCAAGGCTTGTAATTTGCGTAGGACCAAACAGGTCAAGATGTAAAAGTTCAAGTGGTTTTGAAGTAGAAACACATTTCTTAGATTTAAAAGATGTTTTAACTTGTTTTCCAAATTGGCAAGCATCACAAATCCGGTCCTTTTCAAATCTGATTTTTGGGAGACCTCTCACAAGTTCCCTTTTTGAAATTTCTTTTAGCAAATCCATATTGAAGTGACACAACCTTCTATGCCATAACCATGGGTCCTCATTTGCTACTTTAAGACATTTGATAAAGGAGGAATCAATTTTATCAAGAACAACAACATAAACATCATTTACTCTTTTTCCTTTAAAAACAATGTTGAATTTAGAGTCAAATATGAGACATTCAAGCTTTTTGAACAATACAAATAAATTCCTATCACACAATTGGCTAACACTTAACAAATTATAACCCAAATTATCAACGAGAAGAACATTGTGGATGAAGGTTTGACCATTCTTACCAACATTACCAATGCCAACAGTTTTGGCTTTGTTATCATCTCCAAATGTTATCTTTCCACTTGCTTTTTGCTTGAGTTTAATGAATTGAGATGCATCACCAGTCATATGTCTTGAGCATCCACTATCAATGAACCATTTTGATTCTTTAGTAATGTTATCCTGATTCACCTACACACAAACCCACAAGATAACATTTGGTACCCTTTACATGTTGGGTCCTTGAGAGTTAGTCTTATGTCTGACTACCCACATGCATCTCATGCCACTCCTCATGTTTTCTTAACATAACAGTTGCTATTCATGTGACCATATTGACAACAAAAGTTGCATACAGATATTGGATCAATCAAATGAACAGGTTTAATCAATCTGACTTGCCTTCTCCTGTGAATAGCAAACTCATTTGCGCTCTGATTCAGCCTTATATGATGAGTATTAACATAAGGTACAGTGTCATTCTTTTGAAGGCAGTTCTGTTTCAAATGGTGTAGCAGTTTACATAAATCATCCATCCTCCTTTTTAGACTGCATTGCTCACTTTTGAGTATGTTACAGAGTTTTTCCCTTTTGTTAAGGTCAGTAAGCACCTCAGTTTCAATCATTTTCAGATTCTCATTTTCATGCTTAAGACACTTGTTTTGTTGAAAGAGGTTTGCATTGTCTTGTATTAGAAAGGTAATTTTCTACTTTAGTTCCTTGTTTTTAACATAGGATTCTTTCAAGCTATTATGCATTTTTTCTAGAAAAGAATTAACATCAGTATCAGATTCACTATCACTATCAGTTTGAGAGTTGCATTGTATTACCTCTTCATCTCCAATGGCCATGAAAGCTATTTGAGCAGATTCTTCTTCTTCTTCAACTTCGCCTTCTGAGTTGCAATCATTCCAGGTAATCTGGAAATTGTTGAACTTTGGTTTCCGTTCAACCTTATTCTCCTTCTTTTTCTTCAATGGACACTCATTTGCATAGTGTCCTGATTGGCCACATTCGAAACATTTATCAGTCAGCTTCTTGTTGAACTCCAGTTTTCCTCTGTTTCTGAAGTCATTAGACTGATTTGGGAAGGAATTGCTGGATCCGCCTTTCCTGAATCTTCTCTTGTTGAGAAACCTTTTGAAGCCTCTTGTGATGAGTGCAATATCACTCTCATCACCTTCCAAATCATTTTCATCCTGTAAGGCAGTTTCATCTTCATCTTGTGAAGCTTTTAGAGCAATGCTCTTTCTCACCTTGGTGTCTTCTTCATCCTGCATCTTAGATTTAAGTTTCAGTTCGTAAGAAGTCAGAGAGTTAATCAGAGATTCAATGGATAAAGTATTTAGATCCTTGACTTCCTCTATAGCAGTCACTTTGCTTTCCCAGTCCTTTGATAGAGCATTCAGAATTTTTCTGTTCTTTTCACCTAGAGAGTACTCCTTTTCAAGCACCTCTAAATCCTTGATCAGATCATTGAATCTGCAATACATTTTGTCAATGTTTTCATGAGGCTCCATCTTAAAAGATTCATACTTAGTGACCAGAATGGATTTCTTTTGCTCTCTCACATTCTCGCTTCCCTCATGGATCTCTCTAAGTTTATCCCAAATTTCTTTAGCAGATCTGCAGCCTTTAACTCTAATAGACTCATTTGAATCTAATGCACTGTAGAGAACATTCATAGCCTTAGCATTTAGAGTGAGATAAGTTCTGTCTTCAGCAGTTAGCTCACTTCTAGTTTTTTGTCTCGGCCTATGAGTAACATCATCAACAGTAGTTGCGTCAAATGGACCTTCACTGACAATAAACCATAATTCAATATCAATAGATTGCAGGAATATAATAATCCTTTCCTTCCAACTCACATAGTTTGATCCATTGAACATAGGGGGTCTAGTGACAGATTGTCCCTCAAAGAACATGGCATTGTTGGTTGTCATTTTAACTCCCAAGCCGATTGAGCTTAATCTCTAAGAGACCAAGCTCTGATACCAATTGTAAGGATCGAAGACAACCTAAGAGGGGGGTGAATTAGGTTTTAAAAACTAGCTGAGATATAGGCCACCTTTTTCACACAGTTTACCTCTCTTTTTCTCAAAGACCGTCCACTGACCCAGGTAACAAGAGAACACAGAAATTTGTAAGATGAAGTGAATAACAGTTTATGTATAAAAGCAGTAAATGAAAGCAGGAAAAACCAAACCAGGGTTCAAACACAACTGAGGTTTGAACAACACTTTTATAAACCAAGTTACTTCAAGTTGAACAAGCTAGCAACCAATGTCTTGTGTATAAGAAAGGGATCACTTCCTTCTTGCCCCAAACCGCACTTGGTCAAGTAAGGAAGTTTTACAAACACTCGAATAACCCTCACTGATCTACACTATTGAAGAAGCTGTATCACACTTGAATAACTACCAGAAAATTGCACAATCTAAGAGTACACGTGTTCTTTTTGAGTATTCTAACCCTTGAATCACTCACTATCTGATGCAGACTTGATGTGCAAAGTTGTCCTGAGATGGTTGACTTTGTTCATTTTATAGGAGACAAGAAAATTCTTCAATTAATGCTGTCAACGGGTAGAAGGCAACTGAAGAGTCAACTAGCCGTTGGTGCTGTCGGACGTCCGATGCTTAGTTTTCATGCGTCCGAACGAGATTAATGAGTTCTGGAAATTTTCATGAATCCCTTAGGACGTCCGATCGTGCATCCGAGGGTAGAATGTAAACTGAGACTTTTTTCTTCAATTCCTTCGGACGGCCGATGCGTTCAAAATATTGCGTCCGAAAACCAGCAACACTTGTCGGACGTCCGATACTCAGGTGTTGAGCGTCCGATCAGGATCAGTTAATCATAGAAGCCCTGGCTTGTCTTCTTCGGACGTCCGAGTCTGAGTTCTTCACACGTCCGAAGATGCTCAAAGGATGTCGGACGTCCGATACTCTCTTTTTGTGCGTCCGACATCATCCTCACTACTCTTCATCCTTTTTGACCTTCTTTATCTGCTTTGAATCCACAGACCTGTTTGGTGTCATTTCTGAAAAGTATCTCTACAGAAAGTATTAGTAACATCCAAATGTTTTGTAATCATCAAAAGATACGAATTGAGATAAACAAATAAACACAACCAAAAAGACTAAACTGTCCAAACGGAACTCTGCAATGTAACCTAGAATAGCGAGGGTATTTTGGTCTCTTCACTGGCTACGTTACTCCGATTGAGCTGAACTTTTGTAGGCAACTATAAAATACCATTCTCTACAACTTTCATGTTTTAACCTAAGGCTAATTCGGCCTCTAACATGATGCAATAAAACCGGACAGAAAGAGGGGAAATTTTTCCTGAAATCTGGAATTTTTGTTTTCAATGCAACCTTTCTTGATTTCTTGCTCTAATCATCACTAAAACCACTTATATAAGCTTAGATACCACATATCTCATCCATATAGCAAGTATAGGCAGCAAGTACCTCAACCCTAACTCACATATATCACCTTTAAATCATCATAACAACTTGTTTCACTACTAATCCAACCACAATCATGCATGATGCAACAGCTTAAACCACAATAAAAGAACCAAAGCCATGGTTTAGCCTTATACCTCAACAATTGAAGCTTGCAAGAGTAATACTTCACCTCCTCTTGGAATTCTTGTTTCCCCTAACTTCTCAAGCCCACAACTAACACTTTAATCGGTTTAGAAGTTTAATTCCTCACTTGGATGGCTAAAATCAAGAAGAAGGAAGTTGTTTCTTGCTCTCTCTTTCTCTCCTCTCTTGTTCAGCCAAGCAGCAGAAATAATGAAGGAAAAGGAGTAAAAATTGGGGATAAGAAGGAAGACCATCTCTTGGTCAAGAAACCCTTAGGTGGCGACAAGTGTCGCCACCACCACCTTTCATTTTTCTCTTTCTTTTCCTTGCTATTTTTAACCCTAAGTTTCGGTCAAACTAGCTGGCAAATGAGAAGATATTTTGCTCAAGTATTAATGAGCTTGTATGGTAAGAAAGTGGTGGTCAAGTGGTGCGTTCAATCGGTAGTGCACGGTACCCGTCGGTTTGCACCCTTTTTCTTAAAAACACATGTACTAGGGTTTTTTCTTCCTATTCACTAACCTTATATCATTGCCCCTAATCACATATTATTTCTCACCTAAAAGTCACTTTTAATCACCAAATTTGATCCTTGCTCCATACTGAAAATTCATCCGGCGAAAAATCGCGATAACCCTAATTTTGCTCCAATCTTGAAAACGAAGAGTGAAACCCTACTTTCTAGGTTTATCCGCACTTATTGTGGAACGATGGGGTAGTAGGGCTTAATAAATAATACTTTCCAAATAAAAGGCATTTTTGAGAGAAAAAAAATATAAGAAATTTGCGAGTCCTCACACTCTCTCCCCCTTAAAAGAATTTCGACCTCGAAAATCATACCTTTCGTCTTGAACAGGTCGGAATATCTTTCTTGCATGTCCTTTTCTAGCTCCCAAGTTACTTCTTCCATTTCATGATGCTTCCATAGAACCTTTACTAAAGGAATCTGCTTGTTTCTCAGGTCCTTCACTTTCCGATCCAATATTTGAATAGGTCGTTCTTCATAGGTTAAGGACTCGTCGAGTTCAATTTCTTCGGGTGGCAAAATGTGAGTCGGATCCGGATGGTATTTCTTAAGCAAAGAAACATGGAAAACGTTATGGATTCTAGACAAACTAGCTGGTAGCTCAAGTCGATTGAAAGGTCCTATATATCGTGGTTGCAACTTTTTCCCTTTTCCAGCTCTAATATTTCCCTTCAATGGGGTAATCCGAAGAAACACTTTATCCCCTATCTCAAACTCCAAATCCTTCCTCCGATGGTCGGCATAACTTTTCTATCGGCTTTGGGTTGTTTGAAGTCTCTGGCGGATCACCTTTACCCTTTCATAGGCTTCCTCAACCCATGGTATTATGGTCGGATTTATAATTTTTCTCTCTCCTACTTCATCCCAATGGATTGGGGATCGACATCGTCGTCCATACAAGACTTCATATGGGGCCATTTGAATAGAGGAATGATAATTATTGTTATATGCAAATTCAACTAAGGTCAAATATTGACTCCAACCTCCTCCAAAGTCCACAATACAGGCTCTCAGCATATCCTTAAGAGTTTGAATAGTTCTCTCAGATTGTCCATCCGTTTTTGGGTGATACGCTGTGCTATAACTCAATTTAGTTCCTAGAGCCTCTTGCAATTTCTGCCAGAATCGGGATACAAATCTAGGGTCTCTATCAGATACAATGCTCACTGATACCCCGTGTAGCCTCACCACTTCATCCATATAAAGTTTAGCAAGTTTTTCCAATGAATATTTCATATTTACGGGTAGGAAATGTGCAGTCTTAGTTAATCGATCTACTATTACCCAAATTACATCATGCCCCTTTTGTGTTCGTGGCAACCCTGATACAAAATCCATCGTTATGTGCTCCCATTTCCATTCAGGGATCTCTTAAGGCTGTAACAGACCTGACGGCTTTTGATGCTCAGCTTTTACTTGTTGGCACGTAAGACACTTTTGCACAAACTGGGCAATCTCCGCCTTCATATTCTCCCACCAATACAGACTTTTAAGATCTCGGTACATCTTATTATTCCCTGGGTGCACCGTATACCTAGAGCGGTGTGATTCCTCCAAAATCTCCCTCTTTAACTTCTCATCCCTAGGTACAACGACACGATTTCGGAACTTCAAGATTCCCTCAGGGCCTAAGTTAAAGTTAGGTAACTCTCTTTTTTTCACCTTTTCCATCCACTTTTACACTATTGGATCCTTCACTTGGCCCTCTTTGATCCGTTCCATCAATGCCGACTTCACCTCAATATTTCCAAAAATCACCTTCTTTGGTTCCAAACGAGATCTCCACTCACATACCTCTTCTAACAGGCTCCACTCTCTCACCATAGAACTTGCTAGTTGAGCCTTTCGGCTTAAAGCATCTGCTACAACGTTGGCTTTTCCAGGATGGTAGTTAATTGTACAGTCATAATCCTCTAAGAACTCTACCCACCGACGTTGTTTTAGATTTAACTCCTTCTGAGAAAACAGATACTTAAGACTCTTATGATCCGTATAAACCTCGAAAGTTACACCATAGAGATAATGTCGCCATTTTTTCAAAGCGAACACTACAGCTGCAAGCTCCAAGTCATGGGTCGGATAATTCTGCTAATGAGATTTTAACTTCCGATATGCGTAGGCAATCACATTCCTATTTTGCATCAACACGCACCCTAACCCCTCTCTTGAAGCATCGGTATAAACCGTATAGCTATCGTGCCCACTGGGCAAAGCTAAAACTGGAGCCATAGTCAATTGTTTCTTAAGCTCTTGGAAACTACTCTCGCACTTAATATCCCAAATATACTTTCCTTGTTTCTTGGTCAAGTTAGTCAAGGGTCCCGCAATTCTCGAGAAATTCTTTATAAATCGGCGGTAGTATCCTGCTAGACCTAGAAAATTTCGCACCTCTGTGGGATTTTCTGGCCGCTTCCATTTGGCCACAGCTTCCACTTTCGCCGGGTCTACAGTAAGGCCATCTTTTGAAATTACGTGACCTATAAATGCCACTTTTTCCAACCAAAATTCACACTTACTGAACTTAGCGAACAATTGATGCTCTCTTAGGGTTTGCAGCACTGTCCGCAAATATTGTTCATGCTCCTCCCTTGACTTCGAATACACTAAGATATCATCAATAAACACCACTACAAATCTATCCAAGTAAGGTTTGAACACTCGATGCATCAGATCCATGAATGCCGCTGGGGCATTAGTTAAACCAAAAGGCATTACCGCGAACTCAAAATGCCCATATCGAGTGTTAAATGCCGTTTTTGGCACATCCTCCTTTCTAATTTTCAACTGATAGTACCCTTGTCGCAGGTCCAACTTAGAAAACACTACAGCCCCTTGTAACTGATCAAACAACTCATCGATGTGGGGCAAAGGATATTTATTCTTAATAGTTACTGCATTCAGCCCTCGATAGTCAATGCATAACCTTAAACTTCCGTCCTTCTTTTTAACAAATAACACTGGAGCTTCCCACGGCGACTCGCTCTCATGTATGAACCCCCGTTCTAGCAAGTCTTGCAATTGCACCTTTAACTCCTTAAGGTCAGCAGGTGCCATACGATAAGGGGTTTTCGAAATAGGAGTAGTTCCGGGTACTAGGTCAACTTTAAATTCAATCTCCCTTTCAGGTGGCAGAGACTCCAACTCCTCCGGAAATACGTCCGGATATTCACTGATTACTGGCATGTCTTCTAACTTAATCTTTTCTCCCGGAGTGTTAATCAGGAAAGCTAAGTAGCCGCGTGCCCCACGACTAAGCAATTTCCTAGCCCTTATTCCCGAAATAAGCGCAGAAGAGGCTATCATACCCCTCACGTCTAACTTTAGAGTTGCCTCCCCCGGTATACAAAATTCAACCACTTTCATCCTACAGTCTACTCGAGCATGATAATGAGCTAGCCAATCCATACCTAGAATAACATCGTACCCCTTAATGGCTAGACTAATGAGGTCAACTACCAATTTCCGCTCACCAACCCAAATGTCACAATTCCTATACATCTCATTCGCAAGTAAAATTTGATTATCCGTAGGTGTTCTTACCTCTAAATCATAAGGTAACCTTTCAACTTTCAAGTCAATTCCAAACATAAATGCAGGATTAACAAAAGAGTGAGTAGCACCAGGGTCGATCAAAATTCTGGCTAACCAGTGAAAAACAGGGATTGTGCCTTCTATCACCTTCGTTGGTTCAGGCACGGTTGGTTGATCCAGCGAATATACTCTGGCCGGTACCCTCGACCTGGCCCCTCCAGCGGTGGTCGGTTTTGGATTTGACCTGGCAGTCGACTGGGTGTCACTGATCAGCGGACAGTTGACTATCTGGTGATCCACACCTCCGTACCTCAGGCACTTTCGAGCCTTTCTCCAGCACTCATTTTTAGTGTGGTTCGGTTTCCCACAATACCCACACGTTACCCGGGGAGTGGAGATTTGGCCTCCCTGGGGAAAACCTCTACCTTGGCCCCTACCACTTTGGCCTCCCCTCTGGGCACTTCCTCTTGGAGCACTTCCCCTAGATGTGCTCGAAAACCGTCCACCTCCAGCCCCACGACCGGATTTAGTAGGTGGCATGCTCTGATCACCTCGTACTGACCCTTAGGCTCCAATAGATGCCCCTCTCCGCTTAGCATGGAAATTTCTCACTTGCGCCCTAGCAGTCTCTATCCTTAGGGCCTTCTCCAGAACCTCCGTGAATGTATTAATGTGGGTCGCCGCTAAGGCTTCTTCTAACTCCACATTTAGCCCTTGCACAAACCTCCGTACTTTTCTTTGCTCCGTAGCTATCAAATTTGGACAACTTTGTAAACTGAGTCTCATACTCAGTTACACTCAACATTCCCTGACGGAGTTTAATGAAATCATCCTCTCGCTTCTCCTGAACGATGGGTGGAAGGTATTTTTCGTTAAACTCCCGTACGAAGTTTAACCAGGTCCATGCAGTCGCCTTTCTCTCCCACTTGGCCCTCACTACGTTCCACCAAGCCCTAGCTGGCCCCTCAAACTGGAAAACACCGAATTGGACTTGCCTCTCCTCTGTGTAATTTAGGGCAGTAAAAATATTAACCATGGCCTCCAGCCATTTCTCGGCCCCATCCGGGTCTGGTCCTCCTAAGAACTTGGGTGGAGAGAACTTATGGAATCTCTCTAAGGCCCTATCTTGCCCATTATCAGGGTCCCTAGGTTGATTTACAGGGGTTTGCCCCTGTTGTTCCACTAAACGAGCCAGAATGTTAGCCATCTGATGGATGGCAGTTGCCACTTGATCTCCCCCTGCAGCCTGGGATTCAGGTTGTGGCTCAACCATTGCCTCCCTTTCCTCTCTCGGTTCTGGCACCGGTTCCTGTGCTTGTTCACCCCCACGGCCTCGACTAGGACCGCGTTCTCGGTTAGCTCTCCGGGTTTGACTTCTTCTATCCTCCATGTTTTGAGAGTTGAACAACTATAAACATATAAACAGGGTAAGGTATGGCTCATATATCACGTAGTAAACGGATAAATAGAGGCAAATAAACACGTAATAAACAAACACTTTATATACATAGCAAACGAGTCATATATATACATGCCAACCTAGGCAAGTCAGAGGCTATACTAGCCCAGGAACATAGAACAAAAGAAGCCTTATTTACATCCACCATGACACGTCAAAGTCAAAAACAAAAGGGAACGTGTCGTCCTACTATGTTCCTAACTATCCCACAAAAGAAACCCTCTCAACTCTAACAGGTCGTTCGGCTAGACGCCGACCCAACAGACTCTGAGGATGCACTCGGCTCCTCCTCCGGGTCCTCCTCAGGATCCTCCCCAGGAGCACCAGGAACTACAGGCGCTTGGCCTCCTCTGGCCAAGTCCTGGAGCACATCGTCCACTAGGGCCTCGCACTCGGTCAGGATGTGTCCAGTCCGGTCTCTAATATCTGCAACCACTCGCACAAGGCGTCCAGAAGTCGCCTGAGCCTGCTCGCGGAAAGCATCCGTCCGCTGCTGCTCCTCTAATACCGAGGCCTCCAGCTCTCGGATCCTAGCCCCCTGATCTCGGAGAGTAGCCCGGAGACGCTCAATCTCCGTCTGGCACCTACGATTAGCGCTAGCCAATCGTTTCCGCTCGTCGTCCACAGCGAGCACTACCCGATCGGGGTAGGAGTAGGTCTTCCAGCAGTCGCAGCGCCGGATCTTGCGCGCTGGGGACCATCACTGCACTGGCCCACCGGGGCCCTCCTGGTATGTAATCACGCGGCAAACAGGCCCCTCCAAATGTGGCTCGTCGATAGGAGCATCCGTAGGCGTGTCAGTAGGTACCTCAATCGGTGCGTCAATAGGCACAGGCTGAGACGGCCCAGCACTCCCAGAGGCGTCAGTACCCGCCATAACCTAGGTTTACAAGTAACATGGCAAAAGTAAGTACACATCACGTAGAAAACAAGGCTAAAGGCTAAGCTCAAGAATAAAACCCTAGCCTATCATATCAAGCACTCAATCTGCCTAGATCAATTTACAACCTAGGCTCTGATACCACCTGTGACGACCCCACCTCCTTCTAAGGTGTACCAAAGGGTTCGGCGGACCGCCTGCCCAGCTCTCGCCAGGACTCACTCACTCGCTCACTCGAATCACGTACACACATCCATGAATCATAAATAACATCCACAATTCAAGCTTATAATTTACATTGATAGAAGTCAAGGTACAGAGTCTCAAAATACCCAAACTAGTTCAAATCGTATACAATCCAAATACAAAATATTCTGTTCGAGGAATAGCGCGAGTACAAGACAAAAAGTCAAAGTCAAACAACTAGACTACGCTAGTCTTTACACGTCTCACGCCTCGCTCGTACCCCTGTAAGGAAAACAAAACTAACGGGGTGAGCCAAAACTCAGTGAAGTTCTAAATATCAAATTGGCCAACAACCAAGTGATAGCAGAGTAATAGTGAAATAGCGAGCAAACAAGTCATATCCGAGAAATAGCATTTTAGCTAGTCTAGCAACTTCAAGTTCACATTCACATGTAAGGATACAGCAAATCAGGTCTTGGCTCCGTTCCAGCTCGATTGATTGGTAGTTGACACTCCGTCAACTTTCAAGTAATAGCCAGTCCAAATAAAACCCCACTACACGCCAGTCTCCGTCCACCGATCAACCCCCTTCTCCGGGCCCGCACGCCACACGAAACACGGGTGGTAATACTCGAGTATACCGTTTGGTCGAGGAGATAACACTCCACTCGCCATTACTAGTTACCCAGGGTTTGTTATCTAATCGACCAGACCCTTGCCGGCTCGACTCGACTAACTAGCCACAGGGTTTCTGGAATTCCAGGCAGGATATAACTCATGTACATGTATAGCAAGTCAAGTGTAATCAATTACAAGAACAAGTCATATTAGGGCAAGTACGGTAAAGTACACCCTTGCCCTATCATTCATTCACCATGTAATCATGTAAGTCAAGTAAGAAACACATGTATCAAGTGCAATCGGATATTCGGAAGCACTCACCAAAATATAAGGCTTCAAGTATTCACGTTCAGTTATACTCCAGGTTTGGAGTCCAGATCTGCGGTAAAAATTCAGTTTGAAAACTTTGAAACATGTCTAAGATTCGAAACTTAAACGTTTCGTTCAACAAGAATCAACTAATTGAAATTCATTTGGGAGACGTTCATGAACCACTTGCTCGCTTTTCAAACCGTAAGTTTTGTAGCAATTATACTTGGAATAACATGTGAGTCGAAAGTGCAAGGAAAACGAGTTTACATCGGTCATTATGTCTTTTCCTCAAGGGTACAAGTTCGGCTAGGTTTTTAACGTATAACCCTTGAACCAAGATAGCCAAAGTCCTAGATGGCTCAAGTGATATTCATATCAACTCTACCCAAGTCGCAAGTGTATTTCTATAGTCCTTGAGCGTAAATTTGGGCAACATGCCCTTTGCATTTTCCTAATTTCCAGCCATTTAGGCTTCATTTTCTTACTCAATCCAACCCAAAGTTATTCATAACTCAAAGTCAGTTCAATAGCCATTCCATAGGCTTAAAACAATACAAGAACAAAAATTAAGCTAATATCAAGTGCGGAAACAAAGCTTATAGAAGACAGATTTGACGGGTTTTTACGGAATAGGCACATCTAAGGCTACGCTTATCAGATTGAAGTGAAACTTATACCAATTCGAAGCTAAGACGAAGGCCTACAATTTTCATGAAGAGCACTTAGTCTAATTGTCAGTGTAACCTAATCAAATTCCCAATTCATATAACCTAGTTCCAACTATTCGGCTAATCAACCGTACTGCATTCAAATGACCATATCTCAGTCTACCGAGGTTCGTTTAAGACGTTCTTTGTGGCGTTGAAAAGCTAAAACAGGGTACTAAAATTTTCATGTTTTGGAAAATGGCTAAATCCAAACGGATTATAGTGAATAAACACAACCAAAAAGACTAAACTGTCCACGTGGAACTCTGGAATGTAACCTAGAATAGCGAGGGTATTTTGGTCTTTTCACAGGTTACATTCCTCCGATTGAGTTGAAATTTTGTAGACAACTATAAAATACCATTCTCTACAACTTTTATGTTTTAACCTAAGGCTAATTCGGCCTCTAACATGATGCAATAAAACCGGACAGAAAGAGGGGAAATTTTTCCAGAAATCTGGAATTTTTGTTTTCAATGCAACCTTTCTTGATTTCTTGCTCTAATCATCACTAAAACCACTTATATAAGCTTAGATACCACATATCTCATCCATATAGCAAGTATAGGCAGCAAGTACCTCAACCCTAACTCACATATATCACCTTTAAATCATCATAACAACTTGTTTCACTACTAATCCAACCACAATCATGCATGATGCAACAACTTAAACCACAATAAAAGAACCAAAGCCATGGTTTAGCCTTATACCTCAACAATTGAAGCTTGCAAGAGTAATATTTCACCTCCTCTTGGAATTCTTGTTTCCCCTAGCTTCTCAAGCCCACAACTAACACTTTAATCGGTTTAGAAGTTTAATTCCTCACTTGGATGGCTAAAATCAAGAAGAAGGAAGTTGTTTCTTGCTCTCTCTTTCTCTCCTCTCTTGTTCAGCCAAGCAGCAGAAATAATGAAGGAAAAGGACCAAAAATTGGGATAAGAAGGAAGACCATCTCTTGGTCAAGAAACCCTTAGGTGGCGACAAGTGTCGCCACCACCACCTTTCATTTTTCTCTTTCTTTTCCTTGCTATTTTTAACCCTAAGTTTCGGTCAAACTAGCCGGCAAATGAGAAGATATTTTGCTCAAGTATTAATGAGCTTGTATGGTAAGAAAGTGGTGGTCAAGTGGTGCGTTCAATCGGTAGTGCACGGTACCCGTCGGTTCGCACCATTTTTCTTAAAAACACATGTACTAGGGTTTTTTCTTCCTATTCACTAACCTTATATCAT
The DNA here is from genome assembly GCF_036785885.1 of Coffea arabica. Classification (NCBI taxonomy): domain Eukaryota; kingdom Viridiplantae; phylum Streptophyta; class Magnoliopsida; order Gentianales; family Rubiaceae; genus Coffea; species Coffea arabica. The sequence goes on along the minus strand of NC_092330.1, from coordinate 7,649,108 downwards.
TGCCCCTAATCACATATTATTTCTCACCTAAAAGTCACTTTTAATCACCAAATTTGATCCTTGCTCCATACTGAAAATTCATCCGGCGAAAAATCGCGAAAACCCTAATTTTGCTCCAATCTTGAAAACGAAGAGTGAAACCCTACTTTCTAGGTTTATCCGCACTTATTGTGGAACGATGGGGTAGTAAGGCTTAATAAATAATACTTTCCAAATAAAAGGCATTTTTGAGAGAAAAAAAATATAAGAAATTTGCGAGTCCTCACATATAATCTTGTATAGGAAGTTGAAGTAGTGGTTCAAGCTAGAAATGTGAAGTTTACACCTTGAATGCATTAAATTCCATATTTAAGGATTTCAAATGCTCTGTTCTGACTAGTTCTATTCGTGCATGATGGAGGCCGAATTGGGCTTAAATTAAAACATGAAAGTTAGAAAATGATGTTTTATAGTTGTCTGTAAAATTTCAGTACAATCCGAGCACTGTATCACGTGAAATGACAAAAATACCCATGACTGCCATAGGTATAGTTTTGCGGCCAGTTTTGACATTTCATCATTCTGGCTGCATTTTTTAATCTTGATCCGTATCAAATTAGCCTTTAGCCAAAACATAAAACTTTTAGCCCTATGTTTCAGCTTTCCAATGCATTTGAAAACACCTCAAACGGAATTGTATAGCCTGAGTTGTTGTCATTTGAATATAGTACTGACAACCATACTGATAAGGACCTTCTGGTTTTGTAATATGTACTTTTGACCTAGATCAATTGTGAACTGGATTGAGTGGTCTTTATAAAAGTTTTAGCCCTTTGTCTTATCTTTTAAACGGTATAAAATTCACACCAATCTGATAAATATAACTCTAATTGTGACCAAAATGTTATAAGATGTCGAATCTGCCATTTAGCCTTTTGCCTTCAAAACTTGATTTCCGATCGGATTATTATACTTGTGTTGTACTTGGATGGTTTTGAGCCATTGAACGGCTATTGTGATGAGATTGACATTTGCTATTTGAAGTGTTATTACTCACTTTCATGAACTTGTTATGCTTGCTATTTTGCTACGTGATATTTATACTTTTAAATAATGGTCAACTTGCTATTTGAAACCTCACTGGCCTTTTAGCCATTCCACGCCATTTGTTTTTCTTACAGGGGGTACGAGTGAGGCGTAAGATTTGTACAGACTAGCGTAGTCTAGTTTTTGGATTTTGCAATTATACTCGCGCTAACACCCGACTAGAATTGATTTTACTTGGGTTGTAAATACTTTAAACTGAAGTGTCAAATGGTCAAGCTGAAGTGTCAAATAGGGAGATCAAGTTAATCTTGGAGAAAATGGTGCGTCCTGATAGAAAGAATTGGTGCTTGAAATTGGAAGATGCCCTATGGGCTTACAGCATCGCGTATAAGATGCAGATTGGGATGTCCCCGTATAGACTAGTTTTCGGTAAGGCTTGCCATCTTCTAGTGGAGTTCGAGCATAGGGCATTATGGGCAGTGAAACAATGCAATATGAATCTTAAGGAAGTGGGGGTCCATAAAAAATTGTAGCTACAGGAGCTGGAAGAGATTAGGAATGAGGCATACAAGAATGCAATGATTTACATGGAGAAGAACAAAATTTTTAATGATCAACAAGTCTCAAGAAAATCATTTGTAGTGGGACAAAAAGTCCTATAGTATCACTCGAGACTTAAACTTTTCCCGGTAAGTTGCGTTCTCGTTGGATTAGTCTATTTATCATTTCTAATGTTTTTCATTATGGTGTAGTGGAGATTCAAAGTTTGAAGATGGAGAAGAAGTTCGTGGTGAATGGTTATCATCTCAAACCTTACTATGAAGGGTTCCCCATTGAGGAAGTCAAATTCATACAACTAGAGGATCCAATTTATCCCGCTTGAGAGTTTCGACCAAGTCTAGCCAAGTACGTTAAACAAAGGTGCTGCTTGGGAGGCAATCCAAGGCTATTTGTTATAGTTTTTTTATGTTTCTCGAATTTTTGTTAATTGTTAGTTGCATTTAGTGAGTTTTTGTTTTTGTGGTAGGAAGTTGGCAGTTAGATGTGCCCACGCTAAGTGGTCATGCCTAAGAAAGTTTTAATTAAGCAGACAGAAGACTACCTAATAGTTAGACATGCCCACGCTAAGTGGTCATGCTTAAGGAAGGCAATTCACGTCTGCGAGCAGAAAACTCTCCATGAGTTAAGCGTGCCCACGCCAGGTTGTCACACTTAAGAAACTCAATTTCTGAAGATTAGTCAGAAAACTCTCTAGTAGTTAAGCGTGACCACCTGGTGATTGGTCAGAAGACTCGTAGGCAGTTAGGCGTGCCCAGCCTAACACAAGGGTTCTTTTAAAAAAAAAGGGTGAAAAGATGGAATTGCCCTCACTTATGTTCCAAAAAAAAAAGAAAAAAAAAAGAGAAGAAAACCCGTTGCCCTTCTTTCTTCTTTCTTCTCTTTCTTTTTTCTTTCTTCTTTCTTTTCCTTCTTCTTTTTCTTTATTTTTCTTCCTTTTCTTCTTCTTCCCCTCTCCCCGCCGTCGCACGTCCGCCTCGCCTTCCTCCAGCGCGCGTCCAGCTCCAACCAGCGGCGGCAACCGCGATCGCGACCAACCCTCTTGTCCGCCAGCGCGCGCCGCACGTGCCTCTTCTCTGCCATCGCACATAGACAATGCGCAGTTAGGCGCTCCAGCGCATGCCCAAGCGCAATCAGCGCGCTCCAACGCATCCAGGCTTGCCAACACCAACCACGCACGCTGCCCAGCGAGCCTCAGCGCACCTGGTCGCGCGCCTGCCCGCTGTCAAAGCGCGTGTCTCCCACGCGTGGCACCGTCTCCACCTCCATTGCCATCGCCGCTGCTTCACCGTCTTCTCCACTGCCTGGTCTTACCTCAAGCCCCTTCTTTCTCTAATTTTCTGTTACTTTTAGCTGAGAATAGATTTTTAATTTTTAGATGATGATAGTTAATTTGTGCTTATTTGGGGTGCTGTGATTTTGTCTTTGACCACGTCTGACTATTTGTTTAATCTTGCATTAAAATCGTTGTTTTTGGGGAGTTTTGTTGTGTTTTTTTTCTGTTTAATTAGTCTTTGTATGTTTCCTGTGTGTGGGGGTAGTATCGTTAAATGTTGTGTTTTCTGGTTTGTCTATTTCTTTAGTTGTCGGTATTTGGAGCTGTGATTGGGGACCCTTTGTTTAATTGGCGGCCAGTTGACTTATTTTTAGTGTTTGTACGTAGCTCTGGTCCTGTTTACTGGTGTCAAATGGTTAAAACAAAAGATAAAAGTAGGAATAGACCATCTACCTCCACCCCCAACCCACTGTCCCTTTGAGTTGACCTTCCCAAAGCGACTGTTTCAGAAGGCCTTTGGACCCGCCTTGGGAGGAATATGGAGGTTCACCTCTCCTCTCTGGTCCACTTCGGTGGACATTTGTCCTTCACCGGGGCTGCTGATAAGGAACAGTATGCCACTGCTTGTATAAGAAAAATTATTCTTTGTAAATTCATCTACGGCCCCACACTCGATCTTTTAAACATTAGGGATGAAGTCACTAGGAAGTTAACCGCCATAGGTTGGACAAATTATGCTTCTATTGTTTTACCTGCTTTCATTGAGTTAATTTGGGAATTCTATGCCACTTTCTAGTTCAATGTTCCTGATGAATTCTCTGTTACGATTTCTGAGGTGGTTCGGTTTAGATTGATGGGTAGGGAGTTCAAACAGTCCATCACTAAATTTAATTTGGCTCTTGGTTTTATTGACATTCCTTATTCCCAAACTGATGAATATATGGCAAGTGCCTGCGAATACACTGAGCTCTTTTTCTCCCATAACACTGGCTATTGGAAAGACTTGTCCGTTGACACTCAATCTTATGATCCTAGCCAGCCTAAAGTCTCTTTTCTTAGGAACCCCATTTTTCGCTATTTACACCATTTTATGGCTTATAGCTTCTCAAGTAGGAAAGATAGTTCGGGTACTTTGACCAAACCCGAGTTTTTTTTATTTGGTGTACAGTTGCTGAGATTAAGGTCAATTTGGGTTGTTGGTTTGCTTCTCACCTCCGAACTGTCTTAAGCAAGAAAAATAAGTCGTTAATTCTAGGTTCTTTTATCACTCAATTGGCTATAAATCTTGAGGTTTTGGATTTGACTAATCATAATCTGCATTTGGCTTGTACTATGGAATCTCTTGATTTAGTTTGTTTGGAAAAGATGGGTCTAGTGCAACAGGTCAATGGTGTCTTCCAGTTCATTCCCCCGGGGCCGATCCAGATTTCCTCCTAGGCGCAAAGCTTCCAAATCTGCCATTTCTGAGACTGGCGGTCCTTCCACTGACACCCATGGGCCTTCCTCTTCTGTACCTCAGCCGTCTTCTTCTGCTGACTGACAGTCTTCTGACCTCTGCTTCCAGCTGCATCACATGGATTCTAGATTGGAGCGGATCGAGCGCCAGGTGTCTGGAATGGCGCAGAACTTGGCTTAGTACTTCACCCACGTGGGTTTCCGCCCACCCTTTCCTCCCGAATCTTAGTCCTTTTCTACCCTCGTCTGTGTATAGGGAAGTGTTGTTGCCCCATTACCTCTATTTTTTATCTTTATTTGCTTACATTGAGGGCAATGTAACGTTTAGGTGTAGGGAAGGATTAGTTATGCTTTTAGTTGTTTGATTTGCATTTTCTTTTCCTTAGTAGTTCTTTGATTTAAACACTGATGAATGTAATTGAGATACGAGTATGAGTAGTAAGTTTATGCCATGGGGTCTTTTACTTTTCTCGATGATGAGTTAATTGATGAATATGTTGAACTTGACATAATTTTGACCACTTGTGAGATTTTTGGGCTTATTTTTTTCGTTTGTTGAGTGGTTATTGCACATGGTTTGTCATTCTAGAACTTGCTCGGTTATGCATGTTATGACCATATTTAATTGAATTTGATGCATTAAAATGATGAGGGCACCTAGGATTGAACCATTTTTTACTTGCTCACAAACCTACTTTTATCTTATCTACCTTTAGTAAGCCAAGTTGAGCCTTTAACCCCTTTTCTTCGTTTGATACCTTAATTGTTAGCTGAAAAACCTTCTTTTTAGGCTTTCTCTTTATACCTTGAGTTGAAAAAATGCTTTGATTCCATTGCATGGGAGTTGGATATTATTTGAAAGGCAGTGAATCAGAAATGCAAGTATGACAAGTGAAGTTGATTTCTATGGTGTTGGTATTCAAAGAAAAAAAAGAGAAAAAAAGCAAAAAGCAACAAAAGAAAAAAAAAGAAAGAAAATAAATATATAAAAAAAAAAGAAGTTGAAATCAAAATATTTGTGACAAGTGCCGACTATTACTTCATTTGTTGGGTTGTTGAGATGCCTTGGAGGTACAAATTCGCAAGAACCTGTGCAATGAATTTTCGGGCATTTTTTTGACATTTTTATACCCTTAAAATCCTTTTTATCCTACCCCTTCACCCGAGCCTCACTACAACCTTGTGAACTCCCTTTGATTTGTGCATTTAATTCATAGTTAAGTGGTGGAGATGTGATATATGAGCAAACTTATGGAAATGTCATTCTGTTGTGTTGATTTGACAGCCATCCTATTATATACTTTGGAGTGAATGAGTGCATATTAAATGTGAGAATTGTCAGTTTGGTATATTCTGATTTTGATGAAGTTATTGGGGAATTTTGAATACCGTTATTGGTATGAACTACTGTGAATTGTCTGGTATCTTAATTGCACTTTGAAGTTAATTATGCTTGAAGACAAGCATAGTTTAGGTATGGAGGAGATTGATAGGGTGTATTTTAGTGGGTTATTTCACTAATATTAATAGTTGTTTGGACTAAATGTCGCTCTATTTGGTGGATTCTACTCAGATTTTGTGTTTGGTGTTAATTGCAGGAAGTGGTGAAAAAAAGGTGCTGAAAATCAACATTTCAGAAGACTTCCGGACAGTTAGGCGTGCCCACGCCTAACTCCAACCTTCAAGGCTGGATTCTCGGGATTATTCGCACGTGAGAAGCTTCAAAAAAATGAGTTAAGTAGCTGGCTACAAATTGGGAAATCAGTGGGGTCACTCCAAAAGAAAGCAAACGCTGAAGAAGCTAAATTGTAAAAGGATTGTTGTTTAGGAAGTAATTGGTATTTGGATACCAATTAATTAGGAGAAAAAGTAGGAAAGGTGAGAGATTTTAGGCACCGTTTCTTTTGGAGGCTAAAAAAGCAGAGAAGTATTTTGTACATTATTCTTGTCTTTGATTTTTGAGGCTTCTTGGCAAAACTTGGAGAAAAACAAATGAAAAAGCCACAATTGTTGACTTGTTCTATTTCTTCTTTTTGACTGAATTGGAGAGACATCAGACTCTCTTTATGCTTTTGCTAGAGACAAAAGAAGGCAACGATATTTCTTGTTCTTTCTTGCTGTATTGACCGATTTCGAGAGACAAGAATTGACGGCGTTTCTCAATTGTTTTGTGTGGCTTGTTCTCCATTAATGGAGAACTAACTTCCTATTTCTAGTCAAGGGGATAACTAAAGATTTGGTTCAATAATAACTGTGAGATCTAAATTATTTTAACTATTTCCTTCATTTATTGGTATTTGTATGTTTTCTGCTTTTAATTGTTATAACTATTGTGTATGATTGAATAGTTGTGCAGTATTTAATTATTCACGTAGTCTATTTGCAATTGGGGGTAGTTGAATCCGTAATTATTCGATTACTTTCGTCCCGGTAGCAACTGACATAATTGAATTTATGTCAGGAAAACATACGATCTAACTTAAACAAACCCTCGTAGCATGTTTGTTAGTTAGCGTTGGGCTTTTCTAATTCGTAATGCAATCTAAAAAATAAATTCTATGGTCGTACCTAGGGTTATTTCTTGGTTAGAGAAATAGTTAACGGTCGTACCTTGACTATCGAAAAAATAAGGAAAATCTGGTTGTTTATCGCGTGTATGATAGCTATAACCAACATATTAATAAATATTGGAATTATATGTGAATCGATGATCAGTTGCCTGAACCATTTCTAAAGTGTACCCTTGGCTAGAGTTTTTCCAATTATTTTTCTCAATTAATTAATTTTCACAGTTAATTTATTTAGTTAGCAATTCATTAGCATTTAATTCTCAAAACCCCCGTTTGTCTTAGTTTAAGAAGAAACGAATTTTTCCCTAGTCCCTAAGGAAACGACCCTGCTTGCTACTGTCTACTAGTTAGTAAAGTTTGTCACTTAATTAATTCAGATATATCAGATTAAGCAAACTCTTCGGAACCAGGGTGAATCAAGTAACCCATTGTACATCTAGAGTCCCTACTCTAGTACCTGAATTGATTATTGACTGCTTTTAGAGGTAGTTAGGTTTTTATTATTATTGCACAGACTCGACATTTGTCAGGTATTAGGCATCGATTCCACAAGGAAGATTGCAACAACCGGTGGTTTTCGAACTCCTTTATTATCTAAACTACCATAAACATAAAATTAATGAAAATAACACTAGAAAACTCCTAAAGATATGGAATTCCTTACTACAGGTTAAGTGATCTTGACTAGTTATGACGTAATTTTCTAATATATGTGAAACCTTCTCTCGTAGTGAATCAACTATACTTGTCGATAAACCATACTTATTCTCATGGTTATGAATTAACTACAAAGTCATTTCTTCTATGAAATTACATGAAGCAAGCCACTAAAGCCATATAGGTGCACCTCTACTCTCGTGAGTGTACTTCCTATGTTTATCATTTTCTTGAACTAGTGTTAAATTTCAATTTTCATTGCAAACTTAACACCTTTAAATTATCACAATTAATGCCCGATTAACCATGATTAGAAAAACAAAAGTGATAAATAACTTGCTCAACATAATATCATCAAATAACCAAGTAAACATCATAAACTAGATATAGTAAGTTCAACCATAATTCTAGGCATAAACTTTAACTAAACATGAAGAAAATGAATGAAAGATCCATATTTGTATTATAACTAAACATAAGATACAATACAAGAAATAAAGTGATAAGAGAAATATCACCCATGTCACTTGAACTCCATGCTCTCCATCTTCATCCTCAACTTCATCTAAGTTTAGCTACAAATACAAGAAGGAAACACTACACTACCTACACTATACTACTCTAACTAATGAACTAAGAGAACTCTAGTGAAGGTCTAAATTTTGGTGAAGTTTCTCTAGCCTTCCAAAGTTTTTGAAATGTTCTCCAAAGGCCTCTATTTATAGAGGAATTCAAGAGTCAAATGAGTTGTTAAAGTTGTCATTTTTTACTCTTGAATCTTCCATGAGTTGTCTTTCCAACTTTCCAACCTTTTCTTGATCAGATACAGCTGAGATTGAGTTGGAAAAGTTGTATGAAAGTAGAGCAAGTTGATGAGCAAGTTGCAACAATCAGGTGAGAATACACGAATTGAGAATACGCGACTACAAGCCATGTATTCATGAAGTCGTGTTTTCAGTTTTGTATATTTGGCATCGATTCAACTGCTTTTTTCTTGATGATGAAAGCTGAACTATCTCTTGTGCAAACTATAAAAGTTGTAGTCCTTTCCATGCCTCAAGAATCATCCCATTTGGAGCTCTTTGGACTGAGATATGATCAAAATACCATCAACTGATCAGAGATCTGTTTCATCTTGTGACAACAGAGTTGCACTTCTGTATTTTGACATTTTGACAAGGAAAACGACTGAACTAGACTTCAATGTCTTCATACCAAATGTATATCTATCTCTTAGCTTCAAAATAGTTCAAGAATCATTTCAATCCAATACTTGTAACTCAAGATATAGCTGGAATACCATAATGTGTCGAAGCTGTGAAACTTGCTTCCTTCGTTCTAGATTGCATTTCCTCTTTTGCACTTCATATCTTCTTTTTATCACTTTAAACCATCATCGATCATCCAATTATCTTGTCAAATCATGCCATTTGATGATTGAATTCTTAAACCTACAAAAACATGAAGTTTTTACCATTAAAATCCATAAAAATGCAATTTTTACACTCCAAACTATAAAATGCATATTTTCACTATAAACCTAGTTCATTAGCTATAAAACTAAATAAAACACACCAAAAACTAATTAATAAACCACATTAAAAACACATAAAATAGACACTTATCAAATACCCCACACTTGAACCATTGCTTGTCCTCAAGCAATAAGAAATACAAACTAACAATGATTCAAAATTTTGAAAATAAACATATGTGCACCATTCAATTTCATTTCCTCAAAAACAAGGTAAATAACAATTATGCAATCACTCAATTAAGTTCAAGTACTCATAATATCAAGTAAAGGAGAGCCAATTATACCACATTATAACAAGTTCAAGTCAATTTCTCATCCTTACAGAATTTCACAAACAAGTAACTCATATGGTCAATAAAATGCTATATAATCCGATGATCATCTTCTTATTCAACTTAGAGAGGAATTTATTCATATAATATAGTCAACTTAGATCAATATTTTTAGATAAAGATCGCCGGTTACTCAACACTTCATATCCTCAAGTTTCCTTGCCTACTCTTAATTCAAGTATCGTTTTACACGAAAGTCGACATTTTTAGATGAAGACTCCCGGTTACTAAACACAAGAAACATTGGAGTAGAACAAATTTTGTTCTTTTTTTTTTCAAAGCAAAGATAATAACATTCCCACAAAAGAATAATCATGAGAAGGGTATTGTACTTATTGACCATATTAATCACTTAACTTATAAAATCAAGTAAAGAGAAGAAATTTTATCAAACATGCAAAATGTAGGCATAATTTTCTCTACTTTACAAAATAAAATTTCCTATAAATATATAAATTATAATCACATAATAGACATTCCTAAGTTAAATAAGAAAAGAAGTTTCCAAACCACATATATTTATCTCAAAACCAGAAGGAATTTGAATTACTAAAGGTATGGAACTTGTTGCACCTTCAATCATAGCCATTCATTGTATTGGGTTGAGTAAATCTCAACCGTCCAATCATTGGACAAAAGTGAAAAAATTTGAAACTTTTTGGGGCATTTTGCAATTTTGGACAAGATTTTGAAAAAATTTTGGCAGAGTTTTTCCTTATAAATGGACTAAATTCCCTGCCAACAACCTCAAGATTGAACAAATTGAAGCACAAGAAATATTCCTAATATCAAGTCCAAATCATTTCAAACACAAGTCAATCACAACCGATGCATATCATCTCAATTCTCCCCCCCCCCCCACACTTAACATGCACATTGTGCTCAATGTGTAAAAAGGGAAACCAAGATAAAGAAAGTAATACTTCCCTATTGTTGCAATTGAAGTGTCAAAGCATGAAGTGCATGAGCCATTGTCCACTTCTCTCCACAACTTCATGAGTTCCATTTGTATCCATTAGTAATAGAAACCTAAACTACAAAATGGCAAATAAACTAAGTAAGGTCAAGAATGCAAAAAACGACAAAGGTATGAAGAATATTTTGCAGATAACTCTGTGCCAAAGTCTCTCACATTAGCACACCACATTTTCCAAACACCTTAAGCATTTAGCACTATCATCACATTTATTACCTAGAATATGAAGTATAAGCATGTTTCCTTCTCTAGGTAATTATAACATCACCATATAATAACAAGATTAGGAGTAAAATACAATCTAAGAACATACATTATGCACATGTTCAATTTTACCCCTAAAATGTCACCAAAATTGCTACATTCTTCACATATTCAAAATTTATCATCCAATCATGCCCTATATGAAGAATAAGCAATCAAATTGGCTAAAATGTCACCATATAATGAATGTGTACATGTAAGCACCATAAACAAGTCATATTTGAGCAATTGAAAACGTCCAATTATGCTTAACAACATTCCAAGAGCAAATACTATATTGATCATAAAGTAAGAATGTGCATTAAGTGAAATATTGCATAGATCATCACATTCCCGCATTTGATCATCTAAACATGCTAAGAGATGTTAAATAAGCATAATGAAACTTATATACATCAACCAATAACATCACCTATTCACCATCCAAAGTGTATCAATATACTCATAAGATATGCAAATGGTGAATTTGAAGTACCAAATTAAGTTGAAGAAAGTTACCGCAAATTGGTAGAGTGATGTTTGGTGATGCAAATGGTGCAAAAACCCTATGAAAGTCACCCCAATTGACCTCCAATAGATTTGGATAGAAACTATTAGCCCTAGCCTTAATCCAATTTTTGAGATGTTTTATGCGAATTCTAATCGGTTATAAAAACTCTATGAAGGTCAAATGATGTTTATTAGATGATTTCTTGCAAGAAAATGGTGTATAAGAGGAGATTGATGAAATGTCTATGAGTGTATGTGAGGTGAAAAGGAAGAAGAAAAAGGAGATGAACCTGCGTTTTCATTTTAAAAGAGAAATCCTAAAAACGCGACTTCAAAACGCGAGCTAAAAGTCGCGTTTTGGAACTTCGCGTTTTCAATTGAAAAAACTCAAGATCGAATACGCGGCTTATGAAAACACGACTTGGAGTCTCATTTTGGTAGCCGCGTTTTCTTCTTTGTTTTCACAGAATTGAATATGCGACTTCAAGTCACATATTGCTGAGCTCTCGTTTTCTTCATGCTGCAATTTTTCTGCAGAAATTTATTAACTTTTCAAAAATTGTGCTTTTACTCTAATTACTTAAAATGAATTTTAGATCATTCATTTGCCAAAATATTCAATACACGCACATGTAAAACAATCAAAACATGCATTTTACCCCCTTCTAATGAATCAAAAACAACATTTACTCAAATTGAGAGGTTGAGTTCCTTGATCGAATTTCGCCTTTTCCACCTCATTTGATCACTTTTGCCTCTATTTCCAATACCTACAAAAGAAAAACAACAAAATAACTCAAACTCATAATTTAAACATAAAATCACACCAAAATAACATAAATTTAAACAAACTTTGGGTTGCCTCTCAACAAGCGCTTTTGTTTATAGTCGTTGGCTCGACTATTTTGCCTCATTTTTCAAGGAGGCTTTGTTAATGAATAATCCACCATTTTAGGTTATGGTGGATCATTAAAAGGTGGCTTTATAGCAAAAGCCACATGTTCTGAAGATATGAGAGGTGGAAGAAGCTTACCTATATCAAGTGATTCATAGACATTACCTTGAATGTGTATCACTTGAGAACTCACCAAAGGAACGTCCGCTTGGCTTTCTTGGAGAATAATACCTTTAAAACCTGTACTCTCAATACATTCCTCAAGAGGGGTGAAAAATGAGTCTTTAATACTCATCTCTTGAGGTTCAAAGGTAGTTTCAAAGATATTATCTTGTAAAATGGACATGTCATCATTGAAACTCAAATTGGATTCATCGTTTTGATCAAAATATAATCCATTTTCACATACAACATTCCCATCATTCATGTTAGAGTCATTTTGCATATCATTAGAAGAAATAACTTCACACAAAACATATAATTGGTCTTGTATTCTACCAAAGTGAGAAATTAATTCATCTAATCTTTCCTCAACCCTATCAAAACGGTCAGAGGTTACATTTGCTAGCATTTCTATAACTAATTCCGAAGATGGCTTAGAATGGTTAGCTAATGGTCCACTTTCTAATTCCAAAGGTGAATGTGGATTAACTAACCTTTCTATTGCCAATTCTCAAGATGGTTTAGGTTCATATTGGACACATTCCGGTGGATAATCATAAAAACATGGAGAATCACTATAAATACATTGATTATCCAAACCATAAGCATACAAATTGCCCCGATTAGGACCATATTGATCAAAACAAGAATTGTAATGCCCAAATTCACCATAATAATCCACATTTTGTGTTTGTCTACATGTATGAATAGTATGATAACCTCCACACAAGTCACAAATCAAATAATAAGAATTAAAAGCATTAATATTCCTCTTTTGCTCAAGCATATTCATAATGGTGTCCATTTGAATTTTAACATTATAACATCAAATTTAAACTTTAAACACCTTAAACCATCTTCAAAAGACATACTATTAGTAATTTCTTGATTATCTCTATTCAAGGAGTTTTGCACGTGATAACCATCCATTATCGATCTTCCATCTCTCATGCATTGTCTCCTCAAGTTTTCTACTCTCCTTGAATCTCTAAACATGTCTTTAAAGTAACTTAAAAACAAGTTTAGTCAAAGAGAATAGTTGACTCGACACATATAAAAAACATACAAATAAAGACTCAACAACACACAAAATACAACTAAGAAGATACTAGACACAACAAAAACAAGAAAAATAAATAAAAATGTCTAAATTAATAAAGTTGCTCTTAGCACCGATATTGACAAATCTTCCCCCGCAACGGCGCCAAAAACTTGACGTGCGCGGGGTATACATATACAATTTGTTCATTCACAATCAAATTTTATATTTATAAATCCTAAATACCCCACACACGATTTTTTCGTAAGTATACGAATCGTTTATTGAGCACAAGGGTATTAGGTATCGATCCTACAGGGAAGATTGCAACTACCGGTGGTTTTCGAACTCCTTTATTATCTAGACAACCATAACTATAAAATTAATGAAGATAACACTAGAAAACTCTTAGAGATATGAAATTCCTTACTACTTTTGCAAGTGGCATTACCGGTTAAGTGAATGCTATTATCTTGGCTAGTTATGGCATAATTTCCTGATATATGTGAAACCTACTCTCGTAGTGAATCAACTATACTTGTAGATAAATTATACCTACTCTCGTGGTTATGAATTAACTACAAAGTCATTTCTTCTATGAAATTACATGAAACAAGTCATTAAACCATATAGGTGTACCTCTACTTTTGTGAATGTACTCCCTAGGTTTATCACTTCCTTGAACTTGTGTTTAATTTCAATTTTTATTGCAAACTTAACACCTTTAGATTATCACAATTAATGGCCGGTTAATCATGATTAGAAAAGCAAAAGTGATAAATAACTTGTTCAATATAATATCATCAAATAACCAAGTCAACATCATAAATTAGATATAGTAAGTTCAACCATAACTATAGGCATAAACTTTAACTAAACATGAAGAAAATGAAAGAAAGATCCATATTTGTATTATAACTAAACATAAGATGCAATACAAGAAATAAAGTGATAGGAGAAATGTCACTCATGTCACTTGAACTCCATGCTCTCCATCTTCATCCTCAACTTCATCTAAGTTTAGCTACAAATACAAGAAGGAAACACTACACTACCTACACTATACTACTCTAACTAATGAACTAAGGAAACTCTAGTGAAAGTCTATATTTTGTTGGAGTTTCTCTAGCCTTCTAAAGTTTTTAAAATGTTTCCAAAGGCCTCTATTTATAGAGGAATTCAAGAATCAAATGAGTTGTTAAAGTTGTCATTTTTTACTCTTGAATCTTTCCATGAGTTGTCTCACAAACTTTCCAACCTTTTCTTGATCAGATACACCCGAGATTGATAGATGGAATTGAGGTAGAAAATTTGTATGAAAACAGAGCAAGTTGATGAGCAAGTTGCAACAATCAGGTGAGAATACGCGACTACAAGCCACGTATTCATGAAGTCGTGTTTTCACTTCTGTATATTTGGCATCGATTCAACTGTTTTTTCTTGATGATGAAGGCTGAACTAGCTCTTGTGCAAAACATAAAAGTTGAGCCCTTTGAGTTAGCTTTCCAATGCCTCAAGAATCATCAATTTGGAGCTCTTTGGACCGAGATATGATCAAAATACCATCAACTGATCAGATCTCTATTTTAGCTTGTGATAATAGAGTTGTACTTCTGTATTTTGACATTTTGACAAGGAAAACGACTGAACTGGATTTCGATGTCTTCATACCAAATGTATATCTATCTCTTAGCTTCAAAATGGTTCAAGAATCACCTCAATCCAATTCTTGTATTTCGAGATATAGCCAGAACACCATAATGTGTCAAAGCTGTGAAACTTGCTTCCTTCATTCTTGATTGCATTTCCTCTTTTGCACTTCATAACTTCTTTTTATCTCTTTAAACCATCATCAATCATCGAATTATCTTGTCAAATCATGTCATTTGATGATTGAATTCTTAAACCTACAAAAACATGAAATTTTCACCATTAAAATCCATAGATATGCAAATTTTACACTCCAAACCATAAAATGCATATTTTCACTATAAAGCTAGTGCATTAGCTATAAAATTAGATAAAACACACCAAAACTAATTAATAAAACACAGTAAAAACACGTAAAATATATACTTATCAATCTCATCGCGCAATTTATTTTCCACTTGTGAAATAATCCATGCTTCTGGATAGGATGTTTTCGTCGCCTAATTTGATATCAACTTATTGACAATTCACTTTATGATTTTCATAACCGCAATTCAACTGATAGAATTTTTCTTGAATCCTTATCTTCACAGCCACAATCAATTTGACAAATCTTGCAGACAAATCTTATGATCCAATCCTCACAAGCTAGACATTTCATGACCATCCTTCTTGTCTAACTTGATCAACAAATTTCTTCGCTACAATTTTTATGCTCTAACTCTGACAACGAAAAACAACTATAATTTTTATACTAACTCTGACAGTGAAAAATATCCACTATAAATCTTGTAATCGGGACAAATGTTAAATGTTCAAAGGCACCCTAAGTTCAATTTCTTGAATCTAGAACTCTGATACCAGAAGTAGAACTCAAAAAATTTCATTCAAAAATTTCAGCAATGTACAGAAGGCAGTGGATGTTGTTCCTGATTTAAACCCAACTTGGACACTTATCATAATTGATTCAGGCACGTACAGGGAGAAAGTGACGGTTAGTGTAAATAAGAAAAACTTATTAATACAAGGTCAGGGCTATTTATAGACAATGATTGCTTAGAATGACACTGCTAATTCGACTGGAGGAACTCCATTCAGCTATACAACTGCCATTTTATCTACCAATTTAGTAACTTATAATATTAGCTTTCAGAACACAGCTCCTCCTCCATCCCCTGGTGCAGTCGGAGCACAGACTGTGGCACTGAGAATTTTCGGTGACAAAGCTGCATTTTATGAGTGTGGATTTTATGGGGCAAAAGATATCCTTTATGACGATAGTGGAAGGCACTATTTCGAAATTTGTTCGTCTAAGGATCCATCGATTTCATAATTGGAAATGGAATATCATTTTACAAGAATTACGTGATAAATTTAGTAGCAAAAGAAGTTTCAAGTGGTATTAGTGGAGCCATCACAATGTAGGCGCGGAATTCAATAAGCGAGAATTCAGGCTTCTCTTTCATGAATTGCAGCGTTAAAGGCGGTAGTAAAATATGGCAGGGATGAGTTTCAAGGTCTCATGCTACAGTGATTTTCTCAATGTCATCTTTTTGATGTACAACCCAAAAAATTTACCAAAAAACATATAACAGATATATTTCATAAAATCAATATATATGGGAAGGCAATTTACATACATACAAGTATGTGTAGGGGGAGATATGTATCACAAAATCAATATATATGAAGAGACAATTTACAAACACGCAAGTATGTGTGGGAGATGAGGAATAATTGTTAACAATCTATTATTAATCACACATAACGACAAAACTCTTAAAGTTTAGTCTTCTCAACTAAATACAATAATATGATACCCTATTTATATACTAGATGGTTTGATAAACAAGTTTTACACCCATAAGAAATTTCTTAATAAAATACTAATTTCTAAACAATAAAACTACCATAATTTAATTCCAATACAATTATTAAAACACTAACTTGACTAAAACACTACTAAATAATAATATGAAAATTTCTAAAACACTACTAACATAATATTGGTTCAAGAATTGTATTGTTGAGATATTAAGAGAAAAGTAGGTCGGTTGCTTCTGTAAGGATCGAAGACAACCTAAGAGGGGGTGAATTAGGTTTTCAAAAAATCAGCTGAAATATAGGTCACTCTTTTTTCAAGCCTACCCTGCTTTTCTCAAAGACCACTCAATGGATCAGATTATAAGAAAATACAGATGTTCGTGAGATGAGAATGTGAGCAGATTATATAGTAAAGCTGTAAATGAAAGTAGAAAAACAAACCAGACTTCAAACTCCACTTGAGTTTGAACAAAACTTTATATAATCAGCTACTTCAAGTTGAACAGTCTTGCAACCAATTTCTTGTGTACAAAGGAAGGATCACTTCCTTCTTGCCCCAAACCACACTTGGTCAAGCAAGGAAGTTTTACACACTCTGAAAACCCTCACAATGCTACACTATTGAAGAAGCTGAGTCACACTTGAAAAGCTACAAGAAAATTGCACAAGCAAAGAGTACAAATGTTCCTTTGGAGTATTCTAACACTTGAATCACTCACTATCTGATGTAGACTTGATGTGCAAAGTTATTCTGAGGTGGTTGACTTTGTTCTTTCTATAGGAGACCAGAAAATTCTTCAATTAATGCTGTCAACGGGTAGAAGGCGACTGAAGAGTCAACTAGCCGTTGGTGCTGTCGGACGTCCGATAGTCAGTTTTTATGCGTCCGAATGAGATCAATGAGTTCTGGAAGTTTTCTTGAATCTCTTAGGACGTCCGATCCCCTATCACCATGCGTCCGAGAGTAAGATGCACACTTGGAATTTCCTCTTCAATTCCTTCGGACGGCCGATGGGTTCAATGTGTTGCGTCCGAAGTGCAGCAACGCTTGTCGGACGTCCGATACTCAGGTGTTGAGCGTCCGATCGTGATCAGTGGTTGTAGAAGCCTCAGCTTGTCTTCTTCGGACGTCCGAGTCTGAGCTCTTCACACGTCCGAAGATACTCAACGGATGTCGGACGTCCGATACTCTCCTTTTGTGCGTCCGGCAACTTACTCAGCACTTTTCATCCTTTTTTATCTTCCTTTTTGCTTTAAGTCCACAGACCTGTTTAGTGTCATTTCTGAAAAGGGTTTCTTCAAAAAGTATTAGTAATATCCATTTGTTTTGTAATCATCAAAATATTGAGATAAACAATCTCCCCGTTTTTGATGATGACAAAACACTTGGATAGAGCAAAAAATAACAATAATAGCTCCCCCTAACGAAGTACATGAGTATACAGAAAAAAACGCAATCTACACCATCAGTACCATTAGTAACTCCCCCTGAAACTGACTCCCCCTAACTAGTTGCTTTATGCCATCAGTGCTAAACCAATTCTCCCCCTTTTTGTCATCACAAAAGTGAGTGGCAGTTTTGATACCAACAGTTTTGAGTATCAGATAACATCAGTATGATCCAACAGAAACATTAACAATAGCACGCATTTGGATAACACAGATAATCAGATAATATCAGCAAAATCCATTCATGTTCAGCACAATCTGAAATCATTCATAACAAACACATTCATTCAGTAAATTCCAAAACAAACAACTATCCATAACAGACATTCATAACAGTAGATAATATCCAGTTGTACAAACCGGTGTACAACACTTAGTACATAACGTACGGAAAGTTTTGCAGTGCAAAAGATGAACTATAGTCCTAGATTATGGTGCAGTGACCTAGTAGTGCCTAGATGGTGATTTTAGATGATCCAGGCCTCCTCCTGGTCAGACGAAACTGTTCAGGGTCCTCTTCTTCCTCAGTTTCTTCATCATCATCTTCATATGCTTCCTCAGTTACTGGAGCCTTGCCTTTATCCTTGGGCTGAGAGCTGGAAGCTGGTGTGGTCTCAGTACCAGTAGTTGGCCTTGTAGGCTCAGGTCTTGGTTCTTTCTGATGAGCAGTCTCATTGGTCTCAGGTATAGGGGGCACAAGAAGGTTCCTTTTTTCAAGGAAAGAGGATTGTTGGTCAGAGGTCATGGTCATCATGAGACCATCTTCAAGAAGCATAACATGCTGTTTGAGGTCTTCAAGCAAGGAGATGACCTCAGAGTTGGAAGAGAAGGACTTACTGGCAGACTTCCTAGGATGAATGGTGAAAGGAGAAACATAGCCTGACTGATCACGGGGAGTTCTAGGAGTGACAGGGGTTTCATGCAAGTTTTTTCTTCTAGACTCGGCCACAGTTTCCTTATAGCACCAATGACCATCAAAAAATTTTAGGTTCTTTCTTTCAAAATAAGCTATTGAAAAAACTGATGAAGCTCTGTCTTTGGGAGATTTGCCAGAAAAAGGTATTTCAAAATGGGCAAAAATAGGGGTCAGAAATCTGCCATAGGAAAGCTTCCTACGACTGTCAGTGCTAATTTTGAGCATAAACTTGCACATTATAAATCCAAAGTCAATGCGGATTTTTTCAACAAAGCAGTAGAAAAGATAGAGTTCCATTTTGTTTGCATCTGTTCTGTGGCCATCAGTTGGCACCAACAGATTCGAAATGATGGTAAAGATGATCAGATTCTGAGGACTGAGATCATCCAATCTTGCCTCAGTAGGAGTGTTGAATTTGGTTTGAAAGTAAGTCATGAGTTTAGCATTGTAAAAATGATGATATGCAGAAGGAAATTCCTCATACGAAAGGAAATTTGCAATTTTTCCATTGAAGCCAAGTTCAATACTAGTTTTCAGAATGGAATTCACTATGTCAAGAGTTAACATGATGTCTACAGAGTTGACCATAGAGATGAGTTCAGTGTGTGATTTACCCTTTCTAAGATTAGCAAAAAATTGATAAAGCATGTCAGGGTAAAAGACATTAGGAATGGTCAGAAGATGAGTCCATTTCTGGAATTCAAACAGTTTAATGACAGGTTCAAGATCAAGCTTACGAAATTCAAAGGGAATGATGAGCCTTTGGGTGATGAACCCTTTTTGAGAGACTAACTCAAATCTGTCTCTGGCCTCATCATCAATGAACTTTGGTAGAGGAATGGGTTCAGGAACGGGCTGAGGTACTGGATCCTTCCCAGAACGTGTCCCTTTTGAGGTTTGTGTGGCAGATGCCCCAACATTTTGAGTCTCAGTCCTTGTCCTTGGAGACTTCTTGATGGAGGGTTCAGGTGTTGGCTGACTTTCAGTAATGTTTCCTTCATTCTGCTGATCAACAGAGGGATCAGCAGATTATTTTTTCTTGGATTGGGGAGTTCTCTTCTTCTTTGCAGTCCTTTTTCTTTTACTAGAAGACCTTGTGACAGTTTCATCACCCTGGGTAGCCTGCTCTGGTTCCTCATTTCCACCAGCAATGTTCCCTTCAGAGATCTGCCCTTCCATTTGCTCATCAGATGATTCAGCAGTTGGAGTAGCCAATTTTCTTTGGGCAGTTTGCTTCACTTTGCCACCACGGGTCACAATCTTCTTTTTAGGTGCCACAGGAGGTGGATCAACAATTTCAATGTCTTCATCCCTAAGCCTAAAGGACCGTCCGACACTAGTAGATCCTCCCCTAATTCTAACCATGATGCAATGTGGATATGATTTTTTTATGCAGAATGTTGTGTATAGAAGAAAAAACAGTAAGAGCCAACAAGAGTGCACTAAAATGCCGCAAGAAGAGGGTTATGTGGAGTTAGGGTTTCGTATGTAAATTGGGAATTTTGGGGTAGTTGGGGGTTAGGAGTGATTTTTATGAGTGGTTAATGAGCAACAGAGGAGTAATAGAGTTGGTTGAGTCAATTTCTTGGAACTTGGTTTAAGGAGAGAAAAATTTGAATTTCAAATATGAGAGGAAACTGAAAGGTTGCGTCCGAGACTTATGGAAGAAAATGAACTGAGACAGATGGGTAACTGCCTTATAGAGCTCAATTTTAGAGTGTCGGATGTCCGAACGAAGTGAAGCGTCCGACACAACCGTTCGAACCAGGGTTTTTCTGAAACTGGACGAAGAACACTGTCGGACGTCCGTTCCAATTCATTGGACGTCCGATAAAGATTGACTAGAAACAGAACTTAGAGTATTTTTTCTGAAATGCCCAATTTTGTTCTCAAGAATACAAATTGATCCAGTGGAAGAGCTTTTGTGAGGATATCAGCGATCTGCTCTTTAGAACACACAAACTCAACACGGATTATCCCCTTTGAGACAAGATCGCGAATGAAATGATACTTTATATCAATGTGCTTAGTCCTAGAGTGTTGAATGGGATTTTTTGTTAGATTGATTGCACTAGTGTTGTCACAGTACATGGGTATACATTCGTATACTAAACCAAAATCATTCAATGTGTTTTTCATCCATAACAATTGAGCACAGCAAGCACCAGCAGCAACATATTCAGCTTCAGTAGTAGACAGTGAGATGGCATTTTTTTTTTTACTAAACCAAGATACCAAGCAGTTTCCAAGAAAGTTGCATATACCAGTAGTACTTTTTCTATCTATCTTACAACCTCCAAAGTCAGCATCAGAAAATCCACATAAAGGAAGTTCATGACATTTTGGATACCACAGGCCAAAATTTAAGGTTCCTTTAAGATATCTCAAAATTTTTTTTACCGCATTCAAGTGTGATTCCTTTGGACAGGATTGAAATCGAGCACATAAGCATACAGCAAACATGATGTCAGGCCTACTAGCAGTTAAATAAAGTAAACTTCCAATCATACCTCTATACTTCTTTTCCTCAACTTTTGTACCTTCTTCATCTTTGTCAAGTTTGGTAGATGTGCACATAGGTGTTCCAACAGGCTTTGAGTCCTCCATTCCAAATCTTTTCAGCAATTCCTTGGTGTATTTTGTTTGATTTATAAAAGTTCCATCTTGGGTTTGAATCACTTGGAGTCCAAGGAAGAAGTTCAGTTCTCCCATCATGCTCATTTCAAATTCTTTTTGCATGATAATGGAAAAATCCTTGCACAAGCTCTCATTAGTAGCACCAAATATGATATCATCCACATATATTTGCACAATTAAGAGATCTTGTGAGCTTTGTTTTGTGAAAAGTGTAGTGTCTACAATCCCCTTTTTAAAACCATTTTCAATCAGAAATCCACTCAAACGTTCATACCATGCTCTAGGAGCTTGCTTTAATCCGTATAAAGCTTTTGAGAGTTTAAAAACATGATCTGGATAAGATTCATTTTCACAACCAGGAGGTTGGTCAACATAGACTTCTTGATCTATAAAGCCATTTAAGAAGGCACTTTTGACATCCATTTGAAACAGTTTAAAATTCTTGAAACATGCAAATGCTAGAAACATTCTAATGGACTCCAGCCTAGCTACAGGTGCAAAGGACTCATCAAAGTCTATTCCTTCTTCCTGAGTGTATCCCTTAGCCACCAGTCTGGCCTTATTTCTAACAACCTCCCCTTTATCATTCATTTTGTTTCTAAACACCCACTTTGTACCAATGATAGGATGGTCTTTTGGTCTAGCAACCAGGGTCCAAACCTTGTTTCTTTCAAATTGGATTAACTCTTCTTCCATGGATAAAAACCAGTGCTCATCACTCAATGCATCAACAACATTTTTAGGCTCAAAATGTGATACCAAAGCAAGATTATCTACTAGGTGTCTAGAGGAGCGAGTTCTGACCTTTTCAGATGGATCACCAATTATAAGCTCCCTGGGATGGTTATGAACAAATTTCCAGGTTCTTGGAAGATCATTAGGAGTAGTAGTATCTCTGTCATTCACTTCTTCAGCTGGACTGACCTGAGTATCAGCATCCTTTAAATCAGTTTCTGGTGAAGCAGAGTCATGATCATTGATTGCTAACTTCTTTAGTTCTTCTTGAACATTTGTATCATCATCTTCACCACCACTCATAGAAATGTCACCATTAGATTCATCAAAAGTAATATGTATCGCCTCTTCTATAATCAATGTTCTACGATTATAAACTCTGAAGCCTCTTTTGTTTTCACAATATCTCAAGAAAATTTCCTCATCAGATTTCTTATCAAATTTTGCAAGATGTTCCTTAATATTCAAAATGAAACATTTACAACCAAATACTTTGAAGTAACCAACAACAGGCTTTTTGTCAAACATGAGCTCGTATGAAGTTTTGTTCAACATTGGTCTTAGGAGAACTCTGTTCATGGTATAACATGCTGTGTTTATGGTTTCAGCCCAAAAATATTTTGGTAAATTGCATTCACTAAGCATGGTTCGAGCAGCCTCTTGGAGAGTTCTATTTTTTCTTTCTACAATAGAAAATTCATGAGTAATGCCATTATGATCACAAAATTCTGGAAAGCCACAGAACTTGAATTCTTTCCCATTATCGCTTCTAATCCTGACAATTTTCAATCCAAGCAGATTTTGTACTTTAGCAAATAATGAAGTAAAATTCTTAAAGGCATCATCTTTATGAGCAAGGAATATCACCCAAGTATATCTAGAATAATCATCAACAATCACAAAACAATATCTCTTACCACCAAGGCTTGTAGTTTGTGTAGGACCAAACAGGCCAAGATGTAAAAGTTCAAGAGGTTTTGAAGTAGAAACACATTTCTTGGGTTTAAAGGATACCCTGATTTGTTTTCCAAATTGACAAGCATCACATATCCGGTCCTTTTCAAATCTGATTTTTGGAAGACCTCTAACTATTCCTTTTTAGAGATTTCTTTTAGCAAATCCATATTGAAGTGACACAGCCTTCTATGCCATAACCATGGGTCCTCATTTGTTACTTTAAGACATTTAAGATAGGAGGAATCAATTTTTTCAAGAACAACTACATAAACATCATTAACTCTTTTTTCTTTGAAAACAATGTTGAACTTTGAGTCAAAAATGAGACATTCAAGCTTTTTGAACAATACAAACAGATTTCTATCACACAATTGGCTAACACTTAATAAATTGTAGCTCAGATTGTCAACGAGAAGAACATTATGAATAAAGGTTTGACCATTCTTACCAACATCACCAATGCCAACAGTTTTGGCTTTGTTATCATCTCCAAACGTTACCTTTCCACTTGCTTTTTGCTTGAGTTTAACGAAATGTGATGCCTCACCAGTCATATGTCTAGAACATCCACTATCAATGAACCATTTTGATTCTTTAGCAATGTTATCCTGGTTCACCTACACACAAATCCACAAGATAATACTTGGTACCCTTTACATGTTGGGTCCTTGAGAGTTAGTCTTATGTCTAACTACCCACATGCATCTCATGCCATTCCTCATGTTTTTCTTAACATAACAATTGCTACTCATGTGACCAAATTGACAACAAAAGTTGCACACAGACAATGGATCAATCAAATGAACAGGTTTAATGAATCTGACTTGCCTTCTCCTGTGGATAGCAAACTCATTTGCATTTTGATTCAGCCTTATTTGATGAGTATTAACATAAGGTACAGTGTCATTCTTTTGAAGACGGTTCTGTTTCAAATGGTGTAATAATTGACATAAATCATCCATCCTTTTTCTTAACCTACATTGCTCACTTCTGAGTATGTCACAAAAATTTTTCTTTTTGTAAAGTTCAGCAAGCACATCAGTTTCAGTTCTTTTCAGGTTTTCATTTTCATGCTTAAGACACTGGTTTTGTCGAAAAAGATTTGCATTGTCTTGTATTAGAAAGCTAATTTTCTGCTTTAGTTCCTTGTTTCCAACATAGGATTCTTTCAAGCTGTTATGCATTTTTTCTAGAAAAGAATTAATATCAGTATCAGATTCACTATCACTATCGGTTTGAGTGTTGCATTGTATTACCTCTTCATCTCCAATGGCCATGAAAGCCACTTGAGCAGATTCCTCTTCTTCTTCAACTTCGTCTTCTGAGTTGCAATCATTCCAGGTAATCTGGAAATTGTTGAACTTTGATTTTCGTTCAATCTTGCTCTCCTTCTTTTTCTTCATTGGACACTCATTCGCATAATGTCCTGATTGGCCACATTCGAAACACTTATCAATAAGCTTCTTGTTGAACTCCAGTTTCCCTCTGTTTCTTAAGTCATTAGACTGATATGGGAAGGAATTGCTGGATCCGCCTTTCCTGAATCTTCTCTTGTTGAGAAACCTTTTGAAGCCTCTTGTGATGAGTGCAATATCACTTTCATCACCTTCCAAATCATTTTCATCCTGTGAGGCAGTTTCATCTTCATCTTGTGAAGCTTTTAGAGCAATGCTCTTTCTCATCTTGGTGTCTTCTTCATCCTGCATCTTAGATTTAAGTTTCAGTTCGTAAGATGTTAGAGAGTTAATCAGAGATTCAATGGATAAGGTGTTTAGATCCTTGGCTTCCTCTATGGCAGTCACTTTGCTTTCCCAGTCCTTTGATAAAGCATTCAGAATTTTTCTATTCTTTTCACCTAGAGAGTACTCCTTCTCAAGCACCTCTAAATCCTTGATCAGATCATTGAATCTACAATACATTTTGTCAATATTTTCATGAGGTTCCATCTTAAAAGATTCATACTTAGTGACCAGAATGGATTTCTTCTGCTCTCTCACATTTTCGCTTCCCTCATGGATCTCTCTAAGTTTATCCCAAATTTCTTTTGCAGATCTGCAGCCTTTGACTCTAATAGACTCATTTGAATCTAATGCACTGTATAGAACATTCATAGTTTTGGCATTTAGAGTGAGATGAGTTCTATTTTCAGCAGTCAGTTCACTTCTGATTTTTTGTCTCGGCCTATGAGTAGCTTCATCAATAATAGTTACATCATATGGACCTTCACTGACAATAAACCACAACTCAATATCAATAGATTGCAAGAATATAATCATCATTTCCTTCCAACTCACATAGTTTGATCCATTGAACATTGGAGGTCTAGTGACAGATTGTTCCTCAAAGAACATGGCATTGTTGGTTGTCATGTTTACTCCCAAGCCGATTGAGCTTAATCTCTAGGAGACCAATCTCTGATACCAATTGTAAGGATCGAAGACAACCTAAGAGGGGGTGTGAATTAGATTTTCAAAAAACCAGCTGAGATATAGGTCACTCTTTTTTCAAGCCTACCCTGCTTTTCTCAAAGACCACTCAATGGATCAGATTATAAGAAAATACAGATGTTCGTGAGATGAGAATGTGAGCAGATTATATAGTAAAGCTGTAAATGAAAGTAGAAAAATAAACCAGACTTCAAACTCCACTTGAGTTTGAACAAAACTTTATATAATCAGCTACTTCAAGTTGAACAGTCTTGCAACCAATTTCTTGTGTACAAAGGAAGGATCACTTCCTTCTTGCCCCAAACCACATTTGGTCAAGCAAGGAAGTTTTACACACTCTGAAAACCCTCACAATGCTACACTATTGAAGAAGCTGAGTCACACTTGAAAAGCTACAAAAAAATTGCACAAGCAAAGAGTACAAATGTTCCTTTGGAGTATTCTAACACTTGAATCACTCACTATCTGATGTAGACTTGATGTGCAAAGTTATTCTGAGGTGGTTGACTTTGTTCTTTTTATAGGAGACCAGAAAATTCTTCAATTAATGCTGTCAACGGGTAGAAGGCGACTGAAGAGTCAACTAGTCGTTGGTGATGTCGGACGTCCGATAGTCAGTTTTTATGCGTCCGAATGAGATCAATGAGTTCTGGAAGTTTTCTTGAATCTCTTAGGACGTCCGATCCCCTATCACCATGCGTCCGAGAGTAAGATGCACACTTGGAATTTCCTCTTCAATTCCTTCGGACGGCCGATGCGTTCAATGTGTTGCGTCCGAAGTGCAGCAACGCTTGTCGGACGTCTGATACTCAGGTGTTGAGCGTCCGATCGTGATCAGTGGTTGTAGAAGCCTCAGCTTGTCTTCTTCGGACGTCCGAGTCTGAGCTCTTCACACGTCCGAAGATACTCAATGGATGTCGGACGTCCGATACTCTCCTTTTGTGCGTCCGACAACTTCCTCAGCACTTTTCATCCTTTTTGATCTTCCTTTTTGCTTTAAGTCCACAGACCTGTTTAGTGTCATTTCTGAAAAGGGTTTCTTCAAAAAGTATTAGTAATATCCATTTGTTTTGTAATCATCAAAATATTGAGATAAATAGCTTCCCATGACCGTCCCTTATATCTTTGTGCCTTACCAGCCGTCGCAAGTAACTAAAGCATGACTACTAGAACAACCACCTTATTGTGGCTAGCCTCCTGTCTTGTTCTACTAGTTTCCATCATTGTTTCTCCCTATTCTGCCCAGTACTCTCCAATTGACACAACCACTTCATTCAACGATGATACTAGTAGATGAAAACTTACTTTTGCATGAAAGAAGATCAAGAAAAGTGGGTTTGAGAAATTTATCGACATTATCCAAGAATTTGCACGTAGAATGTCCAGACATCATTAGAGTTACAAGAGGATGAAGAAAAGTAAGAAATATTGTGATGATTCAACATGGAAGTCTGAGCTCATTACTAGTTATAGGGTTTCACTTGTCCTCAAGTAGATTAAGTAGGATGTGCGAATTTCAGTAGTGTACAAAAAGCAGTGGTAGTTGTTCCCGATTTAATCCCTGCTAAGACATTTATTATAGTTGATTCAGGCATGTACAGGGAGCAAGTGATGGTTAGTGCAAATAAGACAAAATAATATAAGGTCAGGGTTATTTGAACATGATGATTGTTTGGAATAACACAGCTAATTCGACTGGAGGAACTCCATTCAGCTATACAATTGCCATTTTATCTACCAATTTTATAGCTTATAATATTAGCTTTCAGAACACGACTCCTTCTCGATCCCCTGCTACAGTCGGAGTACAGGCTGTGGTACTGTGGATTTCCAGTAAAAAAATCTCCATTTTATGGGTGTAATTTCATGTGGCAAAAGATACCCTTTGTGACGATAATCAGAGGCATTATTTCAAAGAATGCTTCATCCAAGGATCCATCGATTTCATTTTTGGAAGTGGAAGACCATTTTAGCAGCAAAAGAAGTTTCAAGTGGTATTAGTGGAGCCGTCACAGCGCAGGCGAGGAACTCAACAAGCAAGAATTCGAGTTTCTCTTTTGTGAATTGAAGTGTTAAAGATAGTGGTAAAGTGTGGTTGGGACGAATTTGAGGGTCATATGCTACAGTGATTTTCTCAATGACAACAATGTCGGATGTCGTCTCTTCAATGTAGAACCCAAAAAATTCAACAAAAAATATACAGGAGATATATTTCATAAAATCAATATACATGGGGATGCAATTTACACACATACAAATATATGTGGGAGAAGAGGAATAAATATTAACGATATATCATTATTCACATATAATAGCAAAACTCTCAGATTTCACTTTTTTCAACTAAATACAATAATATGACACCCTATTTATAGATTAGATAACTTGATAAACAAGTCTTATAATCATACGAAATTTTCAAATAAGATACTAATTTCCAAACAAAAAAACTATCATAACTTAACTCTAATAGAATTACTAAAACTCTAACTTGACTAAAACAGTATTATATAATAATATGGAAATTTTTAATTTTGTATCTTGATTTAATATGCCGACATTTCCTTTTTTAAATCAAGCTCTCTCTTGGATCAGATTCACTACTATCATGATCAATAATCTCCCTTAATTTTTGCTGCTACAATATTCCGCGTACTACGATAGATTTATCTCTTCGCTCAATTTATTTTTTACTTGTGAAAATAATCCATACTTCCGAATAGACTGTTTTCGTCGCCCAATTTGATGTCAACTTATTGACAATTTACTTTGTGATTTTCATAATCACAATTCAACTGATAGGATTATTCTCCGATCATTCTTTTCACAACCACAATCAATTTGACAATTCTTGCGAACGAATCTTATTGTCCAATCCTCACAAACTAGACATTTCACGATCATCCTTGTTGTCTAAGTTGATCAACTAATTTTTTCGTAGCAATTTTTATCCTCTAACTCCTATAGCAAAAACATCCACAATTTTTATACTTTAACTCTGATAGCGAAAAATATTCACTACAAATCTTGTAATCGGGGTAATTTTTCAATGTTCACAGGTACCTCAAAATCAATTTCTTAAATCTAGGGATCTGATACCATAAGTAAAGTCAAAACATTTCAATCAAAAAGTAATATGAGAAATATTTCATAAAATCAATATAAATGTGTGGCCAATTTACAAACATACAAATATGTGTGGGAGAAAAGGAATAAATATCAATAATTTATTACTAATCAAACATAATAACAAGACTCTCAAATTTCACTTTTTTCAACTAAATACAATAATATGACTCCCTATTTATAGACTGGATGACTTGATAAACAAGTCTTACGACCATACGAAATTTCTTAATAAGACTAATTTCTAAATGATAAAGCTGCCATAACTTGACTTCGAACAAATTACTAAAATCCTAACTTGACTAAAATACTAATAAATAATAATATGGAAATTCTGAAACACTACTAACGTAAGATTGGTTCGAGAATTGTATTGTTGAGATATTAAGAGAAAAGTAGGTTAGTTGCTTTCCAAGGCCGTCCCCAATATCTTTGTGTTTCGCCAACCGTCGCAAGTAACTAAAGCATGACTGCTAGAACACCTACCTTATTGTGGCTAGCCTCCTTTCTTGTTCTACTAGTGTCCGTCATTGTTTCACTCTATCCCGCTGATCACTCTCCAAATAACATTGTCACTTCTTTCAACGATGATACTAGTAGATCAAAACTTACTTTTGCACGAAGGATGATCAAGAAAAGCGGATTTGAGGAGTTCATAGATATTATCTAAGAACTTGAACGTAGAATGTCCAGACATCATTAGCGTCATAGGAGGATGAAGAAAAGTAAGAAATATTGTGATGATTTAGCATGGAAGTCAAGTTCATTATTACTTATGGGGTTTCACTTGTCCTCACAGTAGATTTAAATAGATGTGCGAATTTCAGTAGCGTACAAAAGGCAGTGGATGCTGTTCCTGATTTAAGTCCTGCTAGGACACTTTTTTTTTTTTTTAATCATAGTTGATTCAAGCATGTACAGGAAGAAAGTGACAATTAGTGCAAATAAGACAAACTTAATAATACAAGGTCAGGGTTATTTGAACACGACGAATGCTTGGAATGACACTGCTAATTCGACTTGAGAAACTCCATTCAGCTATACAATTGCCATTTTATCTACCAATTTTGTAGCTTATACTATTACGTTTCAGAACAAGGCTTCTCCTCCATCCCCTGCTGTAGTCAGAGCACAGGCTGTGGCACCAAGAATTTCCCGTGACAAAGCTGCATTTTATGCGTATGGATTTTATGGGGCACAAGATACCCTTTATGACAATAGTCAGAGGCATTATTTCAAAGAATGCTTCATCCAAGGATACATTTATTTCATTTTTGGAAATGAAAGACCACTTTAGTAGAAAAATAAGTTTCAAGTGGTCACAGCGTAGGCGAGGAACTCAACAAGCAAGAATTTGAGATTCTCTTTCATGAATTGCAATGTTAAACGTAGTAGTAAAGTGTGGCTAGGACAAACTTGAGGGTCGTATGCTATAGTGATTTTCTCAACGACAACCATGTTGAATATCATCTTTTCGATGTAGAACCCAAAAAAATTATCAAAAAATATACAGGAGATATATTTCATAAAATCAATATATATAGAGAGGTAATTTACACACAAACAAATATGTGTGGGAGGAGATATATTTTATAAAATCAATATATATGTGGAGGCAATTTACACTCATACAAATATGTGTGGAGATGTGGAATAAATATTAATAATATGTCATTAATGAGATGTGGAATAAATATCAACAACATGTCATTCATCACACATAATAACAAAACTCTCAAATTTCACTCTTCTCAACTAAAAACAATAATATGACACCTTATTTATAGACTAGATGACTTGATAAGCAAGTCTTATAATCATACGAAATTTTCAAATAAGATACTAATTTCTAAACCAAAAAAACTATCATAACTTGACTCCAATGGAAATACTAAAACCCTAACTTGACTAAAACACTACTATATAATAATATGGAAATTTTTAATTTTGAATCTTGATTTAATATGCCAACATTTCCTTTTTTAAATCAAGCTCGCTCTTGGATCAAATTCATTACTTTCATGATCAATAATCTCCCTTAATTTTTGCTGCTGCAATATTTCGCGTACTAGGACAGATTTATCTCGTCGCTCAATTTATTTTTTACTTGTGAAAATAATCCATGCTTCTGAATAGACTGTTTTCGTCGCCCAATTTGATGTCAACTTATTGACAATTTACTTTGTGATTTTCATAATTACAATTCAACTGATAGGATTATTCTCCGATCATTCTCTTCACAACCACAATCAATTTGACAATTCTTGTGGACGAATCTTATTGTCCAATCCTCACAAACTAGGCATTCCACGATCATCCTTGTTGTCTAAGTTGATCAACTAATTTTTTCGTAGCAATTTTTATCCTCTAACTCCTATAGCAAAAACATCCACAATTTTTATACTCTAACTCTGATGGTGAAAAATATTCACTACAAATCTTGTAATCGGGGTAATTTTTCAATGTTCACAAGTACCCCAAAATCAATTTCTTGAATTTAGGGCTTTGATACTGGATGTAAAAGTCAAAAAATTTCAATCAAAAAGATATAGGAGATATATTTCACAAAATTAAGCAATTTACATACATATAAGTATGTGTGGGAGAAGAGTAATAAATATCAATAATACATAATTAAGCACATAAAAACAAGTCTCTCAAATTTCACTCTTCTTAACTAAATACAATAATATGACTACCTATTTATAGACTAAATGACTTGATAAACAAGTCTTACAACCATGACAAATTTTCTAATAAGATACTGATTCCTAAATAATAAAACTACCATAATTTGACTCCAATAGAATTACTAAAATCTTAACTTGACTAAAACACTACTAAATAATAATATGAAAATTTTTTAAAGCACTACTAACGTAAGATTGGTTCGAGAATTGTATTGTTAATATATTAAGAGAAAAGTAGTTCAATTGCTTCCCAAGGCTGTCCCCTATATCTCTGTGTCTCGCCAGCCAACGCAAGTAACTAAAGCATGACTGCTAAAACAACCATCTTATTGTGGATAGCGTCCTTTCCCGTTCTACTAGTTCCAACATTGTTTCTCTCTATCTAGCCTATCACTCTCCAATTAACACTATCACTTCTTTCAACGATGATACTAGTAGGTCAAACTTACTTTTGCACGGAGGGTGATCAAGAAAAGCGGGTTTGAGGACTTCATCAACATTATCCAAGAACTTGCACGTAGAATATCTAGACACCATCAGAGTCACAGGAGGATGAAGAAAAGTAAGAAGTATTGTGATGAATCAACATGGAAGTCTAAGCTCATTACTAGTTATGGGGTTTCACTTGTCCTCACAGTAAATCTAAAGGGATGTGAGAATTTCAACAGTGTACAGAAGGTAGTGGATGTTGTTCCTGATTTAAACCTTATTAGGACACTTAGTATAGTTGATTCAGGCACTTCCAAGGAGAAAGTGACGGTTAGTGCAAATAAGACAAAGTTAATAATACAAGGACAGAGTTATTTGAACACGACGATTGCTTAGAATGACACTGCTAATTCGACTTGAGGAACTCAATTCAGCTATACAATTGCCATTTTATCTACCAATTTTGTAGCTTATAATATTAGCTTTCAGAACACGACTCCTTCTCCATCCCCTGCTGCAGTCGGAGCACAGGCTGTGGCACTGAGGATTTCTGGTGACAAAGCTGCATTTTATGGGTGTGGATTTTATGGGGCACAAGATACCTTTTATGACGATAGTCAGAGGCATTATTTCAAAGAACGCTTCATCCAAGGATCTATCGATTTCATTTTTGGAAATGGAAGATCACTTTACAAGGATTGCATGATAAATTCAGTAGCAAAAGAAGTTTCAAGTGGTATTAGTGGAGCCATTACAGCGCAGGCGAGGAAATCAACAAGCGGGAATTCGAGCTTTTCTTTTATGAATTACAGTGTTAAAAGTAGTGGTAAAGTATGGCTGGGACGAACTTGGGGGTAGTATGCTACAGTGGTTTTCTCAATGACAACCATGTCGAATGTCGTCTCTTTGATGTAGAACCCAAAAAATTTACCAAAAAATATACATGAGATACATTTCATAAAATCAATATGGGGAAGTAATTTACACACATACCAGTATGTATGAGAGAAGAGAAATAAATATCAACAATAAATCATTAACCACACATATTAACAAGACTCTCAAATTTCACTTTTATCAACTAAACATAATAATATGACTTCCTATTTATAGACTAGATGACTTAATAAACAAGTCTTATAACCATAAGAAATTTTCTAATAAGATAATAATTCATAAATAATAAACTACCATAACTTGATTCCAATAGAATTATTAAACTGTTGACTAAAACACTACAAAATAATAATATGAAAATTTCTAATTTTGAGTCTTGATTTAATATACTAATAGCTCCTCATTCTAGATGATAAATACTAATTCATAGAGATAACTTTTATTTATAATATGCTTTACCAAGACAAAACACATGGAGAAAACATGAAATGAAGACTACAAGAATACCAGAAAAGGGATTGATTACCTCACTTGACTTGCATTTGCAATATCTGATATTACATATCCATCTTGGTGTAGATGAGGGTGGGTTTAATGGTCCGAAAGCAGGAAAGAGCAACAAAATTGAAAACATGAAATTTTGAAATTGGGCCAATTTATGATTTTAAAAGATCATGGCGAACCAGTACTTTTTATAAATAAAAGAGAAAGGAAAGTTTATGTGGAAAATAATTAATAGTTATTATCACTTTATCCCCTTAACGATTGGTACCACTATCAATTTCTTCCTTAACGTAAATTTTTAATCACTTTGCCCTTAAGACTAAAGATCAAAATTAACGAAGTTTGTTAATTTAAATGAAAAGACATGTTTAGCTCTTACATTTATTATTACTTTACCTGCATAAACTATAGCCTTATTATCAATTTATCTCCAAAGTTATTTTTTAGGCAATTGATCCCACCATTAAACTAATTTGGCAAGTTAAAAAACTTAAAAAGAAAGTACCATACTCTTTGTATAATAAAAACAATAAAGAATTTAGAGTGGTCCTTCTCTTTTTTAGTATTAAAAAAAGTTAGAACATTAATCTCTTTCTTCCTGACAATCTTATTAATATTGAAAAAAATAGAAAGGTAGGGAGGGAGGAAGAGAGAGAGAGAGAGAGCTTAATTCTTTTTTTTTTTTGTAATTTTAAAAACACAAATAAGAAAGAATTCAATATTTTTATTATTTTAAAATTACTTTACTTTTCTATTTACCACCAATTCCAATTCTAATTTTGACAACATTGAAATAATATGATGATAAGATTCTTTTTTTTTTTTTCCTTTTTTGCAAAATCTAATTTTTTGTCTCTTTCTCTCCTATCTCTATTTCTTTTCCCGGTATTACTAAGTGTGAAAAAATAAATTTGAGAAAATTCTTTTATTTTTATGTTTTTGGAACTTTTAGAGTGAAAAAAGGAAGAATAACCACTCCAACTTTTTCTATTTTTAATTATATATTTAAAAAGGTTAAATACATTAAAAAATTTTTGAACATACTAGTTAGATTAAGAATAAAACGGAAGTCTTTTGAAATCAAGTACCGGAGTATTGAGGGTCACATATTGTAAGCCTAGGTTGGAAACCCTTGTGGCTAGGTTTTTTTGGTCATCCTGATGGTGGCCGTTGCGGCGAAGCCGCCGGATGGTGGCGGCCAGATGCATGTTGCCCCTTCGTTTGCGGCAGTAGTTGGCCGTTCCAATGACGAGAATGGGGTAACGCTGGGTGTTGTCTCAACATTCAGAGGTGAGCCCTCTCTTCGTATCTCACGCCAGAAGATTGAGAGATTGGCTGCTCCCTTCCACCAGGCTCTGGTAGGGAGGTTCAGTGCGGGCAGACCCTCCATGGAGGCCATACGAAAATTCTTCGTGACTCTGGGGCTCAAAGGGCATTGATCAGTTGGCCTCCTGGACGAGAAGCACGTCCTGATTAGACCCTTGGTGGACGATGATTATACTCGCTTGTTTGCTCGCAGGGTCTGGTTCATAGGCAAGTCACCAATGTCGCTTTCGAAGTGGAGCATCGACTTCAGGTCTGGTCAAGAGCTTGCAATTGCTCCAGTTTGGGTAAGTTTCCCAGGTCTGCCTATCCCCTTTTTCCAAAGGAATCAGTTGATGCAGTTAGCCTCAACGTTGGGGCATCCCCTCAAGCTGGATGCGGCAACCGGTGATCTTCGCCGGCCCTCTGTTGCGCGAGTGTTGGTAGAGGTAGATATCTCTATGCCCCTTGCCAAACGCGTATGGATAGGGGATGAGGAATATGGATTTTGGCAGCCGGTGGACTTTGAAAACATCCCTCCTTATTGCTCTTTCTGTTCCAAATTCGGTCATCAGCAGGAGAGTTGCTATCGGAGGGATCCTTCCCTGCGGCCTGTGAAGGTGGGGCGGAATTCCTCGAAACTTCAAGAGGCTACTGCGCCTGTCACGAGTTTGGACAAGGGTAAAGCTAAGGAGGGGGAGTTGCGGTCTACGCCTGGAATGACAACAGCGACGTCAGGTATCGCTGGGGCAGAGACTGCTGTGCTGTCGGCACCAGTCCAGAAGCAGTTGTTGCTCCAGGGACATGGGGTGGCAACTTCCTGCGCGATGACTTCCAGGGAGGTGGCGGCAATGAAGGTGCTGGTGGCAGCAGTGCCTGGGCAGCAGGTTGGGGAGGCCGAAGTGGAGGTTGGTACTGCCTCTGACCCTTTGGAGGATTTGGAGGATGAGGGGATGGAGCAGGAGATGGGGCATGCGGCCGCCGTTGTGGATAGTGCGCATCAAGATGTCAGTTGCGGAGGAGTGCAGGACGTGGGGCTGCAGCAGGAGCAGCAGGGTGATGTAGAATTGGGTGGTAGGTTGGAGATTATCTTCCCGCGTGCTATTGTCGCTGATGTGCGAGGGGATGGTGTGGAGAGGAGCAAACCAGATGGTGTTGAGGCACGGTCTATTGCACTTGTGGGAGCTCAGAGGGTGGAGTCCAGCAGTGACGAGGAGGCCCTTTCAGTGGGTTCCCTATCCCCACGATTTGCTACGGAGCTGGTGCGAGTCCAGGATGAAACTATAGTGCCAACAGCTGGAGTTCTTGACAGTTCGGTGGCGGCTTTGAGGAACAAACAAAAAGGTATTCGTGCACATTTTCCTTCTGACAGGCAATTACGTTCTAAATTGATAAATTTGCAGAATTCTCTTCCTGCTTTGTCCCATGATTAAGGGTTTATTTTGGAATGTTCGGGGCATTTCTAAAGCCCCGAAATTGAGAAGGATTAAAAATTGATTCAAATGAACAATCTCTAATTCTTGGCTTTTTGTGAACCTTGGTTGGAGGTTGATAAAGCTGAACGGTATAGACACAAATTAGGTTTTCATGGAGTGGTGCATAACTTGGTGGGCTCGATCTGGGTGTTCTTCCAAGAGCCTTTTTCAGGCTTGGTGGTTGGAGAGAACCCCCAGCATGTGTCAGTGCGACTTTCTCACGATCATGTGCCAAGCTCCCACCTTGTTGTCTCCTTTGTGCATGCGCGGTGTACTCCTGTGGAGAGGTGTGAGCTATGGGAGGGTTTAATGTGGGATAACCCAGGTTCCGCTGCATGGCTTGTGGGTGGGGATTTCAATGTAATTTTAGATGCTGAGGAGAAGAAAGGGGGTCGGGCTTTTAATCCTGGTGAAGCTATGGAGTTCAGACAGTTTATCAATGAGGCAAATCTCACGGATGTCGGTTTTTCTGGGGCTCGGTTTACCTGGTGTAACAATAGACATGGCAGGGCAAGAATTTGGAAAAGATTGGATCGGATTTTGGTGAATGAGGGTTATATTGACACGGGAATGTCATTGGCAGTGTCGCACTTAGCCCGGGAGTCATCAGACCATGCTCCGCTCCTTCTTTCAGTATCAACCAGACTGGACACTAAACCGCGGTCGTTCATGTTCCTTAATGTCTGGACGAGGCACGAGGACTTCTTGCCTATGGTTCAGGATTCTTGGGGGCAGCCGTGCGCTGGCTCCCCTTTGCAAGTTTTCTGTTGCAAATTAAAACAGCTGAGGGGTACTATACGGGATTGGAGTAGGAGGGTTTTTGGGGATATCTTTCAGACAGTTAGGCAAAAGGAAGAGGAGGTGCGGCTGGTGGAGGTCCGTGTAGAAAGCGATGATTCAGATGCTGCTAGGGTGCATTTACATCTTGCCAAAGGTCAGTTGCGGGCGGCCTTGAGAGTGGAGGAGTTGTTTTGGAAGCAGAAGGCTCGGGTTAGGTGGCTTCAGGAGGGAGACCGAAATACAAGGTTCTTTCATTCTGTCGTCAAAAATAGAAGGGTACGTTCAATCATTCACAGGATTAGAAATGGCCAAGGGGAGTAGGTGGAATTAGACGAGAGGATTGGAGCAGAGGCGGTACGGTACTTCGAGGGGTTGTTTACGGATCAGCGTCCAACATCTTCCTCTGATTTGCTTCAGCATATTCCAACAATTTTGACTGATGAGGAGAATGATTTGCTGGAGCAGTTTCTCTCTGAGGTGGAGATTCGAAGTGCGGTGTTCGCGATGGATGGGGAGAGTGCACCGGGGCCGGATGGATATACGGGTAAATTCTTTACGGTAGCATGGTCAGTTGTCGGTGCGGATGTGGTTAGCGCAGTGTGTAGTTTTTTCTGCGGGGCTGAGTTGCCTCGTGCTGTTACAGCGACCTCCATTGCACTCATTCCTAAGGTTGGGCACCCACAGGATTTTTCACAATTCCGGCCGATTAGCTTGTGTAACTTTGTTAACAAGTTAATTTCGCGAGTTTTGGCGGATCGCTTGGCCCAAGTCCTTCCAAGGATCATATCCCCACAGCAGAGTGGATTTGTTCGGGGGCGGCTTATATCGGATAATTTCTTGCTTGCACAAGAGTTGCTCTCTAATATGGGGAGGACCTCCAGAAATGCCGATGTTGCTCTGAAATTAGATATGTCAAAGGCTTATGACCGTGTTTCCTGGATTTTTTTGACAATGGTTTTGAGAAGATTTGGATTTAGGGAGCAATGGATTGATAGGATTTGGAGATTGGTCTTGAATGTATGGTTTTCGGTTCTAATCAACGGGGCCAGTGTGGGTTTCTTTAAGTCTATGCGAGGGCTTCGTCAAGGGGACCCATTATCCCCAGGATTGTTTATTATTGGTGCGGAGGTGCTGTCCCGTTCTTTAAACAAGTTAGTGGAGCATCGAGAGTTCAAGTGCTTTTCAGTTCCGCGGGGCTGTCCTAAGATCACTCATCTCAGTTACGCAGATGACGTCCTGGTTTTTTCGGGTGCTTCATCCTCTTCGCTGAGATGTGTTATGCAGACAATTGAGAACTATGAAGCAGTTTCGGGACAGGAGATTAATGTTCAGAAGTGCGGGTTCATGGTGCATGCTAAACTGCCTAGTCAATGTGTGGCAAGGGTTCGACGGGTAACTGGGTTTGGTCTTAAGTCGTTTCCCGTGCGTTACTTGGGATGTCCGCTTTTTGTGAGGCGCCGGAAGTGCCTATATTTCATGGAGTTGGTACAGTCAGTCATTTCTAAAGTTTCATCATGGAGGTCCAGATTTTTATCCAATTGGGGTCGGATTGTACTTATCAAACACGTACTGTCAGCAATCCCAACTCATTTATTGGCAGCTTCATGTCCTCCGAAGGGAGTCCTAGCCTTAGTTGAACGGGCTATGGCAAATTTTCTCTGGGGGGAGCGGGAAGGTGGCCTCCGACGTCATTGGATCAAGTGGGCAGACCTGTGTGCCGACTCGTCTCAGGGGAGGGTTGGTGTTCGGTCGTTATTGGATGTTCATATAGCATTCTCGCTCAAATTGTAGTGGCGCTTCCGTACGGGTGAGTGTTTATGGGCGACATTTATGAGATCCAAGTATTGTCGGCAGAGTCATCCATGCATGGTAGGGGCGGTTCAAGGCAGTTCATATATGTGGAGGCGCTTGCTTCAAATTCGTGAGGTGGCGGAGCAAAACCTTTGGTGGGAGATGCGGTCGGGACAGTGTAATTTCTGGTTTGACAATTGGATGGGTTCTGGTCCTCTGTGTCAACGGTTACAAAGTGTTTTTGATCACTTAGTTAGGGATTTCGTATTGAATGGAAGGTGGAATCAACAGTTGCTGCGGCTTTGGGTTCCTGATGACATAGTCTCAGAGATAGTTACTAAAGTTGCCCCAGTGGGGTCCGCGGACGATCGTGCGGTGTGGGCCTTGACGGAGTCAGGGGATTTCTCTATTGCTTCCACATACGTGCTGCTTGGTAGCCAGACCCCCTCATCTTTCATGTTTGATAGGGTTTGGCACCCTGTAATCCCAATCAAGATATCATTCTTCATGGTAAGGCTGCTACGGGATCGGTTACCGATGGCGTCGTCACTAGGAAGATTGCAAGTGTATGGCCCATCCAAGTGTTTTTGCTGCTTGGCCTCGCAATCTGAATCGTTGGAGCATGTCTTTACGGAAGGTGAGTTAGCTCAATTTTTGTGGACCTTTTTTGGGAATGGCGCTGGAGTGAGTTATAGAGGAATAGGGGTGCGGTCGCGTTTGGCGGCTTGGTGGTGCCAACCGGTTCGGCACTCTCGTATGGAGTCATTACACTCGGTTTTGCCTTGCATTATTTGCTGGCATATTTGGTTGGTACGGAATCTTGCAATTTTTGAAGGGCAGCTCCTGCGTCGACAGACCATTTGTGATCGTATCCTGGCGGATGTTGTAGGGCTATTTTCCAGGAAGTTTGCAGGTGAGTTTACTGGGGTTGGCTCCTGGCCGGCGGTCTACTCCAATATCTCTGGGTGGAGGCCTCGGTATTCCCATAGAGTGGTTTGTTGGGAATTTCCAGCCCAGGGGGTCTTCAAGTTA
This sequence comes from Coffea arabica, assembly GCF_036785885.1. Lineage (NCBI taxonomy): Eukaryota > Viridiplantae > Streptophyta > Magnoliopsida > Gentianales > Rubiaceae > Coffea > Coffea arabica. The sequence continues at coordinate 7,609,231 of NC_092330.1, read as the reverse complement.
AATACGGATGGGTGCTCGCTTGGCAACCCGGGCGTTAGTGGCGGGGGTGGTGTGCTTAGGGACTCGTCTGGTGCTTTGTTGTTTGGCTTTTCTGTTCCGTTTGGGGAACTGACATGTCTTCAAGCGGAGATAAAGGCTTTGGTGTTTGGGGTGCAACAATGCTGTCTTCGGGGATTCTTGCGGATTCGGGTGGAGATGGACTCTCTTGTGTTAGTCAACCTACTGGTAAGACAATTGAGGTGTCCGTGGTTAGTTCGGTCGGATCTGGATGCGTTACTGGCAATCCAGGGTTTGGAGTGGACGGTGGGGCATTGTTATCGGGAGATGAATCAAGTGGCGGATGCCTTAGCCAAGGTTGGGGCACAGTCTGAGGGTATTATTTTGTATACGTCACAGTCTGAGTTGCCAAGATTGGCAAGGGGGGCCTTAGGTTTAGATAGGTCACAGACTCCTGCTATTCGTACTCGAGCTATTTCTCACTGAAGCCTGTGTACTTTGGTTTTCTTGCCTTTAATAAAACCATAGTTCTGATAAAAAAAAAAAGTTAGATTAACAATGGGGTTAAACACCTAGAAAAAATAATGTTAGAAAGTAAAGTGATTGAATCACTATAATTGAAAGGGTAAAGTGATAATAACAATGCAGTAATACTATAAAATAAAAGGATATTTTTGTTCAAAATTTATTAATATGCTGAGTTACATCAAGAACTCCTCTCCAAACTTAACATCAAAATAGCCATCATGAGCAGTAAAACCTCAGTCTCCTTTCTTTTCTTCGTTTGCTTCGTGGGTTTGCTCATTAGTGGTATAGCCATAGACTCTGATGCTAAACAAACTGCAGCATTTTATAGCAATTACTTAGCCGCCTATCAAAAGTACGCAGAGAATGTTGCAAGCAAGATGAACAACAATGGCATCCATGACAATGACATCCATTTCGAACTCCTATTTTTTCCTCCCCCAATCTTTTTCCCATTTCCATGGCATTTTCCTCCACTTCCAATTATATCGCCTTTTCCTCCACTCCCTGGCATCGGTGGTTTTCCATTTCCTCAGCAACCTCCACCACCATCTGGTGGTGATGGCAGCAAGAGCCCTCCAAGTCCTCCACAAGGTTTTCCACATCTTCCGTTTCCATGGCCTTTTCCTCATACACCTGCCGCTGGCACTCCTCCTCCATCCGGTGGCAAAGCCCCTCCAAGTCCTCCACAAGGTTTTCCATTTCCTCATCTTCCATTTCCTCATCTTCCGTTTCCATGGCCTTTTCCTCATCCACCGCCACTGGCACTCCATCCGCTCCATCCGGCGACAAAGCCCCCTCCAAGTCCTCCAGCCAAATGTCCTCCTGGGCCTCTAACCAATAAACCTCCGGCTGGCCAGAATTAGAGTTTGATGTGGCTGTTTATTTTAGACTAATAATATAAATGTCTCAATGTTTTAGACTTTAAAATAGAATATTAGTATAGATTAAATAAAAGGTCGTATTAGTATCTATTCTTTTTTTAATAAAAGTTCTTGATTTGTAGAGAAGGCCGTATTAGTATTTGTTCTTTTATTAGTCTACATCAATAAAAGTTATTGATTCGTTTGTGTTGAAAAAAAAATTAATATGCTGAGTTGAATTACCTATAAGGGTAAAGTGACTAAAAGATAACGTTAGGAGGTAACTTGATAGTAGTGACATAGTTTTAAGAGGATAAAGTGATAATAATCCAATAATTAATGAACAAATAACTCACCATCATATCCTTTCAGGAAAAAAGAAAAAACAAATAGCAATAAAGGAAATATCACTAATAATTATTGCCCCGTAATATTATCAAAATTGTTCCATTTCTTTTGTGCTCCACTTAATACTATCTATATAAACTAGCACTCCATTTTGTTTTTAACGCTTTCAATTGGACAAGAATGAGATTGAGATATTGCTTCAAAAGTATTAAGTGTTGCAAAAATTACATACTTATAAATATTGATCGAGGATATTAAGCTATTCAAAATTCACTTGCTTGCTCGATTTGTAAAAAATTGACAAAATTATAGATCCTTCTTATGTACCAATATGAGCTATAATATTGTAGTTTTGGTGACATGTGCTAGACACCAACATAGTCATAGCCAAATTAAGCTTTAATCTTTTGATATTATCTTACAAAAAAAGGAATTTCAATTTGGCAAAAATCATGAAATTTGAGTGGTATGTCATAATTCACATCTTATTAGTTGAGTGGAAAATAAAATTTTCTTAATAGCTAAAGTGCTAATAGGTTTATATAGAGAGAGATAAATAAACATTTAAAACATTTTGAGATAGAGTATAAATTTTTGGCTTTGCTTTCTTCCTAACTTTTATCTCTTTGTAAACTGAACTTCTTTCTCCTTAGCTTTCCTCCCATGAATTATTTTGTTCTTTATTATTGTACTAGAGTCTTTCTTGTGGTTTCCTAATGAGAGTTTGCTTCTCTTCTAAGAATTCCTAAATAATTAAATAACTTAGTACATTAGATACTAAAAAAGTTAAACAAATATATTAATAAAATATATGAAACAACCTATACAAAAATAATTGATTATAAATAGTACCCTTTTTTCAAAATTAAATGAATTAAAACTTTCATATTTATAGTACTCTAAACTAGATATACAAACAATTTCCAAAAATAAAAAGATAATCAACAAAAAAATTTTGGAACAATAATGAAATTGGAAACCTGGTTTGGTACTAATAATTAACTAGGGTCCAAATGCTTTGTAGTTGTCGAATAAGAACTCCTCTCTCTCTTTTTTTTTTGTTTTCTTGTTAATTTCATGTGTTATCAGAGAACCAAAAGTTAAGTGAAGAAGAAGGAAAATGTTAGGTTTTGTTTTCGTCTATTGCAGACAAAAGGAAGACAAAAAGATTACTTTGAGGCACAGGATAGGTATATTTGTTAAAAATCAGGTATAAAAATTTTTTTGGTTCCATTAAGTTTAACAGATTCGGTTATCTTTATAATTTAGTTCAAAGTATGAAGTGTCGTGTTGTACATTTTGAAACCATGGGGAGCTTCTCTGTGTATTAGATTTACCACCGAGGACTTTTTTGTTTTTTACCCTTTTGCCAATAATGAAATATAAATGATCCACCACGTAAAGTTTTTTGAACTTGTAAATTCTAACAATTGAAATTTCATAGATAGAGATAGTTGGGATTTGTCTATTTTCCTTTTCTTTTATTCATATTTTTTAGCACAATCCAATGCAAAGCAAAAACAAGAAGTCTATTTTTTCACGCAAAGCAACAAGTCTTTTTTTCACCCAATCCAATGTAGCTGGAAACCTGGAACAATTCAGATATGCACGCAAAGCATCTTAACCAAATAGAGCTACGAATTGTTAGAGAAAAGTCATCAACCATATCTTTCCCAGAAAATGAGACGAATCAATTATATTCTTCTCTGAATGCTGCCATTATATTCACCCTCCTCCCTCTCTTCTCCTTAAACAAAAGAAACAAATTAAGACTAATATAGGTTTGCAGGAGAGGGAAAGTTTGCTTCCATCTAATTGCAATCAATTGGGTGCATTTAAGTAAAGACTTATCCGTATGAAATTTCCATTGGTGCTATCATAACAAGTCTGGCAATGAACAAAGATAACAAACTTGGGGATGAGAGACGTGCTAGCTTAACGGTACCAAAAGAATTTATGAAGGAAATAGTCTGCTTTTAATCATATAACAAAGAAAGTAAATTTTGTAGTCTTGTTTATGAAGGAAACGCTGCTCTATCTCTAATTCTCGTTTGTTTTTCCAAACACGTCTTTCAAGTTATAGACATTCCGTAGGAAAAACTCAATTTTCTTTTCATATAAAAGAAAGAGAAGAGTAAATGAAGGTTAAGAAATTTGAATACTGGACGCAATATTCAATAATCCCCAGGGACCAGAGAATTTGAATCCGGATTTGAAGGCATAGAGTGACCAATAAGTTTCTTAGTTAGGTTTAGGGGTGAGCAAATTCGATACAGACCGAATTCATAATCGAATTCAAATTTAATTTGGTAATTTGAAATCGGGTATTTGGTAATTTGGTACAAATTCGGTACATATCGAATTCAACGAATTCTAATATGGTATGAAATAGGTAATGAAATTATGAATTTGGTAATAACCGATTTCGTATTCAAATTCGGTAAAATGAAATAGGGTACCACATTACCGCATTCGAGTACCAAATTAGTTTATAAAATTATATAATATATAGATAAATGCTATTTAGTATTAGTATATACTACTAATATATTATTATATTATATAGGTAAATGTTATTAATAATAGTTAGTATATGGTATTATCATGTACTTATAATAATAATAATATATAATAATGTACAATATATTATTTTAGTATTTGTTAATTGTTATATGACTATAATAATACAAATATATAGTGATACATAACAATATAATATAACTATAATTCTTATTATTTTATACATGAGTAACATGACGAGAATTAGATAATAATTAATACATATATGTATAATACTAAATATTAAACAATAAACATAATTAGTAATTAGAATTTAGATATTGGTAATTTGATACATCATTCATGTTTGAATTATTGAATATTTGAATGCGTAACCTGTAACTTACAAGTATTAATGTGCTTTAAATTTACATTACATATTTAACATAAAAATTTATATTCTCTATTCACTAATCTTAAGGCTTTAAGTATAGACAAGACAACTAAGCAATGTAAATAAATGCATATGAATTGCAAATCAATGTATTAGTGTATTGACTTTCACAATAACATATGCAAGTAAATAAGTTTTATTTTGATTTGAAATAAATTATAAGTTTGTAACTAGTATAACTTGTCACTAATCATTGTAATTTGTAAGTTTGTAACTAATATTACTTATTATTAATCATTGTAAATTATAAATTCATAAATTATCACTAATCATTGTATAGTCTAAGGTTTATTTTAGTTTCAATTAATCACTTTTTATGTGTTCCTTAAATCATAGACTAAGGATTCTAGGTATAAGTGATCAAATAAATGCCAATTAAATTAAACGACAAAATGATTAGAACATAAGTAATGTGTTAAATTATGAATAAATTTGGGGATCAAATCAGTAATAATTTTTAAAAAATCAGTTTTTTTTAAATGAATTCGGTTAACCGAATTCATTACCATTTCCGAATTCGAAATCGGTTACGAATGAATTCGGTTATAGACAATTTGAAATTAAAAGCGGTTTAGATTTCTATAAGTCAAATAACCAAATTCACCGAATTCAACTAACCGAATTATCGAATTTGTACCGTTTGCTCACCCCTACCATACACCTATTAGTGAAAAACAATCCTCAACTGAACAACGGGATGGGTACACGTGGGTGCGCGCCCCAGAAAAAGAAAAATTATTAAATATTTATCAACTCATTATGCCTATGCGTAAAATTCATAAACGTTAACCATATTCATAGGTGCTATTTTATGAATAAAAAAAAAACTAGGAAGCTAAGTCATTATGTTATAAAACTTTTTAAATATTTCAAAAAATGAAGCATTATTTGATAAGTATAATATGCCAAAAATTTGTTACCTGTATTTATAAAAGTTATGTGAAAATAATTCATATTTTCTAAATGTATGAAATAAAAAAATTTTGAGTTATACATATGAACATATAGTTTACGGTTATATAACGAGTACTAAGTAACTTGGCTAAGCAAAATCTGGAGAAGCACTGAAGTTCTCTTCCTTGTTGTGTACCATTTGAGGTATACGAGTTTATGTAAGTATATATGTACTATCAACTGGCTGCACACATGCATGTATCATTCCGAATATACACATTTAGAAAAAAATAAATAAATAAAAAGATAGCAAAGATTTAAGATTAAATCACCATGATTGTAATGCAGTTAACTACTTTCCATATATCTATTTTTTGACATCTTTCAAATTTCACGAAATAACCAACTTGTAAATTGGAAAACAACCTCATTTGGAAAGAATTGATTACAAAATATCTTGTGATAAATCCATTTGTCACGAATCCACAAGTGAGATATCGAACAATTAATTCATTTCCAACAATAGTTTATCTTTTTATGGAGAGATTCTCAACATCGCAATCAGAAAAAGTTAAAAACACTACTTTCCATATATCTATTCTTTGACATCTTTCAAATTTCACGAAATAACCAACTTGTAAATTGGAAAACAACCTCATTTGGAAAGAATTGATTACAAAATATCTTGTGATAAATCCATTTGTCACGAATCCACAAGTGAGATATCGAACAATTAATTCATTTCCAACAATAGTTTATCTTTTTATGGAGAGATTCTCAACATCGCAATCAGAAAAAGTTAAAAACACTACTTTCCATATATCTATTCTTTGACATCTTTCAAATTTCACGTAATAACCACCTTGTAAATTGGAAAACAACCTCATTTGGAAAGAATTGATTACAAAATATCTTGTGATAAATCCATTTGTCACGAATCCACAAGTGAGATATCGAACAATTAATTCATTTCCAACAATAGTTTATCTTTTTATGGAGAGATTCTCAACATCGCAATCAGAAAAAGTTAAAAACACTACTTTCCATATATCTATTCTTTGACATCTTTCAAATTTCACGTAATAACCACCTTGTAAATTGGAAAACAACCTCATTTGGAAAGAATTGATTACAAAATATCTTGTGATAAATCCATTTGTCACGAATCCACAAGTGAGATATCGAACAATTAATTCATTTCCAACAATAGTTTATCTTTTTATGGAGAGATTCTCAGCATCGCAATCAGAAAAAGTTAAAAACACTAACAATAACAATAATAATAATAATAATAATAATAATAATAATAATAAGATTTCAAGTCCAATAGTAAGTAGACATGAGTTCATGGGGCTCCCAAAGTTGATTTCTTGCTTTTCTTTTAAATTCCGCTCAGCCTAATTAACTTATTTAACCCACAAACCCATTAGTTGAAAAACAATCTTCAATTGAATTAAGGGGACCCAATCTTAGGGTTAGCAACAGAGTACACGGGAATTTGTTAAGGAACATTTTCTTTGGTATGGTAACCTAACTAAGAAACTTATTGGTCACTCTATGCCTTCAAATCCGGATTCAAATTCTCTGGTCCCTGGGGATTATTGAATATTGCGTCCAGTATTCAAATTTCTTAACCTTCATTTACTCTTCTCTTTCTTTTATATGAAAAGAAAATTGAGTTTTTCCTACGGAATGTCTATAACTTGAAAGACGTGTTTGGAAAAACAAACGAGAATTAGAGATAGAGCAGCGTTTCCTTCATAAACAAGACTACAAAATTTACTTTCTTTGTTATATGATTAAAAGCAGACTATTTCCTTCATAAATTCTTTTGGTACCGTTAAGCTAGCACGTCTCTCATCCCCAAGTTTGTTATCTTTGTTCATTGCCAGACTTGTTATGATAGCACCAATGGAAATTTCATACGGATAAGTCTTTACTTAAATGCACCCAATTGATTGCAATTAGATGGAAGCAAACTTTCCCTCTCCTGCAAACCTATATTAGTCTTAATTTGTTTCTTTTGTTTAAGGAGAAGAGAGGGAGGAGGGTGAATATAATGGCAGCATTCAGAGAAGAATATAATTGATTCGTCTCATTTTCTGGGAAAGATATGGTTGATGACTTTTCTCTAACAATTCGTAGCTCTATTTGGTTAAGATGCTTTGCGTGCATATCTGAATTGTTCCAGGTTTCCAGCTACATTGGATTGGGTGAAAAAAAGACTTGTTGCTTTGCGTGAAAAAATAGACTTCTTGTTTTTGCTTTGCATTGGATTGTGCTAAAAAATATGAATAAAAGAAAAGGAAAATAGACAAATCCCAACTATCTCTATCTATGAAATTTCAATTGTTAGAATTTACAAGTTCAAAAAACTTTACGTGGTGGATCATTTATATTTCATTATTGGCAAAAGGGTAAAAAACAAAAAAGTCCTCGGTGGTAAATCTAATACACAGAGAAGCTCCCCATGGTTTTAAAATGTACAACACGACACTTCATACTTTGAACTAAATTATAAAGATAACCGAATCCGTTAAACTTAATGGAACCAAAAAAAATTTTATACCTGATTTTTAACAAATATACCTATCCTATCCCTTAACTCTCAATTCTCTCTATTTAGAGAATAAAACAAATAAATTTTTTGAGCTGTCTTTTGTTTAATTATATTAGGACATGTTGGTCATTTCGTCCATTTCCGTTAAGTTTAACGGATTCCGTCACCTTTACAATTTAGTTCAAAGTATGGAGTGTCATGCTATACGTTTTGAAATCACGAGGGGTTTTTCTGTATATTAGGTTTATCATGTGGGCTTTTTTGTTTTTTAACCCTGGCAAAAATAGAATTAACATAATACAAAGAATACAAATTCCACGTATGTTTATTTTTCTAGCACAATTACATTATTCCTTTATAAAAAATTATAATGATTGTGATTTATATGCAATAGAATCACGAATATATAATAATTTTGATAAAACATGATATTATCAATATTTGATATATAGAGTTCAAGATATAAATCAAAAAGTGTTTGGTTCTTGATTCCGAATTCCATTCTAAAGGACATGTTAACTATGTTGGAATGCTTTCTGTCTCTTTCCATTTAATAAAATTTTTAAAAGTAACTGGCTAAAGAAAATAAGTAAAATAAAAATACATATTATGATGCTGATGATCAAATTTTCACAAAAAAATTTTAGTATCTAAAGAATAATATATTTTAAAATATTGCAATCACATACAAAAGTACGTGAACTATTACTAATAGATATAAAAAATTCAAAATATGTTTTTAAAGCACCATTGAGCAAGTTTTCAAGCCTCACTACTAGGGCTACAAACAAATGGAGAGGCTCGAGTCCAAACTCGGCTCGAGCTCGAGCTCGAGTTCGAGTTGATCAAGTAGAACTCGAGTTCAAAAATATTAAATTCGTTAGCTCGCAAGTCGGCTTGAACTCGATTTTATATGTATATATATTGATTTTTATTTTAATAGTAAAAGTATATATATATCCTTAATATTTTATTATTTGTTAAGAAAAATTATTATTTTATTTATTTTTTTAAAAAATAAAATAATTATTTTTTATTTTTTAAGTTCCAGCTCGACTCAAATTTGAGTCGAACTCGAGATCGAGTTTGACATTTTGAGCTCGAGCTCGAATTTGAGTTTCGTAAAATTATGTTGAAAATTGGCTCGATTAGGGCGAAACTCGACTCGATTCGGTTTGTTTGCAACCCTACTCACTGCAGATAACGCTTACGCTTGAGCTCATTAAAATATTCGAGCTATTTGAGCTTGAATTGAGTTTTGATCGAGCAAACTTGTAAGTAACAAGAGGAGCTCGATGTTCTCATTCAAATATCTCTTTCGATTTTGAGTTTCTTTTCAGTAATTTTGTTTCTGCACTTTCGCATAAGATCAAGAAACAACTTCTACCTAAAAATGATCATAGGACAACAATCGGTTAGTCACATCCCAGAATCAACAGAGATTTAGAACACCAACCATGCATAGATAGACCTTTTTGAAGAATTTAAACAAAACTATGCACAAACTTTGTCCTCCTCACGATTCATAATACCATATAACGTTCTGTTATTGACAGTATTTTGATATAAATACAAGTTTAATTCTGAAATACTCCCGTTTCACTACAAGTATATAGGTCAACTAGTAGTTTAGGGAATAAGTCGGGTCAATCCCACAGAGAGCAACTTGTACAAGTACTAGGTCCTTACTTACACTATTATGTAGACTAATAATCAATTTAAGCAAGAGAAGTTATAATTACTACTATCTAACTAGTCTTAACTAGATATTTGCAAGATAACAATGAAGAAAATTCACTAAATATTTGAGTCTAGGGATATAGATTCCACTTATGGCATAAAATATACAAATAAATAGATTTACCTCTTAGTTACAACTCTTGTTTAACTAGGGATTCATTTCCAATTTTACCAAATCTCATTCTCATGATAAAATGGTTAGAATAGACTAATTTTCGCCATTTTTATGGCGAATAACTAGATCTACTCTTGTTTTCTTTTGTTTATATTAAGGAGAAGAGAGAGAGAGGAGGTGAATATAATGGCAGCATTCAGAGAAGAATATAATTGATTCGTCTCATTTTCTGGGAAAGATATGGTTGATGACTTTTCTCTAACAATTCGTACCTCTATTTGGTTAAGATGCTTTGCGTGCATATCTGAATTGTTCCAGGTTTCCGGCTACAATCAAATTCTTGTTGAACCGTATTGCCTTGGTTAAGTTGATACCATTCATCATTGACATTACTTCTATCCTTTAGAAATTTATAGGACATGTTCATTCTAAAGGACATGTTAACTATATTGGAATGCTTTCTATCTCTTTCCATTTAATAAAATTTTTAAAAGTAACTGGCTAAAGAAAATAAGTAAAATAAAAATACATATTATGATGCTGATGATCAAATTTTCACAAAAAAATTTTAGTATCTAAAGAATAGTATATTTTAAAATATTACAATCACGTACAAAAGTACGTGAACTATTACTAATAGATATAAAAAATTCAAAATATGTATTTAAAGCTCCATTAAGCAAGTTTTGGAGCCTCACTACTAGGGTTACAAATGAATGGAGTAGCTCGAGTCCAATCTCGGCTCAAGCTCGAGTCGAGTTCGAGTTGATTAAGTCTCAAGCTGATTAAGTTGAACTCAAATTCAAAAATACTAAACTCATTAGTTCGCGAGTCAGTTTGAACTCGATTTTATATATATATATGTTAATTTTAATTTTAATAGTAAAAGTACATATATATCCCTAATATTTTATTATTTGTTAAGAAAAATTATTATTTTATTCATTTTTTAAAAAATAAAATAATTATTTTTTTTATTTTTTAAGTTCCAACTCGACTCGAATTTGAGTCGAACTCGAGATCGAGTTTGACATTTTGAGCTCTAGCTCGAGTTTGAGTTTCGTAAAATTATGTTGAAGATCGGCTCGATTAAGCCGAAACTCGACTCGATTCGGTTTGTTTGCAACCCTACTCACTGCAGATAACGCTTAGGCTTGAGCTCGTTAAAATATTCGAGCTATTTGAGTTTGAATCGAGTTTTGATCGAGCAAACTTGTAACACGATTGAACTCGACTGGTCCAACCCTGTTCTCATTCGAATATCTCTTCCGATTTTGAGTTTCTTTCCGGTAATTTTGTTTCTGCACTTTCGCATAAGATCAAGAAACAACTTCTACCTAAAAATGATCATAGGGCAACAATCGGTTGGTCACATCCCAGAATCAACAGAGATTTAGATCACCAACCATGCATAGATAGACCTTTTTGAGGAATTTAAACAAAACTATGCACAAACTTTGTCCTCCTCACGATTCATAATACCATATAACGTTCTGTTATTGATGGGATTTTGATATAAGTACAAGTTTAATTTCGAAATACTCCCGTTTCACTACAAGTATACATGTCAACTAGTGGTTCAGGGAATAAGTCGAAGTCGATCCCACAGGGAGCAACTTTACAAGTACTAGATCCTTATTTACTCTATTATTTAGACTAATAATCAATTTAAGCAAGAGAAGTTATAATTACTATTATCTAACTAGTCTTAACTAGATATTTGCAAGGTAACAATGGAAAAAATTCTCTAAATATTTGAGTCTAGGGATATAGATTCCACTTATGGCATAAAAGATACAAATAAATAGATTTATGATAGGTCATTATTTGTCGCTAAATCTATACTTATTCTTCCCATGATTTCAGCCAAATATTGCGTTAATTGATGGATTCTACTTATATTTGGTTAATGGTGCTAAATTGTAGGAAAAAGAGCAAAACGTGACAAAAAGGGGCAATCTTCCAATTAATTTGATAGTGGCACGTTTGGGGTTGGTTTCCAAGTCCGAGTCGAATTCAAGGCAATATTTGAAGGAAGATTTTGAAGATTTTAATCTCCATTATTAGTTTTAATATTGGATTAGGAAACTTGGAATATTTTCTTTTATGGTTTCTTTTCCTATTTAGGAGACTAGTTTTATTTGGTAGTAGACTTCAATTAGGAAATAAATAAAAAAAAAAGAAGGGAAGCCAGATTCCCATTTGATTAGGATTTCAGCCAAAAAAACAAGAAAAGAGTCGTGACTCTTTTGGGAAAGAGGAAAGGCCGGATCCCGCATGATTAAGAGTTGGGGGCAGCAACAAATTCGGAGGAACAATTTGGCTGGGACTTAGGTCTTTGTACTTTTCTTTTTAGCCGACTTTTGGGAGGAAAAAAAAGGGAGAAAGAGCTAGGAACAATTTTGCAAGCTTGAGATAGCTTTTTCGCATGGTTGTTCTCCATTAATGGAGGACTAACCTCCTAATTCTTGTCAAGGGGATAACTGAAGATTTGGTTCAATAATTACTGTGAGATCTAAATTATTTTAACTGCTTCCTCCATTTATTGGTATTCGTATGTTTTCTGCTTTTAATTGTTGTTATAGCTATCGCGTATGATTGAATAGATGCGCAATATTTAATTATTCACGTAGGCTATTGTGCTAATGAGGGGTAATTGAATCCATAATTGTTCGTTATCTCTATCTAAGTAGCAACTGGCGTAATTCGATTTATGTCAGGGGAACATACGATCTAGCTTAAACAAACCCTCATAGCGTGTTTGTTAGTTAGAATTAGGCCTTTCTAATTATTAATGCAAACCAGAAATTAAATCCTACGGTCGTACCTAGGGTTATTTTTGGGTTAGAGAAATAGTTAACGGTCGTACCTTAACTATCGAGAAATTTAGAAAATGTTGGTTGTTTATCACGCGCATGACAACTATAACTAATCTATTAATAAATGTTGGAATTATCTGTGAATCGATGATCAGTGCATGAACCATTTCTGAAGTGTACCCTTAGCTGAAGTTTCTCTTAATTATTTCTTTTAATTAATTATTTTCTGCATTTAATTTGTTTAGTTGGCATTTAATCCCAAAATCCCCCATTAATCTTGACTTGAAAAGAAATAAATTTCTCTCCAGTCCCTGAGGAGACGACCCTACTTACCACTGTCTACTAGTTAGTGAATTCAGTTAAATAATTAATTCAGGTATATCGGACTAAGCAAACTCTTCGGGAACAGGATGAATCAAGTAACCCATTGTACACCTAGAGTCCCTGCTCCAGTACTAGAATTGATTATTGACTGTTTCAGGTGATAGTTAGATTTTATTTATTAATATTGCACAGGTTTGGCACTTGTCAATTTACCTCTCGTTACAACTCTTGTTTAACTAGGGATTCATTTCCAACTTTACCAAATCTCATTCTCATGATAAAATGGCCTAGAATAGACTAGTTTTCCCTATTTTTATGGTGAATAACTAGATCTACTCTTGTTCTATTTGCCAAAAAATAATTGCAATCCATCAAGTAGTCTTTTTGAAAGATTAAGTCTAGAAACCTTTCCTGAGGTGTTTAATAATATATCACTTAGCGCTCTTGAAGTAATGCTCCCGTCAATGGAAAGGCAAATTGGTCACTTCTCATTTACATATTTTTTGACCATATCAATTACTAAAGTTTGTGAAGTTAGTTTGATCACTCTATGCACATGACCGAATCAATCACAATTAGGCTGTCTAACCTGATTACACCTAATTGGGAATATTGTAGCATTATAGGAGATGGATTTGTGCAATTCAACCTTTAAGGGGCAAGGCGAAAAAGAGTATTTTTGAGGCGGCTTATTAGAATTAACCAAATAAAAAAAAAATATAAGTATATCTCAATCTAGACATGCACAAAAATGAGAAAAAAATGTTTGATGTCTTCTGAACATGCACGGCTAATTTTTCTTCTATGCATATATATATATATATATATAGGATGTATGGTAAACATTTTGTCTATGTGCTAAAGCATTCGGAAAATTGCCAATATTACAGTCCCTAGCTTAGCACAAGTTACCGACCATTATGGGCCAAATGTTTTATTAACAAACCTATTGGCCTTAAAAATGTTTTGAAAGTTCTCTACCTTTTAATTTATTTGCAATGGCACTTCTTTCAAGTGTCCAGTGTGCTAATAATCCCAGTCTCCCGTTGACTTTTCAAAGTTTGCACTTGGGATTAATGTATTAGATTTCGTACTCCGATAATGCACAACAATGGTAGCCTCTTTCTTGTTAAGTAATAATTTGAGATTTTTTGAAGTTGAACTATTGTCTTTGCAGATTCTATTCCATCAATTTGCAATAAATTTATTAACCTCTAAATCAATCACTTTGACTTGAATTCATGAATAGGTTATCAATCAACATGTAACACACATACTACCAAACTAGTTCCTAAACGAAAAATAAAAAGGAAAAAAAGTTGACGGCTATAACTTATACTCAACAGATGTTAGTTTCAAATTTTTTTTTGTTAGCCATGATGTAGAATTACTTCCTAAATGGTGCACAAAATACTAATATTATTGCAATGACATAGCATGAAATAGAATATTTAGGTTCTTATGGTATTGTCTCACAAATTAGATAGAAAAAAAAATTAACAAAGTAACAGCTGTATGATTCAGTAGTACATTTTTTGGTTTAATAATTGTTTATCCAGGTTCATCTTCTTAGTAAACTCGAATTTTGTCTCCTGTAGATGGTGTGGCCTACCCCAAGAGTGTTTCGGCTATGTCAAGTTTGCTGACTTTGCTCTTGGGATTATCAGAAACTTCTGCGATGGTTGGAAAGTCGACAGATGCCAAATGCGTGGTTGCTTAGTGTCCTGGTTGATTAAGTAGATTTGGTAGATCGGGAAGATTTGCAGGTGTTTCATTAACAAATCTCTTGTTGATTTGTAGCTTCAAACTTTCTTATTGGACTAGTTTCAAATTATACAATTTCTGATTCTCCATTTTTGGAAGGAGTAGATCTTCCTTTAGATGAATTTCCTACAATCAACATTCTATGAAAATAAACAAGCATGATAGCATAGAACTTAGTTCTAACTATAGTTCCTAACATCTATTTGTCAAGATTTTCGTATGATTTATTTTTGGATAAATTATAGATAAATCCCCTATGATTTCACCTATTATCATAATGACCACTTTAATTTTTAAAATATCCAATTCACCCCCTATAGTTTCATATAAAGTGAAAATTTGATAGAAAATAGTTTATGTTACACCGTTTGTTGATATACCAATGGTGCTCTTACTTAAATGTTAAATTGCAAAACATCCTAACCACCTTGCATAATACCATAGGGGAATTATATAAATAAATACAAAAATTATAGGGCAGTAAAGTGGATATTCATGCAAATTATAGAAGAGTTAAGTAGATATTATGATTCCATCACATACACTTTTGGAGCATGTTTGGTTCAATCACCATAACCAATGATGTATTCCATCTATTTTTCACTTTATATAAAATCAAAGGGGAATTATCTTGTTATTTTGAAACTTTAGAGGAAATTATCTAGTGTTATGCAAAATCAAAGAGGGTTATATCTAATTCAGCCTTTATTTTTTGTGGTCGTGTAATGGAGGTGAGTGTACGGTCCTCCTAATTTTTTATTTCTTTTCACATATTACTGTAAAAAAATACGTTATTTGCTTTATAAAAAAAAAGAGAATTCATAGGTAACCAAAATTTAATAATATGATTATTGAGTATACATAAAAGTAACTGTTTCAATAGTTACATTCTTAGGGCAATGTATAATAACTCATATGCAAATACGTACTTCAGAAGTGCTGGAAAATTAGAAAAACAAAGAAATAAATGTTCTTAAGTGCATGTAATATGTAACATGTTAAGCCTTACCAAGCAAGCCCATTTTGCTAAAATTAACATGAAGGAGGTGTTTTATGCTCTGTACATAGCTTCCATCACTTTCCTCTTGAAAGGTCCTAAACTAGGGACTATAGAGCTCAACAAGCTCCTACATGTCACTTGCAAAAATGGTGGTGCAAAAGTGAATCGTGTATTTCTTGATTGACACGGGGTCTTTTGTCAAGCGGATGATGTTGCCTAGAACACTTAGGACCTGGCTTTTTATTCCAACATTCGGCCTCCAAAATTAGCATAATCCCAGGCTTCCATGCATTATGCATTTTGTGTAGTTTAGATTCATCAAGTGAATTTATACAACTAAAATCCCCAAGAGACAAAATAGTTTAGTTTACAAAAATTTCATGTAATTCAGTAGGCAAAAAATCGGCATGCTGATTGCTAAACATGGTAGCTCCTATATTACACACTAAATATACCATGAAAACTTATTAAGAAGGTCTATTTGATGGTTGTAAACTCATCAATGTTCCATTTAGTCCTTAGATAGAGCCTTCATTGTCGCATCATTTCATACAAAAAAATTCATCTTGCGTTTAAGATTGGTTTTTATCAAAGTAAAATAGGAAGCAGAAGTAAAGAAACTTCAGCTGTAGTCAAAAAGCATAAAATAAAGCCTATCAATTAATTTGTTGTATCTCAACTATTGAGTTTGTCTTTGTATCCCACATCAAGAATTTTATAAAGAAATCTCTTCTCTTGGTGGTTATAAATATAGTGGGTTTAAATAAGTTTACATGTGCTAAGGGTACCAACCCAATTGCCATATGCATTAATTGAAGAGAGTTTTAGGCGGCTCACTGATAGAGCAGTTATTTGGCACATTTTGCAGTGTTATTTTGTCCTAATTTTGGCTATTTACTGTGCTAAGTACTGAGGTTTAACTCATATCTCGCATTTGTATGAATTATAGGTGATCGGCATTAAAAATGATCTCGCGGGGTAAATTTCCAGAAGACTTTTCGTCTCAGAGCGTGGCCACGCCTTAGAAGGTGGACGAAACCGAAAGACGGACCGTGATCCACGTGAACCAGGAGCACAGGATTAAAACTTCCAAAAGTCCCTTGGTTTCAATCAATTTGGGCCAGACGTCTCTTTCGTGACTTCTGGGAGCGGCGGCTATAAAGAAGGGAAAAGCAAGATTCAAAGGACAACTACTTTTTAGCCTAGTCTCTCTTTTTCTACTTTTGGGGGAAAGATTTGTCAGACGCTTGAGTCTTTCTCTTTTGTTTTCTGCGGCTCTGGGTCAGACATTGGAGATTTTCTCCTTTGCTGTAGCTTTTGCTTTTGGCTTCTGTACAATTTTTCCTATTCGACTTTTGCTTCTACTTTCGCCCCAGGGGTACGAACACGAAACCCCACAAAGGGAAGCAAAAGGTTTTTCATCCGTTCCTTCGCTAATTCATCTTTTTCAATTCTCGGGAAATTAATTGAATGCATTCAATTAAATCACGCGGGATTGACACGATGAGGAGCGGCTAATTCCCTCCTCTACCCAAAGGTTGACGCGAGGGCGCGGTCCATAATATCTGTGAGATCTAACCGAATCTTCATTATTTTCTCTAATTAATTGCTATTCGTGCATTTCCTGAATTAATTGTTTATGGGTATTTTATTAATTGAATAGCAACGGCCGAGTATTTGATTTGATTTAATAGCCTACTGCCACGTTAATTAAATAGAATCCGTAATTGTTCATTTAGTTAACACCTCGTGGCAACCACCATAATTGGTTTTATGATGGGGAAACGCAAGATCTAGCTTAAATAAACCCTCTTAGCGTGTTTATTGGTTAGGATTGGGTTCTTCTAGCTTTAATGCAATTGGGTAATTAAATTCCTACGATCTTACCTCGGGTTGTTATCTGGTTAGGGAAGTAGTCAATGGTCGTACCTTGACTGTCGAAAAGGTAAGGAAGAACTGGTTGTCAGAGCTTATTGATAACTATAACCAACCTAGTGACGAATGGATGTAATATCTTTGCATTTGCATCGATGATCATTTAATTGGACCGTGCCTGAGCAGTTAATCCTTTGGGTAGAACTTTTATTAATTGCTATTTTTATTGAATTGTGCTTTGTGAGTTAGTTCTGAATTTAGTTCGCTTTATTTTTATTCTTATTTTTATTTACTTGCCTCCCATTGAAAATCTCCCAATTTCGTTCTACTAATTTGGAAAGAAATAATTTCCTACCCGCTCCCTGAGGAATCGACCCTACTTGCCATTGTACACAAAATTAATATTCTTATAGACTAATCTGGTATATCGGATCAAGCAAACTCTTCGGGAATAGGGTGAATCAAGTAACCCATTGCACACCTAGGGTCCCTGCTCCAGTACTTGGATTTGTTATATAATTAATTGTGGTGGTAATTAGGACTTTTTAGTAATTATTATTGCACAGGTTCGGCACCTATCAATTTTTGGCGCCGTTGCCGGGGAGCTGGCGTTTGGATTATTTGTTTCTTTTCAAATTCAGTTTTTATTTTATTTTTATTTTATTCTATTCTTCTCGGTATTTTTGCTAGTTTATGCCCCGTTCTTCTCGCACAGGTGAATTGATATACGACGCGGAGGTTGAGAAAGCAGCGCGTAAGCGGAGGCAAGAGACCAAGAGACGAAAAGAAGGGCACTTATTTGCTTCAAACGAGTCAGCAGAAGACGAAGTAAGCATGGCCAACACCCAAACATTGAGGGAGCTGGCTGCCCCGGAGCTGACTCACCAGCCCTTATGCATCACATTCCCCGCTTTGGCTGAGAATACTGCTTTCGAACTGAAGTCGGGGTTGATTCAACTCTTACCTTCTTTTCATGGTCTCTCTGGCGAAAAACCCCACAAGCACGTAAAGGAGTTCGAGGTGGTTTGCTCTAGTATGAAACCTCCTGGGGTCACTGAAGAGCAAATTAAACTGAGAGCCTTTCCGTTCTCTCTCAAGGATGCAGCTAAAGATTGGTTGTACTACCTACCAGCAGGTAGTATTACCACATGGGCACAGTTGAAAAAGAAGTTTTTGGAGAAATTCTTCCCTGCATCCCGGGCTGCGAGTTTGAGGAAAGAAATCTGCAGCATTAAACAGTTCCCCGGGGAATCCTTGTATGACTATTGGGAAAGGTTTAACAAGTTGTGCACTAGATGCTCGCAGCATCAGATTAGTGAACAACTGTTAATCCAATATTTCTATGAAGGACTCCAGTCAACTGATAGGAGTATCATCGACGCTGCGAGTGGGGGAGCGCTGGCAAATAAGACCCCGAGGGAAGCATGGCTGCTCATTGAAGCTATGGCAGAAAATTCTCAACAGTTTGGCTTCCGTGAGAGTAACCCTACCCGCAGGGTTAATGAGGTGGAGTCGACATCTGTTCAGCAGCAGTTGTCGGAGCTAACATCCGTTGTTCGACAATTAGTGGTGGGAAATATGCCCCAAGTAAAGGCCTGTGGAATTTGCACAAATATGGGCCACCATACTGACTCATGCCCTATGTTGCAAGAAGATGGGGCTGAACAAGTGAACATGGCTGGAGGCGTGCCCGCGCCTCGTAGGCAGTACGATCCATACTCCAACACGTATAATCCGGGTTGGAGGGATCACCCAAATTTCAGCTATGGTAATAGGCCACAAAATGCATTCTCCAATCGTCCACCAGGATTTCAGCAACCTTGGCAACAGAAGTCCTAGCCCTCGTCCTCAAACTCAGGAAGTTCTTTGGAGGAGATTGTCAAGAGTTTAGCCACTACTACCACTCAGATCCAGCAAGAGACTAGACAGCTCCAGCAGGAGACCAGGTCATTGACCGCAAATATGGCTCAACTCCAGCAAGAAACTAGAGCCTTAACCATGAGCACCAATCAGTTTCAGCAGGACACAAAATCAGGCATGAAGGATATGGAGGCTCGAATAAGCCAAATGGCAATTGCCATCAATCGCTTGGAGTCCCACGCTTATGGAAAGCTACCCTCACAACCCGAAGTAAATCCCAAGAATGTAAGTGCCATGACATTAAGGAGTGGCAAGGAAGTAGAGGGGCCAAAGGTCACGAACTTGAAGAAAAAAAGTGAAGACGAGATCGAGAAGGAGATAGAGGAAGAAGGACGCATTCGTGGAGGTCCTGAGGTAACTCTTACACCATCGATACCCGTCAAATCTAATTTACCACATTTTCCATGCAGGTTGGCAAAAACAAAGAAGGCAGAGAAGGATAAGGAGATCCTGGATGTGTTCAGAAAAGTGGAGATCAACATCCCCTTATTAGAGGCAATTAAGCAGGTACCGAAATACGCAAAATTTCTCAAGAACCTGTGCACCCACAAAAGGAAGTTGAGAGGGGATGAAAGAGTAGTCGTAGGAGAGAATGTATCATCCATGCTCCAAAGGAAGCTTCCACCCAAGTGTGGAGATCCAGGTATGTTCACGATCCCGTGCAAGATAGGAAATACACCAATTAGAAAAGCAATGTTAGATTTAGGGGCGTCAATCAATGTGATGCCAAAGACCATTTTTGCTTCTCTAAATCTTGGGCCACTTAAAGAAACAGCCATCATAATCCAACTAGCTGATCGCACAAATGCATATCCAGAGGGGCTAGTTGAGGATGTCTTGGTTCAGGTAAATGAATTGATTTTTCCTGCAGATTTTTTTATCTTGGGAGATGAAAAATCATTAAACCCGGCACCTATCCTGTTAGGTAGACCGTTTCTTAGCACTGCCAGGACTAAGATAGATGTGAATGAGGGTACTTTGTCAATGGAATTTGATGGTGAAACTGTGAATTTCAATATTTTTGAGGCGATGAAGTATCCAGAAGAATCTAACTCGATTTTTGCTTTGAGCGTTGTTGAGCCTTTTGTGCAGGAAATCTTCGAATTAGATGGCAAAGACGCATTGGAAGTGGCTCTAATGAAGCATTTGGAGTTGGGTGTAACTCTTGATGTGGACTTAAGGGAAGAGTTGTTCCATGCTGTTGAAGCCTTACACTCACTTCCACCCGTGTCCCCAAGGTATGAACTTACCTCTCTTTTTGTGCCAGAGGCTCAGACAAAGTTGCTCCCTTCAGTTGTTCAGGCACCGGAATTAGAATTAAAGTTTCTCCCAAAGCATCTAAAGTACGCATTCCTAGGAGATCGGGAGACACTGCCGGTGATCATCTCTGCACACCTATCTCCAAGTCAAGAAGACAAACTGGTGCGAATCCTTATGGAGCATAAGGAGGCAATTGGGTGGAGCATAGCCGATATTAAAGGGATCAGCTCGTCCTTGTGCATGCACCGGATAAGGCTCGAGGGTGACGCAAAACCGGTAAGGCAAGCACAACGGAGATTGAACCCCCTGATGATGGAAGTTGTGAAAAAGGAGATACTCAAACTCCTAGAGGTGGGGATCATTTTTGCTATCTCGGATAGCCCATGGGTGAGCCCTGTCCAAGTGGTCCCGAAGAAAGCGGGAGTAACCGTAGAGGAGAACCAGGAAGGTGATATGGTCCCGGTCAGGAAAGCTACTGGCTGGCGCCAGTGCATTGACTACAGGAGGCTCAATTCTGTGACTAAAAAGGATCATTTCCCCCTCGCTTTTATTGATCAGATGGTAGAACGATTGGCAGGTCGTGTTTACTATTGTTTCTTGGATGGCTGTTCAGGTTACTTTCAGATCGCGATAGCACCAGAAGACTAGGAGAAAACTACCTTCACATGCTCATTCGGTACATTCGCTTACCGCCGGATGCCTTTCGGCCTTTGCAATGCTCCAACAACCTTTCAACGGTGTATGGTAAGTATTTTCTCTGAGTATGTGGAAAAAATAATCGAGATGTTCATGGATGATTTTAGTGTGTACGGGGACAGTTTTGATGAATGTCTTGAGAATTTGGCTTTAATTCTGAAAAGATGTATAGAGACGAATTTGGTGCTTAATTGGGAAAAGTGTCACTTTATGGTAGATCATGGCATTGTCTTATGACACGTCGTGTCGGCTAAGGGAATAGAGGTAGATAAAGCTAAAATTGACCTTATTTCTGCTCTACCTTACCCCGTATGTGTACGGGAAGTGCGTTCGTTTTTTGGCCATGCAGACTTTTACAGGAGATTTATCAAAGACTTTTCAAAAATAGGAGCACCCCTGTTCAAGTTACTGCAGAAGGACATGCCATTTGATTTCACAAATGAATGCAAGGTGGCTTTTGATAAACTGAAGGAATCATTGACATCGCCGCCTGTCATTCAACCCCCAGATTGGAACCTTCCGTTTGAAATCATGTGCGACGCGAGTGACTATGCCGTGGGAGCCGTGTTGGGACAAAGAATAGGAAGAGCGCCACACGCGATCTACTACGCGTCGAGAGCCTTAAGTGGAGCCCAACTTAATTACTCCACGATGGAGAAAGAATTACTAGCTGTTGTTTTTGCACTAGAAAAATTTAGGTCATATTTATTGGGTGCAAGAGTAATAGTTTTCTCTGATCATGCAGCATTGAGATACTTGCTGGCGAAGAAGGATGCTAAGCCAAGGCTGATCAGGTAGATTTTGCTCCTGCAGGAGTTCGACCTAGAAATCAGGGATAAGAGCGGAGCTGAGAATTTGGTGGCTGATCATTTGAGCCGGTTGCTCACAAATCAAGAGGATATGCAGTTGAGAGAATCATTTCCTGAGGAACAATTATTAGTCATTCATTCGTCGGCACCATGGTATGCCGATATTGTAAATTTTTTGGTAACAAGTGAATTACCTGCAGGTTGGTCAAAAGCTAAAAGAGATAAGTTAAGGAGTGATGCCAAACATTACCTTTGGGATGACCCATATCTGTGGAGGCAATGTTCGGACCAAGTAACAAGAAGATGTGTGAGTGCAGGTGAGTTTCACTCTATTTTGACTTTTTGTCATTCGTTTGCATGTGGAGGGCATTTTGGTCCTAAGCGGACGGCTCGTAAGGTGTTGGAAAGTGGTTTTTATTGGCCTACCCTCTTTAAGGATGCGTATTTGTTCTGTAAATCGTGTGATAAGTGTCAAAGGGTGGGGAATATCTCTCGTAGAGACCAAATGAGTCAAACCCCCATATTATTTGTTGAGATTTTTGATGTCTGGGGTTTAGATTTCATGGGTCCTTTCCCCTCGTCTTTTGGTTTCTTGTACATTATACTTGCTGTCGACTATGTTTCCAAATGGGTGGAGGCAAAAGCCACCCGGACTAATGACTCTTGAGTGGTTGCAGATTTTATAAGATCTAACATTTTTGTCCGATTTGGAATGCCGAGAGCTATAGTGAGTGACAGGAGCACCCATTTCTGCAATAAGACAATCACTGCATTGTTTCGTAAGTATGGTGTGCTGCACAAAGTGTCCACTCCCTACCATCTCCAAACGAATGGTCAGGCCGAAGTGTCAAATAGGGAGGTTAAGTCAATCCTGGAGAAGATGGTGAGGCCTGATAGAAAGGATTGGAGTGTGAAATTGGAAGATGCTCTCTGGGCCTACCGCACCGCATATAAAACACCGATTGGGATGTCCCCATACAGGTTAGTTTTTGGGAAGCACTGCCACCTTCCGGTGGAATTTGAACACAGAGCATTTTGGGCACTTAAGCGGTGTAATATGGACCTTATGGAGGCCGGAGGAAATAGGAAGCTCCAATTACAAGAGTTGGAGGAGCTAAGGAATGAAGCCTATGAGAACGCCGCAATATATAAGGAGAAGAGCAAAATTTTTCATGACCAACAAGTGTCGAGGAAGTCATTTGTCATCGGGCAAAAAGTCCTACTTTATCACTCTAGACTTAAGCTTTTTCCTGGTAAGTTGCGTTCCCGTTGGATTGGTCCATTTGTTGTTACTAATATTTCTCATTATGGTGCAGTGGAAATCCAAAGTCTTAAGACGGAGAAAAGGTTCATAGTCAATGGTCACCGTCTAAAGCCTTATTATGAAGGGTTTATTAGTGAGCCAGTGGAGGTTCTATTCTTTGATAATCCAAGTGGTGAAGTCTAGACAGTTGAAGGCCATGTCTAATCAAAGACATTAAAGAAAGGCGCTGCTTGGGAGGCAACCCAAGGATTACAATATTAGTTGTGATCATTCCTCATTACTCTGCAATTTTTCAGTTTTATCTTGATGTTTTGATTGTTTTTGTGGTGATGGACAGAAGACTAGCAGTTCCAAGGCGTGCCCACGCCTTGAAAGGGAGGCACCGGGTGTCCTGAGCAAGGGGAAGACTGGCAGTCTCAAGGCGTGCCCACGCCTTGCTACCCTGTTGAAAAAAAAAAGAAAAAAATTTTGACATGGACTTCATTTTTTCCACTTTTCTTCCCGCTGGTCTTACCTAGTTTCTCCCCAAATTGTTTTTGCCTAAACTCCAGCACTTCTTCTTCAAATCTTGGTCCTGCCGCCGCCCATCGCCGTCCGCCGCAGCCAATGACCACACCAGCGCGCGCCTGCCTCGCCTGACCAGCACCAGCAGCAGCGCAAGGCCCAGCCCGCAGCCTGCCTGCGCTCGACCCGCCTGCGCGCGACCTGCCCTTGCCGCCCTGCACACTTCTGCGCGCGCGACGCGGACCAGCACCCAGCAGCAGATCCGCGCCTTCTTCTGCAGCTCGCGCGACCTCGCGGCCCCAGCAACCCAGCGCGCGACCAGCACCGCGGGCTCCAGCGCGTCTCGCCAGCCCCACTCTGCGCGCGACCTTGGCGCGACCACCAGATCTGCGCGCGGCCACCTCCCCCTGCGCAGCCCAGCACCAGCGTGCGTGCACCAGCTTCGCCCAGCGCGCGGCTGTCCTCCACGGTCTTGCGCATTTGGGTAACTCTATTCTACTACAATTTTTGCTGCTGGACTTTGAATTTGGGATTAGTGCTCTAGTTGACTAAGATCAGGGGTCTTTATTGATAAATTTTCGCTTCCTGCTGGGTTAACAAGAAAATAGTTGCTTGTTTTTTGGGGACCATTTAATTATTGTCTACAAGTGTGCGTCTGCGTATCTGCCTGGGATTGATTATATACTTGGGACATCTGTGGGCTCTGGTGAATTTATTAGTTGTTATACGTGGTCGGTAGCTCGCTGATTTGTGCCTTTTATTGACTGATATCTTGATTTGAGAGGAGTTGGTTCGGTCTTCTTTATTGTGGTCGGCTAATTGACGACAGTGGGGCATTGGTTGGTGTTTGTTGTCTGGTTATTGTTTGGTGGGGTATTAGTGTCCCCATTTGCGGTTGAACTGCTAAATTTTTAATAATTTTTGTTGACTGTGGTCCCATATCTGCTTTTGGGTGGTTGATTTATTACCTTTGTGCCTGATTCACTCTTCCTGTGGTCACCAAATGCCTCCTAAAAAGACAACCACTGTTGGGCCGTCTGGGTCCCAGCCTCGCAAGAGGCGAGCCCCGGTTCAACCCACCATTCGGTCTCGTCTGGGCCTGAATAAGAGCACTATGTCTCCTGGAGGAGGGGGGAAACGGTCACTAATCTTACACAGGCACAAATGTTGCGGTTTAATAACTTGGCAAACCGTCCTTTTACTCCTTGTAAGTGCTTTCATGCCCCAACCTTGGACCATTTGCGAATTGCTCGGGAAGTTGAACAGTTATTCTCGGCCATAGGTTGGCAAAAATATCTAATCATTAACTACCCTACGTTTGAGGAGCTGTGTTGTGAATTCTTCTCCACATTCGAGTTCAACAGAAATGAGTTCATCACTTTGGATGAGCCAGAGGTCATTAATTTCAGATTGGGAGGTACTCAGTTTGGTATGTCCATTAATGAGTTTAACCTGACTTTGGGGTTTGTTAGTGAGGACACCATTGCCTCCGGGGCTTATATAAACAGTGCGTGTGACTACACCCGACCGTTCTCTACTGACTACATTGACATTTGGAGGGAGTGGTCCACGGATCGTCAGGTTTACAATCCGAGTCAGTCGAAGGCTTCCCATCTGAAGGATCCGTTCTTGAAGGTTGTTCACAGGTTCTTAGCTCACAATTTCTCGGGGCGGAAGGATTCTTCCGGCACCCCTACCAAAGCAGAATTCTACTTCCTTTGGTGCATGCGCAACAATGTTAAGGTTAATTTTGGGTGTTGGATAGCCACTCAAATGGAGTCAGTCATTCATAAGCGCAATAAACCGATTATCCTAGACTCGCTCATTACCCACTTGGCCATCCGATTGGGATTGCTAGACCTCGACAAGGAGCACAACTTCGCCCTAACTCGAGAGGTTGAGCCACTGGATTTGCGCAGTTTGGAGCGAATGGGGGTTATTTGCAAAGTGGGCGATATCTATCAGTTTACGGGCCCTGGTGATGACGGTCCGCAGCCTCGGGAGCCTACCACCGCACCCTCCACTGGCTCTCCACCCCATCCGGACCAGGCAGGTCCCTCCTCCTCTCATGCTCCTCCTGCTGGGGACCCCCGCTACCCGGACCTCCAAGAGGGTGTTCATGAGCTCAACAACCAGCTGTCGAGGATAGATGGCCGTCTTATGGCGCTCCAGGTCTTCGCCCGCATTCAGGCAGAGAATCAGGCGGCCTTCTACGCTCACATTGGATTCACACCGCCTCACCCCCCTCCGCCTTAGTATCTCGTTTTCACTCCCCGGTGGTCAGGGAAGTTTCTTTTCTTTCCTCCTAGTACTTTATTTCTCTCTTTTACATTGAGGACAATGTAGGTCTTAGGTGTGGGGGGAGTGGCCATTAGTTCTTTTTCATTAGTTCTTTTTGCTTTTGCTTTGATTACTTAAAAAACATGGGATGAATGGAAAAGAATGAAAAACATAGTAGTTAGTCGGTTTTCTTTGGTTATTTCTATGCTTGTTAGTGTTGGGCATGTGCTGTGATGAATAACACAATCAAAGTGAGTGGGTGTGTGGTCACATATGCTAGCTGTGCATTTTGTTTTCCTTGGCAATGTCGTTGAGTGTTGAATGTGCTGGAGTGGACCCATTCTTGTAACTTTTGGGGAGCTTTTGAGCCTTGTTTGAGCATATTATCCTTGTTTGCTCTATTTCTGCTTGATTGAGTGGGTATTGCACATGGTATGAACATTCTAGAACTTGCTATTTTGTACATGTCGAGACCACATTTTGTTGAATTGGATGCATTTGAAATGATAGGGGCATTTAGGATTAAACCCCCTTTAACCTCCTAAAAACCATGCCTTCATCTTGTTTCCCAATAGTGAACCAATTTGAGCTTTTGTCCTTCGTTTCTGGTTGTTATCCGTGTTTGTTAACCCAAGACCTTTTTAAACTTTCTTGTTTACCCCTGTGTTGTCAAGGGATGCCTGAATTCCATCATTTGTGCAAAGCAAACAAAATTGGGGTTGCAAGTGCTGTTAGATTAGGAGCTATATGATGCTATCCTTGTATAAAGGAAGGGAAATTGGGAAAAGGCCACTGACCAGAGGAAGTTGGCTTACAAGGCGTGCCCACGCCTTGCAGGACTTTCTCCCTTAAAAAAAAAAAAAAAAACTGAAGAGACCTCGTGACCAGAGGACCATGCCCTACAAGGCGTGCCCACGCCTTGCGGGCAGTTCAAAAAAAAAAAAAATTGGGGCACTTGGACAGGGTGTACAGCAAATGGAAACTGCCTTGTTAGTGAAACTCCTCCGGTAAGCACTGTGGTTATTGGTGAGTTTCGGACATTCTCTTGACACTTTACCCCCTATCTATACCGTCTTAACCCGCCATTCACCTAAGCCCCATTACAACCCTATTAAAGTCCCTTTGATCTACGTGTTTAGTTCACTTTTAAGTGGTGGAGATGTGATAAATGTGCAAGCCTATGGTAATGGCATTCCGTGATGTTGACTTGAGAGTTCTTAGTATTTACATATCTTCTTTGAATTACAACCTGCCCGGTGTGTTCTAATCTCGGCGATATTGTAAGGGACCTTAGATGCTTGTGTTAGTATAGACTATTACATACCCTCTGCTCTCTTGATTGTACTTCTGAGCTCTGGAATGCTTGAGGACAAGCATTGTCTAGGTGTGGGGGGATTTGATAGAGCAGTTATTTGGCACATTTTGCAGTGTTATTTTGTCCTAATTTTGGCTATTTACTGTGCTAAGTACTGAGGTTTAACTCATATCTCGCATTTGTATGAATTATAGGTGATCGGCATTAAAAATGATCTCGCAGGGTAAATTTCCAGAAGACTTTTCGTCTCAGGGCGTGGCCACGCCTTAGAAGGTGGACGAAACCGAAAGACGGACCGTGATCCACGTGAACCAGGAGCACAGGATTAAAACTTCCAAAAGTCCCTTGGTTTCAATCAATTTGGGCCAGACGTCTCTTTCGTGACTTCTGGGAGCGGCGGCTATAAAGAAGGGAAAAGCAAGATTCAAAGGACAACTACTTTTTAGCCTAGTCTCTCTTTTTCTACTTTTTGGGGGAATGATTTGTCAGACGCTTGAGTCTTTCTCTTTTGTTTTCTGCGGCTCTGGGTCAGACATTGGAGATTTTCTCCTTTGCTGTAGCTTTTGCTTTTGGCTTCTGTACAATTTTTCCTATTCGACTTTTGCTTCTACTTTCGCCCCAGGGGTACGAACACGAAACCCCACAAAGGGAAGCAAAAGGTTTTTCATCCGTTCCTTCGCTAATTCATCTTTTTCAATTCTCGGGAAATTAATTGAATGCATTCAATTAAATCACGCGGGATTGACACGATGAGGAGCGGCTAATTCCCTCCTCTACCCAAAGGTTGACGCGAGGGCGCGGTCCATAATATCTGTGAGATCTAACCGAATCTTCATTATTTTCTCTAATTAATTGCTATTCGTGCGTTTCCTGAATTAATTGTTTATGGGTATTTTATTAATTGAATAGCAACGGCCGGGTATTTGATTTGATTTAATAGCCTACTGCCACGTTAATTAAATAGAATCCGTAATTGTTCATTTAGTTAACACCTCGTGGCAACCACCATAATTGGTTTTATGATGGGGAAACGCAAGATCTAGCTTAAATAAACCCTCTTAGCGTGTTTATTGGTTAGGGTTGGGTTCTTCTAGTTTTAATGCAATTGGGTAATTAAATTCCTACGATCTTACCTCGGGTTGTTATCTGGTTAGGGAAGTAGTCAATGGTCGTACCTTGACTGTCGAAAAGGTAAGGAAGAACTGGTTGTCAGAGCTTATTGATAACTATAACCAACCTAGTGATGAATGGATGCAATATCTTTGCATCGATGATCATTTAATTGGACCGTGCCTGAGCAGTTAATCCTTTGGGTAGAACTTTTATTAATTGCTATTTTTATTGAATTGTGCTTTGTGAGTTAGTTCTGAATTTAGTTCGCTTTATTTTTATTCTTATTTTTATTTACTTGCCTCCCATTGAAAATCCCCCAATTTCGTTCTACTAATTTGGAAAGAAATAATTTCCTACCCGCTCCCTGAGGAATCGACCCTACTTGCCATTGTACACAAAATTAATATTCTTATAGACTAATCTGGTATATCAGATCAAGCAAACTCTTCGGGAACATGGTGAATCAAGTAACCCATTGCACACCTAGGGTCCCTGCTCCAGTACTTGGATTTGTTATATAATTAATTGTGGTGGTAATTAGGACTTTTTAGTAATTATTATTGCACAGGTTCGGCACCTGTCACTCACACCCCCAGTCTAAGAGAGATTTTGATTAGACATTAAACCAAAAGAGCAATTTATGTGCCTTTGGGCCACTAAGCATTTAGTGCTATTTAGGGTTTTTTGTGTTTTCAGTTTTAGGTGCTTTTTGGGTTTAGAATTTATTTCCTAGGATTTTATACTCTCTTTCTATTATAGTAAATCTACTACCCTTTCACCCGTGGCCGTAGGTCAATTCGACCAAATCACTTGAAATTCTATATTTCTCTACTTGATTTATTTGATTTGTTATTGTCATTATTGGATTGTCTAGAATCCTATTGTTCTCATTGGTCATTTTCCTGGGACCAAATGTAACAAATTGGTATCAAAGTTTCAGGTTTCAAGTTTAGGTTTTGAATTCAGTTTTGGGTTAGGTTTTGGGTTCTTGATGACAATAACAAACTATCAATATCAATTCCAGAACGTTGATTTAGTGCTATAGAGAGTGAAGAAAAATTCCTTGTTAGAGTTTAGTTGATTTTTGAAGAAGAATTATTTGGCTTGTTGGAACTCGTTGAGGGTTTTGAGAAGAAGGTGTAGCAAAATTACTATGCTCGTGATTTTTTATCCTGTCAGAATCTGTTGAATTTTTTATGAGTTTTGACCCATTGGGACCTGTTGAACCTTTTGTATCTTGATTTGTTGGTAGCTCATTGGGGTTCTTTGGATTTTTGTGGTCCGTTGAGATCCGTTGGGATTTTTATGGAGAAGGTGGAAGTTATTTGCTATTTGTTTGCAATTTCCTGAAATTGAATGCACGCCAAACTAAAGATTTGCTGAATTTATTTTTGTATCCTACATCGAGAATTTTACAAAGAAATCTCTCCTCTTGGTGGTTATAAATAGAGTGGCCTGAAGTGAGTCTACATGTACTAAGGATACCAGCCCAAGTGCCATATGCACCAGTTTAAAAGAGTTTTAGGACGCCCATGCCCCAGTCTAAGAGAGATTTTCATTAGGTATCAAATCAAAAGAGTAAGTTATGGGTTTTTGGGCCGTTAAAGCATTTAGTACTAATTAGGCTTTTTTGTGTTTTCAGTGCTTTGCAGGCCTGGTAATTATTTTTTAGGATTGTGTACTCTCTTTCTATAATAATAAATCTGTTACCCGCATAGGTCAATTTAGCTGAACCACTTAAAATTCTGTCTTTTCCTGTTTGATTTATTTGATTTGTTATTGTCTTTTATTAGGTTGTCTAGAACTTTATTGTTCCTGTTGGTCAATTTTTTTGGATCATACCTAACATCAATTCCATATTTTGCGAAGATTATCTTTTTATTTTTCACTCAAGTATGAAGGTTCTTTAGGTGTTTGTAGAGTTTCCATACTTTTTTTCCTTATGATGTTATCGTATCTCTTGACTCTAAATCTGCAATTTAAACATAGTGCATTCAAGCACGTTTTTTGGTTTTAGTTTTTTAACCTTTTGGTTTTGCCATCCAAAATTATGGAACTTTAGTTTGATGTTTAGAGTTCAATACTTGCATCAAATCTTCGAATCTATGATCACTGTGTACGTTGTCATCATATCATTTGAATTTGAGTTTGGCCCTAGAATTAAACCCATCCATAAAAAAGCTTATTTGTCATTATATTTGGGTTTACAATTTACTGGTTTATTTAGCTAAAGCTAGGGCTTTAAAATCATATCAGACTTTTACAGTAAATTCTTGGTTGTGTCTAATTAAAATTTGGTTATTGCTATAATGTTGGGCCTAAATTTCTTGAGAAAATACAACTAGAGCATATTGGTTTTAGGATCTCATAATAAGATATCAAGCCCCAATACTAAGTAGGCATGGGTTCATGGGCTCCCAAGGTTGATTTCTTGCTAAACCCCACTCGGCCCAATTAACTTATTTAGCCCATACATCCATTAGTTGAAAAGCAATCCTCAACTGAATAAGGGGACTCAATCTTATGGGCAGCAACGGGGTGACTACACGCGGGTGCCCGCCCCATAAAAAGAAAAATGGAGCAGTTGGTGGGTTGGGTGGGGTCAGGGATGATCAAATAACATAGTTAATTAGTAAGTTATGCATATAAATACATTATAATTTACACCCTATTACCTTTTTCAATGTCACTTGATAGCATTTCATACTTAGAGTATTTTGCACTTCATGTAACTTGAGAATCATTTCAAATAATCAAGAATCATCCAATATCTTCTCATTTTACTTGATTGGATGATTGAATGAACAAAATCTACAAGAACATGAAGTTTAAAACCACTTAACGCCATAGAGGTGCAAATTTTTTCCACTTTTACCACAAAATGCAATATTCGCAAGAAATCAAGTTAATTAGCTCTTAAAATGACTAAAACATACCAAAAACTAAACAATAAACACACACTAAAAATATTCAAAATAAACATTTATCACCCTTATCCCTTTGTAAGGATTGGGGTTTTAAAAAAAATTTCCAGATTAAGCAGAACGTCGATATCCATATTAGTTGTAATCCATGTTTTTGTGGCAACAATTGGTTGAGAAGTATATAAGATATATGAATAAATGTACTTAAATGTGTGTAATTATGTGGCTGCGCTCATGTATGTGAATGTGTATGTGTATGTATATTTGTATGTATATACACCCAAATAATATAAAAGATAGAAAGGAAAATGACTTGTTCCATCCCTCACATTTCGCAAAAATATTCTTTTCATCTCTCACTTTTAAAATGAAGCAAATTCGTCCCTAACATTAAAAAATTGAAGCTATTGAACCCAACTTTTATTCTGAATCAAACCGTCCAGTAACCTGGTAATAAATTTTGGGGATAGAATTGATAGATCACTCTATCAATTCCTTCACATTCACATGACATTTATTGAACCAAAAAAGGAAAAAAATTAAAAATTATAACATAAAAGGGCCGTTATTTGTCTTAGACTAGTAGGGTTTCTTTTTTGGAAAAATTTTTCATACACTGTTAGTATATACGCTTACAAGTTTAGATGCATACCATACATGCAAAATTTGGTGTTTAAATTTAAATTGAAATGATGTGGCAGATATCTAGACCCGTCAGTGTATACACAATGACCATGTTGGAAAGATTAATCCTTCTCTTTTATGTTATAATTTTTAAATTTTCCTCTTTGGGTTCATTAAATTTCATGTGAATATCAAGTTGAGTTAACTAAGTGGTCTACCAATTATATCCCCGAAATTTGTAATTAGGTTCATAGGTGGTTTGATTCATATTGAAAATTGGATTCAAGGATGTAATAGGTTTAGTTTTCAAATGTCAAGGATGAATTTGCATTGTTTTAAAAGTAAGGGACGAAAAGAATAATTTTGTGAAATGTTAGAGATGAAGCTGGTCATTTTCCGAAGATAGAATTCTTACAAAATTTTACTTCACATTCATGTAATAGAATCAAGAACAATGTCACATGCATATGCATACATTTATGTATATACACTCAACCTAAAAAAAAAAAGCATAGAGTTAAGATTTACTTTCATGCTTGTGATGCAATTAAATGCTTTCCATGCATCTATTCGATGACATCTTCTAAATCCGCTTTAATAATTAACTGGCGAATGGGTAAATTGGAAAAGAATTAACTATAGAATATCTTACGATTAAAATTTATACCATATTAATAGCACTTTGAACTCTTATTTTTGTTTACAGACATTAAAATTAATAAATATTTATCAACTCATTATGCTTATGCATAAAATTTACAAATGTTAACCATATTCATAGGTGCTATTCTATAAAAAAATAGGGAAGCTAAGTCATCATGTTATAAAATTTTTAAATATTTCAAGAAATGAAGCATTATTTGGTAAGTATAATATGCCAAAAAATTGTTACCTCTATTCATAAAGTTATGTGAAAGTAATTCATAATTTCTAAATGCATGAAATAAAAAATTTTGGTTATACATATGAACGTATAGTTTACAGGTACTTAATAAGACATGAGTTTTATTCCATTTAAGGTTTACGAGTTTTTGTGAGTATATATGCATAATCACGTGGCTCCACACATGCATGTAATATATATTTAGAAAACAAATTAAAAGATATCATAGTTTTAACATTTAATTACCATGAATGCAATTAACTACTTTCCATACATCTATTCTTTGACGTCTTCCAAATTTCACGTAATGACCAACTGGTAAATAGGTAAGCAAACTTCATTATATTTGGAAAGAATTAATTATAAAATATCTTGTGATTAATTCTTTTGCCACACATCCACAAGTGAGATATCTAACAATTAATTGATTTCCAACAAAAGTTTATCTTTTACGGAGAGATTCTCACCACCGCAATCAGAAAAGGTTAAAATAATAATATGGCTTTTAATTATAACGTATTCGTATTGTTATTTGACTATGAAGTTCTATATATTATTGCCTTCAGTTGCCTGAACTTTCACAACAGATAGATATACAGCCTCAAAATTCCAAAGGTCGATGGCTGAACGGCATCCATATCCATCCTGTTATGGGGGACGTTGCCATGATCCTATATGTTGTGTCAAAGGTTAGTCAACCAACTACTATTAAAAATAATAATGCCGCTAGATACTCAAAGTGCAAGAATGTGTAATCTCTTGAGTTGTATTTTTTGGTTTGAACATTAGGGCAAGAATTGAAATTCTAGACACTAAGATGCCTCCAAACAAGAATTTCCAATCGATCCATTCGTCAAAATGTCAAATATGTATAGTGTGTGTCTGTTGCTATATATATGTGTGTGTGCGCGCGCGCGTGTTATTTTTTATGTGATTCTTAGTTAATAACTTGTAGAATCTTGATTGATTGATATTAGTACAACAAGATTTAAGACATAATTAAGATTTTGTGTTTTTCTTTTTTTTTTTTTTAAAGTTTCCAATATCTTGTTTTAGTACAAGATGGAACTTCCAAACATGTGTTTTGATCGATGCAGGCACAGGCTAAATAAGTTAAATGGTTCGAATGGCATTTAAGTTTTGAACCATTTAACTTATTTAGCCTGTGCCTGCATCGATCAAAACACATGTTTGGAAGTTCCATCTTGTACTAAAACAAGATATTGGAAACTTAAAAAAAAAAAAAAGAAAAACACAAAATCTTAATTATGTCTTAAATCTTGTTGTACTAATATCAATCAATCAAGATTCTACAAGTTATTAACTAAGAATCACATAAAAAATAACACCCGCGCGCGCACACACACATATATATAGCAACAGACACACACTATACATATTTGACATTTTGACGAATGGATCGATTGGAAATTCTTGTTTGGAGGCATCTTAGTGTCTAGAATTTCAATTCTTGCCCTAATGTTCAAACCAAAAAATACAACTCAAGAGATTACACATTCTTGCTCTTTGAGTATCTAGCGGCATTATTATTTTTAATAGTAGTTGGTTGACTAACCTTTGACACAACATATAGGATCATGGCAACGTCCCCTGTAGTGGGGCCCAGGCACACATCGGCCCGGTCCATACACACGTCAGTCCAGCCCACGAGCTCGGACTGGAGGGGCTGGGCTGGAGTGTCGGGTCAGCTGGCAGCCCCCTGCGGGCGCCACCTCTTAGGCAGATGGGCTTGATGGACCGCGGAGGCCACGTCTTCAGACCTGGGTCGTAGAGCCCTAGAAACCAGTCCTCTCCAATGAGGACTCCTTGTCCTACCAGGAAACTACCACCTGGTGTTCTATAAATACCATACCCATAAGAAACACAAGGTACACTACTCATAGTGCAGACTCTATTCTTTTCACTTACAAACTAGTTCTGACTTGATCGTCGGAGTTGCAACAGGGGACTCAGCCCCGCAGCACGCACACGTGCAGGTCGGACGCACAACCAGCTCAGTTCGGATCTTCACTTCGACAGTCGCATCAATTGGCGCCGTCTGTGGGAACCAAGTATTCTCTTTTTTCGCGAACAACATGCCGAAGACCAGATCTCAGAGGAATGTGGATGGTGCTGAGGGGAACGCACAGGGCGGTCCCCAACAAGTTCACCAGGAAGCCAACACAGGGGAGGTAAGGGTCGAGCTCTCGCAGATCTCGCCGGAACAACTGGTGCAGTCGGTTGCCGCGAACTTGCCTACCTTTGAGGCTATTGTGACGTACTTGAAGGGACAATCTGGACAATCTGGTGCAGTGAAGGGACAATCTGGAGTCCCTCCCAGTCCAGAGCGTCGGGTGTGGAAAACGGGCAGGACAGGGAGTTCGGAATCCCGATCTGGAAGCCCCAGGTCGAAGAGGGCGCGAAGGGAAGTTACACGCGAGCAGGTCCCGGTGCCAGAGCCCTCTCATAGGAATTCCCGAACTAGCCATCCGGAGCCCGTTCTGAGGCCTGCTCGGATGGAGGACCCTCACAGGAAGGAGAATTATCAGGTCCAGGATGAACTGGATCTCCTGCTGGATCCGGAGGCGGATAGGTACACTGCCTCTCCTTTCGTACCGGATATCGAAGACTACCCTCTGCCTGCCAAGTTCAAAATACCATTCATGAAGTCCTACGACGCGACCACGGATCCGGAGGATCACTTGTTTGCGTTCCTGACTCAGATGCGCCTGCAGACAGCCGCGGATGCGGTTAGGTGCAAGACTTTTCCAATGTTCCTGGAAGGAAAGGCTCGGCAGTGGTTCCAGGGTTTGCCCCCCAGGTCGGTTCGGTCGTTCAGCCAGCTTGCGAGGCTGTTTGCGGCCCAGTTCGTCTCCTCTCGCGCTTATTCCAAAACTACGGCCCATTTGATGACTGTTCATCAAGGGCCCGAGGAGTCATTACGTGAGTATATGGTACGCTTCAACAATGAATCCCTTCAGGTGCGGGACAGAGATGACAAGATGGTGATGGCTGCCTTTGTCAACGGGTTACGCAAGCAGAAGTTGTATACGGAGTTTGTAGAAAGACCTCCCAAGTCCGTCCGGGAAATGCTAGATCGAGCCCACGAGAAGGCGAATGCCGAGGAGGCCAACCGTCTGAAGGGCGCCCAGGAAAGGTTGCGGGATGACAAGCGCAGGAAGGGAGTCGACCTGGGGGAGACACGGCCTGGTCAGGGCCGAAAAAGTATACCAGAGCGCTTGCCTCGGAGCCGACCATGGGAGAAGGAAAAGACCTGGACCTCGCTCACTGCGCCCAGAGCTCGGGTTTTGGCAGTGATGGAACAGCAAGGGATCTCTCGCCCTCCTCGGCCGTTGGGGGGTGACAAAACCCAGCGCGATCAGGGCTTGTATTGTGCGTACCACAGGGACGTCGGGCACGACACGGAGGACTGTCGACACCTCAAAAAAGAGATCGAGAAACTGATACGAAGAGGTCACCTTGGGCAGTTCGTCCGTGACGGGCGTGCAGATCAGAAGCAAGGAGGGTTCAAGCGAGATCGGACGACTAGCTCACACGACCGACCTCGAGGTCCCCGTGATCGTACTCCGGAGCAGGGGGTCCAGAACCTAGCCGGAGTGATCAACACCATTGCGGGAGGACCTGCTGGAGGAGATAGCCACACGGCTCGGCGAAACAACCGACCTCCTCCCAGCAGGGAGAGCTCGAATAAGCGATTAAAGGTGTACGAGGAGATCATATATGGGCCAGAGGACGCAGTACCCTTAGCCTCCAATAACCATGAAGCAATTGTGGTAGAAGTTATCATGTGTAACTACAAGGTAAAGAAAGTGTACATCGACAATGGGAGTGCCATCGATGTGCTGTATTACAAAACCTTCAAGGAGTTGCAGCTGGAAGACAAGCAGCTCATCCCCGTTCGAACTCCCTTGATAGGTTTTGCAGGTCCGCCAGTCAGGCCAGAAGGAATGATAACCATCATGGTCACCGTAGGAGAATCACCCAAGTGCCGAACTGTCCCGGTGAATTTCGCGGTGGTAAAGGAGCCGTCCTCCTACAATATGATACTGGGACGACCTACCCTAAATGCACTCCGAGCTGTCTGTTCGACCCTGCACCTTAGCATGAAGTTCCCAACGCCTGATGGGGTGGCCGAGGTGCTGGGGGACCCGGAGGTGGCTCGGGCGTGTTACATCGCAACCCTCAAAGGCAAGGAGAAGCTGGTGGCCCAGACGACCTGTCTGGAGCCCTGGGAGCCTGCTGAAAAGGAGGAAAGTTTGGAGACGGATGAGAGTCTGGTCGAACTGCCCATCTGTCTCAAGCGACCTGATCGTGGGGTAAGGACCGGAGCTGGATTGAGCGAGCTGACACAGAGAGCTCTGGAGTCTCTGCTGGAGGAATATGCCGAGATTTTTGCGTGGAGTGCTGATGACATGCCCGGAGTCCTTCCCGAGCTGGCAGTTCACAAATTGCACGTTGACCCAAACATCCGGCCAGTGAAGCAAAAGAAGAGGAATTTCGCTCCCGAGCGCAACGAGTTCGTCAAAGAAGAGGTAGGCAAGCTATTGGAGGCCAAAATTGTGAAGGAGATCTACTATCCGACCTGGCTGGCCAACCCCGTGCTGGTCAAAAAGGAGGATAGGGCCTGGAGGATGTGTGTAGACTTCACCGACCTGAACAGGGCCTGTCCGAAGGATTGTTACCCCCTCCCTCGTATCGACCAGCTGGTCGACTCAACAACGGGGTACGAGATTTTCTGCTTTCTGGATGCTTTCAAGGGTTATCACCAGATAGCTCTGGACGAGGAAGATCAGGAGAAGACTGCCTTCATCACCGAATACGGTACGTATTGTTATACCACCATGCCATTTGGGTTGAAAAATGCAGGTGCGACCTATCAACGACTGGTCAACAAGCTGTTTAAAAACCAGATCGGCCGAAATATGGAAGTGTACGTGGATGACATGCTGGTGAAAAGCCGAACTCAGGAGCAGTTCATCAAGGACCTCAGAGAGATCTTTGACGTTCTACGGAGCTCGCGGATGCGGCTGAATCCCAAGAAATGCACTTTCGGGGTCATATCAGGCAAGTTCCTGGGGTACATGATATCCAAGGACGGGGTAAGAGCTAATCCCGACAAGGTAAAAGCTATCATGGACATGGCTCCTCCCCGAAACATAAAAGAGGTCCAACGGCTAGCTGGCAGGATGGCGGCCCTGAGCAGGTTCTTGTCGAAGTCAGCCGTTCGGGGTTCCCCCTTCTTCAGGGCCCTGCGAAGAGGTCCCCAGTTCGAGTGGACCCCCGAGTGCCAGCACGCATTTGACGAGCTCAAGGCCCACATCGCGCGCTTGCCAGCCTTGACCTCTCCCGCACAAGGAGAAGTCTTGTTCATCTATCTGGCAGTTGGGAAGGAGGCGATCAGTGCGGTACTAATTCGGGAAGAAGGCAAAATCCAGAAGCCCATATACTATGTCAGCCGGGCTTTGCAGGGGGCGGAGCCAAGGTACACCTCAATTGAGCGGTATGTTTTGGCACTGGTGCACGCGACCCGGAAGCTCAGGTCCTACTTGCAAACTCACCCCGTGGTGGTCATGACCGACCAGCCTCTCAAGCAAATTCTCTCAAAGCCTGATGCATCAGGAAGAATGGTAAGGTGGGCAGTGGAGTTGTCTGAATACGATCTTAGCTACCAACCCCGCACGGCCATTAAGGCTCAAGCATTGGCAGATTTCATAGCTGAAGGAATCTCCTTTGGGCAAGAGCAGTCGCCAGCCGAGCTGACCAGAGGCGCAGCCAAGGCCGAACAGGCCAGAGGAGCTGTCGAGGTCGTACAGGCCGCCGGAACCAAATCGACCCAAGACGTGGCTGAGGCCGGACAGGTCGGAGAAGCTGCCGAGGTCACAAAGGGTGCTAAGGCTTTCATGGCTGAACAGATCATAGACGCAGTCGAGGCCAAGCAGGCCGAGGGACTTGCCGAGGTCGCACAGGCCACAAAGGGAGCCAAGGCCGAGCAGGTCAAAGAGGCTGTTGATGCTGAACAGGTCACGGGCAAGGTCGATCGGACCATCCCGACCTGGACGCTTTTCGTGGATGGATCCTCTAGCAAGGAAGGCTGTGGAGCAGGGCTTCTCTTGACTAGCCCCATGGGGGATGAGCTGGCCTACGCCCTGAGGTTTGATTTCAGGGCCTCTAACAACGAGTCCGAATATGAGGCCCTGATCGCAGGGATGATGATAGCTCGGAAGTTGGGGGCCGAGTCAATAGAAGTCTACAGCGACTAGCAGCTAATAGTGAATCAGGTAGGAGGACGTTATGAGGTTAAGGAAGAGCCCTTAAGGAGGTATGTCGCCAAAGTGCATGAGCTGAGAGCTCAGTTCAAGGTATTCACACTCAAGCAGGTCCCGCGAAGCCAAAATAAGAGAGCGGATGCTCTGTCCAAACTAGCTTCCACCTCGGTCGGTACATTAAACAAAGAAGTCCTGGTAGAGGTTGTCAGGAATCGGGCATATGACCAGGTAGAGGCAGCTGTTATTCAAGTGATGGGCTCATGGATGGATCCCATCGTGCGGTACTTGGCTAGCGGAGAACTCCCTCCAAGCCGGGCGGAGGCACGGAGGGTCCTCCTCAGGTCGCGGGGATACGAGCTCTCGAATGGGGTACTCTACAAGAAATCTTACCTACGCCCCTGGCTGAGGTGTATCACTCCGGAGGAAGGAAACTACATCCTGCGGGAGCTGCACGAGGGCATATGTGGAAACCACGTCGGCCCAAGGGTTCTGGCCAAGAAGGGAATGCTGTCTGGATATTACTGGCCGACCATCTTCTTGGATTCAGCCGACCTGGTAGCTCGGTGCAAATCCTGCCAGCTGCACGCGCCGATCCATCACGTCCCAACTCAGGAGATGATCCCTCTTCAGAGCCCTTGGCCTTTTTTCCAATGGGGAGTCGACCTGTTGGGTCCGTTTCCCCGAGCTCCTGGGGGTTATGAACATGTGGTAGTGGCAGTGGATTATTTCACCAAATGGGTGGAGGCCGAGCCCCTTACCACCATTAGCAGCAGGTCGGTGCAGAAGTTCCTCTGGAAAAACATCGTTTGTCGATTTGGAATACCTCATGTCCTGGTCTCTGACAACGGCCGTCAGTTCGCTGACACTGCTCTTCAAGACTGGTGCTCGGAGCTCGGGATCCGGCAGCACTTCACCTCGGTAGGCCACCCTCAGGCCAATGGACAGGTCGAAAACGTCAACAGAACCATCATGCACGGTTTGAAGACACGGATGGAATTCGCCCGAACTGGGTGGATGGACGAGCTGCCAACCATACTGTGGGCTTACCGAACCACCCCCCGAACTGCTACCCAGGAGACTCCTTTTGCTCTAACTTATGGAGCAGAGGCGGTGATCCCTGCGGAGATAGGAATTCCATCGGGCAGGGTTCAGAATTTCATAGCTCGGGACAATGAAGACGAGCTGCGCCTTAATTTGGATCTGCTGGAAGGAAGAAGGGAGGAGGCAGCCATACGTATGGCCAAATACAAAGGACAGATCGCGCGGCACTACAATGCTAGGGTGAGACCTCTATCTTTCAAACCAGGGGACCTGGTCTTACGAAAGAATAGTGTCAGTCGGGTTCTGGGCGCGAGCAAGCTGGACCCAAACTGGGAAGGTCCCTATGTGGTGAAAGAAGCGGATCGAGCTGGGTACTGCAAGTTAGCTCGCCTCAGCGGGGAAGTGGTCCCGCGAACCTGGCACAATTCCAACTTGAGGATTTTTCGTTAAGAGGACAGCTCGTCCCAAGGTCAAGACCTTTTTGTTATTAATGTATTCGGCTAATAAGTTATTTCATCTTAGGGAGTAGCTTCCTCAGGTCGGTATTGGACCGACCTGATGTACTTTGTGACGATTTTTGCAAATAAGACTAAGAATGAAGCAAGGGAAAAGCCTTTTCATTTCATTCAATAAAACTGTACAAAGGGGAGCCAAGCTCGCACAAAAGGAATTGCACAGAGGAAGAGCAGGGCTCATACAAAACGAACTGCCTACTGACAGTTCAGATCCTATCCTAAGGTCCTACTCTAGTTCTCGCCCTCTTCCTCCTCCTGATCGGTTTCAGGAGTGGTTACTGGCAGCTGAGGATCGGCGACCAGGTCGGCCAACTTCCGTCCATGCGTGTAACCCTCCACCAGGCGGTCGAGCTGCTCCACAGCCAGGGGGTTGTAGCTGGGAAACTTGCCCAGATCAAACCCAGGCAGACCCAGCCTTTGCACCTCTTCCAGGGCTTGAGAATACCCATGATGCAGCACGGGAGTATTCAGGATGGCCAGGTCGCCCCTAAAATCCTCCGACCTGAGGAAGGCCCGCACGCCCTCTTGGGCTCCCTCAGTCCTAGCCGCCTCGACCTGAGCAGACAGCTCGGTGCTCCTCTTCTGCTCCCCATGCAGCTGAGAGGTCAGGTCGGAGTTCTTCTTTAGCTCCAGTTCAAAGTTAGAGTGAGCCTGGGCGAGCTGCTTCCTCAGACCTTCAGCTTCTGCCACAGCTGCTTCGTTCTGGCTGAGCAGTTTCTCGTTGGCCGCCCTCGTCTCGCTCATCAGGGGGAGGAGGCCCTCGTAGCGCTTGGCCAGCTCGGAACCAACCAAGTTCACTTGGGCCGCGCCTGTGTAATAATAGTCGAGGAGGTCAGACACCTCCATGGCCTTGACCAAGCTGTGGTCCCTTGGAAGGATGGCCCCCTGAGCGAGCTCCCTGGCCACCTCTGGGAATTGAGCTCGGTCGTTTATGGAGAGCTTCCACTGAGGACAGAAGTGCATTGGGTGTTGGTGCGTGATCAGCCGCGTCTGCGAGTCGAATAGCAGGGTAGAACTCTGGCGTTGCCACAGGTTAGGAGGAGCGTCAGCTCGAGCTTGCTCCTCGGCAGTATTCACGCCGTAGTGACCGCCCTGACCAGGTTCAGGCGTTGACCTCTCTTCCTGAACTGGGGAGGAGGTCGTCTCCACTCTTGCCCTCTTGGCAGTTGTCTTCTTCTTCTTTTTCTTCCCAGCCTCGACGGCCTTGGCGGACTGAGTAGGAGTTGGCTGAGGCGTCGGAACTGGTGCCGAGCTGGTTGGAATGGCTGAGGAGGGCTGGGTAGTAGCACCTGGATTGCTGGCTCCTCCGATGGTTAGAAGGGAAGAAAACCTCTTCACTGCAAAAAGCAGAAGACCAGAAGGTCAGTAGATGCGTAAAACAAACAGAAGAAAGAAAAGGAGGGCCAGGTCGTTTACAAGAGGTCAGCTCGTCTGGCGAGAGCGGGCTATTCTCGGACGAGGGATCTGAGGGGTTAGCTCGGATCAGCCCCGCCGCCCAGAGTTGGGCATTGCTGAACTCTTTCACCTCCAGCTTCTCGTCTGAGCTGAGTAGGCGGCTGAGCTCGGCTACAGGGAGCGGATCTGGAAGTGGATCCGAAACCTGAGTCTCCGCCCTCCAGGTCAGAGGGGGAAAGCCCAGGTTCTTCACAAAAAAGAAGTAACGCTTCCAGTCTTTGATGGAGGAAGGTACCCCCGTGAACAGCTCGCGGGTGGGGGTTTTTGCCCCACTTCTGCGGGCGAAATAGAACCACCCGGGCACCTTCCCGCTGACCTTCATCTGGAAGAAGGCTTGGAACAGGTCGTGGGAAAAGGGAATTTCTAATGCTCGGCAGAGGATGAAAAAGCCTATAATGGAGCGAACACCATTTGGGATGACCTGAGTTATGCGGATGCCCCAGAAGGTGAGGATGAAGAAGAAAAAGTTGGGGATAGGCAGGCGGAGACCGGCCATCAGCTGGTCCCTATAGATCGCCACGAAGCCAGGAGGAGGTCGGCTGGCGACCTCCCCCGGTTGGGCAGCCCTAGGTTCAAACTGGGCTGGGATTTCATATTTTTCGGCCAGCCCGTCAACATCATTCTGTCCCAGGGCTGGGGGGATAGTGTCGACCTCTCCGAAGTCGCCACTAGGTCCTCCCGAGGTCCCTGCGGCCGTCTGAGCTGGAGCTGCCTGTTCCGCAGCCCCGGCCAGAGGCTGGGCAGTTTGCTCGGCTGGGCTCATTATTTGGACAGGAGATCGGATGGGGGAAGGCGCGGTTACTGACCCAGATGAAGTGGAAGGAGAAGAGCTTGAAGGGTCGGGAGAACTGGTATCTAAGTTTATAGGACTAGCTGCTCTATGCCTAGGGGCCGAACTGGTAACGTCAGAACTATCGGAACTATAAGAAGACATAAAAAGGAAAAGGAAACTTACTGATGGAAGGAGATCGGATGAAAAGCTGATCTAGGGAGGGCGCGAACTGACTCTGGGCTCCTAAGGAAGGTCGACCCGACGTGTTCTGAGAAAAGAAAAGGTGAAAGGAGCGAACTGATAAGGTGAAGAAGGAGGAGTGAAAATGACGCCCAAGAAGCCTATTTATAGGCAATTCTCAGGGCAGGGAAGCGAAGAGGCGCGCATTTATTTGAATCATTTATGGGGAACCGTTCCGGACCATCATTACTGGTCAACGTGACGGTTGAGAAGACAGACACGAACAGACGCGACGGTTGCGTGCGCCACGAGGTGAGGGTCCCACACCGAGCTGACACGATACCCAGAAAGTCGGCTAGATTCATGCGCACGTTCGATGAACTCTAGACCAGGAGGGGGGCTAGTGTAGTGGGGCCCAGGCGCACATCGGCCCGGTCCATACACACGTCAGTCCAGCCCACGAGCTCGGACTGGAGGGGCTGGGCTGGAGTGTCGGGTCAGCTGGCAGCCCCCTGCGGGCGCCACCTCTTAGGCAGATGGGCTTGATGGACCGCGGAGGCCACGTCTTCAAACCTGGGTCGTAGAGCCCTAGAAACCAGTCCTCTCCAATGAGGACTCCTTGTCCTACCAGGAAACTACCACCTGGTGTTCTATAAATACCACACCCATAAGAAACACAAGGTACACTACTCATAGTGCAGACTCTA
This sequence comes from Coffea arabica, assembly GCF_036785885.1. NCBI lineage: Eukaryota > Viridiplantae > Streptophyta > Magnoliopsida > Gentianales > Rubiaceae > Coffea > Coffea arabica. Next base: position 7,564,905 of record NC_092330.1, on the reverse strand, counting down.
TTCTTTTCACTTACAAACTAGTTCTGACTTGATCGTCGGAGTTGCAACAGGGGACTCAGCCCCGCAGCACGCACACGTGCAGGTCGGACGCACAACCAGCTCAGTTCGGATCTTCATTTCGGCAGTCGCATCATCCCCCATAACAGGGTGGATATGGATGCCGTTCAGCCATCGACCTTTGGAATTTTGAGGCTGTATATCTATCTGTTGTGAAAGTTCAGGCAACTGAAGGCAATAATATATAGAACTTCATAGTCAAATAACAATACGAATACGTTATAATTAAAAGCCATATTATTATTTTAACCTTTTCTGATTGCGGTGGTGAGAATCTCTCCGTAAAAGATAAACTTTTGTTGGAAATCAATTAATTGTTAGATATCTCACTTGTGGATGTGTGGCAAAAGAATTAATCACAAGATATTTTATAATTAATTCTTTCCAAATATAATGAAGTTTGCTTACCTATTTACCAGTTGGTCATTACGTGAAATTTGGAAGACGTCAAAGAATAGATGTATGGAAAGTAGTTAATTGCATTCATGGTAATTAAATGTTAAAACTATGATATCTTTTAATTTGTTTTCCAAATATATATTCAGATTGATACATGCATGTGTGGAGCCACGTGATTATGCATATATACTCACAAAAACTCGTAAACCTTAAATGGAATAAAACTCATGTCTTATTAAGTACCTGTAAACTATACGTTCATATGTATAACCAAAATTTTTTATTTCATGCATTTAGAAAATATGAATTACTTTCACATAACTTTATGAATAGAGGTAACAATTTTTTGGCATATTATACTTACCAAATAATGCTTCATTTCTTGAAATATTTAAAAATTTTATAACATGATGACTTAGCTTCCCTATTTTTTTATAGAATAGCACCTATGAATATGGTTAACATTTGTAAATTTTATGCATAAGCATAATGAGTTGATAAATATTTATTAATTTTAATGTCTGTAAACAAAAATAAGAGTTCAAAGTGCTATTAATATGGTATAAATTTTAATCGTAAGATATTCTATAGTTAATTCTTTTCCAATTTACCCATTCGCCAGTTAATTATTAAAGCGGATTTAGAAGATGTCATCGAATAGATGCATGGAAAGCATTTAATTGCATCACAAGCATGAAAGTAAATCTTAACTCTATGCTTTTTTTTTTTAGGTTGAGTGTATATACATAAATGTATGCATATGCATGTGACATTGTTCTTGATTCTATTACATGAATGTGAAGTAAAATTTTGTAAGAATTCTATCTTCGGAAAATGACCAGCTTCATCTCTAACATTTCACAAAATTATTCTTTTCGTCCCTTACTTTTAAAACAATGCAAATTCATCCTTGACATTTGAAAACTAAACCTATTACATCCCTGAATCCAATTTTCAATCTGAATCAAACCACCTATGAACCTAATTACAAATTTCGGGGATATAATTGGTAGACCACTTAGTTAACTCAACTTGATATTCACATGAAATTTAATGAACCCAAAGAGGAAAATTTAAAAATTATAACATAAAAGAGAAGGATTAATCTTTCCAACATGGTCATTGTGTATACACTGACGGGTCTAGATATCTGCCACATCATTTCAATTTAAATTTAAACACCAAATTTTGCATGTATGGTATGCATCTAAACTTGTAAGCGTATATACTAATAGTGTATGAAAAATTTTTCCAAAAAAGAAACCCTACTATTCTAAGACAAATAACGGCCCTTTTATGTTATAATTTTTAATTTTTTCCTTTTTTGGTTCAATAAATGTCATGTGAATGTGAAGGAATTGATAGAGTGATCTATCAATTCTATCCCCAAAATTTATTACCAGGTTACTGGACGGTTTGATTCAGAATAAAAGTTGGGTTCAGGGATATAATAGCTTCAATTTTTTAATGTTAGGGACGAATTTGCTTCATTTTAAAAGTGAGAGATGAAAAGAATATTTTTGCGAAATGTGAGGGATGGAACAAGTCATTTTCCTTTCTATCTTTTATATTATTTGGGTGTATATACATACAAATATACATACACATACACATTCACATACATGAGCGCAGCCACATAATTACACACATTTAAGTACATTTATTCATATATCTTATATACTTCTCAACCAATTGTTGCCACAAAAACATGGATTACAACTTATATGGATATCGAGGTTCTGCTTAATCTGGAAAATTTTTTTTAAAACCCCAATCCTTACAAAGGGATAAGGGTGATAAATGTTTATTTTGAATATTTTTAGTGTGTGTTTATTGTTTAGTTTTTGGTATGTTTTAGTCATTTTAAGAGCTAATTAACTTGATTTCTTGCGAATATTGCATTTTGTGGTAAAAGTGGAAAAAAATTGCACCTCTATGGCGTTAAGTGGTTTTAAACTTCATGTTCTTGTAGATTTTGTTCATTCAATCATCCAATCAAGTAAAATGAGAAGATATTGGATGATTCTTGATTATTTGAAATGATTCTCAAGTTACATGAAGTGCAAAATACTCTAAGTATGAAATGCTATCAAGTGACATTGAAAAAGGTAATAGGGTGTAAATTATAATGTATTTATATGCATAACTTACTAATTAACTATGTTATTTGATCATCCCTGACCCCACCCAACCTACCAACTGCTCCATTTTTCTTTTTATGGGGCGGGCACCCGCGTGTAGTCACCCCGTTGCTGCCCATAAGATTGAGTCCCCTTATTCAGTTGAGGATTGCTTTTCAACTAATGGATGTATGGGCTAAATAAGTTAATTGGGCCGAGTGGGGTTTAGCAAGAAATCAACCTTGGGAGCCCATGAACCCATGCCTACTTAGTATTGGGGCTTGATATCTTATTATGAGATCCTAAAACCAATATGCTCTAGTTGTATTTTCTCAAGAAATTTAGGCCCAACATTATAGCAATAACCAAATTTTAATTAGACACAACCAAGAATTTACTGTAAAAGTCTGATATGATTTTAAAGCCCTAGCTTTAGCTAAATAAACCAGTAAATTGTAAACCCAAATATAATGACAAATAAGCTTTTTTATGGATGGGTTTAATTCTAGGGCCAAACTCAAATTCAAATGATATGATGACAATGTACACAGTGATCATAGATTCGAAGATTTGATGCAAGTATTGAACTCTAAACATCAAACTAAAGTTCCATAATTTTGGATGGCAAAACCAAAAGGTTAAAAAACTAAAACCAAAAAACGTGCTTGAATGCACTATGTTTAAATTGCAGATTTAGAGTCAAGAGATACGATAACATCATAAGGAAAAAAAGTATGGAAACTCTACAAACACCTAAAGAACCTTCATACTTGAGTGAAAAATAAAAAGATAATCTTCGCAAAATATGGAATTGATGTTAGGTATGATCCAAAAAAATTGACCAACAGGAACAATAAAGTTCTAGACAACCTAATAAAAGACAATAACAAATCAAATAAATCAAACAGGAAAAGACAGAATTTTAAGTGGTTCAGCTAAATTGACCTATGCGGGTAACAGATTTATTATTATAGAAAGAGAGTACACAATCCTAAAAAATAATTACCAGGCCTGCAAAGCACTGAAAACACAAAAAAGCCTAATTAGTACTAAATGCTTTAACGGCCCAAAAACCCATAACTTACTCTTTTGATTTGATACCTAATGAAAATCTCTCTTAGACTGGGGCATGGGCGTCCTAAAACTCTTTTAAACTGGTGCATATGGCACTTGGGCTGGTATCCTTAGTACATGTAGACTCACTTCAGGCCACTCTATTTATAACCACCAAGAGGAGAGATTTCTTTGTAAAATTCTCGATGTAGGATACAAAAATAAATTCAGCAAATCTTTAGTTTGGCGTGCATTCAATTTCAGGAAATTGCAAACAAATAGCAAATAACTTCCACCTTCTCCATAAAAATCCCAACGGATCTCAACGGACCACAAAAATCCAAAGAACCCCAATGAGCTACCAACAAATCAAGATACAAAAGGTTCAACAGGTCCCAATGGGTCAAAACTCATAAAAAATTCAACAGATTCTGACAGGATAAAAAATCACGAGCATAGTAATTTTGCTACACCTTCTTCTCAAAACCCTCAACGAGTTCCAACAAGCCAAATAATTCTTCTTCAAAAATCAACTAAACTCTAACAAGGAATTTTTCTTCACTCTCTATAGCACTAAATCAACGTTCTGGAATTGATATTGATAGTTTGTTATTGTCATCAAGAACCCAAAACCTAACCCAAAACTGAATTCAAAACCTAAACTTGAAACCTGAAACTTTGATACCAATTTGTTACATTTGGTCCCAGGAAAATGACCAATGAGAACAATAGGATTCTAGACAATCCAATAATGACAATAACAAATCAAATAAATCAAGTAGAGAAATATAGAATTTCAAGTGATTTAGTCGAATTGACCTACGGCCACGGGTGAAAGGGTAGTAGATTTACTATAATAGAAAGAGAGTATAAATCCTAGGAAATAAATTCTAAACCCAAAAAGCACCTAAAACTGAAAACACAAAAAACCCTAAATAGCACTAAATGCTTAGTGGCCCAAAGGCACATAAATTGCTCTTTTGGTTTAATGTCTAATCAAAATCTCTCTTAGACTGGGGGTGTGAGTGACAGGTGCCGAACCTGTGCAATAATAATTACTAAAAAGTCCTAATTACCACCACAATTAATTATATAACAAATCCAAGTACTGGAGCAGGGACCCTAGGTGTGCAATGGGTTACTTGATTCACCCTGTTCCCGAAGAGTTTGCTTGATCCGATATACCAGATTAGTCTATAAGAATATTAATTTTGTGTACAATGGCAAGTAGGGTCGATTCCTCAGGGAGCGGGTAGGAAATTATTTCTTTCCAAATTAGTAGAACGAAATTGGGGGATTTTCAATGGGAGGCAAGTAAATAAAAATAAGAATAAAAATAAAGCGAACTAAATTCAGAACTAACTCACAAAGCACAATTCAATAAAAATAGCAATTAATAAAAGTTCTACCCAAAGGATTAACTGCTCAGGCACGGTCCAATTAAATGATCATCGATGCAAAGATATTGCATCCATTCATCACTAGGTTGGTTATAGTTATCAATAAGCTCTGACAACCAGTTCTTCCTTACCTTTTCGACAGTCAAGGTACGACCATTGACTACTTCCCTAACCAGATAACAACCCGAGGTAAGATCGTAGGAATTTAATTACCCAATTGCATTAAAACTAGAAGAACCCAACCCTAACCAATAAACACGCTAAGAGGGTTTATTTAAGCTAGATCTTGCGTTTCCCCATCATAAAACCAATTATGGTGGTTGCCACGAGGTGTTAACTAAATGAACAATTACGGATTCTATTTAATTAACGTGGCAGTAGGCTATTAAATCAAATCAAATACCCGGCCGTTGCTATTCAATTAATAAAATACCCATAAACAATTAATTCAGGAAACGCACGAATAGCAATTAATTAGAGAAAATAATGAAGATTCGGTTAGATCTCACAGATATTATGGACCGCGCCCTCGCGTCAACCTTTGGGTAGAGGAGGGAATTAGCCGCTCCTCATCGTGTCAATCCCGCGTGATTTAATTGAATGCATTCAATTAATTTCCCGAGAATTGAAAAAGATGAATTAGCGAAGGAACGGATGAAAAACCTTTTGCTTCCCTTTGTGGGGTTTCGTGTTCGTACCCCTGGGGCGAAAGTAGAAGCAAAAGTCGAATAGGAAAAATTGTACAGAAGCCAAAAGCAAAAGCTACAGCAAAGGAGAAAATCTCCAATGTCTGACCCAGAGCCGCAGAAAACAAAAGAGAAAGACTCAAGCGTCTGACAAATCTTTCCCCCAAAAAGTAGAAAAAGAGAGACTAGGCTAAAAAGTAGTTGTCCTTTGAATCTTGCTTTTCCCTTCTTTATAGCCGCCGCTCCCAGAAGTCACGAAAGAGACGTCTGGCCCAAATTGATTGAAACCAAGGGACTTTTGGAAGTTTTAATCCTGTGCTCCTGGTTCACGTGGATCACGGTCCGTCTTTCGGTTTCGTCCACCTTCTAAGGCGTGGCCACGCCCTGAGACGAAAAGTCTTCTGGAAATTTACCCCGCGAGATCATTTTTAATGCCGATCACCTATAATTCATACAAATGCGAGATATGAGTTAAACCTCAGTACTTAGCACAGTAAATAGCCAAAATTAGGACAAAATAACACTGCAAAATGTGCCAAATAACTGCTCTATCAAATCCCCCCACACCTAGACAATGCTTGTCCTCAAGCATTCCGGAGCTCAGAAGTACAATCAAGAGAGCAGAGGGTATGTAATAGTCTATACTAACACAAGCATCTAAGGTCCCTTACAATATCGCCGAGATTAGAACACACCGGGCAGGTTGTAATTCAAAGAAGATATGTAAATACTAAGAACTCTCAAGTCAACATCACGGAATGCCATTACCATAGGCTTGCACATTTATCACATCTCCACCACTTAAAAGTGAACTAAACACGTAGATCAAAGGGACTTTAATAGGGTTGTAATGGGGCTTAGGTGAAAGGCGGGTTAAGACGGTATAGATAGGGGGTAAAGTGTCAAGAGAATGTCCGAAACTCACCAATAACCACAGTGCTTACCGGAGGAGTTTCACTAACAAGGCAGTTTCCATTTGCTGTACACCCTGTCCAAGTGCCCCAATTTTTTTTTTTTTTTGAACTGCCCGCAAGGCGTGGGCACGCCTTGTAGGGCATGGTCCTCTGGTCACGAGGTCTCTTCAATTTTTTTTTTTTTTAAGGGAGAAAGTCCTGCAAGGCGTGGGCACGCCTTGTAAGCCAACTTCCTCTGGTCAGTGGCCTTTTCCCAATTTCCCTTCCTTTATACAAGGATAGCATCATATAGCTCCTAATCTAACAGCACTTGCAACCCCAATTTTGTTTGCTTTGCACAAATGATGGAATTCAGGCATCCCTTGACAACACAGGGGTAAACAAGAAAGTTTAAAAAGGTCTTGGGTTAACAAACACGGATAACAACCAGAAACGAAGGACAAAAGCTCAAATTGGTTCACTATTGGGAAACAAGATGAAGGCATGGTTTTTAGGAGGTTAAAGGGGGTTTAATCCTAAATGCCCCTATCATTTCAAATGCATCCAATTCAACAAAATGTGGTCTCGACATGTACAAAATAGCAAGTTCTAGAATGTTCATACCATGTGCAATACCCACTCAATCAAGCAGAAATAGAGCAAACAAGGATAATATGCTCAAACAAGGCTCAAAAGCTCCCCAAAAGTTACAAGAATGGGTCCACTCCAGCACATTCAACACTCAACGACATTGCCAAGGAAAACAAAATGCACAGCTAGCATATGTGACCACACACCCACTCACTTTGATTGTGTTATTCATCACAGCACATGCCCAACACTAACAAGCATAGAAATAACCAAAGAAAACCGACTAACTACTATGTTTTTCATTCTTTTCCATTCATCCCATGTTTTTTAAGTAATCAAAGCAAAAGCAAAAAGAACTAATGAAAAAGAACTAATGGCTACTCCCCCCACACCTAAGACCTACATTGTCCTCAATGTAAAAGAGAGAAATAAAGTACTAGGAGGAAAGAAAAGAAACTTCCTGACCACCGGGGAGTGAAAACGAGATACTAAGGCGGAGGGGGGTGAGGCGGTGTGAATCCAATGTGAGCGTAGAAGGCCGCCTGATTCTCTGCCTGAATGCGGGCGAAGACCTGGAGCGCCATAAGACGGCCATCTATCCTCGACAGCTGGTTGTTGAGCTCATGAACACCCTCTTGGAGGTCCGGGTAGCGGGGGTCCCCAGCAGGAGGAGCATGAGAGGAGGAGGGACCTGCCTGGTCCGGATGGGGCGGAGAGCCAGTGGAGGGTGCGGTGGTAGGCTCCCGAGGCTGCGGACCGTCATCACCAGGGCCCGTAAACTGATAGATATCGCCCACTTTGCAAATAACCCCCATTCGCTCCAAACTGCGCAAATCCAGTGGCTCAACCTCTCGAGTTAGGGCGAAGTTGTGCTCCTTGTCGAGGTCTAGCAATCCCAATCGGATGGCCAAGTGGGTAATGAGCGAGTCTAGGATAATCGGTTTATTGCGCTTATGAATGACTGACTCCATTTGAGTGGCTATCCAACACCCAAAATTAACCTTAACATTGTTGCGCATGCACCAAAGGAAGTAGAATTCTGCTTTGGTAGGGGTGCCGGAAGAATCCTTCCGCCCCGAGAAATTGTGAGCTAAGAACCTGTGAACAACCTTCAAGACCGGATCCTTCAGATGGGAAGCCTTCGACTGACTCGGATTGTAAACCTGACGATCCGTGGACCACTCCCTCCAAATGTCAATGTAGTCAGTAGAGAACGGTCGGGTGTAGTCACACGCACTGTTTATATAAGCCCCGGAGGCAATGGTGTCCTCACTAACAAACCCCAAAGTCAGGTTAAACTCATTAATGGACATACCAAACTGAGTACCTCCCAATATGAAATTAATGACCTCTGGCTCATCCAAAGTGATGAACTCATTTCTGTTGAACTCGAATGTGGAGAAGAATTCACAACACAGCTCCTCAAACGTAGGGTAGTTAATGATTAGATATTTTTGCCAACCTATGGCCGAGAATAACTGTTCAACTTCCCGAGCAATTCGCAAATGGTCCAAGGTTGGGGCATGAAAGCACTTACAAGGAGTAAAAGGACGGTTTGCCAAGTTATTAAACCGCAACATTTGTGCCTGTGTAAGATTAGTGACCGTTTCCCCCCTCCTCCAGGAGACATAGTGCTCTTATTCAGGCCCAGACGAGACCGAATGGTGGGTTGAACCGGGGCTCGCCTCTTGCGAGGCTGGGACCCAGACGGCCCAGCAGTGGTTGTCTTTTTAGGAGGCATTTGGTGACCACAGGAAGAGTGAATCAGGCACAAAGGTAATAAATCAACCACCCAAAAGCAGATATGGGACCACAGTCAACAAAAATTATTAAATATTTAGCAGTTCAACCGCAAATGGGGACACTAATACCCCACCAAACAACAACCAGACAACAAACACCAACCAATGCCCCACTGTCGTCAATTAGCCGACCACAATAAAGAAGACCGAACCAACTCCTCTCAAATCAAGATATCAGTCAATAAAAGGCACAAATCAGCGAGCTACCGACCACGTGTAACAACTAATAAATTCACCAGAGCCCACAGATGTCCCAAGTATATAATCAATCCCAGGCAGATACGCGGACGCACACTTGTAGACAATAATTAAATGGTCCCCAAAAAACAAGCAACTATTTTCTTGTTAACCCAGCAGGAAGCGAAAATTTATCAATAAAGACCCCTGATCTTAGTCAACTAGAGCACTAATCCCAAATTCAAAGTCCAGCAGCAAAAATTATAGTAGAATAGAGTTACCCAAATGCGCAAGACCGTGGAGGACAGCCGCGCGCTGGGCGAAGCTGGTGCGGGCTGCGCAGGGGGAGGTGGCTGCGCGCAGATTTGGTGGTCGCGCGCCAAGGTCGCGCGCAGAGTGGGGCTGGCGAGACGCGCTGGAGCGCGCGGTGCTGGTCGCGCGCTGGGTTGCTGGGGCCGCGAGGTCGCGCGAGCTGCAGAAGAAGACGCGGATCTGCTGCTGGGTGCTGGTCCGCGTCGCGCGCGCAGAGATGTGCAGGGCGGCAGGGGCAGGTCGCGCGCAGGCGGGTCGCGCGCAGGCAGGCGCGCGCTGGCAAGCTACGGGCTGGGCCTTGCGCTGCTGCTGGTGCTGGTCAGGCGAGGCAGGCGCGCGCTGGTGTGGTCATTGGCTGCGGCGGACGGCGATGGGCGGCGGCAGGACCAAGATTTGAAGAAGAAGTGCTGGAGTTTAGGCAAAAACAATTTGGGGAGAAACTAGGTAAGACCAGCGGGAAGAAAAGTGGAAAAAATGAAGTCCATGTCAAAATTTTTTTCTTTTTTTTTTCAACAGGGTAGCAAGGCGTGGGCACGCCTTGAGACTGCCAGTCTTCCCCTTGCTCAGGACACCCGGTGCCTCCCTTTCAAGGCGTGGGCACGCCTTGGAACTGCTAGTCTTCTGTCCATCACCACAAAAACAATCAAAACATCAAGATAAAACTGAAAAATTGCAGAGTAATGAGGAATGATCACAACTAATATTGTAATCCTTGGGTTGCCTCCCAAGCAGCGCCTTTCTTTAATGTCTTTGGCTAGACATGGCCTTCAACTGTCTAGACTTCACCACTTGGATTATCAAAGAATAGAACCTCCACTGGCTCACTAATAAACCCTTCATAATAAGGCTTTAGACGGTGACCATTGACTATGAACCTTTTCTCCGTCTTAAGACTTTGGATTTCCACTGCACCATAATGAGAAATATTAGTAACAACAAATGGACCAATCCAACGGGAACGCAACTTACCAGGAAAAAGCTTAAGTCTCGAGTGATAAAGTAGGACTTTTTGCCCGATGACAAATGACTTCCTCGACACTTGTTGGTCATGAAAAATTTTGCTCTTCTCCTTATATATTGCGGCGTTCTCATAGGCTTCATTCCTTAGCTCCTCCAACTCTTGTAATTGGAGCTTCCTATTTCCTCCGGCCTCCATAAGGTCCATATTACACCGCTTAAGTGCCCAAAATGCTCTGTGTTCAAATTCCACCGGAAGGTGGCAGGGCTTCCCAAAAACTAACCTGTATGGGGACATCCCAATCGGTGTTTTATATGCGGTGCGGTAGGCCCAGAGAGCATCTTCCAATTTCACACTCCAATCCTTTCTATCAGGCCTCACCATCTTCTCCAGGATTGACTTAACCTCCCTATTTGACACTTCGGCCTGACCATTCGTTTGGGGATGGTAGGGAGTGGACACTTTGTGCAGCACACCATACTTACGAAACAATGCAGTGATTGTCTTATTGCAGAAATGGGTGCCCCTGTCACTCACTATAGCTCTCGGCATTCCAAATCGGACAAAAATGTTAGATCTTATAAAATCTGCAACCACTCTAGAGTCATTAGTTCGGGTGGCTTTTCCCTCCACCGATTTTGAAACATAGTCGACAGCAAGTATAATGTACAAGAAACCAAAAGACGAGGGGAAAGGACCCATGAAATCTAAACCCCAGACATCAAAAATCTCAACAAATAATATGGGGGTTTGACTCATTTGGTCTCTACGAGAGATATTCCCCACCCTTTGACACTTATCACACGATTTACAGAACAAATACGCATCCTTAAAGAGGGTAGGCCAATAAAAATCACTTTCCAACACCTTACGAGCAGTCCGCTTAGGACCAAAATGCCCTCCACATGCAAACGAATGACAAAAAGTCAAAATAGAGTGAAACTCACCTGCACTCACACATCTTCTTGTTACTTGGTCCGAACATTGCCTCCACAGATACGGGTTGACACGCCCCACTTTTTGATTATGGTTGTGTGAGTAGTGTGAAAGTGTGTGAGATATGTATGTGAACGGGTGTAGAGGTGAAAAAGAAAAGACCGTGGGATTGTAAAATGCGACGGTTTGGTCAAAACAAAGTTCAAAAGAATTTTTGAAAAAATGGAGTCGCCACTTGGTATAGAGTTAGGGTGTACCAAGTCACCCAAAAAGATTTTTTGTTTTTGAACGGGAAAGTAAATAAACCCTTTAAAACCTTTAGATCTACGTAACCAAAGAAAGGGATCGGGGGTCACGTTTGGTAAGGGAGAAGGCAAAGGCGGAGCCTAAGGCACTCCCCTACCCTAGCCAAAGCTAGTTGCGTGACTTAGCCCCACGTTTCCTACTTTTCTACCCAAAGTATGCATCGTATGTTGGATATGACTATATGAATGCAAAACCTAGACCTAGGGGGACATGGGGGTAAAATTTCTCTCCAAAGCTTGAGTGATGCCAATCACATTAATTTGTGAAGCCCAATAATGATCCTTTGGAGAGGTCACACATAATCCTAAATGACGTAAAATGAGTGGAATGAATGCATGCCATGTGAAAATGTGAATTTGTGTGTAGTGAGAAAAGTGATAAAAATAATAGGGCGTAAGTGGAAGTGTGCAAATGGATTTACAAGGTAAGGTGAGTAAAAAAATGATAATGTGAAAATAACATAAAGTGCATGTGTGCAAATGATATAAAGTGTGAGTGGTAGAGTGAAAATATGCAAAGTTAAAGTCGTGTGAAGTGAGAATGTAAAAAAATAGAATATAAAGTAAAAGTGTATGTGATAGCGGATGAATGAAATGCATGAACCCTAGAGGAATGCAAGCAAGACGGGTACGGGGGACTAATGTGTGTGACTTTAATTTTCCCTTTGATTAGAAAGGAGAACTAGCGTGCTAAGGCTATTTTTTAAGCCACACTCGCTCATTTCCCTTGTCAAAAGGGGTGACTCCCTAACCTATACAAGCAAATGAGCTAATCTAAATGAAAAAATGTAATCCTAAATATGTAAGGGAAAAGGAGTGAAGGGTCATGCAAAATGCTAAAAAACTGGGAAAAATGCATGGAATGTAGTGAGTCATACAAAAAATGAGAGGGACAGGCCTAATGGGTCTAGCATTGGACTAGCCCTTTCTATGAATTCCTACTAGCGTTGGACTAGTGGAAATGGGCAATGAGCCACAACTAGCGTTGGACTAGTGTGGTAACGAGGAAGGGGGCCTCAACTAGCGTTGGACTAGTGTGGTGACGTGCATTCATCCATCATATCATTCATAATCATAGAAAGCGAATAGACATGTTAATCACCTATAAACACGTAGCACATAACACTTAGCATGCTCGACTAGATGCAAGAATCTAATAAAGCGATAACACATAGCACATAGACAAACAATGAAGCTAAAGAGCCTGTTACATTTGCTAACTAAAACAAAAAGGGGAAAGGGAAAATGGACAAAAATGCTCGCCAAGCCCTATCTATTACAAGTCAAGAGGTGTACACATACCCCATAAAAGACAAAACTTAATAAAGCAAAAGTAAATGAAAGGAATGAAAGGAATTAAGGAAATGTAAAGAAAGCAAAGTAGACATACAATTCACTTAGCACATTGGATCACATAGGAGAGACAAAAAAGATAAAAGAAATTATACCGCCCCCTTTTGTGGTGCTAAATGAAGTGGACAACACTTGACTTGGGTTATAACCACCAATGAAAAAGGGTAATTTGGGCTAAATCCATCAAAACAAAAGATTAATGCACCAATTTAATAGTAAAGTGTAAACAAAACAATTTAAATCCATCAAATAATCAAATCCTGCCTCAATTGCAACTTAAAATAATCAAATAATGCATAATTTCCAAGAAAAGTGAATTTATTGATCAAATTTCTAGAATAGAAAACTACCAAAGACCCAATTGCAAATATTAATCAATCACCCAAACCCCATTGACACATTTTGAAACTTCAAAGGTCAAATAGTAAAGAAAAAGTCAAGTAATGGTTCCAATGGCAACTATCCTAGGACTTAATTGCAAGAAAATGGAATGTAATTGGGCCACAATGCAGCCAAAGGAGACTTGGGGGGGCCAAAGTGTAATTTAAAAAACATTCCCCATGCAAAGCATGCAAAGCTACGAGACATATGTTTCTGCAACATAGTTTCAGCAATTTCTTAAGTTTTCTGCACTATTCCAGCCATATATCTTGCTTTTCAATTCATTATCTCAAGCAAACATTATTTCAAAGTCTCAGACAGCTAATACCACACGGTCATTAAGCATTCATCTCACTTTCCAACATAAGATCTTTATGTTTAAGCATTAGAAAATCATACAAAAGATCATGCAAGCCTCAAATTTCTGGAACAGACATACAAGAACTGGTTCAGCACCTTAGTTGTTCAATTTTCAGCAAAGCATTTCAACATGATTCAAGTGTTTTAAAGACTCGAACGTGCAAACTCAAACTAATCTTTCCCTGCCCCCTTCCACACAATACTAACTAACCAACTAGAAGGAACTAAAGTATGGAAAAGAAACGCAGGAAAACAAGTGTGACAGCCCCTATTCTGCTGCGGTTTTATGTGACTTCAGCAAACTTCTCTTCCCGCAGCCATGCTCATGCCATTTCCTTATTCGATTTAAATGCATTCATGCCAGCAAACCAAGAAGAAACATGCTGGAATTATCATTATCTAACAAAACATCATAGCTTGGGATCGAAAAAAATGACAATCAAAAGAACAAGAGCATAAAATGTTTTATCGGGCAAACATTTCCAGCAAACATTTAGACATGTTTCAAGTATTTTAAGGACTTGAACATGCCACTCAAAACAATCTTCCCCTGCCCCCCTTTCCACACCAAGCTTACTAACAAACTAGAAGAGGCTAAAGCCTGATGAATGGTCACAGAAAAAAGAACACAGCAAAACAAATGTAGTAGACTTTGCTGTGCTGCAAATATCGCAGCTTCATGCTAGCATGGATGAAATGCCGAAAAACATTGTGCTAGATTTCGTCATTTATCAATCAAATTCACACACATCTGTAAGCACAAACCTTAACACAGCCTGAACATATATGCCTACCCTCATCCATCCCAAGCAAAGTGAGCCAAACCCAGAAAACGAGAAAACACAAAGGAAATGCAGCATGGTCGAAGCTTTACTTTCATATTTTTTTGCTGGTTTCTGAGTTCTACAACCGAGCATCTTTGTTAGCTACCATAGACAATTTTGCAAAGACTTTGAGCATTACTTTGAGACCCAACATTCATAAGACTATCATTACACACAACAATCAAGCATGCGGACATAAAAAAAAATCAAGACAAAAGAGAGCCAGGAGACTCGGATTTCTGCTGCAAATTTTGCAACCCATCCCACGCCAGTATTTTGCACAAGATTCTAATAAAACTCATTGATTTATCATCCCAATACACATATATACCTAGATCACCATTTCAAGCACAAGTCTAAACCGCAAAACAGGTTCATTCAGAAAACAAAAAAAAAATTCAACAAGTTTCGGATTCCATTATCAAATGAGAAGATTATGCAACCCAGGCTTCAAACAAACTAAAGACAACCTGTAGCTTATCCCATTAATCACCAAACCCAGCTTCAACATTGTATAAACACGGAAAAAGAAACAACCCAAGAAATTGATACATGTTCATTGCTGAGTTTCAAGACATGTTCATTATACCAATAGCAGAAATTTTCTGCGTTTGTGTGTCGATTCTGGTGATGTATAAGCAGCTAAGGATAAAAGAAATCACCTTTAACTTCTGGTGGAGACAGGAACGCAGAGTGGATGAAAAGATGGCTTCCACTGTAGAGATTCGCAGCTGCAAATTTAACGCTCGGGCTCTCCCTTTCTTGTCCTTTCTTTCTCTGACCTTCAGCCGCTACCAAAACCTCTCTCTCTTTTCCGTTTGCCGTCTTCTCTCTCTGTTTTCTCTCCAGCTATCCCTCGCCGTCAGTAGCCTCTCAGTAGTTGATCTCCAGAAAATCTCCTCAGTTTCTCCCTTTCCCCTAATCCTTAGCCGTCGCAATTCTCAGCCTTTTCTTCTCTCTTTTCCTTATCACTCAGTCGTTCCTCCCTACCTCTCTTGCGGCTGCCTTCATCCTTTTCTATTTATATGGAACATCCCTCACCCTAAAACGTTCAGTCCTTTCTCCTATAATTGCAGCCAAGGGCTGCCCGAGCCCCCTTCTTGCAAGCTGCGTATTTTCGCAGCATGCATGCCGCGACACATTTTTTTTTTTTGAGATTAATTAAAACAAAATTGAAAATAATAAAAATAAATAACAAAAACAAATTAATTAATCATTGGATGAAAAGTAAATAAACTAGAAACAACAAAAGTGCAAAAATCCATTTTCCCTCTTTTCATTATTTTCATTTTCATCATTTTTCACTTTTTTTTCTTTTTCTTTTTTCAAAATAACCTGACAAAAATAAATAAAAATGCCAAAAATTGAATTTTAAAAAGAAATGAACATATTTTGTGAACAATTTTTTTTTTCTCTTTCTTTTTTCTTTCTTTTTTTCTTTTTCTCTCTTTTTTTTTTCTTACAAATTTTTATGTTAAAAGGTCTCATAATAATAAATAAAAAAAAACAACTAAAGGGCAAAACACGAATACAAAAATAAAACTAAAATGAAACATATAGACAATAATAATCTAAAATGCTGTAGAAACATTAGAAAATATCCAAAACAAAATTATATAAAAAAAAAACCAAAAGTAAAAATGAAATGATTCAAAAATTTGGTGTCTACAGTTTGCCCCTCTTTGTCTGAGTTTTAGAAAAACTTGAGACAAAGAAATAGACACCAAATACTTACCTGCGTTACTTGGCGGTGAAAACGGTTCCAACAAACAAAAATTCTGAAACGGGACTGACCCGAACAGGAATTTAAACGGGACTGACCCGAACAAGAAATTTAAAACGGGACTGACCCGAACAGGAAATTAAAACGGGATAGACCCGAACAGGAAACTTAAAACGGGATAGGCCCGAACAGGAAATTAAAACGGGATAGACTGGAACAGGAAATTAAAAACGGGATAGACCCGAACAGGAACAGGAAACTTAAAACGGGATAGGCCCCGAACAGGAAATTAAAACGGGATAGACCCGAACAGAAAACTTAAAACGGGATAGACCCGAACAGGAAATTTAAAACGCAGGAAATTTAAAACGGGATAGGCCCGAACAGGAAACTTAAAACGGGATAGACCCGAACAGGAAACTTAAAACGGGATAGACCCGAACAGGAAATTTAAAACGGGATAGGCCCGAACAGGAAATTAAAAACGGGATTGCACTGGGGAAATTTAAACAATGGATTGAGTTTTTACCTGAGAGTAGTTCAAACTTTTGTACCAAGAGGGAGATTTGGATTCCTGTGGCCGAAGCGATGGCTGATGTTGTTTCAAACTTTGCCAATAGCATTATCTTTGCTTACTGTGAAGCTTTTTCTGACATCGATTTAAGTGCCAAAAGGAGAGTGGCCGTTTTCGTTTGGAAATGCAATGTTCCTGCAAGAAAGAAAGAAATAATGGACTTGCCACCATCATTTGATCCGGTTTGCCTTGAGAATCGTGTAAACATGAGTCTTGTGATGCTTTTGCTTCTATTCTACGGCGTCTGCCTTAGTTGAACTTGCGATTTTGAAACCTTTTAATTCTTGAGACTGATAAAGTACATATTTACCCCGTCACCAAATCTGTGTAGTAGCTCTGTTGCATTTGACCCACATTAATAGATGATTGAATCTCCTTATCCTTACACAAACCTTAGGGTTTATCATTCATTCGAATTCAATAGTGAAAGAATGATGCATGAAAATATATAAAAATCAATGATATATGCAAGATGGTTTCCTATTGTTAAACAAAGATGAACATGCAAAAGAATGCAGACAACCACAAGTAGTAACACGCAAATAATTGAAAGCAACCAAGAGAATTACATTTTGCACAAGGATATTTGTAAAGAAAAACACAAGTTTAGCCAATGAATATCATATTCAAGACTTTGGGTATTTTCGTTTCGGAATTCGATACTGGCAGAAGTATCACAAATATGAGGAAAAGTCTAAATGAACCAGGTCAACAACTGTTCCTCCTCGTGCCCGTCTGTTAAGAAAACCTGCCTTGGCGCCCTTTCGGGTTTTCACCAAGGTTGCCCCCACCCTTTTTGTTTTTGTTTTTGTTTTGTCTCTCTTTTTTTTTTTTTTTTGAGGCGCCCTTTCGGGTTTCACCTAAAGAACAATGAAATACCTCGACCATGATCGACTCAAAAACATGAGTTAAAGATTTCTGGCATCAGTAAAATGCACTTCCCATATGAGATTAGGCGAAAACATTACGGACATCACCTGCCAGTTGATTAACAAATTTCCTAATTGAAATACAACAAGTGACGAAAGTCAGGACTTTGGGCTTTTGTAATGAGGTCAGGTGGGGTGTTTTTCAAGAAAGGTTGAAGCTTGAAAGCAACTTTTGATGAAAAAGGGTGAAATAACCTGAGATTGCATCATTCGAAATCATCTCCAACTTTTGACGATACCGAGGAATTTTGCCCCAGTTTGAATGAATTTTCTTTTCTCTTCTTTGCTTTTTCATTTTCTTCATTGCATTTTTCTGATTTTTGCATTTTTCTTCAAAAACTAAATTTGCCCCAGTGTGGGTTTCTTTTTGCTTTTTGATCATCTTTCATCTTTTTTTTTTTTTTGAAAATAAATTTGCCCCAGTGTGGGGTTTTTAAATCTCAAGGGTTATCAAGCGAAAATTTGTCAATTCTGATGGTTCAAAGGGGACAAGTAGGGATAAAATGTTTTAAGTGTAAAAGAAAAGGGCCTGACTTGCATTTCGCCATTTGCATGAATTTCTAAAGAAAATTCGCATGATCAAATGAAAAATTTTTTACACATGTCTGAGTTGATGGGTTTAGGGAATGTTCGTCCATCCATTTCTGCCAAAATAAGTGCTCCGCCAGGTAATACCTTTTGGACAATGAACGGCCCTTGCCAATTTGGAGCAAACTTGCCTTTAGCTTCATCTTGCATTGGCAAAATCCGTTTTAGTACATTTTCACCTTCTTCGAATGCACGCCGATGGACCTTTTTGTTGTAAGCCCGGGCCACACGTTTCTGATAGCACTGACCATGACAGATAGCATTGAATCGCTTTTCATCGATCAAAGTCAATTGCTCATGGCGCTGCTTCATCCAATCAGCCTCCTTCAATTTATCTTCCATGAGGATTCGTAGCGAAGGAATTTCAACTTCAGCTGGTAATACAGCTTCCATTCCATACATGAGTGAATATGGCGTTGCCCCAGTCGATGTCCGGATAGAAGTCCGGTACGCCATTAATGCATAAGGCAACTTTTCATGCCAATCGCGATGCTTTTCAGTCATCTTGCGGATAATCTTCTTCAAATTCTTGTTGGCGGCTTCTACAGCTCCATTCATCTGAGGCCTATAAATGGCAGAGTGGCGGTGTCTGATCTTGAACTGTTCGCATAGCCCATCTACCATGTCATTGTTCAGATTCTTGGCATTGTCTGTAATAAGCGTTTCGGGTACTCCAAAGCGACAGATGATGTGATCTCTCAGGAAATTGGTGACTACCTTCTTCGTGACATGTTTGAATGATTCTGCTTCAACCCATTTAGTAAAGTACTCAATTGCCACCAGGATAAATCGATGTCCATTTGAAGCAGGAGGATCGATTGTACCAATTACGTCCATACCCCACATCGAACAGGGCCATGGGGCTATCATGCTATGCAATTCAATAGGTGGAGCGCGTATAATGTCACCGTGCATTTGGCATTTCATACATCTCCGGACAAAGTCTATACAATCATGCTCCATAGTAAGCCAAAAATATCCGGTTCTCATGATTTTCTTTGCTAGCAGATGGCCGTTCATGTGAGGTCCACAAACGCCACTATGCACTTCTTTCATCATGTATTGAGCCTCGTCTTCATCAATGCACCTTAAAAGATTCAAATCTGAGATTCTTTTGTACAAAACTTCTCCATTTAAGAAAAATTTTGAAGCCGTTCTACGCAGAAAACTCTTGTCCTTCGTACCAGTATGCAGAGGGTAAGACCCAGTTTTGAGAAACTCCTTAATGTTATTATACCAAGGAATATTGTCAGAGGACTTGTCTACAACCCAGCAGTGGGCAGGCTTGTCTTGAAGTTGAATCTGGATTGGTTCGATCTTCAATTCATCTGGATATTGGATCATGGAAGCTAAGGTGGCCAAAGCATCGGCAAATGCGTTTCGGGCTCGCGGGAGATGTCTGAACTCCAAATTTTGAAATTGCTTGGCCAGAGTGAGCAGACTACAATGGTAGGGCAGAATTTTTGAATCTTTAGTTATCCACTGCTTTAAGGTTTGGTGCACGAGCAAATCTGAATCACTGAAAGCTATCAACTCTTTGATTTCCATTTCTAAAGCCATTTTGAGACCAAAAATGCAGGATTCATATTCAGCCATGTTGTTCGTGCAAGCAAATTGCAATTTGGCAGCGGCAGGGTAATGTTTCCCTTCGGGCAAAACCAAAATGGCTCCAATTCCAGCTCCGAGAGAATTCGAAACTCCATCGAAGAAAAGCCTCCATCCAGGGCTTGGCTCACTTATATCATCTGTAGCACCTACAAATAAGACTCTTTCATCAGGGAAATAAGTGCGAAGGGGTTGATAATCATCATCCAATGGATTTTCCGCCAAATGATCCGCTATAGCTTGCCCCTTGACAGCTTTTTGTGAAGTGAAAACAATATCGAACTCCGAGAGAATTATCTGCCATTTAGTCAGACGTCCAGTTAACATCGGCTTCTCCAAAAGATACTTCAAAGGATCAGATCGGGAAATAAGATACGTAGTATGGCTCAACAGGTAGTGTCTCAACTTTTGAGCTGCCCAAGCCAATGCATAATAGCTTTTCTCAATGAATGAATAATTAGCCTCATACTGCGTGAACTTTTTGCTTAGATAGTAAATGGCTTGCTCCTTCCATCCAGAGTCATCATGTTGCCCGAGGACACACCCAACTGCTCCTTCAAGCACAGATAGGTACATGATTAATGGTCGACCTGGCTTCGGTGGCACCAAAACTGGCGGATGCAACAAATAATCTTTAATCTTGTCGAAGGCCTGTTGACACTCCTCGTTCCAATACAACGGCACATTCTTTCTCAATAATTTGAACAACGGCTCGCATGTGGCAGTTAGTTGGGCAATGAATCTTCCAATAAAATTGATCTTTCTTAGGAAACTCTTCACGTCCTTCTGAGTTTTTGGCACTGGCATATCTCGGATTGCTTTGATTTTTCCTGGATCTATTTCTATGCCCCTTTTACTAACAATAAAACCCAACAATTTACCAGCCGGCGCCCCAAAAGCGCACTTTTCGGGATTTAGTTTCAAATTGTACTTGCGCAACCTCTCGAACAACTTCTTCAAATCAACCAAGTGGTCCTCTGCCCTTTTAGACTTGATTATGATGTCATCCACATAGACCTCCATCTCCCGGTGGATCATATCATGAAACAGGGTGGTCATGGTCCTCTGATACGTTGTTTCGGCATTCTTTAAACCAAAAGGCATCACTCGATAGCAAAAAGTGCCCCAAGGGGTGATAAAAGCAGTCTTCTCCCTATCCTCTTCTGCCATCAAAATCTGGTGGTATCCAGCGAAGCAATCACAAAAAGATTCAATCTCATGCCCAGCAGTATTGTCCAGGAGAATATGAATATTCGGCAAAGGAAAATCATCTTTAGGACTGGCTTTATTGAGGTCTCTATAGTCAACACAAACTCGCACCTCTCCACTCTTTTTTGGAACAGGGACTGGATTCGAAAGCCAAATTGGGTAATGGGAAACAATGATAATGTTGGTTTTGAGCTGTTTTTCAATTTGCTCTTTTATTTTGAGACTCATATCTGGTTTGAATTTTCGAGGTTTTTGCTTTACGGGTGGAAAAGAAGGGTCTGTGGGTAACCTATGCACTACCACATCAGTTGAAATACCAGTCATATCGTCATAGGACCATGCAAAGACATCCTGGAACATAGTCAAAAATTCAAGCATCTCCTTTTTCTGCCTCTCATTCAAATGAATACTAATTTGCACCTCCTTAACTTCATCCTTAGTGCCAATGTTAACCTTTTCTGTTTCTTCCAGGTTCGATTTTGGTTTCTCCTCATATTTTTCAAGGTCCTTTGCAAAAGAATCAAATACCTCCTCATTATCACTCTCGCTTTGGAGCTCGGATTCACAGACCCCTAAGTCGTGAGTGATATAGAGATTGTCATTATCGAATTCCGGAATTGTGATATCCAAAGGGTCAAATAATTTTATTTTTGGCCATCTGAAAGAATTAACGAATGTGGGATAATAAGCAAACAAACATACAACAAACAAATGAATATGAATGTAAACAAACGAATAAACAAAACAATGTGACAAGAACCACTTGTGCGTTTTCAATAAAACCTTTGATTGAAAGCAAATGGAAATGAGATGAAAACTTAACAATATTTACATGCGCAAATGTTAGTCAAAAGTAAAATGCTTTCATTGGCTATTTACAGATGCAAAAAGTTTTTCATGAATTCGCATGAATGACAAACCCCTTTAAGTTTACCGAAACTCCTTTCGAATGGGCAGAGACTCGACTGTCCAATTGGAAATTGATCCTTCAGGGATGTCAGGAAATTCAGCCTCATCTGGAAAACTATCTTCAAATGTTGCCCCAACGAACAATTGGGCCAAACTAGCTTCAATTTCTTCAACTGGGTTAATCTCTGACATGATCACCTCGGCTGGTCGTGGGAAAGTATAATGCAGCGGTGGGATGTCAAGGGCCCTTTGCCTTCCTTCTTTCTCCGCTCTCTTACGTTCCTTCATTTCTCTGATGTCCTTAGCGGTCGGTTGGAAATCCAAACCAAATGAATCCTTCTTCTCCACAATCTCCACTGGTCTCAGAATTCCTTGTAGGTCTCGTCCCAGCCCTTTATCAAACTCATATCCTCCACGGATCATTTCCTTGGCCATCATGACGCTGGCCTTTGATAGAGCTCGCTCCTCCTTTGTGATCCAACTTACAGAGACGATATCAGCCGTGCTATGAGGAGTCATGGTGGCGCTTCGGCTTCCATCCTCTTTGGACCCAGAATCGGTAATTACAAGGCAATCCTCCTCGGCAAAGATAGTTATCAGCTTGTCATTTACTATGAATTTCAGCAATTGATGTAATGAAGAAGGAACCGCCCCAGACTTATGAATCCACGGCCTTCCAAGCAGAAGATTGTAAACACTAGGAAAGTGCATGACTTGGCAGGTTATTTGAAACTGTGCAGGTCCCATCTCAACTACTAGATCCACTTCTCCTATTGGCTCTCTTTGCGCTCCATCAAACCCTCGAACTATGGTCCCTGAAGGCCTCAGCTTGATGTCTTGCAACCCTAGCTTTTCCAAGGTACTCCAAGGACAGATATTAAGCGCAGATCTATTGTCAATCAAAACCTTAGGCAGCATTTTCCCATTGCACCTCACAACTATGTACAGGGCCTTGTTATGTCCAATGCCTTCCACCGACAATTCATCGTCAGAGAAAGAAATTTGTTTGGTAAATAACACATTCCCAACCACGTGTGAGAAATTATGAATCGAAATGTCCCTGGAAATTTGGGCTTTAGTCAATACCTCGATCAGCGCGTCCCTATGCATATCTGAAGAAAAAAGTAGATCCAGCATGGATATTTGGGCAGGCGACTTGCTCAGCTTCTCAACTACATTGTATTCACTTCTTTGGAGCCTTTTAAGAAAATCCAAGGCTTCTTTCTCGGTGATTGTTGGTTTAGCAGGCGGCTCGGATTTATTTGCTTGAATTGGAATGGTAGCTTCAAACGGACTTGCAGTCTTCCCCGATCTGGTGACCACTGACACTTCTTTCTTCGCAATCGACTTTTCCCCAATCTGTACGACAGGTTCATCATAGTTCCATGGCACTTGTTGCAGACTTAGAACAGGCGCTTGTTCTGGGAATTCGATAACCACTGGCTCCAAAGCCTCACTCTCAGCTGGCGTGAGATCCAAGATGAAAGGCTTTTTATCTTCTTCGAATGGAAACTCTATGACAAATGGTTGGTCTGTGACCCCAAATACTTCAGCTTCCCTTGCCAATTTTTTGACTTGTTCCACATATTCCGCGTCGTCCAGAATGACTCCAACGGTATCAGTGTGTTCCGGCAAGGGATTCCTGTTTACATTCGGCCCTTGTGCCTCCCTTCTCCTGATTACGATCTCTCCGGCTTCAATCATATCTTGAATTCTATACTTAAGAGCCTTGCAATCAATAGTTGAATGTCCGGGTGCCCCTGAATGATAAGCACAGACGGCTTGTGGGTTATACCCACCGAATATGCCATATGGATAGGTTGGAGGGGGTACCGTACCAATTTTTCCGGCGGCCTTCAACTGGTCATACAATTGGTCTATAGGCCTGCCTAAATTGGTAAATGTACGGCCACGGGCTTGGTTGTAAGGTTCATGAGATTGAGGATGGCTATAAACAGGTCTATTTGGGAGAGGATATCTTGGGTTATATGGAGGGCGAGGTCGGTTTTGGGGTGGATTTGGTTGAGAAATTTGAAAAGGGGCTAAAGGCGGGTTAGGATAGCTTGGGCGAGGTCGAGGGTGCTGGATATTGGTAGTATATACATGGTGCGGGTTTGAATAGTACAGGTAATATGGTTGGTAAGTTGAATTGTGTTGGTATCGGGGTCGGGGTGAAGGGTTTTGGTTCCAAATAAAAGTTGCATCCCCCTCTTTCTTTTTGAACGGCGGCTTTTTCACGTTGCTTCCTTGCCCTTGTAAAGCATCCAGCTGGGATTTGAGAGCAGAGACATTTACAATCTTCCCAACTCTTACAAAATCATCGTACTCCTCAAGCTTATTTACAATTGCAGCAAACGAACACCCAGTCATACGGAAAATCTCTTCGAAATATGGAGGATCGTGCGCCTTTATGAATGTGCGAATAATTTCATCCTCGGTCATCGGTGGCTCGACTTTTGCAGCTACATTTCTCCATCTTTTGGCATATGTCTTGTGGTCTTCAGATGGGCGCCTCTTCGTCCCTTACAATGTAGTTCTGGTCGGGGCTAGCTCGCAGTTATATTCATATTGTCTGATAAAGGCATTGGACAAATCGAGCCAGGTCTTCACATCTTCCGGCTTCAAGTTTGAATACCAATCAAGGGCGTCTCCCTCTAGACTCTCTGGAAATAATCTTAAAGGCAAGTTTTCATCATCCACCGGTCTGCCCAACTTGTTGGCAAACAAACGCAAGTGTGTCTTAGGGTTGCCCGTCCCATCATATTTGTTGAACTTCGGGGTCTTGAACCCCACGGACAGCTGTACATGCGGGAACAGGCACAAATCATCGTAGTCTAACACTCCAGGTTTGCTTAAACTTTGGCTTTTCCGGATAAACTCATCAAAACGATCCAGTCGCTTAAGCAACTTCATGTCCACTGGGGCAGATGACTCTCCCATTTCCGGCTTGGTTTGAACAGTGTGTTCTGGCACAAAAGGTTCTGCAGTAGTCTGATAAAAAGCTTGTTGGTCTGGAGGTATGTTGGGAACACCTTGAGGCTGATAGCCTTGCCCGTAAGGAGGATAGAACGGAGGATTTTGAGTATAAGCATATTGTGAGTTAACAATTCCCTCGAACGTGGTTTGAATTGGAGGAATAACAAATGGTTCGGATTGTGGTTGTGTGGTGGGCACAGGCTCAGGTTGCACTCCGCTACTAACGAGCTCGTCGATCAACTTCTTCTGTGCAGCTATTTCAGATGCCATTTCCCCAAATTTGGTGAGCAATTCAGTCAATTGAACCCCAGGACTTGCGGCTTCCGGCTGGGTAGTTGCTGTGGTCTTATCAGATGATTCTGGTTGAGTACTCATGTCTACACGATTCCTTTGGGCTTTACTTCGGGATCACGTAATAATAGGGTTTTTCCGAAAAGCTATTTTGAAATTTTACCTGAGAATGCAAAAGACTTCTTTAGATAAACCAATCGTTACTAGATTTCTGCAATTTATTCAAAAGAGAAAAAGAAAAAGACATGAGTTAGTACTTATTCAAACAATTCGGATGCATGTCCTATGGGGGAACCATTTTTGTGCCAAGGGTAGGCCTAGCATGATGCAAGCCTTCGGGGTAAAATCCCATTTCCAAACCTGTAAGTGAATTTAAAACCTTGAAATGGAAAACTTCTCATAAAATGTGGAAAAGTTCAATCTTTCTTTACAACTTCGTCAATGGTCTTAGTAACCATGTTTATAAAATCCCTATGTCTCAAGAGACTTGTACTTTGTGATTCCCTAGAGCTCCCTAAACTGAGCTTACGAGCTCCTTCCCTAATCATATCAAAGGCATCTATGGCTTCCTCTAGCTTCTCATTCTTCTTCTTCTCTCTCCTCAGCTGCACTTGGGTATCTTCTAGAACTCTGTTGGCCATTATAAGCTGAGCTTGAGATTCCTCTAATTCTTTCCTTAGCCTCTCCATTTGTTCTTCGGGACTGATTGGTGCTGATTGTTGCCTTGCCCTATCATGTTCGACCCTTTGCTTGATCCATTCATTGTACCCAGGCATTACTGCAGGTGTCATCTTGTTTACCAATTCCAGTTGCAAATTCTCAAATCCTCGCAAATTTCCCCAAGCCTCTAATACCATACTTCGGCTCTCTGTCACTGTACCCAATCTGAGAACTTCAACTCCTTGTACCATGGGAATGCTTTGCGGGTAGCCAAACTGTCTCATAACCCTTTGCGGAATATAGGCGACTAGACCATTAACTCCGGCTAGAGGAATGAAGTCATGTTGGGTGGTCCTAAAAACTGGGTCTCAGACCTTGGTCCAATCTAAAACCCACTGCACTTTTTCTGGTGTCAAATTGTTGAACTCCTCGATAAACTGGCTTGACGACATCACGCGGTAGTAACGACTGACTCTCTCTCGATGTGAATCAATCCAATTCTCAACTGGGAGACAAGAACCCATAGGATTAAGTGATCTCTTCGCCAAATGTTCCATGATCCACATTTGAAGTACCAAATTCGAAGCGTAGAAGAAACCCCCTTTCCTTTGGCAGTTGGTAAGGGCTGAGAAGATATCTGCTATGACAACGGGTATCAAAGTTGGTGTTGCTTCCTGAATTCCTAAGAAAAGATTTTGAATCATATTAATGGTTGCAAATGTCACCTTTCCATGCCTTTGAGGGAATAGCAATAAGTTGATCAAAACCAACCCAAAAGCTTGTACACGTTTCTCTTCCCATTGCCCCTTTGTTATAAAGAAATCAATCTGATGGCGTTCAAAGGACTCCTTTTCCCCAAACCGGTCATATAGAAACCTTAATGGACAAGATCTAGCATCGGGGTGTTGATCTAAGCTATTGTTCCCTAATCCTAAAAATCGGCAAAACTGCTCTTTGGTTCCCCCGCTCGGGTATATCATAGGACTGCTCTTTCCCGGCACTTGCAACAATCCCTCTAACTCTTCTAGGGTTGGGGTGAGCTCGCACATTCCAAACCGAAAAACCGAAGCGTCAGGATCCCAATAATTAATCAATGCTTGGATGGCAGATACGTTGGGTATTATGTCGACAAGGCTTGGTAAATGACCCACATATTGAAATAGCCCCCCAATTTCATAGGATAGGTTGTTCCTCCACTGATTCAGCTCTCGAGAGACTTGGTTGAGCATTCGACACTGCGTCATCTGGATGGGGAATTCACTTAGATACCGTTACCTTGGGATTTTACCCCTTGGGTTAATTGCAAAAAAGGTAAACGTGCAGATCCCAACAATAGGGTTAGGTACCCATGGGATTATAGGGTTGGCTTCCCTAACATGGAAATTGCCTAATTGGCGTTCCTTCTAAGGTTTAATGCATGATGCCATTTATTAAAGCGATGTAAATATATGACAAATATGGCCTAAAGGACATAAATAATGCATTAGGGGGAAAAGGTCTAAAATGAAATTTATTTATTGAAAATTAAGTATAATGACTGAAATTTAAACATGTGAGCTATCTAGTGGGGTAAGTCACTAAAAGAGTGCCCAAAAAGGCCTCTTATTACTAAGGCACATGAATGCAAGCCAAGAAAACACAAGAATAGTTAGTGCAATTGATAGTACACGTAACATATTGGGAGTAATTAAGAAAGAAGAAGTACAATAAAGCAAGTAAAAGGGGTGGAACCCCTTCCCTCGTGCCTAATGTGCTTTAAAAAAGGGTGAGGCCGACTCTAACCTAAGAAAATTCTAACATGGATGCATGAGGTTGGGGTTCACTAATGCAACTAGACTCGATAAGGTTTAAAAGGTCCCCAAGCCTTCAGACCTAAAGACCAAGGGTCATCACTCCCAAGGCCTTCGATCGGTGGCTCGAGCGATCCCTTAGGTAGCGCTATGGGCGCAGTGCACACCATCCGCCTACCCAAGGCAATCAATCCTAATCCTACAAGGCGGTGTGGGATAGCGTCCACGAAAAATAAAATAAAATGGGATAACAATAAGTAAACGTGCACGTATGAAGTGTTCCCTATTTTGAGGGAAGGGGTTGAGAACCACGCGAGACTCTAAAGGTGACACCCCCCCAAATGCAATGCAAGCGCGAGATAAACAAGTAACATACATCCAATCAACCAATCATACATTCGTGAGCGAGGGGGTAGTTGAATGCGTACGTGAGACAAAAGGTCCTAAAAATGGAAGATGCAACCCTAATATCCAAATGCAATGCATAATAAGGGTAGAAAATGGAAAAGAATGGCTAAATCAAAAAGTTTGGACCCACTTAGGTACTCCCTAGTGGAGTCGCCAAGTTGTCGCGCCCCACTTTTTGATTATGGTTGTGTGAGTAGTGTGACAGTGTGTGAGATATGTATGTGAACGGGTGTAGAGGTGAAAAAGAAAAGACCGTGGGATTGTAAAATGCGACGGTTTGGTCAAAACAAAGTTCAAAAGGGTTTTTGAAAAAATGGAGTCGCCACTTGGTATAGAGTTAGGGTGTACCAAGTCACCCAAAAAGATTTTTTGTTTTTGAACGGGAAAGTAAATAAACCCTTTAAAACCTTTAGGTCTACGTAACCAAAGAAAGGGATCGGGGGTCACGTTTGGTAAGGGAGAAGGCAAAGGCGGAGCCTAAGGCACTCCCCTACCCTAGCCAAAGCTAGTTGCGTGACTTAACCCCACGTTTCCTACTTTTCTACCCAAAGTATGCATCGTATGTTGGATATGACTATATGAATGCAAAACCTAGACCTAGGGGGACATGGGGGTAAAATTTCTCTCCAAAGCTTGAGTGATGCCAATCACATTAATTTGTGAAGCCCAATAATGATCCTTTGGAGAGGTCACACATAATCCTAAATGACGTAAAATGAGTGGAATGAATGCATGCCATGTGAAAATGTGAATTTGTGTGTAGTGAGAAAAGTGATAAAAATAATAGGGCGTAAGTGGAAGTGTGCAAATGGATTTACAAGGTAAGGTGAGTAAAAAAATGATAATGTGAAAATAACATAAAGTGCATGTGTGCAAATGATATAAAGTGTGAGTGGTAGAGTGAAAATATGCAAAGTTAAAGTCGTGTGAAGTGAGAATGTAAAAAAATAGAATATAAAGTAAAGGTGTATGTGATAGCGGATGAATGAAATACATGAACCCTAGAGGAATGCAAGCAAGACGGGTACGGGGGACTAATGTGTGTGACTTTAATTTTTCCTTTGATTAGAAAGGAGAACTAGCGTGCTAAGGCTATTTTTTAAGCCACACTCGCTCATTTCCCTTGTCAAAAGGGGTGACTCCCTAACCTATACAAGCAAATGAGCTAATCTAAATGAAAAAATGTAATCCTAAATATGTAAGGGAAAAGGAGTGAAGGGTCATGCAAAATGCTAAAAAACTAGGAAAAATGCATGGAATGTAGTAAGTCATACAAAAAATGAGAGGGACAGGCCTAATGGGTCTAGCATTGGACTAGCCCTTTCTATGAATTCCTACTAGCGTTGGATTAGTGGAAATGGGCAATGAGCCACAACTAGCGTTGGACTAGTGTGGTAACGAGGAAGGGGGCCACAACTAGCGTTGGACTAGTGTGGTGACGTGCATTCATCCATCATATCATTCATAATCATAGAAAGCGAATAGACATGTTAATCACCTATAAACACGTAGCACATAACACTCAGCATGCTCGACTAGATGCAAGAACCTAATAAAGCGATAACACATAGCACATAGACAAACAATGAAGCTAAAGAGCCTGTTACATTTGCTAACTAAAACAAAAAGGGGAAAGGGAAAATGGACAAAAATGCTTGCCAAGCCCTATCTATTACAAGCCAAGAGGTGTACACATACCCCATAAAAGAAAAAACTTAATAAAGCAAAAGTAAATGAAAGGAATGAAAGGAATTAAGGAAATGTAAAGAAAGCAAAGTAGACATACAATTCACTTAGCACATTGGATCACATAGGAGAGACAAAAAAGATAAAAGAAATTATACCGCCCCTTTTTGTGGTGCTAAATAAAGTGGACAACACTTGACTTGGGTTATAACCACCAATGAAAAAGGGTAATTTGGGCTAAATCCATCAAAACAAAAGATTAATGCACCAATTTAATAGTAAAGTGTAAACAAAACAATTTAAATCCATCAAATAATCAAATCCTGCCTCAATTGCAACTTAAAATAATCAAATAATGCATAATTTCCAAGAAAAGTGAATTTATTGATCAAATTTCTAGAATAGAAAACTACCAAAGACCCAATTGCAAATATTAATCAATCACCCAAACCCCATTGACACATTTTTGAAACTTCAAAGGTCAAATAGTAAAGAAAAAGTAAAGTAATGGTTCCAATGTCAACTATCCTAGGACTTAATTGCAAGAAAATGGAATGTAATTGGGCCACAATGCAGCCAAAGGAGACTTGGGGGGCCAAAGTGTAATTTAAAAAATATTCCCCATGCAAAGCATGCAAAGCTACGAGACATATGTTTCTGCAACATAGTTTCAGCAATTTCTTAAGTTTTCTGCACTATTCCAGCCATATCTTGCTTTTCAATTCATTATCTCAAGGAAAAAATATTTCAAAGTCTCAGACAGCTAATACCACACGGTCATTAAGCATTCATCTCACTTTCCAACATAAGATCTTTATGTTTAAGCATTAGAAAATCATACAAAAGATCATGCAAGCCTCAAATTTCTGGAACAGACATACAAGAACTGGTTCAGCACCTTAGTTGTTCAATTTTCAGCAAAGCATTTCAACATGATTCAAGTGTTTTAAAGACTCGAACGTGCAAACTCAAACTAATCTTTCCCTGCCCCCTTCCACACAATACTAACTAACCAACTAGAAGGAACTAAAGTATGGAAAAGAAACGCAGGAAAACAAGTGTGACAGCCCCTATTCTGCTGCGGTTTTATGTGACTTCAGCAAACTTCTCTTCCCGCAGCCATGCTCATGCCATTTCCTTATTCGATTTAAATGCATTCATGCCAGCAAACCAAGAAGAAAAATGCTGGAATTATCATTATCTAACAAAACATCATAGCTTGGGATCGAAAAAAATGACAATCAAAAGAACAAGAGCATAAAATGTTTTATCGGGCAAACATTTCCAGCAAACATTTAGACATGCTTCAAGTATTTTAAGGACTTGAACATGCCACTCAAAACAATCTTCCCCTGCCCCCCTTTCCACACCAAGCTTACTAACAAACTAGAAGAGGCTAAAGCCTGATGAATGGTCACAGAAAAAAGAACACAGCAAAACAAATGTAGTAGACTTTGCTGTGCTGCAAATATCGCAGCTTCATGCTAGCGTGGATGAAATGCCGAAAAACATTGTGCTAGACTTCGTCATTTATCAATCAAATTCACACACATCTGTAAGCACAAACCTTAACACAGCCTGAACATAGATGCCTACCCTCATCCATCCCAAGCAAAGTGAGCCAAACCCAGAAAATGAGAAAACACAAAGGAAATGCAGCATGGTCGAAGCTTTACTTTCATATTTTTTTGCTGGTTTCTGAGTTCTACAACCGGGCATCTTTGTTAGCTACCATAGACAATTTTGCAAAGACTTTGAGCATTACTTTGAGACCCAACATTCATAAGACTATCATTACACACAACAATCAAGCATGCGGACATAAAAAAAAATCAAGACGAAAGGGAGCCAGGAGACTCGGATTTCTGCTGCAAATTTTGCAACCCATCCCACGCCAGTATTTTGCATAAGATTCTAATAAAACTCATTGATTTATCATCCCAATACACATATATACCCAGATCACCATTTCAAGCACAAGTCTAAACCGCAAAACAGGTTCATTCAGAAAACAAAAAAAAATTCAACAAGTTTCGGATTCCATTATCAAATGAGAAGATTATGCAACCCAGGCTTCAAACAAACTAAAGACAACCTGTAGCTTATCCCATTAATCACCAAACCCAGCTTCAACATTGTATAAACACGGAAAAAGAAACAACCCAAGAAATTGATACATGTTCATTGCTGAGTTTCAAGACATGTTCATTATACCAATAGCAGAAATTTTCTGCGTTTGTGTGTCGATTCTGGTGATGTATAAGCAGCTAAGGATAAAAGAAATCACCTTTAACTTCTGGTGGAGACAGGAACGCAGAGTGGATGAAAAGATGGCTTCCACTGTAGAGATTCGCAGCTGCAAATTTAACGCTCGGGCTCTCCCTTTCTTGTCATTTCTTTCTCTGACCTTCAGCCGCTACCAAAACCTCTCTCTCTTTTCCGTTTGCCGTCTTCTCTCTCTGTTTTCTCTCCAGCTATCCCTCGCCGTCAGTAGCCTCTCAGTAGTTGCTCTCCAGAAAATCTCCTCGGTTCCTCCCTTTCCCCTAATCCTTAGCCGTCGCAATTCTCAGCCTTTTCTTCTCTCTTTTCCTTATCACTCAGTCGTTCCTCCCTACCTCTCTTGCGGCTGCCTTCATCCTTTTCTATTTATATGGAACATCCCTCACCCTAAAACCTTCAGTCCTTTCTCCTATAATTGCAGCCAAGGGCTGCCCGAGCCCCCTTCTTGCAAGCTGCGTATTTTCGCAGCATGCATGCCGCGACACATATTTTTTTTTTTAGATTAATTAAAAAAAAATTGAAAATAATAAAAATAAATAACAAAAACAAATTAATTAATCATTGGATGAAAAGTAAATAAACTAGAAACAACAAAAGTGCAAAAATCCATTTTCCCTCTTTTTATTATTTTCATTTTCATCATTTTTCACTTTTTTTTTTCTTTTTCTTTTTTCAAAATAACCTGACAAAAATAAATAAAAATGCCAAAAATTGAATTTCAAAAAGAAATGAACATATTTTGTGAACAAATTTTTTTTCTCTTTCTTTTTTCTTTCTTTTTTTCTTTTTCTCTCTTTTTTTTTTCTTACAAATTTTTATGTTAAAAGGTCTCATAATAATAAATAAAAAAAAAACTAAAGGGCAAAACACGAATACAAAAATAAAACTAAAATGAAACATATAGACAATAATAATCTAAAATGATGTAGAAACATTAGAAAATATCCAAAACAAAATTATATAAAAAAAAACCAAAAGTAAAAATGAAATGATTCAAAAATTTGGTGTCTACACGGGTCATCCCAAAGGTAATGTTTGGCATCACTCCTTAGCTTATCTCTTTTAGCTTTTGACCAACCTGCAGGTAATTCACTTGTTACCAAAAAATTTACAATATCGGCATACCATGGTGCCGACGAATCAATGACTAATAATTGTTCCTCAGGAAATGATTCTCTCAAAGGCAGATCCTCTTGATTTGTGAGCAATCGGCTCAAATGATCAGCCACCAAATTCTCAACTCCGCTCTTATCCCTGATTTCTAGGTCGAACTCCTGCAGGAGCAAAATCCACCTGATCAGCCTTGGCTTAGCATCCTTCTTCGCTAGCAAGTACCTCAATGCTGCATGATCAGAGAAAACTATTACTCTTGCACCCAATAAATATGACCTAAATTTTTCTAGTGCAAAAACAACAGCTAGTAATTCTTTCTCCGTCGTGGAGTAATTAAGTTGGGCTCCACTTAAGGCTCTCGACGCGTAGTAGATCGCGTGTGGCGCTCTTCCTATTCTTTGTCCCAACACGGCTCCCACGGCATAGTCACTCGCGTCGCACATGATTTCAAACGGAAGGTTCCAATCTGGGGGTTGAATGACAGGCGGCGATGTCAATGATTCCTTCAGTTTATCAAAAGTCACCTTGCATTCATTTGTGAAATCAAATGGCATGTCCTTCTGCAGTAACTTGAACAGGAGTGCTCCTATCTTTGAAAAGTCTTTGATAAATCTCCTGTAAAAGCCTGCATGGGCCAAAAACGAACGCACTTCCCGTACACATACGGGGTAAGGTAGAGCAGAAATAAGGTCAATTTTAGCTTTATCTACCTCTATTCCCTTAGCCGACACGACGTGTCCTAAGACAATGCCACGATCTACCATAAAGTGACACTTTTTCCAATTAAGCACCAAATTCGTCTCTATACATCTTTTCAGAATTAAACCCAAATTCTCAAGACATTCATCAAAACTGTCCCCGTACACACTAAAATCATCCATGAACATCTCGATTATTTTTTTCACATACTCAGAGAAAATACTTACCATACACCGTTGAAAGGTTGCTGGAGCATTGCAAAGGCCGAAAGGCATCTGGCGGTAAGCGAATGTATCGAATGGGCATGTGAAGGTAGTTTTCTCCTAGTCTTCTGGTGCTATCGCGATCTGAAAGTAACCTGAACAGCCATCCAAGAAACAATAGTAAACACGACCTGCCAATCGTTCTACCATCTGATCAATAAAAGGGAGGGGGAAATGATCCTTTTTAGTCACAGAATTGAGCCTCCCGTAGTCAATGCACTGGCGCCAGCCAGTAGCTTTCCTAACCGGGACCATATCACCTTCCTGGTTTTCCTCTACGGTTACTCCCGCTTTCTTCGGGACCACTTGGACAGGGCTCACCCATGGGCTATCCGAGATAGCAAAAATGATCCCCACCTCTAGGAGTTTGAGTATCTCCTTTTTCACAACTTCCATCATCAGAGGGTTCAATCTCCGTTGTGCTTGCCTTACCGGTTTTGCATCACCCTCGAGCCTTATTCGGTGCATGCACAAGGACGGGCTGATCCCTTTAATATCGGCTATGCTCCACCCAATTGCCTCCTTATGCTCCCTAAGGATTCGCACCAGTTTGTCTTCTTGACTTGGAGATAGGTGTGCAGAGATGATCACCGGCAGTGTCTCCTGGTCTCCTAGGAATACGTACTTTAGATGCTTTGGGAGAGGCTTTAATTCTAATTCCGGTGCCTGCACCACTGAAAGGAGCAACTTTGTCTGAGCCTCTGGCACAAAAAGAGAGGTAAGTTCATACCTTGGGGACACGGGTGGAAGTGAGTGTAAGGCTTCAACAGCATGGAGCAACTCTTCCCTTAAGTCCACATCAAGAGTTACACCCAACTCCAAATGCTTCATTAGAGCCACTTCCAATGCGTCTTCGCCATCTAATTCGAAGATTTCCTGCACAAAAGGCTCAACAACGCTCAAAGCAAAAATCGAGTTAGATTCTTCTGGATACTTCATCGCCGCAAAAATATTGAAATTCACAGTTTCACCATCAAATTCCATTGACAAAGTACCCTCATTCACATCTATCTTAGTCCTGGCAGTGCTAAGAAACGGTCTACCTAACAGGATAGGTGCCGGGTTTAATGATTTTTCATCTCCCATGTCCAAGATATAAAAATCTGCAGGAAAAATCAATTCATTTACCTGAACCAAGACATCCTCAACTAGCCCCTCTGGATATGCATTTATGCGATCAGCTAGTTGGATTATGATGGCTGTTTCTTTAAGTGGCCCAAGATTTAGAGAAGCAAAAATGGTCTTTGGCATCACATTGATTGACGCCCCTAAATCTAACATTGCTTTTCTAATTGGTTGTTATTCTTTGTTTTGATGATCACAAAGTCTTTGAAATGTTTATCTAACTTTCTTCAAATATAAGTGTTTTTGCCTATCAAAGAATCAGGTACAAATATGTCAAGAAATGAAAATCAATCAAAAGGAGATGCAAAAACAGGACTCTCATGTCGGACGTCCGAAGGAATCTGTCGGACGTCCGAAAGGATAAAGAACATTAGGAAGGAAGCTCTGTCGGACGCTCATTTGGAAGTGTTGGACGTCCGGAAGGATCGAACGCACACCTCGGACGCACATCTACCGCATCGGACGTCCGAAAAATTTCAAGATGACTTGCCAACTCTCTGTCGACGATCGGACGCATTGCTGTCGGACGATAATACACCATCGGACGTCCGAACACTAACCTGGCTGACTTTCGGACGATGGGTTCGGACGATGACTGATTCATCGGACGTCCAACCGCCCCAACGGAAAGTTGACTCTTCATCTGCCTTCTATCCGTTGGAAGTATTAATGAAGCTCATTTTCTGTCTCCTTCAAATACAAACTGTGCTGAACCTTGAAGGGACTTTTGCACACTTTGTTTACAAGATCTCTAGAGATATTTTAGCTAGAAAATAGTCTCAAAGACAAGATTTGTTCTCCAAGTGGTGTGAATTTCTTGTGAGCATTTCTTTTGTGGTTGAAAACTTCATTAGTGTAGCTTTGTTGAGGGTTATCTGAGTGATTGTAAAACTTCTTAGCTTGACTAAGTGAGACTTAGGGCAAGGAGGAAGTGCTCTCTCCATTGTACATCTAGTTGATCATCTTTCATCAAAGAAAAGTTGCTCTACCTTGTGATTGGTCTTCAAGTTTGAGGAAAGCTTGGTAGTCAATCGGTTTGATATTCTATCTTACATTTTTGTTTAATAAAATTCTTATTGCTTATCTATACTTGTTTTTCTGATCAACATTGCTCTCTTCTTCTAATCTACTTGATTGATCATTACTAGAAAAGAAGGTAAATTTTATTAAATAAAAAGTGCTTAAATTTGATTAAGATTTTAAAACTACCTAATTCACCCCCCTCTTAGGTTGTCTTTGGGCCTTACAATTGGTATCAGAGCTTGGTCTCCTAGAGGCTAAGCTCAATCGACTTAGAGTAAAGATGACAACCAGTCATGCTATGTTTGTTGAGGGGCAATCTGTTACTAGACCTCCCATGTTTAGTGGCTCCAATTATGTTAGTTGGAAAGAAAGAATGATTATATTTTTGCAATCTATTGATATTGAGCTATGGTATATTGTGAGTGAAGGACCGCATGAAGCTAACTTTCTTGATGCAGATACAGGTTTGATTCGGCCAAAAACAAGAGCCGAAATGAATGCTCAAGATAGGACTAACCTCACATTGAATGCCAAGGCCATGAATGTTCTTTATAGTGCCTTAGATTCAAATGAATCAATTAGAGTAAAAGGCTGTAAATCGGTTAAAGAAATGTGGGATAAGCTAAGAGAAATACATGAGGGTGGTGACAATGTGAGAGAACAGAAAAAGGCAATCTTGGTCACAAAGTATGAATCATTTAAAATCGAACCTCTTGAGGATATTGACAAAATGTATTGCAGGTTCAATGACTTGATCAAAGATCTCGAGGTGTTGGGCAAAGAGTACACCTTGGGAGAGAAGAACAGAAAAATTCTCAATGCATTGGGCAAAGAATGGAAAAATAAAGTGACGGCAATAGAAGAAGCTAAAGATTTAAATTCTGTGCCTATTGAATCTCTCATAAATTCACTAACCTCTTATGAGTTGAAATTGAAATCTAAAATGCAGGAGGAAGAGGATGCTAGAGCAAAAAGAAACATTGCTCTAAAGACCACTCAAGGTGAAGATGATCCAGCTCACTTGGATGATGAAGACTCGGATGGTGATGATAATGATCTTGCTCTCATCACAAGAGGTTTCAAAAGAATCCTGAATAAAAGAAAGTTTAGAAGGGGAGGACCTAGCAATCAATTCCAAAATTATTTATCAAATGCAAGGAACAAAGGAAAACAAGAATTCAACAAGAAGCAAGTGGACAAATGCTATGAATGTGGACAGCCTGGACATTATGCAAACGAATGCCCCATAAAGAAAATGAAAGATGGGAAAGCTGATCGAAAGCCAAGATTCAACAATTTCCAAATTACTTGGAATGAATGCAACTCCGAAGGGGAAGTTGAAGAAGAGGAAGAATCAGCTCAAATGGCCTTCATGGCTATTGGAGATAATGAGGTAACTTCCATTCACTCTCAATCTGAAAGTGATGATGAAGAAGATGATGATCTTGAATCCTTTGTTGAAAAAATGCATAATGCTTTGAAGGAATCTTATGATAAAA
Source organism: Coffea arabica (assembly GCF_036785885.1). Taxonomy (NCBI): domain Eukaryota; kingdom Viridiplantae; phylum Streptophyta; class Magnoliopsida; order Gentianales; family Rubiaceae; genus Coffea; species Coffea arabica. The sequence goes on along the minus strand of NC_092330.1, from coordinate 7,526,948 downwards.
ATAAGCAGTTAAAACAGAAAATTACTTTTCTCATTCATGAAAATGCAAGTCTCTTTCAACAAAATAAATAACTAAAAGCTGACAATGAGTGCCTTGTAAGAGTTGGAGTTGATGTTCAAAATGAACTTGATAGAAAGACTAGTGTTTGTGAAATGCTGAAGGAAAGACATGGTGACTTGAAGAAAAGAATGGACAACTTGGATGAGACTTTGAAAGCAAGAAAACAAGATTTTTTCAATAACAACATGTCATCTATCTCTCTTACTGCTCATCAGAGAACATTAGCACACAACAAGAACGCTCATGGTTTCCATACATATAGAAGAAGTGGATTGAGATATGTCAAACCATTACATGTTAAAAACTCTTCCATTATGTGTAGTTTCTGTTGTCAAAGAGGACATGTGAAAGGAGATTGCTATGTGAAAAGAAATCTGAACAAAGGGATGAAATGCATGTGGGTAGTTAGACACAATGCTAACTTTTAAGGACCCAAAAGTTAAAGGGTACCAAACACTTTCTCTTTTCAGGAAAAAGGCTCAAACAAGTCAAAGTGGTTTATTGATAGTGGCTGCTCAAGGCATATGACTGGTGATCCCTCTTTGTTCATAAAGCTAAAATCAAAATCAAGTGGAAAGGTGACATTTGGTGATGATGTGAAAGCTAAGACAATTGGAATAGGTGATGTTGATAAGGATGGTGAAACTTTTGTTCATAATGTGCTATTAGTTGATAACCTTGGTTATAACTTGCTTAGTGTCAGTCAATTGTGTGACAAAGACTTGTATGTATTGTTTAAAAAGCATGAATGCATTGTGCTTGATTCCAAATATAATGTTGTGTTCAAAGGTAAGAGGTTTAATGACATATATATTGTGGTTCTTGATAAAATTGATTCATCCAACTTCAAATGTCTTAAAGTTTCAAATGAAGATCCCTGGTTGTGGCATAGAAGACTTTGTCATTTTAACATGAATTTACTAAAAGTAATTTCGAAAAAGGAGCTGGTCAGAGGTTTGCCAAAAATCAGTTTTGAAAAGGACAAAATTTGTGATGCATGTCAATTTGGGAAGCAAACAAAAGTTTCTTTTAAACCAAAGAAGTGTGTATCCACTTCTAATCCTTTAGAACTCTTGCATCTTGATTTATTTGGTCCCACTCAAATCACTAGCTTGGGTGGTAAGAGATATTGTTTTGTAATTGTTGATGATTATTCTAGATATACTTGGGTGATATTTCTTGCTCATAAAGATGATGTCTTCAAGAATTTTACTTTATTGTTTGCTAAGGTACAAAATCTGCTTGGCATAAAAATTGTTAGGATTAGAAGTGATAATGGGACGGAATTCAAGTATTGTGGTTTTCCAGAATTCTGTGATCATAATGGCATAACACGTGAGTTTTCTATTGCAAGGACTCCACAGCAAAATGGTGTTGTAGAAAGAAAAAACAGGACACTCCAAGAGGCTGCTAGAACTATGTTGAATGAATGTAGTTTGCCAAAATATCTTTGGGATGAAGCGGTAAACACCGCATGCTATGTGATGAATAGAATCCTATTGAGACCTATTTTGAACAAAACATCTTATGAACTAATTTTTGATAAGAAACCCACGGTTGGTTATTTCAAAGTGTTTGGTTGTAAATGTTTTATTTTGAATTTAAAGGAACACCTTGGTAAGTTTAATAAAAAATCTGATGAAGGAATATTTTTGGGGTATTGTGAGAACAAAAGAGGATATAGAGTTTTCAATAGAAGAACTCTTGTGATTGAGGAAGCTATTCACATAACATTTGATGAAACTAATGATGATAATTCCAAAAGTTCGTGTGAAGATGATGATGTAGGTGTTCGTGAAGGAATGAAAAAGCTTACCATTGGAAATGAAGAAAACTCAACATCGGAAGCAAAGGAAATGGAGAATGAAGCTCATGAAGATCAAGAAAGGGAAGATGAGGACGAAAATGATGATTCATTCAAAGATCTTCCCAAGGCTTGGAAATTTAGCCAAAATCATCCAAAAGAGCTTATAATTGGTGATCCATCCGAGAAGGTAAAGACTCGTTCCCCATCTAGGAATTTGATAGACAATTTTGCTCTAGTTTCTCTCTTTGAACCCAAAAATATTAATGATGCCTTAAAGGATGAAAACTGGATTTTGGCAATGCAAGAGAAACTCAATCAATTTGAAAGAAATGAGGTTTGGACACTAGTTGATAGACCTAAAATTCACCCTATCTTTGGCACCAAGTGGATATTTAGAAATAAGTTGGATGATAAAGGTGTAGTTGTAAGAAATAAAACCAGATTAGTTGCTAAAGGATATGCACAAGAAGAAGGAATTGATTTTGATGAAACATTTGCTCCCGTAGCTAGATTAGAATCGATTAGAATGCTTCTTGCTTTTGCTTGCTTCAAAGGTTTTAAATTGTTTCAAATGGATGTTAAAAGTGCTTTCTTAAATGGTTTTATTGATCAAGAAGTATATGTGGATCAACCTCCCGGTTTTGAAAATGCAATATTTCCAAATCATGTGTTTAAACTCTCAAAAACTTTGTATGGGCTAAAACAAGCTCCAAGAGCTTGGTATGAAAGATTAAGCGGCTTCTTGATTGAAAATGGTTTCAAAAGAGGTTTTGTAGACACCACACTCTTTACTAAGCAAGTCTTAAACGATCTTCTTATTGTGCAAATATATGTACATGATATTATTTTTGGTGCTACTAATGAGAATCTATGCAAGGATTTTTCCACCACTATGCAAAGTGAATTTGAAATGAGTATGATGGGAGAATTAAAATTCTTCCTTGGACTTCAAATACATCAAGCCATAGAGGGCATTTTCATAAATCAAGCAAAATACATTAAGGAATTGCTGAAAAGATTTGGCATGGAGGACTCAAAGCAAGTTAGAACTCCAATGTGCACTTCTACAAAACTTGACAAAGATGAAGAAGGTAATCATGTGGATGAGAAGCACTATAGAGGTATGATCGGAAGCCTACTTTATTTAACCGCAAGTAGACCTGATATTATGTTTGTTGTTTGCTTGTGTGCTAGATTTCAATCTTGTCCAAAAGAATCACATTTAAATGCTGTTAAAAGAATTTTTAGGTATTTGAAAGGAACTTTAGACTATGGTCTTTGGTATGCTAGATCTTGTGAATTTGCTCTATGTGGTTATTCGGATGCGAATTTTGGTGGTTGTCGTATGGACAGAAAAAGTACTAGTGGAACTTGTCAATTTCTTGGTAATTGCTTAGTTTCATGGTTTAGCAAAAAGCAAAATGCAATCTCTTTATCTACAACCGAAGCGGAATATATTGCCGCTAGTGCATGTTGTGCTCAACTTTTATGGATGAATCATACCTTGAATGATTTTGGATTGTTATATGATTGCATGCCAATATTCTGTGATAATACTAGTGCTATCAATTTCACCAAAAATCCAATTCAACATTTTAGGACAAAGCATATCGATATAAAGCATCATTTTATTCGCGATCTTGTTCAAAAAGGTGAAGTATGTGTAAATTATGTTTGTTCTAAAGATCAATTTGCTGATATTTTTACAAAAGCTTTGCCATTAGATCAATTCATTCATCTAAGATCAAAATTAGAGATAATCGAAAAATCATCTTAAAATATTCCAAAGTCTTCGGACGTCCGAAAGAAGATGAACGGACGTCCGATAATGTTCTTCAGCTATTTTCCAGAATGCACCTGTTCGGACGAATTTGTCGGACGCACGACTTCGTTCGGCCGTCCGACAGTGCAACGGTACACTTTTTAAAAATGACTTTCATTCTCATTTGCTTCATACTTCTCTTCCTCTCTTTCCTCTCGGACGAAAAACTCCATCTCTCTGGGCTCTCAAATTCATACCATTCTGAAGCCCTCATTCCAAAATTGACTCAACCAAAACTCTTCCTGATCGATTGCGATTCGTTCTTCCTGATCATTTCTCCAAATCGCATAACAGTTCGCAAATTCCCAAATTTCCCTCAAAACCCTATTTTCTTATAACCGCTCTGTCAAATCTTCTTTAAGGCCTTTCTGTCCCAAAATTTCTGTGTGACTCACCTCCATACTTCTGTGTGCATCATTTGCATCCTTCATTCCACACATTTTGCACAATGGTGAATCTAAGAGGAGGGAAGGTTACTGCCGGACGCAAGCATCCACTCAGGGATGAGGATGAGGATCTTCCTACTGTCAAACGCTCATCCAAACGCGTCAAGAGAGGAGCTATCAAGGGTCAAATGTCACGGCCTACTCGACAACCCACCTCTCAGCCTGAATCTGGACAGGGAACCTCATCTCAACCGCCTCCAAAATCAACCACTCTTCCTCCATTCTTTGATGATGCTGCTAAAGACAAATACTCCTGGATTTCCCTGAAAGGTGTCATCCCTCAACGCACTGTAAATTCCTCTGAATTTCGCCACATAGGTTTAGAATCCATTCTGAGTCTGTTTGCTTTCCAGAAATGGTCACATCTCATTTCTATGCCCAATGTTTATTACCCTGAAATGCTGCATCAATTCTTTGCCAACCTTAGGAAAGGCACTGACCAAACTGAGATTATGTCCAAGGTTAATGGGGTAGACTTAGTTTTTGATTCTGAAGCTGTGAACTCCATCTTAAATACCACTATTGAACGTGGTTGCAAGGACAAATTTGCAAATTTCTTTTCATATGAAGAGCACCCTACTGCTGATAATCATTTTGATGGGACTAAAATGTTGACTTATTTTAAAAGAAATTTTTCTTCCCCTGCTGATGCTAAACTGAATGATCTTGCCCCTGTGAATCTTATTGCTTTTTCAATCATTTCAAACCTGCTTGTGCCTACTGATGGCCATAGAACTGATGCAAACAAAATGGAGTTGTACTTTTTTTACTGTTTTCGAGAAAAGATTCGTATTGATTTTGGTCTTGTCATGTGCAAATTTTTACTTCGTTATGCCACTGATTCTCGCAGAAAATTGTCTTATGAAAAATTTCTTCAAAAGATTCTTGAGTTTTACAAAGTACCAATTATTGGTGTTTGTCCTAAAGAAGCTTCTTCTTATGCCTTTACCAAAGGATATTTTGAAAGGAAAAATCTTGTCTTTAAGGATAATCTTTGGGCTTATAAGGGGGCATCATCTAGTGAACCGAGATCTAAGGCTGCACATGATCATTCATCTATTGCACTCACTCCCATTCATTCCAGGAAGTCTGCCACTAAGGCATCTTCCTCCCCCAATGATGAAGTGATTGAGCTCCTTCGTCAACTCAAACAACATGTTCTTCTTCTGGAACATGGTCTAATGCTTACCATGTCCTCTGAGCAACAAACAGCCTTCCTAGACAAAAAGAACCTTCTTTTTCCCCCACCTGTGGTTGAGGAAGTTTCCCATGACAAAGTGCCTCGTCCCACTGAACCAAGTTCATCAATTCCAGACCCGGACTCATCAACTCCTGTGACTCCTCATGGCCCTTCCACATCAGATAAAGGCAAGGCACCAGTTGAAGAAGCTGCTGAAGATGATGAAGATACTGAAGAGGAGGACCTCTCCCAATATCAGCTCTCACGAAGGACACCTGGATCCACCTAGTTCACCATTTAGAATCACATAGGGTCATTTGCATTCTGTTTTACTTTTTCATGTTTTTCTAGTTTTTGTAGTGTTCAAATGGATATGTAATTCTTATGTTTATGTTGTGTTCGTTTAGTACTGTTTGATGGATGATTATGCCTGTGATGGCTTTGGACATATGGATGGATGTTTATTTATGTTTATGTTTAAGTAGTTTGAATGATGAATGTGTGGATGTGATGAATGTTTTGTTATTGGTTCTCAGTGATATATGTGATTGATTGGCCTTTTGTGATGACAAAAAGGGGGAGAAGGACTGGTTTTTGGTTTTTGATTGATTGAATTGCTGGGATTGGACTGATCTGGATTGGATTGATTGATGATTCAATTGATATTGAATTGGCTAATGGATTGAATTGGTAAAATGTTTAGATAATTGGCTGCTTAATTGTTATGTTTTTGGACAATTGATTAATTTGATTGGGTAGCCAAGTGAGGGGGAGTCTTTCAAATGTTTGCTCTATGTTCCAACAAGTAAGGGGGAGTTTTTTGTCAAATGTGAAAGGGGGAGCTTATATTGCAATCATCAAATCTCATTTCAAACCATTGTTTTGTCATCATCAAAAAGGGGGAGAATGTTATTCTTTGTTTTGATGATCACAAAGTCTTTGAAATGTTTATCTAACTTTCTTCAAATATAAGTGTTTTTGCCTATCAAAGAATCAGGTACAAATATGTCAAGAAATGAAAATCAATCAAAAGGAGATGCAAAAACAGGACTCTCATGTCGGACGTCCGAAGGAATCTGTCGGACGTCCGAAAGGAGAAAGAACATCAGGAAGGAAGCTCTGTCGGACGCTCATTTGGAAGTGTTGGAAGTCCGGAAGGATCGGACGCACATCTCGGACGCATATCTACCGCATCGGACGTCCGAAAAATTCCAAGATGACTTGCCAACTCTCTGTCGACGATCGGACGCATTGCTGTCGGACGATAATACACCATCGGACGTCCGAACAATAACCTGGCTGACTTTCGGACGATGGGTTCGGACGATGACTGATTCATCGGACGTCCGACCGCCCCAACGGATAGTTGACTCTTCATCTGCCTTCTATCCGTTGGAAGCATTAATGAAGCTCATTTTTTGTCTCCTTCAAATACAAACTGTGCTGAACCTTGAAGGGACTTTTGCACACTTTGTTTACAAGATCTCTAGAGATATTTTAGCTAGAAAATAGTCTCCAAGACAAGATTTGTTCTCCAAGTGGTGTGAATTTCTTGTGAGCATTTCTTTTGTGGTTGAAAACTTCATTAGTGTATCTTTGTTGTGGGTTATCTGAGTGATTGTAAAACTTCTTAGCTTGACTAAGTGAGACTTAGGGCAAGGAGGAAGTGCTCCCTCCATTGTACATCTAGTTGATCATCTTTCATCAAAGAGAAGTTGCTCTACCTTGTGATTGGTCTTCAAGTTTGAGGAAAGCTTGGTAGTCAATCGGTTTGATATTCTATCTTACATTTTTGTTTAATAAAATTCTTATTGCTTATCTATACTTGTTTTTCTGATCAACATTGCTCTCTTCTTCTAATCTACTTGATTGATCATTACTAGAAAAGAAGGTAAATTTTATTAAATAAAAAGTGCTTAAATTTGATTAAAATTTTAAAACTACCTAATTCACCCCCCCTCTTAGGTTGTCTTTGGGCCTTACATTGGTGTATTTCCTATCTTGCACGGGATCGTGAACATACCTAGATCTCCACACTTGGGTGGAAGCTTCCTTTGGAGCATGGATGATACATTCTCTCCTACGACTACTCTTTCATCCCCTCTCAACTTCCTTTTGTGGGTGCACAGGTCCTTGAGAAATTTTGCGTATTTCGGTACCTGCTTAATTGCCTCTAATAAGGGGATGTTGATCTCCACTTTTCTGAACACATCCAGGATCTCCTTATCCTTCTCTGCCTTCTTTGTTTTTGCCAACCTGCATGGAAAAGGTGGTAAATTAGATTTGACGGGTATCGATGGTGTAAGAGTTACCTCAGGACCTCCACGAATGCGTCCTTCTTCCTCTATCTCCTTCTCGATCTCGTCTTCACTTTTTTTCTTCAAGTTCGTGACCTTTGGCCCCTCCACTTCCTTGCCACTCCTTAATGTCATGGCACTTACATTCCTGAGATTTACTTCGGGTTGTGAGGGTAGCTTTCCATAAGCGTGGGACTCCAAGCGATTGATGGCAGTTGCCATTTGGCTTATTCGAGCCTCCATATCCTTCATGCCTGATTTTGTGTCCTGCTGGAATTGATTGGTGCTCATGGTTAAGGCTCTAGTTTCTTGCTGGAGTTGAGCCATATTTGCGGTCAATGACCTGGTCTCCTGCTGGAGCTGTCTAGTCTCTTGCTGGATCTGAGTGGTAGTAGTGGCTAAACTCTTGACAATCTCCTCCAAAGAACTTCCTGAGTTTGAGGACGAGGGCTGGGACTTCTGTTGCCAAGGTTGCTGAAATCCTGGTGGACGATTGGAGAATGCATTTTGTGGCCTATTACCATAGCTGAAATTTGGGTGATCCCTCCAACCCGAATTATACGTGTTGGAGTATGGATCGTACTGCCTACGAGGCGCGGGCACGCCTCCAGCCATGTTCACTTGTTCAGCCCCATCTTCTTGCAACATAGGGCATGAGTCAGTATGGTGGCCCATATTTGTGCAAATTCCACAGGCCTTTACTTGGGGCATATTTCCCACCACTAATTGTCGAACAACGGATGTTAGCTCCGACAACTGCTGCTGAATAGATGTCGACTCCACCTCATTAACCCTGCGGGTAGGGTTACTCTCACGGAAGCCAAACTGTTGAGAATTTTCTGCCATAGCTTCAATGAGCAGCCATGCTTCCCTCGGGGTCTTATTTGCCAGCGCTCCCCCACTCGCAGCGTCGATGATACTCCTATCAGTTGACTGGAGTCCTTCATAGAAATATTGGATTAACAGTTGTTCACTAATCTGATGCTGCGGGCATCTAGTGCACAACTTGTTAAACCTTTCCCAATAGTCATACAAGGATTCCCCGGGGAACTGTTTAATGCTGCAGATTTCTTTCCTCAAACTCGCAGCCCGGGATGCAGGGAAGAATTTCTCCAAAAACTTCTTTTTCAACTGTGCCCATGTGGTAATACTACCTGCTGGTAGGTAGTACAACCAATCTTTAGCTGCATCCTTGAGAGAGAACGGAAAGACTCTCAGTCTAATTTGCTCTTCAGTGACCCAGGAGGTTTCATATTAGAGCAAACCACCTCGAACTCCTTTACGTGCTTGTGGGGTTCTTCGCCAGAGAGACCATGAAAAGAAGGTAAGAGTTGAATCAACCCCGACTTCAGTTCGAAAGCAGTATTCTCAGCCAAAGCGGGGAATGTGATGCATAAGGGCTGGTGAGTCAGCTCCGGGGCAGCCAGCTCCCTCAATGTTTGGGTGTTGGCCATGCTTACTTCGTCTTCTGCTGACTCGTTTGAAGCAAATAAGTGCCCTTCTTTTCGTCTCTTGGTCTCTTGCCTCCGCTTACGCGCTGCCTTCTCAACCTCCGCGTCGTATATCAATTCACCTGTGCGAGAAGAACGGGGCATAAACTAGCAAAAATACCGAGAAGAATAGAATAAAATAAAAATAAAATAAAAACTGAATTTGAAAAGAAACAAATAATCCAAACGCCAGCTCCCCGGCAACGGCGCCAAAAATTAACAGGTGCCGAACCTATGCAATAATAATTACTAAAATGTCCTAATTACCACCACAATTAATTATATAACAAATCCAAGTACTGGAGCAGGGACCCTAGGTGTGCAATGGGTTACTTGATTCACCCTGTTCCCGAAGAGTTTGCTTGATCCGATATACCAGATTAGTCTATAAGAATATTAATTTTGTGTACAATGGCAAGTAGGGTCGATTCCTCAGGGAGCGGGTAGGAAATTATTTCTTTCCAAATTAGTAGAACGAAATTGGGGGATTTTCAATGGGAGGCAAGTAAATAAAAATAAGAATAAAAATAAAGCGAACTAAATTCAGAACTAACTCACAAAGCACAATTCAATAAAAATAGCAATTAATAAAAGTTCTACCCAAAGGATTAACTGCTCAGGCACGGTCCAATTAAATGATCATCGATGCAAAGATATTGCATCCATTCATCACTAGGTTGGTTATAGTTATCAATAAGCTCTGACAACCAGTTCTTCCTTACCTTTTCGACAGTCAAGGTACGACCATTGACTACTTCCCTAACCAGATAACAACCCGAGGTAAGATCGTAGGAATTTAATTACCCAATTGCATTAAAGCTAGAAGAACCCAACCCTAACCAATAAACACGCTAAGAGGGTTTATTTAAGCTAGATCTTGCGTTTCCCCATCATAAAACCAATTATGGTGGTTGCCACGAGGTGTTAACTAAATGAACAATTACGGATTCTATTTAATTAACGTGGCAGTAGGTTATTAAATCAAATCAAATACCCGGTTGTTGCTATTCAATTAATAAAATACCCATAAACAATTAATTCAGGAAACACACGAATAGCAATTAATTAGAGAAAATAATGAAGATTCGGTTAGATCTCACAGATATTATGGACCGCGCCCTCGCGTCAACCTTTGGGTAGAGAAGGGAATTAGCCGCTCCTCATCGTGTCAATCTCGCGTGATTTAATTGAATGCATTCAATTAATTTCCCGAGAATTGAAAAAGATGAATTAGCGAAGGAACGGATGAAAAACCTTTTGCTTCCCTTTGTGGGGTTTCGTGTTCGTACCCCTGGGGCGAAAGTAGAAGCAAAAGTCGAATAGGAAAAATTGTACAGAAGCCAAAAGCAAAAGCTACAGCAAAGGAGAAAATCTCCAATGTCTGACCCAGAGCCGCAGAAAACAAAAGAGAAAGACTCAAGCGTCTGACAAATCTTTCCCCCAAAAAGTAGAAAAAGAGAGACTAGGCTAAAAAGTAGTTGTCCTTTGAATCTTGCTTTTCCCTTCTTTATAGCCGCCGCTCCCAGAAGTCACGAAAGAGACGTCTGGCCCAAATTGATTGAAACCAAGGGACTTTTGGAAGTTTTAATCCTGTGCTCCTGGTTCACGTGGATCACGGTCCGTCTTTCGGTTTCGTCCACCTTCTAAGGCGTGGCCACGCCCTGAGACGAAAAGTCTTCTGGAAATTTACCCCGCGAGATCATTTTTAATGCCGATCACCTATAATTCATACAAATGCGAGATATGAGTTAAACCTCAGTACTTAGCACAGTAAATAGCCAAAATTAGGACAAAATAACACTGCAAAATGTGCCAAATAACTGCTCTATCAGTGAGCCGCCTAAAACTCTCTTCAATTAATGCATATGGCAATTGGGTTGGTACCCTTAGCACATGTAAACTTATTTAAACCCACTATATTTATAACCACAAAGAGAAGAGATTTCTTTATAAAATTCTTGATGTGGGATACAAAGACAAACTCAATAGTTGAGATACAACAAATTAATTGATAGGCTTTATTTTATGCTTTTTGACTACAGCTGAAGTTTCTTTACTTCTGCTTCCTATTTTACTTTGATAAAAACCAATCTTAAACGCAAGATGAATTTTTTTGTATGAAATGATGCGACAATGAAGGCTCTATCTAAGGACTAAATGGAACATTGATGAGTTTACAACCATCAAATAGACCTTCTTAATAAGTTTTCATGGTATATTTAGTGTGTAATATAGGAGCTACCATGTTTAGCAATTAGCATGCCGATTTTTTGCCTACTGAATTACATGAAATTTTTGTAAACTAAACTATTTTGTCTCTTGGGGATTTTAGTTGTATAAATTCACTTGATGAATCTAAACTACACAAAATGCATAATGCATGGAAGCCTGGGATTATGCTAATTTTGGAGACCGAATTTTGGAATAAAAAGCCAGGTCCTAAGTGTTCTAGGCAACATCATCCGCTTGACAAAAGACCCCGTGTCAATCAAGAAATACACGATTCACTTTTGCACCACCATTTTTGCAAGTGACATGTAGGAGCTTGTTGAGCTCTATAGTCCCTAGTTTAGGACCTTTCAAGAGGAAAGTGATGGAAGCTATGTACAGAGCATAAAACACCTCCTTCATGTTAATTTTAGCAAAATGGGCTTGCTTGGTATGGCTTAACATGTTACATATTAGATGCACTTAAGAACATTTCTTTCTTTGTTTTTCTAATTTTCCAGCACTTCTGAAGTACGTATTTGTGATAAGAATATATTTTACGTATTTTTTAGTGTGTTTTATTAGTTAATTTTGGTTTGATTATTTAGTTTTATAACTAAAATAACTAAGGTTTTGGTAAAAAACTACATTTTATGTTAAAGTGACTAAACATTGCATTTTATGGATTTTTATGGTAAAAACTTCATATTTTGTAGGTTTAATGATTCAATCATCAAATGAAGTGCATTGAGAAGATATTTGGATGATTGAAGATGGATTAAAGTGGTGAAAATAAAATATGAAGTGTAAAAGGAAAAATGCAATTTGAATCAAGAAAAGTCAGGTTTGACAACTCTGACACGTTTTGGTATTTTGACTATATCTGGAGCAACACTGATCAGATTGAGGTGATCTTTATACCATTTTGAAGCTAAGAGATATACCTACATTTGGTATGAAGATATAAAAGTCCAATTCAGCCGTTTTCTTGGTCAAAAGGTCGAAACACAGAAACTTATCTGGATGGTCGAAAGCTGAAGCTTAGAATTGACCAGTCTATGGTATTTTGATCATATCTCCGTCCGCCGATCTCCAAATTAGATGATTCTTGAAGCATTGGAACGCTAATTCAAAGGGCTACAACTTTTGTGTTTTCCACAAAAGCCAGTTTGGCCTTTATCATGGAGAAAAATGCAGTTGAAGTGAGGTCAAAAATGAAAATGTGTATGGCAGCCAAATTTCTGTAATTTGCTCAGCCATTTTTCTCATCTTCACACTACTTTCCAGCTAGAGTTGGAGAGAAAACGTAGGCTGCACATGCTTCAGAAGACATAAGGAAGAGATATAGCCAAGGTTCCAAGTCAAAAGCCATTATTTTTGACTCCCTTAACAAATTCAGATTTGGAGAATCATAGCAGAAATTTTGGACCAGTGGAAAGGCACCTCATATCAGTTTTATATAGAGAGCAATCAGAGGGAAAAGAGAATCATACGGGAGAAGCTTGGAGTCTGCAAAAATGTAGCTTTTCCATTCTCTTAGTGTTAGTTTAGCTTAGTATAGAGTAAGATAGTTCATCCATTCTTGTTATTAGCTAGATAAAGAAAAAGATGGAGGATGAAGAAGGCAAGCAAGAAAGCTCAAGTGACAAGGGTTGTATTCCTTCCAAATCTTTATCTTTTGTACTTGATTCAAAATTTAGTTAATATGCAAGTTCTGGATTTTGTGCTATTTATGTGTCTCTAAAGTCTATGCCTTGGGTTTGGTTGAATTTTCTATGATTGTTAGTGCTTATTATTTGGCTGTTTGACTGCTATGATTTGAGCAAGTTATTTAGCACTTTAACTCTTTAAATCATGATTAATTTGGTACCATTAATGGTGATTATCTAAGGTGTTATTTCTGCAATGAAAATTGAGATTTAATATTAGTTCAATAAGTGCTAAACATGGGGAGTACACTCACGAGAGTAGAGGTGCACCTATGGGGTTTTGGTGATTAATTTCATGTAATTTCATTGAAGAAATAAACTTGTAACTAATTTCATAACCATGAGAATAGGTATGGATTAGTTATGAGTATAATTGATTCACTACGAAAGTAGGATTCAAATGCATAAGGAAATTACACCATAACTAACTTAGATGTAGTACTCAATGATCCAAATATAGCACTTGCATGAGTAGTTAGGAATACCACAACCTAAGGAGCTTTTATTTGTTAGTTTGTATAATTTCAATAGGTTAAATTTGTTATAATTCATTGATAGTCTAAATAATAGAGAAGCTTTAGTAATACCGGTAATTGTTCACTCTTCCCTGTGGGATCGACCCGATATATACCCTAAACTACTAGTTGACCTGTATACTTGCAGTGAATGGGTGTAATTCGATTTTTTTTAACTTGCACGTATGTAAAATACCCGTCAATTTGCATATGAGTTATTATACATTGCCCTAAGAATGTAACTATTGAAACAGTTACTTTTATGTATACTCAATAATCATATTATTAAATTTTGGTTACCTATGAATTCTCTTTTTTTTTTTATAAAGCAAATAACGTATTTTGTTACAGTAATATGTGAAAAGAAATAAAAAATTAGGAGGACCGTACACTCACCTCCATTACACGACCACAAAAAATAAAAGCTGAATTAGATATAACCCTCTTTGATTTTGCATAACACTAGATAATTTCCTCTAAAGTTTCAAAATAACAAGATAATTCCCCTTTGATTTTATATAAAGTGAAAAATAGATGGAATACATCATTGGTTATGGTGATTGAACCAAACATGCTCCAAAAGTGTATGTGATGGAATCATAATATCTACTTAACTCTTCTATAATTTGCATGAATATCCACTTTACTGCCCTATGATTTTTGTATTTATTTATATAATTCCCCTATGGTATTATGCAAGGTGGTTAGGATGTTTTGCAATTTAACATTTAAGTAAGAGCACCATTGGTATATCAACAAACGGTGTAACATAAACTATTTTCTATCAAATTTTCACTTTATATGAAACTATAGGGGGTGAATTGGATATTTTAAAAATTAAAGTGGTCATGTGATAATAGGTGAAATCATAGGGGATTTATCTATAATTTATCCAAAAATAAATCATACGAAAATCTTGACAAATAGATGTTAGGAACTATAGTTAGAACTAAGTTCTATGCTATCATGCTTGTTTATTTTCATAGAATGTTGATTGTAGGAAATTCATCTAAAGGAAGATCTACTCCTTCCAAAAATGGAGAATCAGAAATTGTATAATTTGAAACTAGTCCAATAAGAAAGTTTGAAGCTACAAATCAACAAGAGATTTGTTAATGAAACACCTGCAAATCTTCCCGATCTACCAAATCTACTTAATCAACCAGGACACTAAGCAACCACGCATTTGGCATCTGTCGACTTTCCAACCATCGCAGAAGTTTCTGATAATCCCAAGAGCAAAGTCAGCAAACTTGACATAGCCGAAACACTCTTGGGGTAGGCCACACCATCTACAGGAGACAAAATTCGAGTTTACTAAGAAGATGAACCTGGATAAACAATTATTAAACCAAAAAATGTACTACTGAATCATACAGCTGTTACTTTGTTAATTTTTTTTTCTATCTAATTTGTGAGACAATACCATAAGAACCTAAATATTCTATTTCATGCTATGTCATTGCAATAATATTAGTATTTTGTGCACCATTTAGGAAGTAATTCTACATCATGGCTAACAAAAAAAAATTTGAAACTAACATCTGTTGAGTATAAGTTATAGCCGTCAACTTTTTTTCCTTTTTATTTTTCGTTTAGGAACTAGTTTGGTAGTATGTGTGTTACATGTTGATTGATAACCTATTCATGAATTCATGTCAAAGTGATTGATTTAGAGGTTAATAAATTTATTGCAAATTGATGGAATAGAATCTGCAAAGACAATAGTTCAACTTCAAAAAATCTCAAATTATTACTTAACAAGAAAGAGGCTACCATTGTTGTGCATTATCGGAGTACGAAATCTAATACATTAATCCCAAGTGCAAACTTTGAAAAGTCAACGGGAGACTGGGATTATTAGCACACTGGACACTTGAAAGAAGTGCCATTGCAAATAAATTAAAAGGTAGAGAACTTTCAAAACATTTTTAAGGCCAATAGGTTTGTTAATAAAACATTTGGCCCATAATGGTCGGTAACTTGTGCTAAGCTAGGGACTGTAATATTGGCAATTTTCCGAATGCTTTAGCACATAGACAAAATGTTTACCATGCATCCTATATATATATATATATATATATATATATATATATATATATATATATATATATATATGCATAGAAGAAAAATTAGCCATGCATGTTCAGAAGACATCAAACATTTTTTTCTCATTTTTGTGCATGTCTAGATTGAGATATACTTATGTTTTTTTTTTTTTTGGTTAATTCTAATAAGCCGCCTCAAAAATACTCTTTTTCGCCTTGCCCCTTAAAGGTTGAATTGCACAAATCCATCTCCTATAATGCTACAATATTCCCAATTAGGTGTAATCAGGTTAGACAGCCTAATTGTGATTGATTCGGTCATGTGCATAGAGTGATCAAACTAACTTCACAAACTTTAGTAATTGATATGGTCAAAAAATATGTAAATGAGAAGTGACCAATTTGCCTTTCCATTGACGGGAGCATTACTTCAAGAGCGCTAAGTGATATATTATTAAACACCTCAGGAAAGGTTTCTAGACTTAATCTTTCAAAAAGACTACTTGATGGATTGCAATTATTTTTTGGCAAAATTTTTTTAATACACCATAAACATGTTTTTCAATTATAATTTTATTTTTCCAACCAAATGTTTTTCTCACGTACATCACATCATAAAAGAATTCTAATATTATTCTAATTTTTCTTAAGTAGTTTGCAATATGAACAAATCCATTTTTCTAAAACACTAATTTATCTCAAAGCTTTCTTAGAAATTTTTTTATTTATTATTTCTCCAGTCATTTTTTATCACTCATTTGTACGACAAAAAAAGCTGAAATCCTTCAAGAATTGGAATCCACTTGGAGCTTTAAACATACGTAAAGTTATGCCAAGCACCAAAAGAATAAACCTGCTATTACTGCTACTGTCTTGAGCTGTCCTATCTAAGATGAAATAAGGAAGCTTTAACATTTCCTCATGGACACTAAAGTACAATAATTTGGGCAGTGAAAAGCACCTAACACCTCAAGTAATGCTTAAGCCAGAATATCCACTCTGATAATCCATTTAGCTTCAGAATCACGGTGATTCATGATAGGGTGTTAATTATTGATAATTTTATTATTAATTTCCCCTTTTTCCTTGCCAAATATTGTTTTAATTAGTAATATTTATTTATATTTGGTATTTGGGTCTCATTTCAGGAATGGAGCAGAAAATTACAAAAATGAGGGACTTTTTGGAAATAATTGAGACTTCAAATAAGTCACAGACTTGGCCCACATGGTGATATACACGGACTGCATTTCTTTTGCTAATTGGGAGTGTCTTGAGTACTTAAGAGTCCTAAGAGCAATGAAAGACGAAAAAGAGGAGGAAACATCAAGAGGCTTACCTTTTTGTACTTTGATTGGGGAATCTCGTGGGGACCACGGAGATAAGAAGCATGAGTCATTTGGGCTCTTGAAAAAGAAACGTACAAAGGCTTGTGAGATGGAATTGGACTCTAATTCGTGCGGGGACCACGGAGTAGGAAGCATTATGTCATTTTTCCCTTTGGCTTTAAAAGGACAAACGTAGAGAAGGTTTTGGAATGAATAGTTTTAGCTTAACTTTTAGCGTAGTTTAGTTTTGTTTCTTTCTTGGCTCTTTTGATGGCCTGGACCTCAGTGGAATTACTTGAAGATTTTCTCATGAGGTGTGGCTAAGTTTGTCTAGTCAAGAACAACGGAGGATTTGGTTCTACTAAATTTGTGAGATCGAATTAGTTTTTATTTATTTCCATTATTCACTGGTATTTATCTATCTTCTGCTTTATGTTCATATGGTTGTTTTATTATTCGATTATTCAGGGCCCGGATTCTAGATTAATTCAATAACCTGAAGCCAATTAGGGTAGTTAAATCCGTAATTGTTTAATTATTCTAAACTGGTGGCAACTGGCATGATTGGATTTGTGTCAGGGAGATAGACAGGCTAACTTAAAGAGACCCTCGTAGCGTGTTGATTGGTTAGAATTAGGCTCTTCTAATTATTCATGCAATTAGGGAATTAAACTTCTATGGTCGTACCTAGGGTTGTTTCCTGATTAGAGAAATAGTCAACGGTCGTACCTTGGCTATTGACAAATTGAGGAAGAGTTGGTTGTTTATCGCGTGTATGACAACTATAACTAATTTATCAGATAGTAACTGGAATAATCCTTGCATCTGTGATCGAATTAAGTGAACCATCTCCGAAGTTGTCTCTTGGCTAGAGTTCGTCCATTATTATTTTTATTGTGATAATTAGTTATTTGAGTTGTAGTTATTTTATTTTATTTTAATTTATTCCAAATAATTTAGTTACTCTCATTTTCAAAAACCCCCCCATACTTCGGACTCTAAAAGAAATTAAA
Source organism: Coffea arabica (assembly GCF_036785885.1). NCBI lineage: Eukaryota > Viridiplantae > Streptophyta > Magnoliopsida > Gentianales > Rubiaceae > Coffea > Coffea arabica. The sequence goes on along the minus strand of NC_092330.1, from coordinate 7,509,025 downwards.
TTATCCCCAATCCCTGTGGATTCGACCATGCTTACCGCTATATACAGAATTTATATTTTATTTGAGCAGGTATTTATTATTGCACAGGTTCGGCACCTGTCAATTTTTGGCGCCGTTGCCGGGGACTGGTGCCTGATTAATTTGTTTCTTTTTGAGTTCATTTTTTTTTATTATTTTCCTCTTATTTTTTTTTATATGTATAGTTTATGGCTGCTAACATTCCGTATTTTGGTGGTAGACTGGATTTTATTTCTAGAAAGGGTTATGAAGCTTGTGCTTTTTCTAATGATCAATGGGCTGCTGCAAATTGTGGAACTTATTTTGCCTCAGATCATTCAGTCGACATATGCCATGCATTTCAAGATGGTCTAAGTGCTCCAATAGATACTTTTGGAAATTTTTCGCCTCAATATCAAACATGGTATGACCCTATTTCAAACGGGTATGATCAAGGATGGTGGGATGATTCCAATTTTAATTATGAACAAAGGCCAATAGATTTTCAACAGCTAGAGTTTCAAGAACCGTCATCCATGTCAGGTATGTCTCTTGAAGAAATAGTTGAATCACTAGCTACTAACACATATCTAATTCAACAGGAGACACATCAAATTCAACAGGAGGTACATCAACTTCAACAGGAGACACAAAGGATGAGTAAAGAGATGAAAGAAGCAAGGCCTGAATGGGCATTTAAAACGAGCAAATTGATTTCTCCAGTTTATGAAGAATTGCCCTCATAGACTATTATCGACCATGAGGAAGATGAGAGTGCAATTATTCTGACAAATGACATGGTACTGCAAGGGTCTCAAGAAGAAGAATCTAAAGATGCAGTTGAAAAGAAAGTTGAAGCGCAAGAATTGAGACCCCAACATCAAATGGTTCAAGTGAATGAATCCAGTGAACAATCTCCAAATGCGGTGACATCTCCTCCATTCCTTGATCAATATTTTCCTGACTCTTATTCTTTAATTCCTGTTAGTGAGATTGATTTTATCATACCAGACGATTTTGAGTTTCATGACAGGAATAAGTTCAGAGCTACAATGGCAAAATATCTCGAACCAATAAGTGCTCATGATGGAGGAGTGAGTGCAGATTCAAGGTCATCACTTGTTTGTTTGGCACCATCTACTAATCCATGGAAGACCGTACCTCGTGTGTTCAAAGATTACTCTATGTATGAGGGATACCAGGATTACATAGAAGATGATGCACTAAAACGAGCTACACGGTTTTATCCTCCATGAAGAAATATGGCAATGTCTAGCCAAAGACATTAAAGAAAGGCGCTGCTTGGGAGGCAACCCAAGGCTTTTGTTTTAATTTTCTTATGTTTTTGGAGTTTTTGTTAAGTGTTAGTTGCATTTAGTGATTTGTTGCTTGGTGGCAGGAAAGTGGCAGTTAAACGTGCCCACGCCAGGTGGTCACGCCTGAGGGAAAGAAATTTTCGTTCAGGATCTGCGGACTCTATAGCAGTTAGACGTGCCCACGCCTAAGACTGGGTTTCTTTAAAAAAAAAAAAATTTAAAAATTTCACATTGAGAAAATTCAAAACTTCAATGAGCATTTTTTTTTATTTCTTTCTTTTTCTTCAAAAAATTCAGATTTTGAAAATTTAAATTCGGAAAAAATTTTGAAAAAAAAAACTTTTAAAAAAAAAACCCAAAAACTATTTTTTTTTTCTTTTTTTTTTTCCTTTCTTTCTTTCTTTTCTTTCTTTCCTTTCCTTTTCTTCTTCTTCTCCGCCGTTCCCCTGTTTTGCACTTTTCCTTGTCTTCTTTCGTTCGTCCGCCGCCGCAACCCCACGCCGCCAGCTCTGCCCAAGCCGCACGCCGCTCCACCGTCCATCTCCTGCTTCGTGCGCCACGACACCAGCTTGGGTGCACCTCCACCAGCGGTGAACTTCGCCCACAACCAGACCACCTCGCGGCCGCCGTCAGCTCTTCCCTCTCTCTCCACCTCGCGCGACCCGCTGCTACTGTCCGCCACCACCCAAGCCGAACGCCACCAGCAGCTCCCAGCTCTTCCTCCATTGCCGTACGTCCAGCTCAGCCGCCGCTGTCAATCTGTCCGATGCTTCTCCATTTCTGCGCATCACCACCTGTCATTTTGACAGGTGGAGGTATTGTGATATCTTCTCCGATTAGCATAATTTTCTAGAATTTTTGTTTGGGTTTCTGGTTGGATAGAAGCAGGTATTGATTTGGGCGATTGCTAGGGTCAATTTTGGACAGATTTGGGTCTAATTGCTACCATATGTGGGGATATTTTCTGATATTTGTTGAATTGTTGGCCGTCTGACCTTCTGTGTGTATACCAGTGGTTGGATTTCTTGTTGGATAGAAGCAGGTATTGATTTGGGCAATTGCTAGGGTCAATTTTGGACAGATTTGGGTCTAATTGCTACCATATGTGGGGATATTTTCTGATATTTGTTGAATTGTTGGCCGTCTGACCTTCTGTGTGTATACCAGTGGTTGGATTTCTTGTTGGATCCAAGCGGGTGATAATTTGGGCATTTTCTAGGGTCAATTTTGGGACAAAATTACGTTTATTTGCTACTTCGTTTGGGGATATTTTCTGGCATCGATTACATTATTGAGTTGGCCATTTGCTTTAGTTTTTCCCTGTGACTCACCAGTGGTACTGGTTGAGATTTTTGGCCTATCGTTGTGGCTCCTATTTGAAGATTCTTGCTTATTTTAAAGTTTAAGTTCTTGTGATTGGGTTGCTGCCGTTGAATTTAATTCTTTCCTGTCTGTGCACCAGTGGTACTGGTTGCAGTGTTGCTTTCCATTTCTTATTCCTCTGTGCTGGACTGCCTATTCGATTCTTGAGTTTTGGTGCCTGAACTGTCTCTCGATTCTTACCATTAGTTGCTGGAATTGCTGGTTTCTTGGCCAAATTGCTAATTTTGAGCGTTTGACTTGGGTATTTGACTGTCCAACTGGTGACATTTGTTGCGCTTCAATCAATTGAATTCATTTGCTCTGTTGGTATCCCTGTCGGTATCACTTGAGTTCTATTTTGCTAGTTTATGTCTTGCGTCCTTTGAAGTGCCTTTGGTTGGGTATTTTCTTCATTTGTTTGTTGAATTGGAAGGCTACTGTGCCACTTCCATTGCTTATTGCAGTTGGTGGCGTCTAATTGACTTGCTGGGAGTATTTTACCTATTGATTTCAATTGCTAAATCTTTAGAGAATTTGTTGCGATTTGCATTTTGTTGATTGGGTTTGTGTCAGGGAGATAGACAGGCTAACTTAAAGAGACCCTCGTAGCGTGTTGACTGGTTAGAATTAGGCTCTTCTAATTATTCATGCAATTAGGGAATTGAACTTCTATGGTCGTACCTAGGGTTGTTTCCTGATTAGAGAAATAGTCAACGGTCATACCTTGGCTATCGACAAATTGAGGAAGAGTTGGTTGTTTATCGCGTGTATGACAATTATAACTAATTTATCATATAGTAACTGGAATAATCCTTGCATCTGTGATCGAATTAAGTGAACCATCTCCGAAAAAAAAAACCCCAAAATCATTTTATTTTCTTTTATTTTTTTTTCTTTCTCTCTTTTCTTTTTCCTTTTTCTTCTTATCTTTCTTCTTTCCCTTCTTTCTTCTTTCCCTTTTCTTCCTCTTCTTCCCTGATTCCTTTTTCTTCTTTTCTTTTCTTCTTCGGCCGAGACCCAAGCCGAACGCCGCACGCCGCTCCACCGTCCATCTCCTCCTTCGTACGCCACGACACCAGCTTGGGTGCACCTCCACCAGCGCCGACCGCCACCTCTCCATCTTTTCTCCACTACGCGCCGCCGACACCATCTCCCCGCGCATTTCTTCTTCTCCAGCCGCGATCCGCAGTCGCCAACTCCAACCCGGGCTCGCACCACCACCAGCTCACCCAAGGCGCGACGCCCTCTTTTCTCGCGCCGCCCAAGCTCCACGCTGCCGCGGCCTTGCGTGCAGCCCTCTCGCGCGACACCAGCTGTCCTCCGACTGCGTCTGCAACCAGAGCCACAGCGCGCACGAAGCTCCACCAGCGGCTGCAACCCCGCGCGCAACTCCAAGCGCGCCTCTGCCTACAGGCCTCGCCACAGCCAGCAGCCGCGTCCATCTTCCTTCATCGCACGCCGCATAGCTCCAACCTCACCGCCAGTCCACACGGTTCACCACCACCTCCACGCGGCCACCGCGCTCCACGACCCTCGCTCACCAGCCCGCCACCAGCAGCGCAAGCCACCTGTCGAATTTCTTTGACAGGTGGAGGTATTGAATCTTCAACCTCGATTAGTATTTTTCTGGTTCTGCTATTGCTGGACTTTGCGCTTGTGTGTTTGGGTTTCTGATGAATAGAAGAAGGTGTTGTTTTGGACAATTTCTAGGGTAAAATTTTGGACGGAATTGGGTTTAATTGCTGCCATACGTGGGGATATTTTTCTGATATTTATTGAGCTGCTGCTGTTTGATTTAAATCCTCCCTGTGTGTACACCAGTGGTACTGGTTGCATTGTTGCTTACAGTTTCTTGATCCTTAGTGCTTAAATTGTTTTTCGAATCCTGAACTGTGGTTGCTGGAATTGCCAATTTCTGTGGTCAATTGCTAATTTTAGCAGGTTGAATTGGGTATTTAACTGTCCAATTGGAGACAGTTGTTACGGTTTTGGGGCCATTTGTATTTAAATTGTAATTTGTGTCGAGTTGTGGGTAATTTGCTGCGGCTGTTGGTTAAATTAAGAGGTGTCTGTTACGCTTAAATTTGCTTATTGAAGTTAGTTGCCTCTGATTGCCTTGTTTAGGAGCATTTTATCCTTTTGGTTTCCTTTACTAAGCTATTTGGAGCACTTGTTGCATGATTGGACTGCCTTGATTCTGAATTTGACTACATTTGGACCACAGGGGCTCATTGATTGCATTTGTTATTAGTGTTGAGGTATTCGTATAACCCGTGGGTGATTGAATTGTGCCTATTGTTCATTGGGTTGGTTTTAAACAATAAATTGTTATTACTTTGAAATTCCTGTTTCCATTATCTGTTGGCAATTGTAGTCCCTTGTGATTAGAGTGACATCTAGAGATCATGGTAAGGCCAAGATCCGCTTCTAGGTTTAGGACACCTAGACACTCGCAGCCTCCTCCCACCCCAGGGGCTGACGAATGGCACCAGCTCCAGATGCGAGTTGAGCTACTAGCGATGCGGATGACCCACATTGACGTCAAACTGCATCACATGCGCAGAATTTGGCAGCATTTATGCCCCATGTAGGCCTTGATCCTCAATTTCCACCTGAACCGCCCTATTTTGATGACTTCAGGAAAGTACCGTCGCCCCTCTCCTTCCTTCTGCTTTTACATTATCACATTGAGGACAATGTGTCATTTAGGTGTGGGGGGGAGATCAGTTGGGGTGCTAGTATTTTTGTTTTTAGTTTCTAAAGGCTGTTCCTTTATTTTTAGTTTGATATTTATCTCCCTTTTCGTTTATTTTTTTTCTAGTGGTCAGCTCTTCTATGACTCCCAAGTTTTGATGCTGGATTGTTGCCTCTAATTATGCTATTGTCAAGTTTTATTAATAAAAAGGTATCAAGTTGATGTGGTTGAGTTCAGGAACATCTCTCTGGTGAATATCAGTAATTGCTTGACTCTTCTAATTTTTGGTTAACTTTTCTAGGCACAGGGAATGATTGTTGGCATTTTTCATGTGAATTGGTCCAGTTATTAATTTTAATTCTCCATGTTTGGAAATTTGAGGCTGGCTGCTATTATTTTTTGTGTTATTTTTAGTTTTCGTGCTATATGGTTGTAAATAAGAGTTGACTGTACTCCGCTAGTTGTTACTACTGAGTAACCGGGGATCTTCACCTAAAGTGTCGATTCTCGCATCAAAAGGTAGTAGTTACTATGAGTGCGTGGTCCTATAGCGATTGGAGCTGAGTAACCGGGCTCCTCCATCTATCAAATGTTGGAGTTCGCGTCAAAAGGCTCTAAGGGCTATAGACTAAGTCTTTTGTTATTTAAAAAAAAAAGAATAAAAAAAAAGAGAAGAAGAAGAAGAAAAGAAAAAGAAACAAAAACAAAAAGAAAAAAAATAATAAAGATTGTGTTAGTATGTGAATAAGTCAGCTTGCCGGTTTGTGATCTTAATGTCGAGATTTTGGTTAATAGTTGGACCATTTGCTGATAAATGTGAGCAACCATTTCTTTTTCTTAGGTTAGTTTGCTTTAAATTGGAGGAGTTGGTGGTTGGGAAGCTAATCGGGGTGATTTTCTTTGATCTTGACCTGTGATGCTTGATATATGTTTTTTTGGGGTATCTTGGCAATACGGTAGTTGGAGCGATAGCCATTGTCAAAATTTTGGTATTCAAATGTTGTTCTCATACTTGAGAGCAAGCATGATTCAGGTGTGGGGGGAATTGATAGGGTGTTAATTATTGATAATTTTATTATTAATTTCCCCTTTTTTCTTGCCAAATATTGTTTTAATTAGTAATATTTATTTATATTTGGTATTTGGGTCTCATTTCAGGAATGGAGCAGAAATTTACAAAAATGAGGGACTTTTTGGAAATAATTGAGACTTCAAATAAGTCACAGACTTGGCCCACATGGTGATATACACGGACTGCATTTCTTTTGCTAATTGGGAGTGTCTTGAGTACTTAAGAGTCCTAAGAGCAATGAAAGACGAAAAAGAGGAGGTAACATCAAGAGGCTTACCTTTTTGTACTTTGATTGGGGAATCTCATGGGGACCACGGAGATAAGAAGCATGAGTCATTTGGGCTCTTGAAAAAGAAACGTACAAAGGCTTGTGAGATGGAATTGGACTCTAATTCGTGCGGGGACCACGGAGTAGGAAGCATTATGTCATTTTTCCCTTTGGCTTTAAAAGGACAAACGTAGAGAAGGTTTTGGAATGAATAGTTTTAGCTTAACTTTTAGCGTAGTTTAGTTTTGTTTCTTTCTTGGCTCTTTTGATGGCCTGGACCTCAGTGGAATTACTTGAAGATTTTCTCATGAGGCGTGGCTAAGTTTGTCTAGTCAAGAACAACGGAGGATTTGGTTCTACTAAATTTGTGAGATCGAATTAGTTTTTATTTATTTCCATTATTCACTGGTATTTATCTATCTTCTGCTTTATGTTCATATGGTTGTTTTATTATTCGATTATTCAGGGCCCGGATTCTAGATTAATTCAATAACCTGAAGCCAATTAGGGTAGTTAAATCCGTAATTGTTTAATTATTCTAAACTGGTGGCAACTGGCATGATTGGATTTGTGTCAGGGAGATAGACAGGCTAACTTAAAGAGACCCTCGTAGCGTGTTGATTGGTTAGAATTAGGCTCTTCTAATTATTCATGCAATTAGGGAATTAAACTTCTATGGTCGTACCTAGGGTTGTTTCCTGATTAGAGAAATAGTCAACGGTCGTACCTTGGCTATCGAGAAATTGAGGAAGACTTGGTTGTTTATCGCGTGTATGACAACTATAACTAATTTATCAGATAGTAACTGGAAAAATCCTTGCATCTGTGATCGAATTAAGTGAACCATCTCCGCAGTTGTCTCTTGGCTAGAGTTCGTCCATTATTATTTTTATTGTGATAATTAGTTATTTGAGTTGTAGTTATTTTATTTTATTTTAATTTATTCCAAATAATTTAGTTTCTCTCATTTTCAAAAACCCTCCCATACTTCGGACTCTAAAAGAAATTAAATTATCCCCAGTCCCTGTGGATTCGACCCTGCTTACCGCTATATACAGAATTTATATTTTATTTGAGCAGGTATTTATTATTGCACAGGTTCGGCACCTGTCAATTCAGCTGCTAGAAAGGCAAACCAGAAACTCTTATTCTTGTAGCCTATCCTCGTAAGGTAAGTACTGTTGATTTTCTGTTGATGAGTTATGGTCTTTCATTTTCCATCCCTTTATCATTGATGAATAATCTTTAGGATGCCATGGGAATTCAACGTATCAAATGATGAAAATGGATTATTCACCTCTATGTGTAATGCTACTACATTGTTTCAGAGTATGTGCAGAGATATAATTTGTGTTGCAAGTAGTGATTCACAGTCTTAAATTTTTCCATTTTTTGATAATCAACCATGGTCAAGAAAGAACTTTGTGGCGCTCCAACTGTCGAGGAAGAAATTAATTAGCTAGACATAGAGAAATTAAAGAACACAACAAATATAGAAGAAAACATAGAATTAAACATAAAAGATAAAAAGGAGGATGGGATTGAAACTCTTATGTCAAGATTGATGAAGGGCTGTTTCCTTCTTCCTAAAAAACTCCAAAGTTACAAGCAAAAGATATAAGAGATTCTAAGTATTTTTGAAGCTAAAACTGCTCTCTAATAATACCTCAAGATGTCCCAAGTCGTTCTCTGTGAGCCTTATTTATTGAGAATCTAAATCCATTGTTAAACAGGAAATGAAAACCCTAGACGCCCTGAAGAATTTGCAGCTTCCATCGAACCGGTTCTCCAGACCAATTCGAGGGGACCTTATTAATGCTCGCAACCATCATAGATGAACTGGTTGGAATTTGAGTCAATTTTCTTCAGCTTCTGAGAGTATCTGCTTGGAGCAACTGATTCTGAGGGTTCTTCTCAGAGTATCCGCAAGGTCTTTTATCCTTTTCCGTGCCTATTCATCTTGGTTTGCTTGCATACTTGTTCTCGATGCTTTTCCAATTTGAAATTTTGAATACATGTCCAATCTTAATTGGGAAGGAATATACTTGAAATTTTTAAACCCTATAAAACCAGGCATTTAACACCGGCTTAGTCAATAATTTTTCATTTTTTTCAAACCATATTTAAACATAAAAACTCTCTAAAAGTCCTAAAGGGAAAGACATTAACACACAAAATACTCAACAAATAAGCATAAACAATCAAGCAAACACATGCAGGTTTGACACTTAACAAAATGATATACTGTGAAATATGCATGTTGCACTCTCCGGTATACAAAATATATCTTTGTTTTTCTTAGGATTCTTATTTTTTTCCTTTTATGCAGATATCTAGTGTGCAAGGGAAAAAGAATCTTAGTTCAACAATTTCTCCAACCTTAGAAAGCATATATACACCTCGAATCTAGTGGTTAATTGTTCGAATTCTCAGGCATATAACTTGAAAGCATGTTGCTTATTACGATTACATTTTTGTGTTAAAATGAAATTTAGGATCCAATACAAAATGGATATACTCCTTTAGTGGTCTTCAACAAGATTGTAACCATTTGGTTCCAAATAAACTACCAACATACTCGTATGTGGCACATAATACTCAATACTCATGAGTTTAATTCTTTCGTGGTAAGAACAATATTTATATAATTCTTGAATTTAGTTAATGAAATTCACAATAGTTATTTAATTCTTTTGTGGGAAGAGAAATATTTATATAATTCTTGAATTTAGTTAATGAAATTCACAATAGGTAAAAATATTCATCTATAGTTTGTTAAAAAAAAAATCCAAGCAGAATGTTTATAATTGCAATTAACTTTTAGTAGCCAAAAGGATACATAACCTTTTACAGGTATGGACTTTTTGCTTTCTGTAAAATTTTTAGTAATTTATCCAATTATACTAGTTTCTAATCGACTTTTCTTAAAGCCAAATGCAGGTCAAATGATGAATACTACCATCACAATTGAGAAAAAAGAGCTAAAGAATTTTAGGAATCTGCAAAAATAGTCTTTTCTTTTGTCATTGACTTTTAATAGTTTTTTTTTTAAAGATGTATGCTTTATTTGGTCTGCTTGTAGTGTACATGTTAACAGAATAATGGAGTTATGGCTATGTATTTTATTTTCAGATTCACCCACAATAGAAATGTCCATTCAGCCAATTAGCAATATGAATTGCTTATTGTCCACAGTAACTTTTAAGCCAATGATCCAATCCAAATTTCTTCTTTCAAGACTATTTAGCTATGGAAATTATTTTCTTCTTGGTATCTATAATTGAAATTTCTTTACCTTTTGTTCCTATTTCTTTTTTTTTTTTGTCGAACACGATAAATTCTAATATATACCCATCTCTACTCTATAGCACCCCCTATCGAAACTTTTCAGGAACTCTGAATTTTTATAATACAGACGAAGGGATTCAATCTCTTGACCTACACCCAAATAGAGTATTAAAACTCTCATGCTGACCAACTGCTCTAGGAGTAATTGGTTTTTTGTTCCTATTTCACTTTGTTGAAAACCAATCTTAAATGTTGGATGATCTTTTTTCCTTTTGCACCGGATGATGTGACTTGTAACAGTTAGATTTTCGCAGATTAGGTGATAAAATTGTAGAATTTTAGTCACACTATTAATTTATTTATTTTCCTTTTCTTGAAAGGAAAACTATTGTTTTGACTTAGATTCAGGAACAATGGAGAGTTGGCGCCAAAAAGAAGAAAAAATTGCGAATGAGTATATCAAGTAAGGAAAACGATAAAGTACTTAACTAAAATTGCAGTAAGGCCTGGATTCTGATGATTTAATCCAACATTAATGATTTTACAACCATCATAAAGATCCTATTATTAATTTTTTCATAATATTTCTAGTATGTAATACAAAACGGTATTTAGTTGCAGGTTATTATTTCACTGCTGACTTACATGAAATTTTTGGCAACTAAATTATTTTGTCCCTTGGGTATTTCAGTTATATATTTACTTGATCAATCTAAACTAAGGTATAATGTCATTAAGTCTCTAAATTATTTACAAAAACTCTTGACTCAATGCAGTAAGGGATCCACTTAAGAACATTTAACCTAAAAGTGATCAGTTTTAACAAGTTTGTCGAGTTGTTATATAGTATTGCATTAAGAAAGTAACTATTGAACAATTACTTTATAGCCAACAATCATTTTATTAAATTTTTGTTACATATAATTGCTCTTGTTATATTTTACAACATGCAATAGTGAACCCAAGATATGTATTACTAAATCTAGCTATAACATCTGTATAATGTTGTTTTGCTATTTTTCTCTTTAATTTTTGAAACTATACGATAAGAATTTAAATAACCGACTTCATGTTATATCACCACAATAATAGTAGTACTTTTATCCCTTTCTCATGGAGATTTACCCATCACAGATGCCGCCTTCAGTAAGTATTTATACATCAAAAACAACAATTAAAAAAAATAGGTGAAACTACTATATTGTATCGTGTAAATTATAGCCGTCGATTTGTTTTTGTTAGGAATTTGAATATGTAATCTTTTTTTGACGTTATAAAGAAAAGGAATAATTTCAGAAACCTCCCCTGAGATTTCTGACACTTTCACTGGCATCCCCTGAGGTTCTCAAAATTTCACTGACCTCCCTTGATAGAAAATTGGGCCCCTTTGCTGACATCATGAAGGTCAAAATTACAAATATATCCTATGAAGTTGGGTTTTATTACTGAAGATGGAGTGTATTACTACCGTTTAGTTGGAGAAAAAAGCATCTAGAGTGATTAATCAAGCTTAACAACAATAACACAAACTTGATGGCTAGTACATGAATTAAAGCCAGATTAGGGAGTAAGGCACCATTTTTGTACCTGCTGTGAATAAATAAATGTTTTTAAGTAAAATTCAAAAAATGTTACAGTAACTTCTTACGAAAAAAATTAGTAGGTTATCTATTTAACATAAATTAGATATTTTTTAAAAAAGAAATATCCCATAAAGTACCAACTCTTTATGGCTTTTCTCTATTACATGAACCAAGTACCAGGTTTTATGGGCATTTTATTTTGGATCATTTAATTTATGTTAAGTTCATAAATATTTACAAATAAAATTCAAAAGCCGTTACACGAGTATTTTTACGAAAGGAAAAGTAGCATGTTTTGTATTTAATATAAATGAAGTATTTGAAAGTAAAAAAAAATTTCCATAACATACAAGTTCTTTACGAGTTTCTTTCATTGTATGGATAAAGTACTAGCTATTTATGAGCAATTTAATTTGCATCATTTAATTTATATTAAATACATAAATATTTATAAGTGAAATTAAAAAATTGTTACACTAATATTATTACGAAAGGGAAACTACTAGGTTTTGTATTTAACATAAATTAAATACGTGAAAGTAAAAAAATAAATTACCCACTTTTTACTAGCTCTTTACGAGTTTATTCTATTATATGAATAAAATACTAGCTATTTATAGGCATTTTACTCTGAATCATTTAATTTATATTAAATATACAAATGGTTGTAAGTAAAAGTCAAAAAGTATTACACTCATATTTTTACGAAAGGGAAACTGTTAGGTTCTGTATTTAACATAAATTAATTATGTGAAAGTAATACTCGCAGGTAATTTAATTAGTTTAATTAGTTACTTAAGTTATGTTAAATAGATAACACACAAGTTGATTTAAGATTTATGAAAACCGGCATTTTCCCTGGCACATCTAGTGCTTACAATTTTTTGTATTGTACTTACACCCCTCAACTTTAGTAATCATTCTAATAATTTATTATTCTTTCAATCTTCTACTAATACAAGGAGTAAAGGGGCAGCCATGGAATAAAAATTCCTTCTCACACATGAAAATAATATTGTAATCAGATTTGGACTGTATTGTTACCAAAAACTCAAAAGCAATGGAGGTCAGTGAAATTTTGAGAACCTCAGGGGGTGCTAGTGAAAGTGTTAGAAACCTCAAGGGAGGTTTCTGAAATTATCCCTAAAGAAAATCCAGTTAGTAAGAATTATGTTTAATTCATTGTTAGTAACTAATGTACTACGGTAGGATGATAAAACGAAATACTAGAGAAAGCAAAAGAACACCTTTAGGGAAAGAAACTGAAAAGGCAATGTGATATTGGAACTATTAGGTTGTGTTTGGATTGCATTTTCCGTCATTTTTCATGGAAAAATTACTGTAGCGATTTGATATATGTGAGGGAAAAAGGTGATAGGGAAATGTGATCACGGAAAACGATAATATTTTCCGACGAAAACCTTCAATCCAAGCAAGGCCTTAGCATGCTTGAAATGTGAAAGAACTATTAGGATGCCTAAATTAAGGGGAAACTCTCTTATATAACGCTCAAAACAAGAATAAACAATATAAACGTTAATGTCAATAATATAAAAGTATTTCAAAATTAACTAATTCTTCTTAATCCCATTAAACATGGTGCATAAAGGATTCCAACTAGAAAAGCCACTTGAAGATTATAAAAAACAATCAAAGAAAGGAGACAATCATAATTGTGAATTAACAAACTGACAAAGACTAGATTTGCAAAAAAGCAAAAGGTTTTGTGAAACAAAATAGAATCACTAAGAAGTCAGGAAATCAATTGGAAATACAAATTCAGAACTCAAGTCAAGATCTAGATGTCAGTTTGGTCAAGTAGCATAAATTAAAATTTTTGGAATTAAAAAATTCCAAAACTTAGATCCCCGGGGGGGATACAGAGCAGATGAGGCATGGTTCTGAGTTTTTCAAATTTTGTCTATGGAAAATCCTTAATATAAGCGAACTCCAATGGGGTTGTCATGTTCTTCATCAATTTCCAGCCAAAATGGCCAGAAAACTTTCAAAAAACTCATTCTGGCAACTTTAGAATGCAATTTTAGCATGCGTTTGACTCTAATAAAAGAGAACTCCATGCAAAAAGCAAACTTAATCGGGAAATACAGAAAATTGGCAAAGGAACAAAGACATTAGTAGCAGTGCTTGCCATGCGACTTCCTTGAGAACCTACGTCACCCTACAAAGTAGGAGCCAGTTGAGCTCTATAGTCCCTAGTTTAGGATCTTTATGGAGGAAAGTGATGGAAGCTATGTGCAGAGCATAAAACACCTCCTTCATGTTAATTTTAGCAAAATGGGCTTGCTTGGTATGGCTTAAGATGTTACATATTAGATCCACTTAAGAACATTTCTTTCTTTATTTTCCTAATTTTCCAGCACTTCTGAAGTACGTATTTGCATATGAGTTATTGTACATTGCCCCTAAGAATGTAACTATTGAAACAGTTACTTTTATGTATACTCAATAATCATATTATTAAATTTTGGTTACCTATAAATTTTCTTTTTTTATAAAGCAAATAACTTATTTTGTTTTAGTAATATGTGAAAAGAAAATAAAAAATTAGGAGGACTATACACTGACGACAAAAACTAAAGGTTGAATTACATATAACCCTCTATGATTTTGCATAACACCAGATAATTTCCCCTAAAGTTTCAAAATAACAAGATAATTCCCCTTTGATTTTATATAAAGTGAAAAATAGATGGAATACATCATTGGTTATGGTGATTGAACCAAACATACTCCAAAAGTGTATGTGATGGAATCATAATATTTACTTAACTCTCCTATAGTTTGCATGAATATCCACTTTGCTGCCCTATGATTTTTGCATTTATTCATATAATCCCCCTATAATTTTATGCAAGGTGGTTCGGATGTTTAGCAATTTAACATTTAAGTAAGAGCACCACTGGTGGATCAACAAACGGCATTACATAAACTATTTTCTATCAAATTTTCACTTTATGTGAAACTATAGGGGATGAATTGGATATTTTAAAACATTAAAGTGGCCATGTGATAATAGGTGAAATCATAGGGATTTATCTGTAATTTATCCAAAAATAAATCACACGAAAATCTTGACGAATGGATATTAGGAACTATAGTTGGCAAATGCAAATAAGGACAAATGGTCATGATTCACACACCATTTGATTACTGGAATTTTGCACCTACATAATAGATTATTAGTAGGAATTCTATAACAATATAAGTTATGGTAAGTTGTAATTTATAACAATATTAATTAGTATCTTCGTATAAAATGAAATATGTAATAGATTAATAGCCTAGCAGGTACATAATCATATGATATGCAACAAACATATAAAATATGATAATTCGACCAATAATGGGAAATTGAGTAATGTTCAATATGCATTTCAAGATGGTTGTTAATCAATTAATACCGATATCCGTTTTACTGGTAGTTGTCCAAATTTCAATATTAGATCTAAAATTGAATGAGCCAGTTTTTCCTTTTTACCAAAATTTTACCTTCCTGAACCCCAAACCAATTTCATTTCACTTTTCCTCTGTTATATTTTCTCTTTTCCTTTCACTGGTAAGAAAAGGTTTCGTTTCTACACAATCTTTCAACGCGAATATGTTATGTGTATTGCCCGAATGGCAGAACACTTACGAAAGATGGCGAAGGTTGTTCAATCAGACACTCCATTAGCACTTTTTGGGGAAAAAAAGGAATAAATAGAGCATTATATTATCGTAAGAAGAAGTCTGTGCATAGTTTTTTTTTTGTTTAAATTCCTCAAAAAGGTCTATCTATATAGGCACGGTTGGTTGGTGATCTTAATTTTAACTTGTTGATTCGGGGAATGAATGTGATAAAGTTTGTTATATGGTGTTATGAATCGTGAGGAGGACAAAGTTTGTGCATAGTTTTGTTTAAATTCCTCAAAAAGGTCTATCTATGCATGGTTGGTGATCTTAATCTCTATTGATTCTGGGATGTGACCAAGCGATTGTTGCCCTATGATCGTCTTCAGGTAGAAGACAACGTGGAGGATCTTATTGCCCTATGATCGTCTTCAGGTAGAAGACAACGTGGAGGATCTTATATATTCGGCATTGGGACAACAACTAAAAAATTCTCCAGACGTGAACTTGAACTAATCGTATGCAACAACCAAGGAAGGGGGAACAAGATGCTTAAATTATTTAGTAGTAGTAAGAAACTGAGAATTCTGCCGCCCAGCCTCTGACCAAGGCAATTTGGCGTTATCACCCACCATTTTTCTACTCCAACAAATTGATTAAGAGGAAAATAATGTTTATGAACCTAAAGCACGAAATAATGGTCGGAAAAAGAGAGCTTGTTGCATATCATCTTTCTTCTTTCATTTTCGGACTCCAGAAGAAACTGGAGCACGGGTTTCATTTTGATGAAATTTGAGCCCCAATTGGAGTGACTTAGACTGAGTTTCTCGGAGCAATTTGAATGTTGAAGTTGTTTCTTGATCTTATACGAAAGTGCAGAATCAAAATTACTGGAAAGAAACTCAAAATCGAAAGAGATATTTGAATGAAAACTGGGCTGGACGACCAGCCCTGTTATCCTGGAAAAACTCTGTTCCTCCCTCTCTTTTTTTAGCATTTTCTTAGTTCTACGTGGACCTTTTCCTCTAATTTTTCTTGTGCTTTTCATTGCTCAGATGTATGACTAGTGATATCTGTATAATCATTTCTGTTCCATGGATAATTGCACCAGAAAAAAAAAAAGTTTCCTTCAGTAACCATGTAAAGAGAAGACACTAAAATATTTCAATGCTTAAAGCTTCTTGAAATTTAGCAGTTGTACCATGGAGCTTGCATCGTTTAACACATACATCACATGTCAAGGCCTATAACACTAGACGAGCATAATTTGCTTAATTAGAACAGCAGTCACTGCCCACATATCTGCTAGATTAATTTAATCAAAATGGGACTTCTCACAGAGTGCTGCTTTGAGCTCCAAGTGATTGAGCCCTGCATGTAAGTAGCATTTTTTAACCTGTCCGTTCTTTTGAAACTGATCTGATATGTAATCTTTTGGTTCATTCTTGTGAACCGGAGGACAGTTGGATATACGTGAATATCGATCCCTGGGATGGATGTGATCAGACTGTTGTAAACTGAGTAGGTCTTGTCCACATTCGTCACCGTTCTTCTATATGTCTGAGTATCAGACCCCAACTGAATAGAAAATGAAGGATAATTGAGTTCAGCTTCGGGGATGCTGTTAATATTCGTACATGTGATCCGGCGCTGCGTAATGAACACTATCTGATCATCTGTGTAGTTCAAACCACACAAGTACTGAAGATAATCATCAGGATGGATGTCATAAACTAATCCAGGGTCAGCAGCTCTTGCTGGATTTACATGGCCAGCACCAATTGCAAATAAATCTGCAGGAAGCTTCCTCTCATCAAGGATGAGGCTCCCATCATGGTTCAAGAAGTCAGCACTGGTCATAATAGCAGATTTAACGGCAGCAGGCGACCAATCGGGATGCAAACTTCGTATTAAGGCTGTAATGCCACTCAGGTGAGGTGTTGACATTGAGGTTCCACATTGTAAGTTGAATGAAGCAGTTGAATTTGTGGTGTTGTCCACCGAGGAAGGCCAGGCAGGAAGAATGCTGACACCTGGACCAACGATATCAGGTTTAAGAATTCCGGGGCTCGTCAAGCTCGGACCTCTTGAGGAGAAAAATGCTATGGCAGGAGCTTCTTTTAATCCAACAACTGTACCTTCGAATGCTATCATGGCAGTGGGTGCAAACGTAGAGTTTATATACTCCTTTATCGCTTCCCCGTCAGCAAGACTCACCGTAGTGGTGGGAATCACATCAACTTGAGGTGAGGCAGCACACAGGTCTGTTTCTCCGTTGACCACTATCATTGCTGCCCCACCAGTATCTCTTACGGCCTGCCCCAAATTAAATGTTTCGAAGGGTCCATCAGCTTCGCACAATACCACGTTGCCAACAACAAGAGTCTTGTTCAATGTGCCGGGGCATATTTTCCGGCTGTTGGACGTACTAGGGGCAGCAATGTTCTTGGAAAAACCTTGGGTTGATGGACTGATACACCATCAAACCATGCATTGTTACCAAGAACGGCTGTAGCCCTAAAACTGCGGTCAATTGTGCTTGTAACCACCGTCAAAATCCATGGTGCGGTATTTGATAGCGTACCATGGAACGGGCCTCCATTGCCAGCTGCGCAGCTGACAATGATCCCGTTCTGGATTGCTCGGAAAACACCGATTGCTATCCCGTCTGCAAAGTAAGGCTCCTCTTGTCCTCCAATAGAGAGTGATAACACATTGACACCATCTGCGATGGCAGCTTCCATGGCTGCGAGGATGGTGCTTTCCTCGCACCCATCATCCTCACAAGCTTGATAAATGGCCAAGTGAGCTCGTGGTGCCATTCCTGTTGTCGTGCCATTAGATTGGCCAAAAACATTGGCACCGCTGACAAACGCACCAGCAGCAGTGCTTGCTGTGTGTGTTCCGTGTGCTCCCACGTCGACAGGCAGTCCAGTCATGCCCAAAAATATCCTGGTTGCACCTATAAGCTTCTTGTTACAGGTGGTGCCATTCAAACGACATTTTCCTTTCCATTTGGTTAGTGGTGTTGACATCACTTCATCACTGAAGGACAGGTGGTCAGGTTTTATTTCATTATCAATTACCCCAATTATGATGCCTTGGCCAAAGTTGGCTCGGGGCCAAAGCCCCTTGTGGGGTTGCAGCCCCAAGAATTTGGGACTGCGTGTGGTCTGAAGTGCCAATACTTTTTGAGGTTTGGCATATAAGAATCCTGTCATCCTCTCCATTTGTTTCACTTCGTCAAGCGACAATCTGGCTGCAAAGCCAGTAATGACATGGCTTTAAGAATAAACTAAGCGTGAGGCATCAATTGTGCCAGTGGAAGTTTTTGGGAGGAAGGAATGGTAAAGTTTAGAAGGTTGCACATGTTTAGGCACACTTACATGCACAATGTAAGTTTGCAAAGGATCAGTAGATTCAGTAGGAAATGCTGAAGGAAGAAAAGTTGAAAAAACTGAGGAGATGAAGACAAAATAGTATATGTTGAAGCCATCTTTTCTTTTCTGCGGAAGTGATTAGTGCCACTAGCAAACTATTTATAGGGGCGTGTAGATCAATGTTTGGTATCTTTTGAATCAAGGGGGCAAATAGAGATTTTACATAATGAATGTATTAAAAAAGCAAGTATATGTGTATTTTTGAGGTTCGATTAAACACGAATAGGAATGTAAACAAGTCGAGCTCAATCGTGTTACTTACAAGTTTGCTCGATCAAAACTCGATTCAAATTCAAATAGTTCTAATATTTTAACGAGCTCAAGTTTAAGCGTTATCTGCAATGAGTAGGGGTGCAAACAAATCGAACCAAGTCAAGATTCGGCCTAATCGAACAGAACTTCAACATAATTTTACAAAATTCGAATTTGAACGCGAGCTCGATGAGCTCAAAATGTCAAGTTCAAGCTCGAACTTGAATCAAATTCGAGTCGAGCTCGAGGTTAAAAACTAAAAAAAATAATTATTTTATTTTTAAAAAATGAATAAAATAATAATTTTTCTTAACAAATAATACAATATTAGGGATACATATATGTAATTTTACTATTAAAATAAAAATAAATATATACATACATACATACATACATATATATATATAATCGACTCCATGCCGGCTCGTGAGCTAACGAGTTTAGTATTTTTTTATCTCGAGTTCGACTTGGTCAGCTCAACCTCACTATTGACCGGGCTCGAGTCGAGATCAGATTCGAGCCGCTCATAAGTAGTTCGATTCTTTTGTAACCCTAACAGTGAGGCTTGACAACTTGCTTAATTGAGCTTTAAATATATATTTTGAATTTTTTTTAATCTACTAGTAATAGTTCACGTACTTTGCACGTAGTTGTAATATCTTAAAATATATTATTCTTTAAATACTAAAATTTTTTTTGAAAATTTTATCATCAGCATCATAATATTTATTTTTATTTTACTTATTTCTTTAGCCAGTTACTTTTAAAAATTTTATTAAATGAAAAGAGATAGAAAGCATTCCAATATAGTTAACATGTCCCATAGAATTGAATTCGGAATCATGAACTAAACACTTTTTGATTTATATCTTGAACTCTAATATATCAAATATTGATAAATCATGATTTATCAAAATTATTATATTCGTGATTCTATTGCATATAAACCACAATCATTATAATTTTTTTATAAAGGAAGAATATAATTAAGTTAGAAAAATAAACATACGTGTAATTTGAATTCTTTGTATTATGTTAATTCTATTTTTGCCAATAATGGAATTTAAATGATCCACCACATAAAATTTTTTTTAGCTTGTACAGTTCAACAATTGAAATTTCAAAGACAGAGATAGTTGGGGTTTTTCTATTTTCTTTTTCTTTTATTCATATTTTTTAGCACAATCCAATACAAAGCAAAAGCAACATGTTTATTTTTTTTTCACATGAGCACAATATTTTTGGTTTCAGTATTAGTGTTTTTGATGATCATGGAATTGGAATGAGAATTGTGGTCAATTAACAATTTTAATAACAATTTTTAGTATGTTATAGTGTTTTATTTTTTCAATTGTCAGCTTTTAATTCATAACCGTTATCATTATTGTTAATTATTGAAGTGCACTAATATGTCTAATTACAATTGTCACCATAAATGAAATTTTCTTAATTTTAAAACTTTTCATTTCATAACCACTACCATTATTCACTAATATTGCAATACAATAAATATATGTAATCATTAAAAAAGGGTATTTTGGGTATCACTGAAAACAATTTGGATATCATTTTCATTTTATCATTCTTTATTTTAAGTTTACTCTTATTATAATTCTTATTTTATCATTTTAGATGGCTTTTGGCTTGATGGATGGATTTGGTTTGCTCAAAGCAATACAAATGAAGCATTACTTATTTTATCGTTTTAATGTTTGTCTTTCCCTGAATATCAATTATTTGGATGTTCTCTTTTTTCCAGAATGTATCTAGTTTTTGATATTGATTTTTTTTTACAATCTCAACTAATGACTATTGAGAAATTTTTCATGCTTCGATTAAGAAATTTTGATACATATAATATTTGGAGATGGAGTGCAAGGGTAGGTAAATAGTTTTTGACGAGCAATTTTTAATTATAATTACCAATACTATGAGGTGTAATCAATTGGAGTGTTTTATGTCTTTTATTTAGTGCCACATTAAAATGCAATAATTAAAATTAAAAGACATGAGGATAATTTAGGGATAACAAAAACTAAGATAAAAAAGTGCTTACACTCAAAAGTGCTTAGACTCCTTAATACACAGATTTATACTTTTTATATAGCACTGATAATGATTAGTGTAAAATTTTATTGCATCTCTTGCTTAAACTATGTAACACATTAATCTATATCATTTAAGCTCAATTAAATTCGATCAAACTCGATTAAGCATTATCCTATTGAGCTCCTGTTTGTGTAAGATAAAATTAAACCAAGTTCAAGTTCGAGCTTCACTTTTAAGCTCTCAACAAGCTCGAGTTTGAACTCGAACTCAAGTACTTATAGCTTGAGTCAGACTCAGTTTGTGCACTACTCTAGCCCAACCTAGATCATTTGCACTCCTAAACTCGATAACATGTCGAGCCTCACATATATATGCTGGAGCTCAAACCTGTTTAGCTATTCAAGTTGCTCCTATTTGACTCAAGCTCGATCAATGGGAACTCGAGCTCGAGTTTTGACCAAGCAAGCTTGTGAATAGCTTGATTGAATTCGATTTTTTTGTAGCCCTTATTACAAACACTTGGGATGAGAGAGAGTTCATAGAAACCAAAATCAAATTTCCATTTTCCTTATAATTGATAAAAAAAAAAGGTCCTTTTTATCTTCTGCTTCCGCAAAATCCCAAAAGAAACTCACCAAAATTTCCTTGCCAAGTTACATGAAACATATTTCCAGAAGGATCACACATTTTACGAAAATATTCATTGTTTGTAACATCATTACACAATCTAGTTCTTGCATTGAGTACATCCAAAACAGGAAATTCCTTGTCTAGGGCTTAAATTTGATTTCTAAACACATTGTTTAGATTTTTTTCTTTTTTACTTATTCGTGTAAATCCAACATTTGTCAAATTCATTAGAGGAAGATTTTTCTAGTGTGTACAGATATCTTTCTTTTTATCATGTCTCGAAAAGAATTGCCATAAATTGCATTATAGGAAGTCAAGATTATTGAGACATTTAAAAGAAAAAAAAAGAATTCCAGAATATCAATTTCACCTAAGCATGTTAAAACAGAAATAATCAAAGTGCAGAAAACAAGATATAAAAATCCCAAGGAAAATGAACCAACTAAAAAGAAAAGATTTATTAAAAAGAAAATTGTTTGTTACAAATGTGGAAAAATAGGTCATAAAGCAAACAAATGTAGACTAAAAGAAAAAATTACTGAAATTTGTGCAGAAGAAGAAGAAATTAAAAATAAATTAATAACTTTATTAATAAATGATAAAGATCAAAGTTCTGAAGATGACTATTACAATGATATATCTAGTTCAGAAAATGAAGAAAATTGTAATTGTACTCCAAAATATATTAATGTTATAACTAAAAAAGAAGATAAAGAATTCTTACTTGATATAATAGAAAAAATTGAAGATCCAGTAGCTAAAAAAGAATATTTAGAAAGACTTAAAAGTTTAATTATTCAAGAAGATAAAATGCCAAAAATAATAGAACCTTTTAGTATTTCGAAATTATTAGATAAATATCCCAATATAAATACAATGAAAAGAGAAACTACCAAAGATCTTCAAACAGAAATTAATACTCTTAAAGTACAAGTAAAACAATTACAACAAGAAATTATAGATTTAAAAACAAAAGATTTAGAAATAGAAGCAAAATTAACCTTAAAAGAACATCAAAGATTAACAGAATATCAACCTTCAACTTCTAATTCTAAAACTGAAGAAATATATATATCTGAAAAGATAACTGATGAAGTTCAATATTTAAATACCATAGAAAGAATGATATTTCAAAAATGGTTTGCTTTTGTAACTATTACAGTAGAAGATTTCAAAGAAACATACATAGCTCTGATAGATAGTGGAGCTGATATAAGTTGTATTAAAGAGGGAATAATCCCTACAAAATATTGTGAAAAAACAAAAGAAACATTAATGGCGGCAAATGGAGAAAATTTACAAGTAAAAAACAAATTTACAAAAGGATCAATATGTAATGATAATTATTGTATACGACATAATTTCATAATTGTAAAAAATATAAATCATGATGTAATTTTAGGAACACCCTTTTTAATTCAAATTTATCCATTTTCAGTAAGTCATGAAGGAATTTCAATAAACATAATGGGAAAAACTATTACATTTAAATTTTTAACTCCTGTAAAACAAAGAGAGTTACAAACTTTACAAACCTCATCTATTTATAAGACAATAAATACTATTACTAAAGTACAACAACAAATAAATTTTATTAAAGAAGAAAAATCCTATTTAAAAATTGAAGAACAATTAAAAGAAAATAAAATGCAAAAAAGAATTTCAGAATTAGAAATATTAATAAAAAAAGAAATATGTGCAGATATTCCTAATGCTTTTTGGGATAGAAAACAACATATGGTAGAATTACCTTATGAAAAAGATTTTACTGAAAAAAATATTCCAACAAAAGCTAGACCAATACAAATGAATTCTGAATTATTAGAATTTTGCAAGAAAGAAATAAAAATATTATTAGATAAAAAATTAATAACACCCTCAAAATCACCTTGGAGTTGTGCAGCTTTTTATGTAATGAATCAAGCTGGAAAAGAAAGAGGAGTTCCAAGATTAGTAATAAATTATAAACCATTAAACAAAGTTTTACAATGGATTAGATATCCAATTCCTAATAAAAAAGATTTGCTTAATAGATTATTTAATGCAAAAATATTCTCAAAGTTTGATTTAAAATCAGGATATTGGCAAATATTAATATCACCAAAAGATAGATATAAAACTGCATTCACAACACCTTTTGGACATTATGAATGGAATGTAATGCCATTTGGATTAAAAAATGCACCATCAGAATTTCAAAACATAATGAATGACATTTTCAATCCTTATAGTTCATTTAGCATAGTTTATATTGATGATGTATTAATATTTTCAAAATCAATAGAACAGCATTTTAAGCATTTAAATATATTTTTAAAAGTAGCTAAGAAAAATGGATTAGTAATCTCTGCTCAAAAAATGAAATTATTTCAAACAAAAATAAGATTTTTAGGACATGATATTTACCAAGGAACAATAAAACCCATAAATAGAGCTTTAGAATTTGCTACTAAATTTTCAGATGAAATAAAAGATAAAACTCAATTACAAAGATTTTTAGGATGTTTAAATTATATAGCAGACTTCTTTCCTAAATTAAGACAAGAATGTTCTATATTATTTAATAGATTAAAGAAAAACCCAAAACCTTGGACAGAAGAACATACTCAAAAAATAAAATATTTAAAGGAGAAAATCGAATCATTACCATGTTTATGTTTACCACATCCTAAAGCATTCATGATAGTTGAAACAGATGCATCAGAATTAGGATATGGAGGAATATTAAAACAAAAGTTAAATGAATCAAAAAAAGAATTAGTTAGATTTCATTCAGGCACTTGGTCTGATCCTCAAAAGAATTACTCAACCATTAAAAAGGAAATTTTATCAATAGTTTCATGCATATCAAAATTTCAAGATGATTTATATAATAAAAAATTTTTAATTAGAATAGATTGTAAATCTGCAAAAGAGATTTTACAAAAAAATGTTCAAAATATAGTTTCAAAACAAATATTTGCTAGATGGCAAGCAATTTTGTCAGTATTCGATTTTGATATAGAATTCATCAAAGGAGAAAATAATTCTCTCCCTGACTTCTTGACAAGAGAATTTTTACAGGGAAATGGATCGTGAAACCCACAAAGAATATATTCGAAGACTACGAGAAGAAAGAGATAATCCAATTCTTCGAAGAAGAGATTCAAATATTTCTCATAGACATTTTACCTACTATATCAAAAATGCCGAGAATGAATCTCAACCTATTCCTTATCACCAAATTCGAAACCATGATGTAGTACATATCAGACACAGTTACTGGTCTGCTATTACTCCAAAAGAACAAGCCTTTCTTCTACAAAGACAAATTCATTCCAATATTATTTTTATACATGTCTTAAGAAAAGCTGGCCACCCACAAACAGATATTCAATTTTATCACAATCAAGTCCAGCAACTGAAAGAAAAACTTAACAGACTTATTTGTTAAATTTTGCAGGATTATGGATTCAAAAGGAGGAAATTCCAGGCCCAAGACTCCTCAAGATTATGAGATGAGTCTTACTCCTGTAACTCAAAATAGATTTCAATTATTATCAGATTTCCCAGCATTGACTTATAGTCAAGCTGCTACTCCAATTGCTTCCCAAATTAGACCCATTCAACAACTGCCAAAATCCCCAGAAAAATCTCCAGGAAATACTTATTTCACTAAACCATTCACTCAACATATTACTTTAACCAGATTCCAAGAAATACCCATTTACTCTACTCTCAATCAAGTTACTCAAAGGATCTTTCCTCAAAAATGCTATTGGCAACCAGATGAACCCTTCAAAAAATTTAGATTATTATGAATTAATCCTTACAGATACTCAATCTGTAGAGATTTACCCTATTCCAGACAAAAAGAATCCAAATATTATTAGTCATTCCAAATGTATAATAAAGAAAGTTTGTTCTCCTAATGAATGGACTTCTCTTTATTCCTAAAAATCCTTTTCAGTAAACTTTATTCCAGATGGATTTACATATCAAGATTACAAAATGGCATGGTATCGTGCTTTCCTTTTTAGACCATTCAACCATTCCTGGTTCTTCACATTCAAAGAAAGTTGCAGCAAAGAATTTCCAATTTGGTTCAACCACTGGTGGAAATGGTTTGACCCACAACCAGAAATTCTACCTCCAAATGTTTTAATGGGATTCCAAACCTATCTAAAAAGAGCAAAGGGGGAAGAATATACAAGACCAATTTTATTTCATATGGAATTCAAAGTACCATGGATATTTTCTTCGAATTATTTATTTCGACCATTTTAAATCCATTTATATGGAACGATGCCTCTTTATATTCTAAAAGCGTTTTGTTGAAAAATTTGCTTTTCGAAAATTTGTTTAGTCCGGAACGACGGGTGCACGTTTTTCTAGGCTATACTTGAATTGGGAGTGTATTAATATTGGAAAATTAAGAACGATCAATAATAGATTAAGAAAGGTTAATTGAGGAATTAATACTCAATTCACGTGAGGACTCGTAAAATTATTATTTTTAAAACCCCTAATTTTGGCTCAATTAATTATTTATTTGGATTTTTGCCACGAACAATATTTTCTAGCCTTATTAGACCTAAGTACATGGTTTTATAGTTTCGTTATATTTTTAAAGTGTCTCGTTTCAAAAAATTATTTTCTTATAAGCTTGTTTAGTGAAAAGGTGAAAACGTGTCCAAACACTTTAGCCAATTGGGAATACAATAAGCTCGAAAATTTGAGACATATACAATGGTCCTAAAATAGGTAAATTTAGGTTTAAGTACTCAAGTGATAGTTGGTGGTACGATCGTTATAAGAATTTCTCGAAGGTTTCATTTTATTGCGCCTAAATTGGAAATACGTGTTTTCACGTGCGCGCTTAATTGAGGGACTTTGGACCATTATTTTGGAACAATTAAGAATGAATAATATTTATATGAATGTAAGTGCCCTAGAGGTTTAGTGCACTAGTGCAACAAACTTAAGAGGAATCGAGCACAAAACGCGCGCGTACACGCACCTTTTGCGGTTGATTTTTGTGCCTTAAAATATTAGACGTCAAACTTCATTTGTACGCAAAGGAATCAGATCAAAACATCCCTCTTTTCCTCTCATTCTGGCCGAGCAACAGCTGAAGCAAGACACCTGCAAATTTTGCAAATTTCACCTCCAAATCTTGCTCAAACCTCCACCAAATTCAACCAAAATTTAACTACACTTAACTCAACACTTGGGAAGTCCATCTAGCTGCAAAAGAAAGGAGCTCTCCATGGTTTTCTTCAGGTTTCAAAGGGCCGAAAATTCTGACTTGACCAACCATCAAAGTAGGTAATGATCTAATACCTTAAACTTGTCCTATGGAGGTTAAATTATACATATGAGCTGGAATCTTCACATGGGTAGCTAGTATTGTTGGAAAATTTTGATGGTGGGCTCTATGAACTCCCACCTCTGTGTTGATGGCTGATTTCATGCTTGATGATGTCTATAATGTTAGATTAGTGCTTAAACTAGTGGATTATTGGTGGAAAATTGATGGAAACTCATGACGGGTGCAAAGGCCAAATCTGACCATTTTACCCCTGTTTTGTTCGGCCACTTTAATGCAGAAATTTGAGGATTTAATGACTTGATTGGGTTGTTTACATGTTGTAGTAGTTGTATAAAAATTTTCATTGAAAAATATTGAGTTTTGGTTGGTCAAATGAATTTATTTTCCAAAGCTAGTAATCTGGAAACTGTTTTCGTAATGACCAGACTAGTGTTCGTATTTCGGCCGTAACTTTGTCCTCCGATGTCGAAATCGAGTACCGTTGGTGGCATTTGAAACTAGACATCCACACCTTTCCAACGGTGTAAAATTCACATTCTGGTTCCATGTGTGTGAGCCGCACCACTCTTCTGAATTCAGCTGTTCTGTTTCTCTGTTCCGTTGGAACGATTTGATGATGCTGCAACTTTAGGCTTAATTTCGAGCCAGTTTAATGCTGAATCTTAAAACGATTTCTTCTGTGAAATTATAGACCTATGAATTTAGTTTCTAACACTATCAACCATGCTCAAATCCGAGTTAAATTGAGTGAGTTATGATCAAAATACGGTGACTGCCTTGTTCTTGAAAACCTTGGATTTAGACAGATTTGATGTGAGACTCGTTGTGGTCTTACTAAATGAATTTCTTGGTGCTAAACACCTACCAAATGTACCATGAATGTTTCTTAGACTTTTCTTGCACAAATGAACCATGTTTGGAGGTTTTCCTTAGCCGAATGTTTGGAAACGGAGAGAATGGGAGCTAAAGGCAGTTTTGCCTTAGTAATTTCAAAACTTTGGTTGATTGGTTAACCATCTTCCCGAAGGTATTTTTCCACGAAATTTGATAGAGAAATATCCTTCATATAGGAGTACTATACTGCAAAATTTGGTACCAATTCAAGTCCGTTTCGACACTTAACTAAAGGTCCAAAGTCGGAAACCCAAATCTGAAAATTGTTCAACAGTCTAGAATTTTTCCCAACTTTGAGCTATCATATCTTGGTGCTCGAAACTCCGATTCTCGATCCGCTTGTTCTATCCTAAACCTTACTTGCATCTCTAATTGAGTTATAAATTTCAAGGGCTGGTTTGCAACGAGTGAATTCTGCCGAATTTCCAAAGTTAGCGAAAAACCAACCCCGGCTCAATCCTGGGTGATCCGGAACAGCAACTTTAAGCTCATTTTGAATATCTTCCATTTAGATTCATGGAACGGTGTCTTCTAAGAACTTTTAGTACTTTCAAAGACGATTCCAAAGGTACCAAGTTTATCAATTTTTGACTAGTAGAAAAGAAGTTATGATTTTTCAAAGATTTTACCAAAAATCGAGAATTCTGGAACTTCAAAAAGAAATCCGCGCGGGAAGCATTTTTCTAGAATCCGGCCAGTTTCTGGCCGGATAGGCGGCCGGATTGTAGTTGGGATTTGAAAAAAATGAGGATGGCTACTGCCTCCAATCCGCCCAGATTCCGACCGGATTGTGATGTGGCCAGTCCACTTTCAACTTCGGTCGTTCGTTTTGAGATTTATTCGCGCGTACTCGTTTCCATCCAATGATTTCTGGAATAATAATCCGATATTACTCGAGTCTCGTACCTTTTTACGAATCCAACTTCAAAGACAAACTCAAACGAAATTTCCAAAATATTTCCAGACCACATTTGTGTTCGATCTCCTCGTCTCTTAGGGACCTATAGTAATGGTCTTCTATTCGATGTTCAGGCACGCACGAGGACCTCCAAGAGGACCCTACCGTGGAAGTTTGAACACTCAATCCAACCTGCTTGCTTGTGTAACTTGGTGAGTGCCAGGTGTATGTAAACTTGTTACATGTTTAATTGTTATTAATGATTGGAAATCTTGAAAGTGGAGTCGAGTGTGTACTTTACCACACTCGTTCTCATTAGAAATGAAATTTTAATGATTGAAATATATTGAATGAATGATTGAAATGCATTGAATGAACAATTGAAATGTAATGAATGAATGAATGAAATGTAATGGTATGCTATAGCTGCATACGTCGTTAGAGTGAATCTCCTCGACACACAAGTGCATATGGGGACGCCCAAATCTCATTGGCCGACCTTGGACTCGAGCTAGCATGGGCTTGGTCGGGAACCTTGGCGAGTCATGAGATATATAAGCTTGACCTAATGAGAGGTCTTGCTTGGCACACTCGAGTAGTATCGCCACAAACAAATGACAGGCGGGCCCGATACAGGGGTATGTAAGGTGAAAGGGGACAGGTTAAGAGGAGTTCTACGGACAAAACCTACCCGATTGACGGAGTATCAATTCGTGGAGGTTATTGATCGTGCAAGTGGAATCTAGCTCCTGAGAGCTCCTATATCCTTGAATTGTTTCCGTTTACTTTCCGATAAATTGTTAATTATTGAAATATATTATTGCTTGGTTTGTAATTGGGATTGTTACTTGGACTACGTGCTTGCATGTGTGTCCTTGGCCTCACGAGCGTTTTGCTCACCCCGTAGATTTGTTTTCCTTAACAGGGTGGAACTCGGAGGTGTACTCGAAAACCTTCCTGATGGGCTTTTGTTTAGGATTTCCATTACTTTTGGCTATGCTTTGGTTTTGGGTTGTACTTTTGGATTTGAAATGTAACTCTTTGGGCGATGATATAACTTTTGGGATTCATGATGTACTTTGAACCTCGACGTACGGGTTGGATTATGAATGAATATTGTTAAGCTTGAACGCTTCCGCATTTACTGTATTTAAGTTATTACGTGTGTTGTACAGTTCAATAATAAGCTTGAATGGATTTGCTTGAGTCCTGCCGAGAGTTAGGCAGGCGTCCCGTGGATACCCTTTGGTTCGCCTTAGGGAGAAGTGGGGGCGTCACAGAATCAAACTCTCTTTTGGATCAGACTCACCACCATCACAATCAATAATCTCCCTTGATTTTTACTGCTGCAATATTCCACACATCTAGATAGATTTATCTCGTCGTTCAACTTATTTTTCACTTGCGAAGACAATCCATGCTTCTGGATAAACTGTTTTCATCGCCCAATTTGATATCAACTTATTAACAATTCACTTTGTAATTTTCATAATCACAATTCAACTGACAGGATTCTTCTTGTGACGACCCCACCTCCCCCTAAGGCGAACCAGAGGGTTCGGCGGGCCGCCTGTCCAGCTCTCGCCAGAACTCGGTTAATCACTACAGTCCTCAAACAAATTACAATACAAAACTTAAATATACATCAAATTCTCCAACAAATTTCATGTCACCAATACAGCGGAATGTTCACGTACATCCATTCAAGTACAATCATCCATTTCAAATCCCCAATAATAAGCTATTACACGAGAGGCAATCCCAATTCAAACCGTACAGGGTATATACCATCCATTTCACTCAAACAGTCACCCTAGCCAAACTATTACACAAAACCAACCCAATCTAGATTATACAAATTACATGCCATCCAGTCACACAAATAAAGTAATACAAGCGCTTCCTTTGCCTCGGTCCCTGTGGGGAAAAGAAAAACATTTGGGGTGAGCTAAAAGCTCAGCGAGTGAATAGGAAAATCAGTAATCAAATAGCTTTATAATTATGCATTTAAATGATGCAAAGAGTTAGCGATCAAATGTGCGTAATATGCTCTTTGGAGCCAGTGAAATCCTTGTACTTAGATATCCAACGTTCCCGTTTCAAATCAAGTAACAGGTGAACAGAAATAAGGAGCCATCGTGCTCCGAAGGCTACATAAACAGTAGTGGATACGTTGGTTCTAAGCACAAGTTTTTCCCAAGATCTTATTGGAGCCAAAATGGATGGCACACACACATACACAATGAGATCCAGTCGTGTAATCAATGCAAGAAGTAATTCAAAAGTAACTTTTGGGGAAAGAGTTAAGGTTCACTCACCCATACACAGCTCAGGAACCATCCATCGTACCTCATGGTCTTGCTCAAGTCGGAGCCCTAAATTACAAATATCAAGTCAAGCAAAGGAATTCTAACATTATCAAGCTTCTATCACCTTGTGGCACTTTAATTATAATGGAAGCTACACTTATCCGGTTGACACAAATCTTATGGCGTTACGAAGCTAAAACATATACCAACATTTCTTATGAAGGCCTCCAAGGCCAAATCATACATATACAGGGTCAAAAATCCGAATCCGAGAGAAAGAACGAAAACTGTAATAAAACAGGGGTTATGGGCAATTCAGTCATTTCACAGGCTACAGAGGTTCGATCAATCTGAAATTTTGCAGGTAGGTAGTTAACCCATATATCTACAAGTTTCATGTTTTGAGCGATTGCTGATTTGGTCTACAGTACAGAGAACATGGCAGTCCAATTTCAGTCCGGAAACAGGGAAAAACTGAAATTACCCTTCTTGAACCACCCTATTGCATATGATCATTACCAACCACAATTAAGGCTAGAAAATCCACCGTATACTTGGCAAGTCAAAGACGTATTCACTTAAATCAAGTCGGGGAAAGTCATTAACATGGAACTTTATCATCCCAATTTCCAAATCATAAGAATTTCCATAACATGAATCAAGATCAATTCCAATTCCAAACAAACACATGCTCTCAAAAATTGGACGGCGTAACCCCTAAATTTTACACATTTCCAACCTACCATTCAAATACCAATTCTCACGACAATTAACCACCGTCATCCATACGGTTCATAAACAATACCATACATTCAATTAAGCCATAATTTCCTTCAATCAAAGCCAATTAAAAGCTTAAAAGCCAACCACAATTCAAAACCCCAATTGAACCCTAAAACCGGAAATTCACTTCTCAAGCATAAACTTTTCCGCAAATGATCACAATCTACACACAAGAGCCTCATTTAACACCATTTCCATCCATCAATCCCACTCTAATCATAGCCATCATATAAAATCAGAAAAATGCCCAATAAATTAGAAATTTACCATAATTTCCATAAACCCATGAAATACTCCATAAAATAACATACATAAGCACCACAAACCATCAATTACCCAAGATTAGAGCCAAAAGGAAGTTGTTTATTCAACTTACCTCAAATCAAGAGAGCTAGAACCTTAGAGCACCCCATCCAAAAAATCAATCCGTCAAAAGCTTTAACCCACCATAGTGCACCCTTGTGTGAAATAGTTTGCAAAATCATCGGTTAAAACTCAAGATTTTTGGCAAAGATTGAACTAGGAAAAATTGAGAGTATTTCTCTCTATGAAGCTCGGATGAACCAGGGGAGAAAATGAAGATATTTTTGGTGCAAAAGTGATATAAAAGGCAGAAAACAGTCGGTCAAACTTGGCAGCCGGAGCTGCCACGTCACAATCCGGCCGGAATCTGGCCGGATTCCCGGCCGGATTCGAGGCAGTAGCTAAACCCATTTTTTCTAAAACTGCAAGGCAATCCGGCCAGCTATCCGGCCGGATTTCCGGCCGGATTTCCGGCCGGATTTGGCCCCTGCCATTTTTCAAAACTTTTCTTTTCTTTTCCAAGTGTAAAAAGCTGTGCTGCTTTGCTTGTCCAACAAAAATATACATAAAATGAAAACCCTAGTTTTTTGGGCTTCACAATCTTCCCCTCTTAAAAGAATGTCGTCCTCGACATTCTAACTCATATACATCAGGTCAAGACCTCGCTCAGAAACCAATCGAGCTTTAGAATTCAATCTAATCCAACTTGTATTCTCCAGGTCCATCTAGATTTCCCCAAAATCAGTCAAATACTAAGAATCGTTCAAATCTCACTTATCGTATTCAAGTACTAAGAAGCACTCAAATCCAGCTTATCAAATAATCATGATCCAGTAAAGCAGGGCTTATCAAATCATCACTCTTCAAGTCTTAAATATCACGCCATTCCAACTTATCAAATAGTCATGGTCCAATAGGGGGTCAATCAAGTAACCAGATAAAACAGGACAAAGGCTTGAAATTGGACATAAAGTCCCAGACATTTGGAAGAAATTCAGGATATAGCAAAGCTTCAAATCGAAGAATTCATCCCTGGTGGTGCGGGACAACAAAATAAGCTAGCACAACGGCTATGCCTCACCAAAGAATTTCAATTCAGTAAGTTGGCCCTGGTGGTGCTGGACAACACAACAAGCTAGCACTTCGGCTAAACTTCACCAAAAGCCTCCATTCAAGTATTTGTCCCTGGCGGTGCTGGACAACACAACAAGTTAGCACAACGGCTAGACTTCGCCAGAGAGCCTCAGTTCAAAATTCCATCCCTGGTGGTGATGGACAACACAACAGGCATGCCTCGCCAGAAAAATGGCGGTGCTGGACAACACAACAGGCAATGCCCCACCAGAGAGGTTCAGTTCAACCGCTACAGAAGAGTAGTAGCCGGTCTACAACCACATGAGTACAAATAAGTTCCAGAGTAGGGTCAAAGCAGAGCCAATTACCTCAGGTTCAAAATGCACAAGTACGAAGAAATTCAAGAGCAGGGTCAAATATTGCAGGTTCAGGGAGCACGAGCACAAGTTCAAGTGCGAGTGGATGAGTACGAAGAAGAACACATTGGCCTAGCCTCTGTCCAACAATTCACATTCTTAAGCAGTCACAAAATTCAAGTCCACATTCAAGTCACATACTGATCACCTTCCATATATTCAGTCAAATTAGGTCCATTAAGGGTTCGTAAGGCACACTAGCCTAAACAGGTTCAAGTTTCAAGTAAGCTCAGTCTAATCGGTTTCAGGCAGTTCAAGTTCTCTCACTAACCCAATGAAATACTTCCGGAGTTCAACTTTCCTCAAATTCAAATAGGGTCACAAAATCGATCATAATATATTGCACACAAGAAAATCTCACCAACTTCGCGACTAGGTTAATCTATTATACTCTGGTAAATCCGATCTTCGAGTTCATTCTCGATTCATATTCAGTACTAGGGACCCATTAAGTTATATAAGGCTATCCAGCAATTTCTTCCATGAATACGGGGTTGGCTAAGCCCTCGGTCATAACCCTTTACTTCCAGTCTTGCTACCATACTTAATGGAAGTCTATAAGTGCGAGAAAAGATTTCCTTAAGCATAAACGAACTTAATACGGATCCATGTTGCAAAACATTTAAAATCAGGTCATGATTTTCATAGCACGAGTAGAAGGCACAAAATAAGGCCAATACGTCATATATTGCATAGAGACAGTTAGTGCCATAAAATATAGAAATGTATGCAAGCAAGATACAAAAGCCTCACGACGTACACCATCCTTCCTAAGCTATAGTTAAAGCCTATCAGATCATATGCCTTTACGAAATTAGGTTCAACCAATCCTTAATACAAGCTGAAGTCATAGGTTATCCCATTCGAAATTCAAAATCTTTAGTACGCAAGCCATCAGTCAGAGCACCCTCATTCCCAAAATAACCAAACTCCAAGTTAGAGTCTTAGTTCCAAGTTCAAACCCAAGGAATAAGTACAACTTGTTAACTTACGTATCAAATGAAAACCAAGCCAATTCACACTAACTCCGTACTCTTGAATGCAGTTACTCTATATCTCAAAGTTCCCTCAAGTTGTATGCCTAAACTAGGCTCACTCTTCCTTAAGACCAAGAATTTTAAAGCATAAAAGAGGGATTTAAAACACCCAAAAATCTTATCGAAGTCAAGGTTAGAAAACACAAGTTCACTGTGCTTCCGCAAACTCAAGATACCATTCATGTATGAAGTTACACCAGTATACATCATATACCAAATTCAACAAGTCATCAGTTATTCACAAATGTCAAATTTGAAATTCAAACAAGATTAAACAATTAGGAAAGCGTATAACAGCACAAAGTAGGATATAGGGCTCTCAGGAGCCATTCGCCACGATCTTGATCAAAATTTACCGCAGTTGACCCTCCGTCAACTCTCACTACCTAAGGTCCATGTAGATCTTCTTATTTTTCTTAACTCCGGCCACCAATCATACCCCTTTACCGGGCCCGAACACCAAACACGAGAGTGGTAACTAGTCGAGGAATTCATCCAACGACGTTACGTCCAACAAGTGGTTACCAAGTCAGGATAAGAGGCCCTCCCACCATTAAGGTGTGGTACATTCCCTTGCCTGGTGATTTAGTACTTGAGATAGGATAAGAGGCCCTCCCACCCGCAGGTGTGGTACATTTCCCCTACTCAGTACTTAGCACATGAGATAGGATAAGAGGCCCTACCACCTTCAGGTGTGGTACATTCCCCTACTCAGTGCATAGCAAGTGCCAACAGGATATTTCACAAAAATATTTCAAGCAAGTCACCACTCGAAAGAGCTAGTGCGATAAAGTACACACTACCCACTTCGATGGATCAGAAAATCACTTTCCAATTATCACATATCACGTCAAGAAAGCATTTTAACAAATATAGCATAGAACAAGCAGGAACACTGTGACGCCCCGAAAGATGAGTACGCGAACCCGAAAAATTTTCTAAGTTTCTAGGGTTTATTTTTTTAAAATCGCCCACCTTTTCTACATTTTCTTTATTAGAAAAATTCCCCAGATAAAGTTTATGAGTAAAAATAGTTTTAAAATAATTTTTTCTTGTATCGGTTAGTTTTTAGAAAATTAAGAATATATATTGGACGTGGGACCCACTAGTGCGAAAAGTTCGGAAAAATTCGGCCAATTAGGTTAAATTTCGGATACTGTGTAAAATTTATCGGGTGTTAAGAGATAAGTAGAGTGTGTGAAATGATTGATGTGAGAGAGAAAAGAAAAGATAAGATTGCATTTATGATAGTGACAAGTGTCACAATATCATTGGTGTTGACTTAAGAACACTATTCACTATTTTGACTTTTGACCCAATTAAGTAAATATCTCAAAAATTCACAAAAATTACCATTTTCTTACCTTGTGTTGGCCGGCTCTCTCTCTTGCAAGAAGGAAGGAAGTTCTTCAACATTTCAAGCTTCCAATTGGCTCAATCAACCAAACCAAGGGTTTGAATTAGCTTTTACTCCATAAAATCTTTGCTTTTAGTGATAGTGAGTGGTCTAGTGAAGTTGTTTTGAAGAGCTAAGGTGTCCACAATCCCTATCTCTCTTGTTACTTGGTAAGTGATGCTAGAACACTCTACTACACCTAATGATGTTTATGTTATGCTTAGGAGTAGCTTGAGTGGTGGAATATGTGATTTATTTCTTGATTTGAAGAGTTTTGGTGAAGTTTTCCATTTTATGATGAATTTTCTGGTTTAATATGAATGGGATGTTGTGGCCTTGTATGATGAATGGTAATGGTTTAAAATGACTCTAGTAGGTGTGAATTGTTGATAAATGCAATCAATTTTGGATTTGGAAGGAAATCTGGAAAATTAGGGTTCTTGGTTCTTCATTCTGTCCGAAATTTTTGGTCCTAGATAGAGGCCGAATTGGCCTTGGCTCAAAACATGAAAGTTGTAGGTATTGATGACTTTGAAGTGCCTGCAAAATTTCAGGTCATTTGGATTAGTGTAGAGTGAGTTATGTCGGAATTACTGTAGCTGTTCTGCTTTGGTCAGAATGCGAAAACTGCGTTGGTATGTGGCTATTTTGACTGGAATTGGTTTGGATTTTGAAGTTGGTGTTTTCTGATGAAATATAGCTGGATGTATTAGCTAACATATGCCTTTGGAATTTCGGCATTTGGACCTGTATAGACTGAGTTGTGTTCATTACAGCATAGTGCAATTTGGGAACCTGTAATTACGGTTCTGGGTTGGTATTCTGCATTTTTGACCTGTTTGCACTCAAAACTGGGTTGAGTGACCTTCTGTAATGTTGTAGCCCTATCTCCTAGCTTCGAAACGGTGTATCTTTCACCTTCATCCGACAATCGTAGCGCATTTGGTACCATTACCGCAAAATGACGTCAAAACTGTTTTCTGGTTTTGAGCTTAACTTTCCTTTCTAAACTTTTCCCTAACTTGACTTGTACTAGTACTACTTGGAGCTTGCTGAATGGCTATTGGATGAACTTGTTGTTGTGTGTGTACCTTTGGGACTGGTTGAAGAAATAATGAAGCCTTGATGGCTGGGAAAGTAAGAAGATTTAGGGGAAGTGCTGTCCGAACTTTGAAGGGACTTGTTTGCATTGAGTTGGTGATTTAAGACTTGGATTTGAGCAAGACAATGATATATGATGGTTGGTTCCTGAGCCGTGGAGGTGAGTGACCTCAAATTACTTCTAAAGTTATTTATGAACCGTTTCTTACATTATTTACTTTTGAACTGTTTCCAAAGTTACTTTTGAAACGTTTTCTTGCATATCATGTGTGCTGGCATTTGAGTGTGCCTTGTTGGCTATATTTCTTGACTTCAGGACTTGTATTTTGGTTGATAACGTGTTAAGCGCTTATAATGATTTCCAAAACGAGTTTTCGAGGCGAGTGTGTACTTTATCGCACTCGACCTCGATAAATGTGAAATTTTCGATTGAAATGTTACTTGCGCATGAATGTAAGCCTTTTGGGCTGAACTGGCCATTGCCCCTTGTTACCGGTCGTCTTGAGCCAGAAGCGGACTCGGTCAGGCGATTAGGAACTTGGGTGAACGTTTGGTATACTCGAGTATTACCTATGTAGGTTGGTGGAGCCTGACCAAAAGCCAGGGACGGGGTGAATGAAATGAAATAAATGATCAAATGAGCGAGGAAATGTCAGGAGAATGAATGTATCCTTTCATGAATGTTACTATCGCTTTCCATTGTACATGTTTCGTGAATTATTGATAATCCATATTTACTGTTTTGTAAATGATGTAGTGGTTTCCGGATTTATCATTTGATTTATGACATCATTGAAAAGAAATATTGTTAAACCGATTTGATTACTGGTTTTATTTGGTTACTCGCTGAGCTTTTAGCTCACCCCAAAATGTTTTATTTCCCCCGCAGGGCTCAAGGCGAAGAAAACTTGGAGTGCTTATCCACGTGACTGGATGGCTTATATCGTGTATAGTTTAAGTTTGGATCTATTTTATTTACGAGTTGGTCTTGTATAAATATTTGAAATTGATATGGATGTAAGAATACGTTCCATGATTTGGAATCAGTTTCCGCTGCATTTGTGATATGTAATTATTGGAGAATTTGATGTAATTTTGAGATTTATATTGTTGTAATTTATTTGAGGATTGTAGTGATCGACTGAGTCCCGGCGAGAGCTGGGCAGGCGGCCCGCCGAACCCTCTGGTTCGCCTAAGGGGGAGGTGGGGTCGTCACAAGTGGTATCAGAGCTTAGGCTTCAGATCTCTGTAGTGTATCCTAGGCTTGAAGTTTAGGATGCCGGACTGTGGGTTTGATTGGACTCTTGAGAGATTTGTGCGGGATGTCTTGACTTGATTGGTACAAGGGGGAATGTCGAGGACGACATTCTTTTAAGGAGGGGAGATTGTGACGCCCCGAAAGATGAGTACGCGAACCATAGATCCTTGTTCACATACTATGCCAATTAATCTCACAGTCAGGCATCCTAAACTTTAAGTCTAGGATACGCTACAGAGATCTGAAGCTTAAGCTCTGATACCACTTGTGACGACCCCACCTCCCCCTAAGGCGAACCAGAGGGTTCGGCGGGTCGCCTGCCCAGCTTTCGTCAGGACTCGGTTAATCACTACAGTCCTCAAACAAATTACAATACAAAACTTAAATATACATCAAATTCTCCAACAAATTTCATGTCACCAATACAGCGGAATGTTCACGTACATCCATTCAAGTACAATCATGCATTTCAAATCCCCAATAATAAGCTATTACACGAGAGGCAATCCCAATTCAAACCGTACAGGGTATATACCATCCATTTCACTCAAACAGTCACCCTAGCCAAACTATTACACAAAACCAACCCAAATCTAGATTATACAAATTACATGCCATCCAGTCACACAAATAAAGTAATACAAGCGCTTCCTTTGCCTCGGTCCCTGTGGGGAAAAGAAAAACATTTGGGGTGAGCTAAAAGCTCAGCGAGTGAATAGGAAAATCAGTAATCAAATAGCTTTATAATTGTGCATTTAAATGATGCAAAGAGTTAGCGATCAAATGTGCGTAATATGCTCTTTGGAGCCAGTGAAATCCTTGTACTTAGATATCCAACGTTCCCGTTTCAAATCAAGTAACAGGTGAACAGAAATAAGGAGCCATCGTGCTCCGAAGGCTACATAAACAGTAGTGGATACGTTGGTTCTAAGCACAAGTTTTTCCCAAGATCTTATTGGAGCCAAAATGGATGGCACACACACATACACAATGAGATGCAGTCGTGTAATCAATGCAAGAAGTAATTCAAAAGTAACTTTTGGGGAAAGAGTTAAGGTTCACTCACCCATACACAGCTCAGGAACCATCCATCGTACCTCATGGTCTTGCTCAAGTCGGAGCCCTAAATTACAAATATCAAGTCAAGCAAAGGAATTCTAACATTATCAAGCTTCTATCACCTTGTGGCACTTTAATTATAATGGAAGCTACACTTATTAGATTCTAACATTTATTTGGATTTTTGCCACGAACAATATTTTCTAGCCTTATTAGACCTAAGTACATGGTTTTATAGTTTCGTTATATTTTTAAAGTGTCTCGTTTCAAAAAATTATTTTCTTATAAGCTTGTTTAGTGAAAAGGTGAAAACGTGTCCAAACACTTTAGCCAATTGGGAATACAATAAGCTCGAAAATTTGAGACATATACAATGGTCCTAAAATAGGTAAATTTAGGTTTAAGTACTCAAGTGATAGTTGGTGGTACGATCGTTATAAGAATTTCTCGAAGGTTTCATTTTATTGCGCCTAAATTGGAAATACGTGTTTTCACGTGCGCGCTTAATTGAGGGACTTTGGACCATTATTTTGGAACAATTAAGAATGAATAATATTTATATGAATGTAAGTGCCCTAGAGGTTTAGTGCACTAGTGCAACAAACTTAAGAGGAATCGAGCACAAAACGCGCGCGTACACGCACCTTTTGCGGTTGATTTTTGTGCCTTAAAATATTAGACGTCAAACTTCATTTGTACGCAAAGGAATCAGATCAAAACATCCCTCTTTTCCTCTCATTCTGGCCGAGCAACAGCTGAAGCAAGACACCTACAAATTTTGCAAATTTCACCTCCAAATCTTGCTCAAACCTCCACCAAATTCAACCAAAATTTAACTACACTTAACTCAACACTTGGGAAGTCCATCTAGCTGCAAAAGAAAGGAGCTCTCCATGGTTTTCTTCAGGTTTCAAAGGGCCGAAAATTCTGACTTGACCAACCATCAAAGTAGGTAATGATCTAATACCTTAAACTTGTCCTATGGAGGTTAAATTATACATATGAGCTGGAATCTTCACATGGGTAGCTAGTATTGTTGGAAAATTTTGATGGTGGGCTCTATGAACTCCCACCTCTGTGTTGATGGCTGATTTCATGCTTGATGATGTCTATAATGTTAGATTAGTGCTTAAACTAGTGGATTATTGGTGGAAAATTGATGGAAACTCATGACGGGTGCAAAGGCCAAATCTGACCATTTTACCCCTGTTTTGTTCGGCCACTTTAATGCAGAAATTTGAGGATTTAATGACTTGATTGGGTTGTTTACATGTTGTAGTAGTTGTATAAAAATTTTCATTGAAAAATATTGAGTTTTGGTTGGTCAAATGAATTTATTTTCCAAAGCTAGTAATCTGGAAACTGTTTTCGTAATGACCAGACTAGTGTTCGTATTTCGGCCGTAACTTTGTCCTCCGATGTCGAAATCAAGTACCGTTGGTGGCATTTGAAACTAGACATCCACACCTTTCCAACGGTGTAAAATTCACATTCTGGTTCCATGTGTGTGAGCCGCACCACTCTTCTGAATTCAGCTGTTCTGTTTCTCTGTTCCGTTGGAACGATTTGATGATGCTGCAACTTTAGGCTTAATTTCGAGCCAGTTTCATGCTGAATCTTAAAACGATTTCTTCTGTGAAATTATAGACCTATGAATTTAGTTTCTAACACTATCAACCATGCTCAAATCCGAGTTAAATTGAGTGAGTTATGATCAAAATACGGTGACTGCCTTGTTCTTGAAAACCTTGGATT
Organism: Coffea arabica; assembly: GCF_036785885.1. Taxonomy (NCBI): domain Eukaryota; kingdom Viridiplantae; phylum Streptophyta; class Magnoliopsida; order Gentianales; family Rubiaceae; genus Coffea; species Coffea arabica. The sequence continues at coordinate 7,467,849 of NC_092330.1, read as the reverse complement.
TAGACAGATTTGATGTGAGACTCGTTGTGGTCTTACTAAATGAATTTCTTGGTGCTAAACACCTACCAAATGTACCATGAATATTTCTTAGACTTTTCTTGCACAAATGAACCATGTTTGGAGGTTTTCCTTAGCCGAATGTTTGGAAACGGAGAGAATGGGAGCTAAAGGCAGTTTTGCCTTAGTAATTTCAAAACTTTGGTTGATTGGTTAACCATCTTCCCGAAGGTATTTTTCCACGAAATTTGATAGAGAAATATCCTTCATATAGGAGTACTATACTGCAAAATTTGGTACCAATTCAAGTCCGTTTCGACACTTAACTAAAGGTCCAAAGTCGGAAACCCAAATCTGAAAATTGTTCAACAGTCTAGAATTTTTCCCAACTTTGAGCTATCATATCTTGGTGCTCGAAACTCCGATTCTCGATCCGCTTGTTCTATCCTAAACCTTACTTGCATCTCTAATTGAGTTATAAATTTCAAGGGCTGGTTTGCAACGAGTGAATTCTGCCGAATTTCCAAAGTTAGCGAAAAACCAACCCCGGCTCAATCCTGGGTGATCCGGAACAGCAACTTTAAGCTCATTTTGAATATCTTCCATTTAGATTCATGGAACGGTGTCTTCTAAGAACTTTTAGTACTTTCAAAGACGATTCCAAAGGTACCAAGTTTATCAATTTTTGACTAGTAGAAAAGAAGTTATGATTTTTCAAAGATTTTACCAAAAATCGAGAATTCTGGAACTTCAAAAAGAAATCCGCGCGGGAAGCATTTTTCTAGAATCCGGCCAGTTTCTGGCCGGATAGGCGGCCGGATTGTAGTTGGGATTTGAAAAAAATGAGGATGGCTACTGCCTCCAATCCGGCCAGATTCCGACCGGATTGTGATGTGGCCAGTCCACTTTCAACTTCGGTCGTTCGTTTTGAGATTTATTCGCGCGTACTCGTTTCCATCCAATGATTTCTGGAATAATAATCCGATATTACTCGAGTCTCGTACCTTTTTACGAATCCAACTTCAAAGACAAACTCAAACGAAATTTCCAAAATATTTCCAGACCACATTTGTGTTCGATCTCCTCGTCTCTTAGGGACCTATAGTAATGGTCTTCTATTCGATGTTCAGGCACGCACGAGGACCTCCAAGAGGACCCTACCGTGGAAGTTTGAACACTCAATCCAACCTGCTTGCTTGTGTAACTTGGTGAGTGCCAGGTGTATGTAAACTTGTTACATGTTTAATTGTTATTAATGATTGGAAATCTTGAAAGTGGAGTCGAGTGTGTACTTTACCACACTCGTTCTCATTAGAAATGAAATTTTAATGATTGAAATATATTGAATGAATGATTGAAATGCATTGAATGAACAATTGAAATGTAATGAATGAATGAATGAAATGTAATGGTATGCTATAGCTGCATACGTCGTTAGAGTGAATCTCCTCGACACACAAGTGCATATGGGGACGCCCAAATCTCATTGGCCGACCTTGGACTCGAGCTAGCATGGGCTTGGTCGGGAACCTTGGCGAGTCATGAGATATATAAGCTTGACCTAATGAGAGGTCTTGCTTGGCACACTCGAGTAGTATCGCCACAAACAAATGACAGGCGGGCCCGATACAGGGGTATGTAAGGTGAAAGGGGACAGGTTAAGAGGAGTTCTACGGACAAAACCTACCCGATTGACGGAGTATCAATTCGTGGAGGTTATTGATCGTGCAAGTGGAATCTAGCTCCTGAGAGCTCCTATATCCTTGAATTGTTTCCGTTTACTTTCCGATAAATTGTTAATTATTGAAATATATTATTGCTTGGTTTGTAATTGGGATTGTTACTTGGACTACGTGCTTGCATGTGTGTCCTTGGCCTCACGAGCGTTTTGCTCACCCCGTAGATTTGTTTTCCTTAACAGGGTGGAACTCGGAGGTGTACTCGAAAACCTTCCTGATGGGCTTTTGTTTAGGATTTCCATTACTTTTGGCTATGCTTTGGTTTTGGGTTGTACTTTTGGATTTGAAATGTAACTCTTTGGGCGATGATATAACTTTTGGGATTCATGATGTACTTTGAACCTCGACGTACGGGTTGGATTATGAATGAATATTGTTAAGCTTGAACGCTTCCGCATTTACTGTATTTAAGTTATTACGTGTGTTGTACAGTTCAATAATAAGCTTGAATGGATTTGCTTGAGTCCTGCCGAGAGTTAGGCAGGCGTCCCGTGGATACCCTTTGGTTCGCCTTAGGGAGAAGTGGGGGCGTCACAGAATCAAACTCTCTTTTGGATCAGACTCACCACCATCACAATCAATAATCTCCCTTGATTTTTACTGCTGCAATATTCCACACATCTAGATAGATTTATCTCGTCGTTCAACTTATTTTTCACTTGCGAAGACAATCCATGCTTCTGGATAAACTGTTTTCATCGCCCAATTTGATATCAACTTATTAACAATTCACTTTGTAATTTTCATAATCACAATTCAACTGACAGGATTCTTCTTGTGACGACCCCACCTCCCCCTAAGGCGAACCAGAGGGTTCGGCGGGCCGCCTGTCCAGCTCTCGCCAGAACTCGGTTAATCACTACAGTCCTCAAACAAATTACAATACAAAACTTAAATATACATCAAATTCTCCAACAAATTTCATGTCACCAATACAGCGGAATGTTCACGTACATCCATTCAAGTACAATCATCCATTTCAAATCCCCAATAATAAGCTATTACACGAGAGGCAATCCCAATTCAAACCGTACAGGGTATATACCATCCATTTCACTCAAACAGTCACCCTAGCCAAACTATTACACAAAACCAACCCAATCTAGATTATACAAATTACATGCCATCCAGTCACACAAATAAAGTAATACAAGCGCTTCCTTTGCCTCGGTCCCTGTGGGGAAAAGAAAAACATTTGGGGTGAGCTAAAAGCTCAGCGAGTGAATAGGAAAATCAGTAATCAAATAGCTTTATAATTATGCATTTAAATGATGCAAAGAGTTAGCGATCAAATGTGCGTAATATGCTCTTTGGAGCCAGTGAAATCCTTGTACTTAGATATCCAACGTTCCCGTTTCAAATCAAGTAACAGGTGAACAGAAATAAGGAGCCATCGTGCTCCGAAGGCTACATAAACAGTAGTGGATACGTTGGTTCTAAGCACAAGTTTTTCCCAAGATCTTATTGGAGCCAAAATGGATGGCACACACACATACACAATGAGATCCAGTCGTGTAATCAATGCAAGAAGTAATTCAAAAGTAACTTTTGGGGAAAGAGTTAAGGTTCACTCACCCATACACAGCTCAGGAACCATCCATCGTACCTCATGGTCTTGCTCAAGTCGGAGCCCTAAATTACAAATATCAAGTCAAGCAAAGGAATTCTAACATTATCAAGCTTCTATCACCTTGTGGCACTTTAATTATAATGGAAGCTACACTTATCCGGTTGACACAAATCTTATGGCGTTACGAAGCTAAAACATATACCAACATTTCTTATGAAGGCCTCCAAGGCCAAATCATACATATACAGGGTCAAAAATCCGAATCCGAGAGAAAGAACGAAAACTGTAATAAAACAGGGGTTATGGGCAATTCAGTCATTTCACAGGCTACAGAGGTTCGATCAATCTGAAATTTTGCAGGTAGGTAGTTAACCCATATATCTACAAGTTTCATGTTTTGAGCGATTGCTGATTTGGTCTACAGTACAGAGAACATGGCAGTCCAATTTCAGTCCGGAAACAGGGAAAAACTGAAATTACCCTTCTTGAACCACCCTATTGCATATGATCATTACCAACCACAATTAAGGCTAGAAAATCCACCGTATACTTGGCAAGTCAAAGACGTATTCACTTAAATCAAGTCGGGGAAAGTCATTAACATGGAACTTTATCATCCCAATTTCCAAATCATAAGAATTTCCATAACATGAATCAAGATCAATTCCAATTCCAAACAAACACATGCTCTCAAAAATTGGACGGCGTAACCCCTAAATTTTACACATTTCCAACCTACCATTCAAATACCAATTCTCACGACAATTAACCACCGTCATCCATACGGTTCATAAACAATACCATACATTCAATTAAGCCATAATTTCCTTCAATCAAAGCCAATTAAAAGCTTAAAAGCCAACCACAATTCAAAACCCCAATTGAACCCTAAAACCGGAAATTCACTTCTCAAGCATAAACTTTTCCGCAAATGATCACAATCTACACACAAGAGCCTCATTTAACACCATTTCCATCCATCAATCCCACTCTAATCATAGCCATCATATAAAATCAGAAAAATGCCCAATAAATTAGAAATTTACCATAATTTCCATAAACCCATGAAATACTCCATAAAATAACATACATAAGCACCACAAACCATCAATTACCCAAGATTAGAGCCAAAAGGAAGTTGTTTATTCAACTTACCTCAAATCAAGAGAGCTAGAACCTTAGAGCACCCCATCCAAAAAATCAATCCGTCAAAAGCTTTAACCCACCATAGTGCACCCTTGTGTGAAATAGTTTGCAAAATCATCGGTTAAAACTCAAGATTTTTGGCAAAGATTGAACTAGGAAAAATTGAGAGTATTTCTCTCTATGAAGCTCGGATGAACCAGGGGAGAAAATGAAGATATTTTTGGTGCAAAAGTGATATAAAAGGCAGAAAACAGTCGGTCAAACTTGGCAGCCGGAGCTGCCACGTCACAATCCGGCCGGAATCTGGCCGGATTACTGGCCACATCACAATCCTGCCGGAATCTGGCCTGATTCCCGGCCGGATTCTTGGCCGGATTCGAGGCAGTAGCTAAACCCATTTTTTCTAAAACTGCAAGGCAATCCGGCCAGCTATCCGGCCAGAGACTGGCCGGATTTGGCCCCTGCCATTTTTCAAAACTTTTCTTTTCTTTTCCAAGTGTAAAAAGCTGTGCTGCTTTGCTTGTCCAACAAAAATATACATAAAATGAAAACCCTAGTTTTCGGGGCTTCACACTTCTCCAATCTCTGTCGTAACATCTGCGATCAATCTGACAATTCTCGAACCAATCTTATAGTCCAATCCTTACAAACTAGACACTCCATGACCAACCTTGTACTCTAACTCAATCAACTAATTTATTCGCAACAATTTTTATACTCTAACTTTGACAGCAAAAAACATCAACAATTAACCTTCGTAATTGGGTCAATTCTTCAATGTCCACAAGTACCTTAAAATCAATTTCTTGAATCTAGTACTCTGATACCAGATGTAGAACCCAAAAAATCAACCAAAAATATATAGGAGATATATTTCGTAAAATCAATACATATGAGGAGAAAATTTACACACATAAAAATATGTGTGGGAGAAGAAGAATAATACCACCAATAATCTATTAATCACATTATAAAAACAAGACTCTCAATCCTTCACTCTTCTCAATTAAACACAATAATATAACTCCCTATTTATAGATTAGATGAGTTGGTAAACAAGCCTTACAACCATAAGAAATTGCCTAATAAGATACTAATTTCTAAACAATAAAACTACCATAACTTGACTCCAATAGAATTGCTAAAACACTAACTTGACTAAAAACACTACTAAATAATAATATGAAAATTTATAATTTTGAATTTTGATTTAATATGCCAATAACAGCAAGCATGCAATGCAACCACAAATCTTGAGTTGCACTATTAGCCATTGCAATATACTCTGTCTCTGCTGTAAATAAAGTTATTACCTAATGCTTCTTAGAACTCTAAGAAAACACTTCTAAATCAATGAAAAATATATATCCTGAAGTACTCTTTCTCTCAATCGTATCATCTATCGAATCACAATCTATGTGACCAAAGAACTCAACTATATGATTTCCTAAATAAAAAAAATACCATAGCTGCGAGTACCTCCAATGTATCTCAAAATCCTCTTAAGCACCTACAAATGTAACTGACGTGAATTTTCCATGAATCTACTAACCAAATCGATAGCAAAATTGATACCTACCCTTGTAGACATTAAATATCTCAAACTTCGTACCAAACTCTTAAAATAGATAGGATTCACATATCCATTAGCATCCTCCCTAGTCAACTTTAATTTTTCCTCAACTGGAGTCAAAATTGGCTTTGCTAAGTCAGCCGTAGCTTATCTATCTCAATTCACTTACATTGAATCTATCTTGGCCAAGGAGTGGAACCAATTAGAAAAGGGCGCTTAGAAGCACTTGAATTGGAATTTTCAAGTAGATAAAATTGTGTTGATGTTGATTGAGAAGAAGTAAGAAGGTGCCATTATCGTTGATGATGGTACCTATTCTTTCTGTTGTCCATCTTGAATTTCTTTAAACTATGACTTGCACATTTCTTTTGAGAAATAAAAATCCCACAATCAAATTGAAAAGCATCAATTTCCAAGAAATATGACATGGGTCCTATATTTGTCATCTCAAACTGCTTAATCATGGCCTCCCTGAACTCTACAATCAGTTTTCGATTATTTCTTGTAAAAATTAAATCATTTATATACGAGTACACAATAAGGATGTCAACATAGGAAGAAATTTTCATATATAAAATGTGCTCATATGGACATCTCTGAAAGTCATGAGTAAAAAAATAAGAGTCAATATTCGTATACCAAGCCCTTATGCTTGTTTCAGGCCATACAAGACCCTTTTCAACCTATACACTTCATTTTCTTGACATCTTCTAACAAAACGTGTAGATTACTTGACATACACTTCTTCATTGAGAACTCCATTCAAAAAAGCTGATTTGACATCCATTTGATAGATTTTCCAGTTATTTTGGACAGTTCGAGAAATTATCATACAAATTGTGTCAAGACTAGCAACAAGTGCAAACACCTCAAAATAGTCAATTCCGGGTTTCTACTGGTATCCCTTCACCACTATTCTAGCCTTGTACCTATCAACTTCTCTACTGGATATAAACAGTCTTGTATATCCACTTCATTCCATTGGCATTTTTACTAGTTGAAAGAGAAATAAGCTCCCATGTGTCATTCTTTTAAAAGACATGAATTTTTCCTCTATTGTTTCACCCAATGATCATCATGGTTATAGATAATAGGGCCACAATTTACAAATAAAACAAAGTTAATAATATCTTCATTAGAAGGAATATCATCTGGTGTAATCACATAATCCTATAAATGAGTTGGCATCTGCCGCTTGACATTGTGGATGTTTGTTTAATTTAGACTGTGGACATTCAGTAACTGATAATGGCTGAACATCATTATTAGGCTCCTTTTGCTAATAATTTAGTGTCACTTCTGTTATTTTGGGATCTTCGGTAAACTGATCCCAAACATCTTTTTTTTTTTTTTTTATCAAATGTCATATCTCTACTCATTATCACCTTCTCTGTCACAAGATTATACAATTTATAAGCTTGAAAAACTTCACCGTAGCAAATAAATTCACTCTTCTTACCCTTATCATCAAGCTTCTTTCGCAACTAATTAGGAACATAAAGGTAAATAATGCAATCAAATAATCTGAGATGGCCAACAAAAGGTTTTCTACCACTCCAAACACTTTTGGTAGAACATATTTTCAACAGATACACAGTACAAGCCACGGCCTCTGCTAAAATGATTTTGACATATTTTTTAGCTTCAATAGGGAAATTTGCCAAATTGGTCCTTAACATTTACAAAAAAAAAACTGTTTTAGTCCCTAACATTTAAAATCAGTCAGAATAGTCCCTAATATATAAATTATGGTCCATTTTGGTCCTAATGCTCGTATTTGCTCATTTCTCTAACTGAAAAAAGCATGCCTCTCTGACGTGGACATATTTTCAAGGACAAAACCAAAAAACACACTTGATTTCCCTCCTAAAGCAAAAGTACACGGGACTACCACCCTCTTTTCACCTTTTCCCCTCAAATTACAGCCACAAGAAACCTCCTAATTCCCGGCATCCCCTAATTAATAGCCATAACTTGAGAAATCTCCCATTTCAAAATCTCCCTTCTAAAACCCACCCATACACCCCACCAAAATCCCCTTCTCTGCCACCACACATACACATGCCCACCGAAGGTCAAATCCTGAAGCAAATCTAGAACAAAAGAGGGAGAGATTGCAGCAACAAACCCATTACTCCGAACTCAAAAACTCCACTTCTATTTCAGCCAAATCTGTTCTAAGTTTCCCCGAAAATCATCATCCTATTTCCTTCCTTTCTTCTGCCCGTTTGATAGTAATAAGTTATTGTTTTTAGTTTTTGTATCGAAAAGGTTGGGAAAAACCTAGGATTGGATTGTGGCCCTCAAGTGTTTGGTGCTCATTCATCATCTGTTCAACGATAGGGAATTAGGGGTTTCTTGTGGCTATAATTTAGAACCCAAGGGTTTGGTGGACCGCCTGCCCAACTCTCGCCAGAACTCATGCACTCACTCGAACGAAATCACGATTTTCAAGTCAAACAATTTCTTAAAACCAAGAAAATACCTGAATAACAACATCCATAATCCTTAGGTAACAACGTTAACTATTACAGCCATAATATTTCAAATACAAATGAATCTACGCTTTCAAATGTCCAAAAGTCGCTCAAGGAATCACAACTTAAAGGGATGAGCGCCTCCAATTCTTCACTTCAAATTCCTGTTAAGGAATAACAACTTAAAGGGATGAGCGGACACTCAGTGAGGCCAAAAAATCAAGCAAGCAAGTAGAACAAGTACCATAATTCAGCTCAAGTAGCACATGTACAGCATAACAACAATGGTTTCACTTAAAGCCACAAAAGGACTAAAACACGTTCATTAAGAGGATACAGGAGCTCTCAGAAGCCAATTTTCCCGTTGTAATAGCTTGATCCAAACCCGCTGACACTCCGTCAATGTTTAAAGAAGTAAAAACAATGACCGTAGATATCCACTTTACACTAATTTTCCATCCACCAAACATACCCCTTACCGGGCCCGAACACCCAATAAAAGCAGTAGTGGTAATACTCGAGTATACCCAAGCAAGAACAAGTATGGTTGAAGAGATAATACTCCAATCGACTTAATCAAGATAGAGGCACTAAGATGGGATGAGAGACACTTCCCACTCGGATTGAGTGTGGTACATGCTGCCGCTTAGCACTAGGGTCGACGAGATAACTCTCCAATCGATTTAATCAAGATAAAAATACTAAGATGGGATGAGAGACACCTCCCACTCGGATTGAGTGTGGTACATGCTGCTGCTCAGTATTAGGGTCGATGAGATAACTCTCCAATCGATTTAATCAAGATAAAAGTACTGAGACGGAATGAAAGGTACCTCCCACTCGAATTGAGTGTGGTACATGCTGCCGCACAGCACTTACAAGTCAAGCACAAGTACAAACACAAGTACAGGTCAATCAAACTCAAGCAAGTACAAGATCATTCAAAAAGAGGAAAACGAGTGTGATAAAAGTACACCCTCGCCTCGTCAAATTCAGTATTCAACACATAACACATGGCAACATGTATCATTCAAATCAAGATATCAAGAAACATGCACTTGATGCTCACCATGTAAAGCAAAGCTCAAACATCCGCCTCGGGTACAAATCTTGTGTTCACTTCCAAGTTCTAGAACCAAGTAATTAGAGTACAATGAGATTTACTACTCCAAACCACCATTTAATCAAAACTACTCCCAAGTCCCAACTTAGAAGTCCGAAGATGTTCCTCAAGATTTTCATATTTTTACGTCCCTAAAAGTCTTCCAAAACACATGTTTTCAATCATGATTCAAATGAAAAATTCATGTCCATGTTACGTCAATGGTTCAGGTATAATGTGGAGTGAAAAATGTTAAATTGAACCAAGAAAAGTGAAGGAAAGAGTGCAAAGTAGAAGAATCAAAGTGACAGCTTTGACACCTCTCGGCATTTTGATCATAACTAGAGGTACACTTATCTGATTGAGGTGAATTTTATGGCGTTTCGAAGCTAAGACATAGATCTACATTTCTTATGAAGACATCAAAATTCGGTTAATGCATTTTTGTGGTCAAAAATAGCAATCACAGAGGCACAAGAAAGCTGTTGCGTCATATCAGGGCATTTGAGCAGCCTCGGGAAAACGGCTATAACTCAATGTAGAAAAATAGCAATCAAATGCCATTGGTTGAATTTGAAACTAGGCTCGAAGGCTTTCCAATGGTATAAATTTTAGAATCTAATTCATTTTCAATTAACACCAGAAAATCTAATAAGTTGACTGAAAATGCTCTCTGTGTTTCAGTCCATTTTGCAACTTTCCAACAAGAAAACAAGGAAGAAATTCATAGTTTTGGTTCAAATTCAAACATACAAGTAAAGAGTGACGTGTTAACAAGTTTCTTGAACAAGAACTTGCCCACAATTATTAAGAAAAAGTGGAAATCAAGGCTGGAATATCTTCTCCTGTTTTGGACAGCAAAGGCAGAATTTTCCCACAAAAATTTTCCAAACATTTCTCCATCAAATCTTTCCAATTTTCCCATAACAAATCCATGAACATATCAAACAATATATAGCCAAGATTGTTAGCAAGAAAAATCATGAAAATTTGCACATAAACAACCCTTAACAAAAGATCAAACATTTGGTGGACATAGAGATTTCTCACTAGAAATATAACTCAAATCGTCAAGGGTTTCATCAATCATTAACCCTTGGATATCAAGAAACAACAATCCACAAATTCTTGGCCAAAATTTTCAAGATTGAAACATACAAAAGACTATCAAGCTTCTAGTACCAAAACTTCCATAAAATTTTCAAATCCACCATGGATCTTCCATGAAATCCTCCAATATCAAGTCATATATGGATTAAATTGCAAAGTAAGAAGAAAAAGAGGAGTTTCTTAGTATAATACCTCAAAACCCCAATATAAGATGCAAGACAAGAGGTTTCTTCCTCAAATAACTTCACCAAAAGCTCACTTCCAAACTTGATGCAAGATTTGTCGGAGTAGATTTGAGTTTTCTCTTGTTTTCCCTCACTAATTGGACAAGAATTAAGGCTTGAATTTGGAGGTTTTCTCTCCCTTTCTCTCTTCACGTTTTTGGCCAAGACAAGCAAAAAAGATGATTTGGATGATATAAAACTTGGTTGGTCGTATAAAGACTTGGTCTTGGTCAACTTTCCATGGATGATGGATATTTGGCAAGAAAAGAAGTAATATCTATCCATTTAGCTTCCTAACATCCAAATGCTCCAATTAGCTTATAACAACTCTTGTCACATAATTTTTTTTTTACACAAAACTCCTTCTAATCCTCCAATTTATGATACACACTTCACTAATCGGTCACACTAGTATTATGCACTATGAGACTTAACATGTATCACATGAAAAATGCACCAAGTAAAATAAGAAATAGGTTAAAATCATGATTCAACTAATAAAACAACTAAGAATTCAAGGCAAGTAAATGAAATCAAAGAAAATACGTAACTAACTATCGGGTCACAACACAACTTGCAAACATCTAAAAGTGAGTAAAAATGAACAAAACTTTTTTTTTTCTTGGTCAAAGCTAGGGTTTGAAATCTCCTGTATTAAAATCTCTTTCTTATCATAAATATCTCGTGCCACAAAACGTTAGGCAATCAATTAAAAGAAGCAATATGGTACAACTGTCCGTTATCATTCGCTATATATACAAGCAAGTAAGCCAAAATGAAAGTTATGAAAATTTTGGGTCCTCACAGGGATAGGTGAAAAGGGGTGGTGGTCCCGTGTACCTTTGCTTTAGGAGGGAAATCAAGTGTGTTTTTCAATTTTGCTCTTGAAAATATGCTAACGTGAGCGAGGAGTGCTATTTTCAGTCGAAAAAATAAGCAAATACAAGCACTAGAACCAAAATAGATCATAATTTATATGTGAATTGACTATTCTGATTGATTTTAAATGTTATGGACTAAAAAAGTTTTTTTTTTGGGTAAATGTTAGGGACCAATTTGGCAAATTTCCCACTTCAATATATACCTCAGCATATCTATAACTATCCTATTCTTTCTCTTTGTCATTTCATTTTGTTGTTGAGTGCACCCAGTAGTCAATTGATGTTGAATATCATTTTTTAAAGAAAATCATCATACACTGAGTATTTCTGACCCTTATCAATTCTCAAAATTTTAATCTGGCTGCCACTTTGTTTCTCAACAAAAGCTTTAAAAATTTTAAGGTAAAATTGTAATATTGGTCCCCAATCTATAGTCTATGCTCGGAATTAGTCCCTAATCTATTTCAAAAATTAATTTTGATCCCCAATCTATTCAATTTTACGCGAAAGTGGACAATTGATGGAATTTTTTCAATTTCAACCAGAATCAAGTCACGTGAGATCACGTGCCGGTCTCTAAAACCCCTTTTTTCAATTTTTTAATTTCTGAAACACGTTTTTTAATATTTTCAGCTTTCTCTTGCCTTTTGTCTTATTAAACAAAGACATAAAAGGCTAAAATTCACTAATTAAATAATTAGTAATCATTAGTGGAAACAAATTATAGAATAAAGAGGGATGGCGATGTCGTCTACTTCTTTCTTTCCTGGTTGACTGCTATGTACCACAAAAGTTTCTACGATCCCAAAAACTCCATGCAGGTTGAGCAGTAGGGGACATACCATCAAAGCGGGATGGCGATGTCAGCTTTAGTCTAACAGTAGAGTTATGGGTTAGCTAAAATTCTATTTTATTTTTTGATTAATATTGGGTTAGCTTCTAGACTAACAGTAGAGTTATGGGCACTAAAGACTAGTTTTCGATTGATTAATTTAATTGATTATAGATTCTGACCTTGGATAGTTAGTTTATTTGATGTTATCGATTGTTTTTGTATTCTGGTTATAGATTTTTTTTAGCATGCTAAAAAAAATCTAAAATTTATAATTACTCAAATAGTAATTTTTGTGGATTCTGATTATTCTCTATAATTAGTTTCTATAATAAAATTTCATAATTTATAAAGTAACCGAGAACAAGGCCTATGTGTGACAATGCAAATTAGTTGCTTGGAATCCAGTATTCAAGCATGCGGAAGTGGAATCTAATTCTCAATTGGAAATTCGTTTGATAAATCATGGTGGTACTGAGCACAACCATTTTAATACTTTATGGAAGATTAGGGAGTTGCTTAATCGAGATTGGGAGTGCTGTTTGAATCATTACTGCAGGAAAGGTAACTTTTATACTGATGTCTTGGCAGAAATGAGCTTAGATATGCACGGAGATGCTACTCTGCTACCAAATCCTTCACAAGAAATTCGTTCTTATATATTAGCCGATTGTATGGGTGTAATGTATTGTCATTTTGTTTCTACTTAGTTATGCTAAACCTCCTTTTATGACAACAAAATGCTAGATCCTTGCCAGAAGTAAGCTCTGGCCATCTTTTGCCGGTTCTTTTGTGATTTTGTGAAGGCTTAGAGGTAATTTCGGTAGGAGATTTCCCGTGCTGCCTGCTTCTTTCTTTTGTTTCTTTTCCCCTCTCCCGTTTAGTGTTTCCCCATGTGCTGCATGTGGGTTTTTAATGCCCCAAGCCACAGTTTATTTCGGTTTTGCCATTATCTAAGCCTAATTGGAAAAAAAAATGCATGATGAGCCACAATTTGTTCCTCTTTTGCCATGGCCTGAGCCTAATGAATTCAAAAAAAAAAAAAAGGACATGGTGCCTGGTTTTGGACTGATACTATTTCTTTTTTAGCCATTAGGAAAATATAAATTTAGATTAACATTTTAGTATGAGTTCTGCTCCAAATTTTTTCTACAAATCACCAAAAAAATTTGCTCCAAATTTTGTCTACACTCCTAGCCAAATAATAATAATAATAAAGGGTCCCTTGATTGGCCACTTATATAACACTTTTTGTACAAATTAAAAAAAATAGTATAATTTTGTTCCAAATTAAATTGAATATTTTAATACCAATTTTATTCGAAATTCTTCTACAATACTAGAAAAGAAAAAGAGGTATGGTGAGCTTTGTCTACATTCCTGACCAAAAATAAATAAATAAATAAAGGGCCCCTTTAGTGTCCGCTTATACAACACTTTTTGCAGGAATTCATTGCTACTATTTTTATCATCATTTAATTACTTGCGTGAAAAAAACAAAATTTTAGTATAATGTTTTTCAAATTCAATTGAATATTTTATTACCAAATTTGTTCAAAATTTGTCTATATTGCTGGAAAAGAAAACGAAGTATGGTGACCTTTAATTACTTGCGTACGTTTTAAATAGTCAAAAAGTAATAATAGCAATAGATGATTAACAACAATTTATTAAAATTGAAGTAATAATAGATAAACTCTAGCTAAGAAATAGCTTTGGAAATGGTTCACTCAATTGATCATTAATGCAATAATAATTCCATTTATTAACTGATAAACAAATTATAACTGTCAAACAAGTGATGACGGTCAACTTCTCCGTATTGTATTAGTGATTAAGGTACGACCGTTAACCACTACTCTAATCAAGAAATAACCTTAGGTACAACGTTAGAGTTCAATTTCTCAATTGTTTTAAGAATTAGAGAAGCCTTGTTCTAACAAAAAATATGCTAAGAGGGTTGTGGCGACCCCACTTCCCCCTAAGGCGAACCAAAGGGTTGGCAGGCCGTCTGCCCAACTCTCGCCAGGACTCACGCAAGCATTCTAACCCAAATTCTTTCGAAGATTAACTTAAGCTATTACAATAAAGAATCTCCCAAACTAGACCAATCGCTAAAGTCACATTAACTTTACAGATAACAGTATGAAGATAACCAAACGACGGCTTTCGAACACCTCACGCGTATTCTCAAGAAGTAGAATCGTACCATTCCGGACATACAAATTCATACACCACATTTATAAACCTACAAGCCAAACCTTCGAATTGGGTTTTACACATTTTCCAGCTTCAAGTGGCAACCCAAGACAAAAGTACATTGTTTTATTCGAATTACATTACGAACTGCAAATCCAAGTCACAAGGTTCAAATACATCCATAAGCAAATATACGTAGGCTCAGATTTCTCAAAACTTCAAATGTCAAAACCTGTCAAGGAAAACAAATATCGTGGGGTGAGCTAAAGGTCAGTGGTGCCCCAAAACATGCAATTAAATAAAACAAATAGCAAGAAGCAATATTGACTAAGGTAACCAAGTAGGAAAGCGGATAACAACACAAGGTAGGATACAGGGGCTCTTAGGAGCCAAATTCCTCGCTTGATCAGAAACCATCGTAGTTGACCCTCCGTCAACTCTCACTACTTATGATCCATGTAGATTCTCTTATTTTGTTTCCTAACCCGTCACCATTCATACCCCTGTCCCGGGCCCGAACTCCGACTAAGGACGCAGTATACTCGAGATATACCCGTAGATGATTGGTCGAGGGATTCACCCAACGACGTTATTGTAGTTAGATTCATGCGTCGAGGGATTCACCCAGCGACGTAACTACATTTAGATTCAAGGATTTATTTATTGTAGTTAGATTCATGCGTCGAGGGATTCACCCAGCGACGTAACTACATTTAGATTCATGAGAAAAATGATTCCCGCAAGTCACCACTCGAACGGCTAGTGCGATAAAGTACACACTGCTCACTTCGATGGATCAAAAACTAGTTTGCAAATATCACATTTCAAGTCAAGAAAGCACTTTAATCAAGTAGGAATAGAACAAGCAGGGACACTCACCAAGAGTGAAGTTCAAAGCTCAAGCTGGGATTCAAAATTCCACGTCCTCGCTATACCCTAGAAAACCAGGTTTTAAAACTATAAGTGTTGTTATACGGGTTCTTGGTTTATAAATACAAAGTTATCTGGTGTATAACTAGTTTATCTACTCCAAATAAATCAACAATCTCCTTAGAGTTAAACTAATGAAAGTGATGAAATACTTCGTAGGATTTCTTTCTTTCTAGAGGTGCAAACCAGAACCAATTTGCTTTGAATAAGGTTTCTTGCCAAACAAGTTTTCTGCGCCTTTTATTTAAAATCAAGTTTAACCTTTAAAGTACAAATATAACATTTTCGATTCTTATTCAAGTTCTAGATTTATAAGTATAAAAGATTCTCTAGTTTATAAATGGTTTATTCTCTCGAAATAATTCGACAATCCACTAAGGATTAAAAGTTAGTAAAAGTAGGAAATGTTTTATATGGCTTTCCTTTAAATACTTTTCTTTATAAGAGTGCGGCTAGTATTATTTTATTTAAAGTAAGTTTTCTTGCGGAGTAAGTTTCTGCTAATTTTAGTTAAAGTCACTAAAATCTTGTATTTTTTTTGGAAATTTTCCTCTAGACAACTAGCCAGGGACTATTTTAAGGAAAGGAAATAAATCAGGACTTAGGGTCTTAGGAACTAGTGAAATCATTTTCTAAAAGTAATAAGGTTAGTTTAAGCTTACAGGAAGAAATATTGAGTCGGCAAGGTTTAGAAAATTCTTATACAAAACTTCTAACTTTAACTTACAGTACTTAAGTTTTATCATACCATACTAGAGCGAAGATATATTTAAATAGCTTGCTTAAAGCTTCCTCAAATCTAGGGTCTCAACGGATTTCTTATTCCGATTCACAACGCATTATCTCGTAAATTTTTGCCACTTCGAATTCATATTATAACTCAGGTTTGCCAGCACATCAAAATCACATTTCAATAGCAAGTCACTAGGGCTTCATCAATCATTAGCCCTAGGTTTCAATAGATTCATTTCAGATCAAGAATAAAATAAATGACCAAGGTTTCGTCAATCATTAGCACTTGGTTCTGGCAAGCTCATATTACATTTCAATCTTAAACAAAATAAACATAGGTCCTCCAAGCAATTCCAGCAATTTAATTTCATCAAGCTTTAACACTTTTATAAAATCATTCGAATGGCCAAGGGCTTCGTCAATCATTATGTTTTCAAAGAAAATTTTCAAAACCAAGCTGGGATTTCAACTCAACTTTCAGCTATCACAAAAAAAATTCCAACATTTATATACCAACATTTTTGGCTCCATCTTTCAATATATCAAATATTTCTGTCGCGCCCCATTTTTTTGGAAAAATAAAATGATTGTTTTTGTGATTTTATTGGTTTGGAAAAAGTGAATTTTTTTTGATAAAAATAAAAATGGGTCTAAATGGGACTTTTGAAAATGCGACGATTTGACCCAAGAAAAATAGTTCAAAAAGGGTCTTTTTATATGAAAAATGGAGTCGCCACTTGGTATAGAGTTAGGGTGTACCAAGTCACCCAAAAAGTGAATTTTTTAAGGAAAAAAGTAAGAAACCCTTTTGAACGACTCCTAGTCCACGCAAACAAAGAAAAAGGTTCGGGAGTCACATTTGACGAAGGGGGAGGCAAGGATAAAAATCCAAGGCACCCCTTCGACCTAGCCAAGGCTAGTTGCGTGATTTAACCCTTATTTTCCTAATTTTTTCTACCCAAAGTATGTATTTGCAATTTGGACAAAGACTAATGAATGAGAAATGCAATCCTAAATTCTACGATGTCTCTCGTGAGGTTTTTGGTCCCAAACCACATGAATTGTGGCGGCCAATAAAGGGAAACCTCATAGAGGTCGATTGATGCAAATGGTGACTCAAGTGCAAGTGTGCAAGTGTATGAAAAGATTCATGTATGAAATGGTGTGAAAAACAAAGTGTTTGTGTGCGAATGTGTAAAGAAAGTGCATGTGTGAATTTGTATGAAAATCAAAGTGTTTGTGTGTGCAAATGAATGAAGATAGAGTAGTACATATATAAGTGAAACTTGAATTTCATTTGTGAAGTAAAGTAAATAAATGATAAAGATGTAGTGAAAAATATGGATTGCGAAATATAAGAAAAATGTGATTAAAAGAGTATAGAAGTGATGAAAGTATGACCCTAGGGGAATGCAACAAGTCGGGTACGGGGGTTGACTTCTAACTTTTCGACTTCGATTTTCCCTTGGATTAGAAGGCGAAACTAGCGTGCTAAGGCTATCGAGTAGCCACACTCGCTCGTTTCCCTTATCGGAGGGGGACACTCAAGCAAAATGGACCCTATAGCTAGTATGGGATGCAAAACCTAAAATGAGAGGAAAAGGGGTTTGAGGATCATGCCAAATGATAAAACTAAGGAAAATGCGTGATATGTGGTGAACAAGCAAATGATGTACTATCGAGGGAAAATCCCTAAGGGTCTAGCGTTGGACTAGCCCATTCTATGAATTCCGACTAGCGTTGGACTAGTGGAAACGATAAAAGAAGCCACAACTAGCGTTGGACTAGTGTGGTGACGTACATTCATCCATTCCATTCATCCACACTATGGAAAGCAAGTAGACATACTAAATACTCATAAACACGTAGCACGTAACATTTAGCATGCTCGACTAGATGCAAGGACCTAATAAAGCGATTAAACACTTAACACGTAGGCATGCAACCAACTAATGAACCTATTACATTCACTAACTAAAACAAAAAGGGGAAGGGGAAAATGGACCAAATTGCTCGCCACAGCCCTATCTATTACAAGCCAAGAGGTGTACACATACCCCATTTAAAAGAATAATTTAATAAAAGCAAGAATGAATGAAATAATGGAACTAAAGAATGGTAATGAAAGCAAATTAGGCATGCGATTCACACCTAGCACATTGGATCACATAGGAGAGACAAAAAGGGATAAAGGAAATTATACCTCCCTTGAAATGAAGCTCTAATGGAGTGAAATCAACTTATTTATCCTCCAAAATAATAAAGGAGTCAAGGTGCCAATTTATTTGACAAATAATCACAAAGGATAAAAATAAACATGAATTTGAATCAATTAAATCATGTCAACAACCCACATTTAAGAAGTCAAGAGAAGAAAGGACTTGATTGCAAAGATTGGCAAAATTTTGGGGCTAAAATTAAAGAAAAATAAAGTTCAAGGACTTATTTGCAATTAAAGTAAGGACCGAATTGAAAGTAGTTGGAAATATCCAGGGCCACAGTGAAATTAAAGAAAAGTACAGGGACTGATCTGCAAAATCATTTCTGGTTTTTTAATGGACCAAACCATTGGGCCATTTCCTCTATTTGTTTGGGCCCAAGCTTCCCAAATCCAAACGAAAGTCCAAGGCAAAATGGAGTGGATCAGGCTTCACATTCCAATAAAACAAAATCAGCCAAAGGAGTGGGCTTTTACCTCTTAAACCCAAACCAAAACCCCAAAATCGTGAACTAAACCCACTTTCTTAAACCCAAACAACAAAAAAAAACTCTTAGCCCACATCACTTGTTTTATTGAACCCAATCATGATAAAATCAAATAAAATTATTAAACCTCAATTATAACCTACAAACAAGAATTAATCTATTCAAACAAATCACATAAAATATGCAAACAGAGGATTAAACTTAAAAGGGTAAAATTAGTTCAATTTTCCCAGATTTTGGGCCACGGTGAACAAGGGGGAGACTTGAGGGGCCAAAGTGCAAATTTTCTGGAAACATTCTCATGCAAATTACGTAGAAGCCTTTCATTTCTGCACCAATTCAGCCGCACTTTCTTTTCAGTTCATCATGCAAACATATTCACCAAATGCCAGGATTTTAACTATTAATCATTAGCTAAGCATGCAACCCCATTGCAGGATTGAAACAAGAATTGAAGCTGACCAGCAAAGATGAAAGTAAACAGCAAAACAACAATAGAAGGAAAGAGAGAAAGTGCTGCAAGTTTCCTGCAATTCAGCTCTTTACAAAGACAGCTTTCAAACGTAATCAAATCCACACACAACTATCATACTATCCTCTCATTTTGCATCATGAAATTTGTAGATGGAAACACCAAAAGGTCGGACAACAAACATGCAAAATCTGAACAATTCAAGCAACTTCATGCAAGGCATTACAAAATATTTCTGCAACAAAAGAGACCTTCGACAGCCAGCTAAAACTTTGGGAACTTCAGCTACCTCGTGTGGCAAAACAAGAATTTTAACAAGGAGAAAGATTCAACTTCCAAATTCATACTAGACCTTAGGAAATCATTGCCAAGATACTATGTGAGAGAGACAGAACAAGGAAAACAAAATTTGAGGCTCCAGGTTCATTTCAAATCAGATTCAAGACAAGGTTTGCTGCTGCAATTACATTCTGCAATTTCCTGGTGCAGCTTTGAAGCCATAGCTCGCAATGCCAAAGAGATGCCCAAAATTCGTTAAAATCAACTAAATCCACACACATCATCAAACATCACTCTTAACATTGCTCAGACATGGTTACCTATCTCTAATTGACCCAAACGAGATGATTCAAACCAACAGAAACAAGAACAGCAACCAATAAACATGCCAATCTCGTACCCAGCAATGACAACCCATTTACAAACTAACAAAAACCATGTCATCTAAGCCTTTCATTACTAAAACCCATCATCAACATCGCGAAAAATACAAAAGACACAGCAACCAGGGAAGCATCAAGAATCAAAACAGGATGAAAATCATGAAATCAAAACAGCAACAAAAGGTTTGTCAATTCATGCATGAAGGCTCTGATTTTTACCCAAAGAAAATGTTGAATCAACACAAAATAGGGAGAAAACAACTACCTAAGAAGGATTTCGTGTCCGTTTGAACGTGAAATGTTGCTCAGGAGATGCACGCTAATTCCAGAAATGGGATTTCGAACGTCGCCGCCGAACTTCAATGCTGATGAAGTCGTCACTTTGGCTCCCGATTTAGCTATCTTCCCATGGTTTTTTCTTCAAGATCTCTGAACGGAAATCACTCCCATCGCGTTGTAGTTTGAGCAGAAATCAAAGTCGGAGGAGAAAATCCTAGTGAAAGTAGGCTGAAAAGTCAGCCTTGCTGTGGGTTTCGCAGAAGAGATTTCTGCACTGTTCTTTTCCGCGTCTTTCCTCTTTCCCTTTGCTGTATTTCTACCTTTGATCTTTCTGGTTTCCCTCTTGTTGCCCGTAGCTACCCTCCTTCTCAGTCTATCCCTACACTCCCTCGATCTTTCTTTCTCTTTTCCAAGACTCCAGCTTTGCGTCACCAGTCCCTCGTATGCTCTCTTCCTCTCGGCCCTCCTCTATCCATCCCCTCTTGCGGCTGTCTTTCCTTTTCTTTTTATATCTAGTTTCTAACCCTAAAACTTCAGGTCCTTTTCTCCATATTTGCACTCCCAGGAGCCGTCCCAATCCCCCTTTGCAAGCTGCGCAAGTCCGCAGCTTTCACGCTGCGGCATTTTTTTTTTTTTTTGAAACTAATTAAAACAAAAATTAAAAATAAACTTAAAACATATAACAAAACAATTTAATTAACGATGAATGGAAAATAAATGGCCTAAAAACAACAAAAATACAACTTCCATTTCTCGTCGATTTTCCCTTTTTTTTTTCATTTTTCTCTCTTTTTTTTTTTTGCATTTTCTCTTCTTTTTTTCATTTTTCATTTTTCGAATTTTCACTTTTAAATGAAGAAACTAATCTAAAACAGATATTTTTCTTTTTGAGACATTCTACGCTAAAATAACTAAACTAAAAGTAAACAAAACTACATGTGACAAATAAAAATAATAAAAAATAAAAAACAAATAGTAAATAAATAAATAAAGCACAAAAAATTTGGTGTCTACAGTTTGCCCCTCTTTGTTTGAGTTTTGGAAAAACTTGAGACAAAGAAGTAGACACCAAATACTTACCTGTGTTATTTGGCTGCAAAAGATTCCCACGAACAGGAATTATAACACGGGACTGACCCGAACAGAATTTAAACGGGACTGACCCGAACAGAAATTAAAACGGGACTGACCCGAACAGAATTTTTAAACGGGACTGACCCGAACAGGAATTTAAACGGGACTGACCCGAACAGAATTTTTAAACGGGACTGACCCGAACAAAATTTTAAAACGGGACTGACCCGAACAGGAATTTAAACGGGACTGACCCGAACAGAATTTTTAAACGGGACTGACCCGAACAGGAATTTAAACGGGACTGACCCGAACAGAAATTTAAACGGGACTGACCCGAACAGAATTTTTAAACGGGACTGACCCGAACAGGAATTTAAACGGGACTGACCCGAACAGAATTTTTAAACGGGACTGACCCGAACAGCAATTTAAACGGGACTGACCCGAAACAGGAATTTAAACGGGACTGACCCGAACAGCAATTTAAACGGGACTGACCCGAACAGAATTTAAACGGGACTGACCCGAAACAGGAATTTAAACGGGACTGACCCGAAACAGGAATTTAAACGGGACTGACCCGAACAGAATTTAAACGGGACTGACCCGAACAGAATTTAAATCTTATGAATTGAAGTGAGACAGAGTGTTGGTGGGATTGACCCATGTTTATTGGTGATGCAAATGAAAGAAGTGAAATGAAGTGTTAACGGGACTGACCCATGTTTTTTAGTGATGCAAATGAAATGCTTACTAGTGGGACTAACCCAGCTCTAGTAGCTGTGAAAATGACAATCGGACAGTGGGATAAAACCCGAGCCTGCCGAGGTCGGAAGGATAAAACCCGTGCCCAACGAAAGTAAAAGCGGTCAGTGGGATAAAACTCGAGCCTGCCGAGGTCGGTCGGAGGGATAAAACTCGTGCCCAACGAAAGTAAAAGCGGTCAGTGGGATAAAACCCGAGCCTGCCAAGGTCGGAGGGATAAAACCCGTGCCCAACGAAAAATAAAAGCGGTCAGTGGGATAAAACCCGAGCCTGCCGTGGTCGGAGGGATAAAACCCGTGCCCAACGAAAGTAAAAGCGGTCAGTGGGATAAAACCCGAGCCTGCCGAGGTGAACTTGATTTGATTTTTGATTTTTTGAGTTTTTGATTTTTTTTTTTTTGAAAAACTTCCCAAAATAATTTGCCCCAGTATGATGAATTGATTAGTGGGATTACACCCAAGCCTGCCTTGGTTGCACTGGCGGCACAAATTTCAGACTCAATAGGATGTCGGCGGCACAAAATCCAGGCCCGACATGATTTGTGATGTTGGCGGCATGAAATCCCGGCCCAATGTGATTTTTGGAGGGTTGGCGGCACGAAGTCCAGGCCCAACTTGATTTTTGTGAATGGCCAGTGGGATAAGACCCAATCCTGCCTCCAATTGGTCAAGAAATTAAGTGTGATTGTCAAGAAACAAGAAATTTGATTTTCCAAGAAACAAGAATTTGAACTTGATTTTTTGATTTTTTGAATTTTGAATTTTTTCAGATTTTTCGAGAGAATCTTTTTCAAAATAATTTGCCCTCAGTGTAGGGTCCTTTTTCCCTTCTTTCTTTTCTTTCTTCGGCGTCGGCTTTCCACATCGCCAGATGCTCCTTCGTCGATTTCAACTATGAATACCTGCACAGGGGCTTACCAAAATATGACATGCACTTGAATTTCATGAAAAGAAACAGCGTGATTGATTTGAAAAATGCATTATTTGATTTTTGGACGAAATCCTCAAATGAACTATAAAAATTTTGCCCCAGTGTGGGCTTATTCTGTGAAATCCCATGAATAAAAATTTTTCCCCAGTGTGGGCCCACTTGATTGTAAAAATTGGTTTGGATGCTTCTCCATTTATTTGCACAGGGTAAGCAATTGCTTTTCCTAACATGAAGAAAATTGAATGTCTTGCTTAAACTGATATAGCACATTCCATGATGAATTTCTCAAAATAATGCCAAATTACGAAAGATTTCTTCCCCACTTTAGCATCAATGCTTTAGGTAATGGGTCACTATTTCTTGTTGGTTCATCTGTCAGGACCAACCAAGTGATCTGATTTTTTTATTTGGAAGCGGCTGAAGGAAATGGGAGGTCAAGATTTGTCTTATTTTGGTGCTCAAAACTATAATCGATTTAACATCACATCTTAGTGAAAGCAGAAAGTTTGTCACCCTTGTTTAAGAAAATTGAGTCAACATATAAGCTTTAAGCTTGCAACAAAAGGGTAGGAACGATAGCTAAACATGCGAAAACTGGTTATACCCTTATGATCACAAATGATTGATGGATTCCCTATAATTCTCACTTTGGATTGTCATGAAGGAATAAGTCAACGATGGACTTTGTTAGCTTGTAATGTGGCTTGAAACGATAATTGAAGAATAAGACTTTCAAGGACATTGCACCACAAATCGCATTTTTCCAAAATTGCCCCTATTTTGAACCCGAAGATTCTGAACTTTGTTTGATTACTCAATAGTGACTTCACCATCGAATCTTTTGTATTTCATTTTTTCTTTTTGCTTTTCCGTTTTTTCCTTTGATCTGGTGGGTTTTCACATGGTGAGTAGCGTCAACCCCATACCCAAGCAATTCAGAAATACAACTAAAATTTTCCGGCATCAGAAATTTTCTTGACAGGGCCATCGCAAAGAACAGAAGTCAGGACTTTCGGCTTTTGTAATGGGGTCAGGTGGGGTGTTTAGAAAAGTTAAGGCTTGAAGGCAGATTTTAAGAATGGTTTGAAGAATCTGAGATCGCATTGTTGTGTCAACCCTATTTTAGGGTTAAATCAAAATTTGCCCCAGTTTATGCTCAATTGAGGCTTTTTCTCTTTCATTTTCTTTATTCTTTTGATTTTTCGGCTTTCTGCCATTCTTTTGAACTTTCACAAAATTTGCCCCAGTTTACTTTTGAACTGAGGTTCTCTTTTCTTCTTTTGTCTTTTGATTTTGTGGCTTTTCACCTTTTCACTTCTTGAAATTTTCCTTTTCAACCCAAACTTGCCCCAGTGTGGGGTTTGCGATTCTCAGGTGTTGCCAAACGAAGTATTTTATTCTGAAGGCTCAAAAGGGAAAACTAGGGATAGAATGTCCGATTGGAAAAGAAGATGGCCTGACTTGTATTCCGTTCCTTACAATAACTCTGAAAGAAAACTTTCGTTAATGCGAAATTTTTTTTTTTTTGCATGTATCTGAATTACTGACTGAGGAAGACCCTTGTTCATCCATATTTGTGAGACATAGGCGATCCACGTGGACAAAACTCTTCCTTTTTTCCAAAAATTGGAACCCAAATGGAATCAAATTTCCCCAATTCGCGGTTCCCTTTCCTCTTTTTCTTTTTTTCCTCTTTTTTTTTTTAAAATTCCCCAATCTCCTTCCCCAATGTGGGGTGCGATCATATGTGCATTCGAAAAGAACCACCAATTTTTAGCTCAAATGAGGATGCAAGGGGTAAATTGTGTTTGGGTTGTAGAAACGATGGCCAAAGTATCATTCTTACGCTCCATGACAACCAAAGTAGCGAATTGCTTATTGAAAATCCATTTGAAAACTTTCCAATGTAAGGTAGTGATCATTAAGGCTCTTATTTGAAACGAATTTATTCTTTCAAAGGCTCAAAGGGGAGAGCAACTGATAAAATCTGTATGGATAGAGAAATGAACGCTTGAAGTATCATTCTAAATTTTCAAAACAAACAAGAACAATGCACATTTTGCTTTCACTTAGATGTGAATTGAATCCAATTAGACACCATGGACATTTTTCCAAGCAAAGGTTGCCCCAATTTGCAATTTTATCAATCAATGTGACTGATTTTATTTTGGGGTCAATAGAAGTGACAAAAATATGAATTGTACAGTGAAGGAGAAAAGGTATCTCATTGGGTCTTTTGAGTGACTACTCTTATTTTTTGAGCACGTTTATTGTGTAACTCAGATCCCCAATCTAGTGTACGCAAGGATTTTAGAAAGCATACACTTGTGAATTTTCAGGCTGGAGGTTGAAAAAATCTTAATTTGGTCTTATTTTCTTAAAATTCATCATGAAATCTCCAATGAGCAAAGAATGAAATGTACATGAATATACAAAACAATAATTGTCCAAAAATTTTATTGCTGAAAAAAATTTGAAACAAAATTTCTCGTTCAATTATGATACAGATGAAAAGAGAAACTTGTAAAGAGCTCAAAATATACACTTTTGTCTCCTTTCCTTTTGGAACAAAATGTATTAACAAATCAAATAAACAGAATTTTCCTTTGGAAAACAATTACAAAATCTCTCAGAGGCTTTAGCGTAGAGCTTCCAGATAGATCATTTATGTTTTCATTGTAGGATCTGCCCAAGAATCAAATAACACTTGTAATTTTCAAACTTTATTGGATTAAAATTATCATCAGATATAGAAGAATATTTTCGTCTTATTGAAACATTTTTATGAATGCAGGGGAGGGGGAAAACAAAAGAAAAATACCCAGAGTTAGTAGGCAAAACTGCAAAATCGGTATGCATGTCCTATGGGGGAACCCTTTTTGTGCCAAGGGTAGGCCTAGCATGAAAATGCAATCCGCTAGAGTAGGCACTATACAATACCTGATGGATCCGATCAACTCATGGAGTGAAAAATAATTTTTTTTTTTAAAAAAAAAAAATTTGGCCCATTGGAATGAGAAGAGACGTTGGTCAAAATGAGGACCTCGTCCGAAGGGATTGATCACTTTTGATCGATACAAGAATTTGTGAAAAACATACGGGTTTGACGTTGACGAACTTCCTATCAAAGAGATTGGAATTCGTTTTGACAACTTTTCTCAGTGAAGCACGGGTCAAAACTCCAACTGATCAAATGGCTGGATGCAATGGATGTTTTCCTCAAAATCGACTAGGTTTTCCATTTTGAAATTCGACATTGAAACCTTAATTGGTCAAATGAAATTGACAATTTATTAAAAATCGACCGGATGACCCTAAAAAGGGTAGATTGGTCAAATGACCCTAAAAGGGTAAGTTGGTCAAATGAATTGACGATTTATTCAAAATTGACCAGATGACCCTAAAAAGGGTAAATTGGTCAAATGAATGGATGATTTTTCAAAAATTGACCGGATGACCCTAAAAAGGGTAAATTGGTCAAATGACCCTAAAAAGGGTAAATTGGTCAAATGAATTGACGATTTATTCAAAATCGACCGGATGACCCTAAAAAGGGTAAATTGGTCAAATGAATGGATGATTTTTCAAAAATTGACCGGATGACCCTAAAAAGGGTAAATTGGTCAAATGAATGATTTATTCAAAATTGACTAGGAATTGACAAAATGGATCGATTGAATCGTTCCGCCATTGATGGTTTCAAAAAAATTAGTCTATGAGCCTTCTAAAATCACGATTTGGCCTCAGTTTATTAACTGTCTCAATGATAAGGAATTATTTGTGAATTTCTTCAAATTAATGTCCTTTACGCAAGGGATTTTTACCAACTTTGATAAAATGGCCAAAAAGTGATTATTAGACGTTCATATTCCAAAAATCACTCTATGAAAATGATTGGATCCTACTTTACCTTGTGCACTACCCCTTTGGATGGTACGAGAAAGGTAAACGTGCAAGTCTCATTGGATTATATATCCGAGACATGGGGTGGCTGATTTCTAAAACGGGATTCCCTATGTGGCATTCCCTTCTAAGGTGGATGCATGATGCCATTTATTAAAGCGATGTAAATATGTCACAAATATGGCCTAAAGGACATAAATAATGCATCGGGGGAAAAGGTCTAAAAATGAAAAATGTACTTACTGAAAATTAAGTGTAATGACTGAAATTTAAACATGTGAGTTATCTAGTGGGTAAGTCACTAAAAGAGTGCCCAAGGGGCCTCTTATTGCTAAGGCACATGAATGCAAGTCAGGAAAACAAAAGAATGGTTAGTGCAGTTGATAGTACACATAACACATTGGGAGCAATAAAAGAAATACAATAAAAGCAAATAAAAGGGGTGGAACCCCTTCCCTCGTGCCTAATGTGCTTAATAGGGTAAGGTCGACTCTACCCTAGGCAAGTCTAACATGGATGCATGAGGCTGGGGTTCACTAATGCAACTAGACTCGATAAGGCTTCGGCTCCCAAGCCTTCAGACCTAAAGGCAAAGGGTCATCACTCCCAAGGCCTTCGATCGGTGGCTTGAGTGATCCCTTAGGTAGCGCTATGGGCGCAGTGCACACCAGCCGCCTACCCAAGGCAATCGATCCTAATCCTACAAGGCGGTGTGGGATAGCGCCCACGAAAAATAAAATAAAATGGGATAACAATAAGTAAACGTGCACGT
Organism: Coffea arabica; assembly: GCF_036785885.1. Lineage (NCBI taxonomy): Eukaryota > Viridiplantae > Streptophyta > Magnoliopsida > Gentianales > Rubiaceae > Coffea > Coffea arabica. Next base: position 7,439,771 of record NC_092330.1, on the reverse strand, counting down.
ATGAAGTGCTCCCTATTTTGAGGGAAGGGGTTGAGAACCACGCGAGGCTCTAAAGGTGACACCCCCCCCAAATGCAATGCAAGCGCGAGATAAACATACATCCAATCAATCATACATACGTGAGTGAGGGGGTAGTTGAATGCGTACGTGAGACAAAAGGTCCTAAAAATGGAAGATGCAACCCTAATATCCAAATGCAATGCATAATAAGGGTGGAAAATGGAAAAGAATGGCTAAATCAAAAGCTTGGACCCACTTAGGTAGTCCCCAGTGGAGTCGCCAACTGTCGCGCCCCATTTTTTTGGAAAAATAAAATGATTGTTTTTGTGATTTTATTGGTTTGGAAAAAGTGAATTTTTTTTGATAAAAATAAAAATGGGTCTAAATGGGACTTTTGAAAATGCGACGATTTGACCCAAGAAAAATAGTTCAAAAAGGGTCTTTTTATATGAAAAATGGAGTCGCCACTTGGTATAGAGTTAGGGTGTACCAAGTCACCCAAAAAGTGAATTTTTTAAGGAAAAAAGTAAGAAATCCTTTTGAACGACTCCTAGTCCACGCAAACAAAGAAAAAGGTTCGGGAGTCACATTTGACGAAGGGGGAGGCAAGGATAAAAATTCAAGGCACCCCTTCGACCTAGCCAAGGCTAGTTGCGTGATTTAACCCTTATTTTCCTAATTTTTTCTACCCAAAGTATGTATTTGCAATTTGGACAAAGACTAATGAATGAGAAATGCAATCCTAAATTCTACGATGTCTCTCGTGAGGTTTTTGGTCCCAAACCACATGAATTGTGGCGGCCAATAAAGGGAAACCTCATAGAGGTCGATTGATGCAAATGGTGACTCAAGTGCAAGTGTGCAAGTGTATGAAAAGATTCATGTATGAAATGGTGTGAAAAACAAAGTGTTTGTGTGCGAATGTGTAAAGAAAGTGCATGTGTGAATTTGTATGAAAATCAAAGTGTTTGTGTGTGCAAATGAATGAAGATAGAGTAGTACATATATAAGTGAAACTTGAATTTCATTTGTGAAGTAAAGTAAATAAATGATAAAGATGTAGTGAAAAATATGGATTGCGAAATATAAGAAAAATGTGATTAAAAGAGTATAGAAGTGATGAAAGTATGACCCTAGGGGAATGCAACAAGTCGGGTACGGGGGTTGACTTCTAACTTTTCGACTTCGATTTTCCCTTGGATTAGAAGGCGAAACTAGCGTGCTAAGGCTATCGAGTAGCCACACTCGCTCGTTTCCCTTATCGGAGGGGGACACTCAAGCAAAATGGACCCTATAGCTAGTATGGGATGCAAAACCTAAAATGAGAGGAAAAGGGGTTTGAGGATCATGCCAAATGATAAAACTAAGGAAAATGCGTGATATGTGGTGAACAAACAAATGATGTACTATCGAGGGAAAATCCCTAAGGGTCTAGCGTTGGACTAGCCCATTCTATGAATTCCGACTAGCGTTGGACTAGTGGAAACGATAAAAGAAGCCACAACTAGCGTTGGACTAGTGTGGTGACGTACATTCATCCATTCCATTCATCCACACTATGGAAAGCAAGTAGACATACTAAATACTCATAAACACGTAGCACGTAACATTTAGCATGCTCGACTAGATGCAAGGACCTAATAAAGCGATTAAACACTTAACACGTAGGCATGCAACCAACTAATGAACCTATTACATTCACTAACTAAAACAAAAAGGGGAAGGGGAAAATGGACCAAATTGCTCGCCACAGCCCTATCTATTACAAGCCAAGAGGTGTACACATACCCCATTTAAAAGAATAATTTAATAAAAGCAAGAATGAATGAAATAATGGAACTAAAGAATGGTAATGAAAGCAAATTAGGCATGCGATTCACACCTAGCACATTGGATCACATAGGAGAGACAAAAAGGGATAAAGGAAATTATACCTCCCTTGAAATGAAGCTCTAATGGAGTGAAATCAACTTATTTATCCTCCAAAATAATAAATAAGTCAAGGTGCCAATTTATTTGACAAATAATCACAAAGGATAAAAATAAACATGAATTTGAATCAATTAAATCATGTCAACAACCCACATTTAAGAAGTCAAGAGAAGAAAGGACTTGATTGCAAAGATTGGCAAAATTTTGGGGCTAAAATTAAAGAAAAATAAAGTTCAAGGACTTATTTGCAATTAAAGTAAGGACCGAATTGAAAGTAGTTGGAAATATCCAGGGCCACAGTGAAATTAAAGAAAAGTACAGGGACTGATCTGCAAAATCATTTCTGGTTTTTTAATGGACCAAACCATTGGGCCATTTCCTCTATTTGTTTGGGCCCAAGCTTCCCAAATCCAAACGAAAGTCCAAGGCAAAATGGAGTGGATCAGGCTTCACATTCCAATAAAACAAAATCAGCCAAAGGAGTGGGCTTTTACCTCTTAAACCCAAACCAAAACCCCAAAATCGTGAACTAAACCCACTTTCTTAAACCCAAACAACAAAAAAAAACTCTTAGCCAACATCACTTGTTTTATTGAACCCAATCATGATAAAATCAAATAAAATTATTAAACCTCAATTATAACCTACAAACAAGAATTAATCTATTCAAACAAATCACATAAAATATGCAAACAGAGGATTAAACTTAAAAGGGTAAAATTAGTTCAATTTTCCCAGATTTTGGGCCACGGTGAACAAGGGGGAGACTTGAGGGGCCAAAGTGCAAATTTTCTGGAAACATTCTCATGCAAATTACGTAGAAGCCTTTCATTTCTGCACCAATTCAGCCGCACTTTCTTTTCAGTTCATCATGCAAACATATTCACCAAATGCCAGGATTTTAACTATTAATCATTAGCTAAGCATGCAACCCCATTGCAGGATTGAAACAAGAATTGAAGCTGACCAGCAAAGATGAAAGTAAACAGCAAAACAACAATAGAAGGAAAGAGAGAAAGTGCTGCAAGTTTCCTGCAATTCAGCTCTTTACAAAGACAGCTTTCAAACGTAATCAAATCCACACACAACTATCATACTATCCTCTCATTTTGCATCATGAAATTTGTAGATGGAAACACCAAAAGGTCGGACAACAAACATGCAAAATCTGAACAATTCAAGCAACTTCATGCAAGGCATTACAAAATATTTCTGCAACAAAAGAGACCTTCGACAGCCAGCTAAAACTTTGGGAACTTCAGCTACCTCGTGTGGCAAAACAAGAATTTTAACAAGGAGAAAGATTCAACTTCCAAATTCATACTAGACCTTAGGAAATCATTGCCAAGATACTATGTGAGAGAGACAGAACAAGGAAAACAAAATTTGAGGCTCCAGGTTCATTTCAAATCAGATTCAAGACAAGGTTTGCTGCTGCAATTACATTCTGCAATTTCCTGGTGCAGCTTTGAAGCCATAGCTCGCAATGCCAAAGAGATGCCCAAAATTCGTTAAAATCAACTAAATCCACACACATCATCAAACATCACTCTTAACATTGCTCAGACATGGTTACCTATCTCTAATTGACCCAAACGAGATGATTCAAACCAACAGAAACAAGAACAGCAACCAATAAACATGCCAATCTCGTACCCAGCAATGACAACCCATTTACAAACTAACAAAAACCATGTCATCTAAGCCTTTCATTACTAAAACCCATCATCAACATCGCGAAAAATACAAAAGACACAGCAACCAGGGAAGCATCAAGAATCAAAACAGGATGAAAATCATGAAATCAAAACAGCAACAAAAGGTTTGTCAATTCATGCATGAAGGCTCTGATTTTTACCCAAAGAAAATGTTGAATCAACACAAAATAGGGAGAAAACAACTACCTAAGAAGGATTTCGTGTCCGTTTGAACGTGAAATGTTGCTCAGGAGATGCACGCTAATTCCAGAAATGGGATTTCGAACGTCGCCGCCGAACTTCAATGCTGATGAAGTCGTCACTTTGGCTCCCGATTTAGCTATCTTCCCATGGTTTTTTCTTCAAGATCTCTGAACGGAAATCACTCCCATCGCGTTGTAGTTTGAGCAGAAATCAAAGTCGGAGGAGAAAATCCTAGTGAAAGTAGGCTGAAAAGTCAGCCTTGCTGTGGGTTTCGCAGAAGAGATTTCTGCACTGTTCTTTTCCGCGTCTTTCCTCTTTCCCTTTGCTGTATTTCTACCTTTGATCTTTCTGGTTTCCCTCTTGTTGCCCGTAGCTACCCTCCTTCTCAGTCTATCCCTACACTCCCTCGATCTTTCTTTCTCTTTTCCAAGACTCCAGCTTTGCGTCACCAGTCCCTCGTATGCTCTCTTCCTCTCGGCCCTCCTCTATCCATCCCCTCTTGCGGCTGTCTTTCCTTTTCTTTTTATATCTAGTTTCTAACCCTAAAACTTCAGGTCCTTTTCTCCATATTTGCACTCCCAGGAGCCGTCCCAATCCCCCTTTGCAAGCTGCGCAAGTCCGCAGCTTTCACGCTGCGGCATTTTTTTTTTTTTTTTTGAAACTAATTAAAACAAAAATTAAAAATAAACTTAAAACATATAACAAAACAATTTAATTAACGATGAATGGAAAATAAATGGCCTAAAAACAACAAAAATACAACTTCCATTTCTCGTCGATTTTCCCTTTTTTTTTTCATTTTTCTCTCTTTTTTTTTTTTGCATTTTCTCTTCTTTTTTTCATTTTTCATTTTTCGAATTTTCACTTTTAAATGAAGAAACTAATCTAAAACAGATATTTTTCTTTTTGAGACATTCTACGCTAAAATAACTAAACTAAAAGTAAACAAAACTACATGTGACAAATAAAAATAATAAAAAATAAAAAACAAATAGTAAATAAATAAATAAAGCACAAAAAATTTGGTGTCTACAATTTCATTGCTAAACAACTTACACAACTTAAAATTTACATCTCTTATGTATTTCTAATCCATTATATCCCAAGGGAAAAATAAAATAAATTTCCAGAAACCAATTGGAATTTTCGGTCCAACCTTGCAGCTTCCAAAATTTTCCAGCGACTAATACACTTTAGATCAAATTTTCCCTCGGTTTAAACATGGTGTTAGTTACTCAAATTCAGCATGTAAATACTTAGCTAGTTATTAAAGATTTCCACTTCAAAACCGGATTCACACAGCAACTAAAATCATCCAGGAAAAATCCAGAATTCTGTCCAGCTAGTCACGGATGAACATGCATGAAGAAACTTTCTGTTTTCATTTTATTTCCTTGGTTAAAACATGCTATTAAACTCTCAACTTCCTCATGCAATTACTTGGCTAGACAATGAACATTTCCAGTTCAAAAATTGAGTTCAAATAGCGGCCATCAACATCAATATTTCTGAAATTTATTCCAGCTTGGCTCGGATGAACATGCATGTGGCAGGGTGCATTTTGATTTTATTTTTCTGGTTTAAACTAATTAATTAACTACATGCAGGGCTTAATTATCTTGTTATTGACTAGATAATTATGGTTATAAGCTCAAACAACAAAATTAAACCAAATCAAGCTGCATTAATCAAGTTAAGCTCTCGGCAATTTCCATAACTTGCGCATAACAGAATCTCTTTTCCTAAAACACTCATCCGTAGGCCTAACATCAACATGCATGTTCCTAGATGGCTTAATCCTCTTGTTTTTGTTAGATAGACACATAATTAAGCTCAGATCATCACAGGTAAATAAATCAAGAGCTGCATTTCCATCTCAGCTCCTCGGCAGAGCCATTTAGCCAAAACAGAAAATTTTCTAGTGACTTAATTTCATCAACTGAATGCACAAGCAACACATGCAAGTTCTGATATGGCTTCATCTACTAGTAATTAACTTTTCTAAGACTCGAATTTACCTCAGCTAGGAACTCAGCTCACGCACAAGAAAGCTATGAAATTTTCTCTCTCGGCTCGCGTACACTATCTGGTCCTGATTTTTGGTCTGCAGCTGGACTGGTGTTGCGGTGAAGATGGTTGCAGCTGGTGGAGGTTGAAAAGGAAACGGAGAAGACTCACTCACAAATTTTCTCCCTGGTTTCACTCCAGCTCACGGCAGAACCAGAAAATTTTGCAGCTCGCGTTCCCTCCTCCCTTGCTCTCGGGTGCAGCTCACAAGGTAACTCTCTCTCTCATTTACTCTCGATCTAAGGCAGAGGAAGAGGTGAGATGTTGTTGTGAGTCAGAGATGAAATGGTGAAGTGTGACGGTATCTCGGTATTAAGAAGGGAGAGGAAATGGTTTGCGGGAAGTTTGTGCAGAGGAAATGAAATTGTGGTTTGAGATATGAAATGGAGAGAAAGGTGTATGGTGCCGCGGTTTAGGAGAAGAGATTGAGTGTTGGGATGGTTAAAATTCCTATTGGTCTGATGGTGCGGTGATTGTAATGCTGTTAGAGGGGTTGTTTGGGTTTTGCATGGAAATGTTGTGGTTGTAAGGGCATTCTAGTCTTTTCACTTTGCTTCCTAACCTCTACTTAAATTCTCAATTCTAACTTAATTCCAAAAATTATCCCCAAGTGTGATTTGAAAACCTAATTACACACTAGTATACTTAAACCATTTTTATCGAATATTTATCGATTACATCTTAATACTAAGGTTTCTGTATACCCTTAATCTTATTCGGAACTAAAGTGAGCTATTGCAAATTAAGGAATTTATTTTTAAAGAGTAAACTTAATATAGCTCAAGAATTATTACTTTTAGTATAACAAAACCGAATAATTCAATATTGGGCACAATTATATTATTTATTACATAAAAATTATCTTTACACTTTATTTCAAAACAATTAATTACAATACTAGAATTCAGAGAGATTAATTGTTAGGTCAAAGAAATAGTTTACCATTGAAATATGAATTTAATGAAACAAAACTAGAAATTTAATAGTTTAGCCCAATTCTTTTATTTTGCACATAAAATTTATTGGTTTTGTTCTTAATGTGAAAATTCCTATTAGTATTTAACGTTATTCACTAATTAGGATTAATTATTGAAATTCAAGAAATTTTATATAATTAATCTACTCAGGTAGCATAAATTTTTAACATAAGGAAAACTAAGTATTTTAGCATTTTATTTTAAGGCGATAAATTATTCTAACTCCAGATGTATTAGTTTAGTCTAGCAAAGTCAAGAAAATTCATAACTTGGGAAAATTATATTATTTCTCACATAAAATTGTTTTTACGGACTTATTTGCAGACAAGGGAAATTAATGCTAAATTTATTAAAGAGTTAAAAGAAATGCAAAATGATATTTATATATATATTTTTCAGGGTTCTCACAAGGGTTATTTTAAATTAGCCCATATGTCCCCCTGACACAAATTCAATCATGCCAGTTACCACTATTTTAAAGCAATTAAATAATTACGGATTTAACTGCTCTAATTGGTTCTAGGTTATAAGATTAATTTAAATACCGGGTCTTAGATAGGGTAATCTTATTTGCACTCCCACTATCTCATTTTTATTTTGATGACATCATATTACTGCCTCCCTAATTTCATTTCCTTGCTTATGAGTTAATTTTACTAGATTTTCTCTTACATTCTAAAACCAATTAATTATTCTATTATACATTAAAATGGCTAATTGAAATTTTCACTAATATGTATTATGTATTTTTCTATAAAACTTCACGAAATTATATAATGCCAAAGATCAATCTAGCAATGTAATATGAATAGATTTCAAACTTCAAGCCCAAAATAAATAAATAAATCCCAAACTTCAAAGATGACAAAAAACTGAGTATAATTATAATGTCTCAGAAATAGGACACTAATACTTCAAAAAGTCTACTAAGAATAGCTCATATAACTGTCATAGAAAGAGTGAAACTTTCTAGTATATTTCAACAAATGCATAACAACATCTAGTACCCAGATGATGCAATGGAACCTCAATTGTGCTCATAAAAAATCTGCAAAATTGAAATTGAAATAAGAATATGAAAATAAATAAAAAAAAAACAATTATGTAGATTTAGAAAAAGAGAAGCAAAAGTTAAATTTTTTTTTTCACCTTTTGGACACGTACAACAATTGTGCCAACTTCCTTGCATGTGAACACAAAATAGGATAGGAAAAGAAGTTAGGGCAGGAGTCATATGGTCTCATTAAGATGCAAATGGGATAGTGAAAGTGCAAATAACATAACCTCTTAGATATTCAAATAATATAATAACCATAAAAATTAAATTAGGGAACATATGAATACTAGTAAATAAAAGAAATAAATGTAATCAATTCGATCTCACAATTTTAGTTGAACAAAATTCTTTGTTATTCTTTGACTAGAACGAAAAGCTTAGCTCATCTCTTTGCGAGAAACAAGAAGTCGACAACGATGTTCCTTTTCTTTTCCCAAGCAAAAGATACAAACCAATTGTTTCTTGCTGGGAGATTATTAATCCCCTGAAAGAGCCGGCCGTCCTATCTTCCTAACAAATTTCCTATTTTTTAGCTATTAAGATAAGGAATACTTCCCATTAGAAAAAAGGGAATCCTCAAAAGATAACATAAACAAAATGGTTCCTAATAAGAATTGGAAACTAACAAAAATCCACGCTCACACTTCAGCTCAAGAATCCCGACTGCTTTAGGAAACTCGTTTGCATCAGAATCTCGAGTTTTTCGTACTTACAGGTAAGACTTTGATGCGCCCAAACTGAATTGCACACGAGTTTAATTAAAAATTATATTTTTAATTCCTTTTTATTTCAGATCCCTACGACGAGCACCAGTTACCAAATATAAGTAGAACTCATCAATTAATACAATATTTGACTAAAATTAAGGAAAAAATAACCATAAATTTAATAACAAAAATGCAACCTATCAATCTATAATTATTTATGTACTAAAATACACAAGTGGTTTTAGATAATTTTAGTTTAAAAGATATATTTCTATCCATGATAAGTTGCAATATATGTGTTACAACTTTAAACATAAGAAGAAAACCTTATATTATATAAAAGAGTTTGAATGTTGTTAATTGGTTAAACCAAAATCGAAACTTCGATGCTACTATCAAATTAAATTACCAAATTGCAAACATAAAATAATCTATTATGAGTGTATAATTAACCATGTACCGTATGTTGTGAACATAATATTTAAATTAGCATTCTGACAGAAGAACCACAGTTTTAAAACCCAGCTCGCACCGATGGAACCACCAACCAGGGTGCTGTCCGGTCCGGGTAAATCTTCAATCCTTAAATGCTTAAAAATCATTTTGGTCCAGTCAAACTGCCCGGTGCGACTGTCAAACCTTGAACTAGAATGGTCTTGGTTGGTTGAAGCTATTAGTTTTTTTTTTTAATCATCTGACCCCTTCCAATTTCAGTACAAGATTCGAACTCTAAATTTAATAGTGAAAAATACTTTAAGAGCTTTCTCCTTGCCACTAGCCTAACTCTAGTAGTTGGTTGAAGCGATTAGTTCATTGCCCTTAGTGTAAATAATGCCAAAATTTTGAAATTTAATCAACCATATTAAATGACCAATGACATTAGTGACAACTACCATCGATACAATCTATTTATGAAACTCAAGGAACGGTTTGAAAATTATTTGTTTAGTGATTATTTGATAATGTTGGTATCACAGAACCCACAACACTGCAGAAATTTCTATGCAAAATTGTTAGTTTTGGTCTAATATTTGGAAAAAAATAGTTGGGTTGGGGATTGTAAACTGAGTTTGTGGTCGGGTTGGATTACCAGCTCAATCTATTTATCAAGGTTTTCAATTGATTGGTGTTGTATTTTATATTCCCCGTGGCGTGAACATTGTTTTGGCATAATTTGCCAAATGGATTGTCAATTTTGGAGCTGCAAAATTTGGAATTGACTAAGAGTAAACTTTTATACACTTTTGGCCCCTAAACCATATTATATATCGTTGAAGCCCTTAAGCAAGTTAATGTATAATCGATTGGCCCTTCTGTCATTTTTTGTTGTTTGGTTTCTGGAAATCGGCTGGAAGTAGAGAAAAAGTGAGGAGAGGGAAGGTACTTAAGAGTATAAATTAGAAGCAAGGGGCGGAGGAAACTAGAAAGAGGGACAAAGCAGCAATGGATTTGGAGATTTCACAGAGCACATATCAAGTTACAGAAGTTCCTATATTGTATTTCAGCTTCAACTTTCATGTGACATCCTAGAAGATTAAAACGATGACTTGAATAGAGATAATGACTTATAAAAAATTAGAATTTACATGACGCTATTAGTCATGACTTACATCTTCCAAAAAAAAAAAAGGAAACTAAAGTTTATAGAGTCATTTTTATTTTTTTGCATCTTTGTTTATAGTACATTCACGCAATTATATTAATGGTTAAATAGGCTGTCCTGACACAACATGATACTACCATAACATAATAACATTCTAGAAGATGAAGCTGGTCAGCACAAAACGGTCATTTTCATGTCATAAACTAATTGATCCATTAATAATACAAAACTCAATAAAGTTTGATCCTAACACACTAATTGAGTAATAATACAAACACGATAAGGTTTGACCATTTTCGTGCACCTGTCTAGTAAAGAACTGCTACCCCAATTTGCAATACTAAATTCTGTTATTAGTTGCACAAAATGATGAGAAAAGCCAACAAGGAGCATGAACAAATTGGTTACAGTTGTCACATAAATGTTGATTTTCATCTGCTGATACAACCAGTTGTAATAAAACAAAATGTAGTCGTTGACGTAGATGTATGGATGTAGATGCTTTAACCCACTACCATAAAAAAAAAAAAAAAAGATTAATCGCAAAAACTCCCCCTAAGGTATACCACTTTTGTACTGTATCCCCTAACGTTATTTTTTTCTCACTTGATCCCTCAAACTATTAGTCAATTTTAACATTGTGTAATGCTGATATCAAAAAAACATTTATACCTCCAAGAGCAAACTATGATAAATCCCCTTAAACTACGATGAATCCCCTTTGTGTAATGCTTATTTGGCACTTTATCCTCTAATTTTTTTTTATCAATTTCTTTATTTATTACTAAAATCATTAATGAACTCCAATATTTGATAATACCTAGAACAATTAATATCTAAAAATCAATAATCCTAATATAATAATAATAAATAATATATATAGATGGTCCTCCTTAAATTTCATTCCATAATTATGCCTTTTTTTTAGATTAAGGAGAATATCTTGCTGATTTGACTCAATATTGAGGAAAATTATTATTAAAAAAATTAAATGTGAAAAATATTTTTAAAAGTCTAAAAATGATCAAAATATTGTCAGTTTCTCTTTAGGAATGTGCATACAACTAAACTTTTCTTTTAATAACTATATTTTTGTATATGGAAGTATACATTTTTTATTAATAATATTAAAAAAGAGAAACATGATTGATTTGGAGTTCAAAATTTTCAAAGTTGTTCTTTTATTATATCATATTTAGATGCTATTAGAATTTATTTGAATTGTTAAATTTTTTTTTAAAAAATTTGCATTGCATTTAAAAGATTTAAATTGAGTGGTACAAAATATTAGAGTTAATTAATGGTTTTACAGATAAATAGACAAATTAAGAGAAAAATGATATTAGCAAAGAAAGTACAAAATAGCTATACTTTAAGCAGATTTACTGTAATTAGCCCTTAGGGATGTCAATATCTTTTTGACATTTTTGTTATGCAATATTAGAGTTGACTAACGGTTTAGCGGGTAAAGCATGAAAAAATAACATTAGGGGGTAAAGTGCAAAACTAATTAAACCTCAGGGTGAGTTTTTATAATTAGCCCAAAAAAATCAATCAATGATCATTCAACGTTCCATTTCTTTGCAAAGCTCCTCTGTAATCTGTTCCTTTTCACCCTTCAAAATTCCAGCAAGAAGTTTAGCATAGGTTTTCTACTTGTACTTCAGGATCTTTTTCCATGGAGTCCTCTGAAAAACTTGTTAAGAGTAAGAATCGAACTTCCACTGATTTTTTTGATTCTCTATTTGTGGAGTTGGACGGATTGCAAGACTGTTATCGATACACTGATGCTGCAGATGAAATTCGCATCACTAAAATTGAAGTAGAACTGTTGAGCATGTTTCAGATGGTCGTGGCAAATTGGGATGATGCCGATAAGTAGCATGGTGCTGGTCAGGGGTTGGAGCCTCTACTGCAGGATCTTGAAGCTGCGTCTGAGAAACCAATGAGTGATCTAAGAATTGCTGATTCAGAAAGTGCTGTTACGGTTGCAGTTTGGGGCTTAGAACTGAACTTTTTGCGTTCGAGGCCACAAGTGGAAGCAGCTTATGAATATGTTGCATCCAACTATTCATTGAAATCCCACGATTTTTTAAGCAATTATCATGAGTGGAATAACTTTCTTGGCTATCTACAAGATATTGTTAAGAAGCTCAGCCACAACCACCCACAACTTAGTACCATGTATGATGTGCTAAAATGTCTCGGTCGCTATGTCGATAAAATGAGAGGTTCTTGTCCTAATCTGCATAGAAATCTCTTGACTCATTTGGGAGGTGTACTTGTCCGCACAGCGCATTTTTCTTATTTGTGCTGGATTCATCGAAGGGATCAAGACAAGAAGCTGGGGATGATCATCATGCTTTCTGATCTGCTAAAGGCGCTAATGCCTAATACTCCACAATTTACAGAGCTGTGTATCAAATTAACCAGCAGTTTTTGCTCATGCCACTCCCAAACACCATCAAATGACGATCTGGTGAAAGCATATATTGATTTTGTCATTCCAAAGAAAGTTTCTCAACTTAAAACCTTCCGCAAAAGGCTCGAAGACCTGATATTCTTCGCCAGTTCCATTTATGTGCCAGATCGCTGGAGGGAGGATGATGTGAAGCTGACTTTAAAGGAGATTAAAGCAAACATTAGCGAGCTTGGATCTTTTAGTTATTCATTTCATGCAACAGAGGAAACATGGCACGCTGATCCTGCATTTTTTAGATTGCTAGAAAAGATGGAGCTTCTAAGGGTAGAAGTCTTCCTGATCAACCTGCTGTACCAAAGAATGAATTTGAAGATCCTTGACGGCTATGTTGAATCTTTCCAAATTTATCAGAGAGATGCATCTGAGGGGGAAAGCGAAGTTCATAAGCTAACTTGGTTGTATATTAAAACTATGGCTAAAAAGGCTGTCTCTATTTATCGATCAGTTCATGAGAAGTCCATCACTGAAGAAAAGTTCAGAGATGAGCTATTTAAGGTGCTAAAGAAGATTAGACTTTCAAAGATAGAGATACTTATGGAAGAGCTTCTTGATATACAACCAAGTCTGATAGTCCATGTGAGGGCCCAAATTGAAAACCTTGATCAGGGGCTGAGAGTCATCAGAACTTACTTGGCGGGTCCACTAGAGGAGAATGAGAAATTGATCTTTACACAAGCAGATTCAGTAGAAAGGGATGCTGCTCGTTTCTATTACCCTCTTCTTGAAAATGAGATTACAGAAGATACGGTGAGGAAATTCAGTCATTTGCTTCCTGAGTTGGTTGAAAAGATGAAGTTTGTCAATGCGCAGATCAAAGAAATTTACTTGCCTTATCGAAGGTCATCAAGATCTAATTTCCCCAAGTTGGAAGGAATTCGCTGCATCGATTTCTTTTTAGTAGATCTCTTGATGCAGCTCAAGACTAAAGCTGATTCTGTTCTTTCTGTGAAACATGAATTTCATGTCGTTCATGAGGAGATAAAGTTCTTGAGATCATTCCTCACAGAACATCAGGATTTGAAAAGTATTGCTGTGCACATTATACAAGTAACACTTGAGGCAGAGTATCTCATTGATTTGTTTGTGGTTGAAGATTGTTTAAGGTGGTATCATTGTTAGGACCGGACCAGGAAATAGACAAACTCAAGTTAGCACAAAGTAGGCGGTATAACCGACCATATAATAGATAGGCGGTAGATACCAGCCATATAATAATTAGGCGGTAAAACCGACCATATAAAGATGGATAACAAAGCAAATAAAAGACACAAAAGATTTACGTGGTTCGGTCAAATTGACCTACGTCCACGGGCGAGGGAGGAGCAATATTTCTACTATGAAGAAGAAATACAAAAGCCGTAGGAAAGTGGTTCCTAGGCCAATAAGGCACTTATAAAAGGTTTAGGAAATATTCCTAAACTCAAAACAAGAGAGCCTAAAATATTTGACTGAATGGGCTAGATGACTCAAGAAGCTAATAGCCCATATAACTCTCTTGAGTGGTGCAAGTTAAATCCTTCAATGGACCCTTCTATTTATAGGCCTCGAGTAGCCGGCTTCTCTTCAGCAGGCTCCGATGTGGGATGAGAAGGAAATGAAAAATTATGCCACAAGTCAAAGCTTGCGGCTCTGACAAAACAACAAACCTCCACCTTGGCATAATTTTGAATTCTATCATCGACAATAGTAAAAATTTCTCCACCTTCTTCACATAAGCCCCAATGGGCTTAAATCACAAACGAACACCAATCAAGTCCAAGCACTGCTTGAACTTGTAAACTGGAAGAGGTTTCGTAAACATATCGGCTGGATTGTCCTTAGTATTGATTTTCTGAATAAGGACTTTTCCCTCAGCAATGATATCCCGAATAAAGTGATACTTCACATCAATGTGTTTCGTCCTCTCATGATACATCTGATCTTTAGTCAAGTGTATGGCACTTTGACTATCACAGTGAATATCAGTAACACCTTGATATAGACTTAACTCGCTAAATAAATTCTTCAACCACAAGGCTTCTTTGATTGCCTCGGTCACAGCCATATATTCTGCTTCTGTAGTAGACAAAGCTACGACAGGTTGTAGAGTAGCTTTCCAACTAACAGCACAACCGCCAATGCAAAATACATAGCCTGAAAGTGATCTTCTCCTGTCAAGATCCCCAGCGTAGTCTGAGTCTACAAAACCAACCAAAGTGTTATTATTCCTTCCAAACTCCAAACATGCATTTGAAGTACCTCGCAAATATCTGAGAATCCACTTCACAGCCTGCCAATGTGTTTTACCAGGGCAAGACATATATCTGCTAACAACACTGACTGCTTGTGCAATATCTGGACGAGTACAAACCATTGCATACATAATACTGCCGACTGCACTGGAATAAGGAACCCGTGCCATATAATCTTCCTCTTCATCTGATTTTGGTGATTGAGCAGCAGATAGCCGAAAATGGCTAGCAAGAGGAGTAGATACTGGTTTAGCATCTTTCATGCCAAAACGCTCCAAGACCTTTTCAAGGTAATTTTTCTAGGTCAAAAATAACTTCCCTACTCCTCGATCTCGCTTGATATCCATGCCAAGAATTTTCTTAGTTGCTCCCAAATCTTTCATTTCAAATTCACTATTTAACTGCAGTTTCAAGGTGTGAATTTCTGACAAATTCTTGGCAGCAATGAGCATGTCATCAACATAAAGCAGCAAATAAATGGAAGAACCATCATTTAACTTCCGGAAGTAAACACAACTATCATACATGCTCCTCAAATACCCATGACCCAACATAAAGGAATCAAACCTTTTATACCATTGTCTTGGAGACTGCTTCAATCCATATAAGGATTTCTTCAACAAGCAAACACGGTCTTCCTTACCTTCAATTTCAAAACCCTGGGGTTGTCTCATATAAATTTGTTCTTCAAGTTCGCCATGTAAGAAAGCTGTCTTAACGTCGAGCTGTTCTAACTCCAAATTATACATGGCAACTAAAGCAAGCAAAACACGAATAGAGCTATGTTTAACAACAGGTGAGAATATATCATTAAAATCAACACCTTGTACTTGATTATAGCCCTTTGCAACTAATCGTGCTTTATACCTTGCATCTTCAACCCCTGAAATACCTTCCTTTTTCTTGAAGACCCACTTGCAACCAACAATTTTCTTAGCTGACGGCGGCTTTACAAGAACCCAAGTTTCATTCTGATGAATAGATTCAATTTCTTCATTCATCGCAATCAACCACTTTGCAGAATCATCACAAGAAACTGCTTCTGAATAGGTGGAAGGCTCACCAACTGCATCAGTTTCTTCTGCAACAGACAAAGCATATGCAACTAAATTTGCATATCTTTGTGGTGGTCGAATGTCTCTCCTTGCTCTATCTCTGGCTATGGAATACTCCTCTTCTTCTGAACTATCTTCAACAGTAGATTCAGGTGTATCTACTGGCACTTGTTGAATATAAGATTTGGATTGAGAAGGACCAGAACTGCCAATATCAAGCTCCACCTGCTTCTGTGTACTATCAGTAGTACAAGGACTAGAAGACTCCTTCTTGGAAGATAACAGAGATAATTCATCAAAAGTAACATCTCTACTGATTACAAATTTTGGGGATTTGGGATCAGGATACCATAATCTGTATCCTTTCACCCCAGAAGCATACCCAAGAAAAATGCACTTTTTAGCCCTAGGCTCCAATTTTCCATCATTCACGTGCATGTATGCTGGACACCCAAAAACTTTTAAATTGGAGTAATCAGCAGGAGTACCTGACCAAACTTCCTCAGAAGTTTTGAAATCAAGAGATGCAGAAGGAGAACGGTTGACAATATAACAGGCCATATTGATCGCCTCTGCCCAAAAGTCGTTTGTCAACCCTGCATTTGAGATCATACATCTTGCTCTCTCCAAAAGCGTTCTGTTCATACGTTCAGCCACACCATTTTGTTGAGGCGTCATCCTGACGGTGTGATGCCGAACAATTCCTTCATTTTTGCAAAATTCATTAAATTCACCTCCACAAAATTCCATGCCATTATCTGTTCTCAACCGCTTAACATGTTTTCCTGTTTGTTTCTCAATCAAAACTTTCCATTGCTTGAAAGTTAGGAAAACATCATTTTTGTGCTTAAGAAAATAGACCCAAACTTTCCTTGAATAGTCATCAATGAAAGTCAACATGTACCTGGCACCACCTTTAGAAGGAGCACGAGAAGGACCCCATAGATCTGAATGAATGTAATCAAGAGTACCTTTTGTCTTGTGAATTGCTGGTGAACTGAAGCTGACTCTTTTCTGCTTCCCAAAAATACAATGTTCACAGAATTCCAATGGCCCGGTACTTTGTCCACAAAGAAGTCCTCTTTTGCTTAGTATGCCCAAGCCTTTTTCACTCATGTGCCCCAAACGCATATGCCATAATTTGGTGATGTCTGTATCTGACAAAGATGATGTTGAAACAGCAGCAGCACCTGTCACAGTAGAACCCTGCAAAATATACAAAGTACCAGATCTGCGTGCCTTCATAACAACAAGAGCTCCTCGAGTGATTTTAAGAACTCCGTCTCCACCTGAATACCTGCACCCGATAGACTCAAGAGTGCCCAAAGAGATGAGATTTTTCTTCAAATCTGGAACATGTCTAACATTTGTGAGCGTCCTCACAATACCATCGTACATTTTAATCCGGATTGTGCCTTTGCCAACAACTTTACAAACAGCGTTGTTGCCCATTAAGACAACTCCACCTTCAGTTGATTCATATGTTGAAAACCAGTCCTTATTGGGACACATATGATATGAACAACCCGAATCTAAAATCCACTCATTGTTAGACCTAAAATTATTTTCTATTGCACAGAAAATGGTTCCATCATTCTCATCAGCTGCTATACTAGCTTCAGCGGATTCAGTATTTCTCTCAACAAATTTCCCCTTTTGCTTTTCTTTAGTTTTCAATTTAAATCAATCAGAGATAATATGGCCCTTCTTTTTACAATAGTTGCACACCATATTTTTATGTCTGGACTTGGATCTACTTCTATTTTCTGTGTTTCTCCTTTCAGATCTACCCCGAACAAACAAGCCATCGGCTTGACTCCCACTAGTTTCCCCAGTAATATCCCTATCTATCTGCTCTTTAGATTTTAATGCAGATTTAATTTCCCGATACAAAATTGTTTCCTTTCCATATATCATAGTATCACGGAAATGCTTAAAGGACTGAGGAAGGGAACATAAAAGTAATAGGGCCTGATCTTCATCATCAATTTTCGAATCTATATTCTCCAAATCCATAATAATGGAATCAAATTTATCAAGATGGGAGAGTATAGATGTACCTTCAGACATCCGAAGCATATACAAACTCTGCTTCAGATATAGCCGATTCTCGACTGTCTTCTTCATATACAAGGCTTTCAATTTATCCCACATAGCCTTGGCCGAAGTCTCCGTTGCTACCTCACGCAATACCTCATCGGAGAGATTTAGGATAATACTGGATCTTGCCTTCTTATCCATCTCAGCAAAATTTGCATCTGTCACATCTTCTGGCTTTTTCTCAATTCCTTGAATTGCCAAATCAACTCCGTCTTGAACAAGAATGGCCTCCATCTTGAGCTGCCACATGCCGAAGTTGACATTCCTGTCGAATTTCTCGACAACCGTCTTTGTTATCGTCATTGTTGCCACAAAATCTGTAACTTGAAATTTGTCTCAAAAAACTGGCCAAACAAATATGCAAGTCTCGTGAGTGGGCCCCACAGGGTGAGCGGACCCACGAGATAAGCGGGCCCCACGGGGATGAACGGACCCCACAAGGTGAGCGGGCCCCACGGATAAACGGACCCCACAGGATGAGTGGGCCCCACAGGATGGACGGACCCCACCAGATGAACGGGCCCCACCAGATGAAACTGTCTTGCAAAATATAACAACCAGCTCTGATACCAGTTTGTTAGGACCGGACCAGGAAATAGACAAACTCAAGTTAGCACAAAGTAGGCGGTATAACCGACCATATAATAGATAGGCGGTAGATACCAGCCATATAATAATTAGGCGGTAAAACCGACCATATAAAGATGGATAACAAAGCAAATAAAAGACACAAAAGATTTACGTGGTTCGGTCAAATTGACCTACGTCCACGGGCGAGGGAGGAGCAATATTTCTACTATGAAGAAGAAATACAAAAGCCGTAGGAAAGTGGTTCCTAGGCCAATAAGGCACTTATAAAAGGTTTAGGAAATATTCCTAAACTCAAAACAAGAGAGCCTAAAATATTTGACTGAATGGGCTAGATGACTCAAGAAGCTAATAGCCCATATAACTCTCTTGAGTGGTGCAAGTTAAATCCTTCAATGGACCCTTCTATTTATAGGCCTCGAGTAGCCGGCTTCTCTTCAGCAGGCTCCGATGTGGGATGAGAAGGAAATGAAAAATTATGCCACAAGTCAAAGCTTGCGGCTCTGACAAAACAACAAACCTCCACCTTGGCATAATTTTGAATTCTATCATCGACAATAGTAAAAATTTCTCCACCTTCTTCACATAAGCCCCAATGGGCTTAAATCACAAACGAACACCAATCAAGTCCAAGCACTGCTTGAACTTGTAAACTGGAAGAGGTTTCGTAAACATATCGGCTGGATTGTCCTTAGTATTGATTTTCTGAATAAGGACTTTTCCCTCAGCAATGATATCCCGAATAAAGTGATACTTCACATCAATGTGTTTCGTCCTCTCATGATACATCTGATCTTTAGTCAAGTGTATGGCACTTTGACTATCACAGTGAATATCAGTAACACCTTGATATAGACTTAACTCGCTAAATAAATTCTTCAACCACAAGGCTTCTTTGATTGCCTCGGTCACAGCCATATATTCTGCTTCTGTAGTAGACAAAGCTACGACAGGTTGTAGAGTAGCTTTCCAACTAACAGCACAACCGCCAATGCAAAATACATAGCCTGAAAGTGATCTTCTCCTGTCAAGATCCCCAGCGTAGTCTGAGTCTACAAAACCAACCAAAGTGTTATTATTCCTTCCAAACTCCAAACATGCATTTGAAGTACCTCGCAAATATCTGAGAATCCACTTCACAGCCTGCCAATGTGTTTTACCAGGGCAAGACATATATCTGCTAACAACACTGACTGCTTGTGCAATATCTGGACGAGTACAAACCATTGCATACATAATACTGCCGACTGCACTGGAATAAGGAACCCGTGCCATATAATCTTCCTCTTCATCTGATTTTGGTGATTGAGCAGCAGATAGCCGAAAATGGCTAGCAAGAGGAGTAGATACTGGTTTAGCATCTTTCATGCCAAAACGCTCCAAGACCTTTTCAAGGTAATTTTTCTAGGTCAAAAATAACTTCCCTACTCCTCGATCTCGCTTGATATCCATGCCAAGAATTTTCTTAGTTGCTCCCAAATCTTTCATTTCAAATTCACTATTTAACTGCAGTTTCAAGGTGTGAATTTCTGACAAATTCTTGGCAGCAATGAGCATGTCATCAACATAAAGCAGCAAATAAATGGAAGAACCATCATTTAACTTCCGGAAGTAAACACAACTATCATACATGCTCCTCAAATACCCATGACCCAACATAAAGGAATCAAACCTTTTATACCATTGTCTTGGAGACTGCTTCAATCCATATAAGGATTTCTTCAACAAGCAAACACGGTCTTCCTTACCTTCAATTTCAAAACCCTGGGGTTGTCTCATATAAATTTGTTCTTCAAGTTCGCCATGTAAGAAAGCTGTCTTAACGTCGAGCTGTTCTAACTCCAAATTATACATGGCAACTAAAGCAAGCAAAACACGAATAGAGCTATGTTTAACAACAGGTGAGAATATATCATTAAAATCAACACCTTGTACTTGATTATAGCCCTTTGCAACTAATCGTGCTTTATACCTTGCATCTTCAACCCCTGAAATACCTTCCTTTTTCTTGAAGACCCACTTGCAACCAACAATTTTCTTAGCTGACGGCGGCTTTACAAGAACCCAAGTTTCATTCTGATGAATAGATTCAATTTCTTCATTCATCGCAATCAACCACTTTGCAGAATCATCACAAGAAACTGCTTCTGAATAGGTGGAAGGCTCACCAACTGCATCAGTTTCTTCTGCAACAGACAAAGCATATGCAACTAAATTTGCATATCTTTGTGGTGGTCGAATGTCTCTCCTTGCTCTATCTCTGGCTATGGAATACTCCTCTTCTTCTGAACTATCTTCAACAGTAGATTCAGGTGTATCTACTGGCACTTGTTGAATATAAGATTTGGATTGAGAAGGACCAGAACTGCCAATATCAAGCTCCACCTGCTTCTGTGTACTATCAGTAGTACAAGGACTAGAAGACTCCTTCTTGGAAGATAACAGAGATAATTCATCAAAAGTAACATCTCTACTGATTACAAATTTTGGGGATTTGGGATCAGGATACCATAATCTGTATCCTTTCACCCCAGAAGCATACCCAAGAAAAATGCACTTTTTAGCCCTAGGCTCCAATTTTCCATCATTCACGTGCATGTATGCTGGACACCCAAAAACTTTTAAATTGGAGTAATCAGCAGGAGTACCTGACCAAACTTCCTCAGAAGTTTTGAAATCAAGAGATGCAGAAGGAGAACGGTTGACAATATAACAGGCCATATTGATCGCCTCTGCCCAAAAGTCGTTTGTCAACCCTGCATTTGAGATCATACATCTTGCTCTCTCCAAAAGCGTTCTGTTCATACGTTCAGCCACACCATTTTGTTGAGGCGTCATCCTGACGGTGTGATGCCGAACAATTCCTTCATTTTTGCAAAATTCATTAAATTCACCTCCACAAAATTCCATGCCATTATCTGTTCTCAACCGCTTAACATGTTTTCCTGTTTGTTTCTCAATCAAAACTTTCCATTGCTTGAAAGTTAGGAAAACATCATTTTTGTGCTTAAGAAAATAGACCCAAACTTTCCTTGAATAGTCATCAATGAAAGTCAACATGTACCTGGCACCACCTTTAGAAGGAGCACGAGAAGGACCCCATAGATCTGAATGAATGTAATCAAGAGTACCTTTTGTCTTGTGAATTGCTGGTGAACTGAAGCTGACTCTTTTCTGCTTCCCAAAAATACAATGTTCACAGAATTCCAATGGCCCGGTACTTTGTCCACAAAGAAGTCCTCTTTTGCTTAGTATGCCCAAGCCTTTTTCACTCATGTGCCCCAAACGCATATGCCATAATTTGGTGATGTCTGTATCTGACAAAGATGATGTTGAAACAGCAGCAGCACCTGTCACAGTAGAACCCTGCAAAATATACAAAGTACCAGATCTGCGTGCCTTCATAACAACAAGAGCTCCTCGAGTGATTTTAAGAACTCCGTCTCCACCTGAATACCTGCACCCGATAGACTCAAGAGTGCCCAAAGAGATGAGATTTTTCTTCAAATCTGGAACATGTCTAACATTTGTGAGCGTCCTCACAATACCATCGTACATTTTAATCCGGATTGTGCCTTTGCCAACAACTTTACAAACAGCGTTGTTGCCCATTAAGACAACTCCACCTTCAGTTGATTCATATGTTGAAAACCAGTCCTTATTGGGACACATATGATATGAACAACCCGAATCTAAAATCCACTCATTGTTAGACCTAAAATTATTTTCTATTGCACAGAAAATGGTTCCATCATTCTCATCAGCTGCTATACTAGCTTCAGCGGATTCAGTATTTCTCTCAACAAATTTCCCCTTTTGCTTTTCTTTAGTTTTCAATTTAAATCAATCAGAGATAATATGGCCCTTCTTTTTACAATAGTTGCACACCATATTTTTATGTCTGGACTTGGATCTACTTCTATTTTCTGTGTTTCTCCTTTCAGATCTACCCCGAACAAACAAGCCATCGGCTTGACTCCCACTAGTTTCCCCAGTAATATCCCTATCTATCTGCTCTTTAGATTTTAATGCAGATTTAATTTCCCGATACAAAATTGTTTCCTTTCCATATATCATAGTATCACGGAAATGCTTAAAGGACTGAGGAAGGGAACATAAAAGTAATAGGGCCTGATCTTCATCATCAATTTTCGAATCTATATTCTCCAAATCCATAATAATGGAATCAAATTTATCAAGATGGGAGAGTATAGATGTACCTTCAGACATCCGAAGCATATACAAACTCTGCTTCAGATATAGCCGATTCTCGACTGTCTTCTTCATATACAAGGCTTTCAATTTATCCCACATAGCCTTGGCCGAAGTCTCCGTTGCTACCTCACGCAATACCTCATCGGAGAGATTTAGGATAATACTGGATCTTGCCTTCTTATCCATCTCAGCAAAATTTGCATCTGTCACATCTTCTGGCTTTTTCTCAATTCCTTGAATTGCCAAATCAACTCCGTCTTGAACAAGAATGGCCTCCATCTTGAGCTGCCACATGCCGAAGTTGACATTCCTGTCGAATTTCTCGACAACCGTCTTTGTTATCGTCATTGTTGCCACAAAATCTGTAACTTGAAATTTGTCTCAAAAAACTGGCCAAACAAATATGCAAGTCTCGTGAGTGGGCCCCACAGGGTGAGCGGACCCACGAGATAAGCGGGCCCCACGGGGATGAACGGACCCCACAAGGTGAGCGGGCCCCACGGATAAACGGACCCCACAGGATGAGTGGGCCCCACAGGATGGACGGACCCCACCAGATGAACGGGCCCCACCAGATGAAACTGTCTTGCAAAATATAACAACCAGCTCTGATACCAGTTTGTTAGGACCGGACCAGGAAATAGACAAACTCAAGTTAGCACAAAGTAGGCGGTATAACCGACCATATAATAGATAGGCGGTAGATACCAGCCATATAATAATTAGGCGGTAAAACCGACCATATAAAGATGGATAACAAAGCAAATAAAAGACACAAAAGATTTACGTGGTTCGGTCAAATTGACCTACGTCCACGGGCGAGGGAGGAGCAATATTTCTACTATGAAGAAGAAATACAAAAGCCGTAGGAAAGTGGTTCCTAGGCCAATAAGGCACTTATAAAAGGTTTAGGAAATATTCCTAAACTCAAAACAAGAGAGCCTAAAATATTTGACTGAATGGGCTAGATGACTCAAGAAGCTAATAGCCCATATAACTCTCTTGAGTGGTGCAAGTTAAATCCTTCAATGGACCCTTCTATTTATAGGCCTCGAGTAGCCGGCTTCTCTTCAGCAGGCTCCGATGTGGGATGAGAAGGAAATGAAAAATTATGCCACAAGTCAAAGCTTGCGGCTCTGACAAAACAACAATCATCAATTATGGCTTTCTGATCTCGTGGAAGATCTCAAACTTATAAAGCTTCAGGCAAGAGAACCTGTAACAATGCACATGGCATCAACATCCATAATGTTCCCACCAGTTCAATGATGGTTTCATCACCAGCTAAAATTCCCAAGATTGATGAAGTTGTAATTGATCTTACTGATGAAAAAAAGCTGGTCATTGATAGACTTATATCTGGGTCAGGAAAACTAGATGTTGTCGCAGTTGTTGGCATGGCTGGACTCGGCAAGACAACTTTAGTCAGGAGGGTATACAACGATCCTTTAGTTACATATCACTTCCACATTCAAGCATGGTGTTGTGTCTCCCAAGCATATCAGAAAAGAGAATTGCTTCTTCAGATTTTAAGTGACATCGTGGAACTTACTGATGATGTCCTCGAAATGAGTGATGAAGAATTAAAGCTCAAGTTGTACCGATGCCTGAGGAGAAATAGGTACCTCATTGTTATGGACGATATCTGGAGCATTGAGGCATTGTATGATTTTAAAAGATCATTTCCAAATGACGACAATGGAAGCAGAATACTGATCACGAGCCGTCACTTTCATGTGGCTGCAGAAGATGAAGTAGATGGTACTCCTCATTCTCTTCGGCGACTCTCTGATGATGAAAGTAGGAAGCTATTACAGAAGAAGTTGTTCGACACAAAAGAGTGCCCCAATGAACTGATGGAAGTTGGAGAGCAAATTGCTGCAAGCTGTAAAGGACTCCCTCTTGCAGTTATTGCAATAGCTGGTCTCCTTGGAAGGACGGACATGATACTCGATAGGTGGAAAGAAGTTTTAGAAAGTATATGCTCACAGACTACCGATGATCCTGAAATGAGGTGCATGGAGATCTTAGACATATGCTACAGGTATTTACCCAACTATTTGAAACCTTGCTTTCTTTATACTGCAGTAATTTTGGAGGATAAAGACATTCCAGTTAAGAAGTTGGCATGGTTATGGAGAGCAGAAGGATTTTTAACAGATACAGGAGCAGAAAGCATAGAAGATATTGCAGAGGGGTACTTGAGGGATCTGATTGGAAGAAGCCTCGTACTGCCTTCCAAAAGAAGATCACACGGAGGAATCAAAACATGTCGTGTCCATGACATGTTGCGTACATTATGCATACCCGAAAGTCTGAAGAAGAAAACCTTTTGCAGCTCCAAAATGGGTATGACGAACTTTTTTATTCTTCTCACGAGGATATAGACTATGGTGTTGATCCCAATTACATTTATCCCAAAAACTCTATCAAATACCAAAAACGTCGGTTATGTATCTGCTCCAAGAGAAATCATTTTATCATGTCAAGACCTTCTGGGCCATATGTGCGCTCTCTGCTGTACTCTGCCACCAATGATTTGTATCCAAGATGTCCCTATGACATCTCCTTCATTTTTGACAACTTTAAACTTCTCAGAGTGCTGGATTTGGAATGCATCAATATGGGGGATTCTTTCCCCACTGGAGTACTAGTGTTGGTTGGTCTGAGATTTTTAGCTCTTTGTGGTGATATAGATAGTATTCCAGCATCAATAACATTTCTCCAGAATCTTGAAACCTTGCTTGTGAAGGGGTTGAAAGGTAATGTATCACTACCTTATGCTATGTGGAGCATGGAAAACTTGAGGCATGTCCATGTAAAAAATTATGCTGTCATCACCTTGCAAGATGGTGAAAGCATAGTTTTCCCAGATGTACTTAATCTGGTTAGTCTTTCATCTCCATATCTCCTTTGTAGTAAAGGTATAGAGGATATCATGAGGAGGTTGCTCAAACTTCGGAAACTGAAATGTCGATTTTCTGAATTACGGGATGATACTGGGAAGTCCAATCAATTTCCAGTGCTGAATTTTCTCACTGAGCTTGAGTCCCTCAATATGCTCTACTCAGGCAGGGTTGCTAGTCCTTGTAAGTTTGACTTCCCATCGAATCTTAGGAAGTTAACTCTATCAAAGTTTCGACTGCCATGGGATTGTATTTCGGACATTGGGAGATTACCTAACCTTGAGATTCTAAAATTACAGTATAAAGCCTTTGAGGGGAAAGTGTGGGAAATGAAAGAAGGCGAGTTCCTTAAACTGAAATTTTTGAAGCTCGACAGCCTAAACATTGCTGAATGGAATGCCTCCAGTGATCACCTGCCACAACTTCAACACCTAATTTTGAAAAGTTGCAGGCAGCTCAAGGAGGTCCCCTCTGGTTTTGGTGGAAGTTCTACTCTGGAGATGATTGAGGTCCTATTGTGCACAGGCTCTCTTGAGGAGTCTGTGAGACGGCTCCAGGAGGAACAACCTGACATGCGGAATAAGCTGACGGTCCTTGTTGATTGTTCAGACTTGGACTTTTGAGATCAGCTCGATTTTTTCTGGTAAAACTTTGGCATGTTATTTTGATTACTACTGAGTAAACCTATTCTTTTGTTATGACTTTACGTGTTAGGTTTTGTATACATTCTCTGTTTCCAATTCACTGGATTCTATTTTTTGGAGACATCTTCTATAATCACTTAAATCGTGGTTCTTTTACTCTTGAATCATCAGCTCATAGATTAAGGTCTTGAAGTTATGCATTTTCAGTTTGAGTCCGCTTTCACAGAAGCACAATTTCTAGGAGGTTTTGATTCTGTTAATTGTTAGTAAACTTTTTGGATAACGTCTTAAAGAATTAATGTAACCAGAAGAGAAGACTTGCAATAAATGCAATAAAGACAGATCTAAACACAAACTTTTGTTTTAGCCGAATGCTTTTCAGTTGCCAAAATCTGGCACTTTAGGCTACTACTTGAACATTTACTAGCAGAAATAACATGCCAGTACTGTTTCAGTTGGCTGTGTGGAAAAAAGAAGCAAACCTCTCAAGGTGAAGAAAAAGGAATTCTCAGAAGATGTTGGAAAAAAGGAATCTGGATGATCTTAAATCACAGACTTTGTCCTGCTTGGGCGTGGAAAAGCCTCGATCCCCAAAGGTTTTTCCTCACATTTCAGAACTTGCAGGAATGATTTTCTTGCCACTACTAGCATGGTTAGTGTTGAAGATTTGGCTTTCATAGTCTTTTCCTTAGTATACATCCAATGTTTTTTTTTTAAAATCAAAAGCCGCCTTTCCAGCTATTTCCACTCAACCCAATCTGAGAATCTTGGGGAAAACACACGCTTCAAAGTCTCTATGTGCTCCTTTCTAGAATAATCAGTTTAGTTCTCCCACCAGCATATATGCTTGAAGGTATGTTTCGAGGACACAAAGGAGTATCAGGAACTCAAGGCAGCTGTATCACGCCTTTCTTCTTGCTAGTCGGATTTTAACGGAAGGACTGCTTTCTACGGTGCATTTTCCAGGCCAATTTTTGTATTGGTGCTTGTTCAATTTTATACAATTCAGGGAGGATGTTTACTGTTGTGGAGTGGTTGAGGTGTGAATTTTACAAGACTTGTGGCAATCTAGAAGATTGTGCATTGTAGGAGGCCTTGCTGTCGTTAATATGGCCTTTTGTTGCTTCAGTTTGTTTGGGTTCTTATTGCCTGTTTTACTCCGAAAGCTCTTCAGGATATATTATTCATCTGGGAATAACACTTATTATGTTTTTGTGGAAACTTGGAGATTTTATGTTTTGTTGCCTCCATCATAATATGAATAAATTTTTTGAAGTATTTTGTAAGTTTTCCTTTTTTGAGGAGTCTGACTTTGATTTATTGTAACTTAATTGCTCTATTTTGGGAATGGACATTGCTATTACTTTTGGCATTGTGCTGTTTGGATGCGAAAAGATATAAAAGTGAATGAATGAAAGAATATTATTGAATTGGAGGGAGGAAGTCCCCTTGGATCATGTTATCTGGTCCAGTTTTGGGTTACTCCACTATTTTTGGTCTTTTGGCGTCACTTGTTTCTCTCTTCGTTTTGGTTTCCTCTGCTTCAAAGGTAATTCCATCTATGTTCAAGTTGCCATTGAAACATTGTTGCTGATCTTCAGGTTTTGATGTCAGGTGACTTGCTCCCATTTAATTACATATAGCAAAATAAATAAAGAAGGGGTCTCAATTTTCAATGAAGGCGGTATAATTTGACCATTTCTGCTAACTTTGTTTAATGCTGCTTCTTGCCCGGTTATAGCAAGGAAAACAAAGGACAAGAAGGATAAGGTTGTCGTACAGCATTGAAAATATTCCCATTTATTTTTGTTTCTTTGGTCACGTACCATTTTCATAGGAGTGCAAAAGAATGTAATCAAACCAAAAACTCTATATTCAAATTTGTTAATTCATCTTAATGACTGTAAAATTACAAAACAAAATATTTGGATTCTTCATTTGTCAAAGTAATCTAAGAGTGTAAATAGTGTAAGCAAAATTTTGTTTTACTTTTTGTAGTATCGAAATTGTTAGGACTGGCCCAAGAATAAATATATTAAAGTTAAAACAAAATAAACGGTATAACCGACCATATAATGATTAGGCGGTAGACACCGACCATATAATGATTAGGCGGTAAAATCGACCATATAAAAGGGTTGTGCCAACCCAATAAAGATAAATAACAAAGAAAAATAAAAGACGCAGAAATTTACGTGGTTCGGTCAAATTGACCTACGTCCACAATCGGAGGAGGAGCAATATTTCTACTATGAAGAAGAAATACAAAAGGCGTAGGAAAGTGGTTCTTAGGCCAAAATGGCACTTACAAAAGATTTAGGAAATATTCCTAAACTCAAAACAAGAGAGCCTAAAATATTTGACTACAAATGGGTTAGATGACTCAAGAATCTAATATCCCATATAACTCCCTTGAGTGGTGCGATTAACTTCAACGCCAAGCCCCCTATTTATAGGTAAACAAGGGGAGGCTTTCCTTCTTGATTGCCGATGTGGGACGGAAAAATTTTGCCACCAAATTCAACCATTGTAGGGGTTGAAAAGTCAACAAATCTCCACCTTAGCATAATTTTTAATCTCACCATCGACAATAGTAAAACTACTCCACCTTCTCCACATAAGCCCCAATGGGGCAAATCACATACAACGAACACCAACCAAGTCCAAGCACTGTTTGAACTTGTAAACTGGAAGAGGTTTCGTAAACACGTCAGTTGGATTGTCCTTAGTATTGATTTTCTGAATAAGAATCTTTCTTTCAGCAATGATATCTCGAATGAAGTGATACTTCACATCAATGTGTTTCGTCCTCTCATGATACATTTGATCTTTAGTCAAGTGTATAGCACTTTGACTATCACAGTGAATAACCGTAGCATCCTGATGTAGATTAAACTCGCCAAATAATCCCTTCAACCACAAGGCTTCTTTGATTGCCTCGATGACTGCCATGTATTCTGCCTCCGTGGTAGATAGAGCCACAATGGGTTGTAAAGTAGCTTTCCAACTAACTGCACAACCCCCAATGCAAAATACGTAGTTTGAAAGTGATCTTCTTCTGTCAAGATCCCCGGCATAATTTGAATCTACAAAACCAACCAGAGTGATTTTATTTCTTCCAAACTCCAAACAAGCGTTTGAAGTCCCTTACAAGTATTTGAGAATCCACTTCACAGCCTGCCAGTGTTCTTTACCTGGACAAGACATATATCTACTAACAATACTACTGCTTGTGAAATATCCGGATGAGTACAAACCATTGCATACATAATACTGTCGACTGCACTAGAACAAGGAACCCGTGCCATATAATCTTCTTCTTCATCTGATTTTGGTGATTGAGCAGCAGATAGGCGAAAATGGCTAGCAAGAGGAGTAGATACTGATTTAGTATCTTTCATGCCAAAATGCTCTAAGACTTTTTTAAGATAATTTTTTTGGATCAAGAACAACTTCCATACTCCTCGATCTCGCTTGATATCCATGCCAAGAATTTTCTTAGCTGCTCCCAAATCTTTCATTTCAAATTCACTATTTAACTGCAGTTTCAAAGTGTGACTTTCTGACAAATTCTTAGCAGCAATGAGCATGTCAACAACATAAAGCAGCAAATAAATAAAAGAACCATCATTTAACTTCCGGAAATAAACACAACTATCATACATACTCCTCAAATAACCATGACCAAACATAAAGGAATCAAACCTTTTATACCATTGTGTTGGAGACTGTTTCAATTCATATAAGGATTTCTTCAACAAGCAAACATAGTCTTCCTTACCTTCAATCTCAAAACCATGGGGTTGTCTCATATAAATTTATTCTTCAAGTTCGCAATGTAAGACAGCTGTCTTAACGTTGAGTTGTTCTAACTCCAAATTATACATGGCAACTAAAACAAATAAAACACGAATAGAGTTATGTTTAACAATAGGTGAAAACACATTGTAGACACCAAATTTTTATTATTTTTAATTTCATTTTTATCATTTATTATTTATTTATTAATTGGGTTAGATTTATCATTTTCATTTTTGTAAGATGATGAAAGTGGTTTTAATTCTCTTAAAGTTGGTTTGAAAATTGTTAACTTATTGATTTTTGAAGAAAATGGAAATGACAAAAAGTAAGGGAAAATCTATGGATAGGTGGAAGTGTGCATATTGAACAAGTGTACAAAATAATCATTAGAAAAGTGTCTAAGGAATTATAGGACAAGTGTATAAAAGGTAGGTGTTAAGGACACTTGGAGGGAAAACAAAAAAGGTAGGGGGCTTGGGGGCAAAAGGGGAGGAATTAAAAAAAAAAGAAAAACAGCAAAACAAGGAAAAAAAGAAGATGACGGAAAAAAAAGAAAAAAGAGGAGGTTACGGGCAAAAACAGAAAAATGAAAATGGGAAAAGAGGTTTTCTTTGGTCGGAAAAAAAAGGAAAAACCAAAAAGAGAAGCCGGGCGGCGGGCGGAGCAAAATGGGCTACGTGAGAAACAAAGAAAAAGAGAGCAAGGAAGACGAAAAAGAAGAGAAAAAATAGAGAGAGGCCGTGGGGGCTAGGGGAGGTGACGGCAGGAAAAGAACAAGGAAGAAAAAATGACAAAAAACTTCGGCTGGGTGAGGAGCTAAAAAACGGGAGGAAAACAGAGAAAAAGAAAAGGGCGGCGGTCTGAGGAACAGGGGGGTTTAAGAAAAATGAGGAAAAAGGAAAAAGAGGCAAAAGTTGCGGCGGAGCTTGGGAAAAATCCGAGGAAAAGAGGGAAGGCTTCGGCAAGAAACGAGAGCCGAGCTTCCAGAGCTAAGTTGCGGCAAGAAACAGAGGAAAGGGGCAGAAAAAAGAAGAATTAACCCTTCTACAAAAAAATAAAGAAGAAGGAGAATAAGTCCTGCTTTCTTTTCCTTTCCTTTTCTAATAGATGCCTTGTAATATTTATACGTTTGTTTAGGAATCAATTGAAGTCTAGAAACTTGCCAATTTCTGAATTGTGATTATAAAGTTTGAAATAGGTACCTTTCTTCAAAGTCCGATTGTTTTCATCAAAACGCAAAGCTTGTAATTTGGAAAAGTTCTGCTTTTCTTCAAAATTCAGAGGATTGAGTCTTTTTTTCTCAGAAACGATAGGAATTGTTTTGATAAAATTAGAACTTTACACTTGTAGAGCAACGGCTCCAAGGGACTATACAAAGGTGTTAGACATCTTGAGGATTGTTCTATTCCTCATCACCACAAATGCCTACTGCATAAGTACTAACAGATTCACTTATATCGTCATTTGCTATATCTAAACAAAATGAGCATTTTTTAAACAAAGAGCTTAAATTGTTGATGTCATCTATCAGAGGATTGAGTCTTGAATATTTGGATTTCTTCAAAATTCAGAAGATTGAGTGTTGAATATTTGGATTTCTGGTGGGATCGATTTGAAGAAAAAGTGGTTGGTGAAAATTTGGTTCCTTAGGTGAGTTTCTTCTATTTTTATAGACCGTATATGTTTGATTTAGATTCATATGATTGTATGAGATATATATTTCATTTGTAGTAGTATTTTATTCTAATTGTTCTATCTTTGAAGGAGGTGTTTGTTTTGTATAGGGTCTCTAATTTTAACACTTTTGGTGTATTTAATTTTGAGTTTAACTCATTTGATATGTGAAAAATAGGCATGAAAAGACTTTGTTGAGCTTGTTTGCTATTCTGGAGTGTTAGTTTTCGGAATGGATAAATATTCACCTATTCATAGTCAAGTAAGCTTAATTACCAAGATGCTAAGTATCATACTCATTAGAATAATTTGAATGACTTCAAGTGTTTTGTGAAGAGGCCTCCAATTAACTTCCAACATGCCTCCAAATTCTCTCCTAAAGATATGGAAACTTGCTTCCAACAAGGACTAGTAGTCCAATTAACTTCCAAACCATCTAAATAAGGCGGTGCTTATCAAAGAATTGCATTGGTCAAGTTGCGGCGGTGGAAGGTTGTATTCATCACATGTGACGCATTAGTCACCAAATCCCGCGAATTCCAACTTTCACGGGTTCGTACCACACGCCACGCCTCAGCTTCCCAAGTCTTCTAATCACTCCTCGATATTTCATTGATGATACAATCAATATGTTTTAACAGCTTTTAACTGTTGACTTCTGGTGCATGTCAAGCAATGCAAATTAGAATATCCGAAAAAACTTTCTCTCTCCCCTCTCTCTATCCTCAATCTTCTCTCTACTCTTTTTCCTCCATGAGGAGGAAGAGATCTTGATCTTAAGCCAAGGTCTTTATTCCTCTCCTTTTATTCTTATTTTTATTTAATAAAATCTCTTCTAGGATATCCTAGTGAGAGTTTTCTTCCCTCTTGAGTTATCCTAGTAAGAGTTTTTTAGGGTGGTGGTTTCAGCTCGGACTCCACGCTTCGGCTCCTTTCAGAACGGCTCACCCCGTCCTTGTCCATGACCAAGTGTTGCTTTGCCGAGATGAGCCTTGTCACGACTCCACCATCATCTTGTGCATCTCGGCTACCGAGTTGTCTGTCGTCTAGCCCCGTAATACCTGATGGGACAACTGGGGCCAAATCACAGTCTGTCGCTTACTAAAGGGCAAGACAGTTGATGGGACCTGCCTGACAGACCTAATGAGACAGGCTGACATGCCCAGTCTGTCAGGGCATGGGAAGTTGGTCCCAGTCGCCATTTGTCTCCGACCGTCTCCTATAAATACAAAGAAGCTACTCTGAAGAGGGGTTCCTTTTCTTTTGGGGGGAAAACTAGTTTACAAGATATATCATCCACAAGCTTTTTCAATACTTTCTCCTAACCTAAGCTAACTAGATCGTCGGAGGTAAATCGGGGGATTGTACCCCAATTCTGACACTTTGAGCAGGTGATTTTTGTGAGGCTGTACCCACTTCAGGAGAGTTACTCCCGCACCGAGGGAAAGTCGGCTGACTTAAAAAATAACCTCTTCAATTGGCGCCATCTGTGGGAACGCGAAGACATCAAAAGGATGAAACCTGCGCGTTCTAGGAGCAGAAATGCTCTTACTATTGGACCTGAGCCTGGTGCTGCAGCTCAACATGAAGATGTCTCTGAAAGACAGGGGTCCCCGGAGAATCAGGCTGCAAACGGAGAAACCATAGCCCGAATGGCCGAGTTTGTATCTGAGAATCCTAATATATTTGAAGAGTTGGGGAGGTATTTTTAGAGGCAAGGCAAGCAAAAAGCTGAGTCCTCTAAGAGAAAATCGGATGAGTCAGCCGAGCTCCCGTCTGATGAGGAATCCGAGAGGAGACTTTCCATCAGGAGTACTCCCAAGCGAATCTCCTCTAAAGCCACCTCTAGAATTGCCTCCATCTCTAGGGCATTCTCAAGAGGTTTGCTCGGGAAACGAGTTGAGGAGAAACCTCGGCACCCGAGAAGGCCAGGGGTGGACTACATGAGGACTCCGCCCTTTACAGATGATATCAATGAGGAAAGGTTCCCCTCAAACTTCAAATTGCCCACCATACCATCGTATGACCGCCAAGGTGACCCGGATGACCACATTCATACCTTTATCTCGGCATTCCGATTGTATTGTATTCCCGACCCGGTCATTTGCCGGGATTTTTCAGTATTCTTGCAGGGGATAGCTCGAAAATGGTTATGGGGTCTAGAACCTAAGAGCATCTCTACTCTGGGAGAGTTGGTGGACAAATTTCTTCATCGTTTTATCTCTTCCAGACCGACGATGAGGACCTTGGCTTAATTGTTAAATATACAACAGCATCCCGTCGAGTCCCTCCGCATTTATATGCAGAGGTTTCAAGATGAAAGTGTGCAGATACCTAACCCTAATGAGCAGGTAACCATAGCCGCCTTCACAAATAGGTTTGTTGCCGGGGTGTTCAACACCGCGATACACAAGAAGTATCCCCGGACGCTTCGAGAGCTCTGAGAAAAGGTTGAAAAAGGCATACAGGATGAAGACCTGAACCGCATGAAAAAGAAGGCCCAGGTGGCACGCTCCGGGCATGATTCCCGAAAAAAGAAGGAATCAACCCGAGGTGATGCTAATGTTACGGGTGGTTTCCAGAGCCCTGGCCGAGATCCCCGGAGCGTTTTTGACCGAATTGCCAAGGAAAAGTCAGTCATTCCAGATTCTAGTCTGACCCCTCTAAACACCAATCGTTCCCATATCCTCGCTATCATGGAGCAGAATCACCTCGGGCGAGCCCCTCCCAGAATGGCCGGAAGGAGGGAAAAGCGGACCTCCAACCTTTACTGCGCCTATCATCGAGACATCGGGCACAAAATCGAGGATTGCAATGACCTAAAGAGAGATATTGAGGAACTGATTAAGAGGGGGTATTTAAAGCAATTCGTCCGCAGGGACGAAGATAATATGAGTGACCCTTGCCGCGACCGTCGGGGTGAAACCCGTTGGGAGAACACCCGAGGTGAACCCCGACGAGAGGATAGGAGAGGGTCCAGGAGTAGCTGCCGACCCCCTGAAAATCCTAAGGACCCGAGGAGGCCTTCCCGAGATGGATCCCCAGGCTATGGGCAGGTTATGGGCCAAACATAGCCAGAGTCATCAATACTATTGCTGGAGGTCTGACGGGAGGAGATAGCCAAAACTCCCGGAAGCGGACCTATAGGCAGGTCAATTCAGATCAGGTTGAGGCAAGTTATCGCCTAACCGAAACAATTACCTACGGCCCCAACGACCCTGTCCCGACTGTTTCCAGCAGTCATGAGGCCTTGGTGATTGAATTGCTAACCAACAATTACTTAGTAAAGAAGGTGTACGTTGATCCCGAAAGTTACGTAGATGTCATGTACTATCGGACTTTTGAAAACCTAAAACCAACAAGGGATCAGCTAGTACCCGTGAGAACCCCACTGGTAGGGTTCGGGAGGCATGTTGTTCACCCTGAAGGGATGGTTACGCTGATGTCGCGCCCCATTTTTGGAAAAATAAAAAAAAAGTCATTTGAAACCATAATGTGTAGCGTATGTGAAGTGTGTGAATGTGAGAAATAAATGAAAAGGCCATGGGACTTTTAAATGCAACGGTTTGGCCAAAATGATAATATAAAAAGGTTTTTAGAAAAATAGGAGTCGCCACTTGGTATTGAGTTGGGGTGTACCAAGTCACTCAAAAAGTAATTTTTGAAAAAGTGAAGTAAAAATCTTTTTAGATGACTCCTAATCTATGAAGATCAAAGAGACGAGTTCGGGCATCACAGTTGATAAAAGGGAAGGCAAAGACGAAATCTAAGGCACCCTTTTACCCTAGCCTAAGTTAGTTGCGTGATTTAGTCAAAATTTTTCTAATTTCTAACTAAAAGATGTATTGCATTTGGATGTGTCTAATATGAATGCAAACCTAAATCTAATGATTGGTTCGAATGGGACAAAACATCTCTTTTTGAGGCTCGATTGGTCCTAATCACATGAATTGTGATAGCCAATGATGAACCCTCAAAGAGGTCACGAATAAATGCAAATGAATGCTCGAGTAAATAATGAAAAAAAATGAGAGTGTGCGAAAATGTCTTTGAGTGTAAAAATGAGTGCCAGGTGCAAAAGTGCAAAGTGCAAGTGTGAAAATTGGTGTGTAAAGTGCAAATATGCAAATGAGTATGAGGGAGAGTGTAAGGTGCAAGTGTGCAAATGAGTGTGCAAAGTGTAAATGTTCAAATGAAAGTAGAGTGGTAGTGTGCAAAATGATAGAGTGGATAAAGTGATGATGTGCAGAGTGAGAATGTATGAAGTGAGAGTGTGTGGAGTGATAGGGGGTAAAGTGGTGATGTGCGAAGTGAAAATGTGAGAGTGAGAGTGTGTGAAGTGATAGGGGGTAAAGTGGAAATGTGCGAAGTGAGAGTATGTGAAGTGATAGGGGGTAAAGTGATAAAATCCCTTTAAAAAATGCAAGAGCCCTAGAGGAATACAAGCAAGACGGGTACGGGGAGACTCTAAATCGTGACTTTTGATTTGCCTTTTGGGTAGAAAGAAAACAAGCGTGCTAAGGCTATGTGTAGCCATACTCGTCTGTTTCTCTTACCAAAAGGGCAACTCCCTAACCTAATCAAACAGATGACCCTAATAACTAGAATGAAATGCAAAGTCTTAAAGATCGTGTTCCAAATGCGGAAAAGGGGTAAGGATTCATGCAAAGTGTAAAATACTAAAAGGAAAAAAATGAATGAAATGTAGTGAAGGCATGTGAGTATGTACTAGCGAAGGACAGCCCTATTGGGTCTAGCATTGAATTAGCCCTCTACTAACGCTCTCTCACAAGCATTGGACTTGTGAGCAATCGGGAATAAATAGCAATGATTAGTATTGGACTAGCCACGGTCATATCGTGCATCTACATCCACCATATACATAATCAATAGGCATAGTTAAAGCAGGTAGGCATGTGAGCACGCAATTCACATAACACGTAAGCATGCATATCTAGATGCCAAAACCCTAAGAAAGCGGTAACACATAGTACATAGGCATGCAAATCACACACAAAGCAAAATGAAGCAAATAAACCCCTAATTATTACACTTGGGGAGGCCCTACTACAATCTAAGAGGAAAAGAATAAAATAAAATAAAATAAAATAATTAAATCCCTAACTATTACAACTTTGGCATTCAAGTGCCTTTCAAATGATCAAAATTGAACTAAAAATAAATATACAAAACTAAAGCTAATAAAGCGAATGAATAAATAAATAAATAAATAATAAAAAACATTCAAGAGGCATGCAATTAAACACATAAAGTCACATAGGGCATGTAGAGTCAACTAAAGTAAGAAATAAGAGATAGGATGTACTACCCTTGAGTTGGAACCTTAATGAAATAAAGTTATTTATTTACCCTCCAAAATAATAAAAGAGTCAAGGCATCACTTTAATTAACAATTAATTACATGAAACAAAAATTGGATAAAAAATGAAAATTAAACACGAAACAAAATTAAACACCAAATGGAATTACTTAAAGTATTTTACATAAAAGAAAACATCAATATTTCGAGAAATTAAAGTGGAAAAGAACCTAATTGAAATGATTAAAAAAGTTCTAAGATTAGGTACTAAAATTAGTGACTCAAAGTGGAATTTACCAAATCAAATGCTAAACTTATAAGAGAGGGGATGAAACCTATTTTTTAGGATCAAACGATAAAATTAGCCAAGATCTTAATCAACGGAAATCAAAACTACAAATTCTTCAAAAATTATTAAGCTTTCCTATTTCATCCTAAAATTCATGAAAATCTATCCACAAACCAAATGAAAACATATCAAGGAAAAAATAACATGCTAAAGGGATAAAAATGATTAAATTATGCAATTTGGGCCACAATTGAATTGGTTGAAACAATAGGGAACAAAAATGCAATTTTTTGATAACATTTCCATGCAAGCTTCATGCAAAGCTTCTGCAAGTCCTCAGCTATGTGGTTTCTGCAATTTCTTACTCATTCGGCCGAAATAACTTCATACAAATGACTCAAGCACATTCCCACTCATTCAAACACAAAATGCAAAGACTTGAAACAAAGGTAGGGGAAAGATCTAACAGGCTTTCGAACTCAAAAAAAGCAACAAAATGATCTGGAAAACATGCTAACTTTGAAGAACAAGAGCTTATGCAGCCTTCTCAGTTTCTCATTCAAGCAACAAATTTAGCGCTATTCATTTTTGTCATGAGCAAAGTAATTTGTACACAATCAAATCATTCTAATGAGGTAGATAAATGAATCCAAACCACAA
The DNA here is from genome assembly GCF_036785885.1 of Coffea arabica. NCBI lineage: Eukaryota > Viridiplantae > Streptophyta > Magnoliopsida > Gentianales > Rubiaceae > Coffea > Coffea arabica. The sequence continues at coordinate 7,401,562 of NC_092330.1, read as the reverse complement.
ACCAAAGACATGCAGCTTTAACTTGGTTCGAGCATAACAGAGTACAAGGGAAAGAAAACAAGGAACATCAAAATCACAATTTCCTTGCTAGTTTCTGGTTTGAAAAAATTTTTCTTTTGCAAGGGAAACCATTTCCATTATGTATCCATTACACCACGCTGAACCCAAAGCGAGAGAAAGGACAAATGCAACCCAGAAATAGCAAACAAATCCCAAAAGTTAAGCAAACCCAAAAAAAAAAAAAACTTCAGCAACCCAAGAGAAAAAGAAATCTGTTCGCACAGCTGCAACATGAACGAGAGTGACTCTCGGCTCCTCTAAGCTCCAATGTATAACCTAGAAATGACTCGATACAAATCCTAACTTATTCCAGCATAAAAACTTGGGACAAAGGGGAGAGGGAAAATTCAACAAGGCTCCTGAACATGAAATGCAACAAGGTAATGAAACGGATTCACCCAACTCCAACTGAAGTTCGGCAACAGTGCAAGGTGATATAAACATCTATTGACCCCTAACTCAGAACTTCGAGAAAACATTCTAAAGCCCAACCAAGCCAACAAACAAGATACTAAGAATAAAATGGAAGGGAAAACAGCAAGAAAACAACAATAAAGCACTACCGCACGTAACAGCAGGAAGGAAACATCAATCAGAATTGCCCAAAGTTTTATGCCATTTTTCTGGATTTGCTTGTTCATCATACGAACAGAAGCCATAAACTCAAACAATAATCTATGACACTATCTTACAGAAAAAAACCTAGACTTCCACCTCAAAACTCAGTCTAAACCAAATCCCACTATAGATCTGTACCTGCCGAAAAAAAATTCTGAATAAAGATCAATCAAAGTTGGAAACTTTTTGCAATTTTTCTTTCGGCCAAGACACAATCATGCAAGATACCGACTCATTACCCAAACTCCAGATTTTTCATTACCCAAATAAGAACCACCAGTCATATTGAAGCCGAAACAAAACCAGTAAACAGCAAAGGAATGCAATCAAACAACTAAAGAAAGCAACTTTCAACTATAAAAGATGAATACAATACCTTAATCAAGGAATGGAGCGTGAGATGACCAAGAAAAGGTTCAAATGATTCTTCCAGATATTCGAAGGAATGTCAAACGATGATGAATGAAGACCCAGTCGCCTCCCCTCCTGCAACCTCCAGCCGAAGATGCTTCTTGCTCTTCCGTCACACACTGTTTCCTTTCTCTCAAACTTCAGGCTCTCCCTCTCTCTGTCTCGCTCTCCCCCCAAGCTCTCTTTTTCTAAACCTAGCCGCCACCTCTATATGCTCTCTCCCTTAGCCGTCATTCCCTTTCTTTTTCGCTTTCGGTTGTTACCCCATCTCCCCTTTCTCTCTTAACCGAAAGCCTTTTTTCTATTTCTGCCCTCCCCGCAGTCACCAGAGTCTCCTTTTGCTAGCTGCATTTTCAAGCATTTAAAGGAACCCAAAACCTAAACCTACGATAGAAGGCTGAGATCTCAAACCCCAAAATGGGTTTATGTGGCCTGCTCTTGCACCTTTGATCCCGCTTGTACTGAGAATCCTTTGGAGGAACGAATGAAATGGGAAGAAAAAGCCAGCTGCAATTTTTCCGTACTGCATGTATCTGGTTTCTGATATGAAGCCGAGGAAGGGCTTGGATCGTGTGTAGCTTACACATGCGTGAGCTTGCTTTCTCCTTTTTTTTTTAATTAACAAACAATGAAGTAATTTTAACAACAAAAATGAAAATAAAACAAGATTAACCAAAACAAATGAAATGCTAAAAAATTTTTTGATTTTGATTGATGATTTTTCTTTTATTTTATCATTTATTTCACTAATTTTCACTTAATTTAGGTAAACAAACAATAAATTTCATAAATTAAATCTAAAAGAATTAAAGCATATTTTTGTGAACAATTTTGTTTTTTCTGAAATTTAATACTAAAATGTCTTAAAATAAAATTAAGCGACTAATTAAGCAAGAAATGAATAATAAATATATTTGATCAATAAAAATGAAAACAATAACAAATAAGTTAAATTAAAAAGATTTGGTATCTAAAACGCTAAAAAAATGTCTAAAATAAAATCATGAGATTAATAAGTAAAAAAAAAACTGATGATTAAGACAAAATAATAAATAAAAATAAAAATTTTGGTGTCTACAGTTTGCCCCTCTTTGTCTGAGTTTTGAAGAAACTTAAGACAAATACGTAGACACCAAATACTTACCTCCAGTCATTCATTCGTGGGTCGGGACCTGTAAGCATAATCTTTATTTGGTCGGTGAGACGAATACCCGAGCTTGCCTTTGATTTGGGTCAGTGGAATGAATACCCGAGCCTGCTGTTGATTTGATCAGTAGGATGAATACCCGAGCTTGCCTTTGATTTGGGTCAGTGGGATGAATACCCGAATCTGTTGTTGATGATTGGGTCAGTGGAATGAATACCAGAGCCTGCCGTTGATTGGGTCAATGGGATGAATACCCGAGCCTGCCGTTGATTGGGTCAGTGGGATGAATACCCGAGCCTGGTGTTGATTGGGTCAGTGGGATGAATACCCGAGCCTGCCGTTGATTAGTAATTTGTATAAAAGCTTTTGTAGAATTTTGAGAAGAGAGACAAACTATTTCTTCTAAAATTGCCCCAGTGTAATACTATTGGACTGTCGGACTTGCAAGAAAAGAAATAATGATAGATAATGCCGCCCCCATCTGATCAAACCCCTTCTTCAAGAAACGTGTAAACATGAGTATTTGGACTTCGTATTTGACGTAGCGAGTACTTCAACCTGGCCCTGCGAACAATATCAAACTTCCATAATTTCTCATACTTAGATCAGCGTCGCGCCCCACTTTTTGATAGGTGTGTGAAAGTAGTGTGTAGAATATGTATGTGAACGTGTGTAAAAAGTGAAAATAAAAGGCCGTGGGATTGAAATACGACGGTTTGGCCAAACCAAGTTCAAAAAGGGTTTTAGATAGAAAAGGAGTCGCCACTTGGTATAGAGTTAGGGTGTACCAAGTCACCCAAAAAGTGATTTTTTGGAAAGCAAAGTAAACAAACCCTTTTTTAAAGAACTTTTTAGGTCTACGTAACCAAAAAAAGGGATCGGTGGTCACATTTGATAAGGGAGAAGGCAAAGGCAAAGCCTAAGGCACTCCCTTACCCTAGCCAAAGATAGTTGCGTGACTTAGCCCCACTTTTTCTAATTCTTCTACCCAAAATATGCGTTGCATGTTGGATGTGACTAATGGACATGGAAAAGGAATGCAATCCTAAATCTAAAATGTCTCTTATGAGGTTTTTTGGTCCCAATCACATGAGTTGTGATGGTCAATAAGGAAAGCCCTCATAGAGGTCACGGGTAATGCGAATGGAGACTCAAGTATGAGTGTAAGTGTGCAAATGTAAAAAAAAAGTGCAACTGTGCCAATGTAAGAAAAGTGCATGTGTGCAAATGTAAGAAAAGTGCATGTGTGCCAATTGAGAAAATAAACGTGTTTGTGTGCAAGTGGATGAAAATATAGTATAATGGTAGTAAGTGCATATAAGTGCAACTGGGTGCAATTTGTGAGGTAGAAAATAAATAAAAGAAAAAGAATGTGCAAACATGGCATGTGGATTGAGAAAAATATAAGTAGTGAGAAAATGTGGAAAAAAAGTGAGGAAGTGATATGATAAAAATGAGAGTGTATGAACTTAGAGGAATGCAACAAGTCGGGTACGGGAATGACTCCTAACTTCACGATTTTAATTTTCCTTTTGATTAGAAGGAAGAACTAGCGTGCTAGGGCTATTTTGAAGCCACACTCGCTCGTTTCCCTTATCGAAAGGGGACTCTCAAGCAAATATACCCTATAGCTAGCATGAGGATGTAAAAACCTAAAATGAAGGGGAAAGGATTGGAGGAGCATGCCAAATACTAGAAAACTAAGAAAAATGTATGAAATGTAATGAAACATGCAAGTATGTACTAACGAGAGGGGACGGCCTATTGGGTTTAGCATTGGACTAGCCATTTCTATGAATTCCTACTAGCATTGGACTAGTGAAAAATTGAAACAATGAGCCACAACTAGCGTTGGACTAGTGTGGATTCGGGAAAGGGGGCTACAACTAGCGTTGGACTAGTGTGGTGACGTCACACATTCATTACAAATCAAATAAATCATGTAAAGGCTAATAAAGCAAATAAACGCATAAATCACATATAGCACATAGCACATGAGCCTAATATCTAGATGCAAGGTCCTAAGAAAGCGGTAACATATAGCACGTAAGCATGCAAATCACACAACACTCAATAAAGCAAATAAAGTCCTAACTATTACATTTGGGGAGCCCTACTACAATCTAAGGGGAAATGAATTAAATAATTAAAATAAATACCTAACTATTACAAATTTGGCATTCAAGTGCCTTTCAAATAATCAAATTGAACTAAAATAAATGTACAAAGCCCATAAAGTAAATAAACAAATAAATGAAATGAATAAAAACATCCAAGAGGCATACAATCAAATATGTAAAGGCACATAAGGCACGTAGGGTCAAATAAAGTAAGAAATAAGGGATTAGGGTGTACCTCCCTTGAATTGGGGCCCCAATGGAGTGAAACCACTTATTTGCCCTCCAAAAAAAATAATAAATGAGTCAAGACATCACTTTAATCAAGAAATAATCACAAAAGATAAAAATGAATTGTGAAATTGAATCAATTAAATCATATAAACAACCCACATTTAAAAAGTCAAAAGAAGAAAGGACTTGATTGCAAAAAATAATCAACGCTTTGGGGTCAAAAATTAAAGAAAAATAAAGTTTAGAGACCTATTGAAAGAAATCTAAAGTGTTAGGGTCGTAGTAGCATCATAGGGGAAATTAAGTGGGTGAACTGTAATTCTGGAAAATTTCTAATGCAAACTTATGAAGAAGCCCTCTGTAACTTTGCTGGCTGTTTTTCTTTCACTAATTTCTTGAGCTGCGATTTCTGGGTTTCTAAATGTAATTCTTTCTTCTTATTTTTCTTCAAACATTACTAACGGTTCAACAACTAAGTTCACCAAGCATTTTTCTATCTTGTAACCAAAAAACTCTTATGTTTGCGCACAAAAATCATAGGAAGAGGTCATGCGAAAAACTAAAAAAAATGCTGCAACTTCCTCGGCCTCTTATCAGAACTATCCGTTTTGTTATGGGCAAGTAGTTTATACACAAGATTAAATCATCATGATGAGATTGATAAAACGAATCTAGACCACAAACCAAAGGCATGCAGCTTCAACTTGGATCAAAATAAGCCCCCAACAATGTTAGTTGGTCAGACCCAACACAACAGAAAAATAAGGGAACCATCAAAGTCCCAAGTTTCTTTCAAGTTTCTGGTTAACAATCTTTGCAAACAAATTCAACCCATTACCAAACACTAAACCCCAAAGCCATGCAATCTTGCTAGCAAGACTGCCAAGCATCAACTTGGTTTTCTAGTTCACAGACGAAGGAGCGGATTTTTGAACAAGCAATGAAATGGGAAGAAAGGAAACAGCGAAGAACAGCAATCATGCGCAATTTAAAGGAAAATCCTGTTTTAATCAAAGCGAAATACAACTTCACCTATCTTAGGAAAATGCAGATCTGGTTTTATCGAAAACCCATCGAACAAGAAAAAACACCAGATTTCAGTTTAGCAGATTGCATGTTCAATCGCAAGCTAGCTATTTCAATCGAACTCAGCTTGAATCAAACAAACAAGATTTCCTACGTATCCTTCTAACATGAACTAACCAGTAACTAACATCAAGAGAAAGATCTAAACTACGCCATTCTTGCCAACAAGACTTCTGTGGAGCAGGAAAGAAACAAGTAATGAGAAAGGAACATGGGCGCAGCAAGCATGATTTCTTTCATCATGGAACCGAATGTAAAAGTGCATCAAGGACACTCAAAGAAAAACTCACGGCAAATATATTCACAGTATACTATCCGAAGACCAAAAGGATCATAATCTTCAAAACATGCCCAAAACATGAACCGACGAAGGGGAAATCAGCATTTTGTCCATGCTTGCTGCAATTTTCTGCTGCCGTTTCGCATGCTCCAATTCACGCCAAAATAATACACACAAAAAAGAACTCACCCTTTATTCATCAAACTCACACACATCTCCAAACATTCATCTATCACTGATCAAGCATGATCACCTCACCCCCAAACCATTCCAACCACGATGTCCAAATCCAATAAAGCAAGAATAACGACAACAAAACAAAACAAAAATGCAGCAAAAGAGACCTTAGCTTGGAGCGGCTAACGTTTCAGCATTACATGGTAATATCTAGTGCTATGACAAACCAGAAAATTTTCAACGAGCAACAAAAGAAAGTTTTGAAACAAAGCTAAGCATTCTATACAACCAAAAAATAAAACAGCCATGAAGGAGAGGTTTATGAGACAGCGTGCATGACCTACAACATCAAAACCAAACCAACTCTCGGTTTGGGCATTTTATCGAACAACCAACGGACATAAGAAATTTCACCAAATTTTTGTCGATTGAAGTTATGATTAGCCCCAAAATTATCAGAACAAACAGAAATTCAGTTCCAGGCACCATATAAAACACATATATTCACGGGCGATGTAAAACACAGAAAGAGGGCTGAAATGTAAACGAAGAAATTACCTCTCACGGTCTCGCCGAAGCAAAATTCTCCAAGTTAGGCAGGAGACAAATCCAGTGCTCTTGCTAACGGCGGTGCTCTTCTTTTCACTCCTGCTCTGCTTTGGACTCTCGTTAGTGCCTTGGGCACCGTCTTCTTTATCATCATCCTCGTCGTCGAAATCATCGCCATCGTCTTCGTGGTCGTTTTCGTCTTTCACATCCTCCACCACCAGACCCTAGCTGCCCCTTTTCTTTCCTCTATTTTCTCTCGGAATTCTCCCCCTTTTTTCGTTTTCTACTGCCGAAACCTTCCCCCCATCTTTCTTTGCTCTCTTCTTTTCCCCCTCTTGCCCAGATTCTTCCTTTTCAGTCCCTTTTTGCCTTGTCCGCCGCCCCTTTTGTCTTTCCTCTCTGTTTTTTTTCGTCGAACCCTCTCGTCCGCCACTCCTATTTCTTCTGCTTTTCTTCTCAGTTTTCCCCTCTAGCCTCAGATGAAGCTCCCTTCTCTAATTGTTCCCCCCTTCTCCCAATTCTTTTGGTCTCTCCCTCTTTTTTTTTTTCTTTTGCCCGAGCCCTCTTTTTTCTTTTTGATCCTCCAAAACCTAACCGCCAGTCCCTTTCCTTCTTCTCCCTAAGTGATTGCGTTGTCCTAATATCAAAAGGACACTTGTCCTATTGTATATTCTCCACTTGTCTAGCATGCAAATTTCCACCCATTTCACACATTTCCCTTATTATATTTTTGCATATTTTCTCTTTTTCCCTTTTTTTTTCTCTTTTTAGTATGAAGACAAAAAATAAATAATAAAACAAAATAAACTAGAACAAAAATAAAATAAAATAAAATAAAAACCCTAGAATTGAAACAAGTAAAACTATTTAATTAATTAAACAAATAAAGTCAAAAATTTGGTGTCTACAATCAGCCTGTCATTTAGTATCCATTTACTTTCGATAAATCATAGGGATTGCCATTTGATAGAACGAAAGAGACAAATGTGACCATGAAACACTTGAAAAATATTCTAATTGCACATAATGTGAAAATAATGACAATATAAATACAACCATCTACTTTTATTGTATGAAAAATCATCTCAAATAAATAAGCTTGTATACTCAAATTTCGTGCTTGATAAATCAAACACTTTGGTTCTTGAACAAAAATGCTACGCTTGACCCTTTGGATATCATCTCTTCGGAGTTCAAATGCTTGACAATAGAACTACAATGTAAGGAGAATTTCCAATGAACTAAGTCACCAGCTCTTCGGATCCAAGCTCACTTTTCCTTGTAAAACCCTACCTCAGCGCCCTTTCGGGTTTTCACTAAGGTTTCCCCCCGCCCTTTTTATTTTATTTTTTTTCTTTCCTTTTCTTTTCCTTTTTTTTCTTTTCTTCTTCTTTTCCTCATCTTCTTTTCCTTTTTTTTAAAAGGCGCCCTTACGGGTTTTCACCTAGTAAACAAATCTTACCTACTGCCCGTATTCATTCAAAAATGTGTTTTAAAAAATAATGGCATCAGTATAACAGTCCTTCCCTTGCAAAATAAGTGAAAGTGTCTTTGACATCATGTGCCATTTGATTAGAAATTTTCCTAAAAAGGCAATATAAAGAATAGAAGTCAGGACCTTTTAGTTTTTGTAATGGGGTCTGGTGGGGTGCTTAGAAAGGGTTAAGGCTCGAAGGCAGATTTATGAGTGTTTAGATTTTCTGAAATCGCATCTTCAAATTAACCCTACTAATAATTGTCCCAGTTTATTCTCAAACGAGACTTTCTTCTTCAATATTCTCTTCATTTTGTTCTTCTATCACTTTTACCTTTTGCAACCTCTCTTTTCTTTTCTTTTCCTTTTTTTTTCTTTTTCTTCTTAGCTTTTTCAACTCAAAACTTGCCCCAGTATGGGATTTGTGATACTCAGTGGTTGCCAAATGAAATAATTTGCTCTGAAGGCTTAAAGAGGGACAACTTGGGATATAATGTTTGATTGGAAAAGAAGAAGGCCTGACTTTTCATTCCATTCTTTACATTATCCCTAAAAGGAAAATTCCATTTATCATATGAAAAATTTCTTACACATATCTGAATTGATAGGTTGTGTGAGGACCCGTAAATTTTCTTTATCTCATAATATTTTATTTATTTTTCTTGCATGCATTTTCTTCATTAAACCCTATTATATTGCTTTTTTCGAGATTTTGATAAGTAAATATAGTTTTTAAATCATTTTTCTAGTATAAGTTAGTTCATGAGAAATAAAGAGTGTATATTGGACGTGGGACCCGCTAGTGGCGTTAAGTGCGATAAATTCGACCAATTAGATTATGCTTTGTATACCGGGATTAATTTATTAGGTGTTAAGAGATAATTAGAGGTTATTTAGATGGTTAATCTTGGAGAGATAAAGGGATAAGAATAAACTTAAGAAGGGCCAAGTGTCGCGATCCGATTGGAAGTTGACTTGCCTAACTTTTTTTTAACTTTACTAAAACTCCTATTTTGACCCAAATCATCTTCATTTGCTCTCCTCCTTGGCCGAACTCCACCTTGAGAGAAAAGAAAAGAAAGCTTCAACTATATCTTCCATTTCTTGCACAAATCTTGAAATCCAACCGATTAACTCTTGAATTAGTCCACAAAATCGACTTGCTAAGGGAGTTTGAAGAACTTGGTGGAGTTGTTTTGGAAGAAAAACCCCTAAGCTACTACCTTTCTTGAGGAGTTAAGGTATTTTGCTTGGAACTCACTTTTTGTTTCTAATAATGGTCAATTTGTGACTTATGGTAGCTAACTAGTTGGTTTTATGGAAGATTTTATGGTGGAGTTAGCTAAATTTCTGATTTTTGTGAGAATTTTTCTGTTTTCATATGATGGTTATGGTTAGCCTTGAATTGATGGATCTAAATTGTGTTAAATGGATCCCTTGTGTGCTAATTGCGATTGTTTGCGGAAAAATTTCGATTTTGTGCGGAAATTCAAGTTTTAGGGTTCCAATTTGCCCTGTTCTGTCCGGTTCTATTTGACCATGTTAGAGGCCGAATTAGGCTTAGAACAAAACATAAAGGTTGTAGGAAATGATGTTAACTATCCGCCTGCAACATTTCAGCACAATTGGAGTACTGTAACCCATGAAATGACTGAAATACCCTTGACTGCCCATAAGCCCTATTTTCGCGGACAGTTTTCTGTCTTCGTTGAGATTTCAATTTTTGACTCTGAAAATACATGATTTAGCTTTGGAGTCCTCATAATAAATATAGGTATATGTCTTGGCTTCGAAACGCCATAAGATATACCTTAATCGGACTTTGGTAGTCTGAGTTATTGTCGTTTAATCATAGTGCGGTTAACTAGTCTGATTGTGAGATGCTGGTTCTATAATTTGAAATTTTGGCCAAGATACACTACCAACTGGACTAAGTAGCCTTCATCAAAGTTGTAGGCCTTTATCTTAGCTTCGAAACGGTATAAATTGTACCCCAATTCGATAAGTGTAGCTTCAGTTGTATCTGTTCCGCTAAGAGACATCAAACCTACTATTTAGCTTTTGTCCTTAAAACTTGATTTCTAGTTGCATTCCTAGACTTGCTTTGTGTTTGGATGATGATACGAGTTAAGCTATGCCATTGGATTACACGAGCTCGAGCAGTTCATTCAACTTCATCGCAGCAAAGTCATTATAAGGCGTGGGCACGCTTTATAAGCTCAAGTCGTCTGCCCATCTAATCACAATTATTGTTTTAGTTAAGTCGTTTGTAATAAGGGCTTTATGGTCCATAGCCTTGCTTTATTTACCTAAGCGATGACCTCATAAGGTTATTTACCTAAGCAATGACCTCATAAGGTTTGGTCAAGCCCACAATTTTTAGTCTTATGGAAATAGTCAAGCCTACAATTGTTAGTCTTAGTCAAGACCACAACTCAAGACTAGTTCCACATTTAGTTGTTCATCTCTATGTAAGGCTATAAATAGCCCGCACTTCCAATGGTTTTAGGCATTCAATCAATAAATCAGATTTTGAGAGTTTTCTTGGTTTCTCCAAGGCTTCTTGAATACCTTAGAATTTCTCTAGGTATTCGTGACTTATCAATCTAGAATCGCACTAGGTTGTGGCGTCTTCTACCATTATACCAAGGTTCGTTAACCACGTGATTAACGGGTTGAGGTCATCCGCTTCAAACTTGGTGTCCTCTTGTCGATCCTGAAGCTAATCTTTTACGGGTTTCGTCACAAGGTTGGCGACGTTCGTATCAGTTGGTAATCAGAGCTAATTAAGAGGTATCACGTTATATCCTTTTTTTTTATTTGCTTTTCGAGTCAAGTTGTCGAAAATTCTGTTTTCGTGTTCTAAGTTGCTATCCGCAATTTCCAGATTTGTTACTTCGTGTTCTTGCGTTATTTTTCCAGATTTGTTACGACATAAACTTGTGTCTAGTTGTTGTTAATTGCTGTGGTTAGCCTGGTTTGGTCCAGCCTTTTTTTTTTGTGTCTTATTCTTGATTCCTTGTTTGAGTCTTGTTTCTATCCTGTTATATCCATTCAATTCCAGTCTTTTGTTCTATTTGATCATTCGAGGTTACTGTTCATCCGAAAAAAAATCAGTTTGTAGCAAGGGTTTTAGAGTCCTATCTAGTTATTACCTTGTGTTCTTGTTTACATACAAAAAAAAAAAAAAAATAGCTGGCTAACCTTACAAAAATTCCTGGAAATCTGTCTTGACCAAAACTTGGGTTTCTTGAAGTTCCTGATTGTTTAAAACCACAATCTTGAAGTTCTTGGAACTTTAGTTGGGATTCTTGAAGCCAACCAAAATCTGTCTTGATCAAATCGTGAAATCTTGGATTGTTTAGGGAGGAAATCATCTTCAATTTTGTGTTTCTTGAATTCTGGGAATTAACATCTTGAATTCTTGAAAGAATCTTGAAGTTTCTGGGTTTTGGGAACCAAATCTTGGTAAACAACAAGGCTGCAAAATTCCAGCTGCCAAAATCCTTGTTTTCACCACAATAATCTTCTTTCTTGACTAAGAACATTTTAGCCACGAAATTTGACTCTTCTTGGCTGATTAGAAAACAAAAACAAAGGAAGAAGAAGAACATTCAGCCTATTCAAGTCAAATTTTCCAACCTATTGAAGTCAAAATTTCCAACCTGTTCAAGTCAAATTTTCCACCCTTGTTCCCAAAAGGAACCAAATCAGTTCCAATCTTGAACTTGACCTTAGAATTCGTGGGAACCAGTAAATAGGAAGACTAATCCTTGTTTCCAATGGTTTAAAAAAAAAAATCTGCCTTGAGTTTCCAAAACAGTCCTACCACAACACAAATTCATCTTCCATTCGGATTCCATCTTTGCAACCATTGGGGATTTCTGTCCAATCATGAATTCTGGAAATTTTTGTGCATCATTAGGTCAGTTTTAAGTGTCATTCTGAATCCTCTAAGTGTCCATTTATCTACCAAAACATTGCCCAAAAATGCAGCAACCAGCAGCTCAAAATTCCAGTTTTGGGTAGAGTTTTGTCTAGGATCCTTAAAATTCAACTTTGAGTCATTCTTTGAGTCGTGGTCAGTCCCTTCATCCTTTATTTTTTTTTTCGTTCAAAGTGCTACAATCTTGTGACTCTGGTTGGTAAGTCGATCCACACTAGAAGGAGTTCTAACTTGTTCGAGGAGTTGACCGAGGAGCCTTGAAAATACCTTGGTGAGTTAATTAGAGTGTTTTAAACACTTGAGTGATACACGAGTGACGAGTGTAAACATGTGAGCTTGTGCGGCGAGGAAAAATATCTTTTGTTTCACTAATTTTTTGCAGGTTTCCTCATACATCATGGCGAATACGAGGCATTTAAAAGCTAGCTTACAACATCTTCTTCTTGATCCTAAGGGAGTCAAAGAAGTAGCATTACGTGGTGTAGATGAACAATTGGATATCGTCAAATCTCAGTTGCATGATTGGTTTTATACTCGTTGTGGTGTCAAAGATAAAACATGCAGCTTGGCCATTGATAAGAGTTGTGAAGTCAATCTTGCAAGCGCTATCATGGTTCACAAATTAAATCTTCCAACTATTGATCATCTTCAACCGTATAAGTTGCCGAGTGCTCATGGTGATGTTTGGGTTACTAAGCACACACTTGTACCTATTCAAATTGGCAAGTATGTGGATGAGGTGTTGTGTGATGTAGTCCCAATTCAAATAACACATGTGTTGCTGGGCAAGGCGTGGATGTTGAGGCGAGAAGTTAAATATGATGGACATACTAATAAGTATTCCTTCTTATTTAATGGTCGTCGTTCTGCACTTGTACCACTTATTTATGACCAACTTTGTACTGATCTAGCATACATGAAAAGTGAGCATGAGCATTATAGTATGAAAAAAGAGCTAGATGAGGAAATTGTGACTGATGAGGTAAAATTCGAGGGAGTTGAAAAGGAGAAAGAGGTTGAAAATAATGAGAGGAAAAAGATAGCTATTGAGCATGAGAAAGAGATTGAAAAATCCAAAGTATTGACTGAGATTTTAAGTTTCAACAAAAATGAGAGTGAGGGGATTTATTGCCATTCTAACAACCTTAGCATTGCTCTGTCTAGTGTTCCTTGTTTTGTGCAGGTCAAGCAAAGTGCAATCGCTTTGATCTTACAATGTTCCATCCCAAAGTCACTTGTACAATTTGCGAGTTTCCATGGAGTTTGTCTTCTAGGAGTTAGATCAATTTGGTTCCCATTCATGGAATCGGATGATTTCAACGCTGTTCACGTCTTTGGAGGATCAAACTATGTGTACCCTCAAGACATTAGAATCGACCACGTTCCACGAGTTTACACAAGGAGCAAGGTCTTCAATGGTCACTACAATACCTATGTTCATCTTGTACCTAGTCCACTTGAAGCTCCAACTTCACCAAGTCAGCTTCCATACTTTGCACGCTTATTCAAGTTTGAGGAGTCTGATTTCATAGGATCTACATCGCATCACTTTGAGGATCCTTACCACATGATCATAAGCGATCAAGTTGGGCATACATTGAAACTGGTTCGTGAGATTCAAAGTTCAACAAGGTTTACTTTCCAGCTTAGCAAGTGGTTTATGCATTGGATGAAACTTGTGGTAATCATAACAAAATTGACTCGACGGCATGTAACTTTTCTTATCATCATTCATGTTTCAATTTGTGGGCAAATTGCTTTCAAGAGGAGGGGAATGATACGAGTTAAGCTATGCCATTGGATTACACGAGCTCGAGCAGTTCATTCAGTTTCATCGCAGCAAAGTCATTATAAGGCGTGGGCACGCTTTATAAGCTCAAGTCGTCTGCCCATCTAATCACAATTATTGTTTTAGTTAAGTCGTTTGTAATAAGGGCTTTATGGTCCATAACCTTGCTTTATTTACCTAAGCGATGACCTCATAAGGTTATTTACCTAAGCAATGACCTCATAAGGTTTGGTCAAGTCCACAATTTTTAGTCTTATGGAAATAGTCAAGCCTACAATTGTTAGTCTTAGTCAAGACCACAACTCAAGACTAGTTCCACATTTAGTTGTTCATCTCTATGTAAGGCTATAAATAGCCCACACTTCCAATGGTTTTAGGCATTCAATCAATTAATCAGATTTTGAGAGTTTTCTTGGTTTCTCCAAGGCTTCTTGAATACCTTAGAATTTCTCTAGGTGTTCGTGACTTATCAATCTAGAATCGCACTAGGTTGTGGCGTCTTCTACCATTATACCAAGGTTCGTTAACCACGTGATTAACGGGTTGAGGTCATCCGCTTCAAACTTGGTGTCCTCTTGTCGATCCTGAAGCTAATCTTTTACGGGTTTCGTCACAAGGTTGGCGACGTTCGTATCAGATGAACTTGAGCCTAGTTGAAGGGCTATTGTATTGAGATTTCTTATGTGTTGAATTGGGTTGACTTTAGGAAAAACAATGAAGCCATAAATGGCTGGAATATAGCAAAATATAGAGGGCATGCTGCCCAAAATTTTAGGGTTACGCGATTCTTTCAGGTTGAGTTGGTCTTAGTAAAAATGAAGGGTTTTGAGGGTTGTTTGTAACCCTAGGACCAACTGTTATTTTTTTACTCAAAAGTCATATTTTTTTTCTGTACTAGTACTTAACCTGGAAAGGCGTACGACGTGTAGTCGAGCCTCATTTATGCATTTCATTTGCTGGGTTTGTGGATGTGCGAACTATAATTGTTTTATCTTGATTATTTTAGGGTTTCGTGGCTAAAAACTTTTGAAGTATTTGTACTGGAACCGGTAAGTGTATCACTCCCTCATTTGTTGCTTAACTTGGTTTCTGCACCTGCAATCTATGATTTGAATGATTGTATCATATGTTTATTCTGTTTGAGACGAGAGTGTACTTTATCACACTCGTTCTCTTGTCTGTCTGTATGCCTATTTACTGTGTATAATCTGTTATCTGTATCTGAGTCTGTTCGGAGGTCGTTTGGAGGCTGGTATCCAACGACCTTTCTGTGACTTTTGAGCTCAAAACCTGTGGCTAGTTACTCGAGCCGGGCCGGCAAGGGCCTGGTCGATTAGATAACGAACCACGGTAGTCTGTTCTGGGAATCTTTGGGTATTGAGACTCTTGATTCCGGTATACTCGAGTATTACCATTACTGTTCCTGTTCGGCATTCGGCCCCGGTAGGGGTATGTTTGGTGGATGGGAAATTGGTGTAAAGTGGGGTCTACGGATATGTTGGTTCTATTTACGTTGACGGAGAGTCAACGGGTTCGGATCAAGTACTGCACATGGAAATCTGGCTCCTGAGAGCCACTTGTATCCTTTCCCTTTGAATCACTGTGTCTAACTGCTTTCCTTTATATCTGGTATATGTATCTGATTGGTTAAATGTGAAAGACCGTGATTTTACCCTATATGTTTGGTACCTCATTGAGCGCAAGCACACCCCTTTCTGTTATCTTTGTTTTCCTTACAGGGGACAAACTTGAAAATCACGGTTTTGGAAGAAAAGGGTCAATCTAGTATATATGTCATGTTGTTAAGCTCTTTTGAAAACGAAACCCTAAATGTATTTTGTGTAGTATGAGTACTTTGGATTGCACCGTATGTTAATTTGTTCAAGACTCCAATGTAAACAAATGTATAAGTGTTTCACCTTGTCTATTAAATGTATTCCGTTGAGATTATGTTTTCATGGTTTGGTAAGTATATTCTCACCTTAGTAGTCTCCGATTGTTCATTTTCTTTGGGTCCTATCGCGCGTACTATATTGGGTTTGTGTGAATCGACTCAGTATTCTTGGCGAGAGTTGGGCAGGCAGTCCGCTGAACCATTTGGTTCGCCTTAGGGTAAGGTGGGACTGTCACAGGTGGTATCAGAGCCACTTCGCGTGGTCTCTGGGCGGAGTGAGCTTTGGCCAAGTGGTATTATGGTCCTGATTTCATGAATGCGTCTAACGGTATAAGTGCTCTTTTGAGCATAAGTTATGAACCGTGCATGTCATAAGTGTAAAGATCTTTATCATGGGACTTGAGGAAGTTAGGTATGTATGTCGGGTAGGAATATGGATGATTTACTCTTGGGACCGGCCGGCTCGAGTTGTGAATTATCTTATTTGGAATTCTTGTACCCGGCTACTAAATAGATGAGAGTCTAGGTTAGAAAGGACTTAGGCGAACTAGAAATTTGATTCTATGGAACTTCATGTGGTTTGTTCGGATGTTAGTAAGTATGATTAACCTGGATTAAGATATAAATTATGGTATGCTCGTAGATTATGGACGGAAGCTTAGAGGGGAAATAACTTTTCGTTAGTTGCTTTTGTGCTTTGAACCTAGTTCGTCTATAGTACTTTTGGATGACCCCCGCTACCTTCATGGATCTCTTTTGTTGTATCTAGCTGACTGCTACTGTGTGACTGGTTCGATATAATTGTGTTATGTATATATGCTTTTGATCTGTGTGTACCTCTTGTTACTTGCTTATGTCTATAATGATCTTTAATGTTATATTTCCGCTTCGACCCTAGACTGGTTAGACCAATGGAGAGTACTCGTAGTGGACAAGGTCGTGGGGGCGGACGTAGGTAATTCTCGAATGAAAGGGGTAACCGAGAACCAATACCTGAACCTAGGGTTGACCCAAATACTCAAGTAGCCGCTGCAATCCAATGCATGACTGATCTGCTAGCCCATGTAGTGGAACACCAGGGCCAGAACCCTAATCCTCAACCTGAAAATCCTGGTAACCATATAGAGGGAGAGGATAGGGCCCATGAAAGATTTCAAAAGTTCTCCCCACCCAAATTTCTTGGAGGCCCTGATCCTGACGTGGCTGAGAGGTGGCTGGAGAAGATGATCGATATTTTTGCTGCGTTACATTATACTGAGTAGAGACAAGTGACCTTCGCTGTCTTCCAACTAGAGGGAGTAGCCCGATCTTGGTAGAACATCATTAGACTGAAATGGGAACGAGAACAAACCCGAGAACATGGGCGAACTTTATGAGGGAATTCAATACCAAATTTTTCCCTCCTCTAATCCAAGAAAAGAAGGAAGATGAATTCATTCGGTTTCGCCAAGGAACTCAGACCGTGGTCGAATATGAGAGTCAATTTACTCGGTTATCTAAGTTTGCGCCCGAATTGATTGTAACCGAACAAAAACGGATAAGACGTTTTGTCCAGGGATTAAATGTTGAGATTCAGAAGGACCTGGCTGTAGCCCAACTTAGTACCTTTAGTGATGCTGTGGAGAAAGCCCAGCAGGTTGAAAATGCAAGGTTACAGGTGAGAAACTTCCAAACCAAGAAAAGGAGCTTCCCTGGGAGTATCTCGGAACAAGAAGATAAGAGTACACCCCATAAAATTGGAAAGGGAAACGGGAGAGTACGACAACAGGGGATGTCGCGTGATGTCTCTCAGGGGGGACCGGTCTCTGCTACTCGTGGTCCCTGTGGATATTGTGGAGGGCCAAATCATACGGAGGCAAATTGTTGGAAGAAAGAGGAAAAATGTCTGCGCTACGGTAGTGCCGATCATCGGATTGCTGACTGCCCAGTTCGATTGCGAATAGGAAAAGGGACCCCAGCAACCAACTAAGACTAACCCTGGACAGTCGGAAGAGGAAGGGACTGGATCGAAAGTACCGGCTCGGGTATATTCTTTAGAGCACCATCAGGTCCCTGACCCGTCTGAGGACGTAGAAGGTATGATCCGTTGGTTACCTTAGAATTTGATAGATCCCGCTCATAAGAAAATTTCGAGAACGAAATTTCTTTAAGGGGAGAGAGTGTGAGGACCCGTAAATTTTCTTTATCTCATAATATTTTATTTATTTTTCTTGCATGCATTTTCTTCATTAAACCCTATTATATTGCTTTTTCCGAGATTTTTATAAGTAAATATAGTTTTTAAATCATTTTTCTAGTATAAATTAGTTCATGAGAAATAAAGAGTGTATATTGGACGTGGGACCCGCTAGTGGCGTTAAGTGCGATAAATTCGACCAATTAGATTATGCTTTGTATACCGGGATTAATTTATTAGGTGTTAAGAGATAATTAGAGGTTACTTATATTGTTAATTTTGGGGAGACAAAGGGATAAGAATAAACTTAAGAAGGGCCAAGTGTCGCGATCCGATTGGAAGTTGACTTACCTAACTTTTCTTTAACTTTATTAAAACTCCTATTTTGACCCAAATCATCTTCATTTGCTCTCCTCCTTGGCCGAACTCCACCTTGAGAGAAAAGAAAAGAAAGCTTCAACTATATCTTCCATTGCTTGCACAAATCTTGAAATCCAACCGATTAACTCTTGAATTAGTCCACAAAATCGACTTGCTAAGGGAGTTTGAAGAACTTGGTGGAGTTGTTTTGGAAGAAAAACCTCTAAGCTACTACCTTTCTTGAGGAGTTAAGGTATTTTGCTTGGAACTCACTTTTTGTTTTTAATAATGGTCAATTGGTGACTTATGGTAGCAAACTAGTTGGTTTTATGGAAGATTTTATGATGGAGTTAGCTAAATTTCTGATTTTTGTGGGAATTTTTCTGTTTTCATATGATGGTTATGGTTAGCCTCGAATTGATGGATCTAAATTGTGTTAAATGGATCGCCTGTGTGCTAATTACGATTGTTTGCGGAAAAATTTCGATTTTGTGCGGAAATTCCAGTTTTAGGGTTCCAATTTGCCCTGTTCTGTCCGGTTCTGTTTGACCATGTTAGAGGCCAAATTAGGCTTAGAACAAAACATAAAGGTTGTAGGAAATGATGTTAACTAGCCGCCTGCAAAATTTCAGCACAATTGGAGTACTGTAGCCCATGAAATGACTGAAATACCCTTGACTGCCCATAAGCCCTATTTTCGCGGACAGTTTTCTGTCTTCGTTGAGATTTCAATTTTTGACTCTGAAAATGTATGATTTATCTTTGGAGTCCTTCATAATAAATATAGGTATATGTCTTGGCTTCGAAACGCCATAAGATATACCTTAATCGGACTTCGGTAGTCTGAATTATTGTCGTTTAATCATAGTGCGGTTAACTAGTCTGATTGTGAGATGCTGGTTCTATAATTTGAAATTTTGGCCAAGATACACTACCAACTGGACTAAGTAGCCTTCATCAAAGTTGTAGGCCTTTATCTTAGCTTCGAAACGGTATAAATTGTACCCCAATCTGATAAGTGTAGCTTCAGTTGTGTCTGTTCCGCTAAGAGACATCAAACCTACTATTTAGCTTTTGTCCTTAAAACTTGATTTCTAGTTGCATTCCTAGACTTGCTTTGTGTTTGGAGGAACTTGAGCCTAGTTCAAGGGCTATTGTATTGAGATTTCTTATGTGTTGAATTGGGTTGACTTGAGGAAAAACAATGAAGCCATAAATGGCTGGAATATAGCAAAATATAGAGGGCATGCTGCCCAAAATTTTAGGGTTACGCGATTCCTTCAAATTGAGTTGATCTTAGTAAAAATGAAGGGTTTTGAGGGTTGTTTGTAACCCTAGGACCAACTGTTATTTTTTTACTCAAAAGTCATTTTTTTTTTCTGTACTAGTACTTAACCTGGAAAGGCGTACGACGTGTAGTCGAGCCTCATTTATGCATTTCATTTGCTGGGTTTGTGGATGTGCGAACTATAATTGTTTTATCTTGATTATTTTAGGGTTTCGTGGCTAAAAACTTTTGAAGTATTTGTACTGGAACCGGTAAGTGTATCACTCCCTCATTTGTTGCTTAACTTGGTTTCTGCACCTGCAATCTATGATTTGAATGATTGTATCATATGTTTATTCTGTTTGAGACGAGAGTGTACTTTATCACACTCGTTCTCTTGTCTGTCTGTATGCCTATTTACTGTGTATAATCTGTTATCTGTATCTGAGTCTGTTCGGAGGTCGTTTGGAGGCTGGTATCCAACGACCTTTCTGTGACTTCTGAGCTCAAAACCTGTGGCTAGTTACTCGAGCCGGGCCGGCAAGGGCCTGGTCGATTAGATAACGAACCACGGTAGTCTGTTCTGGGAATCTTTGGGTATTGAGACTCTTGATTCCGGTATACTCGAGTATTACCATTACTGTTCCTGTTCGGCATTCGGCCCCGGTAGGGGTATGTTTGGTGGATGGGAAATTGGTGTAAAGTGGGGTCTACGGATATGTTGGTTCTATTTACGTTGACGGAGAGTCAACGGGTTCGGATCAAGTACTGCACATGGAAATCTGGCTCCTGAGAGCCACTTGTATCCTTTCCCTTTGAATCACTGTGTCTAACTGCTTTCCTTTATATCTGGTATATGTATCTGATTGGTTAAATGTGAAAGACCATGATTTTACCCTATATGTTTGGTACCTCATTGAGCGCAAGCACACCCCTTTCTATTATCTTTGTTTTCCTTACAGGGGACAAACTTGAAAATCACGGTTTTGGAAGAAAAGGGTCAATCTAGTATATATGTCATGTTTTTAAGCTCTTTTGAAAACGAAACCCTAAATGTATTTTGTGTAGTATGAGTACTTTGGATTGCACCGTATGTTAATTTGTTCAAGACTCCAATGTAAACATATGTATAAGTGTTTCACCTTGTCTATTAAATGTATTCCGTTGAGATTATGTTTTCATGGTTTGGTAAGTATATTCTCACCTTAGTAGTCTCCGATTGTTCATTTTCTTTGGGTCCTATCGCGCGTACTATATTGGGTTTGTGTGAATCGACTCAGTATTCTTGGCGAGAGTTGGGCAGGCAGTCCGCTGAACCATTTGGTTCGTCTTAGGGTAAGGTGGGGCTGTCACAGGTGGTATCAGAGCCACTTCGCGTGGTCTCTGCGCGGAGTGAGCTTTGGCCAAGTGGTATTATGGTCCTGATTTCATGAATGCGTCTAACGGTATAAGTGCTCTTTTGAGCATAAGTTATGAACCGTGCATGTCATAAGTGTAAAGATCCTTATCATGGGACTTGAGGAAGTTAGGTATGTATGTCGGGTAGGAATATGGATGATTTACTCTTGGGACCGGCCGGCTCGAGTTGTGAATTATCTTATTTGGAATTCTTGTACCCGGCTACTAAATAGATGAGAGTCTAGGTTAGAAAGAACTTAGGCGAACTAGAAATTTGATTCTATGGAACTTCATGTGGTTTGTTCGGATGTTAGTAAGTATGATTAACCTGGATTAAGATATAAATTGTGGTATGCTCGTAGATTATGGACGGAGGCTTAGAGGGGAAATAACTTTTCGTTAGTTGCTTTTGTGCTTTGAACCTAGTTCGTCTATAGTACTTTTGGATGACCCCGCTACCTTCATGGATCTCTTTTGTTGTATCTAGCTGACTGCTACTGTGTGACTGGTTCGATATAATTGTGTTATGTATATATGCTTTTGATCTGTGTGTACCTCTTGTTACTTGCTTATATCTATAATGATCTTTAATGTTATATTTCCGCTTCGACCCTAGACTGGTTAGACCAATGGAGAGTACTCGTAGTGGACGAGGTCGTGGGCGCGGACGTAGGTAATTCTCGAATGAAAGGGGTAACCGAGAACCAATACCTGAACCTAGGGTTGACCCAAATACTCAAGTAGCCGCTGCAATCCAATGCATGACTGATCTGCTAGCCCATGTAGTGGAACACCAGGGCCAGAACCCTAATCCTCAACCTGAAAATCCTGGTAAACATATAGCGGGAGAGGATAGAGCCCATGAAAGATTTCAAAAGTTCTCCCCATCCAAATTTCTTGGAGGCCCTGATCCTGACGTGGCTGAGAGGTGGCTGGAGAAGATGATCGATATTTTTGCTGCGTTACATTATACTGAGGAGAGACAAGTGACCTTGGCTGTCTTCCAACTAGAGAGAGCAGCCCGATCTTGGTGGAACATCATTAGATTGAAATGGGAACGAGAACAAACCCGAGAACATGGGCGAATTTTATGAGGGAATTCAATACCAAATTTTTCCCTCCTCTAATCCAAGAAAAGAAGGAAGATGAATTCATTCGGTTTCGCCAAGGAACTCAGACCGTGGTCGAGTATGAGAGTCAATTTACTCGGTTATCTGAGTTTGCGCCCGAATTGATTGTAACCGAACAAAGACGGATAAGACGTTTTGTCCAGGGATTAAATGTTGAGATTCAGAAGGACCTGGCTGTAGCCCAACTTAGTACCTTTAGTGATGCTGTGGAGAAAGCCCAGCAGGTTGAAAATGCAAGGTTACAGGTGAGAAACTTCCAAACCAAGAAAAGGAGCTTCCCTGGGAGTATCTCGGAACAAGAAGATAAGAGTACACCCCATAAGATTGGAAAGGGAAACGGGGGAGTACGACAACTGGGGATGTCGCGTGATGTCTCTCAGAGGGGGACCGGTCTCTGCTACTCGTGGTCCCTGTGGATATTGTGGAGGGCCAAATCATACGGAGGCAAATTGTTGGAAGAAAGAGGAAAAATGTCTGCGCTGCGCTAGTGCCGATCATCGGATTGCTGACTGCCCAGTTCGATTGCGAAAAGGAAAAGGGACCCCAGCAACCAACTAAGACTAACCCTGGACAGTCGGAAGAGGAAGGGACTGGATCGAAAGTACCGGCTCGGGTATATTCTTTAGAGCACCATCAGGTCCCTGACCCGTCTGAGGACGTAGAAGGTATGATCCGATGGTTACCTTAGAATTTGATAGATCCCGCTCATAAGAAAATTTCGAGAACGAAATTTCTTTAAGAGGAGAGAGTGTGAGGACCCGTAAATTTTCTTTATCTCATAATATTTTATTTATTTTTCTTGCATGCATTTTCTTCATTAAACCCTATTATATTGCTTTTTCCGAGATTTTTATAAGTAAATATAGTTTTTAAATCATTTTTCTAGTATAAATTAGTTCATGAGAAATAAAGAGTGTATATTGGACGTGGGACCCGCTAGTGGCGTTAAGTGCGATAAATTCGACCAATTAGATTATGCTTTGTATACCGGGATTAATTTATTAGGTGTTAAGAGATAATTAGAGGTTACTTATATGGTTAATTTTGGGGAGACAAAGGGATAAGAATAAACTTAAGAAGGGCCAAGTGTCGCGATCCGATTGGAAGTTGACTTACCTAACTTTTCTTTAACTTTATTAAAACTCCTATTTTGACCCAAATCATCTTCATTTGCTCTCCTCCTTGGCCGAACTCCACCTTGAGAGAAAAGAAAAGAAAGCTTCAACTATATCTTCCATTTCTTACACAAATCTTGAAATCCAACCGATTGACTCTTGAATTAGTCCACAAAATCGACTTGCTAAGGGAGTTTGAAGAACTTGGTGGAGTTATTTTGGAAGAAAAACCCCTAAACTACTACCTTTCTTGAGGAGTTAAGGTATTTTGCTTGGAACTCACTTTTTGTTTCTAATAATGGTCAATTGGTGACTTATGGTAGCTAACTAGTTGGTTTTATGGAAGATTTTATGGTGGAGTTAGCTAAATTTCTGATTTTTATGGGAATTTTTCTGTTTTCATATGATGGTTATGGTTAGCCTCGAATTGATGGATCTAAATTGTGTTAAATGGATCCCTTGTGTGCTAACTGCGTATGTTTGTGGAAAAATTTCGGTTTTGTGCGGAAATTCCAGTTTTAGGGTTCCAATTTGCCCTGTTCTGTCCGGTTCTGTTTGACCATGTTAGAGGCCGAATTAGGTTTAGTTGAAAATATAAAAGTTGTAGGAAATGATGTTAACTAGCCGCCTGAAACATTTCACCTCAATCGGAGGACTGTAGGGCATGAAATGACTGAAATACCCTTGACTGCCCATAAGCCCTATTTTTGTGGACAGTTTTCTATCTTCGTGGAGATTTCAATAATTGACTCTAAAAATGCATGATTTAGCTTTGGAGTCCTTCATAAGAAATATAGGTATATGTCTTGGCTTCGAAACGCCATAAGATACACCTTAATCGGACTTCGGTAGTCTAAGTTATTGTCGTTTAATCATAGTGCGGTTAACTAGTCTGATTGTGAGATGCTGGTTCTATAATTTGAAATTTTGGCCTAGATACACTATGAACTGGACTAAGTGGCCTTCATCAAAGTTGTAGGCCTTTATCTTAGTTTTGAAATAGTATAAATTGCATCCCAATCCAATAAGCGTAGCTTCAGTTGTGTCTGTTCCGCTAAGAGACATCAAACCTGCTATTTAGCTTTTGTCCTTAAAAATTGATTTCTAATTGCATTCCTAGACTTGCTTTGTGTTTGGATGAACTTGAACCTAGTTGAAGGGCTATTGTATTGAGATTTCTTATGTGTTGAATTGGGCTGACTTGAGGAAAAACAATGAAACCATAAATGGCTGGAATATAGCAAAATACAGAGGGCATGCTGCCCAAAATTTTAGGGCTACGCGATTCCTTCAAGTTGAGTTGATCTTAGTAAAAATGAAGGGTTTTGAGGGTTGTTTGTAACCCTAGAACCAACTGTTATCTTTTTACTCAAAAGTCATATTTTTATTTTTCTTTACTAGTAATTAACCTGGAAAGGCGTACAACGTGTAATCGAGTCTCATTTATGCATTTCATTTACTGGGTTTGTGGATGTACGAACTATAATTGTTTTATCTTGATTATTTTAGGGTTTCGTGGCTAAAAACTTTCGAAGTATCTGTATTGGAACCGATGAGTGTACCACTCCCCTCATTTGTTGCTTAACTTGGTTTCTGCGCCTGCAATCTATGATTTGAATGATAGTATCATCTGTTTATTCTGTTTGAGACGAGAGTGTACTTTATCACACTCGTTCTCTTGTCTGTCTATATGCCTATTTACTGTGTATAATCTGTTATCTGTATCTGAGTCTGTTTGGACGTCGTTTGGAGGTTGGTATCCAACGACCTTTCTGTAATCTCTGAGCTCAACACCTGAGGCTAGTTACTCGAGTCGGGCCAGCAAGGGTCTGGTCGATTAGATAACGAACCACGGTAGTCTGTTCTGGGAATCTTTGGGTATTGAGACTCTTGATTCCGATATACTCGAGTATTACCATTACTGTTCCTGTTCAGCATTCGGCCCCGGTAGGGGTATGTTTGGTGGACGGAAAATTGGTGTAAAGTGGGGTCTACGGATATGTTGGTTCTATTTACGTTGACGAAGAGTCAACGGGTTCGGATCAAGTACTGCACATGGAAATCTGGCTCCTGAGAGCCACTTGTATCCTTTCCCTTTGAATCACTGTGTCTAACTGCTTTTCTTTATATCTGGTATATGTATCTGATTGGTTAAACGTGAAAGACCATGATTTTACCCTATATGTTTGGTACCTCATTGAGCGCAAACTCACCCCTTTCTGTTACCTTTGTTTTCCTTACAGGGGACAAACTTGGAAATCACGGTTTTGGAAGATAAGGGTCAAGCTAGTATAAATGTCATGTTGTTAAGCTCTTTTGAAAACGAAACCCTAAATGTATTTTGTGTAGTATGAGTACTTTGGATTGCACCGTATGTTAATTTGTTCAAGACTCCAATGTAAACATATGTATAAGTGTTTTACCTTGTGTATTAAATGTATTTCGTTGAGACTATGTTTTCATGGTTTCGTAAGCATGTTCTCACCTTAGTAGTCTCCGATTGTTCGTTTTCTTTGGGTCATATCGCGCGTACTATATTGGGTTTGTGTGAATCGACTCTGTAGTCCTGGTGAGAGTTGGGCAGGCAGTCCGCTGAACCCTTTGGTTCACCTTAGGGTGAGGTGGGGCTGTCACAGGTTGAGGGAACACTTGCCTATCCATTTCTGCGAGAATGAGCGCTCCCCGGTCAGAATTTTCTGGACAATAAAAGTGCCTTGCCAATTTGGTGCAAATTTCCCCTTAGCTTCCTCTTGTACTGGCAAAATGTGTTTCAACACTTTATCTCATTCTGTGAACATTCGTGGTCTGACCTTCTTATTGTAAGCATGGGCTACCCTCTTTTAATAACATTGACCATGACAAATGACATTTAACCTTTTTTCATCGATTAAAGGAAACTACTCATGACGTTATTGAATTCACTCAGCCTCCTCCAGTTTGGCCTCCATTAAAATGCGCAAAGAAGGGATTTCGACTTCGGCTGGCAAAACTGCTTCTATTCCGTACATGACATTGTAGGGAGTTTCCCCAGTAGAAGTACGAATAACAGTTCTATATGCCATTAATGCATAAGGGAGCTTCACGTGCCAATCACGGTGTCTCTCAATCATCTTACGGATTATTTTCTTCAAGTTCTTATTTGCAGCCTCTACTGCTCCATTCATCTGTGGCCTATAAATAGAGGAGTTTTGATGCTTGATTTTGAACTGTTCGCACAATCCATCCACCATGTCATTGTTGAGATTTTTGGCGTTATCAGTGATTAATGTCTCTGGCACTCCAAAACGACAAATGATATGCTTCCTTAGAAAATCCGTCACCACCTTCTTAGTCACATGCTTATAAGACTCAGGTTCGACCCACTTGGTAAAGTATTCAATCGCCACTAGAATAAATCGATGCTCATTTGAAGCGGGAGGGTCAATGGCTCCAATCACATCCATACCCCACATTGAACATGGCCAGGGAGTAGTCCTACTTTGTAATTCTGTAGGGGGAGTGCGCATAACATCTCCATGCAATTGGCACTTGATGCATTTCCTAACAAAAATTACACAATCATGCTCCATTGTAAGCCAAAAATAGCTTGTCCTCATGATCTTCTTTGCTAATAAATAGTCATTCATATGTGATCCATACACGCCACTATGTACTTCTTTCATCAAATAATCTGCTTCATCATCATCAACACACCTCAGAAGGCCCAAATATGACGTTCTTTTGTATACTATCTCTCCATTCAAGAAAAATTTAGATGATAATCTGCGCAAGAAGCTTTTGGCAGTCGTATCGGCCCTAGGAGGGTAGGACCCTGTTTTGACAAATTCCTTAATATCACTGTACCAGGGACGGCCATCGGGAGATTTTTCCATAACCAGGCAATGAGCAGATTTTTCTTGCAAATGAATCTAGATAGGTTCGATCACCAACTCGTCTGGATGTTGAATCATCGAAGATAAAGTGGCCAAAGCATCGACGAAGACATTTCTGGCACGTGGAATATGTCGGAACTCCAAACTTCTAAATTTATTTGCCAAATCCAATAAGCTACAGTGATAAGGCGCGATCTTTGAATCCCGAGTGATCCACTCTTTGAGAGTCTGATGCACGAGCAAATCGGAGTCACTGAACACTATTAAATCCTTAATCTCCATTTTCAACGCCATTTTTAGCCCAAAAATGCAAGTTTCATATTTAGCCATATTGTTAGTACAGAAAACCGCATTTTAGCAGAACCAGGATAATGTTTTCCTTCAGGTGATACCAGAACAGCTCCAATACCAGCTCCAAAGGAGTTTGATGCACCATCAAAGAATAGCCTCCATTCAGAGCATTTTTCATTCATGTCTTCTGCTGTACTAACAGACAGGATCTCCTCATTTGGAAAATAGGTGTAGAGTGGTTGATAATCGTCCTTCCTTGGGTTTTCGGCCAAGTGATCCGCTATCGCCTGCCCCTTGATGGGCTTTTGCGTGGTAAAGATGATGTCAAACTCTGAAAGAATCATTTGCCATTTAGCCATGCGTCCAGTTGGCATTGGTTTCTCCAATAAATATTTCAGAGGGTTTGACCGAGAAATAAGATAAGTGGTATGACTAAGCAAATAATGCCTCAACTTCTGAGCTGCCCAGGCCAATGCATAGCAACTCTTTTCAAGAAATGTATATTTTGCCTCATAAGACGTGAACTTCTTACCGAGATAATAAATAGCTTGTTCCATCTTTCCAGAATCGTCATGCTGCCCCAAAATGCATCCCACAGCCTCGTTGAGTACAGATAAATACATAATCAATGGTCGACCCGGCTTGGGTGACACTAAGACCGGGGGGTGCAATAAGTAGTCTTTAATCTTATCAAACGCGTGCTGGCACTCTTCACTCCAATGCAATGGCACATTCTTCTTTAACAATTTGAACAAGGGTTCACATGTATGGGTCAACTGGGCGATGAATTTTCCAATAAAGTTAATCTTTCGTAATAAACTCTCCACGTCTTTTTGCGTTTTTGGCACTGGCATTTCACGAATGGCTTTAATCTTTACCAGGTCTATCTCGATACCCTTCTTACTGACAATGAATCCCAATAACTTCCCGGCAGGGGCCCCGAATGCACACTTTGCAGGGTTTAATTTCAAATCATATCTTCTCAATCTTTCGAATAACCTTTCCAAATCAATCAGATGATCCTCCGCTCTCTTGGATTTGATGATGATGCCGTCCACATAAACCTCCATCTCCTTATGAATCATGTCATGAAACAGGGTGGTCATGGTCCTTTGATAAGTGGCTCCAACATTTTTCAATCCAAACGGCATTACTCAATAGCAAAAAGTCCCTCATGGTGTGATAAAAGCAGTTTTCTCCCTATCTTCTTCAGTCATTAAGATCTGGTGATACCCGGCAAAATAGTCAGCAAATGATTCAATCTCATGTCCTGTGGTATTGTCTAAAAGAATATGAATATTCGGCAACGGAAAATCATCTTTCGGACTTACTTTATTAAGATCCCTGTAATCAACACAAACTCGCACTTCTTCACTTTTCTTTGGGACAGGTACGGGATTTGAAAGCCAAATGGGATAATGAGACATCATGATAATTCTAGCATTGAGCTGCTTCTCGATTTGTTCTTTGATTTTAAGGCTCATATCA
Organism: Coffea arabica; assembly: GCF_036785885.1. NCBI lineage: Eukaryota > Viridiplantae > Streptophyta > Magnoliopsida > Gentianales > Rubiaceae > Coffea > Coffea arabica. Next base: position 7,372,683 of record NC_092330.1, on the reverse strand, counting down.
AGCTTAAACTTGCGAGGTTTTTGCTTTACTGGTGGAAAATTTGGATCAGTCGATAATCGATGGACCACTATATCCGTTGAAATTTCGGGCATATCATCATAGGACCAGGCAAACACATCTTGAAACATGGTAAAAAATTCAATCATCTCTTTTCTCTGTTTCTTGTTCAAATGAATGCTAAGTTTTATCTCCTTAACTTCAGTCTCAGTGCCAATATTAACAACTTCTGTTTCTTCTAAGTTCGGTTTGGATTTATCTTCATATTATTCAAGATTCTTTAATAAAGAGTCAGATTCTTCACCATTATCGTTCTCGTCTTGAATTTCTGATTCCAAAATTTCAAATTCGTGAGTGATATCGAGGTTGCAATCATCAAATTCCAGAATAGTGATATCCATAAGGTCAATGTGTTTTATTTTCGGCCATCTGAAAAAGAATAAAATAGACACAACAATGCATAAGTAAATCAAAGTTGGGAAATAACACTGTGCATTTCATTGAATTTCAAAGTGAATGATAACATTAACATGCAACTTAACAAGAAACATGAGATTTGCATTGAAACAAAAAAAAACATTTGATAGAACTATTTACAAACCGTAATACAAAAGATAAGTAATACGAATGATTTCTCTCATATCAATCAAGGGCAATCCCCTAGATTTATCGAAATCCCCTTCGAGGGGGAAGGAGATCACTGGTCCAATTCTTCATTGCTTCGATAGGCACCTCTGGAAATTCTGGGTCCTCCAACGGCTCCCTCTCAGAAGTAACCCCCACAAATAGCTCAGATAATCCAACCTCCACTTCCTCGATTGGGTCCGCTTCAGATCTAATCACTTCTGTCGGATAAGGAAAGTACAGTACAATGGCGAGATACCCATGATAAGTTGCCTTCCTTCCTTCTCTGCCCTTTTGCGATTCATCATTTCTTTCTTATCTTTGGCAGTAGGTTGAAATCCTAACCCAAAAGTATCCTTCTTTCCTTGAACTTCTATTGGTTCCAAAACTCCTTGTAGGTTGCGCCCGAGACCCTTGCCTATTTCATATCCTTCTCGAATCATTTCTTTGACCATCATAACACTAGCTTCTGGCAAAATCGTTCCTCCCACTGGCTTCCCCTTAGATATCCATCCTACAGACACAATGTCAGCCACGTGGTGAGGAGAAACTAGAGATTTTTTACTACCCTCATCATTTGGTCCAGAATTAACAATCATCGTACAATCATCCTCCGCAAAAACTGTGATCAATTGGCCATCCACAAACAAATCTCAACATTTGATGGAGCGAAGATGGTATACCGCCTGAAGTGTGAATCCAAGACCGTCCAAGGAGAATGTTATAAACACTTGAAAAATCCATGATTTGACATATGACTTGGAATTGGGCAGGTCCGATTTTCAGCACTAAATCCACTTCTCCTATCGGTTCCCTTTTCGCGCGCATCGAATACTCTTACCACAGTGGTAGACAATCGCAGTTTAGCCTCTTGAAACCCTAACTTAATCAGGGTATTCCATGGACAGATATTAAGAGCAGATCCATTGTCTATCAGAACCTTCGGCAAGAGTTTCCCGTTACAGCGGACTGAGATATACAATGCTTTGTTATGTCCAATCCTCTCGGCGGTCAAATCTTTGTCGGAAAATGAAATCTGGTTGGAAGCCAAAACGTGTTCAACTACATTAGTGAATTTATCAACTGGAATATCCTTAGGCACTTGAGTCTCATTTAATACCTTGAGTAAAGCCGCTCTATGAAGTTCAGAAGTCATAAGCAGATTCAACATAGAAATTTGAGTAGGCATTTTGTCCAATTGCTCAATCACTTTGTATTCGCTCTTCTTTAACATCTTAAGGAAATTAAAAGCCTCTTCGTCCGTCACAGTTGGTTTTGCTGGCGTAGCACTTTCTTTTGCTTTTAAGAATTCATCAACTGCAGGCTCCCCTATGATTCTTCCAGATCTAGTAATGGCGTCCACTTCCTTCTTGGGCACCTTCTCTCCTCCAATTAATAGTGTAGGTTCGCTATAATTCCATAGGACCTCTTGCAGATTAAGAACAGGAGCTTGCTCAGGTAGTTCAAGTACCACGAGCTCTGAAGGCTCGCATTCAAAAGGTATCATTTCTAGAATAAAAGGGTCAGTATTTTCCTTGACTTCATAGGCTTTCTCTTCCAGTATGAACGGTTCTCCGATGACTCCTATTATCTCAGCTTCATTCACAATGAATTGGGTAGGCTCCTCGACTTCCTCATCTACAGTAATAGCTCCCACAGTATCCTTGTGCGTAGAGAGAGGATTGTTGCTAACACTCGGCCTTTGTTCATCCTTCCTTCTTAGAACTATGTCTCCAGCATCTATCATATCTTGAATTTTGTGTTTAAGTGCCCAACAGTTGGAAGTGGAATGTCTAGGGGCTCCTGAATGGTAGGCACAAAACGACTGAGAATCATAACCTATGGGAAACCCTTTAGCATAGGTTTTCGGAGGTATTGTACCAATTTTTCCAGCTGCTTTCAATTGCTCATATAATTGGTCAATAGGCCGACCTAGATTGGTAAAGGTTCGGTAAGGGCGAGACCTAATTTGAAAGTTTGGTGGGGAAATGTGGAATGGCGTTGACGGTGTGTTTGGGTAATTTGGTCGAGGACAGGGATGGTTGATTGTGGTATTGTAAACAGGTCGGGGGCATGGTTGGTATAAGTAATGAGGTAAGTAGGCGGGATTTTGTTGGTATCTAGGCGGGGAAGAAGAACCTTGGTTCCAAACAAAGGAAGCTTTCTCGTCTTTCTTCTTAAACTGGGACTTTTTACTACTGCTACTTTGGCTTTGCATGGCTTCCAATTGTGACTTTAAAGATGAAACATTAACCATTTTTCCTGCTCTCACAAACTCATCATATTCTTCCAATTTATTGACAATTTCTGCAAAAGAACATCCAGTTATTCGAAAAATCTCCTCAAAGTAAGGCGGGTCATGAGCTTTGATGAACGTGCGAACGATCTCATTTTCGGTCATGGGAGGCTCCATCTTGGCGGCCAATTTCCTCCATCTCTTCGCATACGTCTTGTGGTTCTCCGATGGTTTCCTCTTGGTCCCATCTAATATGGTCCTCGTCGGAGCGAGTTCGCAATTATATTCGTACTGCCTCACGAAAGCGGTTGATAAATCCATCCAAGATCTCATATCCTCAAGTTTCAAATTGGAATACCAATCCAAAGCGTCACTTCTAGACTCTCGGAAAATAAGCGCACAGGCAGATTCTCATCGTCTATTGGTCTCCCTAGTTTGTTTGCAAACATCTGAAGGCGGGTTTTAGGATTGCCAGTTCCGTTGTACTTGGTAAATTTGAGTGCTTTGAAACCCATCGGCAATTGCATATCTGGGAATAGGCACGGCTCGTGGTAGTCCAGACCTCCTTGCTTGCTCAAACCTTGGCTTTTCTTTATGAATTTCTCGAACCGATCCAATTTCTTTAGCAAATTCTTATCCATCGGCACAGATGACTCTCCAGCTTCAGCTTTCCCCTGGGCGGCGGTGTCTAGAGTGAATGGCTCAGCGGTGGAGTAATAATGTGGTCCCTGAGGTTCGAATGGCATGCTCTAGTAATGGGCGGATAATTCCGAGGAATTTGGGTATGAGGAGGCTTAATTTGGATGTGTGGGCCGTGAGTGGGATAGGTAAAGGCTTCCTCAGGTGGATTTATAACTTGTGAAGTAACAAGGGTTTGAGTATAAGATAAGAATATTGGTTGAGGTTCAGATTGGCCTGGGGGTAAGGGTTTGTGTTGTTCACCGCTGGCACCACTAGCAACAAATTGATCGATCATGCACCGCTGGGCCACCATTTCGACACTTAGCTCATTAAATTGGTTTAGGACTTCGCTCAGCTGAGCTCTCAGATTCGCCAAATCAGTTGGTGATGTTGTTGTGGTCCTATCAAATGGTTTCGGATGGGTACTCATGTTTACACTTTCTCTCGAAGCTCGGCTACGTGATCGGGTGATAATGGGGCTTCTTCGGGTAGCTATATTTGCAACTTACTACCTGAGGATGTAGGAAAACCCTTATTAGATGCCCATCTCGATCAACTGTTGTTAAAAAGAAAGAAAAAGGAAAACGAAAAGAAAAGGAAAAAAAAAGGAGTTAGTAACAATTAGAGTAACTCGAATGCATGTCCTATTGGGGGTCCTTTTGTGCCAAGGGTAAGCCTAGTATGATGCAATACCTTCAGGGTAAAATCCCAATTTCAAACCTGTAAGTGAATATAAAAGCAGGAATTCTCATTAAACATTGATAAACTCAATCCTTCTTTACAATCTCATTGATGGTTCGACTGACCATTCTTACAAAATCCTCATGTCTGGCTAATCTAGTGTGTTGAGATTCCCTAGAACTCCCTATACTAACCTTCTGAATCTCCTCTTGGATTTTATCGAATGCACCCAATATCTTTTCCAATTTCTCAATTTTTCTTACCTCTCTCTTCAATTGTGATCGGGCGTCTTCTAAGACTTGGTTGGCTACCATAATCTACAATTGGTGCTCCTCCAGTTCTTTCCTTAGTTTCTCATTCTGCTCTTCAAAACTAACGGAGGCCAACGGTAACCTTTCTCTTCTTTGTTCCATTGTCGATTTGATCCAGTCATTATATTCCAAAGTGACCTTAGGTTCTACCTTATTCACTTGGTCCAAATATAGATTGTCTAAGCTACGAAGATTCTCCCAAGCCTCCAACACCATACTCTGGCACTCAGCAATTGTATTGTATCGGATGCTCCCCATTCCTTGTACGGTCGGCACTCTCTACGGATACCCAAAATGTCTCATAACTCGTTGCGGGACGTATATAACTAATCCACTGGTGCTTGCTAACGGGATGAAACCAAGTTGTGTAGTCTTGAAAGCTGGATCCCTTACTTTCGTCCAATCGAGAATCCATTGTATCTTATCCGAAGTCAAAGTATCGAATTCTTGAATGAACCGACTCGGAGATGCTATTCAGTAATATCTTCTAACCCTTTCTCGATGCGACTCGACCCAATTGCTGTTGGAAGACATGATCCTAAGGGGTTTAGTATTCTTTTTGACATATGCTCTATTGCCCATATTTGAAGTACAAGGTTGGATGCGTAGAAAAACCCCCTCTCCTTTCGACACTTGGTAACAGCAGTGAAGATGTCGATAATGATAACAAGTACCAGGGTGGGAGTTTTTTCCCTTAATTCCCAGAAACACACTCTAAACCATGTTAACCGTTGAGAAGTAACTTTGCCATGCTTTTGCGGAAACAGAAGTAGATTAATCAGGGTCATTCCAAAGGCTTGTAGTCGATTATCCTCCCACTGCTCCCTACTAATGAAAAAATCGTCGCGGTGGTGGTCATAGGATTCTTTTTCCCCAAATCTCTTGTACAAGAACTCTAGTGGACATGATTTCGCGTCTAGGTGTTAGTCCATGCTAAACTGTCTTAACCCTAAAAACTTGCAAAATTGCTCTCTGGTTCCACTCGTTGGGTATACCATAGGGAAACCTTTCCCAGGTACTTGTAATAATCCTTCTATTTCCTCTAGGGTTGGTGTTAATTCACACTCTCCAAATCGGAAAACAGAACTGTTCGGATCCCAAAACTCAAGCAAAGCTTGGATGATGGCTACACTTGGGGTTATGTTCAGAAGACTAGGTAAATGCCCTATATACTGGAAAAGTCTATTCACTTCATGCGCCATATTGTTCCTCCAATCTATCAGCTCGCGAGGTATCTGATTTAGCATTCTACATGGAGCCATCTGAGGAGGAATTTCACTTTTAGTACCTTACCTTGGGATTTTACCCCTTAAGTAATACAAAAATAGTAAACATGCAAGTCTCATTGGATTAAATATCCGAAACATGTGGTGACTCATTTCTAACACGGGATTCCCTGGGTGGCATTCCCTTCTACGGTTTATGCATGATGCCTGTTTATTAAAGTGATAAAACATGCAATTTAAGATGAACACGACCTAAGGAACCTTTTATATGCCAGGATAGGCTCTAAAAGAGGATCATGCCAGACCTCTTATTTCCTAATGTTTGTGAATGCTAAGGTCAAGAAATAAAGAAAGTTAGTTCAACATATAATCGCATAGCACGTTGGTCAATTACATGATATAAAAGCAATAAAAAAAGTAATGAAAGAAGGGTGGAATCCTTCCCCTCGTGCCTAGTGTTCCTAATTGGGTAGGTTGACTCTATCCTAGACATTATCTATCATGGATGCATGAGGTTTGGCTTACTAATGCGTCTAGACTCAATGAGGCTTTCGTCTCCCAAGCATTCAGACCTAAAGGCGAAAGGTCATCAAACCCCATGGCCTTCGGTCGGTGGCTCGAGTGATCACTTAGGCATTGCTATAGGCGCAGAGTACACCATCCGCCTACCTAAGAAAGTCGATCCTAATCCTACAAGGTGATGTGGGAAACGCCCACGGAAAAAAGAAAAATAGGGTAAATAAAACTATACATGCACGTATGAAGTGCTTTTTATTTTGAGAGGAGGGATTATACCATTGAATGCGGACGAAGGTTCTAAGGTAACTATCCCCCCCACCCAAAAAATGCAAGCGTGATACAAATAAATAATCCATCCATTATTACATACACGGTGTGCGGGGAGTAATTACGCGCGAAATACAGAAATTCTAAAAAAAAAGAAAAAATGCATCCCTAAACATCCAAATACGATACATGAAAAGGATAGAAAAGGAAAAGAATAACAAAATCAAGTGCTCGGACCCACTTAGGAAGTTCCCAGTAGAGTCACCAAGCTGTCGCGCCCCATTTTTGGAAAAATCGAAAAAAGTCATTTGAAACCATAATGTGAAGTGTGTGAATGTGAGAAATAAATGAAAAGGCCATGGGACTTTTAAATGCGACGGTTTGGCCAAAATGATAATCTAAAAAGGTTTTTAGAAAAATAGGAGTCGCCACTTGATATTGAGTTGGGGTGTACCAAATCACCCAAAAAATAATTTTTGAAAAAGTGAAGTAAAAACCTTTTTAGATGACTCCTAGTCTACGAAAATCAAAGAGACGAGTTCGGGGGTCACAGTTGATAAAAAGAAAGGCAAAGACGAAGTCTAAGGCACCCTTTTACCCTAACCTAAGATAGTTGCGTGATTTAGTCATAATTTTTCTAATTTCTAACTAAAAGATGTATTGCATTTGGATGTGTCTAATATGAATGCAAACCTAAATCTAATGATTGGTTCGAATGGGATAAAATGTCTCTTTTTGAGACTCGATTGGTTCTAATCGCATGAATTGTGATAGCTAATGGTGAACCCTCAAAGAGGTCACGAATAAATGCAAATGAATGCTCGAGTAAATAACGAGAAAAATGAGAGTGTGTGAAAATGTCTTTGAGTGTAAAAACAAGTGCCAGGTGTAAAAGTGCAAAGTGCAAGTGTGAAAATTGGTGTGTAAAGTGCAAGGGTGCAAATGAGTATGAGGGAGAGTGTAAGGTGCAAGTGTGCAAATGAGTGTGCAAAGTGTAAATGTTCAAATGAAAGTAAAGTGGTAGTGTGCAAAATGATAGAGTGGGTAAAGTGATGATGTGCAGAGTGAGAATGTATGAAGTGAGAGTGTGTGGAGTGATAGGGGGTAAAGTGATGATGTGAGAAGTGAAAATGTGAGTGTGAGAGTGTGTGAAGTGATAGGGGGTAAAGTGGTAATGTGCAAAGTGAGAATGTGAAAGTGAGAGTGTGTGACGTGATAGGAGGTAAAGTGATAAAATGCCTTTAAAAAATACATGAGCCCTAGAGAAATGCAAGCAAGATGGGTACGGGGAGGCTCTAAATCGTGACTTTTGATTTGCCATTTGGGTAGAAAGAAAACAAGAGTGCTAAGGCAATATGCAGCCATACTCGTCTGTTTCCCTTACCAGAAGGGCAACTGCCTAACCTAATCAAACAGATGACCCTAATAACTAGAATGAAATGCAAAATCCTAAAGATCGTGTTCCAAATGCGGAAAAAGAGTAAGGGTTCATGCAAAGTGTAAAATACCAAAAAGAAAAAAATGAATGAAATGTAGTGAAGGCATGCGAGTATGTACTAGCGAAGGACGGTCCTATTGGATCTAGCATTGGACTAGCCCTCTACTAATGCTCTCTCACAAGCATTGGACTTGTGAGCAATTGGGAATAAATAGCCATGATTAGCATTGGACTAGCCACAGCCATATCGTGCATCTACATCCACCATATACATAATCAATAGGCATAGTTAAAGCAGGTAGGCATGTGAGCACGCAATTCACATAACACGTAAGCATGCATATCTAGATGCCAAAACCCTAAGAAAGCGGTAACACATAGCACATAGGCATGCAAATCACAAACAAAGCAAAATGAAGCAAATAAACCCCTAACTATTACACTTGGGGAGGCCCTACTACAATCTAAGAGGAAAAGAATAAAATAAAATAATTAAATCCCTAACTATTACAACTTTGGCATTCAAGTACCTTTCAAATGATCAAAATTGAACTAAAAATAAATATACAAAACTAAAGCCAATAAAGCGAATGAATAAATAAATAAATAATAAGAAACATTCAAGAGGCATGCAATTAAACACATAAAGTCACATAGGGCACGTAGAGTCAAATAAAATAAGAAATAAGGGATAGGATGTACCTCCCTTGAGTTGGGACCTTAATGAAATGAAATTATTTATTTACCCTCCAAAATAATAAAAGAGTCAAGGCATCACTTTAATTAACAATTAATTACATGAAACAAAAAATTGGATAAAAAATGAAAAATAAACACGAAACAAAATTAAACACCAAATGGAATTACTTAAAGTATTTTACATAAAAGAAAACATCAATATTTCGAGAAATTAAAGCGGAAAAGAACCTAATTGAAATGATTATAAAAGTTCTAAGATTAAGTACTAAAATTAGTGACTCAAAATGGAATTTACCAAATCAAATGCTAAACTTATAAGAGAGGGGATGAAACTTATTTTTTAGGATCAAAAGATAAAATTAGCCAAGATCTTAATCAACGGAAATCAAAACTACAAATTCTTCAAAAATTATTAAGCTTTCCTATTTCATCCTAAAATTCAGGAAAATCTATCCACAAACCAAATGAAAACATATCAAGGAAAAAATAACATGCTAAAGGGATAAAAATGATTAAATTATGCAATTTGGGCCACAATTGAATTGGTTGAAACAACAGGGAACAAAAATGCAATTTTTTGATAACATTTCCATGCAAGCTTCATGCAAAGCTTCTGCAACTCCTCAGCTATGTGGTTTCTGCAATTTCTTACTCATTCGGCCGAAATAACATTCATGCAAATGACTCAAGCACATTCCCACTCATTCAAACACAAAATGCAAAGACTTGAAACAAAGGTAGGGGAAAGATCTAACAGGCTTTCGAACTCAAAAAAAGCAACAAAATGATCTGGAAAACATGCTAACTTTTAAAAACAAGAGCTTATGCAGCCTTCTCAGTTTCTTATTCAAGCAACAAAATTAGCGCTATTCATTTTTGTCATGAGCAAAGTAATTTGTACACAATCAAATCATTCTAATGAGGTAGATAAATGAATCCAAACCACAAACCAAAGACATGCAGCTTTAACTTGGTTCGAGCATAACAGAATACAAGGGAAAGAAAACAAGGAACATCAAAATCACAATTTCCTTGCTAGTTTCTGGTTTGAAGAAAATTTTCTTTTGCAAAGGAAACCATTTCCATTATGCATCCATTACACCACGCTGAACCCAAAGCAAGAGAAAGGACAAATGCAACCCAGAAATAGCAAACAAATCCCAAAAGTTAAGCAAACCCAAAAAAAAAAAACTTCAGCAACCCAAGAGAAAAAGAAATCTATTCGCATAGCTGCAACATGACCTAGAGTGACTCTCGGCTCCTCTAAGCTCCAATGTATAACCTAGAAATGACTCGATACAAATCCTAACTTATTCCAGCATAAAAACTTGGGACAAAGGGGAGAGGGAAAATTCAACAAGGCTCCTAAACATGAAATGCAGCAAGGTAATGAAACGGATTCACCCAACTCCAACCGAAGTTCGGCAACAGTGCAAGGTGATATAAACATCTATTGACCCCTAACTCAGAACTTCGAGAAAACATTCTAAAGCCCAACCAAGACAACAAACAAGATACTAAGAATAAAATGGAAGGGAAAACAGCAAGAAAACAGCAATAAAGCACTACCCACGTAACAGCAGGAAGGAAACATCAATCAGAATTGCCCAAAGTTTTATGCCATTTTTCTGGATTTGCTTGTTCATCATACGAACAGAAGCCATAAACTTAAACAATAATCTATGACACTAGCTTACAGGAAAAAAACCTAGACTTCCACCTCAAAACTCAGTCTAAACCAAACCCCACTATAGATCTGTACCTGCCAAAAAAAATTCTGAATAAAGATCAATCAAAGTTGGAAACTTTCTGCAATTTTTCTTTCGGGCCAAGACACAATCATGCAAGATACCGACTCATTACCCAAACTCCAGATTTTTCATTACCCAAATGAGAACCATCAGTCATATTGAAGCCGAAACAAAACCAGTAAAGAGCAAAGGAATGCAAGCAAACAACTAAAGAAAGCAGCTTTCAACTATAAAAGATGAATACAATACCTTAATCAAGGAATGGAGCGTGGGATAACCAAGAAAAGGCTCAAATGATTCTTCCAGATATTCGAAGGAACGTCAAACGATGATGAATGAAGACCCAGTCGCCTCCCCTCTTGCAACCTCCAGCCAAAGATCCTTCTTGCTCTTCCGTCACACACTGTTTCCTTTCTCTCAAACTTCAGGCTCTCCCTCTCTCTCTCACACTCTCCCCCCAAGCTCTCTTTTTCTAAACCTAGTCGCCACCTCTATATGCTCTCTCCCTTAGCCGTCATTCCCTTTCTTTTTCGCTTTCGGTTGTTACCCCATCTCCCATTTCTCTCTTAGCCGAAAGCCTTTTTTCTATTTCTGCCCTCCCCGCCATCACCAGAGTCTCCTTTTACTAGCTGCGTTTTCAAGCATTTAAAGGAACCCAAAACCTAAACCTACGATGGAAGCCTGAGATCTCAAATCCCAAAATGGGTTTATGTGGCCTGCTCTTGCCCTTTTGATCCCACTTGTACTGAGAATCCTTTGGAGGAACGAATGAAAAGTCAGCTGCAATTTTTCTGTACTGCACGTATCTGGTTTCTGATATGAAGCTGAGGAAGGGCTTGGATCGTGTGTAGCTCACACAAGCGTGAGCTTGCTTTCTCCTTTTTTTTAAAAATAACAAACAATGAAGTAATTTTAACAACAAAAATGAAAATAAAACAAGATTAACCAAAATAAATGAAATGCTAAAAAAAATTTTGATTTTGATTGATGATTTTTCTTTTATTTTATCATATATTTCACTAATTTTCACTTAATTTAGGTAAACAAACAACAAATTTCATAAATTAAATCTAAAAGAATTAAAGCATATTTTTGTGAACAATTTTGTTTTTTCTGAAATTTAATACTAAAATGTCTTAAAATAAAATTAAGCGACTAATTAAGCAAGAAATGAATAATAAATATATTTGATCAATAAAAATGAAAATAATAACAAATAAAGCTAAATTAAAAAGATTTGGTATCTAAAACGCTAAAAAAATGTCTAAAATAAAATCATGAGATTAATAAGTAAAAAAAACTGATGATTAAGACAAAATAATAAATAAAAATAAAAATTTTGGTGTCTACAGCTGATGGTGACCGTGGGACGGCATCCTCGGTGCCGAACTATTCCCACCAACTTTGTTGTGGCAAAGCTGATTCCCCGTATAACTTGCTCTTGGGGCGACCTGCCCTAAATGTGTTGCGAGCGATACACTTAACGTATCATTTAAGTTTCAAGTCCCTACGCCAACGGGTATAGCCGAGGTCAGCAGCGATGTCTGTGCCGCTAGAGAATGCTGCCTCGCCACCCTCCAGGCAGTCTCCTCGTTATCGGCCGAGCTGAAAACCGAGGGTAAAAAATCTCGCATCTTCTCGATCGACTGTCTAGATCTTCAAAATTTTGGGAAGCTTGAAAGGCTAGAGACCGGAGATAAGGTCGAAGAAGTCCTTCTGGATCCTACAAAACCCGAGCAAACCATCCGCATTGGCGCCTGTTTTCCGGAGCCACTTAAGGGTGATTAATCTCCTTAAAGAGTACCAGGATGTCTTCGCTTGGACTGCTGATCAGGTAGTGGGGGTACCCCACCACCTCATGATACATGAGTTGAATGTTTACCCACGCGCGAAGCCTGTTAAGCAGAAAAGGAGACACTTCTGCCCGAAACGTGATAAGGCCGTGATTGAAGAGGTGGACAAACTCTTGCCGACACAGATGATTAAAGAAGTGCAATATCCACCTGACTATCTAACCCTGTTATGGTCAAGAAGGACGCCGGAGGGTGGAGAATGTGTGCGGATTTTATGGATCTGAATAAGGCATGCTGGAAAGATTGTTACCCACTGTCGAAAATAGACTTCCTGGTTGATTCGGCAGTAGGTTACTAGATCCTCTGTTTCCTAGATGCCTTTAAAGGCTATCACCAGATAGAAATGAGTGAGACAGACCAAGAGAAAATGGCCTTTTTTACAGATTAGGGAATCTACTGCTATACCACCATGCCCTTCGACCTAAAAAATGCTGGGGCAACATATCAAAAATTGGTCAACCGAATTTTCAAGTCCCAGATAGGCAGGAACGTCGAGGCCTACGTCGATGACATCATCTTGAAAAGTAAGCATGCCTCGGCGTTCTCATCCGATGTAAAAGAAGTCCTCGATATCCTCCGGATACGAGGATGATGCTCAACCCCAAGAAATGCATATTCGGTATGACATCAGACAAGTTCCTAGGGTATCTAGTATCGCACCGAGGTACAGAAACAAATCCCGACAAGGTGAAGGCGATTCAGGGGATGTCCTCACCCCGAAGCATCCGAGACGTCCAAAGGTTGACGGGAAGATTGGCAGCTCTAAATCGGTTCTTGTCACAATCTGCCGCAAGAGCGCTGCCGTTCTTTAAAGTGCTGAAGAAGGCCGACATGTTCTCTTGGACTGAGGAATGCCAAAGGGTCTTTGAGCAAATGAAGGAATACCTGCATCAACTCCCTACTCTTACCTCACCTCGAGTAGGAGAGACATTATATCTCTACGTGTCCGCGGGTGAAAAGGCGGTGAGCGCAGTCCTGATATGGGATGATAGTTTTCAGGTCCCAATATATTATGTTAGCCGGGCTCTCCGCGGGCTGAAAACCTATAAACCCGGACCGAAAAGCTCGTGTGTGGGGTTAGTGCATGCGGCTCAAAGGTTGAAACTTTATTTTTTAGCTCACCCCATTCGGATTAGGACGGACCAACCTATCAGACAGATATTCCCCGACCCGAAGCCTCAGGGCGCCTCACCAAGTAGGCAATTGAGTTTGGGAAGTATGATCTCACATATGAGCCGCGGACTGCTATCAAAACCCAGGCCCTTGCCGACTTCCTAGCTGAACTTACATTCACCTCGGACCAAACTAGCACCTCGAAAACGCCGAAGCCACAAAGATGGGTTTTGCATGTGGATGGTTCTTCTAACAGTGAGAGTAGTGGAGCCGGACTGCTCTTCGAAGACCCTCACGGAGATGCGTATTCATATGCTCTCCGGTTTGACTTTGCTGCCTCCAATAACGAAGCTGAATACGAGGCTGTCATTGTAGGCCTACAGTTAGCCTGCCAACTAGGAGCCTAGCATATAATTGTTTATAGCGATTCCCAACTTGTTGTATGCCAGGTATTCGGGGAATATGAGACTAGAGAGGAATCCATGCAACGGTACCTTTCTAAAGTCCACCAATTGGCAGCCTATTTCAAATCCTTTGAAAGACAAAAGATCCTCCGTTCCCAAAATCGACGAGCTGATGCCCTATCCAGACTTGCTTCTACCTCATTCTCTGCTCTCAACAAGACAGTTCTCGTGAAGGTCTTAGCCGAACCTGGTTATATGGAGGATCAAGTCTATCCGGTGGCCTCGGGGGACACCTGGATGACTCCACTGATCAAGTTTTTGGATCAAGGCCTTTTTCCAGATGATAAGGCCGAGGCAAGAAAGATGCAGCAAACAGTAGCCCGATATACCATCCGTGATGGCCGTCTTTATAAGCAATCTTACCTCGGGCCGTGGTTGCGATGCATCACCCCGAAAGAAGGAGAACGTACTCTTAAAGAAATATACGAGGGCCTCTGTAGGGTTCATGTCGGGTACCGGGATGCTGGTCAAGAAAACCCTGCTTCTCAGCTATTTTTGGCCAACTTTAAGACAAGACGCCCAACTCTTGGTACTCTGTTGCCCTTCTTATCAGCATCATACTCTGGAGCACCACCACCCAACCAATTTTATGATCCCCATCACTTCATCCTGGCCTTTCGAGCAATGGGGAACAGATATCATTGGACCTTTCTCTCAGGCGGTAGGCGGTTATACCCATATAGTTGTGGCCATCGACTACTTCACGAAGTGGGTCGAAGCCGAGCCTTTGAGAAGCATAATTGGTCTGGCCATTCAAAAATTCTTTTGGAAATGTGTGGTTTGTGGCTTTGGCTTGCCCCGGGTAGTCATCTTGGAGAATGAAAAGCAATTTGCGGATAATCCCTTCAAAGCGTTGTGTGAGAACCTGGGAATCAAGCAGCACTTTACCTCGGTGGGACACCCCAACCTAATGGACAGGCCGAGAAATTCAACCGAACGCTCCTCCATGGACTCAAGACCAGGTTACATCACCTCAGATTTTCCTAGGTAGACGAACTCCCCAGCGTGCTGTGGTCCTACAGAACCACGCCGAGGTCTGCTACTCGCGAGACACCCTTCTTCTTAACCTACGGATCTGAGGCGGTAGTCCCCGCTGAATTCATTACTCCAAGTCCTCGGATGGCGGCTTTCACCGCCAAAGTGAATGACGAAGAAAGAAAGATTGACCTCGATCTAACAGACGAGATCAGGGATGCCTCCGCAGCACGGATAGCCCTTCACAAGAATATCCTCGCCAATTATTATAACGCCCAGGTTAAATACTTTCGGTTCAGACTCGAAGACCTGGTCCTACGAAAGAACTCCATTAGCCGATCTGAACCACAAGGCAAGCTAAATCCGAGGTGGGAAGGCCCATACCGAGTTGTAGATGCTAATCAAAGTGGTTATTGTAAGTTGGCCTATCGGGATGGTCCCCTTGTACCCCGAACTTGGCATGCCGAAAATCTTAGATTGTATTATTCTTAAGTTGTTAAACAGTCAATATTATCTTTGGCATTACTTTGTGTTTAATGCTTAAGTTATTTTCTTAAACATCACTCCATGGTGTTGTTGAAGAAAATAAGGGGACAAGATAAATGAGAACGAAGTGAATTGAAAAAGAAGAAAAGATAACTTTCATTAATTTCGAAGGAGGAATACAAGTACAAGAAAAGAAGTGAGGTGGAAGAAGCTCATCTAAGAGCCACCCACCTCGGCGGAATCTGCACCCTCTCTACTATCACCCCCAGTGTCCGACGCTTGTTCGAATTCGACCATCTCGCGATTGAATTCTTCTCTGACTTAGGCCAGATCTCGCCCGGACTGGATGCCACTAGCCATGCGGTTGCATAATTCCTTACCATCATCGTTGTAGTTAGGCTTGTCATTTAGCATGTCTAGCTGCTCCGGAGTCAGAAAGGAAGCCACACCCTGGACAGCCGGGGTGTAGCCGAACATGAAGCTTGACAAAGACAACTCGCCGAGGTCTTTTATGAAGGTCTCGGAAGAGCGAAAAGGCTAGACCGCCGTACTACCGGCCTTCTCTATCACTTCTCGAGAAGACTGCTCCTCTTCTTGCCTTCATTTCTTTTCTTCCTCGAGGGCAGTCTCCAAGGAGTTGAGGATAGCTTTGAAATGTTCCATCTCGGCTGCCGCGGTGTCATGTTGCTTCTGAAGTTGGGCCTTTTCTTCTGTAGCCACATTTAATTCCTCCTCGAGCCGAGATACTCTGTCCATGAGCTCGGCAGGAGGTTGATTCTCGACCATGTTAGTGTACCTCTAGACGAGCTCAGATAAGAAAGCAGAAGCAGAAGCCCATGCAACCGAAGTGCTTTGCATTAGCTCTTCCAAGGTAAGTTTCTTCGCAAATGTGTGATTTCGGGGCAGACTAGAATGGAAGAGGAGGTAATGGGCAACTCTGGGATCCTTACATCTGTCATTGACCGAGACATCCCATTCTGGGCACCAGCGCCAACCGGAATGCCTTTTGTCCTCTCCTTCTGGCACGGATTGGACGAAGTGTTGTTGACCTTGGTCGATCAATCCTTGGTTTTGATGATTAACAAACCAAAATGTAGATTTGGGCTAATGTTTTTATGTGAGTAATTTGTTAGAACAGATTCTTGTGGCATAAAAGAAGAAGCAAAAACAGGGCACTCATGTCGGACGCTATCGGACGTCCGAAAGGATGAAGAACATCAAGAAGGAAACTCTGTCGGACGCTCGTGAGGAAGCATCGGACGTCCGGAAGGATCGGACGCACGCCTCGGACGCACATCGATCGCATCGGACGTCCGAGAAATTTCGCAAAGATTTGATGACTCTCTGCCTACGTTCGGACGCAGGGTTCGGACGTCCGACAGGCACCTGTCGGACGTCCGACAGGCCAACGGCTAGTTTTGACAGCAATTAATATTTGACCGTTGGAGAGTCTTTTGGAGCCATTTCTCACCTTCTATAAAAACCCCAAAGCACAAGAAGACTAGAGACTTTTGCCAACACAAAATACAAGCTTACAAGTGAGATTTTTGAGTAGAAAGATTCTTTGTTGGTTGTATAAGGGGTTGGGAAAGTTGGGTTGTGAGGTTGCTCAAGTGAAGGTTATTCTCTAAGAGGAGTAAAACCTTGGTGAAGTTGAACCTATCACTTGAAGTGGTAAAACCTTGGTGAAGGTTGCCTCATTTGTGTAAAATAGTTCTTAATTGGGTGAGTGATCTTTCAAGTGTAGGTTGTTGAGAGTTAACTAAAATAGTTGTAAAA
This sequence comes from Coffea arabica, assembly GCF_036785885.1. Taxonomy (NCBI): domain Eukaryota; kingdom Viridiplantae; phylum Streptophyta; class Magnoliopsida; order Gentianales; family Rubiaceae; genus Coffea; species Coffea arabica. The sequence goes on along the minus strand of NC_092330.1, from coordinate 7,355,583 downwards.
CTCCTTGGCTCAACCAAAGTGTGTTTGGGGTGAGGAAGGAGTGAACCTTCACTTGTACATCTTGGTTAGCATCGCCATCAATTGAAGAGGCTATTGGATTGATATTTGGTTTGCATTTCTTATCTTTTCTCTTTAATTAAGTTTTCTTTATTGTGCTTAAATTTCTCATATTTAGGCACATCATGATGATTTGATCCAAGAAGTGCTATATGGTTGTAAGTACAATTGAAAATTTTGATATTCAATATGGTCTTGATTTGAAAAATAAAGGGGGAGTTTGTTTTTGATTGATGCCAAAAGGGGGTGTAGGATTTATTGAAATTTCTTTGTATGTTGGCACTTTCTAAGGGGGAGCTTTATTTGAACTTATTTGATAAAAGAAATCTTCATTTTGTTTGTCATCATCAAAAAGGGGGAGATTGTTGACCTTGGTCGATCAATCCTTGGTTTTGATGATTAACAAACCAAAATGTAGATTTGGGCTAATGTTTTTATGTGAGTAATTTGTTAGAACAGATTCTTGTGGCATAAAAGAAGAAGCAAAAACAGGGCACTCATGTCGGACGCTATCGGACGTCCGAAAGGATGAAGAACATCAAGAAGGAAACTCTGTCGGACGCTCGTGAGGAAGCATCGGACGTCCGGAAGGATCAGACGCACGCCTCGGACGCACATCGATCGCATCGGACGTCCGAGAAATTTCGCAAAGATGTGATGACTCTCTGCCTACTTTCGGACGCAGGGTTCGGACGTCCGACAGGCCAACGGCTAGTTTTGACAGCAATTAATATTTGACCGTTGGAGAGTCTTTTGGAGCCATTTCTCACCTTCTATAAAAACCCCAAAGCACAAGAAGACTAGAGACTTTTGCCAACACAAAATACAAGCTTACAAGTGAGATTTTTGAGTAGAAAGATTCTTTGTTGGTTGTATAAGGGGTTGGGAAAGTTGGGTTGTGAGGTTGCTCAAGTGAAGGTTATTCTCTAAGAGGAGTAAAACCTTGGTGAAGGTGAACCTATCACTTGAAGTGGTAAAACCTTGGTGAAGGTTGCCTCATTTGTGTAAAATAGTTCTTAATTGGGTGAGTGATCTTTCAAGTGTAGGTTGTTGAGGGTTAACTAAAATAGTTGTAAAACTCCTTGGCTCAACCAAAGTGTGTTTGGGGTGAGGAAGGAGTGAACCTTCACTTGTACATCTTGGTTAGCATCGCCATCAATTGAAGAGGCTATTGGATTGATATTTGGTTTGCATTTCTTATCTTTTCTCTTTAATTAAGTTTTCTTTATTGTGCTTAAATTTGATATATCTTTGTGCATCATTGTGAATTTGTTTGTACTCATTGGGTTGCACCGGGCACTTACAAGTGTCAATTCCAGAGGGAGAACCTAGTGACAGGTGCCTCTGGAGCTTGGAGTTATTTACCTCGGCCTAGAGAAGGTGGAGCGGTGAATGTCACACCGCGGGTGGCTACCCCCTCCAGATTGGCCGAAGTCCTGGAGGTATTTTCTGGGACCGGGGTCAATGGGGTAGTGGCCGTAGCGCCAGGAGCACTCTTTTTCTTCTGGACCCCTGAGGTCTGGCCAGGGGCCTTGCGTTTCTATGGTCGCTTAACCACCGTAACCGCTCCTAAGGTGATCAGATCCGAAACTCTTGTCACTGCACAAGGAAGAAAGATTAATAAAAATTAAAGAAAGTGAACAACACGAAGTGATGAATGAAAGAGTACAATATTTTTGGAGCCGAATAGAGAAGGGGGTCAATCCGGGGTGATCAGAGCTCGGCTAATGCCCCCATTAATGAGGACCGCTTCGGGGTAGGCCCAACAATTAATCCTGAGACTCGACCCAAGGAGTTTCCGAAAACCTTCCTCGTCGTGCTTTCCCGGGGAAAAGTCTTTCGCCGAGATGGGGGCCCTCCACCAAAAATCCCTTGGGAAATTTTCAGCCGGGACAAAAAAGAAATTGTGCTTCTACTCCTTTATGGATGTGGGAGCGTCTTCCACCAACTTCGGCACAGTCTTGCCTCGGTTCCCGAAGTAAAACCATCATTTCTTACTCCCGCTGTTGTGGATGGTATAGCAACGATGGAAGAGGTTGACGGTGGGATTCAGCCCTTGCTCTCTGCAGAGCATCTCGAATCTAACAAGGATCCGAACTAAGTTCGGGACTAGTTGGGTGATTTTAACACCCCAGTGCCTAAGGCAATCCCGGAAGAATCTGGTAGTGGATATCCTCAACCCGGCTTCTAGTTGGTCCGTGTAGATGGCTACTCTTCCTTTTGGAGGCCGCTTACCAGTTTGATCCGGCCGAGGTGTGTAAATGTTGTAATATCGACGAAAAAAGTACTTGCGGATCACTTCATTGGCTGTGGCCTGATCGATGATGCTGTTGAACAACGGCAGTAGGCCGAAGTCAATGCCCGAGAGATCGGAAGGAGTGGTCGGTTCCTGTACTCCCTCGTCTCGGGATACCTCGGATCCGAGCTCATCGTTGTATAACTCCTCGGACCCTTCCTGGGTTGGCCCTGGCAACGCCTCATTGCTGACGCGTACCTCGACTTCCTCCATCCTCGGGATAGCTGTGTTCTCTTCCCCCTCTCTTGTGTCGGGCCTCTCCACTGCTTCGAAGTTTGGTCTAACTATTTCTCTATGTGTATGGGCAAATCGAGCCATGGTACAAAAAGTAAAAGGAAAGGGTAACACTTACTGGTTAAAAAAAAAAAAGAAAAGAGGTTAGGATGAGCCGTTAAAGTGGCCTGGGTGATCTCATTTCCCACATTTCGGATGCCTGCAATGATTTCAGAGAACTTAATATGGTGGGTGCTTATAACTACATGGCGAAAGGGTGGCGCAACACCCCCTATTTATACAAGTCTAGGAGAAGGCGAAAGGACGGAGTCCCTTGAGTTTCCCAATGACGCTTCTGCTCTCCTCATTAATGACTGACCGGCATTCTGACTCCTGTCACGCGTCCTTTAACACTGTCATGATAGCTGACCGCTGTTTCGTCTCTCCTTACTTTATCTGATAGGACAGCTATTCCCCGCTCACACGAAAGTCCCAGAGGCTGACTGTTGACCGGCCACCCGCCGAGGCTTGGGGGGCCTAATGAGGCTGATGGTTTCGGCTCGGACTCCACGCTTCGACTCCTTTCAGAACGGCTCACTCGCCCTTGTCCATGACCAAGTGTTGCTTTGCCGAGATGAGCCTTGTCACGACTCTACCGTCATCTCGTGCATCTCGGCTACCGAGGTGTCCGTCGTCAAGTCTTGTAATACCTGATGGGACAACTGGGGCCAAATCACAGTCTATCGCTTACTAGGGGGCAAGATAGTTGATGGGACCTGCCTGATGGACCTGATGAGACAGGCTAACATGCCCAGTCTGTCAGGGCATGGGAAATTGGTCTCAACCGCCATTTCTCTCCGACCGTCTCCTATAAATATAAGGAAGCTACTCTAAAAAGGGGTTCCTTTTCTTTTGGGGGGAAAACTAGTTTACAAGGTATATCACCCACAAGCTTTTTCAATACTTTCTCCTAACCTAAACTAACTAGATCGTCGGAGGTAAATCGGGGGATTGTACCCCAACTTTGAAACTTTGAGCAGGTGATTTCTGTGAGGCTGTACCCACTTCAGGAGAGTTACTCCCGCACCGAGGGGAAGTCGGCTGACTTCAAAAATAACCTCTTCAGTTTTCTTCTCTCTCAAACTATTTCGGTGAGAGTTTTGTTTAGTTTTTATTTTTTGGTTATTTATTTTTTCAGATCTATCTAAACTTTCTTGGGTCTTCTCATCAAATCTCAACATCAGTTTTGAATTTGAACCAGTTCGAAAAGCAGATATAAGGGAATAGACATACACAGATATCTATGAACTGGTTCATTTAATTGATCAAATTTGATGATTTGTTATTCACAGAGTAATCTTTTATATTTTGTAACTCTGTTAATCTTATGATTTTTCAGATCAAATATATCTGTGACATGTTCAATGTATTTTCTGCCATTAGTGTAGATTACTTTGTCAAGCAAATTGTGTTGGACGATTTCTAGTTAGATTATTAATAATATTGACTTATGTTTTATAAAAAAAATCAATGCAAATTATAATAAATAGAATCTATTGATTAACACATTAAACCCCCAAAATCCAATGGGAAAACTTAACAAATTATATGAACTTTTGATGAGGAGGTCGAGAGTACTATCCAAGTGGAGCAAGTGAAGGTGCCATTGGGACCTATGACACGAGCTCGAGCGAAGAGGTTGAATGAAACATTACAAACATTGGTTCGTGCGGCCCGAGAGTCAAGTGGAGAGCCAAAGGCCATTGAGGGCCTCAACGAAACTAGAGATATTATCCTACATTCGGCCATCCATGAGGTTTAGAGGTGTCAAATTCGACCAAGGGCCATGGCCCATTACTAGCTTTAGTAGAGTGTAATAAAGAGGTCCAACTAACTTGTAGTTTGGACCTCAGTAGTCGTTCAGTCTTTGAGTCAATGGTCTAGGCCATGTAGGCCACCTTAGTAAGTAGCTTGGCCCATTAGTCTTTATTACTAATTTAGTATTTAAGGAAGCATTGTTGGTTGTATTAGACAGTTTTTTGGATGATTAATAAAATTACATTGAGAGTTCTTTCAAAGCTTGATTGAAGCACCTTGAATATCTTAGATTTATATCTTAGGTATTCAATCGACTTATCAATCTAGAACCGTGCTAGATTGTGGCATCTTGTACCAATACCGAGGTTCGTTGACCACGTGATCAACGGGTTTAGGTGATTCCGTTGCGTTCGTGTTCATCAACGTGAATCCTACCTTCTAGATCCTTTCCTGTCTGTACGGGTTGCATCCTAAGGTTGGTGCCATTCGTATCAGCTGGGATTAGAGCTAGTTGAAGGTATCACGTATATCCCTTGTTTTGTGTTCTTTTGTGTCGCTGTTTTCTCTTCCTTTTGGTGTCGTTTTCTTTTCTTGTTCTGTGTCAAAAATCTGTCCGTTGTTGTTTTCAATCTGTCCACGTAAGTTCCAATCTGTTTTGTCATGTTTTTGGAGTCAAAAATTCTGTCCAAGAGTCTCCAAATTGTCCATGCTTTGTTCGCATTTGTTTTGTCTTGTTTTGAGTCGGAAATTCTGTTTTGTTGCTCTATTATTGTGTCGTTTGTTCTCTCTTGTGTTCCTGCCATTTTGTCTTCAAATCTGTCCGCTTTAAGTCTGAAGTTGTTTGTCGTATTTGAGGGTAAAAAAAATTCTATCCAAGAGTATACAATCTATCCAAGTCAGTCCGCAATTATTTTCTCTTGTTTGCGTCAAAAAAAAATTCTGTTTTGTGTTGTTGTCGCGTCCTTGTCTTGCCTGTCGAGTTGTTGAGGGCTGCCACACCTTGTTGTGAAGCCGTGAGTCATTAGGGTATCTAGGGTTTGAGTCAAAAAAAAAAAGAGAAGAGAAAAAAAAAAGAGCGGCTACCATACCTTGTTTATCCTTGATTGTCCGAAATTAGGGTTTGTGTTCAAGGGTGGAACCGATTGTGGGCTGCCCGAATTTTTTTTCTACTTGCAATCTGTGACCTTTGTGGGCTGTTTTGGGGGGGGGTGAACACTGTTACTTGGGAGTTGAACTGCAAATCTTGTGTATCTTGAAGTCTTGATTGATTCTTACATCAAATATGGAAATTCTTGAAACACTAGAGTTGGGACTTGAAAATTTTTGGAAACAACCCAAATGAGTTGGAATGAATTGGCAAGTGCATGTAATCTGATTTGGTTCCTTTCTTTTTTGGTCATACACCCAAAGAAATTGCGGCCAACCTAGGCTAAACCTTAGCAGCCGCCACTTGTGTCTTGTTGTTCACAAAAAAAAACCCTAGCCGTCCTTGTCTTGCTTTGTCGTTCAAAAAAAACAGCAAGCAAAATAATTGTTTTCGGCCAAGACAATTCCAGAATTTTATTGCCAACCAATTGAAGAACTACATAGTGGTCCGAACTATAAAACAAAAGCAAAAACAAAAAAAAAATCAAAAGTTTTTGTCCACTACTTCTTGAAATTCTTGAACCGCTTGAGTCTTGGGAATTGGTCTCACTCGCCTCTTGAAAAGTTTCTTGTACTCTCTGGCGTCGGTAAAGGGTTTCCTTGGCTTTGGAGTGAACCTTGTGGGAACATCTTGGGTAACCCATTGGGGGGGAGCCTGAGAAGGGTTGTTAGTGTCACCTTGTTGATTGTCCATTCTCTTAGTTCTTGTTCTTGAACAAACACCAAGCCTGCCTTGTGTGATTTGCGCCTAAGGGAACCAAAATTGAGCTTGTTTGTGAGTTAAGTTCACGCCAAATTGTGTTTAAAAGGCCAACAGCCGTGACTCTTGGTAGTATTTCCAAAACACAATTGGTTTTCTATCTTTGAAGGGTTTCCCAATCGTGAAAGATTCCAAAAATCAATTACCTAAATTTTCTCCTAAAACTTCTTCCCTCTTCCTACCTTGTAGCCGCCCCTCTCACCTAGTTTTTAGGGTTGCCTTAGCTATCCTTCTTACACTCCAAACAGCCGTCCTTACCCTACATTTTAGGAAACCTCTTCCTAACTTTTAGCTATTACTGATTCCTACATTTTAGGAGTCTCCTTAGCCTTTCCCTTTCCTTTTCTTTTTCGGCCACATTCCCTTGCATTGTAGGTTGATAGCCGCCACCCATTCCTTTCCTTTAGCCACCATTCGGACCTCCTAAAAGCAGCTTGTTCTAAAAAAAAAAGAGTATTTTTTCTTTTTTAGGTCGTGTCTTTGTTTTCATTACTATCCAAGTCTTAGTCTTCCATTTCTTGCATTTGAGACTTTCCATTCCATTGTCCTCGAGTCACTCATTCCCATTTCATTGAGGATTGCCACATTCTCGTGATCCAAAATTGGAAGTTGATTGTTTGCCTGGGAGGAGTTCTAATTTCTTCAATGTAAGCTATCAAGAGACTTTTGAGGGCATTGGTGAGATTATTAGAGTGCTCTTTGAGTGACATACACGAGAGCTGAGTGTAAACACGCAAGGAAGTGAGTGAGGCATACATATCTATATTTGCTGTGCTACTAACTTTTGCAGGTTTCCTACGTCATGTCGGACGGGAGTGAACCTTCCAAATTTGACCCCAAATTGAACAACATGACATTGATGGTAGAGTTTAAACGCATGCTTAGGGAATCTATGGAGTCCCTACATCAAAGGATGGACCAATTGGAGCTTTCTCAAGCTCGGTCCAATACTGCCCATCGAGATGCTCCACCTTGCGAGGAGATGGCTTCTAATAGCGAGGAAAATGATTTTATTCGTCGACCCAAGCAAGACTACCGGAGATCAGATGACTGATTAAACGTGGTCAAGATCAACATTCCTTCATTCCAAGGCAAGTCTAGTCCAGAGACTTACCTAGAATGGGAACAGCGAATCGAGATGGTATTCGAGTGCCAAGACTACACCAATAAACAAAAGGTCAAACTGGCGACTCTCGAATTCACCGATTACGCTATTGTCTGGTGACAGCAGGAGCGCACTAGCAGGCGCCGTAATAGAGAATGGCCAATTAGTACATGGGAGGAGTTACGAACCACTATGTGAAAACGGTTCGTACCCAGCCATTACTACTGTGATCTATATCAGAGACTCCAAACATTAGTTCAAGGAAGCCGTAGCGTGGAGGACTACTACAAGGAGATGGAGATCACCATGCTCCGAGCAGATATTGTGGAGGATAGAGAGGCCACCATGACGAGGTTCCTTAATGGCTTGAGGCCTGAGATCGCCGAGTTGGTGGAATTGCAAAACTACGTGGATATGCCTGAGTTAATTGATAAGGCATCCAAGATCGAGAGGAGGCTTAAGAGGAGGGGTAACTCTCGAAACCCTAGCTTTCCTTTTTGGAGGTTCAATCCAACCTTCGAGCGAGAATGGCCTAGTGCAAGAGTGTCAAAGTTCACCCCTAAATCTGAGCTGCCCAAGCAGGTACCAAAGGCTATCACCAAGTCTTCATTCGACTCTTCCAAGCCACGAAGCCGTGACAAGTGCTTCAAATGCCAAGAATTTTAGCACATTGCTTCTTAGTGTCCCAATAGGCGAACCATGGTTGTCCTACCGAGCGGAGATGTCGTATCTGACGACGAGGACGAGTTCGCAGAAATGCCTCCATTAATTGATGAAGGTGATGATTCCGAGGTGGAGGTTGAGGCCGCCACTGAGCAAGTGGGTGTTGCTCTAGTAGCTCGTCGGGCTCTCGTGACCCAGGTCAAGATAGTGGATGAGGCCCAACGTGACAACATCTTCTACACACGATATCACGTCCAGGGTAGAGTATGTAGCCTCATCATCGACGCGAGTAGTTGTACAAACGTGGCAAGCACTCTCATAGTAGATCACCTTTCCTTACCCACGTTGAGACACCCTAATCCATACAGCTTGCAATGGCTCAATAAGATTGGCGATATCAAAGTCACCAAACAGGTAGTGGTGCCTTTCCAGATTGGGAATATGAGGACGAGATCCTTTGCGATGTTGTCCCAATGCAAGCTTCTCACATTTTGTTAGGACGACCATGGCAATATGACAAGAAAACTACTCATGATGGCTTTACCAACAAGTACTCCTTCTTGCACCACAATAAGAAGATGACGCTTGTCCCTCTCACACCTCAGCAGGTGCATGAAGACCAATTGCGATTGCAACAGGAGCATGAACGAGAGTTGTCTAAGAAGTTAACTGATTCCAAAGCAATCACTAAGACACCGGTCGAGAGGACATCTATCCCTGGTCCATCTGGTCGATTGGACAAACGGCCAAACTTGCTTGCCAAGAACAGGGAAATTCGCAAGTTACTTTTGTCCAAACAAGTTGTTTATGTCTTATACTGCAAATAAGTGATTTTACTCTCTCATGAGGCACTCACTGACTTATCTCTTGAAATCTCTTCTTTGTTGCAGGAATTTGAGGATATTTTTCCGGACGAGATTCCAAGTGGACTACCCCCACTCAGAGGGATCAAGCACCAAATAGACTTCGTCCCTGGAGCATCCTTGCCGAACAGACCGGCCTACAAGATGAGTCCTGAAGAGACTAAGGAGATCCAATGGCAAGTAGATGAGCTATTAGAGAGAGGTTGGGCTCGAGAGAGTATGAGCTCATGTGCAGTTCCAGTCATCCTCGTCCCCAAGAAGGAAGGCACTTGGAGGATGTGTGTAGACTGCCGTGCTGTCAATGCCATCACAGTTAAGTATCGTCACCCTATACCTCATTTAGATGATATGCTTGACGAATTGTATGGTGCAGTCATATTCACCAAGATAGATCTTAAGAGTGGCTACCATCAAATTCGTATAAAGGAATGTGACGAGTGGAAGACACCTTCAAGACTAAGTATGTCCTGTATGAGTGGTTAGTTATGCCTTTTGGTTTAACTAACGCTCTTAGTACATTTATGCGCCTTATGAACCATGTGCTTCGCCCGTTCTTAGGTAAATTTGTTGTTGTTTATTTTGACGACATCCTGATATACAGCAAGAGTCCTGAGGAACATATAACATATGTACGAGCTGTTTTTGATGTATTGCGCAGGGAGAGGTTATTCGCTAACCTTAGTAAACGTACTTTCTGTACTAATGAGCTTATTTTTCTTGGTTATAAGGTTAGTGCACAGGGCATTCGAGTGGACGAGAGCAAGGTCCAGGCCATCAATGAGTGGCCCGTGCCCAAGATCATGAGCGAAGTTTGGAGTTTTCACGGCCTTGCAAGTTTCTATCGCCGATTCGTGAAGGATTTCAGCACTATAGCTATCCCTCTAACCGCCATTATCAAGAAGGACGTGAAATTCGAGTGGAGGGAAGCTCAGGAGGAGGCGTTCCAACTCATTAAACACAAGGTCACACACGCACCCTTATTGTCCTTACCTAGTTTTGATAAAACATTTGAGGTTGAGTGTGATGCTTCTGGTCTAGGAATTGGAGCCGTATTGATCCATGAGGGAAGGCCGCTCGCCTACTTTAGTGAAAAATTGAATGGTGCTGCCTTGAACTACTCCACCTACGATAAGGAGCTCTATGCTTTGATTCGTGCACTGGAGACATGGCAACATTACTTGCTGCCTAAGGAGTTCGTCGTCCACACTGACCACGAGGCATTAAAGCATCTCAAGTCTCAACACAAGTTGAGTAAGAGATATGTACGGTGGGTCAATTTTGTGGAGTTCTTTCCCTATGTGATCAAGTACAAAGCTGGCAAGACCAACGTCATTGCCGATGCACTGTCGAGGAGGTATGCTTTGATTGCTTTATTTGATGCTAAACTCCTTGGATTTGACCTTATTAAAGAACTCTATGATACCGACTCTAATTTTTCTGATATCTACAAGTCTTGTGCTAAGTCGGGTCAGGGTAAGTTCTTCCTCCATGATGGATTTCTATATTGTAATGATAAATTATGCATTCCGTCATACTCTGTTCGTGAGTTACTAACCCATGAGACTCACGGAGGTGGTTTGATGGGACGCTTTGGTGTCACCAAGACTTTGAGTGCTTTGCAGGAGCATTTCTATTGGCCACGCATGAGGCGGGACGTGGAGCGAGTGGTGTCATGCTGCATCACCTGTCACCGTGCCAAGTCCAAGCTCCAACCCTTTGGTTTGTACACATCTCTACTTATCCCTTCTGAACCATGGGTTGACATTTCAATGAACTTTGTGCTTGGTCTGCCTAGGAGTAAAAGAGGCCATGATAGCATATTTATCATTGTTGATCGATTTTCCAAAATGACCCATTTCATTCCATGTCATAAGACGGATGATGCTGCTCATATAGCTGATCTCTTCTTTAAGGAAGTTGTCCGTTTGCATGGTGTGCCTAGGACAATTGTGTCTGATAGAGATGTCAAGTTTCTCTCTTACTTATGGAAAACCTTGTGGGGGAAGTTGGGAACCAAGTTGCTATTTTCTACATCCAGTCACCCCCAGACTGATGGCCAAACTGAGGTCGTTAATCGCACATTGTCTACTTTACTCAGAGCCATCATTAAAAAGAATCTCAAAACTTGGGAGGAGTGTTTACCCCATGTCGAGTTTGCTTATAACCGTACAGTTCATAGTGGTACACAATTTTCTCCATTTGAGATTGTTTACGGTTTTAACCCATTGACTCCTTTGGATTTGATGCATTTAACTTTGTTTGAGCGTGCTAACCTTGATGGCAAGAAGAAGGCCGAGTTTGCTCAGACACTGCACCAGCAAGTGAGGGCCAAAATTGAAACTCACACCCAGCAGTACCTCAAGCATGCCAACAAGGGTCGGCGTCGCGTGGTGTTTGAACCAGGTGACTGGGTCTGGCGTCACATGTGCAAGGAGAATTTTTCCATCCAGCATCCCAACAAACTGCTACCACGTGGAGATGGACCATTCCAAGTTATGGAACGCATCAATGACAATGCCTACAAGCTCGATCTACCAGGTGAATATAATGTCTCGACTACCTTTAATGTTGCTAACCTAAGTCCCTTTCTTGCAGATGATGAGGTCGATTTGAAGACAAATCTTTCGCAAGAGGAGGGGAATGATGAGGAGGTCGAGAGTACTATCCAAGTGGAGCAAGTGAATGTGCCATTGGGACCTATGACACGAGCTCGCGCGAGAGGTTGAATAAAACATTACAAACATTGGTTCGTGCGGCCCGAGAATCAAGTGAAGAGTCAAAGGCCATTGAGGACCTCAACGAAACTAGAGATATTATCCTACTTTCGGCCATCCATGAGGTTTAGAGGTGTCAAATTCGACCAAGAGCCATGGCCCATTACTAGCTTTAGTAGAGTGTAATAAAGAGATCCAACTAACTTGTGGTTTGGACCTTAGTAGTCGTTTAGTCTTTAGGTCAATGGTCTAGGCCATATGGGCCACCTTAGTAAGTAGCTTGGCCCATTAGTCTTTATTACTAGTTTAGTATTTAAGGAAGCATTGTTGGTTGTATTAGATAGTTTTTTCGATAATGAATAAAATTACATTGAGAGTTCTCTCAAAGCTTCATTGAAGCACCTTGAATATCTTAGATTTATATCTTAGGTATTCAATCGACTTATCAATCTAGGACCGCGCTAGATTGTGGCGTCTCCTACCAATTCCGAGATTCGTTGACCACGTGATCAACGGGTTTAGGTGATTCCGCTGCGTTCGTGTTCATCAATGTGAATCCTACCTTCTAGATCCTTTCCTGTCTGTACGGATTGCATCCCAAGGTTGGTGTCGTTCATATCAACTTTGAACACATCATCAAATTTCCCTACAACAAAAGTATGTTGTCCTCGAGCATACACTAGCTCAAAGCTTCCAAAAGACAATGTCAAAATTGCATAAAAGGTAGCAAGTACTTCTCAAAATGAGCTACTAGAATAAGCATCTCATTCTGTTCGACAACTTTTCCAAAATCAGAATGCACAATATCGAACCACTCTCTCATGAATTTCACTGTATGCACTCAAAGTGTTTAAGGGATCACTTTTCACTCAACTCAACCCAATAGAATGACATTGTAATAAGATTGCAAATATATTAGATCTCCATCGCATGAAATATGAATTCCAGGCAAAAATTCAAGGGTTTTTATTAAGGGTATACCAGGCTTGAGTAAGGTGGAATAAAAAGAAAAATTTAAGAGAAAACATATTAAGGGAATGCCAAAATTTTACTGCACGAATTCAATTATCATCCTTGCACACATTTGTTACACATTTATTGCTCCAAGGCATGTCAGTAACTTCATCAAATTTCGCAAGTGCAAATATATCTAAGCCCTTTGTTCAACTACTAGAACACAACAAATATTCACATGATCAATTGAGAACATATTTTTGTGTTTTTTTCTTCTTTTTCAATTTTTTTCCTCTATTTATTTTTCATTATTTTCAATTTTTTCCATAAGACATAAATAACATTGAATTATTTAATGTTAGACATTATTATGTCTAAAGACGGGATGAATTTTTTCAATTTTTTTCATCTAGAGTTTTAATTAATTATTTAGATATTTTTTAACATGTCAAGAACTTATCATAGAAAAGTATTTTAGATTATCTCTCAATATATCTAAATTATACCCAATTAAACCTCTCGTCTTTCTTCGGATCACAAGTTTTCAATTGAACCCTTTAACAGCTTGAGTGATTTCAATTACATCATTCAAACCCTAAATTAATCTCGTATCTAGGTTATGTATGTTCATCTATTTAGTGTCTAGTTGTATATCCTTTCTTAGTCCGTACAAATTCTAAGAGCATGTTTATAGTGATCAATCATAGACATATAACTAAAACAAGATAGATAAGTCAAGGCAAAAGTCATGAATTTAACTTGAATAATTAATCAATACTCCTTCACAAAACCATAACCCTAGAACTAAATTAGTTCAACATAGTCATACATAAAACCAAGAATTCAAGAAATAAATACAATGAAGATAACAGTAAGAAAAACTTCTCAATTTGCCTTGCTCTAATCTCCATCTTGATTGCTTCTTCACTCTTGTGCCTTGATCATGATCTCTCAAGAAGAAGATATAAAAGAAAGAACTAAAGTTCGTCTAATATTTCTAACCTCCAAAAACGACCTAAATAACTCCTAAGTTTCAACACAAATTTTGACTAAGCATCTAGAGGACATCCGATGCTAAGTCCGGTGCTATGTCCGGCGCTGGACATGGTTCCAACTTCCTCCTTTGTTCTTTTCCAGCAAAAGTTCGGCAAGAAATCCGGCAACAAGTTCAGTGTCGGACTTCATTCTTTTCATGTTTTAGTCATGTTCGCAACTTTTTTATTATTTTTTATTTTATATTGAAAGTGAGAAAGATCAAATCTGAGACCTTCCACATACACTCCCTCCCCCTGAACCATCCAATCTATCCATCCCCTCCAGTCATGTTTGCAACTAGTTTCCTATTCAATCATGTATTTTTCCTACAAAAACAAACAAATACTCAAATTAAGTAGTTTTCATTCAAATTAAGCAAAAAAAAATAATTAATTGACAATTTACACATATAAAGTCACTATAATTCACACATTATCCAACTTTCCCACGCTTAGACTGTGTGTATCCCCCAGCACAAGAACTCATAATCACTTCCAACCAAACAACTCATAATCATTGTTAAAGCAAGAAGTCAAATCAAGTGTCAAATGTCAATAGGATAAGCCAAAAAGGTAAGACTTCGGCTAGCTTTTATTATTGTTAACTCATTTAAGTCCGGCAAGCCAACTTAGGTATATAAAATATTCAACAAGCAATTCCCTTCAAGGGGCACATCGTTAATAAAAATTTCAAATACATTTATTTAAGCACAAGGATCTACAAGCTAACATATACATACTTGACATTTTTCTTTCTTCTCATTTTTTTTCTAATTTTTTCAATCTCTTCCACACTTAAGTGTTTTTTTTTTCAAATTTTAGCAAGGGAAATACTTAAATCTTAGCTGTTCAAGCCTTTTGAAGTGAACTCTAACATTTCCCAAATGAAGGAGTCTGGTTACTCAACTCTTACCGCTCAAGAATCTTTACTCATAGCTACCGTAACTATTTGATGCGAAAGTTGATATCTACTCAATGGAAACTCCCAGTTACTAGACAACTAGCAGAGTATAATCACTCAATAAACACATAAGCACCAACAAAAATAAAATACTACTTTATCCAATAATATCAATAGCTAAAATTAATAATCAGCCCAACCTCACAAGAAAAATGCTCAAAAAAATATTCATCATACCCAATTAAGTAAGCCAAAATTTGAAAAAAGTCTCAAAATATCAAAATATTCACCAAAGAAGTACTCTAAAGCAATGCCATTCAACATTTAACACATTTATATATATATATATATAGCCTTGAACAATAATAACTGTAATGCCTCTGTTCCAATGGATACTAATGCTTTGGGTTAGCAATTTTGAACTGTGGTCTCAACTCAAAAAGGTTATTGGATTAGCCCGTTGGGGGCGGAGCGTGACAAATGGTATCAGAGCAAATCTCACGTGACCTCTATGTGGGGTGAGTCTGGGGCCAAGTGGTGTTATGGCTTCGATTACGCAAAGAAGTGCAAGGAGTTAAGTGCTATGCAGGGCTAAATGTCACGTTCGACAAGGCCTACCTTTAGAACCAACGAGATTGAGTGTCATGTTAGACAGGAGCCACCTCTAGAGCCCAATTGAGCCACTTCTAGAAATCGCGCACGACTAAATGGACAATTGGATCGGAACAGGTTTTGCGAGGATACAAAGTTCTAAAAAGGCAGGGAGAGTGAAATGTCCCACATCGAGACAAAAGAAAAAGGAAAGGGTATATAATATCAGGTTACTAATAATTTTGGATTAACCATTTTGAACCCATGATTTCAGTCCAAAAAAGTTATTTGGCTAGCCTGTTAGGCTTGTGGCGTTACAATAACCCTCAAAATACAAGCCATTGCCTTCCAGGGAACAACTAAAGGAATAAAAAATTTTACCCATTTACCATTCTCTTCCCACTTAAAACAACATTGTCCTCAATGTTGGGAAGAAAGCATAATTAAGCAATAACAAAGTAAGAAGTGAAAGTAAAACTTCTCTAATAATCAATGTTTTCAGAACCGGACCGGACTGGTCGGTTCGATTGGTTGGACCGCGAACCGGACATACCATCGGTCCGGTCCAGTATTAAACCCGGAAGTTAATGAAAAACCGCTAAAAACTGGTCGAACCGTATGAACTGCTAAAAACCGCACGAACCGTAACCTGGCGGTTTTCTAATTTTCAAACAAAATGTCAAGAATGTAGCTGCGGAAGTTCAAACCTCGGTCTCCTTGTTCCCATAAGGCACTCTTCACCACTAGACCACAGCTTAGTTTGTTGAGATTTCTACTTAACTTGACTAAAATATAGATTAAAAAAATCAAACCCTAACATTAACCGTATGAACTGCTAAAAACCGCACGAACCGTAACCTGGCGGTTTTCTAATTTTCAAACAAAATGTCAAGAATGTAGCTGCGGAAGTTCAAACCTCGGTCTCCTTGTTCCCATAAGGCACTCTTCACCACTAGACCACAGCTTAGTTTGTTGAGAGTTCTACTTAACTTGACTAAAATATAGATTAAAAAAATCAAACCCAAACATTAAAAAAAGAAACAGCCGACACACTTTTCTTTCAAGTTTCAATCTATCACTTTCTCGGCTTCAGGCGGCCATCGGCTCCAGTTCTTCTCTTGAATTTTTTTTTTCAATTTTTTCTTCTTAACCCTTTCAAACCCAAATATCCACAACAAAATTTTCTCAAGCCTTCACCTTTATCACTTTGCAGATTGTAGACAAGTTGGAAATTTCAACTTTCACAAGATATTTGAGACTCGAGAGCTTTTCCTGTTTTCCATCATCTTGGTAAGTTTAATTTTTCCTTTTTCAAGGTTTTTGTTTTCTATATTATTATCTTTAGCCGATTTTTTGCATTTTCTTCTTTTTTTCCCCAATTTTCATCTATTTCCCTTAATTTTTGTTTTATTTTTATTTGATTAATTGAGGATGAAATTATGAATCATTAATTAATTTGCAATCATATTTGGAGAAGCTATTTTTTTGGATGAAGTATCAAATTAAAGAAATTAGACATGGATGAAGTATCAAATTAATAAATTTTGTATCAATGATTGTTCTGTTTTTTCTATGCTATTGATTGTGTTTTTATTGCTTTTCTATGCTGAAGTAATTAGTCTACCGAATGCTCATTCATCTTGAATTTTATAGGTTTCACTAAAGCAACAAAATTAAAGACATGTTAAAGTTGATTTGTGAAAGTTGTCAAACAAAAGCTTAAAAAAAAGTGCCAAATTGGACCACATGTTTGTATGTCTTGGTAAATTCCTAAATGGTAACCTCAGGACCACATGTTTAGTAGCAATTAATTTTTTATATGTTTAGTTGTATCTTTGTTTTTTAAAATTTTTTGATTTTTTTTAGTTTGAGCAATTAGATTATATTTTTATAATAAAATTTTAATTTTTTCAGGTTAAGTTGATGAAATTGTGAAGGTGGTGTTGTTGCTTATTATGCCATTGATGGAAGTTTGTTATTCAAATGGTTTGTCTTGAATATGAGTTAGACTCTTTTATGGACTTTTTTAAGGATTGTAAAAGAATTTCAATATTTATTTTATTTATTTTTGTGTTTTAGTTTGTGATAATTGGTGAACATTTGGATTGTATCTATTCATGTTTGTAATGAATTTATGAAAACTTGTGGTGAATTATGATATTTTAATTATGTTTATCATTCCAAGTTTTATGTATAACTTTTAGGAAATTTGTTATTATCTCAACTTAAATTTAGTTATGTTGGTGAATGTATTTTAAAAACTTAAGTTATCACTAACCATGTTAAATTGTACATTAGGTGTCAAGTTCAAGTGTAGAATGAAAATCTGTGAAATACTTAACACTCAAGTTGCACAAAAAAAAAAAAAAAAAAAAAACCTAGAAAACCGGTGATTCGGTTGGACCGCGAACCAGATCCCTCTCCGGTTCGCTGACCGGTCCGAGTTTAAAAACATTGCTGATAACAGAATTAGTGGTGAACACCAAATGGTGGGAAGTTGAATTGTCAGCTAATATCTAGAATGCAGAGCGCGTGACAAAATCCTATTAAAACATGAAAACCGTAAAACTCTAAAAATGGGAGTTAAATACATCACCAAATAACACCAACTAAAAAGCAATAAACTATTAAACACCACCACCAATCCCAAAAACAAGATAAACAAAGAAAAATACATAAAAGAAAAGTAGCCAATCAAGGGAATTGAGGACCCTACTAGTATGGATGCCAAGAACCAACTCCTCCCCAATGCTAGTCATGTGTCCCTCCATTCCCGTCATCCGCCCCTCAAGCTTCTCCATCAACTGTTGGGTGCCACGAAGCTCTGCTAGGACAATATGCAAAAGATCACGAACTAAAAGCTCTTGGGACTGCTGAGATGAACCCTCACCATGCTCCAACCTTTCTATGTCCTCTTCATCCTTATCCTCACCAGTATTCTATATTTTCAGACTCGGATCGAGTATTGACTCGGCTGAACTCAGGGGTCAGGGGTCAATGAATTTGACCGGGTTCAACCGGAGTCAAATTAAATGATATCATAAATATGTCATAAATATTTATTAATAATATTTAATCAAAATAAGATATAAAATTTATCTTTAAATTGGTGGTTACAACTTCATAAGTTTAGATTGACATATCGAGATCCTTCTCATAGATGTCATAACTTCAATGTGATGTTATTAATAAAAATTATTTAGAAATTAAAATATTATGTAAAATATCTAAAAGCATGCTAATATCAATAAAGGTGTATACATATGTGTTTGATGTGTCAAAGCTGTTTAACAAGAAAGTGCAGAGAAATTAGAACAATCAAATAGCAATTTATATAGTTCAATGCATATTTACAAGTTTAAAGTTAAAATTTGTGGAGAATATTTATAGACTATGAAACATTTCTAGGTATGTTAATAGTTTTTCAATATCCAGGAGATTAGAATACAATATTGAAAAAGCTTTTTGAACCCTACATTAATATTCCCCCAATTCCTTCCTCCTTTTCCTCCAATCGCCGACAAAGGCTTTTCTACTGTTATACTACCTTTTCTTGTTCCTGTTCTCCGTTCATTCCACTCTTCCTTTTTCTTTTTTTCTTTTTTTTTTTTTTGTAAATCCAAAGAAGGATAGAACATAGAAGGCAGCATAAGCTCTCAAGTCTCAAGCGCATCGATGGCAAAAGCTCTTAGGCAGCCACTCCGAATGTTTTGAGAAACATTTCCCCAGTGTTTTGAGATGGACGAATTCGAAGAGATTGAGCAATCTTTAAGTTTTTCCAGCGATTTTTTTGACGATGCTCTTGATTTTTTAGTTCTCTTGACATGGATTCATTGCAAGAGTAAGCTTTACAATAGACATTGAAGTCTTGTCTATTCTGGGTTCTAACTGCAACTTCAAGAACAAAGTGGACATGCCAGTCTTGTCCAAGCTTCCTGCTTTTTTTTTTTTTTTTTGAGTTTCTATTTCCATTCTTATTTCTTATTTCTTTTCAGGATTTTCATACTTATATCCTTAGGTATTTATTTTCAAAACTAACAAATAATCAAACTTTTATCTTTTTTCTTCAAACTGCTCTTTTTTTCATCTCTCTTTCCTTTTTTTTTTGGTCTTTTCCCATATCTAAGATTAAATCTTATTTAGAAAAAGATATCAAGCACTGATTATGGTGGCTAAATTGAAGGAGCTAAGGAGGTGAAAATGGGTTTCTAGAGAGGTGAGAGATCAGTAGGGATTTAGATAGGCAAAGAAAAAAAAAGGCAACAAAAAGGGCAAATAAAAAACCGGGTTCTCATCGATTTTGTCGGTTTCCGGTGAAATCCGGTTTTGATCCGAGTTTGACCGAGTTTGTGTCATCTGAGTTTTTAGAGCAATTCGACCGGACACTTGATCGATTTTCGATTGAATCGATCGGACCGGCCGATTCGATCCGAGTTTTAAAACACTGCTTGAGACTTGCAGCATTAGGCTCAGGGTGGTAGGCAATACATGTAACGGTAGAGCGATTAACAATCATAGTTGCAACCTATGTTGGCTCCCTCACCAAATCCACACCAGAATGCTAAAAAAGCATAATAAGGAGGTGACCATGAGGAAATGCTTTTTTTATCCCCTTGTACCCAGCGGTGCAAGTCATAGTACCCATAATGATAGTAACTAGCGAAATCCCATCGATGCCACCTAACCCATTCTCCAACTGGTCTAAGAAATAACAATCGGTGACACACACTTCATTCTTACTACTAGAGGCAAGCATAATATTATGATTAAACAGATATACCAACAAGCTATACCTCAACTGTAAAGACTTGGTAGGAATGTGTGACATATAGAACTTAGCTTCCAGTGTCTGGATCTAATATCTCTCTCAGTTAGCTACCTGAGCAAAATTTAGGATGCGAAGACTCAAAAACCCAATTAGGATCGCCATTCACAAGATACTTCCCATGATAAAAAATAGGGCCATCATTCTTGGCACCCGACAATGTAGGTAACCCAACACGAGTCACAACAATCAATACCCCTTTTACATAGCTTTCAACTAGCACCAGATTAAACACATCCTTGTTTTTAATATTAGCATAGAACTGACGAACATGGGCTAGGTAATATGCCTTCAGCAAATTCAACAAACAATCCCAACCAATATTAACAAACAAATTCTAAAAATTATAGTCAGTATCAAAAGCAGGATCAAGGTCTGCCTCTGTAAAACTTTATTATTAACATGGGCTGCGTACCAAGTTTTATTCTCAACAGAGAGAAATTGGGAATTATCAAATACTGGTGCGGGGCTAGTACTAGCCCCACCAGTAGTTGACCTCACCCTTTTAGGACATGAAGGCATCACAATAATCACACAACAAGAACAAATCTACCAATGTATCCGACTCACCATGCATTCACAACTAGCCCAACACAGAGTATTTTTTCCAAACCTTAATATTTCAAAATAATGAGCAAAACACAACTAAGAAACATGTAAACAATCCATCAAACACCAGAAAATCACCTAAAAAATTCAATAGAAATTCATCCAAAAATTCCCTAAAGATTCACACACACTACACCAAGAACACACACTAGCCAATTTGCAAATTATGGCTAATTTGAAGTGCTAAATTAACAAGAGATCAAATAAGAATTACTCCCCTGCCAAAAAATAAAAGCAAAAGCCACTTCATTTCAAGCTCCAATTTGGCAAAATTTTGAAAGATTGTGAACCTAGGGCTTGAGAGTTGAATTAGCTCCAACAATCCATTTGGATGTGTCCTTACTTGTCAAATCTGCTTGAACTTGGAAAAATAAATGGATTAGGTTTAATTTTATAGCGAGTTTTGAAGTAAAGTGTGTTGAGAAAAGGATTTGATACTGAGTATATGGAGGAATTTGAATAAAGGAAAAAGAAAGCAAGAAAAAGGAAAAAAATGCATAGTTGGACTTTAGTCCGAACTTAGAGCTAGGCTTCATTTGATCCGTGCTTTTTCTTTTTCTTTTTTTTTTGTGTTTTCACAGCAAACTTCCAGTCCTGAGTTCCTGCAAAACAAACAAAAGTTCAATTAATAATGAAATCAAATAAAACAAAATATCAAAAAGAAAACTGGAAAGAAAATCAAGTTGCCTCCTGAAAAGTGTTAAATTTAACGTCTTTAACTCGATTGGACAACACTCTTAACATCTTGTCAATGTTACTTTTTGTACTATTCCAATTTTATCACCTTCAAGATATAATTTCAACCTTTGCCCATTAACCACAAATGGATCTTGCCCTTCTGTTCAAATTTCAAGACCACCGTACCGACCAATCGGGGTAATTACGAGAGGACCCAACCACCTCGATTTCAACTTACCAGGAAACAAGTTAAAACAAGAAATGAGTAATAGTTTTTTGCCCTATTTGGAATTCATGTCGAACTGTCTACTTATCATGCCATGCTTTGACTCTTTCCTTATAGATACAAGCATTCTCATATGCCTCTCGTTGAATCTCCTCAAACTCATTCAAATGAAGCAATCTATTTTTTTTTCAGCACTTTTGAGGTCAAAATTATGTGTTTTGACTACCCAATAAGCTAGATGCTCTAATTTCATTGACAAATGACATGACTTACGATAAACTAATTGATATGGGAACATACCAAAGGAGTCTTGTAAGCAGTCCGATATACCCATAAAAAATCATCAAGCTTTATTACCCAATCCTTCTAGATGAATTCATTATCTTTTCTAATATTTGCTTAATCTTCCTATTGGACACCTCAACTTGACCACCAGTCTGATGATAATAAGTAGTACCACTGTAGAACTTGACACCATATCTAGCCAACAATGCCCAAAATTAAACATTTTCAAATGAACTCCATGATCACTCAATATTGCACGCGACACTCTAAAGCATGTGAAAATATTTTTCCTGACAAATGTTACCATACTTTGCCTCTTATTATCCGTAAACAGCCCACTATTTCTACCCATTTCGTAATATAATCCATTGCAATTAAAATATACAAATTCTCATAAGAAGGCAGAAATGGCCCATGAAGTCTAAGCCCCAATTGTCAAATGGTTCAACCTCCAAAATTCCATTTTATGGCATCTCCTATCTGTTGTCACATGCTATAACAAAACATCTGGCATCTTTAAATAATGTTGAGCAAAAGAATCTTGATTGTAACATCTTTGCCATAATTCTTTCTGACCCATGATGACCACTATAAGAAGATGAATGATAATGCTCCAGAATTGCGGATATCTCCTCCTCTGGTACGCATCTTTAAAACATATTTTTGAGTATTTTATAATTTATAATTTTTATATTTTTATATTCTTAAACATTTATGCATTTATAATACATTTATAAATATTTAGAAATAAATATATTTATATATTTATATAAAAATATATAAATGTATTATATTATATATAATACGTAAAATACATATATTTATAAATGTATAAATGTATAATTAATATAAATGTATAAATTATAAATGAATATTATATAAATGTATAAATTATAATTTATAAATGTATACGATGATTATGTATAAATGTATTAATATAATTAATATAAATGTATAAATGTATTAATATTATGTATAAATGTATAATTTATAATTTTTATTGTTTAAATATTTATATGCATTTATGCATTTATAATACATTTATAAATATTTATATATAAATATATTTATATATTTATATAAAAATATATAAATGTATTATATTATATATAATACATAATATACATATATTTATAGATGTATAAATGTATAATTAATATAAATGTATATATTATAAATGAATATTATATAAATGTATAAATTATAATTTATAAATATATATGTGATGATTATGTATAACTGTATTAATATAATTAATATAAATGTATTAATGTATTAATATTATGTATAAATGTATAATTAATATTGTTTATAATTTATAATTTTTATTGTTTAAATATTTATATATATTTATGCATTTATAATACATTTATAAATAAATATATTTATATAGTTATATAAAAATATATAAATGTATTATATTATATATAATACATAATATAAATATATTTACAAATGTAATAATTGTATATTATTATAAATGAATATTATATAAATATATAAATTAATATATTATAAATATATAAATATATAATATTATGTATAAATGCATTAATATAATTAATATAAATGTATAAATGTATTAGTATTATGTATAAATATATAATTAATATTGTGTGTTAATATTATGTATAAATGTATTATGTTATACATAATACATAATATAATTGTATATAAATATATATACATAAATGTGTAATATATATAATATGTATTATATATATTAAATATATAATATATAATATTTATATAAATGTATAATTACATATTTATCTTAATATTAATTTATATGGTATATAATATTTATATAAAAATATAAAAATATATTTTAAATAAAATAAAATATTTATAATATGTTTAAATAAATATATAAATATATAATATATATAATAAATTTTTGAGGGTGAGGGACTCAAACATTCAAAAAAAAATTTTGAGGTTACCGGCGGCGCCGGAATAGGTGATCGGCGCCGGGAGAGGTGGTGGAGGCGGTGATTGGTGTGGTGGGTTGGATGAGGGAGGAAGAAAAGTTTTTGAGAAATTTTTTGTGTATAGATTTTTGAAGTGTGTAGGTGAAAAAACTTTGAAAAGTTTTTTGGGGTTCCTGTAGCAAAAGTTGTTTAAAAACTAGTAGCTAAAAAACTTGGTAAAAAACTAGGGTGCCAAACAGGCCCAATATCTTCACAAACCATAAAGTGCCTTTTTTTTTTTTCTAATTTAATACCAAACTAGTTTTGTACCCATTCGTTGAATGGAAATTGTTTAAAAATAATAAATTATTTAGTGTAGTTCATAAAAATATTTGCATAAAATACAAACTTATTGTATAATCTATTATAACCTTTCTTAAATACATTACTATGTGCACATTGTTATTCAAAAATACTCTTATAATGTAAACTTAAACATCTAATTCAGTGATTAATAATTCAAAAATGCAAAAAAAAAAAAAAAACATTCAACGATATGATAACATTCAAAAACTTGAAAATAGGCAAGATCAAATCTTAGCTGATCTTCTGTAAACAAAAGAATGGCCAACCCGTTACCAAAACATCAATTTTAGTACTTAATATAAATGGCTTAAAGGTTAATGTGAAAAGAAAAGAAGCCGAATGAAGTATTAATAAAAGATCAGAATTCAGAATCAATCAAGTCATAAGAACAAAACAACCTTCTAAATCTATTCACGGCTAATAGAAGCAAAACGAAAACATAAGATGTATTTTGATCTTAAGTCAAAAGCATAAAAAATCTAAACAGTCTGATGTATATTGCATGACGTGAACTGCTGTATGACAATGAACTTGATGCCTTGCCATTTATATAATCAGTGACACCTTTTTATTCTTTAGAAGCTTTCTACTAAAGTCTAAAAAAAAATCGAAAGCTGCACAAAATTTTTTTAACCCCAGAAACCTAGAAAATAAAAAAAAAATTAGTACATTGTTGAAGACAATTAATAAATTGTCAAAGGCAATTAAAAAATCGTGTGAAAACACATAGTTTAAAAGGCCATTTTTAAATCACTAACCAAAAAGCAATATGTGTTCTACTTGAATTGAAGAGTGAATCCATTAATTGAAATAACAAATTAATTACAAAACCTTGCCAAAAATAAAAACCAAACTGTAACTTTTGAAGACTTACTTAGAAAATTCAAATTCAATGACCTAGCTATGAAGAAGATGTAGAAAATTACAGACCACATACAGCGAACATAAACAAAGTCTAAATGCAGTCCTTGCATTGAAGGGAATAAAAACGAAATTCCAAATCCGGTCCTTGCATTGAAGTAAAAAAAAAAAAAAATTTCCAAAAAAATTGGTGGAAAAGTGAAAACATTTTCACTGCTTGATAAAGTGATGAGTAATAGATCGAGAACCATATATATGAATAAAAATGTAGAGTATCTGCGATAACGATAATCTGATAAAGATAATCTAATATTTGAATTGATATTTCGAACTATTGAGTTGAAGATGAGAGAGAGTAAAAACATAATTGAAAATTATTTATACTAATCCCTAGGAAATTTAGGCTTGACGATTAGGGTTAAGGAAAAAAAGGTGAAAGAATGGAAGAGATAATTATGGAAGAATTATCTAGAATTGTAAAGGCAAGAGAAAAAAGAGGGATGAAATAGCGTAGGTTATTAGGGGGTTAACTCATAAAGTGCGTTGCACCTACTTGCCTTGTCATTAAGCCACATAGGAAAGAGACAAAATAAAAGGATAAAGATGAGAGTACGACTTTATTTTATATATATATATATATATATATATATATATATGATTAGACTCTTCCCACCTTTTCAAGACACGGTTCAAATTATTCAAACAAGCATCAAAAGAGGAACTATATACAAAAAAAAAAAAAAAAAAAAAAAAAATCATCCATAAAATCTAATCATATCTTTCACCATATCTAAGAAAATGGTTATCATGTACCATTAGAAGGTAGCTGGAGCATTGCAAAGTCCAAAAGACATTCTTCTATACATAAATGTACCATATGGGCATATGAAAGTTGTCTTTTTCTAATCCTATGGAACAATTGGGATTTAATTATAACTCGAATAACCATGTAGAAAGCAAAAAAACTTCTGGCCAGCCTATCTTTCTAGAATTTGAACCACAAATGGTGGTGGAAAATGGTACTCCCTTGTGGCGGTATTCAATTTCCTGTAATTAATGCAGACACACAATCTAGTGGGGGTTAATTCATCTTTCTCATTCTTTACCACTATCATTCTTCCCTTATTCAATACTACTTGCACAGGACTCACACAAGAACTATCAGAAATAGGATAAAGAATCCTTACATCAAGTAATTTAATTACCTTTGCACGAACTACTTCTTTCATATTTGGGTTGAGTCTTCTCTGATTCTCAACTGAAGGTTTAGCAATTTCCCCTATTAAAATACTATATGACCATAGACAGACTAATACATTTGATATTTGAAATGCCCCAATCAATAGCCATCTTATGTTCACGTAGCACTCTTAACAATTTTTCAGTCTCAACTTGGCTTAATAAATAATAACAAGAAAAATATCATTGGATTCTAGAAAAACAAACTTCAAATGAGCAGGTAAAGGTTTAAGTTCCAATTTAGGATAAGAATTTTCATTAATTGCAGCAATTTTTTCAAACTGCTAACTTTTTGCATATGAAAGCTCCCCTTGCCTTTCTAAAAAAGCTTCAAAGAGTTTAAGAAATTAATGTCCTTTACATTCTCATCTAAACATAATATAGTGACACTTTGGTAAATCATTAAATGACTCAGAAGCAAAAGCTTTATTGGAAAAAGTATCTAAGACATCAATTCGTAAATATGACTCATCATGATTAGCCTTTATTTTACCTATTTTGATTAGTTTTTAGGGTAAGTTTTTGGTGTGTTTTAAATTAAAATGGAAGAATTGAATTTCTTTATTAGTTACTTTTTATACAAGTAGTGTTTTTTAACCAAAACATACAAAAGTGTTGGTTAATATGCAAATTTGTGTTATTTTTGTAGGTTTTGATATCATATAAATTGATTCAAGTCAAAAAGAGTTTAACAGCTTTGATACACTTTGGTATTTTGGCTATATTTTGAGTTACAAGTATCGGATTGAGGTAATTCTTGACCCATTTTGAAACTAAGACATAGCTCTGCAATTCTTGGGAAGACAGCAAAATCTAGTTTATTGATTTTCCTAGTCAAAAGTCGAAATACATTCAGGGAAATTTCTATCGAAAGCTGAAACAGAACATTTACCGGTCATGGTTATTTTGTCATTTCTCTGCCTACAGAGATCCAAATGAGATTATTCTTAATAATTGGAAAGCTAATTCAAAGAGATACAACTTTTATGTTTTGTTCAAGAGCTAATTCGTGTTCTATCATCAAGAAAATTGGTCCAAAAATAGAGCAAAGTTGAGAATTGAGCAGAAAGTGCAAAACTAAGTACAGAGAAAATTTTCCATTTTAACTTAAAAAACACCAAAAACTTACCCTAAAACATAACTAAAAATAGGTAAAATAAAGGCTAATCAAACTCTCCCTCACTTGAACTATTGCTTGTTCTCAAGCAATTAAGAGTTACAAATCATCATAATAGTTTAAATATATCCGTTTGTACTCATGTATCTTTCAAATTAATTTCCTTAATAACAAGGTAAATCACCATTATACAACCATTCAATCTACCACAATATCAAGAATTAAGACTTGTTCAACTCATTTTCTCCCCTCAACTTAATTTCACTTTTAAACAGCTCATATAGTCAAGTCAAGACAAACAAATTCCATGACCATCTTTGTTATTCAAAGAGGCATTTATTTAATACATAAATAACTTTCTCAAGTAGTGAAGATGTCTTTTGAACTGAAAATTGACATTGGTAGATGAAGACCTCTGATTACTCAATTTCAGCACTAAGAAGAGTTGATTTGCATACTCATAATTCAAGAGCCATTTTACGCGAAAGTCAACATTTGTAGATGAAAACTTTCGATTAGTAAACTTTAAGAATCATTGAGTAAACATTTGTATTATTTCTTTTTTCTTTTGTTTTTTCTCTTTTTCTTTTTTTGTCATTGTTTAAGTAACTTCCCTCATATATAATGATCATAGAAAAAATAATGCAAATATTGACCATATTCATTACTCAAATTGTGAAATTCAATCAAGATAGGAAACTTATCAAACATGGAAAATTCAAGGTATAACTACTTCCACTTTACAAGATATATTTTTTCATAGCAAAAATTATAGTCATATAAGAGCTATTTTCAAGTCAAATAAGGAATGAAATTCTTAAAACACATCAATTTTACTTCAAAGGAAGAAATTGACTACTCATGGTCATGAAATTTTTTTAAAATTTGTGAAAATTTTGAACCATTTTTCTCTTCCCCCCCCCCCCACTTAAAGTGTACATTGTCCTCACTATGTAAAAAGAAAAAGCAAGAGTAAAAAAAAAAAAAATACTCCCTCTATGGTAAATTGCCCTTTTGCTTGCAACCTTCATCTTTCTTGAATTGTAACCATTCCCCTTCATAACGAATCAAAAACATCTAAAATGCAAAATAAGGGGTTGAATTCTTCATGTGTTTGTGTTCCTTGCCAACCTTCAAAAAGTGACTTTTGCCTTAACTTTTGAAACCTACAAAATAAATGTAACAAATACAACTTAATACTTCTAATAAACATGAAAACACATTAAAAGAAATAATTTAATACATTGGGTTGCCTCTCAATTAGCACTTTTGTTTATAGTCATTGGTTCGAGTCAAAAGTGTTTCTTTTTGAAGTTCACTTTAGAGGTGAAAATGAACTATTTTCTTTCCAAGGGATAAAATTTCTCTTTCCATTCACCATCTTTTTAGCTTGTCCTATTTCCAAATCATCCTTATTATCAAACAAAGAAGAGTTAGCACGATCGCAATATGTATGAGAATTTCTTGAGAAACATTTTAAACAATCCCAAAATCTATTTGATTTCTTGCCATTATCCACTTGAACTTTAGGATTAAGGATCTCTTTTCATGTATTTAGCTTGTTTTGAACGCACGCCAACCATTCCTCCGTTAATGCTATTGCCTCATAATTTTCAATTTTCCTCTTTCTTGACATAATATCCTTCAAAAAATGAGCATAAGAGGAAATTTGTAAGATAGCATCAACGAAAGGAATATTAATTATAATTTACTTAAATATTTGAGCAAATTTCTCAAATTCCTTCTCCTTATTGCTTTGTTTCATCCTATTGGGAAAAGAATGGAGTTAATAGCATTCTTATGAGAAATATGAGAAGAAGACATATCAAACTCATTTGAAACATGATCCTTTTTACCTTCTTGTTCATTATTACTCCCATTTTCATCATTCTTTTCATTTTTATCAAGGTGATTATCCTCTAATTGTTATCACTCCCAAGAGTGATTGCATTCACATGTTCTCTAGAATTCATCTCGATTTTATTTAAAAATTCACCTGATTGTCTCAAATTAATGGAATTAGCAATATTACCTAATTGACCTTGCATATCCCTAATCACGATCATCATATTGTTCATGTTCGTTTTAACATCATCAAATCTTTCTTTTGTTTTATGAACATGTTTTTCAAATTAGCCTCTAAAGTTGCAAAACGTGACTCAAGTGACCTTGTTGAAAAATCAAGTGGATTGATAGATTTTTGTAAAGTTGATTGGTCTCTCCACCCTAAATTAGGATGATTCTTCCAATCGGGGTTATAAGTGTTTGTAAAATTATTATTTTGATGTGGTCTATTGTAGTTGTTGACATTATGAACTTGCTCCACATGAAAACAATTAGCACTATCATGATTATCACCACATGTTGAACAATAAGCAACGCTTACATGAGAATTTGAACCACTTCCCCCTTGTTCACTTAGCAACCTCTCAACGTTATCTATATGAGAATTAAACATATTTTCTAATTTAACACTTAAAAAGTTGAGAGTGTCAATTTCATACATGCCAACCGTTCTTCTTGAGTTATCTCTTTATTTGTCCATTGATAGTTGTTAGAAACTATTTTCTCTATGAAAACTTGAGTATCGTTGGTTAATTTTTTCATTAAAACTCCACCAACGGAGGCATCTATGTTGATTTCGGTTGGATAGTTAAATCCATTATAGAAAATTTGAACAACCAACAAATTGAGGAGACCATGGTGGGGATATCTTTTTTGAAGATCTTTGAATCTCTCCCAAGTTTCATGTAACGACTCGCCTTCATATTGAGTAAAACTTGTAATGTCAATACTAAATTTAGCCATTTTTCCAAGAAAAAAATATTTATTCAAAAATACTTTTGTCAACTCACCTCAAGAAGTGAAATTATTAGGTGAATAAGAATTTAGCTATACCTTCGCTTTATCACAAAGTAAAAAAAAAAAAAAACTTTAAGTTAATTGCATCATCACTTACTCAATTTATTTTGATTGTACCACATAAATTCATGAAATTGGCTAGATGAGTATTAGGATCCTCTATCGCATTTCCTCCAAATTGACGTTGTTGAACCATTTAGATGAGTGAGAACTTGATTTCAAAGTTGTTTCCGTTAATTGCCGGCCTTTCAATGCTAGTTTGTGCTCCCGATTCATTTAGCAAGGTATAATCCCTCAAAGGTCTTGGCTTTTGCTCCTCCATTTTGACAGAAATTTTACCTATGCTTTCCACTTCAATTTGCTCTTGTTGAGCGCATCTTCTTCCTCTTCTCGCCGTGTTTAATTCTTGAAATTGTGCTTTTGGTGAAGAATTTAATACCTACAAATAATCAAAATTACAGCTAAAAGATAGAAACTATAAAATTAGTAAAATAAAAAGAAAGTAACAAAATCTAAATTAATAAATCTTGTTTTAATTCTAGTGTTGCACCTAAATCCCCAACAACGGTACTAAAAACTTGATAGGGTATTTTCCTATACTACAAATTTTAAAACCTTGTTACTCTATTTTCGCAAGTGCATGGTTTGTTTATTGAGTGTAGAGATAATAGGTGTCGATCCCATAGGGATTTAGAATTTGGCAATCACTTTAGTTTAATCATTTGTTTTATTATCTAGACAATCAAAATTTAAGGAGGTAAAACAAGGAAAGTTAATTAGACGGTAAAACCAGTCATAGAAGATATTAGTTTAGGCGGTACGACCGCCCATAAAAGTTAAAAGTTAGTTAGGTGATACAACTGGCCATCTAGCAAAAGCAATAAATATAAACCTAGCCATCAGGTGGTAAAACCAACCACTTAGGCGGTATGGTGCAAGAAGTTAAGGTAATTATGCTTATACTTCCATGAATTGTTAAGAAATAATTTCCAAATGTATGTCCTTACTTTAGACAATGAACACTTAAGAGAAACAGTCTTGGCTAATTTCTCTAGAAATTGCTCTTGCCAATTCTTTTAAGTTCTTGAATCATCTTTAACCTATATTCATAGAGAAAAAGGTAAGAAATAAGTTCAATAAAGTTATTGTATGAATCCAACCAACCATTATTCATTACTCTGGTGAGAATAAGGTTAATGTTTAAGAACTCATATCTATTGAAGGCAATTTTTATTGCTCAACAATTATCAAATCATTCATAATTGATAGCCAAACAACTATGAAATATAAGCACAAGTTCTCAGACTAACAAATCATGAAAAAGCATAATCATCCCCTAACTATTTCAAATTAAAACTATATTTCACTCTAGAAAAAAGCTTTGCTAGATATCATATTAAAAACATCTAAATATGAAATAAACTTGTAGCAAAATATGGCAAATAAGAACAAGAGACAAATTTTGGAAAGAAAAATTCTTTTTCAATGTCTTGAATCTTGAATCCTTGAATTTCTTCACAAGTTGATCTATCAAATAAGTTTGATAGAAGGGTATTTTTACCTTCTTCTCAAGTTTTTAAACTAAGAAAGAAACTCTCAATATGACACTAGAATTAGACTTTCAATGTCTTGAAACGTGAATTCTTGAATTTCTTCACAAGTTGATCTCTCAATAAGTTTGATATAAGAGTGTTTTCACTTTCCTCTCAAAACCCTTAAACTAAGAAAGAAACTCTCAATATGAAACTAGAGCTAAACTACTTCTATCTCTACTTCTACTTCATACTACAAGGTCACTACAAGAAAATTGATCTTTACTGATAACACGTTATCATCACAAAATAGGAACAAGTTGTCAGAAATGATATTGTCGCGCCCCATTTTTCGCGATGGGAAAATAAAAAGAAGGTTTATAAAAGATGTGATTTTATTTTAAAACAAGTAAAAAATGGACCTAGAATGGGACTTAAAAAGAATGCGACAATTTGGGTCCAAAATTTAGTCTAAACGGGTTTTTAAGAAAAAACAGGAGTCGCCACTTGGTATGGAGTTTTGGTGTACCAAGTCACCCAAAAAATAAAGTAAAACAAAATAAAACCCTTTTTGACAACTCCAGGTCTTTGAAAACAAGAGAAAATGGATTCGGGAGTCACGGTTGAAGAAAGGGAAGGCAAAGATTCGATTAACTCAAATCTAAGGCACCCTTTCAACCTAGTCTAAGCTAGTTGCGAGGTTTAGTCAAAATTTTCCTAATCTAACCCTTAATTTATCACATTTGGATGTTTTCTATATGAATGCAAATTTAAAAAATATCGCAAGGGACAACATGTTCATTCAAGGGTTTAATTGAACCAATCGCATTAATTGCGAAGGTCAAAATAAATCCTCGAAGGTGTCACAAGGATGCAAATGATGAAAAAGAAAATAAAATAAAAGAAAAGAAATTAAATTATATACATATATATAAGTGATCAAAGAAAAAGGGAATGCAACATGAAGGGTACGGGAGGCAAAAAAATTCGTGACATAATTTTCTTATACATGGATTAATAGGGTATTTAAACTAGAAAGTTATAATCGCCCATTTCCCATGTTTGAAAAATAATTATCCTAACATGAACAAGCAAATGAACTAGCTTAAATGGGATACAATTCTAAATGACATGATTAGCACCTATAGCGGGTAGGGGATAATAAAATAGGGAATATCATGCAAATGAGAAAAGATCCTAAAAATGAAAATATGCATGAAAATGTGGTGAATAGCATACAATGATGAATCTAGCGCAAGATGACCTAAAGGGTCTAGCGTTGGACTAGCCCATTTCTAAAAATCCTTGCTAGCGTTGGACTAGCAAGTAAGCGGAGGGAGAAACCACAACTAGCGTTGGACTAGTGTGGTGACGTCATGCATTAACAATTCATAGTGAAACAAATAAAACATAAATTAAAACAAATAAACACATAAAAGCACGTAGCACATAACACGTAAACATAATATCTAGATGCGAAAATCCTAAGGAAAGCGGATAAAACACATAACACATAAGCCACATAACACGCAACCTATCTATTACATCGGGGAGTGCCTAACTACAAACTAGAAGGGAAAAATATAATAAAACAAATCTAATTATCCTATCTATTACATTTTTGAGGTATTTAAATACCTCTTGAATCATTATAAAAATAAACTAAACAAATATAATATAAGAAAATTTAAATGAACATTTAAATGCAATAAATAAAACATATAAAAATATATAAACACATAGGAACACATAGGAGCACATAAGAGCACATAATTGACATTGAAATAATAAAAATAGGGGTACCTCCCGTTTGAAGTGGTGACTAAATGGAGTCAAATTGTCCTATTTATACTCACAATGAACAAAAGAATCATGGCACCACTTTAATTGAAAATAATAATAATAATGTTAAAACACTAAATTCACGTTAACACGTCAAACGCAAAGAAATTTAAGAACATCTAAAAATTGCAAGTTAAATATATTCAAAAGCGACATAATTAGCTATTAAATAAAAGAAACAATCACAATAAAAAGAGTCAAAATTCATTAGGGACTGAATTGCAAAAATTGAAAAACTTTTGGGGACAAAAATTATATTTTTTCAAAGTTTAGGGGTCAAAATTAAATGAAAGATAAAATTCAGGGACCAAAGTGCAATTACTATAAGGACCGAGTTGAAAGGAATTTAAAATGTTTTGGGCGGCAACGAAACTACTCCAAAGATCAGGGGCTAAAGTGCAAAAACGGTTTCTGATATTCTTAAGAAATGGGCCACCAGGCCATCATTTTATTTCCTTGGGCCGGACACTACTTAAGCCCAACCGAAAGTCCAAGCCAAAACACAAGGCCAGCCCGTCTTCTATCACTCAGATCCAACCAAAATAAAGGCATGGGCTCTGATCTTCTAGCCCAACCGAAATCCAAAAGAAACAAAACAAAAGTCCATTCCCCAAACCCAATCAAAACTAACTCTTGGCCCATCACAAAAATAAACATTAGCCCAATTCCCTTTTTTTTTCTTTCTCTTCTTTTCTTTCTTTTCTTTTCTTTCTTCTTCCTCACCTTCTTCTCTGCTTCTTCCCCGGCGAGCTGAAGCTCCTCGCAGCTGGTGGCCATGGCGGCTGCCGGTGGCGCCGCCGCCGCCGACCGCCACCGCCGATGACCTCTCCGGTCACCAAATTTTCTCAAAATACACCCCCTCACTCGATTTTTCGCGTAGATTTCATTTCCGGAGTTAGTTTTTACAAAAAAATGAGTCGAAAGTGGTCAAAATGCCAAGAAATCAGTTCAGTTTTTTATTTTTTAAAACCTTCACATCTTCACCAAAAATCATAAAAATTATGCCAAAACCCTCCTGATAACTTCTACATTACAACTATAATCTTAGTTTGACAAATAAACAACAACAAAATAAAGCATTAAGTCAAAACAGCCCAAAAAATGAAGAAAATTATTCTAATGCTTTGAAGGCTCAAAAACTCCCAAAATTTTGGATAACCAAGCATTTTCAGATCTTTGCTAGCTAATGGTCATCCATTTAAGCAAAACATACACACCAAATTCACTCCTTTGATTCATTTTTTCATTCAAACATTTTTTCAAACATTTGGCATGCATTCACAAGAAACATTTCCTTTTCCTTAATCTGGTTTATGACCCTCCCAAAATTTCATCCATACAACACCAACAAAAACCAGCAAAAATAAGCAATAAAAAAAGTAACCACACATACATTCAATCTAGTTAATTAAAAAAAGAAAAGCTGGAAAAAAGGGAGATAAATACCTCAATGAAGAGTTTGGTCCCTTTGCCAAGATTTTTGATGAAATTGCCAAGCTCCAATCCAACCGATTGCTGCCTTGTTGTGTGCAAATGTGTTTGGCTTTTGTGGAAGAAAATGTGTAGAGGGAGCCCCCTTTTTTTTTTTTTTGTTCCTCTTGTCTGATGAGGGAGAGAGCCGAGAGAGCAAATTGAGCCAAAAGGGTGGAGTCTTTTTTTTTCTTCTTGTCCTCTGTCCGTGAGAGCCGAGAGAGGAGATTGAGGAAGTAGTTTTTTTTTTCTTTTGTTTGGTTTTTGTTCTCGTCTGTTAAGAGCTAGCCGAGAGAGGGAGGGAAAATTTTTTCCTTTCTTCCTTCTTCTCCCTGGAGAGAGCCGAGAGATGTCTTGTAGCCAAAATGGAGCTTGTGTGCTGAATCTTCCAAAATGATGATTTCTCAATTAATGAAAAGACAAGTCCATGGCCATTGAGTGTGAAATGGGTTAATAGTTAATTTGGTGAAACAAAATGATCAAAATGATTTTTTGATTTTTTTTTTGATTTTTTTTTATTTTTGTTGTTTTGTTTTGTTTTTTTTTTTCTCTTTTCGTAAAGCAAACCTGCAAAAATGAGAAAATGCACATTAAAATACAAGAAAATAAATAACTTATTAAATAGAAAAATCCTGGAAAAATATTAAAAATTGACAAAAATTTGGTGTCTACAGATATTTATTGACGAGATACAAGTCATCACTAGATCGTCAGTATAGGTCCGTCGGGACAAATCAACAGCGACGACTTAAAAAGTCATCAGCGATATATTATTTTTAGTGACGACATCGAGTTGCAGTTCTATTGACAATTTTGTATTTTGTCAGAAATACTTGGACAGAAGTCATCACTAAAAATAGTAGGTTGTTGTCAGTTATATTCCCAATGACAACATTTTTCGTCACTATTAAGTTTTGAGTCAGTGACGAAATTTTATTGTCAGAGGAGTTTCTCTTGTCACCTTCTTGTTCTGTGACAACTTCATTTTGTCAATAAAGATCTTTGATTTTGTCAACCACAAATAAATACAATTTTGGAGCTAGAATTACTCACATAAAATAAATAGATATACTAAATCTAGACACTTAAACAAGCAAAACCAATTACAACATTAGAAATTACATGGTAAAATATCATTTTCAGTACACAAATGTCAAATTCAAAGTTTACATCACCATCCAAATGTTCTGATAAGCTGCATTTGTCCCAAATGTGGCATCTATTCAGTCCAAAAAACAAGAAAAGTCCTAAAGTGAAGCACGGCATGAGCAAAAGCCACTTTCCTCTCCATTGTCATCCAATCAAAGTCATATACTTTAATGTTCATCAGCCCAGTCATAATTGATGATCACCCAGAAATAGTGATTCAATGGACAATTCTGCAATAAATTAGCAAAACAAGTAGGATATAAGCAGATGAGCAAAATAGTAAAGAAAATGCAAACTTAGACTCAAAGAAAGGAGTACAGTAACAACCCAATATAGCTAAGAATTTAACAAGCCCCGATAGAAAAGTCCAACAATCATAAGCCACTTTGGTTATGATCCACGTGAAGGAAATGTAGCTATAGCAAGATATCATGGACCTCAATAACTCTTAAAAATCCCAGAATTTCATTGTCTAAACTCATAAACATAACACTCGGCTCAATCAAATCCTTTTCATACCATCTCAGTAACTAATCACTTACCATTGATAAATATAAAATCTTTTATGTGCTTCATATCCAGATCTCTCAGACTAATTATATATGATGACTCAATGTGAGCAGAAACTACACCTCCCACACTAGAAGCATTATCCTTATTGACTAAACCAAAGATGGCCAAACATCAAAAATTCCAAAACTGAGATTTAGAGAATAAAAGACAATAAAAAAAACCTTCAAGCTTAATTGCATATGACACATATTACATCTAGCGCCTTCAAAAAATAGAAAGGCCTACTGAGAAAATCCTAATACATAAACCAGATCCCAAAACCTTATTCTGAGCTCATTTTTTTTGACTTACAGCTAATCTATGTTGGATAAACATGAATTTTGCAGTCAAGGAGAAACAATGTGAAGATGCATGAGCCAAAATAGAGCCAATTACCACATAATATATCCATGCAACTCTTGAAACATCACAATGTTATCACTTTGCAAAGTTCCCAAGCAGATCCTATATCGAAACCCAAAATCTCCTCTATGTGGAGGGCAAATGGAAGCAGTAGACTTGGAGAAATTATTCCCATGTTATCCTAGAACATAAGGTGACAAATTTATTTCTCTAGCAATAGTAAGCTAACATTCTGCAAGATACAGACAAGTTTTCCATTTTCTGTAACTTTTACCTAGTATTCCCATGCATACCTATGTTTTTTACAATGAAAATTCGAAACATAACAAACTTTACAAGAAGTAGACTTTACTCTAACCTTTGACATTAATTCAGTTTCATGCAGTAATTAACCAACTCCTATATCATTTTATGAGGTTACTTCTTCATGTTGTCGGGATACAACGTCTTAGACAGTTTGCCTACAAAATCATTCTAAAGGTCACCAACCAAAAGAACAGTTTGCCTACAAAATCATTCTAAAGGTCACCAACCAAAAGAACAGTTTGCCTACAAAATCATTCTAAATATTTGGGGTCTAGGTAGTTCTTAATTGACATCCAGCTCTTATCCATATTTTTTGCCGCCATTTATCCTAACAAAAAGAATACAACCATAATATTATTTTGAAGACAGAAGTTCTATCTATGCAAAATTAAACTGCCCAAACAACAGCCATGGAAATCCAATAAAGTAAAAACACATTTTCACCAAAGTCAAGCATTTCAGTAACAAATCTCCCATAACAACAATGAAAATCAAATAAAATAAAAAGACATTTCACCAAAGTCACTTATGTCATCTACAAATCTCCCATACATAAAAGCACATAAGTGTACAAGCACTTATAAGTCCTATAATGGCAGCATACTCACAAATAATGTACAAAAATAACACATATTTACCAGTAAGAAAAAGTGCAGCTTGAGCTTAGAATGATACTAAGATCCTGCAGCGAATCCCAAGCTTATGTGAAAGTGTTTTGAATGCTGCAAATAGTGAGATATGAGTATTTGGAGGAGAAAATACATAGTACATGCACTCTAAGTCAGTAATAAATGAGAAAAAGTATAATCCTTGTAAAAATATAAAGAATTCTTACCAAAATTTAAAACAAAAAACAAACACAAAGGAAAAAAAAATATGAAATAACTCTGAACTAACATAGACATAATCATAAGTGCCACTTATAGATTGTGCAAGTCTGTACATTGAGGTGTCACGAGGAATAGAAGAATCATAATGTATTAACCTATCGATTTTAATCAATCTTGACTGGATATGACCTGTGTTCTAAACATCTATTCTTTCTGATCTTTGCTACAGTAGCGTACACAATTAAGAATTTGTGACTACTAATCCAATCCTAGCTACTAGTTTGTGGGAAAATTCTATCTCTCCATAGCTACACAACTTCATATGAAAGGAGGAACTTTTTTACTAACCTGATTTGTGGGAACTGAACTTATAAAGCACTCCTCATCTTTGAAGCTCTTTGGCTTCTTCCTTTTTCAGCCAGAAACTGCCATAACATTGCAGAACGTTAATAAGTATGTATCCAAAGCTTTTAATGAAATGTCACAGAAGACTAAACAATTAAACATTCATCATGAAATTCAATTTCAAAAAGTCAATGAAATCATTTAGTGATTTGGTTTCCAAAATACAATAAAGCTCATGTTTCAAACTGTTCATGAACTGTTAAAGTTGTATGACAGCTGTTGTATCATATTACGTACCTGTTCTGTCTCATTGGACCTGTTCATTGTGTCAACATTATCAACCCTAAGTTCGCTAGTATAGATTCAGGTCAAACATGGTCCTATTGGTATAATACACTAGCATGATTTGCACGATTTTACCTTAACTGTTTAAAGCAAAATTACATAACCTGTTTGACTATAATAAATCTAGCAATAAACTTAGAATGATATGAAATTAGTGTAACTCTAAGACATTAAATAAACTACAAAAGCAATGCATTGGCAATTTCCAAACTGCAGAGTCAACATGCTAATTTTTTTAATTTTAAAAGTCTCACCAAAATATGAAAAGGTCATTATATAAAACTTGAATAAACTTCTTAAAAATCACAAATCTTCATAAAATTGGAGCAATTTTTTTCTTTAATACTCATATCAAACAGTATGACCAGTATTGCTTCTAATTAAGCAGCCAAATGTAGTCTACACAGTTCACCATATTGCCAGGAATCTTTCAATGCGGCAGCCAGAATGTCCAAGAGACATTTTTAAAACAAAAGTTAAAAAATTATCACCATGAGAAACATGTTATTTTGCCAGTCTATAATGACAACTAATATCTTATGTCCCAGAAGCCAGAGAAAAGAAAAAGATACAGCATTCCTGTTCTTGAAAGATGAAACTACACTAACATAGTTAATGATTCAATATTTTGAAAAGTAAAGTAAGAAAGTCCACAACTCTTTGAGGATTCACATATAGGATACATTCAACTTTTCGAGGATTCACATATAGGATGCATTCAACCATATTTTTGAACTGCTAAACCTGGCTTAGTCCAGTGTTTCAAGCTAAAATGTAGAAAATCAAGCAACTTCAGTTTTTGAATCACTCAAATGCACCAAATCAAACTGGATTCAGTAGATTAGCCAGTGTCTATCCGAATTGATACATCCACTACAATGGGAACTGGCCACCTTAATTTACATGTAAAAACCCAAAGCATACTCAAGAAAGCCTAGAATACTTTTCAAATTCTGATGACTAGTTTGTTATCCCT
Source organism: Coffea arabica (assembly GCF_036785885.1). Taxonomy (NCBI): domain Eukaryota; kingdom Viridiplantae; phylum Streptophyta; class Magnoliopsida; order Gentianales; family Rubiaceae; genus Coffea; species Coffea arabica. Next base: position 7,315,780 of record NC_092330.1, on the reverse strand, counting down.
ACCAAACTAAATCCGGTTTGTAGAACTCTAAAATTTGGGAAATCAACAAATTATTCATGTAAACAACCATATAAAAGTGATTGCACCCAAAATCAAAAGATTCAGAAAGAATTTTGACACAAATTTCCAGAAAATAATAAACGCAAGAGTAGGGCAAAATATTTGTAAAACAAGTTTGGAAGAAATAGGGGGGAGAGAGAGAGAGAGAGAGAGAGAGAAGGACCAACCTTTTCTTGCGATCGAAGAGTTGGAGAAGCTATTGGCCGGCCGTGGTGTGAGTCCGAGAAAGGGGAAGAGAGCTGAGAGTGAGCTGCCCGTGATGGATTTTTTCAGGTAGCTAGAGAGAATTCAGAGAGTAGCTGGCTGTGGTGTTTTGTTTCAGCTAGCTAGAGAGAGTGAGACATGAGAGGGTGAGCTGAGAGGGTGAGAGGCAAATTTTGGCTGTTGTCCGCCAGAGACAAAGCCAAATGTTTCGAATTGTCCGCCACTTCCATTTTCTTTGTTTTGAACAAAAATTTCTTTTGCTTTGTCCGCCACTTCTACACAAAAAATTTATGAAACTTTTTTATTATTTTAATTTTGTTTCAAGTATAGATTTTACTCATACAATATTATTCATTATTTTTTTGACAAAAAAATAAATATTTTCTTTTTATAATGCCAATACAATTTCACTAAAATATATTAAAAAAACAAAAAAACTTCATTTTATAATGATAACAGTAAATTATCACTGATAAATATTATTGACAATCTAGAAAAGTCGTCACTGAATACTACTACCAACAGTGATGACTTTCAGCACATTGACACTATTGTCTTCTCTCGCGTTCCAAGAGTTTGTTAGCGAAAATATACTTGTGATGACATATTGAAGTCGTCACTGGCTAGTTGGGTCAGTTAGGCAACTGTGATGAGGTGGGATGTCGTCAGTAAAGTATCACCTTCTTTGATGACTTTCTGTCATCACTGAGGATACGGGAAGGACCGCTCCTGAACGGTCCCCTCACAAGCTTCCAGGAATGGAGCAAAATAAGCCACGTCAACTGGTTGTTTTGAAGGAAAAAAACGTCACCGTTTGACGAAAGGAAAAAAATAAGATTGACGGACTCCGTTTTCTCTAAACGGAAGAATTGAAATTTTGAAAATGAAGTTCAAAATTTCAATTAGCCGCACAAACCAAAACCGAGAGAAGAAAGCAAGCTGGGTATGTCATTGTTGCTTGGCTGACGTGAAATTAGGTGGAGAGAGTTGGGTTATGGCATCAGAAGAAGAAGGAAGAAGGCAAACAGTTAGAATGCTGTAAAAGAAGGCCAACGATGTCTTCAGAAATTGTATGAGCAATGCGGGCAAGACAGCCGGCAAGGTAGAAGCGAATTAAAGAGGAAATTCATTATCTGACGTTGCCCACCATTTTTTGTGCAACTTAATAGCAGAAGCAACTGTGCATAAGGGCATTCGGTGAAACAAAAAGCTCTCAACGGGCCAAGGTAACGTGATTCAACCATATCAACAACTTTGTGAATCTTATACCAGCAACTTTTCTGAATGTTAGATTCAGTAAAGACATAATATGAAGATAATAGAAGAATAGTCAATGTGTACTGTATGTGTGTGTGAGAGCGTGCAGTTTTGCAGTGACGAACTATTTAACAAGTGAATGAATGTACATGTTGCTGTAGATAAGTTACAGGTTATAACCACCCTATTACAATCTTTGTGCATCCACTAGTTGGTCCATGGTCATCACGCAATCTTAGTTTGCCCCTCTGTTGAGTATGCAGTGTGTATAAAATGGAGGTCTGGAGTTTGACCTAGGAAAAGCAGAGGAAAAGATATATGTGAATAATAAATAGATGTACCTGGTTTTGTAAGTAAATTACATGATGTAAGAAATGTATTAGAATGAGTCAAAAATGCTTGTTTGGCCCTGAAAATGTAGAAATAGTAGAAAATGCATAGGAATTGGCTTAGGCGATTGTCAGTAACGAATTACATAACGTCCAATGAAACAAAGTACCTAGAACCTAAATATAATCACCAGAGTGGATGTACATATAGTTAAAATAGACTTATATGGAGTGAAAACACATTACAGTCCGTATAACTTAGTGTACATGGAGTTATATTTGTACATAGATAATGCCATTGTATTAGAGTAAAAGTAAAGTGATGTGAATCATTAATCATATCGATGGGAGTAATAATAGAATTTGGTATACGAGTAATGTGTGTAACATAACATATTATAAACGGTAATACACACTTATGTTGTCGTTTACATACATACTATTCATGAACTATTGTAAATTATTGTGTTGGATGCATAATTGGTAGGAGCAGAAGTAATGAATTGTAGAGAAATTGGCAGAAGATGGGACTCATGAGTTAGGAATGGAGTTCAACATGGAAGAGGATGCGTACAAGTTTTACAACAAATATGCCTTTAAAATGGGATTTAGTGTACGCAAAGACTATTTAAATAAACACAAAGACTATTTAGTCTATTTTATGCGGTTGTCATTAACGAATGACATAAGGTCCAATGAGCTAAAGAATCTAGAATCAAAATATAATGACCAGCGTGGATGTACATACAGTTAAAATAGACTTATATCGTGTGACCAATACATTACAATCCGTATAAGTTAGTGTACATGGAGTTGTATTTGTACACAGATTGTCTTAGAGTAAAAGTAAGGTGATGTGAATCATTAATCATATTGATAGCGTAATAATAGAATTTGGTATACGAGTAATGTATGATTCATAACACATTATGAATGGTAATATACATATATGTTGTCGTTTATGTACATACTATTCATGAAGTGTTGCAAATTAGGGTGTTTGATGCATAATTGGCAGGATCAGAAGTAATGGATTGCAGCAAATTGGCAGAAGATGGGACCCCTGAGTTAGGAATGGAGTTCAACAGCGAAGAGGATGCGTACCAGTTTTACAACAAATATGCCTTTAAAATGGGTTTTAGTGTACGTAAAGACTATCTGAATAAAGACAAAGACGGCGTGACCACGTCTAGGAGATATAGTTGCTGCAAGGAAGGTGTAAAGCGCAAGTACGAAGGTGATGTGATGCCAAAGAGGACACGAGCGCCGACGAAAACAGGGTGTGGAGCTAAAATGGTTATCGTGTTGTTTAGAGGAACAATGAAGTACCGTGTGCATGACCTTGTCTTAGAGCATAACCATGAGTTGCACATTGCTCAATGTGCGCACATGATGCCATCACAAAGAAAAGTGAGCGAGACTCAAGGATTCCAAGCTGAAATAAGCGAGGACGCTGGGCTTTCATTGAAACAGAGTCATGAGCTTATGGGAAAGGAGGCAGGTGGGATGGGAAATGTGGGATATACTCGGGAAGACCTGAAACGATATCTTCGTACTCGACGAGAAAGGAGTTTGAAATATGGAGAAGCAGGTAGCATGCTGAATTATTTTCAAGAGCAAACACTCGAGAATCCATCGTTTTTTCATGCCGTACAGCTGGGCTGTGAAGAGCAGATAACGAATATCTTTTGGGCTGATGCAGGAATGTTAATTGACTACAAATTTTTTGGAGATGTAGTCACATTCGACACAACCTACAAAACAAATAAAGAATACCGGCCACTTGGAGTGTTTGTGGGTTTTAACCAACATAGGCAAATTGTGATATTCAGTGCTGCCCTTATGTATGATGAGACTATAGATTCTTTCAAATGGGTGTTTGGTACATTTCTAGAAGCAATGTGCGGAAAGCGTCCAAGTACCATACTAACCGACCAAGATCATGCCATGACAGCCGCTCTTTCAGTTGTTATGCCTGAAACATTTCACGGTCTATGTACGTTTCACATAAGGCGTAATTTTATGAAACATTTTGGCAATCACTACAAGGAAAATAGTGATCTTCCATACATGTTTGGTGCATGCATGTATGAGTTTGAAGAAGTGGAACAATTCAATAGGGTGTGGGAGGCGATGGTGAAGAAACACAATCTTGAAAATAATGAATGGCTCTCCGGGTTGTATAGAATTCGTAATAAATGGGCAAGGTGCATGATGAAAGAAAGATGGACCGCGGGAATGCGAAGCACCCAACTTAGCGAAAGCCTAAATGCAGCAATTAAAAATCATTTGAAACTGGATCATGACCTTGTGCAGTTCTTTAGACATTTCAATCGGGTGGTTGATGAAAAGAGACATAATGAACTGATCGCAGAATATGAAATGAGGCACAAGCTCCCCATGGTCGGGTTAAGGCAAACACCTATGCTTGTGCATGCATCAGATACGTATTCACCAACCGTATTTGTTGTATTCCAAAATGAATATGGCGAGTCAACAGCTATGGTTATATTGAGACAGCAAGATGCAGCGATGATTGTGGAGTTTGCGGTCATGAGGTATGATGGAGGACTTGAAAGAATAGTGGTATTCAATCGGAATGATCTAAATGTACGTTGTAGTTGCAAAAAATACGAGAATGAAGGCATTTTATGTGGGCACGCGTTGAAGGTGTTTGATACTGTGGGCATAAAAATAATTCTTCTTGAATACATTAAGAGGCGATGGACAAAAAGAGCTCGGGCTGGAGACTGTTTTGATCGGCGAAGACGGGAAGTTGTGGCTGATCCTAAAATAATGATTTCAACTCGTTATCGGGAGCTCGCTCCAGCCATGATTAAGGTCGCAACTTGAGCAGCAATGTCGGAGGACACCAGCAAAGTAGCAATCACTATCATATCCGATTTGACAAAGAGAGTTGAGCTCCTCCTCTCAGAAAGTGAAGAACAACCTTTGCAAAATCAAAAAAATTTGAATATGGAGGAACGGGATAAAATTGAAATTGTGAATCAAAAAAATACCAATTCAGATATGATGATGAGCATCTTTAACACAACTGTAGGATGCAGTCCAAATTTCAAACTCACCACTGCAACAGGTTCTACGATGTAGCGTTCAATCTTCCTAATTTTGGCAGTTCTTCCACCCCAATTCATGAGACGGGCAAACATATCAATCACCTAATCAATGACAAATGGTGATCAAAACATATAATTGAGTGTTGCTTGGGTGAGTTTACGTATGACTATTCCAATCAATAGATACATAATCAAACTTTTTTACTAAAAGTAATGAACTACTGACCCGATTAGACATATGCATGCCATTTTCCATTGTCTTCAAGTCAAGCCGAGTCAGCGAAAATTGATACATTTGAACAAGTATGTCCCTATCACATCCAAGACACAATTAAACGATTTACTAATAATTATTACTCCTACTCCAAAACACGAAAATCTGACTAATGTATATGAACTCCAATCTCATCCATATTCAATCTGTTTTTCTATGCCATCTTCTTATGAACCACACGCGTACTTATTGTAGTGAATGGATCACAAGATAGAATTAATAGTTTTGTCAAGAATCTTACTTGGGATTTTGGTCCGGATCCCATGCACATGCAGCCACATTTTTTTCGTATAGGCTAACTGTCACAGGTGCTGGTAGAATGAACTCTGCTGACCGCAGAACAGTGCTCTTCTTTGTTGCACGTGTAGACTTGTGCTTCACCTCAACGTCAAGGCCTCCTACAAAAGACAAATAACATGCATTTCATATGACATTCATTTGTTGTCGTCTAACAAATTATAAGGTATTTTGCTTCATTCTTCAGACACAATGCAATTAGCAATCATCAAACACCAATTGATTATTTTTCAAATGCAATGTAACTGTCCTAAGAACTATTTGTACAACTCTTCAAACACACTGTAACTAACACTTTTCAAACAGTTGTGATAAATTTTCAAACACACTAACTTCTCAATAACTAATTTGTAACAGACTTCAATCACACCATAACAGTATGCTAAACTAACTGTTTCTAAGAGTTTTCAAATGCACTTTGACCAATAAATAAGTGAGTATCAACCTACAAACACACATTTAAACAGCAATCATTTAATATGGAGTTATGTTTGAATTTTGGAAACTGTAACTTATCTATTAATTATAATGACTAACAGTCTCCAATAACATTCAACTTTCGTCTAAATAATCACTCATGTAACAAGTTACAAACACTTCGTAACTAAAATTCTTCAATTACACCACCTGCATTAATTATGAAATAGCTTTTCGGTAACTATTGTACAATAATGTAAAATAAATTCCGTGACTAACGATCCGCGAATATGGAGTTGTGTATTCAATAGAGCAAATTGTAACTTTCAGGTTACTATTTCGTGACAAACTTCAAGCACACTGTAAACATTCTTCAAACATACTAATTTTTAATCTATAAGTTTCCACATTTTTTGGTAACAATTTTTAAACACACTGTAACTTTTCAATAACTATTTTGTAACATTTTTCCAATGCAATGTAACTAACATTTTTCGAAACACACTAATTTCTTAACATGAATAAAGTCATACTTTCATAATATGCCTAATTACGTTTGTTACATCAACTTCATATGTGTTTCATATCGGACAGGGTATGACAGTATGCTTAACAAGTTTTCGATGATGACAAGCCAGAGTTCAGACCCATGTACGTAGCATCATGATGGTATAAACACAGTTACCGTATATGATAATAGATGTTACAGTCATACTACATGAATTACAACCTTATGAATAATAAAAGTATACCAACCTTTCCGCTTTCGACCATATGATCGCAACTTTCGTGGCATTTCTTGCTCAAGCAGATGTGACGTCGATGCACTGGCGTGCAAAGGTGGTTGCACCGTACATTGACCCTCTTCGGCAGGTTCTATGACGTTTGACCGTATTGCTCCTGCTCTTGCTGTTGAAGCTGTATAATGCTTCCTTGCGCAGTTGTTGTCATGGTGGTCCCTTGTTCCAATCCGCGACTGATGTTATCGGGTACGACTGATGAGGTAGGAATTGGATTCTCCACGTCCATTACATCTTCATTCAGCTCTGGATCTTGGATACCTTCAATATTTGTCCTCGTATTGGCATCGTCTTTCTCGGCCTGCGCTGCATTATGCTCGTCTTCATCAGACCCTTCCGCATCAATTTCTTCAGCATCATCATCCTCGTCGTCTGCCCCTTATTCGGCAGATTGAAATTCCGACTCTTCTTCGGTATCAGGACTCTTGTGCATTGTATAGTCCTCCTGTACAGGTTTTTTTCCTTTGTCCAATGCTTCAGTCCCAGAGGTGGAAGCTTTTGCTCTCGGCTGAGAGGAGAGGATTTCTGCAATCTTCAATATCCTTCGTTGGCTACTAACAGCAATGTTATACAGCTCATTTAGCTCAGCCTGCAGTTAGATGATGAAATTATCAATCCATAAATGAGCCACATGCTCTCAACAATTTCATACAATACAGGCATATACAATAGTACATTTACGCAAAGGTTCTTAATTTAACATTTGAATTGCGGCCATAGGTTCTATAACTGTAACTTATATACTAAAAAATAAAATGGTTACCTGGGATCATTGAAACTTCATACATTTATAACATGATTGGCCAAGAGATCACTATATTTCTGTATTTCCATTCATGTGACTTAATTTTTAACAACTCTCTAGACAGGGATGTAATATTGGGATTGGTATCACATATTAACATGATACTACAACATGAATGAAGTTGATAGGCCTATCAATAACCAATAACGTTGCTTACAATATGCAGTAATTACGTCTAATCAAACAACAAATTTTATTAAATCATGGAACAGACCCACTTACACCGATATCGGCGTGCCCGCTGTTCATCAGCATTCCTACCAAATCAGGGGGTAGTTCAGTACTCTGCCCATCATATTCATTATCTTCCGGATCATATTGTCCAATCTTTAACAACAAATTAAACCAACCATTTCAATAGAAAAGCCACGCAATACATAGACCACTACCTTTTATATGAAATGAGATCAATAATATATAACATTTTACCAATTTTTCTTTTCCATAAGCTCCAAGATTTTTAATCTCAAGTGCATCCCTTTCAGAGATCAGAGCATCTGTCCATGCCTTAGCTCGCGGAGTAGTCCTCGACACTTTATGCTTCAGTATTTGTACCCGATCAAGATAATGAATCTGCAATACAATACAGTAATTAATTCAACTGTAGATAAACTTGACCACACTGTTAAAACATCATCGTAGACGCATTCATTTGAGCATAATCTAATCAATCCATCGCACTGAATTTGATAAAATGTGGAAATACAGACAGTAGTTATGAAGGCACGCAAAACTAATTGACTCTCTGGTGCACTGTGTAACAATTAGAGCATATTTTCGTCATGACTACAACTATCTAATCTTACCAGCAGAACGAAGATACAACCGCCAACGTATTGGTGCTGCTTTTCACTTTTCTTTTGCACCTCTAGCACCTTATTGCATAGTACGATCCTCACATACTCAGCCCAGTTCAATCTGGCTACCCTATCAACCAATTGCGTACAGTTCCAAACCTTTATTTTGTGCTCGGCTCTAGTGGTTGGAGCCAGTAGACATCCACAAGAAAATGCCATGAATAGTCTTAAGAATTCTTCCCCTGCATTCATGGCTACCAACTCATTTGGGAGCTCATTCCATTTGTATGTCCTACGACTTGGTCCAGTTCCCTCAACCTCGGTTGTATCGGTGTCTTCAACTGGAACGGGACCTTCGTTCGGGATCCCCAGGATTAAACTGATATCCTTTGACGTTAAAGGTAGCACACCATCTCCATGTACATTTAAACTGCTCAATGTCGGATTAAAGTTGTCAACAAGTCAGGTAGCTATGCCACTAGGAATCCAGTGACACTGTATGTCTAGCAGCCCTCCAAATCCTATGTCTCTAATCTGCTGCTTCTTAGTTTCATCGATTCGTGAAACTAAACTTGACATCTGCTTTGGCGAGCATCGGATAGTGTACTTCTGATTCTACACCATTTTTTAGATATATGCATTAGACTAATATAAGTTTCATTAAATGTTTGATGAATCATGCCGTGTATTTACCTTGATTTGAACCCGTGCTTTTCGCAATATCGGCTTTCCTAGACGTTTCATTTCTTTCTCATACTCTTCTTTCTCTTTCAAATATTCCTCCTTTCGCTTCCTCATTTCTTCCTCACTCAACTTATTATATGCTGCCCGGGCAATGTCATTGTACTGCATTGAATAAATAAAATCAAAAAACACGTTAGACTAAACACAAAATAATTGCTCGTTTCACTATTTTTCCCTTAGGCACCCCATCAGTTCAATGATTCTTCAGTTTATTTTGCTAGGACAGCATATCTCGGTCAGCTTAACACCCTTCGTCGAAACCGTGTATTGATACTCTTTCCTGTCCACATTCAAAACTCCAAAGTTATATGTGCTATTTAGTACCATTATTTTTCCCTCATATTCAATAATCTTACCTGAACTTCATCCATGGATTCAATGGTGGGACTGGTTCTGCGACCTCGCTTGTTCCCGCTGTAATCAGTTCTTCCTCCCCACCTAAACGATCATTCCTTTTACTGCTTCTTTTCCTTCCCATCCTGCCCCTGAACAGTCAACATTGTAATGCTGAATAATGATGCCAAGTCTAACCTGCCAAGACCTTACGCAAGCACTGGCCACTTACCTATTCGATGAAGTGGGTGCTGCACCGTGTTCTGTACCACCACTTGTTTCGGCGAGTTCTTCTCTGTCTGCTTCCTAAAGTGTGCTTCCTGCTCGCGTTCTTGCCATTGTAAACTAATGTTTTTAACAAACATATTGCACTTCAATTCCAAAATTTTTTTTCCAGCCACAGTCATAACATATCATGAAGTACTGCTAAACATAATATATGAGCATCAAATATTAGTCACGCTAGTTATAGTACAACCTGTAACATTTTTTCTCACACTCAGTAACTCATTCTTCACAGTTTGTTATTTATTCCAACTGCCACTAATCTACATAATTTGTTGTTCTACCTATCAATTGTACTTCATCCATCAATTTCTTCTTCTATTTATTATGCTACAGTACAATACCAATACAGTAGAATAAGGGGTCATCCAAATTTATAGTATCTTCATGAAATTCTATAGACCAGTTCTATTATTGTAAGTTTTGATCTATTACGTGTAACAACTATCAAAGATGATGTCCAACCACAACAATTATTGTACAAGTAATCTTCCTTTTCACAATTTGTTTGTCTCAATACCAAATTTTCTGGTTAATTATCCCTCATTTAGTCATTTCATAATCTATTCCCCTGCCTATCAAGTTCAATTCAATCACATTCTCCTTTATTTATCACCCTCTTTAACAATATGAATGAAGCAACAAACCCGTTAAACAATTTTACGTCATTGTTCATCCAATTTTACAGTGCACTTCTCCTAGTGTCACTATTAAATGACTGCGTGTAATGACTATCCAACATGATGTGCACCTACAATAACTAGTAAGATTCTTAACCATTATTCCATACTAACTATGCTAAACCTCATGATTTGTTATTCCGTCTGTCTCACATTGCCAACTTATAACCTACTCTCATACTCATTCACTTCCAACCTAGAAACTTGTCTCTCTTTATGCAAGTAAACCAATAACCTGTAACATCAATGTAAAAGAAAATATGAGAAGCACAACTGAGTACAAAACATTAAAACTCTGTTATTTCTCTGTACCTGTTAAACCACAACATGTAACAATTATCCAACACTGTGTTAATGCACACGCCCTAATACAATAAACTTACACCAATCAAGACACAAATACGACATCTCAATTTCAAAATAACATTTTCATTAGCAAGTATGAGACGCACAACTCAGTACAAAACATTTGAACTCTATTATTTCTATGTACCTATCCAACCACAACATGTAACAATTATCCAACACTGTGTTCGTGCACACGAACTAATACAATAAACTTACACCATTCAAGACCCAAATACGACATCTCAATTTCAAAATAACATTTTCATTAGCAAGTATGAGACGCACAACTCAGTACAAAACATTTGAACTCTATTATTTCTATGTACCTGTTCAACCACAACATGTAACAATTATCCAACACTGTGTTCGTGCACACGAACTAATACAATAAACTTACACCATTCAAGACCCAAAAACGCCATCCCAATTTCATGATAACATTTTTTCAATTATAATCTGCATCCATTTTTTCAATACTAACTATCGAACCCATGCACACATTTTCTCAAGCAGTTGTGCCGCACGATTTCCCCTTCTTTCCCACTCTCACTCTGTCATGCTCAAACACTAACTCATAATACTCCTATCATGCTGCACTTACTCATTACTATACACAAAATTGTGCTCACGTGATATCCCTCTAAGCGATCATCCTACTGTACGCCAACAACATCCACAAGTAAGGTCCTTCAACAAGCATGTCAAATCACACATGTTACTGCATCATCGTAGGCCTCAAAAAAATTTGAATACCTGACTGATTTTCGGTCGTTCACTACTCCCGCGCCTACGATCTTCCCGCTCTTCAACCTTGGGTTCACCTTTCTTCTTCTTATAATAAATCCGAATCACCAGAAATTTGTCCACCACTCCACCACTTCTTGCTTCTCCTTGCTATTTTTTCAGTATCCAATGTTGCACTTCCACAGCTTTTCGCAATGTCACGCCGGAGAGTGTTGCCAATCTCGTATTTTCCCCTCTTATTTCTCCCTTCGTGGCTTTTCGCATGCAACTGCTTCGTCTGGTTTGAGTGGGAGTCTAAGTGCGGCTTTTCATTTTCAACCTTTCGGTTTGGGCGGGACTTTGCTTACTAGTGGTCATAACGTTCCGTTTCTTGCCGTTACGGTCAGCAGAGCATAACCATTTTTTTTACTGTCTCACTTAATAAAACGACGTCGTTTTGGGCCAAACTGAAGCCTTTTGACGTGGTTTATTTCTGACCTTACCTTTCTTTCTGTGAGGAGACCGTTCAGGAGCGGTCGTCTGAGGACCGCTCCTGCCCCGTATCCCATCACTGAAGACCTATTTTCTTGTCGTGGGTGCTAAAGATGCTCTAAAAGATGCTACAAGTGAATGTGATGATACAAAGGGTATTTATAAATATTTTTGGATGAGAAAATATGCCCATAATGTGGTAATAAAGTTATTTTTCACTTTTCCAACTCATATTTAGCTGATTCCAACGGGATTTTATTAGAAAAAATGGTCCAAAATACAGTGTGAAATACATGCAAGTTGCAGCTTTATCTTAGGGATCCGCGAGGTGCACCTACAGGAATTAGTCACATGTTAAACACCAAAACATTCTTATTTAACTTGTTTTTTATCTTTTCTCTATAAACATAGATGAAAGATGGTTCAAAGAGTTAAAGGAATTAACGAAAACAATTTCTAGAGGATTGATCTTAAATGTCCATTGGTGAAAGTAAAGACATACATTTGGAAGTTATTCCTTGACAATTCATGGAAGTATAAGCATAATTGCCTTAACTAACTTCTAATCTTAACATAATAATTGATTCTAATTCCTAGGATCCTCTCATTTGATTTTTAAGAAATTCTAATCTAACTTGTTTTTACTTTTATTTACTTTCTTGCATGTTACCGCTTAGATAGTTGGTTTTACCACCTAATGACTAGTTTTATATTTGTTGCTTTTGCTATATGGCCGATTGTACCGCCTAACTAACTTCTAACTTTCATGGTTCGTTGTACCGCCTAAACTAACATCTTCCACGGTTGGTTTTACTGCCTAATTAATTTTCTTTGTTTTTACCTAAACTTTGATTGTCTAGATAATAAAACAAATGATTAAACTAAAGTGATTGCCAAATTCTAAGTTCTTGTGGGATCGATACCTATTATCCCTATACTCAATAAACAAATTATGCACTTGCGAAAACAGGGTAATAAGGTTTTAAAATTTATAATATAGTAAAATACCCTATCACATCAGTAGAAAGACATTTAAGCGTTTTAAAAACATTAAACTCCTGTTATCTTCACCTACCCTTAGTGTAAGCTTTCCTTCAAAACATCAATAATAGCCCTTCCGGAGATTTTTTTTTTTTGGCAAAACCCCGTACACGGGGGTGGGCAGCCAGCCCTGTTATTTTATTGATGAAAAAATATTAGGTACTGAAGGGGGGGCTTCTTCACCTAAAATAATATGCATGCTAATATCTTCTTCCATTTCAAGAACTGGAAAATTAGTAGGACAATAAAATTTGCTGATTTGAATGAGCATATCTTCTTCCACTCCCACTAAATATCTCGCCAATGTTCTGCAAGTTGTAGCACCACCATCGCAGGAGCAAGCTCGGTAAATCTTGATTTCCTAAAAATGATAAAGGCATCAAATTAATACTAGACCCAAAGTCACATGAGCACCTATCAACAAAAATATTTTCAAAAGAACATAGTGCTATAAAATTCCATGAATCTCTTAATTTTATAGGAAGACGATTTTGTAGCATGGCAATACATTCCTCGATCAGGGAAACTATAGCAAATTCCTCTAACTTTTGCTTATTAGACGCAGTTTCATTTAGGAATTTGGCATAAGTCGGCATATTTGCAAGGGCCTTGGCAAATGGGACATTCACTTGAAGCATTTTAAGCATCTCTATAAACTTTTAGTAATGACCCTTATCTGGCTTGTATTTCAACCTTTGAGGATATTGAATGGATGGCACATATGCTTTAATCTCGAGCGCCTTGACAGGGTGATCTTCCTTATAAACTTCCCTGTCTGACTTTTACATTTTACTCCTAGTTTCTTCACTTTTCTCCTCATTCTCAATTTCATCTTGCTTCATAGGTCTCTCTTTAGGTTTATATACGGGATCCTCGAACAGTTTCCTTAAACGATGTGTTACTACCGTAGTAGCTTCTTTTGAGTTCACTTCTGTGTTACTGGCAATCTCCCCTATTACCTTTCAATCAATGCTTTAGCCAATTGACCCACTTGCCTGTCATGGTTCTGGACAGATACATATGAGACTGAGCCAAATAGTTAGACTGGTCCATCCATTGATCTATCTTTTGCATGTATTTCAACATCATTGTCTCCTTAACATTTGGCTTCTTCTCTTGAATAGGCTAGGGAGGATACTATGGCCTCTACTATTGATTTTGGAACCTGGGCAGTCCCATTGGTCTTCCTTGCTTTTTCCATGAAAAATTAGGGTGCTTCCTTCACTCTGCATTGTAAGTGTTTGAGAAAGTGTCATTTCTTTGTTTTAACTTTTGCCCACCATATGCTCCAACAAAATTCACATGTTCCATCATGAAGGCAATGTATCAGTTATAGAAACTAGCAACACTATGCCTATACATATGACAATAAGAACATGGCTCTTGAGGTTGAGTGTCACAATTTAAGTGCTTCCGCATCTAACGACTCAATCCAACAATCGGTGAGTGCAAATCTTTTGTAGCACACACTTTGTGAACTCTCACTCTTTTGCTTAGGATGGCCTTTTGCTAATAGTTGCTAGATAACAACTAATAAAACCAACCAACTCCTCTGGGGTCTTATCCTCAATATAACCTCCAGCTGTAATATTCACCATATTTTGGATTTTCAGTGTCAATCCATCATGAAAAAATTATTGTAATGCTAGAGAATTTTGGTGGTGAGGACACTGGGTGAGAAATGACTTGAACTATTCCTAAACTTCATGAATCAGCTCGCTTTCCATTTGTAAGAATGTGCAGAATTTATTCCTCAAGTTGATTGTCACGCCTAAATTTGCCACATTAAAAACATAACACACCACGGAAATTCAAAAAGTAAACTTCCTAAATCCCGCAAGGCATCTTGCTTTTACTACAAGTAACATACAACAAGTTCCGTAAAATTTAAACTTCTCAAAATCGCATCGCGACTTTACAAATCAAAGCCTAAGAGGTAACCCAACAATAAAATTATTGTATCTCCAAACCCTAGTAATATAGTCTATTTTTGTGGCCTTAACTACTTATTACAAGAACTACTAACTAAATCGATTTTTGCAACTAAAGTTCTTCATTTTATCTATTGATCACTCGTTTCCATCTTCATCTCCTTCAACATATACTAGCTCATATTCATCAAGGTCATCAGCAAAAATGTTAGAAAAATGGGTTTAGCACAGAAATGCTCAGCAAGTAGCTCCGCCTATTCTTGTCCGTTCACATGTGTTGCATATAAATAAATTGTCAAAAAATATCTGCATAAGTTTCATAAGTTTCACAAATACACTTCATGGTACATTTAGAAATATCATTTATGCCATCAACTACTTGAACATACTTTCTTTCATTCACTTATGGAGCACACACTTATAATATTTCATGTGTAGATTTATATTGCTTAAATAGAGGATCATGTTTTCATCGATCTCCATTCACATAGCCTAATGTTTAATCCCAACTAGGAAGAGGTCTAACGAATCTGGTCTAGTGTTTAACCCCCACTAGACAAGGGTCTAATGGATATGTCCTAGTGATTAACCCCCACTAGACAAGGGTCTAATAGATATGTGTCCTAATCCTATCGAGTTTAGTCATGATCATAATTGAACAACTTGAATTATACAACATAGCATAAACATACTTGTACTTGCAAAATACTTCAACATACCACATGTAATCCGGATTTTCATATATAACAAAAATACCATTTTAATTCATGTAAATCGCATTTCCCAAAACACAAGAATAGGAAGAGTTACTTACCTCAACTTCACCAAAAATTACCTTTCTTGCGTTGTTTAACCTTAACCTAACAATCACAGTTAAACATAGTTTCATCAATTGCAAACCCGCCTAACACAACATAATCTATTATTGTAACCTAATAACCATGTCCTTGGCTTATTATGACTATTTAAGACTCAAATCCTAAATTTCTAGAACAACACTATTTTAGAAAACCCTACTCATCCCATCATAGAAAATTCTGATTTAACAACCAAAGACATTGTCACAAACTAGTTAAATTTTCAAAAACTTTCATAAACACCATATTTCGAAAATATAAGTTTACCCCCAAAAACTTGATGTGAACCTAAGACAAAAATCTGTCACAGGTTGGCTTTTCACCCAAATTTGGAAAATCATGTTTTTTTTTTATAACAACTTTTTATTTTTATTGATGAGAGAAAATTACAGAACATAAACTCGTGTTACATATGTCTTATTTTCCGAATTGACGGTAAACCTAATTTGTCAAGGCGAATTGCCCCACGAGCTTCCCTTGGGAACATAGTAAAGCTGTCATATACCTTGACCTTTTGATGTGGGTGAGAAACGCCCACATTAGACAACGTATCAGCAACTGTGTTAGCCTCTCGATAGCAGTGTGAAAAATGAACAGGCTCCTGCAGGAGCTTCCAAATCTGCTTGATCTCCCTTCGAATCTGCCACGGACATTGAGTGTGACGTTGAATGATCCTAACTAAGTGCAGCGAATCTGATTGCACACTTATATTTTCAAATCCCCTATGTTTACACGTTTGAAGACCTATAAGGAGGGCCCAAGCTTCTGCACGGAGAGATGTAGTTTCTCCAAAATAAGCCGAAAAGGCAATCAGTGGTAAACCAGTTGGATCCCGAAGAACTCCTCCACCTCCACCCACTCCTGGATTACCCTTAGAACATCCATCCGTATTAAGTATGAGCCATCCTGTCTCCTTTGTCTCCCATCGAACAAATTTGTATGCAACCGTACCGACAGACACGTTCGATCGATCATACAAATGACAAAAAGATTGGAATCGAAACACTTGTTTGAAGTGTATCCCCACGATGGACTGAATTTCCGAGAAAATGAGATAACAAATAATAGATGATCGCATCTGGACACCCTCAAACATTGCTTTATTCCTTGCCTTCCAAATCTGCCAGCAAACTATATTAGGTAGAATGCGGTCAATAAGCTGTCGTGTATCAGTATCATGTAACCGCAACCACCACCCTACTATGCAGGACCGCAGAGAAGACCCTGAACAGCTGAATCCACATAAACCTCCAAAATAGTTCCAAACTTCCGATGCTATTTGTCCATTGGCAAATAAATGCTCGATAGACTCTGCAGATGCCGAAGAACAACACAAGCACTTTGACGGTAAATGAAAACCAAGTTTACATAACCTATCTGGTAGCGGTAGTCTTCCTAGAAATAGTCGCAACATGAAGAATGAGACTTTCCAAGGAATTCGAGGATGCCAAGTCGAAGCAAAAACCATCGACTTGTTGCGGGCCTGCCTGATGGCTTCGAAAGCCGATTGTAGAGAGAATTTACTAGATGTGGTGGGCATCCAAATGACTTCAACTTCACTCCCTTCTTCCAGTGGTATGTGGTTCACAATGGAGGACATTTTCTCCTTTGGCATTGTAAGAGCTAAGGAATTCAAATCCCAGTGACCATTGATGACGAAATTGTGGAAAGTCAAATTTGGGATAACTTGTGCTTGTAGGAACAACGCACCACTTCCCAACCAGTTGTCGTACCAAAAGTGACACGACCCGTCCCATAACATTGAGAGCTCCACTTGTCGACTGACGTTGACCATCCTCCGCCAGATTGCCGAGTCCGTTGATTTGAGTTCTACCTGACAAGGATGAAGGCTTTTGCAATACTTTGCTTTCAAGAACATTGCCCACAACGATGATCCTGTTCGGAAATTCCATCAAAGCTTGCCTGAAAAAGCTTTGTATACGTCCCATAGTCTCCGAAATCCGACTCCTCCCTCGTCAACTGGATAACACAAATGAGACCATCGTATCCAATGGTACTTTGAGTCCGCGGGTGAGGACCCCCACAGGAAGGCTAAGCAGGTCTTTTCTATAGTTTTGAACAACTTACCCGGGAGCACTGCAGTCGACATCAGATGCATTGGCATTGATGCCAACACATGTTTGATTAGAACTATTTTGCCTCCAAAGGAAAGTAATCTTGATTTCCACGACAAAATCCTCCCTAGAATAGACTGACAAACTCCTCCATAGTATGATGATTTACATCTTCCAAAGTATAGTGGGAACCCTAAATAACGTATCGGAAATGAGTGCCAGGTAAACCTGGTGATACGTTCAATTTGCCTTCTTCTCGCCAGTGGCATCGATGGATGTACCAAGTAGCAGGTTTTTTGCACATTTATCAGCTGCCCCGAACACCTTTGATATGCCTCTAACACCTGCATAATAGCCTTCAGAGAAAAGGAAGAGCCATTTGCAAATATGAGAACATCATCCGCGAACGCCAAATGAGTTATAAAAGGACACCCATATGGAACTTTGAATCCCACGAAGCCCGACTGCATGATGAGATTGTTTAATCCTCTAGACAACATCTCGGCCCCGATAATGAATAATGCAGGTGATAATGGGTCACCCTGACGAAGCCCTCTCGAAGATTTAAAGAAACCGTAGGAGGAGCCATTTATAATGATTGAGAACCAGACATTAGAAAGCAATCGCCATACTAGGTCAATAAATATTTCCCCGAATCCAAACTTCCTCAGAACATTAATAATATGACCCCATGACACCCGGTCATACGCTTTGGACATGTCGAGTTTCATTAAAACATTCCCACCTCTATTCTTTTTTCCCATACTCGATACCACCTCTTGAGCTAGGAGAAAATTTTCCGTTATATTGCGGCCCTTCACAAAACCTGTCTGCTGGGGGGAAATAATTTTTGGCAATAAAACAGCCACCCTGTCAGCCAAAATTCGGGATAATAATTTATTGAAAAAATTACATAGACTGATGGGCCTAAAATGAGAAAATTCTTGAGGATTTGGCTTCTTTGGAATTAGAACAATTGAAGTAGAGGTGATGAAACGGGGCAAATCCGCCCCACAGAAAAAACTGAGTACTGCATTGTAGACATCTTGGCCGATCACCTCCCAAGCAAATGTAAAAAATTTTCCTGTGAAACCATCTGGACCAGCAGCACTTTCTCCATCCATTAACTTGACGACTTCGTACACTTCCTTGATCGTAGGCACTGCTTCCAGCCTCTTATTATCCTCTCTCAAAATCATCGGCGGAATTAGGTGTAGCATATCGGAAGATGACTCCAAAGAACCCGTGAAGAGATTATTGAAATATTCTGTTGCCTCAGTTGATATATCATCATCCGTGTCTACCCAAACGCCGTTGGACTTTTTTATACGGTGTATCATTCCTTGAACACGTCTCTGCCTTACTACCGCATGAAAGTACCTTGAATTTCTATCTCCATGACGAAGCCATTTAACCCTTGCCTTTTGCCTCCAAAATTGCTCTTCAATTGACATTGCATTCCGAAACTCTGCCTGTGCCTTATTGAGCTCAATCTGACACTCTTCTGAATAATCTTGATCCGCAACCTCCTCTGCTCTATGGACTGCCATTTCCGCATAACGAACAACATCAATAACATTCCCAAAGTGTTGCTTGTTCCATGTTTGAATAGCCCTTCTTGTGGCCAATAATTTGGAGTACAAAACGCCCAATGGAGATCCCCCTACATCTTGATTCCAAGCCTGGCGAATCACCTCCAGGAATTGTGGTTTTGTAGTCCAGACATTTAAGAAGCGGAATGGCTGAGGTTTATTATCCGATCGGGTCGCAAACATAATCTTCAATGGTGCATGATCCGAGGGATGTCTTGCCAAGTGAAGTACAGAGATTTTGTTAGAGAGATCCAAGAAAGATCCATTGATTAAAAATCTGTCCAACCTTTTTGAAATTCGAGCTCTACCCCGCCGACTATTAGACCATGTAAAACTAGCTCCTGAGAAGCCTACATCGAAGACCTCAGCCTCCTCCATGAAAGACATGAAATCCGCCCCCTCAGCTATAGGTGCCAATATTACGTTAAAATCACCCCCAATACACCAAGGAAGTAAACTAGGCTTATCATGTAATAATGAACACCATAAATCTTTGCGCTCCTCCACTGAACACTTTGCATGAACAAAGGACATGACAATTTTACTAGGAAGCAATGGACTTTGAATATCTAGAGAAATATGTTGATCCGAACTACCAACGATAGAGCAAACAAAAGGACTACTATAGAATATCCAAATATCACTTGAGCAATTAACAAACACATAATCAAAGAGTAGACGTAAGCGAATGGACTCAATTTTAGATACGTCTAGTTTTGGCTCACAAATGACAACAAATTGAGGGTGATGTATCTGAATTAATTTAATCAATCTTCTTAGATTAGGAAGTTTAGCTACCCCTCTAATATTCCAAAATAATCCATTAATCATGAGAAAGAACCTGGAATGAGTTTTTGGATGATATATTTGACCGTAACTGTCTGTCAGATGGAAAAGGAGCCCGCACACCCTTCTTCCGCATTTGTCGAAAATCACAATGAAGCTCCTCGGATTGATCAATATTTAGAGCGTGCATTGACGATTCCTACATCTTTTCTTGTGGGACCCCTATTCGTGGAGACAAATTTCCTGCAATATTAGTCAAGATAGGTAAATTTTCCCCATGTTGTGTGGAAGATACATCTTCTACCCCATGTAATTCAACATAGAGGTGCTGCAAATCTTTTTTGACGGCCAGCAATTCATTTCCATCGATATCATTGTTGTCGGATAGATTATGTTGTTCAATGCTTAAAGCATTAATTTCGGCCAGCTGCTCTTGTTCACTAGTCAAAGATTTCTCCTTAAGAGGCTGGGTCCCTTCACTTTGAAGACCAAGGTGCTCCTCCAGCTAGTTTTCCATTACCGCTTGTCCCCCATGCATTGCCGCATTGCCGCATTCTCCATGTATCCATTTACATTAGATGATTCAGGCTGGGTTTCTTCTTCAACTACAGTAGTGTGAACACCGAAGTCTTGTTGAACGTCCCCTTCCTCATCTTGCAAAACAGATCTAGAAGCCTTGTCCGGTGCACCTGGGAAATTTTTCCTTCCATCCAGCGTAGCAGTACTATGCTTTTCTGTGACGCCCCGAAAGAATAAGTGTGAGAACCCGAAAATTTTTATATATTTTCGAGACATTATTTTGTTTCCTTGTTTATAATTTTGTACCTTTCTTCAATATATTAATTTCTTATACATTTTTATAAGGGAATATAGTTTTCAAATCATTTTCTTGGTACAAGTTAGTCCACGTTAATTTTGAAGAGTATTATGAACGTGGGACCCGTTAGTGCGGTAAATGCAATATATTTTTGACAACTTGTTGGAGTTTTGTATTAAGTGATATTATTTTACAAGGTCCTAAAAGATAATTAGATGTTACCTATATGGATTAGTATGGGAGAGACAAAAAGATAAGTTTTAAACCAAAAGGTGATAAGTGTCACCATCCAATTCACCCTTGGACTTTTGACTAAGATATTTATACCTTCTTAAAGCTAATTTTGACCAAATTTTCTTCATTTTTTTACCTTGCTTGGCCGAAATTCTTGAGGGAGAAAAGAGAGGGAAATACTTCATCTTGCACTCCAATTTCTTGGTTCAATCTTGAGTTTTAACCGATAGTTTTGGAAACTACACCATACAAGTGCTTCTTAAGGAGGAACAAAGGGTTTGGTGGAGTTGTTTTGGAGAAAGAAAGACTAAGCTACCAACTTTCTTGTGGTTTTAAGGTATTTTGCCAAGAACTTCCTCTTTGCTTCAATTAATTGGTGATTAGTGGTTTTTAGTTGTTTTAGATGTTGTTTTGTGGAAGATTAGCACTTGAATGTATGAATTTCAGATTAGGATTTCTTGTTTTCCCAATTCTGCCCGGTGCTGTTACACCTAGTTAGAGGCCAAATTGGCCTTAGCACAAAATATGAAAGTTGTAGAGAATGATGTTTTATAGTGCCTGCAAAATTTCAGCTCAATCAGAGCAACGTAGCCTGTGCAAAGACCGAAATACCCCTGCTGCCCTGTTTTTACCCGAACTTGATAATTGCTTCTGTAATTGGCTAATTTGATTGGGAATACTTCTGATTTGGTTGTGGATGTCTTCTTAAGAAATGTAGCCTGAACTCTTAGCTTTCAGATGGCTTTGGAATCACCTGAATTGGATTTTTGTAGCTTGAATTATGGATGTTTAACCAGAATGTGGTTTGTTAACCTGTTTATACGGTTCTGGTTTAGTGTACTGAACTTTTGACCTAGTTACTCTGCAAACTGGACTGAGTAGCCTTCATCAAAGTTGTAGCCCTCTGTCTTAGCTTTGAAACAGTATAAGTTGTACCTCAATCCGATAAGCGTAGCTTTGGTTGTGCCCGTTACGCTAAGCGACGGCAAATATGTCTTTTGGTTTATAACTTAAACTTCTTTTCCGGACATTTTCCTAGTTTGATTCCATACTTGTATGACTTTGGGGCTTTATTGTGATTGAGTTGAGATGTGATTTGTAATGTTTTGTTGTCGCGCCCCACTTTTTGAAAAGTATGGAAGTAGTGTGTGAGATATGTATGTGAACGTGTGTGAAAGTGAAAATAGAAGGCCGTGGGATTGTGAAATGCGATGGTTTAGCCAAATAAGGTTCAAAAAGGGTTTTTTGGATGAAAAATGGAGTCGCCACTTGGTATAGAGTTAGGGTGTACCAAGTCACCCAAAAATGATTTTTGTTTTTTGAACGAAAAAATAAATAAACCCTTTTAAAGAACTTTTAAGTCTACGTAACCAAAGAAAGGGATCGGGGGTCACATTTGATAAGGAAGAAGGCAAAGGCAAAGCCTAAGACACTCCCTTACCCTAGCCAAAGCTAGTTGCGTGACTTAGCCCCCACTTTTCCTAATTCTTCTACCCAAAGTATGTATCACATGTTGGATATGACTAATGTATGCAAAAAGGAAAGAGAAATGCAATCCTAAATCTAAAATGTCTCTTATGAGACTTTTTGGTCCCAACCACATGAGTTGTGGTGGCTAATAAGGAAAGCCCTCATAGAGGTCATGGTTAATACAAATGAGGACTCAAGTATGAGTGTAAGTGTGCGAATGTAAGAAAAGTGCAAGTGTGCGAATGTAAGAAAAGTGCAAGTGTGCCAATTGAGAAAATAAAGGTGCTTGTGTGCAAATGGATGAAAATATGATGGTAGATACATATAAGTGCGATTGGATGCTTTGTGAGGTAGGAAATAAATGATAAAAGAAGAAAAATGTGTAAAAATGGCATGTGGATTGAGAAAAATATAAGTAGTGAGAGAAATGTGGATAAAAAAGTGAAGAATCGATATGATGAAAGTGAGTGTATGAACCTAGAAGAATGCATCAAGTCGGGTACGGGAAGGACTCCTAACTTCACGACTTTGATTTTCCCTTGGATTAGAAGGAAGAACTAGCGTGCTAAGGCCATTTTTGTAGCCACACTCGCTCGTTTCCCTTATCGAAAGGGGACTCTCAAGCAAATGTACCCTATAACTAGCATGAGATGCAAAAACCTAAAATGAAGGGAAAAGGTTGGAGGGGCATGCCAAATGATAGAAAACTAAGAAAAATGCATGAAATGTAGTGAAACATGCAAGAATGTACTATCGAGAGGAGACGGTCTATTGGATCTAGCATTGGACTAGCCCGTTCTAAGAATTCCTACTAGCGTTGGACTAGTAGAAACGGACAATGAGCCACAACTAGCGTTGGACTAGTGTGGTGACGTACATTCATCCATCATATTCATCCATGGTTATAGAAAGCAAGTAGACATGCCAATCACCTATAAACACGTAGCACATAACACTTAGCATGCTCGACTAAATGCAAGAGGCTAATAAAGCAAATTAACACGTAGCAACAAAAGCAAGCAATCAATCTAATGAACTTATTACATTTGCTAACTAGAACAAAAAGGGGAAAGGGAAAAATGGACCAAAATACTCTCCAAGCCCTATCTATTACAAGCCAAGAGGTGTACACATACCCCATAAAACATAACTTAGTAAAATCAAAAGTAAATGAAATAAATGAAGGGAATTAAGGAAAGGCAAGGAAAGCCAAGTAGACATGCAATTCTCACTTAGCACGTTGGATCACATAGGAGAGACAAAAAAGGATAAAAGAAGCTATACCTCCCCCGTTTGTGATGTTAGTAAAGTGAACAAGACTTAACTTGGGCTAGAGTCACCAAAGAAAGAGATAACTTGGGCTAAAACCATCAAAACAAGGGATTAACGCATCACTTTAATTAACAAAATCTCAAGGAAAAGAATAAATATAAAATTGAATAATTAAACAAAGCATTCAAAGAAGTTAAACAACCCCTATTCATCCATTTAAACAAACAAGGATCCATTTAAAGAATTAAAGAAGATTCAAAGGATCAATTTATTATTACTATAAAATAAAATAAAATTAAGGACCTAAGGTGAGACCCCCAATCAAATGATAAAAATCACATAAAAACAAATAAAAACCAATTTGCTAGGATTAAACAATAAAGAATCCAAATTATAGTCATGAATCTCTTAAAAGCTAATGAAACCTCAAAATCTCATCCCAAAAAACTCATGCATGTTCTTTTCAATAATCCCATGAAAGCAAACCAAGGGAAAATAACATGTTAAAGGGGTCAAATTGATTGATTTTCCCAATTATTTGGGCCACAGGGGAACGAAGGGAAACATGTGAGGTTGAAATGCAAATTTTGAAAGATCTTCGTGCATGCAAGCCAAAGAGACGTTATTTCCATGAAGGTTCTGCAATTCCTCCTTCTACAACCATTATACGCACTTTTTATGCAGCTTAGATGCATTCATGCTGAACACCACAAGAGAGTTCTAATTGGTTCGCTAGCTGAACACAGAATGCAAAAACTTGGGACAAGAGAGAGAAACAATAAAACAAGGCTGCTGAACTTAACATGCAACTAAATTACATCAACATTTGCAGCAAAATTCTGATACTTTGAGATTCCAGCAATTATATGCGATGAGTTTTGGTACCAAACTCAAACCAAAAGCAAACTCTCATCAACCCAAATCCCCTAGAAAACCCTCAACACCCTTTTGACGAACGCCATGGTCACTGACAATCCAAGCGAATGAAAACATGAGGGAATTGCAGGGTAAAGAAAACCGCAGTCGGTTTCTGATGAATTAATGGGGGAATCATCAAGAACAAAAGAAATTATTCAACCCTTCACTCAAGCCATCAAATCTTCAAACCGTTTCCAAATTTTCAGGTAAACGTAAGCCATACAACTGAGTTCTTGAAACAATAGATATCATCGAAGGAATAACTAACGGATAATCATCCATTTCAGTTTCATGGAGGGAAAAGAAAGCGTGAAAGTTGATGGTTCTTAAAATCTGCTGCAACTTCGCCATATTCTCAAGGTTTTAAAGCCCAAATGCCAGAGACTTATATACCCAAATTACAGACAAAAAATCCATCCCAATTTCATGCAATGAATTCTGACAAGATAAATTGCAAAACAAACGGGCAGATTGCAGGCTTCGGAAAAAGAAAAAATAGCAAGAAAACTGACAAAAAAAACAAGGCCCAGGAACGCGAAAACAAATGAAAGTGAAATGAGTTGGAACATTGTTTTGGGGTGATACCTGATGAAAACTTTTCCAAAAACAGAACAGGAAACGCCGTAAAAAAGGAACCGCTGGAATCGTTTCGCTGCGGCGTCGAACCTTCACCAGTACGTGGAACCAAGCAGCGGTTTTGGGGGACAAATTCGAAGACTTTATCAATGTTTTCTGCAAATGATTTCTAAACGAAAACTTCTCCCCTTACTTCCTAGTTGGTGCAGAACTTGAAAATTTCTTGAAAGGAGCAAAGATCAAAGAGATATTACAGATCAAAGATGGCTGTTTTTCAGCCTTTGTTGCGCAAAATTCTGCAGCTTTTCCTTTATTTCCTTTCTCTTCCTTTTGCAGCCTAGATTGACCCTCAGCCCTTAAGCTTTCTCTCAGATATCCTATCCTCACTCAATCTGCTAGAAACCATTCTTGCTTCCTCTAGCCGTCTCTTCCTTTTCCTTGTTGGTTCTTTCCCGAAACCCTCGCGTTTCTTGCCTTTTCCTCCCTTTTGCTGTTTTTCCTCTCGACTTTTCGTTCCTTTACTCCAGACCTTGGCTGCACTCCTCCTCCTCTCACTCCAACCACCACACCAGATCCTCTATTTCCTCCACCTCCTAAATTCTGTTTGTTCCTCAACCGTAGCTCTCTCTCTTTCGTAGTCCTCTGCTGTTTTCTTTTTTTTTTCCGTCGTTATCCCTTGCCTCCCAGATCCTCCTTGCTCTCCCCGTTGTTCTTTTTCCCTCAGCTCCCAGCCGTCTGTCAAAAACCCTCAGCTGTCATCAGCCGTAAGCCTCCCCTATCCTTTCTGCTTAGCCGTCTCCTCTCTATTACCAATTCTAGCTGTCACTTTCTCCAAAAACTCCCCCTTCTGCCGCTGTTTTCTTTTTCTTTTATATGGGGGAACTCTATCCTCTAAACCCTCACCTCAAAGGTGAGGATGCAGGGTTGATTCCCACCACAATCCTCAGCCATCGATCCCTTGAGAAAAATTACCCATGAAAATGATATCAGTTCTCGTCGCTGCATGCGCGGTTTTTTTTTTAAGTTAATTAAATAGCAGTACAAAATGATAATTTAAACTTAGATAAAATGTACAAAACTAGTAACGAAAGATAAAACAAAAACTAAGATTTTTCTTGTACTTGATTAATGATTTTTCCCTTTTTTTTCCGATTAAAAAACAATAAAAAGAAATAAACTTATTTTCATGAATAATTTTCTCTTTTTAACAAATTTTATGCTAAAAAAAGTCTTACAATAAAATAAACAACTAAAAGGGTAAAAATGAATGCAAAACTAAAAAAACTAAAATAATAGATAATAGATAATGACAATCTAAAAAATACTGAAATGCTATACAAATGTTAAAAGTTTAATAACTAAAATTATGGAATTAAAATAATAGATAACAATTGTTATTAAAAAAAATAAAAATAAAATTAGGATAAAAAAATTTTAAAAAAAATTTGGTGTTTACAGTCTTGTAGGATGGAAAATAAGGAATTTAAGGGGAAGTGCTGTCCAATCTTTGAGAACGTTTAATCGTTGTGAGTTTGGGTTAATTCTTGGTAGAATGAAGAGCTTGGACTTAATCGAGGAAAACTGTATATGATGGATGGTTCCTGAGCCGTGGAGGTGAGTGACCCTAAACTGTTTCCAAAGTTACTTTTGAACTGTTTCTTGCATTATTTACTCGACTGCATATCATGCGTGCTTGCATGTGAGTTCATGACATGTTTTTGGCTTCAAGGAGTTCTGGGGAAGTCTTGTGATTAACACCAACGTCTCCACCTCTGTTTATTGTTCAATTGGAGCAAATGGCTCCCTCTCTCACTGTTTACTGTTACTGGATATATTTGAGCGTTGCGTGTTTAAGTGCAATGAGTTCACTGGCTCACGAGAGCGATAAACGTTCATTTGATCCTTGATTCATGACATCATCGAAGTGCATTATCTTGAAATATA
This sequence comes from Coffea arabica, assembly GCF_036785885.1. Classification (NCBI taxonomy): domain Eukaryota; kingdom Viridiplantae; phylum Streptophyta; class Magnoliopsida; order Gentianales; family Rubiaceae; genus Coffea; species Coffea arabica. The sequence continues at coordinate 7,288,345 of NC_092330.1, read as the reverse complement.
TTTGATTACTGATTTTCTGGTTACTCACTGAGCTTAGCTCACCCCAAAACCATTTTATTCCCCTCCACAGGGCTCAAGGCGAAAGGAAGGACTTGTAGTACTTATTCGTGCGACTGGATGGTCTATATTTTGTACACTTTAGATTTGGAATTCCTCTTGTATAATAGTTGGGATCAAGGATCAGAGTGGCGCAGCGGAAGCGTGGATGCTTCGCTTATGATATGTAAATGTTGGATAATTTGATGTATATTTGAGATTATATTGCAATTTAGTTGAGGTTTGTAGTGAACGACTGAGTTCCGGCGAGAGTTGGGCAGGCAGTCCGCCGAACCCTCTGGTTCGCCTAAGGAGGAGGTGGGGCCGTCACATTTTCATGAGAAGAAACCACAGTATCTGTTGTTTCATTCACATTACCAGCTGAGTTATTAACAGGTTGAAGAATAATAACCTGATTTCCAGCTAACTGTGAGTCCTGCTGCATCTTCATGGGCTGTTGCCAAGACCCAACCTTATCCAAATTCTTTTTGCACTCCACATGAGAATGTCCTAAACGCGAGCAAATAGAACAATATGGAGGGATGTTTTCTGGCACAATACGTTGCCAGAAACCAGATTCCCCTTCGACAGCAATCCAAACTCTCGGCACTACAAGCTTCGCTACATCTATCTCCACACACACCCTGGCCACACTAGGACGAGTCCCAGCAGCTGTTGCCGAATCTAGGAACAATGGTCTTCCTACTAGAGATAGAATGGAAAACAAAGAGTGTTTATCAAAATAATGAATAGGCAGAGACGGAAGGGTTACCCAAACCGGTACTTGAATAGGAGGTTGTTTGTGAAGAAAATATTAAAGTATATTTCTTCGGGTTTGATTTAAAACCTTATTTTGTTTTAAAAGACTAGAAACCCTAATATTTTAGTCAAAAACCCTAGTTTACTTGTGACTAACCGGTTCTCTTAAATCTCTCACATTTTGATTGAAACCCTAAATTTAATCATTGAAATTGGAAAATTCCTCACGTTTTCTTAAAAATTTCCTTTTATTTGAAAATTATTATTTATTAAAGCCCTACTACCCAATCGTTCAACAATAAGTGCAGATGAACTTGGAAAATAGGGTTTTACACTTCGGTTTCAAGATTTGAGCAAAATTAGGGTTTTCGCGATTTCCGCCGGATAAATTTTCGGTACTGGCCAGGGATCAATTTGGGGATTAAAAGTGACTTTTAAGTGAAAAATAATGTGTGAGTAGTAGCAATGATATAAGGATAGTGAATGGGAAGAAAAAAAAACCTAGTACGTGAGTTTTTAAGAAAAACGGCGCGAACCGGCGGGTCCCGCGCACTACCGATTGAACGCACCGCTTGACCACCATTTTTCTTACCAAACAAGCTTATTGAATTTTGCACAAAATATCTTCCTAATTTGCAGCTGGTTTGACCGAAATTATAAGGCTAGAAATGTAAGGGAAGAAAGAGAAAAATTTGTGGACAAGATTAGTCCAAGTGTTGGCCAAAAATTGTGGACACAATTAGCCTTAATCTTCTTACTTCCTTATAAGACAAGTTAAGCTCCATTTCCTTCATTTTTCTGCTCCATAACCGAAATAAGAGAGAGAGGGAAAGACCAAGAGAAAAACTTCTTCATTTCTTCTTGATTTCTAGCTACAAAGTGAGAAAACTAAGGAAATAAACCGATTAAACTCACCTTTGAGTGTTTAGTTAGTGATTTGTGGTGAAATTTTGGAAAGAGAAAGCTTGGGCTACTCTTTGTGTCCTCTATTCAAGGTAAGAGAGCTTATCTCTCTAAGTTTTTCTTTCAATTTTGTTAAATTAAGTTTAGTAGTTGATTATAGTGGTGGAATCATGGATGATTAGCATGTTTTAGAGGTTTTTCCCCAATTTATTTGATGAACTAGGGCTTATGGAAATTCTACCCAAATTGTTGTAAGATGCTTATATGTTGCAATTGAGGTTTCATAAGGTGTTGTGGTAGTGATTAGATCAAGAAATTTAGGAAAGTTCCACTAAAAACTAAAGATTTCAGATTTCTGGAAATTCTTGCTTACATTCTGTCCGAATTTGTATCTGTGTGTTAGAGGCTGATTTGGCCTTAGGTCAAAGAAGAAAAGTTGTAGAGAATGACATTTTATAGGTGCCTACAAAATTTCAGCTCAATCAGAGCAACGTAGGATGTGAAAAGTCCAAAATACCCTTACTGTTTTAAATATTTCCCAGCAGTCCGTTTCATCAGTTAAGTCCAGTTTATCACGTTTTTTGACTGGGAGTCGTACTGATTTAGCTCTGGGCCAAAACATGAAAGTTGTAGTGTTCTGAAGTAGCTTTAAAATGCCTCAAAGAACACCTGAATTGGACTTTTGTACACTGAGTTATGACCATTACAGTGTTCTGCGTTTAAACAGCCGACGAATTGGTTTCTGGTTTAGTAATTCGAGAATTTGACTGAGTTACATTAGGAACTGGACTAAGTGACCTTCATGAATGTTGTATCTCTGTGTCTTAGCTTCGAAACGGCGTAGGTTTCGTTTTAATCCGATAAGCGTAACCTCGGATATGTTATTTCCGCATTTGTACGTCAAATCTGTTTTGAACTAAATTGCATTTCTGCACTTGTACTTAATACGATTCTTGTTATTATGATATTGTGAGCCTATGGAACGGCTCTTGACATGAATTGCTGATATGTATAATGTTGGGTTGTGTTTGAGGAAAACAATGAAGCCTAAAAGGCTGGAAAATTAGGTAAACACAAAGGGCATGCTGCCCGAATTTTTACTCGAGGACTAGAAAACTATATTAGCGACTTGAGTGAAGGTTAAGTACTTATTACTTGAACTAGCGAGAACCTTGACCACTATGTTTCTTGAGTGTTATACGTTAGGACTTGGACAAACTTGTACCCTTGAGAAATGAAATAATGATTGCTCAAAGTATGTTTTCCTTGTACTTTCAACTCGCAAGACAATTTCAAGTATAAATATTACAAAGTTTTACTGTTTAAAAAGGCGAGCAAGTGTTTCACGACTACTGTCCAAGTGAATTTCAATTTCTTGATTCTTATTGAACGAAACGTCTAAGTTTCGAACTCTAGTCATGTTTCAAAGTTCTCAAATTGAGTTTTATCGCAGATTTGGACTCCGAACTCGGAGTATAACCTGAAAGTGACCAGTAAAGGCACTATATCTTGTGGTGAGTGCTTTCAAATACTGAATTACACTAGATACTTGAACTGGATACGTGACCAATATGAGTACTTGTTATATACGTGAATAGGGCAAGAGTGTACTTTATCGCACTTGCCCTTACGTGATATACTTGTTCATTGATTGCAATTGACTTGATATACTTGATGTGCGCACTTCCTGGAATTCCAGAAACCCTGTGGCGAGTTACTCTAGTCGAGCCGGCAAGGGCTTGGTCGATTGGGTAACGAACCCTGGGTCTCTTGTTTTGTCGAGTGGAGTGATACCTCCTCGGCTAATCGGTATACTCGAGTATTACCACCCATGTTTATTGAGGATTTTGGGCCCAGTAGGGGGTGTGAATGGTGGACGGAGAGTCGTGTAAGTGGTGCTCTACTGGATTGGTTCCTTTACTTGAAAGTTGACGGAGTGTCAACTACTACGTGATCAAGCTCCTGATGATGAATGGAAGTTGGCTCCTGAGGGCCATCCGTATCCTTATGCTTTGGATTGATTATTGCTTATTGGATTATTGTTGATTTTGAAAAACTTTTACACTCGCTCATTTTGAGATTTCTACTTGACGTGTTATTGCTCACATTTATGAACTCTTCATGCTCCTTACTTTGCTATATCGAAAACTTGTACTTATAAATATTGGTCAATTTGCTATTTGGAACCTCACTGGGCTTTTAGCTCATACCACGTTATTTGTTTTCCTTACAGGGGTACGAGCGAGGCGTGAGATATGTAAAGACTAGCGTAGTCTAGTTGTTTGACTTTTAACTTTTGACTTGTACTCGCGCTATTCCTCGAATGGAACATTTTGTATTTGGATTATATATGTTTTGAACTAGTTTAAGTATATCGAGATTTTGTACCCTGATCTCTATCAATGTAAATTATAAGCTTGAATTGTGGATGTTATTTATGGTCCATGGATGTGTGTACGTGATTTGAGTGAGTGAGTTCTGGTGAGAGCTGGACAGGCGGTCCGCCAAACCCTTTGGTACGCCTCAGGGGGAGGTGGGGTCGTCACAGTACTAGAGATGACTCTCTTTGCACATGAAATTCCCTGGTCCATCAAAACACATGCATTGGATAGTTACCCAATTGCCAAATTCCTCTAGTCCAAATTCGGTTGAAATCTACTTCATCGGAGCACTTAATAAGAACATGCCTATAATCCAATAATCCAATGGAAACTTGGTCTTTGAGGTTTAAAGAAGCAAAAAACTTTTGAGTATCTTCCAAGGAAGGTCGTCCGTGAGAAAATTTGCCAACCAAGGTCCATCTAAATGGCATTGCAAGTCTGTCCGCATCTACTTTGGAAAAAACAACCGCAGCTTCACCCTTGTAAACTGAAGCCTGTCGAAACCGGCTGTGAAAAGAGCTGGGAAAAGGATTTTTTTGTTGTAGGAGAAAGTTTTTGCCCCTCAGCCGACGGCTGAAGGGCTGCCATGAACGCTTACGTACACTGGTGCAGGTTTCTGGTCCTTATGGCCGAGAGAAAAGTGTAGAAGATTGCGGTTAAGTTTTCGGGTTACTTGCTAAAGTATCTGTCATGATACTGCTCTGGAAAATCATGTTTATTCATACACAAACTGTTGCATTTAAACATTTTACCACATAAACTACTTAGACCCTAGTTTAAACAAAACAAGTTTTACGAAAAACAAAAGTCCCTATGGAGACTTATGACACTTCAAACACTACCACCTAACCAGCCTGCAGAACGATTTCCAGATTTGCTAAAACATTCTCAGCTTTTAAAGAAATGACCTATGAACACCTAGAGAAATCTTCAAAATTTCCAGAACTACATTTGACTTATAGTACTTTAAATTCACGATTCTATCTGAGAAAGTTTACTTCAAAAGTCATGGATTTTCAACACAAGTTTTAACAATTTAAACCTGATCAGGTTTTTGACAAATCAGACGAACAAGATTTCTTGACTCAAGAACCAACCTTTTAACATCTATAGAACCTGAAAACCTTCATAATCTAACACATCAACACATTTGAAATAATACCACATAAGTTTCTTGGAAAAACAAATTATTCAAATTCATTTTGTCGACAAAAATTTGTCAAACATCACAACCTGTCCAACTAAACTAGATTCAGAACAAAATATCAAAACTGTTTTATACTTTGAATTTCACCTTGAAGTTTTATAATCATGTCATAGACATATAACTCCATATTTTTGCTAAATTTCATGCAAATCAGACCACCCCACTGCTCCCAGTAAATTCCAGAAATTTAATTCAGCACGAAGTGAAACCCAAACTAGTTATAAACAAAAATTCAAAACTCGATTTACGAACAAATTTTCCTTTGAAATTTTGTACATATATTGTTAACACATAGAACTACCAAACTGCTAATTTTCATACAAAAAAAAAATAAAGTTAGAGATAGAAACTATTTTTAGAAATTTTACATAGCAATCTATCAGATTTCTGATTTCTATAGATTATATGTATTAGACAACTTATCTAAACATGATCTTTATACAAGGAGATCAGAATTTAATATACGCAACCCTCTAAAATTTTATTAAAAGAACTAGTGCTGTACCTCAAATGCAGAAATCTTCTCCTCTCTCTTCAGCATTCCTCTATCCCTCTTCTTGCAACCACCAAACTTATTCTTTTCTCTCCTTTATATGTTTTGAGCTGTCTTAAAGAATATGCAGCTATCGACCCTCTACTCAGAGACATTTATAGGCATCATCCAATACGTAATTTACACTGTAGTCGAACTGCAACTCCTACTTAAATCATGATACTTCTATCCTTTTTTTCTAGTGTATCTAGAAATCTCCCTTAAGCTACGTTCATCAAAGAAAAAAAAAATCTTCTTTTCTTCCAGTTACAAACCATGACAACCTCCTAAGTTAGAACTTCTTTGCTTAGCTGACCTTCCTTCATATCATCAAAATTTATCTTTTATCTCTTGAATTTGTAACTTACTTATCAAATAAAATTAGACTCTTACTGAACTATTATACTTGAAATTTCTTAGGCTATAGAAAATAATATGTTTTTATATTGTTATATTATCTTTTTGCTACATTATCCATTAAAAGAAAATACACATATATTACACTAGAATTTCCACAATAATTAAAAAAATATGGGGTATTATATTCTCTCCCTTACAAAAAGTTTCGTTATCGAACCTCACATACCTTAATTGAATAAATGTATGTAATTCTTCCTTACTTCATCTTCAAGCTCTCATTTGGCTTCTCTCTCATCATGATTAGACCACTGCACTTTAACGAATGAGGTTGTCTTATTTCTCAACACTTATTCTCTACGGTCAACAACTTTTGAGGGAAACTTTTTATAAGTCAAGTCCGGTTCCACTACTATTTCTGATTGGATCTCCAATACATGTCTTGAATTAGCTACATACTTCCGTAACTACAAGACATGAAACATTATGTACTCTTAACAGTGCAAGAGGCAGCGCCAACCTATAAGCTAAGTCACCAACCCTATCCAATATTTCATATGGCCCAAGCAATCGAGGATTTAGCTTCCCATTTTTATGAAATCTCATCACCCCTTTAGCAAGTGATACTTGAAAATATACCTTATTTCTCTTCTCAAATTCCAAAGGCCATCTCTTTGAAACAGCCCAACCCTTGTTACGATCCTATGCAATCCTGAGTCTTTGCTGAATAGCCTTGATCTTCTCAACCGTTTGTTCTACAAACTCTAGACCAATAACAGATCTTTCACCAACTTTATTCCAATATAATGGTGACCTACCCTTCCTTCCATATAAGGCCTCAAAATGAGCCATTCCTATACGACTATGATAACTATTATTATAGGAAAACTCCATAAGTTTAATCATTTTGTCCCAACTTTCTAGAAAATCCTAACATGTCTTCCAAAGTTTGTATAATAAGTTCAGATTGCCCATCCGATTGTAGATGAAATGCAGTACTCAATTGTAAATCGGTACCCATTTCTTGTTGATATGTAATCTAAAATTCAAATGTAAACCTTGGATCACAAACCGATATTATACTAACTAGCACTCCATGAAGTCATACAATATTATAAATATACATCTCCGTTAACTTCTCCATAGATGCCGTATTCTTTATTGGTACAAAATGCGCCAATTTTGTCAGTCTATCTACTACAACCTATATAGTATCATTCTCAAGTCTAGTCTTGGATAATCCTACTATGAAATCCATAGTAATGTGTTGTCATTTCCACTATAGTATCTCTAAATGTTTCAACAAATCAGATAAACGTTGATGTTCAACTTTCACTTGTTGACATACTATGCACTTAGCCACAAACTCTGTAATATCTATCTTCGATCTTTCCATTAAAAGTTTCTTTTAAGGTCCTTGTACATTTTATTTCCCTCACGGTGAATGGAATACTTACTATTATGCATCTCCTTCATTATTTTGTTTCTCAACTCTTCGCCTCTAGGCACACAAAGTCTTCCCCTCATCCTTAGGCTTCCATCATTATGGACATGGAAATTCAAAGGTAACTTGTTTCATAACTTAACAAGTTCATCATCGTCCTTTTGAGCATCTCTAATCCGATCTGCCAACATAGGTTGCAGTATCAAGGCAAACAAAAATCTGTTGTTGACTCCACCATTTGCAAACTCAACTCATCATATTGCTTCCTTACGATAGACACTGTGTCAGCCATAGTTTTTCTACTTAACATATTAGCCATCCTATTAGCCCTACCCGGATGACAGTTTATCATGATGTCATAATCCTTGATCAGCTCTAATCATCGTCTCTATCTCATGTTCAATTTCTTTTGATTGAACAAATACTTTGAACTCTTATGGTCTATAAACATTTCACAATGTTCCCCATGCAAATAATGTCTCCAAATTTTTAATTCAAACACAAAGGCTACTAGCTCTAAATCATGAGTAGGGTAATTTCTAGTATACGGCTTCAATTGTCTTGATTCATAAGTAATGACTTTTTCATTTTGCATCAAAACACAATCTAATCCATTCTTGGAAGTATCACTATGTGAGACCCCGAAATTTTTTTTTTATTTTATTATTTATTTTATTATTTTCCGGGTATTTATTTCGGGGCTTTTAAGTCTATTTTTGGGGTTTTATTTTATATGTAGGTTTTCTGGGGAATTTTATGAGAAAATATGAATTTTGCATCATTTTCTGGGTTTAGGTCAATTTCTGTGCTTATAGAGGTGTACAGTGCATGTGGGACCCACTAGGGTAATCGGTACCGGTAAATGTGACTTTGGGAAATTTTCTATACGGAAGCGTTAGTACCTAGTGTTATGAGCTAATTAGTGGTTAGCTAGTATAATTAAGTTTTACAAGACAAAGATGTTGGATAAGCTTGGAAAACACATGTTGAGATCTTATTGGAAGTTGGACTTTTGACTTTCACTTTACCTTTCTTATTAAGAGAAAAATTGATCCAAAATTACTCATTTTTCTCTTGCTCATTGCCGACCAACCTTGAAGAAAGAAAGAAAGAAACCTCTTCAACTTTTGCTTCATTTCTTGGCCAAATCTTGCAAACCAACCATTAATCTTTCAAATTTCTCCACAAAACTTGCTTGCTAGGAAGGGTTGAACTACTTGGTGGTTTTTGTTTGAAGAGAAAAGCTATCCTCTACCTTGTATTCCACATTTGTAAGGTAAGCAAGTTAGGAAATGTTTATGTGTTGGTTGTGAGATGAAATTAGTACATGTTAGTGGTTATAGAAGCCATTTTATGGGTTATTTCAAGACTTGTGGTTGAGTTATGGAAATTTTCTATTTATTGAGGAATTTTCTGTTTTATATGATAACTCATGGTTGTGGAAGGTGTAATGGGTTCACATGGTATGATTTGGAGCCTAGATATGTTTATTGTGGTTAATTGTGGAAAAATTTCAGCATTTGTAGGATTTTCGGTTTTTAGGTTTTGGTATAAATTGGGGTTTTTCTATGTATTGTGTATATGCTAGTATTTGATGGGTAATTGAGTAGTTTGTGACTTAAATGTGATGATTGGATCAATTAGTGATATCTAAGTGTAATGGTATGAGTTGGATGTTGTTGACTAGTTTGGGGAAATCAAAGAAATTAAGGGGTTATGCCGTCCAAATGGTTAGAAATATAGATGGTTTTGTATTGAGAAGGATTTGAGTAGAAATGGATAAGTTTTGGGCTTTTACTCACATTCCACACCTTAATGTTTCATTGTATTGGCTTTTGAGCAACTTGCATTAGTAAGTTAAACTTGTACGTTGAATTGTGTTTGGGTCTTCAATATGGTTATTTGCTTGTTTTAGGTCGTACCGGTGGGCCGGGACCTACACCTGATTCAAACGTGTGACTTGCTTGAAAATTTGGTGAGTGTACCAGTATATGATGAACATACTTGTTATGTGATTTTAAATGTCTTGATTTGGGTTGAGAGTGTACTTGATCGCTCTTGACCACTTACTTGCATTTACCATTATTGTTTGGATGTGAAGTGGTATATATACATGATTTGACATTTGATGGGGCAATGCCTTAATATTAATGTGAAATTGAGCTCATGCCCTTAGACCGTTATTCGAGTCGAGCCGGCAAGGGCTTGGGCGATTCGTTAATGAGCCTTTGGGTTCTTGATAGGCGAGTGGAGTGTTAACTCCTCGACCTTGTGGTATACTCGAGTATTACCCTTTTGGAACTATGAGGCGGCGGGCCCGAATAGGGGGTGAATGGTGGAAGGAAATGGTGCGAAGTGGTGTCTACGGATCTTGGTTTGTTTAAATGGTTGACGGAGTGTCAACGTGTGCGATCAAGTATGGCAATCGGAAACCGGCCCTTGAGGGTCACATGTATCCTTTTATATGTGTATGTTTGTATGAAGGTGTTTATGTATATGTGTTAATAGTTGTATCATGAAATTGTGCATTTGGTACCTCACGAGCGTAAGCTCACCCCCGTTGTTTTGTTTTCCTTACAGGAGCATGATTGGAAACAAGTTTTGATATGAGTTGAGCTAGTTAAGTGATAGTTTTGAAAGGCTCCTCGAGAACTTGAACTTTTGATGTATATGACTTCGTGTACCTTGGAGGTGTAAATTGAACCTTTCTCATGTATATATGGCATGTCTATATGTCTTTACCAAGTCTTGGATTCGTTATATTGTGCGTTTGATGTATTTGTACGATCGCCGGTTTTCAAATAAAAGCAGGAAAAATTTTGAAAAAATCACTGCCTGGAATCTGGCCCAGAATCCGGCCAGTTTCTGGCCGGATAGAAGGCCGGATAGGCAGGGGAAAAGAAAAAATTTTGGACTTTGGCTACTGGCCAGAATCCGGCCAGAGCAATCCGGCCAATTTCCGGCCGGATTGTTGGCCGGATTGACAGGGGAATTTCGACCCTTTTGGGGTCTAGCCTCGGCCTCCTATCCGGCCAGATTCTGGCCGGATAGTGACGTGGCCGGTTACTGTTCATCCGCGGCAAATTTTCGTTTTTCGTTTTCTTGTCCGATTGAAGTGCTCGAGCGCTATACTTTCTTGCATAATGATATTATGGTTATAGGAGCAAGATAATGGAATAAATCGTTCACTTTGTTGAATTTTCCTTTATATATTAAACGAAATTCGATTTGTTTGCGACCCGTAGTCCTGGCGAGAGCTGGGCAGGCGGTCCGTCGACCCCTCTGGTTCGCCTTAGGGGAAGATGGGGTCGTCACACACTATAAATTACAAATCTTTCATTACCCGATGGTAACACTAAAACAAATACGGACACCAATCTCCTATTGAGTTTCTTGAAAACTTTCTTCACATTCAGGCATCCATTCAAACTTAGCACTTTTCTGAGTTAACCTATTCAAAGGAATGGCTATTGTAGAAAATCCTTCTACGAACTTCTGATAGGTCATAATTTATTGCTAAATTTATATTCATTTTCCTCTTGATTTTAGCCAAATATTATTTTAATTTATAGATTCTACTTATATTTGGTTAATGGTGCCAATTGTAGGAAAATGAGCAAAATGTGATAAAAGAGGTAATTTTTCAAGAATTACTGTCAAGTCTAGAGAAGACTGGATTCACGCATGGCAGTTTCCTAATTCAAGCCGAAGACTTACGAAGCATGTTTCCAAATACAGTTGGGAAACAACTTATATTCTTAGGAAATATCTTCTTTCTAGGAAAATTAGGAAGTTCAGTGTATTTGGGAAACTAGAAAATAGAAAAAGAAAAGGCCGGCTCCCGTTTGATTACTACTTCTTAGGAAAGAAAAGAGGAGGCCGGCAGACTAGTAGTCGTATTCTTTTCCTTCTTTTCAGGCGTAGCAGAGCTCTTGGGAGGAGCTGATGATTTTGGCTCTTTCCCATAGCATCACATTGGCGATTTTCTCAATAATGAAGAACTAAATTCCCAATTTCTAATCGAAGGTCAACTTGAAAATTCGGTTCCAAACATCTGTGAGATCGAATTATTTTACTTATTTCTTTTATTCATTGGTATTCGTATGTTTTCTGGTTTAATTTCTTACGATTGTTTTGTTATTTGAATGTCAAGGGACCGATATTCGAATTAACCTAATAATCTATTGGCATATTAATTGATTGAATCCGTAATTATTTAATCGATTAATACTAGTGACAACTAGCATGATTGGTCCCATGTTAGAGAAACGTATGATCTAATTTAAACAAACCCTCGTAGCGTGTTTGTTGGTTAGGGTTGGACTTTTGTAATTCTTATTGCAATCGAGAAATTAAATCCTATGATTGTACCTAGGGTTATTTCTTGGTTAGGAAAATAGTGAATGGTCGTACCTTGAGTATTGAAAAAGTAAGAAAATGCTGGTTGTTTATCGCGTGTATGATAACTATAACCAATCTATTAATGAGTAATTGAATTATCTTTGCATCAATGATCAATTGAATGGACCGTATCTGAAAAGTTACAGCTTTGGCTAGAGTCGTATTGGTTATTGATTAATTCCTACTTATTTCTATTAGTTGTTTCATTAGTTAGTTAATTAGTTATTTTATATTCTCCAAAAAATCCCCTATACTTCGGACTCTAGAAGAAACGAATTATCCCCGGTCCCTGAGGAGACGACCCTGCTTGCCACTGTTTATGAGTTAATAATTTTCTGTCAGCTAGTCAATTCTGGTATATCGGATTAAGCAAACTCTTCGAAATCAGGGTGAATCAAGTAACCCATTGCACATTCAGAGTCCCTACTCCAGTACCTGGAATTGATTGTTAACTGCCTTTGGTGGTAGTTAGGCTTTTGTTATTGAACAGGCTCGACAACCTGTCAATTTTTGGAGCCGTTGCTGGGGACTGACGTTAGTTAATTTGTTTTCTTTTTAAGTTCATTTTTATTTTTAATTTTTTGTGTTTTTTTCAATTTTACGCCACATCCCTCTTGTACAGGTGAATTAATTTTTGGCCATGAGATAGAGAAGACTGTGCATAGTGCCAACTCAAGTGATTCTGATCAAGAAAATATCGCCATGATTGATGCTCGAACTTTAAGGGAGTTGATTGCTCCAAACTTAAATCAGCAGTCATTATACATTATCTTTCCAAATTTAGATGATAATACCCCTTTTGCATTAAAGTCTGGTGTAATTCACCTTGTACCTTCTTTTCATGATTTTGCAGATGAGGAGCCCTACAAATACTTGCAGGAATTTGATGTAGTATGCACAAGTATGAAACTCCCGGGGATTCCTGAGGAGCAGATAAAAATGCGAGCATTTTCTTTTTACCTCAAGGACGCAGCAAAAGATTGGTTCAACTATCTGCCACCAGGTAGTATAACAATCTGAGAACAATTAAAAAAGAAGTTTTTGAAAAAATATTTCCCTGCGTCAAGAGCCGCCAGTTTGAGGAAGGAAATATATGGTGTTACACAGCATCGGGAGAGTTTCTCTATGACTATTGGGAGAGATTCAAGAAATTGTGTATTAGATGCCTCCAGCACCAGATTAGCGAGTAGCTCCTGATTCAATATTTCTATGAAGGTTTGCTATATACAAATAGACGTTTTATAGATGCTGCCAGTACAGGTGCTTTGATGAATAAGACCCCCAAGATGCTTGGGAATTGATAGAAAGGATGGTAGAAAATTCTCAACAATTTGGCACAGGGGAGGATGTCCATACTCGTCGAGTAAATGAGGTAAATGTCTCATCAATTCAACAATAAATATCTGAGTTAACTTCAATTATTCGGCAGTTGGCTGTAGGAAATTTGCAGCAGGCCAAAGCATGTAGTATTCGTAAGGACACGAGTCATCTCACAGATTGGTACCCAGTGTTACAAGATGAAGGAGTTGAACAAGTGAGCATGGCTGGCAATGTGCCTGTGCCTCGTAGGCAGTGTGACCCTTATTCCAACACGTATAATCCAAATTGGAGAGACCATCCGAATTTCAGCTATGAAGGCAACAAGCAGCAAAATTATTTTCCCAATAAGCAGCAAAATTATTTTCCCAATAAGCAGCAAGGTTTTCAGCCGTGGTACTCCTCCAAATCTCAATCTCATTCATCAACTGCTGACATGTCTTTGGAGGATATGGTCAAGGCATTGGTTGCCAACACCACGCAACTCTAGCAAAATTTCATTCAATACCAACAAAGGACGGACATGAGCATAAGAAATATAGAAAATCAGTTGAGTCAAATGGCCTCTACACTACATCATTTGGAGTCTCAAGAGAAAGAAAGACTTCCATCTCAGCTTGAAGTTAACCCAAAGGTTAGGTATAAATCCAACGTGAGGTATAAATCTTCCCAGGTAGGCAGGTAAAATATCTAGCAAGAAAAGGGTTGAAATGCATGTAGGGTGGTTTTTCTCTCTCGGATACCATATTTTACATTGGATTCCATTCTCAAGCAGATTTTTTGAAGATTGTCTAGCAACTAGCCTTTGATGGCTCCTCCAGCCCTTGGTTGGAGGACATCCTCTTCTTTCTCCCACATTCCAAAAGAAATCATTTTCTGAACTTTTTTGTAATTCCGTTTCTCAACTAGCTTTGAATGTCAAGGCAGTATCTTCAACTCATAAGGGAGAACCTGCTATTATTTTTTCTCAATCTGATCTGATCACGTTTGCTGCTCCCTACAAATTTGCTTTGGTCGGTAAATTTTCTAAGGGACGTCCTTCTATGGAGGATCTCAGGAAATTCTTTCTATCACTTGATCTTAAAGAGGCTGATAAGGTGGGCTTGTTAGATTCCAGACATGTGGTAATTACCCTGGGAAATGAAGCCGACTTCCATCGGATTTGGGCTAGAGGTATATGGTATGTATATGATGCTCCAATGCATGTCTTTAAATGGTCTCCTGCATTTCATGTGGACAAGGAGCCTTCTGTGGTTCCTGTTTGGTTTAAATTACCAAAATTGCCATTGCATTACTTTAACAAAGAATGCTTATTCCAAATTGTGAGTGTATTAGGGAGCCCATTGTTTGTTGATGCTGCAACCATGGCGGCTTCAAGGCCGAGCGTTGCTAGGGTCTGTGTTGAAATAGATTTGTTAAAACAACTTACTCACAGGGTGTGGATTGGTAATGGTGATCATGAAGGTTTCTGGCAAGCTTTAATTCCGGAAAATATGCCTAAGTATTGTTCTCATTGGTTTAGACAAGGACATACCCAAGATTATTGTCATGTGCTTCATCCGGATCTCAAATCTGAGAGGCCGTTAATTTCCAAGGAAAATGAAGGCAATTTGGCCTTTCAACCTCCGTCTTCGTCTGTTCTGGGCTCTGTCGGTAAGGGTGAACAACCTGGACAAGGAGTGGAAAATAACATCATTGATAAGGTGGATGACTCTAAGAAGGATAAGGTGGATGCTGTTGATAAGGAAGGCATTTCGGCAGGTCCCAAAGTTACGACTCTTGATGAAGAATGTGCTGCTGATGGAGACTGCCCTAAAATTTGTATTGACTTATCTAAAGAACTTGCTACTGGTGCATGTTCTGATAATCAGCCAATGGTGCCTCAGCACGCACTTGAAGAGTTGGGAGACAAGTTTCCCGACAAGCAAATAGAATATTTGGAATTTCTGGCTGGTACAGATAATGTTGAGCAACCATGTCCTGTAGATGATCCGAAGCAGAGTTTTGAGCAGCAAGTTTTTGTCCCAACTCGCATAGTTGAGGGACTGATCAGTGTTTCGAAGGGGGAAGAAGAGGTGGATGAAGATATACCTCAAGGTGTGGTGGACGATTTGCATATTACGAGCTCATCTTCGGTTGTTGATAGTTTTAATCTCGATCCGATCATTCAACAGGACAATGATAAGATCCAGCATAAGGAAAGTTTTCATGTGGTGTCGCAAGGCAAGCAGAAAGGAGTTCGGGTTCAATTTAAATCTGATCGTTCATTGCGATCCAAAGCTAAGGCTTCTTCGAATTCTTTTTCTGCTTTGTCTCAATGATTAATTTTCTATTTTGGAATATAAGGGGTGTGTCGCGCGCTCCAAATTTTCGTAGACTAAAGTATTTGGTACACCACCACTCCATTCAATTGGTTGCTATTTGCGAACCAAAAATTCAAGCTGCAGAGATCCATTCAATCAGGATGAGACTTAATATGGATCACGCCGTCTTTAATATTGAAGGTGACATTTGGGTTTTTTACAATTCTTCTATTAGCTGTAGTCTAGTTGGTGAATCTTGTCAGCATTTGTCATTACAAATTAGTTCCGCATTATTTGAGTTGCCTATCATCTTCTTATTTGTTCATGCCAAGTGCACGGCCCTTGAACGAGTATAATTATGGAATAGCCTTATTGTCGACAAACCGAAGCAATCTGCTTGGTTTATTGTGGGTGATATTAATGTTATTGTCTCGGCGGAGGAAAAAAGGGGTGGGATGCCGTTTAGACCAGAGGAGGGCTGGGATTTTTTGGACTTCATGTCTCAGGCTGGGATTTTTGATGTGGGGTACTCGGGGTCAAGCTTTACGTGGTGCACTAATAGACATGGTAGGGCATGTATATGGAAGATATTAGACAGGTTGCTTATCAATCAGAGTGCGTCAAGCTTGGGGTTGAAATTTAACGTTTAACATTTGTGTAGAGACCCCTTGGATCACGCTCCATTGCTATTATCGGCTATAACAAATTTGGACAATAAGCCTAAGCCATTTCGTTTTATGAATTTTTGGACGTCTAAGCCTGAGTTGTAAGATGTTATTAAATGCCAGTGGAACGGGAGATTTTTAGGCCTACCATTAAACGTCTTTGCACAAAAGCTTCGGAAAGTAAAGGCAGCGTTACGAATTTGGTCCCGCAATGTGTTTGGTGAAATCTTTGAATCTGTGAAGGTGGCTGAACAACGTGCTTTTAAAGCTGAGTTGAGTTATGATGATGACCCATCTGAAACCAATTTAGTTGAGTTACATGAAGCACAGGCCCAACTAAGGTGTTCTCATGGAATTGAGCATATGTTCTGGCAACAGAAAGCTAGGCTTAAGTGGTTAAAGGATGGGGATATGAATTCTAAATATTTTCATTCTGTGGTAGCCAAACGCCAGAGTAAATCTGTAATCCATCGCATCAAGTCGACTAGTGGAAAATGGTTAGAAAAAACTTCTATTATTGAAGGGGAGGCAGAATTTTTTTTTAGAAGCTTGTTCATGTCTGAGTCCTATGTTGAATCCTTTGATATTCTTGATGTTATCCCTAAATTAATTACTACTCAAGATAATGAGAATTTGGAGGAGATTCCATCCATGGAAGAAGTTAAGTCGGTGGTTTTTGCAATGGATGGTGAGAGTGCTGCTTGCCCGAACGGCTTTTCTGGTAAGTTTTTTACTTCTGCGTGGGATATCGTGGCGGAGGATTTATATGCGGCAGTGGTTAGTTTTTTTTGGGGTGAGGTGCTGCCACGGAGTATTTCTTCAACCTCAATTGTGTTGCTTCTGAAGGTAAATTCTCCTCAAAATTTTTCACAATTCCGCCCGATAAGTTTGTATAACTTTATAAATAAGGTGGTCTTGAAGGTCTTATCTGATAGATTGGCTCGGTGGTAGGTCATAATTTGTTGCTAAATTTATAATTATTCTTCTCTTGATTTTAGCTAAATATTGTATTAATTGATAGATTCTACTTATATTTGGTATTTGGTACTAATTGTAGGAAAGTAGAGCAAAAAGAGATAAAAGATGTGATTTTTCAAGAGTTTTCCAATTCAAAATGGAGTCTACGTGGATTATTGGTGGAAGATTAAGAGGAAGTCTATTTGGTTTCAAAAAGCTAAAAATTAGGAAATGATAGGATGGCCGGCCCGTGTGATTAATACTCGGAGAAAGCAGCAATTTCTTATCTTTTGATTTCCTTTGCACGGATTTGAGGGAGAAGAAGCTGGATCCCGCGTGATTAAGACTTCAGCTAGCAACAAATTCGGAGTGATCTTCTTTCAAAGAAAAAAAAGAGCACAATTGCTTTGATTTTTATTTTTCTTTTGGCTAGTTGGCCGATTTGGCCAGGAACAATTTTGTAAGATTCAGATAGCCTTTTCGCTTGGTTGTTCTCCATTAATGGAGGACTAACCTCCTTATTCTAGTCAAGGAGACAACTGAAGACTTGGTTCTGCAATTACTGTGAGATCGAATTTATTTTAATCGCTTCCTCATTTATTGGTATTTGTGTGTTTCCTGTTTTTAATTGTTATAGCCCTTGTGTATGATTGACTGGTGCACAATAATTAATTATTCATATAGGCAATTTTGTTAAGTAGGGGTAATTGAATCCGTAATTGTTCGTTATCTCTATCTCAGTGGCAACTGGCGTAATTGGGTTTATGTCAGGGGAACAAACGATCTAGTTTAAACAAACCCTCATAGCGTGTTTGTTAGTTAGGATTGGGCCTTTCTAATTATTAATGCAATCTAGAAATTAAATCCTACTGTCGTACCTAGGGTTGTTTTGGGTTAGAGAAATAGTTAACGGTCGTACCTTAATTATCGAGAAATTAAGGAAAGGTTCGTTATTTATCGCCTGCATGACAACTATAACTAATCTATTAGTAAATGTTGGAATTATCTGTGAATCGATGATCAGTGCATGAACCATTTCTGAAGTGTACCCTTGGCTAGAGTTCTCCCAATTATTTCTTTTAATTAATTATTTTCTGCAGTTAATTTATTTAGTTAGCATTTAATCTTGAAAACCCCCATACTTCGGACTTTGGAAGAAACGAATTATCCCCAGTCCCTGTGGATTCGACCCTACTCACCGCTATATACAAAATTTATATTTTTCTTGAGTAAGTAATTATTATTGCACAGGCTCGACACCTGTCAATTTTGGGCGCCGTTGTCGGGAACTGGTGCCTGATTAATTTGTTTCTTTTTGAGTTTATCTTGTTTTCATTTTTTTATTTTTCTCTTATTTTTTTATATATAGTTTATGGCTGCTAACATTCCGTGTTTTGGTGATAGACTGGATTTTATTTCTAGAAGGGGTTATGAGGCTTGGGCTTTTTCTAATGATCAATGGGCTGCTGCAAATTGTGAAACTTATTTTGCCTCAAATCTTTCAATCAACATATGCCATACATTTCAGGATGGTCAAAGTACTCCATTCGATACTTTTGGAGATTTTCCATTTCAATATCAAACGTTGTATGACCCTTATTCAAACGGGTATGAGCAAGGATGGTGGGATGATTCCAATTTTAATTATGAGCAAAGGCCAATAGATTTTCAACAGTTAGAGTCTCAAGATCCGTCATCCATGTCAGGTATGTCTCTTGAAAAAATAGTTGAATTAATAGCTACTAACACTTATCAAATTCAACAGGAGACACATCAAATTCAACAAGAGATATATCAATTTCAACAGGAGACAATAGATTTTTATCAGGAGACACAAGCGAGCATGCGTAACCTGGCAGATCAAATGGATCAATTGACATCTAGGATAACGCAATTGACTTCTCAAATGTATGAAGAATTGCCCTCACAAACTATTATCGACCATGAGGAAGTTGAGAGTGCAATTATCCTGACAAATGAAATGGAGCTGCAAGAGTCTCAAGAAGAAGAATCAAAAGATGCAGTTGAAAATGGAATTGAAGTGCAAGAAATGGGACCCCAATATCAAATTGTTCAAATGAATGAATCCAGTGAACAATTTCCAAATGCGATGACATCTCCTCCATTCCTTAATCAATATCCTTATGACTCTTGTTCTTTAATTCCTGTTAGTGAGATTGAGTTTATTATACCAGACGATTTTGAGTTTCATGACAGGAATAAGTTAAGAGTTACGATGGTAAAATATCTCGAACCAATAAGTGCTCGTGATAGAGGAGTGAGTGAAGGTTTAAGGTCAACACTTGTTTGTTTGGCGCCATCTACTAATCGATGAAAGACCGTATCTCGTGTATTCAAAGATTACATTATTTACGAGGGATATCAGGATTACATAAAAGATGAAGCACTGAAACGATCTACATGATTTTATCTTTCGTGAATAAACATGGCAATGTCTAGCCAAAGACATTAAAGAAAGGCGCTGCTTCGGAGGCAACCCAAGGCCTTTGTTTTAGTTTCCTTATGTTTTTAGAGTTTTTGTTAAGTGTTAGTTGCATTTAGTAATTTGTTGCTTTTGTGGCAGGAAACTGGTAGTTGGGCGTGCCCGCGTCTAGTAGGCACGCCTAAGGAATGCAAGTATTTTTCGGCGGTCAGAAGACTCTCCAATAGTTAGACGTGCCCACACCAGATGGTCACGCTTAAGGGAAGCAATTTTCGTCTGCAGTCAGAAGACTTTATAGTAGTCAGACGTGCTCACGCCAAGTGGTGATGCCTAAGGAACTCAATTTCTGAAAATTGGTCAGAAGACTATCTAATAGTTAGGCATGCCCACGCCAGGTGGCCACGCTTAAGGATCTTAATTTCGGATGGTTGGTTAGAAGACTCGAAGGTAGTTACGCGTGTCCACGCCTAACACAGGGGTTCCTTTATTCAAAAAAAAAAGTCCCTCATTGCCTATTCTCATCTCTGCTCAAACAAATGATAAAAGGAAGAACCGACCAATTTCACCTATGCCATAGCTACTCGAGACTCTCCATTACGTGCTCAGGGAAGTTTCGTTGTCCCTTTTGTTTCATATTATATTCTTTATCTCATACATTGGGGACAATGTAAGATTTAGGTGTGAGGGGAATAGTACATTGGTATTTTATTGAAAAAGTGCAAGTGTAGGCATTTTTGTTGGATTTTTTTGTTTGACTTTGTCAAATTTTATCCATTTTTTGCCTATCTTTGTGCATATTTGTGATTGTTCCTGATAAATGATGGTTAGATGTTTCAAAATTTTCTATTGCTAAGATTTTACACTCTAAAGTGTTAAGCATGACATGGTTAAATTTAAGGGTATCTCTTTGGAAAATATTTGAGATTTTATGACTTTTGCACTTTTTGGTTAACTTTTCTAAGTATTGTAAATATTTGTCTAGCATTTTTTATGCAAATTGGTTCAGCTATTAATCTTAGTTCTCCATGTTTAAGAAATGAAGCAGGTTTGTGTGATTTTTAATTTTAATTTGGTGCTTATTTATGAATAGTATTCAGCTATACTCCGCTAGTATCGTTACCTAGTAATCGGAGGTCTTCACCACAAGTGTCGACTTTCGCGTCAAAAAGCGACGATAACTATGAGTATGTGGTCCTTTAGCAGTAAAAGTTGAGTAACCAGGTTTCTTCATTTGGCCAATGTCGGAATTCGCGTCAAAACGCTTAAATGGCTAAAGACTAGCATTCCCCCCTGAAGAAAAAAAAATCAATCAAGTGTAAGGATATTTTATAAAAAAAGGTGCTAATAGTGAAAAAGGTGAATGAATTGTTAACCCGCTGATCCATGAATTTTAATATTGAGATTTTGCTTAATAGTCGAACCATTTGCTTATGGATGCTGGTTGAATATTTTATATTCTTAGATTAGTTAGTCATAAATTGGAAGAGTTCTTGATCTTGAAAACTAGCTAGAGAAATATTTCTTGCAAATTGCCACTAATACTTGACATGTGTTTTAATTGTATTTTAGCAATAGAAGATTTGAACAATGGCCATTGTTTGAATTTGATTGCTTGATTTGTTGTTCTCATGCTTGAAGACAAGCATGATTTAGGTATGGAGGAAATTGATAGGTCATAATTTGTTGCTAAATTTATAATTATTCTTCCCTTGATTTTAGCCAAATATTGTATTAATTGATATATTCTACCTATATTTGATATTTCATACTAATTGTAGGAAGGTGGAGCAAAAAGAGATAAAAGATGTGATTTTTCAAGAGTTTTCCAATTCAAAATGGAGTCTACGTGGATTATTGGCGGAAGATTAAGAGGAAGTCTATTTGGTTTCAAAAAGCTAAAAATTAAGAAATGATAGGATGGCCGGCCCGTGTGATTAATACTAGGAGGAAGTAGCAATTTCTTATCTTTTGATTTCCTTTGCACGAATTTGAGAGAGAAGAAGCCGGATCCTGCGTGATTAAGACTTCAGCCCACAACAAATTCGGAGTGATCTTCTTTCACAGAAAAAAAATAGCACAATTGCTTTGATTTTTATTTTTTTTTGGCTAGTTGGCCGATTTTGTGACAGCCCCACCTCACCCTAAGGCGAACCAAAGGGATCGGCGGACCGCCTGCCCAACTCTCGCCGGAACTCAGTCGAGCCGTTAAAAGAAATCGAAAACGTTCAGGAAGGTAATAGCGCGCTCAAACGATTCAAAGTCGCCAAATAGCAAAACGAAAATCAACACAATAAAATGAATAGTGGTTGCCACATCACCACCTCGCCAGGAGCCCAACGAGTACAGATATGGCCATATGACTCGGGAAAACATTTCCAATCCAAATAAGATACATGAACAGGGTAAATAGTTTTATACACATACGTTGGTAATTTACGGAACAAAAGAAAATAATTAGATCAAAATACATTTTGGATTTTCCAACTATCGAGGAGCTTTACAAAAATATAATAAAACTAGCTCGACTCGAGCGTCAAAACATCTTAGCCCCAAAATTGGTTCCCTGTAAGGAAAACAAAGATAAGGGGAAGGGGTGAGCTTACGCTCAATGAGGTACCAAAATAATAGCAAATAAGAAACATGGAATTTCATATTCAATTAATCACATAGGTGCATCAAATAAAGAAGTGAACAAACACCATAGACAGAAAGGATACGGGTGGCTCTCAGGAGCCAAATTTCCATTTGCTTCACCAAAACTTGATCGAAATAACAGTTGACACTCCGTCAACATTACAGAAGTAACCAATACCGTAGACTCCACTTTCTTCGATTCCTTCCACCTCACATACCCCCACCGGGCCCGAAATCCAATCAGATCAGAATTGATAATACTCGAGTATACCGGAATCAAGGGTCTCAATACCCAAAGATCCCAAAACAGATTACCGTGGTTCATTATCTAATCGACCAGGCCCTTGCCGGCCCGACTCGAGTAACTAGCCACAGGGGTTGAGCTCAGAGGTCCCAGAAAGGTCGTTGGATACAAGCTTCCAAACGACGTCAGAACAGATACAGATGCCAGATAACAGATTCAGATTCGCACCAAAATTTGGCATATGAAAAGACAAGAGAACGAGTGTGATAAAGTACACACTCGTCTCAAACAGAATAAACAGATAGTACAGTCATTCAGATCACAGATTGCAAGTACAGAAACCAAGTTAAGTAACAAATAAGGGGAGTGGTACACTCACCAGTTCAGGTATAGGTACTTCCAAAAAATTCCACCCAAAGTGGCCTAATCTCCGTGAAACCCTACGAATAACAAAGGTAAAACAGTTGACATTTCTTCATCCAAAACCCTTCACTCCTCTCAAAACATACTTACAATGATGTATTAGCTCATATCTCAAGGTGAACTTGAAAACGAGAATAATTCCAAGAAAACAGAATTTTTTCCAGTTTTGTACACCCCTAATTGAAAAATCATATCTTAGGATTCTTAAATCCGAAATTGGTAAAATTTACACCGTTGGAAAATAGACTCAAAGGGGTAAAATTTCTCAGAAGACACCTTTAGAAGATTCAGATCACAAGCCAATCAAATTCGAGACTCAAATTGCTGTCTTAACCAGAAAAGGCAGAACAGGTATACAATTTCGGTTAACTTTGAAAAATCACCATAAATCCCACAGACCAAACCAGAGACTGAAATTTACAAAGTTCATAGCTCTGTGAGTCTAGTTTAAAATGCAACAAACGGAACTCAATTCTGATATTTCGACATCCAGATATTGCAGATTTCCCAAAACTGCTCCGGGGTTCCTGCAAAAAAATTTTAATAGTATTTCCCCTTGTTTTTCTTACTTTTCACCCTACAATTCATCACCAAATTCAACCCAAATCACCACAACCTCAACCATAAATCACAACCCATTAAAACATCTAATTAGGGTCACAATACCCTATATATATAGTCAATTACAACACAAGTTTAATAACGTAACCGAAAACCAATTTGAGAGACAAAAGGCCAAACAGGCAGGTTTGATGTCTCTCGATGTTTTGATCGTAACCTAAGCTATGCTTATCGGATTGGGGTGAAATATATACCGTTTCGAAGCTAATAGAATGGGTTACAATTCATCAGAAGACCTTAACAACCAATTCGGCAGCATTCCCAACCAAAATAACCAATTACAGACGCAACTATCAAATTCGGGTAAAACCAGGGTAGCAAGGGTAAGTCCGTCTTTTCTCAAGCTACGTTGCTCCGATTGAGCTGAAGTTTTGTAGGAGACTATAAAACATCATTATCTACAACTTTCATGTTTTGTGCTAAGCCTAATTCGACCTTTAACATTACGAACTGGAACCAGGCAGAACTGAAGTTTGAATTTCCAGAAATCTGAAATTTGGGCTATTACTGCATACCACTACTTTTCTTGCTTCATCCTTCCGTTGTTTTCCTCTTAACCAACTTACCAAGTGTTAACTCTAACTAAAACCATGAATCAAAGCTTTAACAATTAATCAAACACATGGTAGGCCACTTAACCAACCCAACTACCACTTCACTAATTCAAGAGATTTAGCCATAGGAAGCATCCATACAATTTCTAGTTTACCCTCAAACCTTTAAATACTTAATATAACACCATAAAAGCAAGGATTAAAGATCACATACCTCTCTTACAAGTTGATTAAGTCACCCAAAACAACCATCAACCAAAAGCTTCAAGGCTTGAAGATCACACACTAGAGTTGGATGGATTTCACTCACTAACTCACTCCTTCACTTTTGATTTTTTTTTTCCTAAGATTAAACTAAGAGTAAAAAGCAAGAAAATGGAGTTTCTTCTTCTCCTTTGCTGCTCCAAGATGGCCGGCCAGCTTATGAAGGAAATGGAGCAAAAAAATTGTTTTTAATTCATCAAATTCTTTGGTCAAATAAGTTACATGGTTGGTGTCTTGCCACTTGGCACCATCTTGGCCATTCTCTCACTAATCTTTACCAAATCATGTTCCTATCCTCCAATTCTTTCCCTTATCTCACTAACACCTAGTAAATTAACTCCTGTACATAAAATTTAACCTAATTGGCCGAATTTTATCGAATTTACCGCACTAGTGGGTCCCACATCCGATATACATTCTTAAAATCTTATAAACTAACTTATACTCGGAAAAATGATTTCAAAACCATCTTTACTCATAAAAATTATTTTCACAATTTTTTTTGAATAAGTAAAATGTGGAAAAGAGTGCAATTAAAAGAAAATAAAACTTAGCAATAAAAAAAAATTGCGGGTTCTCACACTCTCTCCCCCTTAAAGAAATTTCGTTCTCGAAATTTTCTTATCAACGGAATCTTTCAAAATCTAAGGTACCTAACGGATTGTACCTTCTATGTCCTCAGACGAGTCAGAGACCTGATGGTGCTCTAAAGAATATACCCGAGCCGGTACCTTCAATCCAGTCCCTTCCTTTTCCGACTGTCCAGGGTTAGTCTTAGTTGGTTGCGGGGCCCCTCTTCCTTTTCGCAATCGAACTGGACAGTCAGCAATCCGATGATCGGTACTTCCGCAGCGCAGACATTTTCCCTCTTTCTTCCAACAATTTGCCTCCGTATGATTTGGCCCTCCGCAATATCCACAGGGACCACGAGTAGCAGAGGCCGGTTCCCTCTGAGAGACATCACGCGACACCCCCGGTTGTCGTACTCCCCCGTTTCTCTTTCCAATCTTAGGGGGCGTACTTGTACCTTCTTGCTCAGAGCTACTCCCAGGAAAGCCTCTTTTCTTGGCTTGGAAGTTTTTCACTTGCAACCTAGCATTCTCTACTCGTTGCGCCTTCTCCACTGCATCGCTGAAGGCGTTAATTTGGGCTACCGCGAGGTCCTTCTGGATTTCTACATTTAGGCCCTGGACAAATCGCCGTATTCTTCGTTGCTCGGTCATAATGAGTTCGGGAGCAAATTTGGATAGACGGGTGAATTGGCTCTCGTACTCCGCTACAGATTGAGCCCCCTGACGAAGTCGAATAAATTCATCTTCCTTCCGCTCCTGAACTAGAGGAGGGAAGAATTTCGCGTTGAACTCCCGCATAAAATTCACCCAAGTCCTGGGCGTTTGTTCCCGTTCCCATTTTTGCCGAATAACGTTCCACCAGGAACGAGCCGCCCCTTCTAGTTGGAAAACAGCAAAAGTCACCTGCCTTTCTTCGGTGTAATGCAGGGCCGCAAAAATATCCACCATCTTCTCGAGCCACCTTTCAGTGACATCCGGGTCGGGCCCCTAAGAAACTTGGGTGGAGCAAACTTTTGAAATCTTTCGAGAGCTCTGTCCTCGCTCTCGGTATGGTTGCCAGGGTTTCCAGGATTAGGGTTCGGATTTTGGCCCTGTTGCTGCACCACTTGTGCCAACAAGTTGGTCATTTGCTGCATAGCGGCAGCTATTTGCACATTGGTGTCAACCCTCGGTTCAGGATTAGGTCCAGATGAGGTTTCCCCAGCACCCCTGTCCGGCGTGGGTTGCCTACGCCCGCACCCACGTCTCCGGCCACTACGTGTGCCCTCCATTAATCTAAGTCAATCTAGGGTCGAGGTGCAAAGATAATTATAAGCATAAGCAAATAACAAGAGGTACACACAGAGCAAAAGCATATATACACACAAGTAGACCGAACCAGTCACACAGTAGCAGTCAAGTAGAAACAAATATGAGAGATCCATGAAAGTAGCGGGATCATCCGAAAGTACTATAGACAGACTAGGTCACAAGTACAAAAATAACTAACGAAAAGCTTTTCCCCCTCTAGGGCTCCGTCCTTAATCTATGAGAACAACACCATTTATGTCTTAATCAAGGTTGATTACGCTTAACCACCCCCGAACAAACCACACGAAGTTCCATAGAATCGCATTTCTAGTTCGCCTAAGTCCTTTCTAACCTAGGCTCTCATTGATTTAGTAGCCGGGTACGAGAATCCCAAATAAGGTAATTCACAACTCGAGCCAGCCGGTCCCAAGAGTAAATCATCCATATAATAGATTCCTACCCGACATACATATCTATCTTCCTCAAGTTCCATGATAAAGATTTTTACACTTATGACATGCCCGGTTCATAACTTATGCTCAAATGAGTACTTAGACATATTCATGAAATCAGGACCATAACACCACTTGGCCCAAGCTCACTCCGCGCAGAAACCACGCGAAGTGGCTCTGATACCACCTGTGACAGCCGCACCTCACCCTAAGGCGAACCAAAGGGTTCGGCGGACCGCCTGCCCAGCTCTCGCCGGGACTCAGTCGAGCCGTTAAAAGAAATCGAAAACGTTCAGGAAGGTAATAGCGCGCTCAAATGATTCAAAGTCGCCAAATAGCAAAACAAAAATCAACACAAAAAAATGAATAGTGGTTGCCACATCACCACCCCGCCAGGAGCCCAACGAGTACAGATATGGCCATATGACTTGGGAAAACATTTCCAATCCAATTAAGATGGGTAAATAGTTTTATACACATACGTTGGTAATTTCCGGAACAAAAGAAAATAATTAGATCAAAATACATTTAGGGTTTTCCAACTATCGAGGAGCTTTACAAAAATATAATAAAAATAGCTCGACTCGAGCGTCAAAACATCTTAGCCACAAAATTGGTTCCCTGTAAGGAAAACAAAGATAATGGGAAGGGGTGAGTTTACGCTTAATGAGGTACCAAAATAATAGCAAATAAGAAACATGGAACCTCATATTCAATTAATTACATAGGTGCATCAAATAAAGAAGTGAACAAACACCATAGACAGAAAGGATACGGGTGGCTCTCAGGAGCCAAATTCCCATTTGCTACACCGAAACTTGATTGAAATAACAGTTGACACTCCGTCAACATTACAGAAGTAACCAATACCGTAGACTCCACTTTCTTCGATTCCTTCCACCTCACATACCCCCACCGGGCCCGAAATCCAATCAGATCAGAATTGATAATACTCGAGTATACCGGAATCAAGGGTCTCAATACCCAAAGATCCCAAAACAGACTACCGTGGTTCGTTATCTAATCGACCAGACCCTTGCCGGCCCGACTCGAGTAACTAGCCACAGGGGTTGAGCTCAGAGGTCCCAGAAAGGTCATTGGATACAAGCTTCCAAACGACGTCAGAACAGATACAGATACAGATACAGATGACAGATAACAGATTCATATTCGCACCAAAATTTGGCATATGAACAGACAAGAGAACGAGTGTGATAAAGTACACTCTCGTCTCAAACAGAATAAACAGATAGTACAGTCATTCAGATCACAGATTGCAAGTACAGAAACCAAGTTAAGTAACAAATAAGGGGAGTGGTACACTCACCAGTTCAGGTATAGGTACTTCCAAAAAATTCCACCCAAAGTGGCCTAATCTCCGTGAAACCCTAAGAATAACAAAGGTAAAACAGTTGACATTTCTTCATCCAAAACCCTTCACTCCTCTCAAAACATACTTACAATGATGTATTAGTTCATATCTCAAGGTGAACTTGAAAATGAGAATAATTCCAAGAAAACAGAATTTTTTCCAGTTTTGTACACCCATAATTGAAAAATCATATCTTAGGATTCTTAAATCCGAAATTGGTAAAATTTACACCGTTGGAAAATAGACTCAAAGGGGTAAAATTTCTCAGAAGACACCTTTAGAAGATTCAGATCACAAGCCAATCAAATTCGAGACTCAAATTGCTGTCTTAACCAGAAAAGGCAGAACAGGTATACAATTTCGGTTAATTTTGAAAAATCACCATACATCCCACAGACCAAACCAGAGACTGAAATTTACACAGTTCATAGCCCTGTGAGTCTAGTTTAAAACGCAACAAACAGAACTCAATTCTGATATTTTGACATCCAGATATTGCAGATTTCCCAAAACTGCTCCGGGGTTCCTGCAAAAAATTTTAATAGTATTTCCCCTTATTTTTCTTACTTTTCACCCTACAATTCATCACCAAATTCAACCCAAATCACCACAACCTCAACCATAAATCACAACCCATTAAAACATCTAATTAGGGTTACAATACCCTATATATATAGTCAATTACAACACAAGTTTAATAACGTAACCGAAAACCAATTTGAGAGACAAAAGGCCAAACAGGCAGGTTTGACATCTCTCGATGTTTTGATCTTAACCTAAGATATACTTATCGGATTGGGGTGAAATTTATACCATTTCGAAGCTAATAGAATGGGATACAATTCATCAGAAGACCTCAACAACCAATTCGGAAGCATTCCCAACCAAAATAACCAATTACAGACGCAACTATCAAATTCGGGTAAAACCAGGGTAGCAAGGGTAATTCCATCTTTTCTCAAGATACGTTGCTCCGATTGAGCAGAAATGTTGTAGGCAACTATAAAACATCATTCTCTACAACTTTCATGTTTTGTGCTAAGCCTAATTCGACCTCTAACATTACGAACTGGAACCAGGCAGAACTGAAGTTTGAATTTCCAGAAATCTGAAATTTGGGCTATTAGTGCATACCACTACTTTTCTTGCTTCATCCTTCCGTTGTTTTCCTCTAACTAAAACCATGAATCAAAGCTTTAACAATTAATCAAACACATGGTAGGCCACTTAACCAACCCAACTACCACTTCACTAATTCAAGAGATTTAGCCATAGGAAGCATCCATACAATTTCTAGTTTACCCTCAAACCTTTAAATACTTAATATAACACCATAAAAGCAAGGATTAAAGATCACATACCTCTCTTACAAGTTGATTAAGTCACCCAAAACAACCATCAACCAAAAGCTTCAAGGCTTGAAGATCACACACTAGAGTTGGATGGATTTCACTCACTAACTCACTCCTTCACTTTTGATTTTTTTTTTCCTAAGATTAAACTAAGAGTAAAAAGCAAGAAAATGGAGTTTCTTCTTCTCCTTTACTGCTCCAAGATGGCCGGCCAGCTTATGAAGGAAATGGAGCAAAAAAATTGGTTTTTAATTCATCAAATTCTTTGGTCAAATAAGTTACATGGTTGGTGTCTTGCCACTTGGCACCATCTTGGTCATTCTCTCACTAATCTTTACTAAATCATGTTCCTATCCTCCAATTCTTTCCCTTATCTCACTAACACCTAGTAAATTAACTCCTATACACAAAATTTAACCTAATTAGCCGAATTTTATCGAACTTACCGCACTAGTGGGTCCCACATCCGATTTACACTCTTAAAATCTTATAAACTAACTTATACTCGGAAAAATGATTTCAAAACCATCTTTACTCGGAAAAGAGTGTAATTAAAAGAAAATAAAACTTAGCAATAAAAAAAAATTACGGGTTCTCACAGATTTGGCCAGGAACAATTTTGTAAGCTTCAGATAGCCTTTTCGCTTGGTTGTACTCCATTAATGGAAGACTAACCTCCTAATTCTAGTCAAGGGGACAACTGAAGATTTGGTTCTGCAATTACAATGAGATCGAATTTATTTTAATCGCTTTCTTATTTATTGGTATTTGTGTGTTTCCTGCTTTTAATTGTTATAACCCTTGTGTATGATTGATTAGTGCGCAATAATTAATTATTCATATAGGTTGTTTTGCTAAGTAGGGGTAATTGAATCTGAAATTGTTCGTTATCTCTATCTCAGTGGCAACTGGCGTAATTGGGTTTATATCAGGAGAACATACGATCTAGTTTAAATAAACCCTCGTAGCGGGTTTGTTAGTTAGGATTGGGCCTTTCTAATTATTGCTGCAATCTAGAAATTAAATCTTACGGCCATACATAGTTAACGGTCGTACCTTAACTATCGAGAAATTAAGGAAAGGTTGGTTATTTATCGCGTGCATGACAACTATAACTAATCTATTAGTAAATGTCGGACTTATCTGTGAATCGATGATCAGTTTATGAACCATTTCTGAAGTGTACCCTTGGCTAGAGTTCTCCCAATTATTTCTTTTAATTAATTACTTTTTGCAGTTAATTTATTTAGTTAGCATTTAATCCTGAAAACCCCGATACTTCAGACTTTGGAAGAAATGAATTATCCCCAATCCCTGTGGATTCGACCCTATTCACCGCTATATACAAAATTTATATTTTTCTTGAGTAGGTAATTATTATTGCACAGGTTCGAAACTTGTCAATTTTTGGCACCGTTGTCGGGGATTGGTGCCTAATTAATTTGTTTCATTTTGAGTTTATCTTGTTTTCATTTTTTTTATTTTTCTCTTATTTTTTTATATATAGTTTATGGTTGCTAATATTCCGTATTTTGGTGATAGACTGGATTTTATTTCTAGAAGGGGTTATGAGGCTTGGGCTTTTTCTAATGATCAATGGGCTGCTGCAAAATTGTGGAACTTATTTTGCCTCAGATCTTTCAATCGACATATGCCATACATTTCAGGATGATCTAAGTACTCCAATTGATATTTTTGGAGATTTTCTACCGCAATATCAAACATGGTATAGCCTTTATTCAAACAGGTATGAGCAAGGATGGTTGGATGATTCCAATTTTAATTATGAACAAAGGCCAATAGATTTTCAATAACTAGAGTCTCAAGAACCTTCATCCATGTCAGGTATGTCTCTTGAAGAAATAGTTGAATTAATAGCTACTAACACATATCAAATTCAACAGGAAACATATCAAATTCAACAGGAGATACATCAATTTCAACAGGAGACAATAGATTTTCATCAGGAGACACAAGCGAGCATGCGTAACTTGGCAGATCAAATGGTTCAATTGACATCTTGGATAACGCAATTGACTTCGCAAATGTGTGAAGAATTGCCCTCACAGACTATTATCGACCATGAGGAAGATGAGAGTGCAAATATCCTGACAAATGAAATGGAGCTGCAAGAGTCTCAAAAAAAAGAATCTAAAGATGTAATTGAAAATGGAATTGAAGTGCAAGAAATGGGACCCCAATATCAAATTGTTCAAATGAATTAATCCAGTGAACAATTTTCAAATGCGGTGACATCTCCTCCATTCCTTAAGCAATATCCTCATGACTCTTGTTCTTTAATTCCTGTTAGTGAGATTGATTTTATTATACCAGACGATTTTGGGTTTCATGATAGGAATAAGTTAAGAGTTACGATGGCAAAATATCTGGAACCAATAAGTGCTCGTGATGGAGGAGTGAGTTAAGGTTTAAGGTCATCACTTGTTTGTTTGGCGCCATCTACTAATCCATGGAAGACCATATCTCGTGTATTCAAAAATTACTCTATTTACGAGGGATATCAGGATTACATAAAAGTTGAAACACTGAAACGAGCTACACGATTTTATCCTCCATGAATAAACATGGCAATGTCTAGCCAAAGACATTAACGAAAGGGGCTGCTTGGGAGGCAACCCAAGGCCTTTGTTTTAGTTTCCTTATGTTTTTGGAGTTTTTGTTAAGTGTTAGTTGCATTTAGTGATTTGTTGCTTTTGTGGCAGGAAGCTGTTAGTTGGGCGTGCCCGCTTCTAGTAGGCACGCCTAAGGAATGCAAGTATTTTTCTGCGGTCAGAAGACTCTCCAATAGTTAGACCTGCCCATGCCAGATGGTCACGCTTAAGGGAGGCACTTTTCGTCTGCGGTCAGAAGACTCTATAGTAGTTAGACGTGCCAACGCCAAGTGGTCACGCCTAAGGAACTCAATTTCTGAAAATTGGTCAGAAAACTCTCTAATAGTTAGGCGTGCCCATGCCAGGTGGTCACACTTAAGCATCTTAATTTCGGACGGTTGGTCGGAAGACTCGAAAGTAGTTAGGTATGCCCACGCCTAACACAAGAGTCCCTTTATTCAAAAAAAAAAAAAATAGTCCCTCGTTGCCTGTTCTTATCTCTGCTCAAACAAATGATAAAAGGAAGAACCAACCAATTTCACCTATGCCATAGCTACTCGAGACTCTTCATTACGTGCTCAGGGAAGTTTCGTTGTCCCTTTTGTTTCGTGTTATATTCTTTATCTCTTACATTGGGGACAATGTAAGATTTAGGTGTGGGGGGAATAGTACATTGGTATTTTATTGAAAAAGTGCAAAGTGTAGGCATTTTTGTTGGCTTTTTTTTGTTTGACTTTGTCAAATTTTATCCAATTTTTGCCTATCTTTGTGCATATTTGTGATTGTTCTTTATAAATGATGGTTAGATGTTTCAAAATTTTCTATTACTAAGATTTTACACTCTAAAGTGTTAAGCATGACATGGTTAAATTTAAGGGTATCTCTTTGGTAAATATTTGAGATTTTGTGACTTTTGCACTTTTTGGTTAACTTTTCTAAGTATTATAAATATTTGTCTAGCATTTTTTGTGCAAATTGGTTCAGCTATTAATCTTAGTTCTCCATATTTAAGAAATGAAACGGGTTTGTGTGATTTTTAATTTTAATTTGGTGCTTATTTATGAATAGTATTCAGCTATACTCCGCTTGTATCGTTGCCTAGTAACCGGAGGTTTTCACCACAAGTGTCATCTTTCGCGTCAAAAAGCGACGATAACTATGAGTATGTGGTCCTTTAGCGATAAAAGTTGGGTAATCAAGTTCCTTCATTTGGCTAATGTTGGAGTTCGCGTCAAAACACTTAAATGGCTAAAGACTAAGCATTCCCCCTGAAGAAAAAAATATCAATCAAGTGTGGGGATATTTTAGAAAAAAAAAGTGCTAATAGTGAAAAAGGTGAATGAATTGTTAACCCGCTGATCCATGAATTTTAATGTTGAGATTTTGCTTAATAGTCGAACCATTTGCTTATGGATGCTGGTTGAATATTTTATATTCTTAAATTAGTTAGTCATAAATTGGAAGAGTTCTTGATCTTGAAAACTAGTTGGAGAGATATTTCTTGCAAATTGCCACTAATACTTGACATGTGTTTTAATTGTATTTTGGCAATCGAAGATTTGAACAATAGCCATTGTTTGAATTTGATTGCTTGATTTGTTATTCTCATGCTTGAGGACAAGCATGGTTTAGGTGTAGAGGAAATTGATAGGTCATAATTTGTTGCTAAATTTATAATTATTCTTTCCTTGATTTTAGCCAAATATTGTATTAATTGATAGATTCTACTTATATTTGGTATTTAGTACTAATTGTAGGAAGGTGGAGCAAAAAGAGATAAAAGATGTGATTTTTCAAGAGTTTTTCAATTCAAAATGGAGTCTACGTGGATTATTGGCGGAAGATTAAGAGGAAGTCTATTTGGTTTCAAAAAGCTAAAAATTAAGAAATGATAGCATGGCCGGCCCGTGTGATTAATACTCAGAGGAAGCAGCAATTTCTTATCTTTTGATTTCCTTGGCACGGATTTGAGGGAGAAGAAGCCGGATTCCGCTTGATTAAGACTTCAGCCAGCAACAAATTCGGAGTGATCTTCTTTTAAAGAAAAAAAAGAGCACAATTGCTTTGATTTTTATTTTTCTTTTGGCTGGTTGGCCGATTTGGCCAGGAACAATTTTGTAAGCTTCAGATAGCCTTTTCGCTTGGTTGTTCTCCATTAATGGAGGACTAACCTCCTAATTTTAGTCAAGGGGACAACTGAAGACTTGATTCTATAATTACTGTGAGATCGAATTTATTTTAATCGCTTCCTCATTTATTGGTATTTGTGTGTTTCCTGTTTTAATTGTTATAGCCCTTGTGTATGATTGATTAGTGCACAATAATTAATTATTCATATAGGCTATTTTTCTAAGTAGGAGTAATTGAATCTGTAATTGTTCATTATCTCTATCTCACTGGCAACTGGCGTAATTGGGCTTATGTCAGGGGAACATACGATCTAGTTTAAACAAACCCTCGTAGAGTGTTTGTTAGTTAGGATTCGGTCTTTCTAATTAGTAATGCAATCTAGAAATTAAATCCTACGGTCGTACCTAGGGTTGTTTCTGGATTAGAGAAATAGTTAACGGTCATACCTTAACTATCGAGAAATTAAGGAAAGGTTGGTTGTTTATCGCCAGCATGACAACTATAACTAATCTATTAGTAAATGTTGGAATTATCTGTGAATCGATGATCAGTGCATGAACCATTTCTGAAGTGTACCCTTGGCTAGAGTTCTCCCAATTATTTCTTTTAATTAATTATTTTCTGCAATTAATTTATTTAGTTAGCATTTAATCCTGAAAACCCCCATACTTCGGACTTTGGAAGAAATGAATTATCTCCAGTCCCTGTGGATTAGACTCTACTCACCGCTATATACAAAATTTATATTTTTCTTGAGTAGGTAATTATTATTGCACAGGCTTGACGCCTACCACTCGGGTTCTCCCTAAGATTATTTCGCCACAGCAAAGTGGTTTTGTGAAAGGAAGGCAAATCTCATATAATTTTTTGCTAGCTCAAGAGCTATTTCTAGAATTCGGCAATCTAATCGTGGGGGAAATGTAGTTGTAAAGTTGGATATGGCCAAGGCTTATGATAAAGTATCTTGGCTGTTTTTGTTGCAAGTTCTACGATGGTTTGGTTTTGGTGAGCAGTGAATTGATATGATCTGGCGGTTAATCTCCAATGTTTGGTTTTTGATTCTTATTAATGGCTCCCCCTGTGGTTTTTTTTCAGTCAACTCGGGGTTTGCGTCAAGGAGATCCCTTCTCGCCGGCTCTTTTTGTTATAGGGGTTGAAGTATTATCTAGGATGCTGAATTCATTGAGTGGTCAGTCAGATTTCCTTCCTTTTAAGGTTCCTCCTAGATGCCCTATAGTCACGCATTTAGCTCACGCGGATGACGTGATTATTTTTTGTAGTGGAATTAAGAGTACTATGTAGAAAGTTATGAGGGTATTGGAGGACTATTGTAGTGTGTCTGGGCAGCAACTTAACCGTCAAAAAAGTTGCTTTATTGATCATGATGCTTTAAGTGTATCTCGTAAACGTGTTATTTCACAAATCTCTGGTTTTCATGCCAAGTCATTCCCTATTAAATATCTTGGCTGTACTCTTTATTCTGGGAGAAAGAAAAGTAGTTATTTCTCAGATATCTATACCTCGATTGCAAAGAGAATTTTCTCTTAGAAAGAGAAGCTTCTTTTGCATGGAGAGAGGTTGGTGTTACTCAAAAGTGTTTTGTCTTCTATGCCGATTCATATCCTTGCTGTATCGTCTCCTCCAAAGGGTGTTCTAAGTATCCTTGAGAAAGCTTTTGCGAATTTTTTGTGGGGAAGGGATGAGAGGGGCTATCGATATCATTGGATTAGATGGGAGTTGTTGTGTAAGCCATATGCGGAAGGGCGGGTGGGAGTGAGGGCTTTATCTGATGTGTTTGACTCTTTTTCGTTGAAGTTATGGTGGTCTTTAAGACAACATAGATCTCTTTGGGCAGATTTTATGCACTCTAAATACTTATATAATTTGCATTCTTGTGAAGCGGAGTTTAAACTTTGCAATCGTGCACTTGGAAGAGATTAGTCAGGTGCTAGTCTTTGGCGGATCCTCATATTCAGTGGGTGTCGCAGAATGGCTTGGCGGACTTTTGGCATGAGAATTGGATGGGTAAAGGTCCTTTGTGTCAGCGGGTTGAGGTCTTTGGCAATCATAAAGTGGCAGATTTTGTTTTTAATGGTCATTGGAAGGCTCAAATGCTTCGTGAATGGCTTTCGGAAAATATTGTCTCTATGATTATGCAAATACCACCTCCTGATGTTCATTCTAATCAGCCTGATAACATGGTGTGGGATTCACATATTTCAGGTTTCTTCACCATTTCTTCTGCGTATAATCTAGTCTGAAAGGTTTCCAACACTTCAATTTTCTCAACTAATATTTGGTTGCAAGCTCTACCAGCAAAAATCTCTTTTTTTATGATGAGGATGTTGTCTAGTTCACTGCCTGTGATGAAGGAGTTACAACGTTTAGGTGTGTGCGGCCCATCATGATGTTTTTGTTGTGAAAATCCTGATTTGGATTCGATTGATCATGTTTTGTGTGTTGGTGAAATCCCTCGACAAGTTTGGGTCTCATTTCAACTCGAGGTTGGTGAGTTTGCCACTCCTTCAACGATAAAACATGCAATTATTCAATGGTGGCTGCGGCCTGCTAAGAACAAGTTACTTAGACTTCTTTATCAGGTGTTGCCATCGCTGATTTGCTGGCATCTTTGGAAAGCAAGAAATGTAACATTGTGGGAAGGGAAGGTGCTGAACGCCATGCAAGTGTATAGGTTTGTTTTTTCGGATCTCTGTGATATTTTCCAGTTGCATTATAAGGACATGGAAATTGGGAGATACTCGTGGCCAAGATTTTATGCGTTACTGGTTGGATGGAAGAAACCGACCAAGGTCATCTTAGTTAGATGGATTCCTCCTGTTTTGAACATTTTTAAATTGAACACTGATGGCTGCTCGTTGGGGAATTCAGGAAGGAGTGGAGGTGGGTGGTGTTGAGGGATAGTGCGGGAACATTTTTGTTAGGCTTTACGTGTTACTGGGGAGAGACATCTAGCTTACATTCAGAATTGAAGGCTTTGTTATTTGGAGTTAAGATGTGTGTTTCAGAGGTTTCAGTTGCTTGCACTTGGAATCTGATTCTTTGGTTTTAATCCAAATGGTTAAGGGGGTTAGTAGATGCCCATGGGGTTTGCAACAAGAGTTGGATGAGTTGCTAGTTTTTCGACAATTTTTTCATTCCGTCAACCATTGTTATCGTCAAGCAAATGTTCCTGCAGACCGGTTATCCAAGATTGGGACGGAGTTAGGTTCTAATATTGTTTATGATTCGTTTTCGCAATTGCCAAGGTTGGTCCGCGGGGACATCAGATTGGATAAGTTAGGTTACCCTAATCTGTGCCTGTTGAGTTAGGAGGCATTTATATTTCTTTAGCTATGGGACTTTGGTCATGTTCCCTACGAGGTTTTTTGGCCAAATAATGGCAATACCAGAGTGAGAGCTTGGCTATGCAGGTAGGAGAATCTGGTGATGCTGATTTTTCGGAGTTATTATTGGAATCCAATCTCAATGAGATCAAACTGCAGAATTATATCATCAAGCATTCATGACATTTATGCAGAGTGTAAATTGTTCAATTGGGCAGAGTAGAACAAAAGCTTAACTTTGGTCATCTGGACAATAACTGAGTGGCAGGACCATGCAAGATACTGATTTCTACACGAAATGATATCAGCAGAAATGAATGCAAAAGAAAGAAATTCAGCTAGAACAGGAGCCGTTGGATAGGTCTGCTACTACCGCTCAACCCGAGACTGTGAGTTTGGGGGTTCAGCTAACTGAGATACTTACTAAGTTTGGTGAGATGGCTAACGAAATGGCGGCCCAAAGGAAATTGATTGACGAGCTAATTAGCAGCGGAGTTCAACCCGAGCCCGTATCTGTCAGGCAGCCTGAGCAAGAGCCATTTGTCATACCTTCGGCTCAAGCCACCGTTACTCCATCATTCCCTATTCCACCCGAAGAAACTTTCACCTATCCCACTACAAATTTTCCATACACTTACCCTCCTAATCCTTCATTTTTTCCTACTCACATGCGAGGTCCACAACCCCAAGTCACTTCAAATATACCACCTGAGCCACATACTTTTTATCACACTGCTGCTGAGCCTTTCTTGCCAGACCATACCGTTCAAACCAAGACAGAGATGGGAGAATCTTTTGCTCCCGTTGATATGAAGCTGCTCAAGCACCTAGACCGTTTCGATGAGTTTATGAGGAAAAGTCAGGGGTTGAACAAACAAGGAGTCCTGGATTACGATGAGCTTTGCCTTTTTCCGAATGTGCAGTTGCCTGAGGGGTTCAAAACCCCTAAATTTAACAAGTATGATGGGACGGGTAATCCCAAAACACACCTCCGACTGTTTGCCAACAAGTTGGGAAAGCTTGTAAACGATGAGAATCTGCCTCTAAGGTTGTTCCCGGAAAGTCTGGAGGGGGATGCACTCGACTGATACTCCAACCTTAAACCCGAAGAAGTAAAAACCTGGATTGACTTGTCCAATGCTTTTGTGAGGCAGTATGAGTATAACTGCGAGCTGGCTCCGACGCGAACCACGTTGGAAGGAACAAAAAGAAAACCCTCTGAGGATCATAAGACTTATGCCAAGAGATGGAGGAAAATAGCTGCAAAAGTCGAGCCACCAATGACTGAGGACGAAATCATACGTACTTTCATTAAAGCACATGATCCGCCGTACTTTGAAGAAATTTTTCGCATGACTGGATGTTCGTTTGCTGCCATTGTCAATAAGCTTGAGGAGTACGATGACTTCGTAAGAGTTGGGAAGATCGTTAATGTTTCTGCCCTCAAATCGCAGTTGGATGCTTTGCAAGGACAAGGGAGTAGTGGGAAAAAGCCGCAATTTAAAAAGAAAGAGGGGGAAGCCGCTTTTGTCTGGGACCAAAACCCTACACTAAGACCCAGATTTCAATACAAACCAACATATTCACCACCTTATCCCTACTATCCAAGTCCTCACCCTGTCTACAGCACCAATATTATTCATCATCGACCTCGCCCAAATTACACCAACCCGCCTACAGTCCCTTTCCAAATATCCCAACCAAATTTCAACAAACTCGTCCCCGACCTCTTTACCACCAAAGATTTCCCCCACCAAATAGACCTACCTATAACTATCCCCAACCCACTGAAACCTACAATCAAAATCGTACCCGAACGTTCACCAACCTAGGCAGGCCTTTGGATCAGTTATATGAGCAATTGAAGGTTGCCGGTAAAATAGGTGTGATTTCCCCTCCAACTTACCCTTATGGCATGCCAGTTGGGTATAATCCACAGGCTACTTGTGCTTATCATTCAGGAGCGTCTGGTCACTCCA
This sequence comes from Coffea arabica, assembly GCF_036785885.1. NCBI lineage: Eukaryota > Viridiplantae > Streptophyta > Magnoliopsida > Gentianales > Rubiaceae > Coffea > Coffea arabica. The sequence goes on along the minus strand of NC_092330.1, from coordinate 7,248,797 downwards.
CGGCCAATTGTCGACTCCTTAAACATAGGATTCAAGACATGTTAGAAGCAGGGGAAATCGTGATTAGGAAAAGAGAAGAGTAAGGACCGAATGTAAACAAGAACCCCTTGCCGGAGCACGCTGGTACTATTGGAGTTATTATGAATGATAAGGAATTCAAAGAGCTTGTCCAAAGCGTGTCAAAAGAGACAGGAGTATTTGGGATAATGGACCAACCTTTTGTGATAGAGGAGGCATCATATGAGGAAGACAAAAGGCCCTTCATTGTAGATCTAACTCCATCCGAAAGTGCGGCCTTAGAACCTGTGGTAATTGAATTCCCAGAACAAGTGCTAGTTTTAAGTCTACGACAAGTGCCGTGGAATTATAGTGAGCCCGTTTTACAAATCGGAGGCAAACCAGTTTTGAAGGAAGAAGCGTCTGTTGTTACGAGGTCAGGGAAGATTACAAGTCCATCCACTGCTAGCGCCCCAGCTCAAGTAAGCAATCGTTAGCCAACTATCAAACCCGCAGTGACTGAAAAAGAAGCATGGGATTTTCTTAAGAGGCTTAAAAGAAGCGAATACAATGTGGTTGAACAGCTGAACAAAATGCCTGCCCAAATTTCCATCTTAGACTTGCTTTTCTCCTCTGACTTGCACAGGGATGCGTTACTTGAAGTTTTGACTAGGGCCCAGATTCCCAAGGATATTTCGGTTGGCAATTTCTCACACATAGTCGGAAATGTACTGACTTCCAAGCAAATCACTTTTTCTGATGAAGAGTTGCCTGCGGAAGAAACTGGTCATAACAAAGCCTTATATGTAGCTGTGAGGTGCAATGGGAAAAGGTTGCCTAAAGTACTGATCGATAATGGGTCTGACCTCAATATTTGCCCCTGGAGCACTTTGGTGAAGCTAGGGTTGCAAGATGTTAAATTAAAACCCTCAGAGATCGTAGTTCGAGGATTCGATGGAGCCCAAAGGGAGTCCATAGGAGAAGTAAATTTGGTGGTCGAAATGGGACCCGCTCAATTTCAGATAGCCTGTCAAGTTATGCATTTTCCTAGTGTCTATAATGTTTTGCTCGGGCGACCATGGATTCATAGCTCGGGCGCCGTGCCCTCTTCCTTGCATCAAGTATTGAAATTCGTGGTGAACGACCAGCTGATAACCATTTTTGCTGAAGAAGATTGCATTGTAATTGCCGATTCCGAGCCTGAGGATGATGGTAACCGAAATGCTTCAGTGTCTTCTTATCGTACAGCCGACATTGTCTCCGTGAGTTGGATAACAAGTGAGACTTCAAAAGATGAAATAGTTTTGCCAGCGGCCAGTGTTATGATGGCCAAGGAAATGATTCGTGGAAGATATGAATTTGATAGGGGATTCGGACGCAATCTGCAAGGCATGCTGAACCCCGTGGAACTCATCGAAAAGAATGACCAATTTGGTTTGGGATTCCATCCGACTGCCAGAGATATAAAAGAGATGAAAGCATGCAAGAGGGCAGAAAGGGAAGGCAAGTTAGGTGCTCTAGACATTCCACCATTGCGCTATACTTTTCCAAGGCCAGCTGAAGTCATTACGTCTGAGTTTAGCCCAATTGATGAAGTGGAAACAAACCTGACTCATTTGTTTGTAGGAGCAATATCCGAAAATGGTCCGACAGATGATGCCGAATTCCCAGATATTCCCAAAGGAGCCATCCACAACTGGACCGCCGAGTACTTTCCCGTGCGAAAAGAGTTTTGGTAAATCTACAGGGGGTTGTCATTTACCAAAAGTTCATGAAAACTGTTTCTTGCATATGTAAATAGTTTAATGAAAACATCTTTAGCAGTTGGACTTTTGTCTTGTTTCACTTTGATTTGGAGGTTTATGAAAATGCACAAGTAGTTTTTGTCACGATTGTTTGTTCATTTGTTTATTTGTGTGTTTTATTTGCTTATTGCCTTGAATTTCTTAATTCTTTCAGATGGCCAAAAATAAAATTATTTGACCCTTTGGATATCACTGTTCTGGAATCTGATGATGACAATCTCTATATCACTCACGACTTGGACGTTACGGAATCCGAATTTCAAAGCGAGAGTGATAGTGAGGAAGTATTTGATTCTTTTTCAAAGGATCTTGAACAATATGAGGAGAAATCTAAACCGAACCTGGAAGAAACAGAAGTTGTTAACATTGGTACTGAGACTGAGGTTAAGGAGATACAAATCAGCATTCATTTGAACAAAAAGCAGAAAGAGAAGATGGTTGAATTTTTGTCTATGTTTCGAGATGTGTTCGCATGGTCTTATGATGATATGACTGGCATTTCGACCGATATAGTGGTGCATAGATTGCCTATAGACCCAGCTTTCCCACCAGTGAAACAAAGGCCCCATAAATTCAAACCAGACATGAGCCTCAAAATAAAAGAGCAAATTGAAAAATAGCTTAAGACTAATATTATCATTGTATTCCATTACTCAGTTTGGCTCTCGAATCCAGTCCCTGTTCCAAAGAAAAATGGAAAAGTGCGAGTCTGTGTTGATTATAGGGACCTTAATAAGGCCAGCCTTAAAGATGACTTTCCTTTGCCAAATATCCACATCATTCTGGATAACACTGCCGGACATGAAATTGAATCTTTTTGTGATTGTTTCGCTGGATATCATCAGATCTTAATGGCTGAAGAAGATAGGGAAAAAACTACTTTTATCACCCCTTGGGGAACTTTTTGCTATCGAGTCATGCCATTTGGTTTGAAGAATGCCGGAGCTACTTATCAAAGGACTATGACTACATTGTTTCATGATATGATCCACCAGGAGATGGAGGTTTACGTGGATGACATTATAATCAAGTCCAGGAAAACAAAAGACCATTTGATTGATTTAAGAAAGTTGTTCGAAAGGTTGCGGAAGTACAATTTGAAGCTAAATCCTGCGAAATGCGCCTTTGGAGCACCAGCTAGAAAATTGTTGGGATTCATTGTCAGTAAAAAGGGCATAGAGATAGACCCGGCAAAGATCAAAGCAATTCGAGACATGCCAGTGCCAAAAATGCAGAAAGATGTGAAAAGTTTCTTGGGGAGGATTAACTTCATTGGAAGATTCATTGCCCAATTAATCGCTACGTGCGAGCCACTATTCAAGTTGTTAAAAAAGAATGTGCCATTGCATTGGAATGAAGAGTGCCAACATGCTTTTGACAAAATTAAAGATTATTTGCTGCACCCTCCGATCCTAGTGCCACCCAAACCAGGCCGGCCTCTGATCATGTATTTATCTGTACTCGACGGTGCAGTGGGTTGTGTTCTGGGACAACACGATGATTTCGGAAGGAAAGAACAAGCCATCTACTATCTTAGCAAGAAATTCATCCAGTATGAGACTCATTATTCATTTATTGAGAAAAGCTGCTGTGCATTGGCCTGGGCAGCTCAAAAGTTGAGACACTACCTGCTAAGTCACACCACCTATCTCATCCCGCTCTGATCCTCTGAAATACCTCTTGGAAAAGCCTATGCCGACTGGGCGCCTGGCCAAATGGCAGATGATTCTTTCGGAGTTTGATATTGTTTTCAGTTCACAAAAGGCCGTCAAGGGACAAGCTATAGCCGATCATTTAGCAAAGAATCCAAAGGACGATCATTATCAACCACTCCATACCTATTTCCCTGATGAGGAGGTTTTATTTGTCGGTGCCGTAGAAGATATGAGCGAGTGGTGCCCTGAATGGAGATTGTTTTTCGATAGTGCAGCCAATTCTTTTGGAGCTGGAATAGGAGCAGTTCTTGTATACCCAGAAGGGAAGCATTATCCTAGAGCCGCTAAATTGCAATTTGCTAGCACAAATAATATGGCCGAGTATGAAGTGTGACGCCCCGAAAAGAATGAGAGTGGGAACCCGGAAATTTTCTAATTTGCTAAGATTTATTTTATTTAATCGCCCGCCTTTTCTACAGTTCTTTATTAGAAAAATTTCCCAGATAAAGTTTATGAGTAAAGATAGTTTAAAAAATGATTTTTCTAGTATCGGTTAGTTTTTGAGAAATTAAAAGCGTATTTTGGACGTGGAACCCGCTAGTGCGGTAAATGCATTATATTTTGACGACTTGTTGGAATTTTGTATTAAGTGATATTATTTTTCCAAGGTGTTAAGATATTTGTATTGGAGAGACAAAAAGATAAGTGTGACGGCCCCACTTCCCCCTAGGGCGTACCAAAGGGTTCGGCGGGTCGCCTGCCCAGCTCTCGCCAGGACTCACTCGTTCACTTCAATCCTCAATTAAAATCGAAATAAATCACGGGAATAAATATAACGATGATCCAAAACTTAACGCAAAACTTATGTACATTACTATCTCAAAAGGGAGTACAAACATCGAATATAAAAAGATTCTCAGTTCACCACACATCCAGCCCGTGCCAAGCACTAGGGCGAGAACCATTACAAAACCAAAAACTAGTCTAGGCTAGTCTAAACTGAGCTCTCGTCCTTGCTCGCCTTCCCCTGTTAAGGAAAACAAACTAAAGGGGTGAGCTAAAAACTCAGTGAGATTCTATATACAAAAATAAGTAATTGAACAAGGACATTAATCATGTCATAACAAATAATCCAGAAAACATGTCCAATATAAAGCAATGATAATGCATTCATTAAAAGGATACGGGCTCACAAGGAGTTATTTGTTCGTTCGTTCGTTCCCTTGATATTTCCCCTTATTACTCCAATTATTTGAAAATTTCCTTTTTTTTTAGAAGTAAAACCCTCGTGCCTGCGTTCATTCATTCATCCCTTTCCGGACGTTGGCCGGACTCCACCCATCCGGACATGGCCGGACTACAAGGTAATACTCGAGTATACCAAATGTTCACCCAGGTCACCATATCGCCCGACCGAATCCGCTTCTGACTCGAGTCGATCGGTAACAAGAGCAAGGGCCCAGTTCAGCCAAAAGGTTTACATTCAGGCGCAACTAGTATTTCAACATTTAATCACCGAAAATTTCATATTTATTTAGGTCGAGTGCGATAAAGTACACACTCACCTAGCAAAAGTTCATTTTAGAAATCATAGAAAACAAGTAACATTTAATCAAATAGTCACAAATAATCACATAGACCCAACAATCCACATAGTCATAGAAACAAAACGTATATAGAACACTCACCTATTTAAGCAAAATAATGTCCAAAGTATCCTCCCGAATAACACTCTCAATCACCAAGAAACCCTAATAATAGCCAAGAGAAAAATATGACAGTTAAACCCCTCCAAAGGTTAAGTGGACCAAAGAAAATTCAAATAACTACTAATACAAAGTGTAAGTATAGTTTTCTAGTTCTCGAGCGTAAATTTGGACAGCATACCCTTTGTGTTTACCAAATTTTCCAGCCATTTTGGCTTCATTATTTTGCTCAATCCAACCCAAAGTTGTCCATGACACAAATTCAGTTCAATAGCCATTCCATAGGCTCAATACAATACAAGAACAAAAATTAAGTGATAACAAGTGCGGAAATGTAACCTACCCAAAGACAGATTTGACGTGTGGTTGCGGAAAGAATACATCCTAGGCTACGCTTATCGGATTGGTATGTAACTTATACCGTTTCGAAGCTAAGGCGAAGTCCTACAACTTCCATGAAGGTCACTTAGTCAGATTTCCAGGGTAACCTGGTCATATTCCCAAGTTACAGAACCAACTTCCAACTTGACGGCTAATTAACCGCACTAGACTAGAATCGTCATATCTCAGGCTACCAAGGTCTGTTTAAGGTGTTCTTAGATGCGTTTAAAAGCTAAGACAGAGTACTAAAACTTTCATGTTTTGGAAAAAGGCTAAATCAGTACAGATCCTAGTGAATAAACATGATAAACTGGATAAACTGACCAAACGGACTACTGGGAAAAACCTTAAAATAGTGAGGGTATTTTGGTCTTTTTACAGGCTACGTTGCTCCGATTGAGCTGAAATTTTGTAGGTACCTATAAAATACCATTCTCTACAACTTTCATGTTTTATGCCAAGCCCAATTCGGCCTCTAACATGGTGCAACAAAAACGAGCAGAATAGGATGAAAATTTCCAGAAATCTGAAATCTTTTGGTTTCAATTGAACTTTCTTCAATTCCTTGTTCCAATCACTACCAAAGCCCCTTGTATAATCTTATATTCAACATATAGTAACCATATAGCAAGTTTGGGCAGAAATTTATCAAATCCTAACTCACTTATATCATCCAAAATCATCACAACAACTTGTATAACTTGTAATCTAACCCAAAACATGAACTATTTAACATCTTAAACAAGAGTAAAATGATCAAAGCCATAGATCAGATTTTATACCTCAAAGACAAAGCTTGGAAGAGTGATACTTCACCTCCTTTGGAAATTTGTAGTTCCCCTAACTTCCCAAGATCACAACTCACTCTTTAATCGGTTTAGAATTTCATTTCCTCACTTGGTTAATGCAAATCAAGAAGAAAAAATGGTTTCTCTTGCTTTCCCTTTTCTCTCTCAAAAATTTCGTCCATAAGCAAGAAAAAATGAAGAAGAAAGAGCTTAGTTTGTCTGATAAGAAGGTTGGAAAGATAAGAATTAATTCTAGCCACAAGTTTGTCTAACACTTGGTTGAATTACAACCACAAAATTTTCTCTTTCTTTCCTTGCATTTGAGCCATAAATTTCGGTCAAGCTTAGCTGTAAATTAGGAGATATTTTGCTCAAATATCAATAAACTTGTATGGTAAGAAAGTGGTGGTCAAGTGGTGCGTTCAACCGGTAGTGCGCGGGACCCGCCGGTTCGCGCCGTTTTTTCTTTAAAACACACATACTAGGGTTTTTCCTTCCTATTCACTAACCTTATATCATTGCTCCTAATTACATATTATTTCTCACTTAAAAGTCACTTTTAATCACCAAATTTGGTCCTTGCTCCGTACCGAAAAATCATCCGGCGAAAAATCGCGAAAACCCTAATTTGCTCAAATCTTGAAAACGAAGAATAAAACCCTACTTTCTAGATTCATTTGCACTTATTATGGAATAATTGGATAGTAAGGCTTTAATAAATGATAATTTTCAAATAAAAGGAAATTTTTAAGAAAACGTGAGGAATTTTCCAATTCCAGTAATTAAAATTAGGGTTTCAATTAAAATAGGAGAGATTTAGGAAAACCGGTTAGTAACAAGTAAACTAGGGTTTTGACTAAAATATTAGGGTTTCTAGTCTTTTAAAACAAAATAAGGTTTTAAATCAAACCCCAAAGAAATACACTTTAATATTTTCTTCACAAACAATCTCCTAATATTCGGGATGTTACAATCTCCCCTCCTTGAAAGAATTTCGTCCTCGAAATTCATACATGCACTTCGAATAACGTAGGGTATTTTCCTTATACATTCGTTTCCAGCTCTCAAGTCTCATTATAACCACTAAGTAACAGCATAAAATAGAATAATGCAAATCATAAACCTCTATAAATCATAAAACAGGGCAATACAACACATTCAATCAAAACAAGTCACATAACCTATAGAGCATCAACCCTAGGTATCGCTCAGGCACTACACTTAATCAAGGCTCGAAACACGTGGATAAGAAGGATCCCAAATCCCATGAATATCTTCAATATATTTAAAGTCCATACTATTCACATTCCCCGTGCCTTTACTTTCGCAATCCAAACTTATCTCAATATTACGCGAGATCTCAACTTATCGTAAAGGTATCACTCTTTGGCATTCGGGGACAAGAATCCGAAAATATGATAATTCACCACTCAAGCTGGCCAGGGTTAAGAGCAAATCACCCGTATTAGAGATTCCTACCCAACATACATATCTAAAGTCCCCAACAATAGACAATTGTTCCACACTTAACAAGTCATTCCCCACAGTCTGAGAACCTTCTCCCGGCACGAGCTCAATAGGAGCTCTGATACCACCTGTGACGGCCCCACTTCCCCCTAGGGCGTACCAAAAGGTTCGGCGGGTCGCCTGCCCAGCTCTCGCCAGGACTCACTCGTTCACTTCAATCCTCAATTAAAATCGAAATAAATCACGGGAATAAATATAACGATGATCCAAAACTTAACGCAAAACTTATGTACATTACTATCTCAAAAGGGAGTACAAACATCGAATATAAAAAGATTCTCAGTTCACCACACATCCAACCCGTGCCAAGCACTAGAGCGAGAACCATTACAAAACCAAAAACTAGTCTAGGCTAGTCTAAACTGAGCTCTCGTCCTTGCTCGCCTTCCCCTGTTAAGGAAAACAAACTAAAGGGGTGAGTTAAAAGCTCAGTGAGATTCTATATACAAAAACAAGTAATTGAACAAGGACATTAATCATGTAATAACAAATAATCCAGAAAACATGTCCAATATAAAGCAATGATAATGCATTCATTAAAAGGATACGGGCTCACAAGGAGCTATTTGTTCGTTCGTTCGTTCCCTTGATATTTCCCCTTATTACTCCAATTATTTGAAAATTTCCTTTTTTTTTTGAGAAGTAAAACCCTCGTGCCTGCGTTCATTCATTCATCCCTTTCCGGACGTTGGCCGGACTCCACCCATCCGGACATGGCCGGACTACAAGGTAATACTCGAGTATACCAAATGTTCACCCAGGTCACCATATCGCCCGACCGAGTCCGCTTCTGGCTCGAGTCGATCGGTAACAAGAGTAAGGGCCCAGTTCAGCCAAAAGACTTACATTCATGCGCAACTAGTATTTCAATATTTAATCACCGAAAATTTCATATTTATTTAGGTCGAGTGCGATAAAATACACACTCACCTAGCAAAAGTTCATTTTAGAAATCATAGAAAACAAGTAACATTTAATCAAATAGTCACAAATAATCACATAGACCCAACAATCCACATAGTCATAGAAACAAAACGTATATAGAACACTCACCTATTTAAGCAAAATAATGTCCAAAGTATCCTCCCGAATAACACTCTCAATCGCCAAGAAACCCTAATAATAGCCAAGAGAAAAATATGACAGTTAAACCCCTCCAAAGGTTAAGTGGACCAAAGAAAATTCAAATAACTACTAATACAAAGTGTAAGTATAGTTTTCTAGTCCTCGAGCGTAAATTTGGGTAGCATACCCTTTGTGTTTACCAAATTTTCCAGCCATTTTGGCTTCATTATTTTTCCCAATCCAACCCAAAGTTGTCCATGACACAAATTCAGTTCAATAGCCATTCCATAGGCTCAATACAATACAAGAACAAAAATTAAGTGATAACAAGTGCGGAAATGTAATCTAGCGAAAGACAGATTTGACGTGTGGTTACGGAAAGAATACATCCTAGGCTACGCTTATCGGATTGGTATGTAACTTATACCGTTTCGAAGCTAAGGCGAAGTCCTACAACTTCCATGAAGGTCACTTAGTTAGATTTCCAGGGTAACCTGGTCATATTCCCAAGTTACAGAACCAACTTCCAACTTGACGGCTAATTAACCGCACTAGACTAGAATCGTCATATCTCAGGCTACCAAGGTCTGTTTAAGGTGTTCTTAGATGTGTTTAAAAGCTAAGACAGAGTACTAAAACTTTCATGTTTTGGAAAAAGGCTAAATCAGTACGGATCCTAGTGAATAAACATGATAAACTGGATAAACTGACCAAACGGACTACTGGGAAAAACCTTAAAATAGTGAGGGTATTTTGGTCTTTTTACAGGCTACGTTGCTCCGATTGGGCTGAAATTTTGTAGGTACCTATAAAATACCATTTTATACAACTTTCATGTTTTATTCCAAGCCCAATTCGGCCTCTAACATGGTGCAACAAAAACGAGCAGAATAGGATGAAAATTTCCAGAAATCTGAAATCTTTTGGTTTCAATTGAACTTTCTTCAATTCCTTGTTCCAATCACTACCAAAGCCCCTTGTATAATCTTATATTCAACATATATTAACCATATAGCAATTTTGGGCAGAAATTTATCAAATCCTAACTCACTTATATCATCCAAAATCATCACAACAACTTGTATAACTTGTAATCTAACCCAAAACATGAACTATTTAACATCTTAAACAAGAGTAAAATGATCAAAGCCATAGATCAGATTTTATACCTCAAAGACAAAGCTTGGAAGAGTGATACTTCACCTCCTTTGGAAAATTTTAGTTCCCCTAGCTTCCCAAGATCACAACTCACTCTTTAATCGGTTTAGAATTTCATTTCCTCACTTGGTTAATGCAAATCAAGAAGAAAAAATGGTTTCTCTTGCTTTCCCTTTTCTCTCTCAAAAATTTCGTCCATAAGCAAGAAAAAATGAAGAAGAAAGAGCTTAGTTTGTCTGATAAGAAGGTTGGAAAGATAAGAATTAATTCTAGCCACAAGTTTGTCTAACACTTGGTTGAATTACAACCACAAAATTTTCTCTTTCTTTCCTTGCATTTGAGCCACAAATTTCGGTCAAGCTTAGCTGTAAATTAGGAGATATTTTGCTCAAATATCAATAACCTTGTATGGTAAGAAAGTGGTGGTCAAATGGTGCGTTCAACCGGTAGTGCGCTGGACCCGCCGGTTCGCGCCGTTTTTTCTTTAAAACACACATACTAGGGTTTTTCCTTCCTATTCACTAACCTTATATCATTGCTTCTAATTACATATTATTTCTCACTTAAAAGTCACTTTTAATCACCAAATTTGGTCCTTGCTCCGTACCGAAAAATCATCCTGCGAAAAATCGCGAAAACCCTAATTTGCTCAAATCTTGAAAACGAAGAATAAAACCCTACTTTCTAGATTCATTTGCACTTATTATGGAATAATTGGATAGTAAGGCTTTAATAAATGATAATTTTCAAATAAAAGGAAATTTTTAATAAAACGTGAGGAATTTTCCAATTCCAGAAATTAAAATTAGGGTTTCAATTAAAATAGGAGAGATTTAGGAAAACCGGTTAGTCACAAGTAAACTAGGGTTTTGACTAAAATATTAGGGTTTCTAGTCTTTTAAAAAAAATAAGGTTTTAAATCAAACCCCAAAGAAATACACTTTAATATTTTCTTCACAAACAACCTCCTAATATTCGGGATGTTACAATAAGTTTTACACCTAAAGGTGACAAGTGTCACCTTGTGATTTAATCTTGGATTTTGACCATTTAACTTTACCTTTACCTTTACCAAATAAATACCAAAAATTGACCAAAATAAGCTTCATTTTACAAGCTTCTTGGCCGGCCCTTATCAAGCAAGAAGGAAAGAAAAGCTCTCAATTTTCTAGTCTCCAATCTTGCCCAATCTTTCAATTAAACCGATTAATCTTCCAATTACTCCATAAAACCTCTTAGTTTGGTGGATTTGAGTTTGGTTGTGAAGTTGTTTGGAAAGCTAAGATGACTAGTTGCTCTATCTCTTGTATTGCTAAGGTGAGTTGTGAAGGACCCCTCTCCTTCCTCTAATGATGTTCAATTCATGATTGGTGGTGGTATAAGATGTACTTTTATGGATTATATCTTGATTTTGGTTGAATTGGTGAAGTTTTATTATTATTGGGGATTTTTCTGTTTTCATAAGAATATGATTGTGTGGTCATGTATGATGATTGAAAATGGTATATAATGATTCTAGAAGGTGGAAAAAGTGGAAGATTGCAAGTAATTTCTGTTTTGAAAGAAAATGGAAAAACCTAGGGTTCATGAAGGAACATTCTGCCCGAATTTATAGCTCATAGTTAGAGGCCGAATTGGCCTTGACCTAAAACATGAAAGTTGTAGAGAATGATATTATAGAGATGCCTGCAAAATTTCAGGTCAATCGGAGTAGTGTAGAATGAGATAAGTCAAAATTACTATTGCTGTTCTGGTTTTACCCGAAATTGGGAATTGCGTCTGTAATTGGTGAATTTGGTCTGGAATGATTCCGAATTGGTTGTTGAGGTCTTCTGATGAAATGTAGCCCTATTTCTTAGCTTTCGGGTGGCTTTGGAATTTCTGGATTTGGACTTAGGTAGCCTATTTCATGATATTTGCACCAGAATGCGTTCTGTGAATCTGTTTTTGTGATTCTGGTGTAGTATCATGCATTTTTTACCTGGTTACACTTGAAACTGGGTTGAGTGACCTCCTGTAATATTGTAGCCCTATCTCTTAGTTTCGAAATGGTGTGTCTTGCACCTTCATCCGACAATCGTAGTGCCTGTGGTGCCATTACCGAAAAGGATGTCAAAAGCTATTTTTCTGGTTTTGAGCTTAACTTTCATTTCCGAACTTTTCCCTAGCTTGACTTGTACTAGTACTACTTGGAGCTTGCTGAATGGCTATGAGATGAACTTGCTGTTGTGTGTGTACCTTTGGGACTGGCTGAAGAAATAATGAAGCCATGATGGCTGGGAAAGTAAGCAAATTTAGGGGAAGTGCTGTCCGAAGTTTTAAAGGGTTTGATTGCTTTGAGTTTGTGATCTAAGACTTGGATTTGAGCAAGGCAATGTTATATGATGGATGATTTCTGAGCCATGGAGGTGAGTGACCCTAAACTGTTTCCAAAGTTACTTTTGAACTGTTCTTGCATTATTTACTCGATTGCATATCATGCGTGCTTGCATGTGAGTTCATGACATGATTTGGCTCAAATGAGTACTTGAAATTCGTGTGCTAAACGCCAACGTCTTCACTCTGTTTATGGTTCATGTTCATGTTTATCTGGAGCTCAAAAAGGGGCTCCCTCTTACTGATTCACGATTGAATGATCTGTTTGAGCGTTGGGTGTTTAAGTGCAATGATTTCATTGGCTCATGAGAGCAATAAACGTACATTGGATTTCTGAATCATGACATCATTGAAAGGAACGATTGTGAAATATATCTGCTTACTGATTTTTCTGGTTACTCGCTGAGCTTCTAGCTCACCCCAAAAATATTTTATTCCCCTCCACAGGGCTCAAGGCGAAGGAAGGGCTTGTTGTGCTTATTCACGTGAATGGATGGCCTATATTTTGTACAATTTTGGATTTGGAATTATTTTATGTATAGTTGAGAATCGTTTCCGCTTCGCTTATAACATGTAATTATTGGACAATTTGATGTAATTTTTGAGATTTATATTGTAATCTGTTTGAGGAATGTAGTGAACGACTGAGTCCCGGCGAGAGTTGGGCAGGCGACCCGCCGAACCCTGGGATAAGCCTTAGGGGGAGGTGGGGCCGTCACATGAAGCCTGTGTTTTTGGTCTTAAAATGGCTTTGGAAATGGAAGTTAAAGAGTTAATAGCCTTCAGTGATTCAGATTTACTTGTGCACCAAACGTTGAAACAATGGATAACCAAAGATTCAAAGATCTTGCCATACCATTGTAATTTGCTCAATCTGGCTAGACAATTTCAAAGTTTGGAATTCAGACATCTCCCACGAGCTCGAAATGCATTTGCCGATGCCTTGGCCACCTTATCTTCTATGATACAATATCCAGACGAACTAGGAATCGAGCCTATCCGGATCCAACTCCAGGACAAACCTGCTCATTGTTGGGTCGTAGACAAAACATCTAGCAATAGCCCTTGATACAATGATATTAAGGAGTTCATCAAAACCGGATCTTACCCTCCGGAAGCTAGTACAAATGACAAGGGTTTCCTGCGCAGAATGGCCTTAAAGTTTTTCTTAAATGGAGAGGTATTATATAAAAGGATCTCAGATTTGAACCTCTTAAGGTGCGTCGATGAAGATGAAGCTCAATACATGATGAAAGAGGTGCATAGCGGTGTCTGCGGACCTCACATGAATGGACATTTGTTGGCGAAGAAAATTATGAGAACCGGGTATTTTTGGCTTACAATAGAACGCGATTGCATAGATTTTGTCCGGAGATGTGTTAAATGTCAAATGCATGGCGACATTATACGCGCTCCTCCCACCGAGTTGCACAGTATGATTGCCCCATGGCCCTGCTCGATGTGGGGTATGGACGTGATCGGCACAATTGACCCTCCTGTTTCAAATGGACATCGATTTATATTGGTGGCAATTGAGTACTTCACCAAGTGGGTCGAAGCAGAATCATTCAAGCACGTGACAAAGAAGGTGGTGGCAAATTTCTTAAGAGATCATATCATATGCCGATTTGCTATGACGGTCCCACTTCCCCCTAGGGCGTACCAAAGGGTTCGGCGGGTCGCCTGCCCAACTCTCGCCGGGACTCAGTCGTTCACTACATTCCTCAAACAGATTACAATATAAATCTCAAAAATTACATCAAATGTTCCCACAATTACACATCCAAGTCTCCAATAATTACATGTCACAAGCGAAGCGAAAACAATTTCCAACTATACATAAAATGATTCCAAATCCAAATTGTACAAAATATAGGCCATCTATTCACGTGAATAAGCACAACAAGCCTTCCTTCGCCACGAGCCCTGTGGAGGGGAATAAAACATTTTTGGGGTGAGCTAAAATCTCAGCGAGTAACCAGTAAAATCAGTAATCAAATATATTTCACAATATTGCATTTCGATCCTTTCGATGATGTCATGATTCAAAGAACAAATGTCCGTTTATTGCTCTCGTGAGCCAGTGAAATCATAGTACTTGAACACCCAACGCTCAAATAGATCATTTAACATTAACATTAATATTAAGAGGGAGCCCCTTTTTGAGCTCCGGAGCCATTTGCTCCAAGTAAACAGAGGTGGAGACGTTGGTGTCCAGCACAAGACTCCCCAAGAACTCATTGAAGCCAAAATCATATCATGAATTCACATGCAAGCACGCATGAGATGCAGTCGAGTAAATAATGCAAGAAACATTTCATAAGAAGCTTTAACAATAGTTTGGGGTCACTCACCTCCATGGCTCAGAAATCATCCATCATATAACATTGCCTTGCTCAAATCCAAGTCTTAGATCACAAACTCAATGCAAACAAGTCCCTTCAAAGTTCGGACAGCACTTCCCCTGAATTTGCTAACTTTTCCAGCCATCATGGCTTCATTATTTCCTCAGCCAGTCCCAAAGGTACACACACAACAACAAGTTCATCCAATAGTCATTCAGCAAGCTCCAAGTAGTACTAGTACAAATCAAGCTAGGGAAAAGTTCGGAAATGAAGGTTAAGCTCAAAACCAGAAAAATAGCTTTTGACATCCTTTTGCGGTAATGGCACCAAAGGCACTACGATTGTCGGATGAAGGTACAAGATACACCATTTTGAAACTAAGAGATAGGGCTACAATATCAAAGAAGGTCACTCAACCCAGTTTTGATTGCAAACAGGTCAAAAATGCAAGATACCACATCAAAAACGTAAAACAGATTCACCAAAATGCATTCTAGCGGAAACATCATAACTCAGGCTCTACAAGTCCAAATCCAGAAATTCCAAAACCAGCTGAAATCTAAGAAACACGGCTTCAATTCATCAGAAGACCTCAACAACCAATTCGGAAGCATTCCTGACCAAAACAACCAATTACAGAAGCAATTCCCAAATTCGGGTAAAACCAGGACAGCAAGGGTAATTTCGACTTTTCCAAGCTACGCTACTCCAATTGATCTGAAATTTTGCAGGCACCTCTAAAATGTCATTTCCTACAACTTTCATGTTTTAAGCCAATGCCAATTCGGCCTCTAACTAGGAGCTAAAAATTCGGGCAGAATGTTCCTTCACAAAACCTAGTTTTCTGAAATTTCTTCCAAAACAGAAATTGATTGCAATTGACCACTTTTTCCACCTCATAGAGTTCTTAAACATCATTTCCAATCATCATATATAACCACACAACTATGTTCATATTAAAACAGAAAAATCCCCAAAATTATAAAACTTCATCAAGTCAACCACAACTCAAGATATAATCCATCAAACCATCTCTTTAGCCATCACAAGTCACTAATTTAGCATAATCAAGAACAAAGAAAGGATTGCTAGACATGAACCTTGAAATATCAAGAAAGTTGATGGCTTAGTCCTTTGCCTTCTCTAATCACTCCACCACTACCTTCAATCTTCCTAAACAAGTGACTTTTGTGGAGGAATTTGAAAGTTTAACGGTTGATTCACAAGATTGAGCAAGAAATGGAGTTGGAGTTGAAGGCTTTCTTCTTGTATTTTTGCTCCAAGAGGTTCGGCCAAGCTTGCAGAAATTTAGGTGCTTTTTGGGTCAAAATTGAGTATTTGTAAAGGTAGGAAATAATGGTCAAAGTCAAGGTTGAATAGGAAGGTGACACTTGTCACCCTTTTTAATGCAACTCTATCCTTTTGTCTTTCCAATACAAATATCTTAACACTTTGTAAAATAATATCACTTAATACAAAATTTCAACAAGTTGTCAAAAATATAATGCATTTACCGCACTTGCGAGTCCCACGTTCAAAATACGCTCTTAATTTCTCAAAAACTAACCGATACTAGAAAAATCATTTTAAAACTATCTTTGCTCATAAAATTTATCTGGGGAATTTTTCTAATCAAGAAAATGTAGAAAAGGCGGGCGATTAAAAAAATAAACCCTAGTAAATTAGAAAATTTCCGGGTTCTCAAACTCATTTTTTTTTCGGGGCGTCACAGATTTGGAGTGCCGGAAACATTGATTACAGACAATGCCAAGAATCTCAACAATGACGTGGTGGACGGGTTCTGCGAACAGTTCAAAATCAGACATCGCAACTCTGCCATCTATAGACCGCAGATGAACGGAGCTGTGGAAGCCGCAAACAAGAATTTGAAGAAGATCATTCGCAAGATGACTGAAAAGCATCGTGACTGGCATGAAAAACTTCCTTATACACTAATGGCGTATCGGACTTCTATCCGAACATCAACTGGGGCAACACCTTACTCGCTCATGTATGGAATGGAAGCTGTGCTACCTGCCGAGGTCGAAATCCTTTCATTGCGCATTCTAATGGAGACCAAGTTGGAAGAGGCTGATTGGATAAAGCAGTGTCATGAACAACTGTCCTTGATTGATGAAAAGCGGCTTAATACTATTTGTCACGGTCAATGTTACCAAAAACGCATGGCCCGGGCTTACAACAAGAAGGTCCATTTGCGTACATTTGAGGAAGGCGACAAAGTGCTGAAACGGATTTTGCCAGTGCAAGATGAGGCCAAAGGCAAGTTCGCTCCAAATTGGCAAGGGCCATTCATTGTTCAGAAGGTACTACCTGGTGGAGCACTTATTTTGGCAGAAATGGATGGACAAACATTTCCTCAACCTATCAACTCGGATATGTGCAAGAAATTCTTCATTTGATTATGCAAAACTTCTTTCAGAAATTCGTGCAAATGATGAAATGCAAGTCAGGCCATCTTCTTTCCCATTTGAAACATTCAACCCCTAGTCGTCCCTTTTGAGCTATCAGACTAATAATTTTCATTTGGCAACCCCTGAGGATTGCAAACCCCACACTGGGGCAAATTTAGTGAGAAAATGCAATGAAAAATGCAAAGAGAGAAAATCCAATCAAACTGGGGCAAAGTTTTCCTCAGTTTTGTTCAAAATTGGAAATCATTTCAAAATGATGCAATCTCAGGTTATTTCACACTTTTTATTAAAAATTTTTGCTTTCAAGCCTTAACTTTTCTTGAAAACACCCCATCTGACCTCATTACAAAAGCCCAAAGTCCTGGCTTTCGTCACTTGTTATATTTCTATTAGGAGGTTCGCTAATCACTGGCAAGTGATGTCTATAATGCTTTCAACTAAACTTATAAGGGAAGCGCATTTTACTGATGCCAGCAATCTTCAACTCATATTCCTGAGTCGATCATGGTTGAGCTTTTCCATTGTTCCTTAGGTGAAAACCCGAAAGGGCACCTCAGAAAAAAAAAAGAAAAAAAAAGAAAAAAGAAAGAAAAAAACATACAAAAAGCAAAAAGGGTGGGGGCAACCTTGGTGAAAACCCGAAAGGGCACCAAGGTAGGGTTCTGCAACGAACGAGCACGAGGAGGAACAGTTGATGACTTGGTTCATTTGGATTTCTTTTCGTTTTGTCAATATTGAATTCCGGAACAAAGATATCCAGAGATTCGAATATGGCATCTGTTGGCCACAAACTGTTTCATTTTGAATAGATACTCTTTTGCAAATACATTCCTATGGAGTTCATTTTTTCCTCAAATATTTGTATTCATGACATTTTCATGGGTTTAGGCATGATTTTTTACATCCTTTTGTATATTCATCCTTGCATGACATGTGAATTTATCATATATCATTTTTTTTCTAATCATTGAGCTTTAATAAATGACAATTCCCCATGGTTTGTGCAAAGCATACGTTCGGATTCAGTCATCTTTGGAAATGGTCGTGATTCAATGGAACCCGTTACACAGATCCATAATATGGCTGAAGGCATTCCCGGTTGGTCTGAGAAGAATCAGAGAGCCTTTGAAGTAATAAATCCAACTAAATCAGATACTACAGCCGAATTGGACAAAGGCATCAAAGGACTCATGTTTACACGATTCTCAAAGGGAACCGGGTCAAATGATGGTGGCAATTTCCTTATTCTTTCTCTTCTGCAGGAAAATTTCATGCATAGAGGAAAACAATAACATATCGCACTCAAGTCAGTATCGAAAGTTTTTCAGCAAACAAAGGCAGATCGGACAAGTTTCAAGCAGGTTTGATCAAAAGCACAACAAATCGGTGATGTAGAATCAACCTTTGACTCAGAAGCAAAGACGTAACATTGAAAATGAAAATTTTGAATTGAGGCTATTTTCAGGTAAGTATACTGGAATTTCTCCGATTTTAAATTCTTTGTTCGGGTCAGTCCCGATTTTAAATTTCCTGTTTCGGGTCAGTCCCGATTTTACATTTCCTGTTTCAGGTCAGTCCCTACGGGTCAGCCCCGATTTTAAATTTCTGTTTCAGGTCAGTCCCAATTTTAAATTTCTGTCTCGGGTCATTCCCGATTTTAAATTTCTGTCTCGGGTCAGTCCCGATTTAAATTTCTGTCTCAGGTCAGTCCCGATTTTAAATTCCTGTCTCGGGTCAGTCCCGATTTTAAATTTCTGTCTCGGGTCAGTCCCGATTTTAATTTTTTGTTCGGGTCAGTCCCGATTTTAAATTTCCTGTTTCGGGTCAGTCCCGATTTTAAATTTTCTGTTCGGGTCAGTTCCGTTTAAATTTTCTGTCTCGGGTCAATCCTGATTTTAAATTTCTTGTCTGGGTCAGTCCCATTTGTTTTTAAAATTTTGTTAAAGAGGTCAGTTCTCGTTTCAGAAGCATCCGTCGTTCGAGTCGTTCGCAGCCAAATGATACAGGTGAGTATTTGGTGTCTACTTTTTTGTCTCAAGTTTTTTCAAAACTCAGACAAAGAGGGGCAAACTGTAGACACCAAATTTTTAGTGTAATTGTATTTACTAATTATTTTATTTGTTATTTGTTATGTTAGTTTTTATTTATTTTAAGTCTTTTAGTTTTTTATTTTAAGCCATTTTAGCATAGAAAAAAGAAAAGCACTCACAAAAAATATGCTTTAGTTATTTTAGATTTAAATTCATTGTTATTTAATTAAAAAAAATTAAATTAAAAAAAAGAGAAAGAAAATTAGCATTTCATTTTTATCTTTTTATGCCTAGTTCTGCTCATTTTATTCGATCTTTCTTAATTAGTTATTTTTTCTTAATTAGTTATTTTTCTTTATATTTTGTTTATTATTAAAAATGAAAAATGAAAAATGAATGAAAAAGGGTGGCGAGCTCATGCACCGTGAGCCACACAAGATCAAAACTCTTTCTTTGTATCATATTTTTTACAGAAAGCATGCGTGAAGGGAAAAGCCGATCGGATGGCTAAAGAAGGGAGGTGAACTGAGGTTGTTTATCGACCATTGAGATGAGATTTTTGGGAGGGGGGCAGCTGATATAAACGAAAAATGCAGCAAGGAATAGAGGGGGGGCTGAAGTCGGAGAGAGAGGAAAGAGGACGGCTGAGAAAAGCCAAGAGAAAAAGAACTGGAGAAAAAATAGAAAAGAGAGAGTTATGGGCTTGGGAGGGAAAGAACCAGAACAAGGAAAAGGGAAGCTGCGGGAGAGATAAAGAAAGAGAGATTAAGGGAAAGTGAAAGTTTTCGGAAAGAAAAACCAGCGGCGGAGGGAAGAAACGGCATCGAAAGGGCATAGCTTTGGGCATCAACTTGGTCTGCTTGCCAATTTTTTCCTTTCTTACGGTAAAAGTTCGTGCATTTTCCTGGTGTTTAGGCCTTAATATTAAGATGTCATTTTTGGTTTTTGTGAGAGGAGTCTCGATCGGTTTCTAGTTGTTCCAAGTTTGTAAATATATTCTTCATCATCTCGTGGGTTGTTGTTTGCTTTTACCTTGCGTTGGTTTTGTGTTTTACAGCCCCAAAGATGATGTCTTTTGCTATTTATTTGTATGTTAAGCATGTTAATGCCTCTGTTTTAAAACTCGGACCGGACCGGCCGGTCGAACCGGAAACCGGCCAGGTAGCCGGTCCAAGTCATATTAAAAAACCGGAAATTTAAAACTCGGTCAAAGCCGGTCAAAAACCGGGTTTGACCGGGAAAAAACCGGTTTTCCGGTTCAACAGTAATTTTTTAAAAAAAATTCAAACTTTTAATATTATGTTTTGACCCCCTAAATTGTTAAAACTTATTCATATACCTCAAATATTTGATACTTTATAAATATTGTCCTAAAATTTAATGTTATTTTTCAATTAAATTCATAATTTTAATTCTAAACTTGTTAATATTTATTAAATAATATAAATTACTACTTGATTGTTCTAATTTCTTTGTATTTTCTTGTTAAATATATTTGAAACATCAAATATATATGAATATACCTTTATTAATATCAATATATTATTAGATATTATATATATAATATTTTAATTTTTAAATAATTTTTATTTATGACGTCATCCGGTTCGACCCCTATCGACCCCCGGTCGAACCCATTGACCCCTGACCCCTGACCTCGGCCGAGTCACTATCCGGTCCGGTTCTGAAAACATAGGTTAATGCTTGGGATTTGTGTGGATCCGTCATTTAGACTTTGTTATTAGGTTGTGGATGCTGTATGAACCCAGAAAGTGATTATATTAAAAACCTATGAACTAAAGAAAATTTTTTTTGAGAAAAAGATTGCATTTTGGGACTGATTTTGGTATGTTTGGACGTTGAATGTTGTTTTTCTTTTGGCTTAAGATCGAAGTTTGATGTTTGGTTGAAGTTTTAGCAGTGTTTGGATGGAAAATTACATTGAATAAACACAGCAATGGTAGAGAATCGAATCTGGAAAATTGTAGAATTTTGTTATTTGATGCTTGTATGATCTTCCGTCTGAATTTTCTGGTGCTTAAACGTGAGAATTTTATGGTAAAAATGAGGAGAACATTTGGTGATTTTGTTATTTGGCTCAAACTGAACTGGGTTGAGATGTTAATGGTGCATTTGGGATTGCGTCTGAGAGTTACAGAAGCTCCTGCAAAGAAGAGAGTTTGGACTAGGCTGCATAAAAATTTGGAAAATGCATACTTTTGGCCCCTCTCTACCCCAAATTTCCTTTGTTGCTTGTTTAACCTTGTGTTCATGATGAATATAATAAATGTTGGGTTGCAAGTTTCCTGGGTTCTTGATAAGCTGCATTCATTCTCATGCTTTGCCACAAGTTTCACTCTTTCTTTTGCTGCATTTTATGCCCGGCTGTTTCAATTAGATCTTATGGGGACTAAATGATTATGCTTGGGGATGTTAACGACAATGAGTTGAAGCTTGGCATTTTGGTTTGAATGTTAGATTAGTAGAGTTTGTTGAGTATTGGCATGTGAACATATCTAAGTTGAGCTAGAAAAATGTAAAAAGCTGCTGTGTTTATCCTTTGGTATCTGCTGTTTTTTTTTCTCCTTGGCAGCCCTTTGAGTGAGTTTAATCATCTATTTTGCTAGTTAAATCTTGTGCCTAAATGATTAATGACGAGGCTGCATGTTTTGATCGGAATCTATGAATGCTTTGGTGCGAATTTGATATGAGTTGTGGCTGCAAAAAGTTGCAGCAGAAATGGTAGAAGATAGCTTCAGCTTTGGCCGAAAGCTTTCAATTGCATGCATGCAAATCTTTCAAAAAATTGCGTTCCAACCTCACATTTTTTCTCCTCATGCTACAAAGGCCCATTTATGTTCTAATGTCTTGCAATTAGGTCCTAAAGTAATTTTAATTTGAACCATTACTTGACCCTTTCTTTGCTCTTGGACCCTTGAGGTTCCCAAAATGTGTTAATTGGGCTTGGGTGATTGGTTAATATTTGCAATTGGGTCCTTGGTAGTTTTTTCATTTTAGAAATTTGATCAATAATTTACTTTTCTTGGAAATTATGCATTATTTGATTTCATTTAAGTCGCAATTGGGAGGGATTTGGTGATTTTGTGTATACTTTACTATTTAATTGGTGCCTTGACCCTTTTTATTGTTTTGAAGCTAATATCTTCTTCATTTCATTACCATTGCAAGGGAGGTAACCTCTATCTCCTTGATTTTATCTCTCCTACATACTCCTACGTGTTATGTGTGAACATGCATGTTTTAATTCGTTTTTTTTATGTTTAATTGCCTGTTTCGCTTTCTCTTTATTTCGCTTTCCTTAATTGGCAAGTCATTTGAGAGCATTTGACCAATTTGTAATAGCTAGGTTTTGGCGCCTCTCTTGAAGACATGTCTTAGCTAGTTAATGTAATAGTTAGGATTTACTTTTATAAGTCCTTTCCCTCTCTTAGATTGTAGTAGGGCCTCCCTCAAATGTAATAGTTAGGTTTTCTATTTGCTTTACATTTGTCTTGTGTGTTTTTGCATGCTTATGTGTTGTGTGTTACTTGCTTTCTTAGGGCCTTGCATCTAGATACCATGCTTATGTGTTATGTGCTATATGTGATTTATATGTTTATGTGCTTTATCATGCTTCACATGATTTATTTAATTGTAATGAATGTATGACGTCACCACACTAGTCCAACGCTAGTTGTGGCCCCCTTTCCCGAATCCACACTAGTCCAATGCTAGTTGTGGCTCATTGTTTCGATTTTCCACTAGTCCAATGCTAGTGAGAAATTGTAGACATGGGCTAGTCCAACGCTAGACCCTTAGGAGCCCTCGAGCGTTAGATCATGGTTGTGTGATAAAATCACCTCATCTCATGCATGTTTCCACTTTTTTGGGTTTTATCATGTTGCATGACACTTTCTTATATATGTACATCCTTTATCCCATATTTCCTTCTACTTATATCCCTTATTCCCATATTTTCCCTTTTATATATTCCTTACCCCTTTGTTTGAAGACATGACATTAGACTTGCATTTCATTTAAGAAATAGAAACTAGGTTAGATCATTTGCATGCTAGATTAGGAAAACCTCTTGGATATGGGATATGGACGAGTTTGGCTTCTCTAGCCTTAGCACGCTCGTATTCCCTCTATTAAAGGGAGCATTGAAAGTCACGAGTATAGGTCCCCCGCACCCATTATGATGCATTCCTTTAGGACATACACATTTGTATATTATTTTTTTTTCTTCTTTCCCTTTTCTTTTCTTTCGAGTCTCATGACTTGCATTATTTGTGACCTCTCCAAAGAGTCCATATTGGGCATCACTATTAATGTGATTGGCACCAATAGAGCTTTGAAGAGAAATTTCGACCCCTCGATACCCTCTTAGGTCTAGGGTTTCCATTCATATAGTACATCCAAATGTGATAAATTTTTAAGTTAAAATAAGAAAATCTTTTGACTAAATCGCGCAACTAGCCTTGGCTAGGTTGAAAGGGGTGCCTTAGATGCTTATCCTTGCCTTCCCTTTCTTCAAATGTGACTCCCGAATCTTTTTCTTTGATTTCGTAGACTTGGAGTCGTTTAAAAAGGGTTTTCTACTTTTTTTCTTTAAAGAAATTCATTTTTTTAGGTGACTTGGTACACCTTAACTCTATACCAAGTGGCGACTCCATTTTTCATTCAAAAAACCCTTTTTAAACTATATTTTGGGTCAAATCGTCGCATTTTCAAGTCCCAGTTAGACCCATGTTCTTTATTCTCTTTTTTAAATCAAAAATTTCATTTTTCCAATCAAAAATTGAATCAAAAGCCATTTTTCTAAACTCGTCTTTTATTTTTTCTTTAAAAATGGGGCGCGACAAACTCTACCGCAATTCTTTGGAAGTTGATGCTAAGGTATAATTTGTTATTATCTTTCATTTACCAATCACCGAATAGCTCAAGACATTGGACCTTTCTAATCAGTCAATATAAACATGGCTGGTCTTGGTCTTTGGAGTTATTCACTTTTTCTTGTTTTAATTGGCTTTATTCCATATTGGTGTAAAACTTTTCTGATAGTGAAAATATATTGAAATTGTACGGTTGCTTGCACAAAAGGCAAAAAGTTTTGGGAATGAATATTGATTTATTTCAAGGAAGGCAGCTTGTCAAAATTTTATGCCTCTATTCACCTTCAAAGAAATGGTTGTCCTTGC
This sequence comes from Coffea arabica, assembly GCF_036785885.1. Taxonomy (NCBI): domain Eukaryota; kingdom Viridiplantae; phylum Streptophyta; class Magnoliopsida; order Gentianales; family Rubiaceae; genus Coffea; species Coffea arabica. Next base: position 7,224,331 of record NC_092330.1, on the reverse strand, counting down.
TTTAGCTAAAAAAGAGATTGCCAGTGATAATTTTGTTGCAAGATCTCAATTTAAAATATGCTTCAAAAAAGATGTTTTTATAGTGATGTTGAATTGCGCGAGCCCCTGCAAAAAATGGAAAGTTAAGAAAGTTATTTTGAAGATGATGTTACTATTATTTGGGATATTTAAGAGGATTGGTCATCCTTTGAGAGAAATTTTATTGCTATATTCTAGTCTTTAGCAACATTTTTCTCTCTGTACTATGAAAACACTACCAACTTATTCACTTAGGTTCTGCTTGATAAAACTGAACCTAAATTCTGAAATCTAAATTCTGAAATCTGAATAGTGAAACAATTAATTTGCTGAATTTTAAGCACTGAAAAGAAATATATGAATGTCTGAATTTTAATGCTAAACTTCTTTATACTGTTTGATAAATATTTATAACTAAATGATTAATAAGTTTAATTTGACAATTTTGCCCTTATATCTTTTCATTCAAAAAAGAAATAGAACATATGATTAATTAGCTTAAATTGTTAGGTATGAAAATGACAATATTTATTTTAAAATCAAATTAATATAAAAGATGAGATATATTATATAAGAAGTATGGAGAAGATGTGAAAGTCATTAAAAAGGGAGAAAAAAGAAACAGAAAATCATTAGATAGAGAATATTAGGTTATTTAATTAGATAAGAATTTTGAATATAATTAACAAATAAGGGTAGATTTGATAGATAAGATAAGATAGTTGAAGTAATTTTATTGATTCTTATCAGAATTAAACATTCAATTATGATTCTTATGCTGAAAAAAATACACATAAATTCAGCATTGCTTAACAAGTTCAACAGATGGATTTTCATTTATCAAACACTCAAAACATCTGAATGTCTGAAAAGGTTTACTTTCAGCACTTTTTATGTTATCAAACAGACCCTTATTTTTCATGGAAGACTTGTGTCATTCTTGACCTTTTGAGGGCAGCAAAGGACAGAAGATGTCTAATCATCTGTCTTTCTATATAAGAAAGGTATAGTCTTCTAATTTCCATGTTTCTTTTAATTATTATTTTATGGTGATTGTATTTTTTCCAAATGAAATCCACTTTTCTCCCCCATTATGTACTTGACTCGGCGAAAAAAAAAGAAAAGAAATCAAATTCTGATTTAATTTGCACTATATGCCATGCAAAGCTTCTTTGCTTGCTATCCTTACTGTAAGGACCCGAAAATTCCTTTAGAATTTTCTCCCATTTTTTAAAAATTAATTTATATTTCCTTCTATATTTCTTTACTTTAACTATTTAACTATTTCCTAGCCCTAAATTTTATGGTGATTTCATTAGTTGAGTCAAGAGTTTTACTTTTATTTTTAAAGTTAGAGTAAGCTAGGGTTTTGGTGCATTTTGGTAGTGTGATCGATTAGTGAGGTGTGTGCACTAAATTTGGTGGATAAAAGTGAGTATTAGGTAAGAGGAAGTGTGTGATTAGAAGTGCTAATAATAAGCTAGTGAATCATAAGTTAAAACAAAAGTACAAGGGAGTTAAGGAAAATAGGCTTGAACTGATGTGTGCCGTTTGTTACCGGTTAAATACACTGCTTGACCAATACTTTCTTACCCTAATCTCCTTGTTTTTATTTCATTTAATTTTTCCTAAATTAACCTTTAAGTCAATCACCATTATTGACTAAGGGAGAGGAAAAGAAAGACAAAATAGTTGGGTGACACTTGTCAACCATTAAACCAAATGTTGACCAAGATTAGTCTTTGAATTTATCTTGGAAAAATTGAACAAAAACCATCACTTTCTTGCTCCATGAAGGCCGAAATTGAGATAGAGAGAAGAGAGAAAAACTTCCAAATTCTCATTTTGATTTCTTTGCTCGATTTGTGAAGAATCCAAAGACCAACCTTAATCCACTCGGATAAACCTTGAGTTAAGTTTGGAGGTGAGCCTTTGGTGGAGTTATTTGAGGAAGAAACTCTTGAGTTGCTTGTCACCTTGTGGTTTTGAGGTAAAATTCCTAGATAATATCTCTTTTTACTTGTTTCTTGAGATTTATGCAAGATATTTTATGATTGAAGTTGAAGGAAGCATGTTTATGGTAATTTCATAGTTTTGCTAGGGTTTGGTGAAGTTGTTGCTAGGGTTTGGTTAAATTCCAGCTTAGGTATATGTTGGTTATAGCTAGTTTTGTGGTTAAAATAAGTATTCTATGTATCCTATATCTTGTGAACTTGATTGGGGCTGTCTCGTGGTGAAAGTGTAGCCTTGAAATGGCTGGAAAAATTGGTAAATACAAAGGAAGTGCTGCTGAAAATTTTCCCGCAGGAGACTCTGAGCAGTCTTGGGAAATCTGTCATATTTTGGTGTAGAAAAATCCAAATTGAGTTATTCTTATTGTGTTTGAAACTAGATTCAGATTACTTTCTACCATGAAAAGTTTAGAAATTTTCTCAATTCCTATGAATATCTGTGATTTTCCAAAATTGACTGAATTTTCATTCCTGTTTTGTCTTTCTACTGGATAAAGCAGCTACTTGAGATTAGATTTTGACTGACTTGTGGATAGAATATTGGAAAGGTATCTTCTGAGAAATTGTAACTCTTTGAATCTATTTTCCAAGGTATAAAGTTTATAAATTTTGGACTTAAGAAGCTTGAGATATGATTTTTCAAATGGCATTACGCAAAACTGGAAAAATTCTATTTTCCTAAAACTATCCTTACTTTCATTTCCAACTTTAAGTTGGAGTTGTTAAACCATTTTGAGCTTGGTTTATGATTGGAATGAGGAAATTCTTGGTTACTCATGTCCCTTGGGTCTAAATGTTCTCTTTTCACTTCAAACCATACTTCCACCTTTGTACTAGTAGTTACTCGGATTTTCTTTGGTTCACCTAAACTTTGGATGGTTGAACCATAATATTTCCTTTTGATTATTTTTAGGGTTTGTCAGTGATCAAGGGCATAATCCGGAAGGAAACTTTTGACGTTATTTTGCTTAAACTGGTGAGTGTCCTTGCATGTTGTGCTTCCACTGACTATGTGAATTGTTGTCAATGTTTGCTTTAATGTTGAATATTTTTCAATGATTGTTAAACGAATTTTCGATAGGTGAATGTGTACTTTATCGCACTCGACCTAAGTGAACGTGAAATTTTCAATGATTAAATGATTGAATGCTGCTTGTGCATGAATATAAGTCTTTTGGCTGAACTGGGCCCTTACCCTTCGTTGCCAATCGACTCGAGCCAGAAGCGGACTTGGTTGGGTGGCTGGTGACCTTGGGACAATGTTTGGTATACTCGAGTATTACCACGAAGTCTAGTGGAGAACTGGCCAGTAAATTCAATGCAATGATATCAATGAATGAATGACAAAATCACTGAAGGAGTTTTCACTTGCAAACGTTTCCTAATGTCGGAGGGATAAGGAAAATTGTTGGCGAATGAATGACTTCAAGGAATGGCTCCAAGTGAGCATTTATCCTTCCAATGATTGAGTGTTTATTTCTTGAATGACTGGATATTACTGTGCAAAGTATACAAATTGTTAAATGTAATGTTTCCATGGTTTCCCTACCTGATTGCTTGTTTAGGAACCTCACTGGACTTTTAGCTCATTCCTTTAATTTTTATTTTCCTTACAGGAATGGAGGTCCGAAGCAATTGAATGTGAACTAGAATGTGTAACCCTCTTGTACTTATGCTTTTTGGTTGATAGGATATATTTTGACATTTGATGTTGTATCATACGTTTGACTTTTGGGTTTGTAAATAAGTTTACATTTTGGTTGCATTGTAGAACTTAAATGTTATTTTGGAGGCCTGAATGATTAATCTTGAGAGTTGGGTGAGTGAATGAGTCCTGGCGAGAGTTGGGCAGGCGGTCCACTAAACCCTTGGGTACGCCCTAGGGGGAGGTGGGGTCATCACACTTACAGCCAAAGACAATATTGCATGTGACAAAAGAGTTATTTCTGTTCCCAAAGAGGTTGCATTTTCTGCTTTGTATTTTATTTTTGATTTTTCTGCTATGAATAGAAACAAGTTGTATATTTCAAATTGATTGTGGCTTTTCATACTTGATTTACGTTTTCCAAACGTTGGTAGTAATGAGCATATTCATGTTATATGCAACGCAATTATGGGTAAAACTATAGTTAACTTTCAACTAATTATCTTATGAATGCTTATATACACTTATTCATATAGCACCCCAACGGAAAAGGGAAAAAAAGGCTTTGTGCAAGATATATTTATTTCACTGTCTCATAGGTCTTGTTTATCAGTTTTTTAAAAAGTGCCTCCTGCAAAGTCATCTTAAAAACTGTCTCAATGGTTCTTATTCTTGGAACCTTGAACCCTGATTCTGAAAGGGTTATTGATGAGGATTGATCATATATATAACTAGATGATTTTTTTTAATGAACTTTCGTGATGACAAAGCAAAACAAAAAACACAAGCGTTTTGTTTATCCCTAGCCATCAATGTACATGCATGAACAATGTTGTAACTTTAATTGAAACTCTTAAGTTCTATGCTAAACACAATAGCTATGGCTAAAGAATTCTATTTTAACCATAATGGTTCAGCATTGGAGAAGCTTCTGGTTTACATCTATTACTTATTTCTTGTATAATATTTTTAAGTGGTGAATGATTAGTGAAGTTTTCTTGTTAATTGTGCAGGCATGTGTGGACTTCGTGGCAAAAGTAGTTGGGGTAACTTCGGGACCAAAAGGAAGAATTTTGGTGCTGTAGATTAAATTGCATCCCAAGATTGTTAATGATATTGAAAGTGTTTTAAAGAGGTAACAAGTCTTTCATGGTATATCAGTGTATCTGCTATGTACAAGCAATATTAGTGCTGAAATTGCTAGCAAGTTTGTTGTTTTTTTACTAAGAAACAATCATAGCGTTTGCATCGGTTCAAGCAATCTACTTATTTCACTTTGAGATGACCTTCTGGTAGATTCCACAACATGATGTCCTAAAAATTTTCTTCTTCTTATATTTGGCTATGTCAGTTATTCTCATACTTTTAATGGAAGAAGGTGCTATTTGCTTGTTTTCTTCTGAATCTTTTAGATTTATTTACTATCATTAAGTATACTACATTTGGAAAGCCATCAAATAATGATTAAGAGAAGGGGGAATAAGGGATAAAAAATGCTCTAGGTATTAGAATTGATTTTGATAAATAATTTGGAGCTTTTTAAAGAAGATTTGAGCCTAAAGTCCAACATTTGTATCTGTACTTTCTATCATTCTGCATTAGAGTGTATTTTTTTTTGGCATGCTAATGCAACAAAATCCATATTTTCGTATGTTGTGTAGTTTTTTGAGACTTAAGAGTGCTTGCAAATTTGCAATCTATCATCTCAAAGGAAAGCAAAATGGTTATAGAAATATTATCTTATTCCTATTTTAATTATTATTTGCACTCCATGTAATTTACTTACGCAAAACAGATAGATTGGAGGACACTCTGGAGTATGTGGGAGTTATTAGTGAGGCAGGATGGTGCAAAGGTTGCTCAATTTGTTTTAATCTTAGCTCCAATTTATTTTTGTCCGATCTCAAATTTGACCTATTTTTTACTGTTGACTACATTGATCTCTTTAATTAAAGTTATCAAAGTTAAAAGTGACTTTGCTACCGCTATTAATTGCTTTGGAAATTGCCATTATTGTGTCAAAGGAATTTAAAATGTTCCATTTTCACTTTTCATTGGGTTTTATTCAGCATGAAACCTATTCAGCTCTCATATGGGATTTGAGAAAACTACCAAAATGCTTGTTTCAGAATTGAAATTGGCGTCAGAGAGGTAATTTGCCATCTTTGTACTATTGGAAGAAGAAAAATCATTTTAAGTTTTAAATTTCTGATTATTATAGGTTTGTCGGTCATGACTTTGCAAATGTTGCTATTGTTAGTGTAGGAAATGATTTTGCAGTAGGACACAGGACTTCTGACTCTTTTCAAAAGTAGGAAGAGAATTAATAAGAAGTGAGAAATGGAACTATGGTGAAAATAGCCTGTGCATTGTAGAGGGGATGGAATTTGATCGTGGATATGTTTCTCCTTAACATGATTGGAGTTTTGGATTTCATATTTGTATCTATTGGTGAATGGTATTTAAGATGGGAAACCTCTGTATTCGCAATTGCTTTTGGTTGCCTAAAACATTGCATGGCTCAAGGATATTTTGAAATGATATTAGGAAGTCTACAATTGTTATAGTTGCATACAACATTGAAGAGGAAGTTCAGGCTCCGTCATTAATAGGTAGTTGCTATTAGAGGTCTTGCCTTCACTGAGTGCTACTCTCTCTTGATAGGAAATAAAGAGAGAAGAATGCTTGAATCTGAAATTTACCATATTCTTTCTTTCCGATGACATTTTTTTATTGCAATTTCAATTAGTTAAATCTACCAGATGGCAGATTATGGAGAAAAAAAAAAGATAGATTACAACCTTTAATCACCAATTCTTCTTGGATTTTGAATTGTATTTCCAGTTTAAGAAATTGTCTTCTTCAATTTTAGTTATCTAATTCCAAAATGTTGTAAATTATATCACTTATAAAAATTTTTCTAGTATATGAGCAATCAAGACAAATGTAATAAGCCATATAACATGGTTGGTGATGTTGAAGTTGTAAGGCCCAAAGACAACCTAAGATGGGGGGTGAATTAGGTTGATTAAAATCTTAATCAAATTTATGCACCTTTTTCTTTAATAAAAATTTACCTTCTTTTCTAGTAATGATCAACCAAGTAGATTAGAATAAGAGAACACTATTGATCAGAAAAACAAGTATAGATAAGCAATGAGATTTTTATTAAACAAAAAGTAAGATAGAATATCAAACCGATTGTCTACCAAGCTTTCCTCAAACTTGAAGACCAATCACTAGGTTGAGCAACTTCTCTTTGATGAAAGATGTTCAACTAGATGTACAATGGAGGGAGCACTTCCTCCTTGCCCTAAGTCTCACTTAGTCAAGTTAAGAAGTTTTACAATCACTCAAATAACCCTCAACAAAGCTACACTAATGAAGCTTTCAACCACAAAAGAAATGCTCACAAGAAATTCACACCACTTGGAGAATAAATCTAGCTTTGGAGACTATTTTCTAACTAAAATATCTCTTAAGATCTTGTAAACAAAGTGTGCAAAAGTCCCTTCTTGGTTCAGAACAGTTTGTTTTTAAAGGGGACCAAAAATGGGCTTCATCAATGCTTCTAACGGATAGAAGGCAGATGAAGAGTCAGCTAGCCGTTGGGGCTGTCGGACGTCCGACGACCAAATCATCGTCCGAACCAATCGTCCGAAAGCAGCCAAGTTGAAGTTCGGACGTCCGATGCGTTTTTATCGTCCGACAGCACAGCGTCCGATCGTTGGCAGAGAGTAGGCAAGTCATCTTCGAATTTTTTGGACGTCCGATGCGGTTGATGTGGGTCCGAGGCGTGCGCTCGATCGTTCCGGACGTCCGATACTTCCTTATGAGCGTTCGACAGAGCTTCCTTCTTGATGTTCTTTATCCTTTCGGACGTCCGACAGATTCCTTTTGGACGTCCGACATGAGTGTCCTGTTTTTGCTTCTTCTTTTGGTTGATTTGCATTTCATGACATATTCGTACCTGATTCTTTGATAGGCAAAAACACTTATATTTGAAGAAAGTTAGATAAACATTTCAAAGTACTTTGTGATCATCAAAACCAAGAATAACATTCTCCCCCTTTTTGATGATGACAAAACAAAGGTTTGAAATGAGATTTGATGATTGGAATAAAAGCTCCCCCTTTCTCAATAGACAAGAACTCCCCCTTACTTAGTGAATCATAAAAATTTTGAAAAACTCCCCCTCACTTGGCTGCCCAACCGAATTAAACAATTATCCAAAAATATGACAATTAAACAGCCAACAACCAACATTTTACCAATTCAATCCATCAGCCAATCCAAATTTAATCAACTCATCAGTCAATCCAACATCATCAATCATCAATCAATCCAGTCACTCAATCAATCCAGTCCTCTCCCCCTTTTTGTCATCACAAAAGGGCAATCAATCACATCCATCTCATCCACAAACACATTCATTAATGCAAACCAAAATTCATTACATCCACACAGTCATCATTCAAAATACTTACATAACGATCAAAAAGTACCAAAAGAAACATAAACATAAGCATAACCAAATGTTGAATTCATCTACATTTCCATTGTTGAACACCACAAACACATAAAAGAGACAAACAGAATGCAAATGTCCTAAATGGTGAACTATGTGGATCCATGTGTTCTTCGAGAGAGCTGATATTGGGAGAGGTCCTCCTCATCAGTTTCTTCATCATCTTCAGCAGCCTCTTCAATTGGTGCCTTGCCTTTGTCTGATGTGGAAGGGCCATGAGGAGTCACAGGAGTTGATGAGTTCGGATCTGGAATTGATGAACTTGGATCAGTGGTGCGAGGCTCTTTGCCATGTGAAACTTCCTCAACCACAGGTGGGGAAAAAAGAAGATTCTTTTTGTCTAGGTAGGTTGTTTGATGCTCAGAGGACATGGTGAGCATTAGACCATGTTCCAGAAGAAGAACATGCTGTTTGAGTTCACGAAAGAGCTCAATCACTTCATCATTGGAGGAGGAATATGCCTTAGTGGCAGACTTCCTAGGATGAATGGGAGTGAGTGCGACAAATGAAGGATCATGTGTAGCCTTAGACCTATGTTCACTAGATGATGCCCCCTTATAAGCCCATAGATTATCTTTAAAGATAAGATTTTTCCTTTCAAAATATCCTTTGGTAAAGGCATAAGAAGATGCTTCTTTGGGACAAACTCCCAGAATTGAAACTTTGTAAAACTCAAAAATCTTCTGAAAAAAGTTTCCATAAGATAATTTTCTGCGAGAATCAGTGGCATAGCGAAGTAAAAACTTGCACATGACAAAACCAAAATCAATACGAATTTTTTCTCGAAAACAATAAAAGAGATACAACTCCATTTTGTTTGCATCAGTTCTATGACCATCAGTAGGCACAAGCAGGTTTGAAATGATTGAAAAGGCAATTAGATTCACAGGGGCAAGATCATTCAGTTTAGCATCAGCAGGGGAGGAAAAACTTCTTTTAAAATAAGTCAACATTTTAGCCCCATCAAAATGATTATCAGCAGTAGGGTGCTCTTCATAGGAAAAGAAATTTGTAATTTTATCCTTGCAACCACGTTCAATGGTAGTATTTAAAATGGAATTTACATTTTCAGAATCAAAGACTAAGTCTACCCCATTAACCCTAGACATGATCTCAGTTTGGTCAGTGCCTTTCCTAAGGTTAGCAAAGAATTGATACAGCATTTCAAGGTAATAAACATTGGGCATAGAAATGAGATGTGACCATTTCTGGAAAGCAAATAGACTCAGAATGGATTCTAAACCTATGTGACGAAATTCAGAAGAATTTATAGTGCGTTGAGGAATGACACCTTTCTGGGATATCCAGGAGTGTTTGTCTCTTGCAGCATCATCAAAGAATGGAGGGAGAGTAGTTGATTTTGGAGGCGGTTGAGTTGAGGTTCCCTGTCCAGATTCAGGCAGAGGGGTGGGTTGTGGTGTAGGCCGTGACATTTGACCCTACACAGCTCCTCTCTTGAAACGTTTGGATGTCCGTTTGACCATAGGAAAATCATCATCCTCATCCCTGAGTGGATGCTTGCGTCCGGCAGTAACCTTTCCTCCTCTTAGATTCACCATTGTGCGAAATGTGTGGAATGAAGGATGCAAATGATGCACACAGTAGTGAGGAAGTGAAATACACAGAAATTTTGGGACAAAAGGCCTTGAACAAGATTTGACAGAGCGGTTATGAAAGAGTAGGGTTTTGAGGGAAATTTGGAAATTTGCGAAATGTTATGCGATTCAGTGAAATGATCAGGAGATATGAATGGCAATCGATCAGGAAAAGTTTTTGTTTGAGTCAATTTGGGAATGAGAACTTCAAAATGGTATGAATTAGAGAGTGAGAGATGAGAGAGTTTTCGTCCGAGAGGAAATAGAAAAAGAAGAGTTTGAAGCAAATGAGGAAGAAAGTTACTTTTAAAAAATGAGCCGTTGTACTGTCGGACGGCCGAACGAAATCGTGCGTCCGACAGTTTCGTCCGAACAGGTGTATTCTGGGAAAATAGCTGAAGAACATCATCGGACGTCCGTTCATCCTCTTTCGGACGTCCGAAGGCTAAAAAATTTTAAACTGATTTTTCAATTATCCCTAATTTTGATCTTAGATGAATGAATTAATCTAATGGCAAAGCTTTTGTAAAAATATCAGCAAATTGATCTTTAGAACAAACATAATTTACACAAATTTCACTTTTTTGAACAAGATCACGAATAAAGTGGTGCTTTATATCTATATGTTTTGTCCTAGAATGTTGAATAGGATTTTTAGTCAAATTTATAGCACTAGTATTATCACAGAATACAGGCATGCAGTCATACAATAATCCAAAATCATTCAAGGTATGTTTCATCCATAAAAGTTGAGCACAACATGCACTAGCGGCAATATATTCCGCTTCGATTGTAGACAAAGAGATTGTGTTTTGTTTCTTGCTAAACCAAGAGACTAAACAATTTTCAAGAAAGTGACAAGTTCCACTAGTACTCTTTCTATCCACACGACAACCTCCAAAATCAGCATCCGAATAACCATATAGTGCAAACTCACTAGATCTAGCATACCAAAGACCATAGTCTAATGTACCTTTCAAATACCTAAAAATCCTTTTTACAGCATTCAAATGTGATTCTTTTGGACAAGATTGAAATCTAGCACACAAGCAAACAGCAAACATAATATCAGGTCTACTTGCGGTTAAATAGAGTAGGCTTCCGATCATACCTCTATAGTGCTTTTCATCCACATGATTACCTTCTTCATCTTTGTCAAGTTTTGTAGAAGTGCACATTGGAGTTCCAACTTGCTTTGAGTCCTCCATGCCAAACCTTTTCAACAATTCCTTGGTATATTTTGTTTGATTTATAAAAATTCCCTCAAGAGCTTGATGTATTTGAAGTCCAAGAAAGAAACTTAATTCTCCCATCATACTCATTTCAAATTCACTTTGCATAGTGGTGGAAAAATTCTTGCATAGATACTCATTAATAGCATCAAAAATAATATCATTAATATATATTTGTACAATAAGAAGGTCATTCAACACTTGCTTAGTAAAAAGTGTGGTGTCCACAATATCTCTTTTGAAACCATTTTCAATCAAGAAACCACTTAGTCTTTCATACCAAGCTCTTGGAGCCTGTTTTAAACCATATAAAGCTTTAGATAGTTTAAACACATGACTTGGAAATTTTGTATTTTCAAAACCGGGGGGTTGATCCACATATACTTCTTGATCAATAAAACCATTTAAAAAAGCACTTTTAATATCCATTTGAAACAATTTGAAGCCTTTGAAGCAAGCAAAAGCAAGAAACATTCTAATAGATTCTAATTTAGCTACGGGAGCAAATGTTTCATCAAAATCAATTCCTTCTCCTTGTGCATATCTTTTAGCAACTAATCTGGCTTTATTTCTTACAACAACACCTTTATCATCCAACTTATTTCTAAATATCCACTTTGTGCCAATGATAGGTTGATTTTGAAGTCTATCAACAAGTGTCCAAACCTTATTTCTCTCAAATTGATTAAGTTCCTCTTGCATTGACAAAATCCAGTTTTCATCCTTTAAAGCATCATTGATATTTTTGGGTTCAAAAAGAGAAACTAAAGCAAAATTGTCTATCAATTTTCTAGAAGAGGAACGAGTCTTTACCTTCTTGGATGGATCACCAATTATAAGTTCTTTCGGATGATTTTGGCTAAATTTCCAAGCCTTGGGAAGATCTTTGATTGGATCATCATTTCTGTCCTCATCTTCCCTTTCTTGATCTTCATGAGCTTCATTCTCCATTTCCTTTGCTTTCGGTTCAGAGTTTCCTCCATCTCCAATTTTCAGCTTTTCCATTCCTTCGCGAACACCTACATCATCATCCTCACACGAACGTTTGGAATTATCATCATTAGTTTCATCAAATGTTATGTATATGGCTTCTTCTATCACAAGAGTCCTTCTATTAAAGACTCTATATCCTCTTTTGTTCTCGCAATATCCCAAAAATATTCCTTCATCAGATTTTTTCACAAACTTACCAAGATGTTCCTTTAAATTTAAAATAAAATATTTACAACCAAAGACCTTGAAATATCCAACTGTAGGTTTCTTATCAAAAATCAGTTCATAAGATGTTTTATTCAAAATGGGTCTTAAAAGGATTCGATTTATCACATAACATGCAGTGTTTACCGCTTCAGCCCAAAGGTACTTTGGCAAACTACATTTACTTAACATGGTTCTAGCAGCCTCTTGTAGAGTCCTATTTTTCCTTTCTACAACACCATTTTGCTATGCAGTTCTTGCAATAGAAAACTCATGTGTTATACCATTATGATCACAAAATTCTGGAAAACCACAATACTTGAATTCCGTTCCATTATCACTTCTAATTCTAACAATTTTTAAAACAAGCAGATTTTGCACTTTAGCAAACAATGAAGTGAAATTCTTGAACGCATCATCCTTATGAGCAAGAAATATTACCCAAGTATATCTAGTGTAATCATCCACAATCACAAAACAGTACTTCTTACCTCCCAAGCTAGTGATTTGAGTAGGACCAAACAAGTCGAGATGCAAGAGTTCTAAAGGTTTGGAAGTAGATACACACTTCTTTGGTTTAAAAGAAACTTTTGTTTACTTTCCAAATTGACATGCATCACAAATTTTATCCTTTTCAAAACTGATTTTTGGCAAGCCTCTAACAAGCTCCTTTTTCGAAATTTCCTTTAGTAAATCCATGTTAAAATGACAAAGTCTCCTATGCCACAACCAAGGATCTTCATTTGAAGCTTTAAGACATTTTAAATTAGATGAATCAATTCTATCAAGAACCACAATATATATGTCGTTGAACCTCTTACCTTTGAACACAATATTATATTTGGAATCAAGCACAATGCATTCATACTTTTTAAACAACACATTCAATCTTTATCACACAATTGACTAAAAGTAAGCAAGTTATAATCTAAGTTATCAACTAAGAGCACATTATGAACAAAAGTTTCACCATCCTTACCAACATCACCTATTCCAATTGTTTTAGCTTTCACATTATCACCAAATGTCACCTTCCCACTTGATTTTGATTTCAGCTTTATGAATAAAGAAGGATCACCGGTCATATGCCTTGAGCAGCCGCTATCAATAAACCATTTTGACTTGTTTGAGCCTTTTTCCTGAAAAGAGAAAGTGTTTGGTACCCTTTTTAATTTTTGGGTCCACAATAGTTAGCATTGTATCTAACTAACCACATGCATTTCATCCCTTTGTTCAGATTTCTTTTCACATAGCAATCTCCTTTCAAATACCCTTTTTGACAACAAAAACCACACATAATGGAAGAGTCCTTAATATGTAATGGTTTGACATATCTCAATCCACCTCTTCTATATGTTGTGAAACCATGTGCATTTTTGTTGTGTGCTAATGTTCTTTGATGAGCAGTAAGATGGGCAGATGACATGTTCCTTTTGATAAAATCCTGCTTTCTTGCTTTCAAAGTTTCATCCAAATTGTCCATTTTTTTTTTCAAATCACCATGTCTTTCCTTCAACATTTCACAAATATTTGTCTTTCTATCAAACTCATTTTGAACATCACATCCGGCTCTTACAAGACTTTCATTGTCAGTCTTTAGTTGTTTATTTTGTTGAAAAAGACTTGTATTTTCTTGAATGAGAAAAGCCATTTTCTGTTTTAACGGCTTGTTTTTATCATAAGATTCTTTCAAGGCATTATGCAGTTTTTCAACAAAGGATTCAAGATCATCATTTTCATCATCATCACTTTCAGATTGAGAGTGTGTGGAAGTTACCTCATTATTTCCAATAGCCATGAAGGCCATTTGAGCTGATTCTTCCTCTTCTTCAACTTCCCCTTCGGAATTACATTCATTCCAAAGAATCAGAAAGTTGTTGAATCTTGGTTTTCGATCAGCTTTCCCATCTTTCATTTTCTTCATGGGACATTCGTTTGCATTGTGTCCAGATTGTCCACATTCATAGCATTTGTCCACTTGCTTCTTGTTGAATTCTTGTTTTCCTTTGTTCCTTGCATTTGATGAATAATTTTGAAATTGATTGCTAGGTCCTCCCTTTCTAAACTTCCTTTTATTCAAGATTATCTTGAAACCTCTTGTGATGAGAGCAAGGTCATTATCATCACCATCCGAGTCTTCATCATCCAAGTGAGTTGGATCATCTTCATCTTGAGTAGTCTTTAGAGCAATATTTCTCTTTGCTCTAGCATCCTCTTCCTCCTGCACTTTGGATTTCAATTTCAACTCATAAGAGGTTAGTGAGTTAATGAGAGATTCAATAGGCACAGAATTTAAATCCATAGCCTCCTCTATTGCAGTCACTTTATTTTCCCATTCTTTGCCCAATGCATTGACAATTTTCCTGTTCTTCTCTCCCAAGGTGTACTCTTTGCCCAACACCTCGAGATCTTTGATCAAGTCATTGAACCTGCAATACATTTTATCAATATTCTCAACAGGTTCAATTTTAAATGATTCATACTTTGTGACCAAGATAGCCTTTTTCTGCTCTCGCACGTTGTCACCACCCTAATGGATTTCTCTTAACTTATCCCACATTTCTTTGGCCGATTTATAGCCTTTTACTCTAATTGATTCATTTGAATCTAAGGCACTATAAAGAACGTTCATGGCCTTGACTTTCAATGTGAGGTTAGTCCTATGTTGAGCATTCATTTCAGCTCTCGTTTTTGGCCGAAGCAAACTGTAAGGCCCAAAGACAACCTAAGAGGGGGGTGAATTAGGTTGATTAAAATTTTAACCAAATTTATGCACTTTTTCTTTAATAAAAATTTACCTTCTTTTCTAGTAATGATCAATCAAGTAGATTAGAAGAAGAGAGCAATATTGATAAAAAAAAATATATAGATAAGCAATAAGAATTTTATTAAACAGAAAGTAGGATAGAATATCAAACCGATTGTCTACCAAGCTTTCCTCAAACTTGAAGACCAATCACTAGGTTGAGCAACTTCTTTTTGATGAAAGACGATCAACTAGATGTACAATGGAGGGAACACTTCCTCCTTGCCCTAAGCCTCACTTAGTCAAGCCAAGAAGTTTTACAATCACTCAGATAACCCTCAACAAATCTACACTAATGAAACTTTCATCCACAAGAGAAATGATCACAAGAAATTCACACTACTTAGAGAACAAATCTAACTTTGGAGACTATTTTCTAACTAAAATATCTCTTGAGATCTTGTAAACAAAGTGTGCAAAAGTCCCTTCTTGGTTCAGAACAGTTTGTTTTTAAAGGGGACCAAAAATGGGTTTCATCAATGCTTCCAACGGATAGAAGGCAGATGAAGAGTCAGCTAGCCGTTGGGGCTATCGGACGTCCGACGACCAAATCATCGTCCGAACCAATCGTCCGAAAGCAGCCAAGTTGAAGTTCGGACGTCCGATGCATTTTTATCGTCCGACAGCACAGCGTCCGATCGTTGGCAGAGAGTTGGCAAGTCATCTTGGAATTTTTCGGACGTCCGATGCGGTTGATGTGCGTCCGAGGTGTGCGTCCGATCCTTCCTTATGAGCGTCCGACGCTTCCTTATCAGCGTCCGACAGAGCTTCCTTCTTGATGCTCTTTCTCCTTTCGGACGTCCGACAGATTCCTTTCAGACGTCCGACATGAGTGTCCTGTTTTTTATTCTTCTTTTGGTTGATTTGCATTTCATGACATATTAGTACCTGATTCTTTGATAGGCAAAAACACTTATATTTGAAGAAAGTTAGATAAATATTTCAAAGTACTTTGTGATCATCAAAACCAAGAATAACGTTCTCCCTCTTTTTTATGATGACAAAACAAAGGTTGGAAATGAGATTTGATGATCACAATAAAAACTCCCCCTTTCTCAATAGACAAGAACTCTCCCTTACTTAGTGAATCATAAAAAATTTGAAAAACTCCCCCTCACTTGGCTGCCCAACCGAATTAAACAATTATCCAAAATATGACAATTAAGCAGCCAACATCCAACATTTTACCAACTCACTCCATCAGCAAATACAAATTTAATCAAATCATCAATCAATCCAACATCATCAATCATCAATCAAATCAATCCAGTCCTCTCCCTCTTTTTGTCATCACAAAAGGGCAATCAATCACATCCATCTCATCCACAAACACATTCATCAATGCAAACCAAAAACAATTCATTACATCCACACAATCATCATTCAAAATACTTAAACATCTATCAAAAAGTACCAAAAGAAACATAAAATACCCATTACATTACATATCCATTGTTGAATACCACAAACACATAAAATAGACAAACAAAATGCAAATGTCCTAAATGGTGAACTATGTGGATCCAGGTGTTCTCCGAGAGAGCTGATATTGGGAGAGGTCCTCCTCTTCAGTTTCTTCATCATCTTCAGCAGTCTCTTCAACTGGTGCCTTGCCTTTATCTGATGTGGAAGTGCCATGAGGAGTCACAGGAGTTGATGAACCAGGGTCTGGAATTGATGAACTTGGATCAGTGGGGTGTGGCTCTTTGTCCTGGAAAATTTCCTCAACCACAGGTGGGGGAAAAAGAAGGTTCTTTTTGTTGACTTCCTAGGATGAATTGGAGTGAGTGAAATGGATGAAGGATCATGTGCAGTCTTAGACCTCTGTTCACTAGATGATGCCCCCTTATAAGCCCACAGATTATCTTTAAAAACAAGATTTTTCCTTTCAAAATATCCTTTGGTAAAGGCATAAGAAGATGCTTCTTTGGGACAAACACCTAGAATTGGAACTTTGTAAAACTCAAATATCTTTTGAAGAAACTTTCCATAAGATAATTTTCTGCTAGAATCAGTGGCATAGCGAAGTAAAAACTTGCACATGACAAAACCAAAATCAATACGAATTTTTTCTCGAAAACAGTAAAAGAGATATAACTCCATTTTGTTTGCATCAGTTCTGTGGCAATCAGTGGGTACAAGCAGGTTTGAAATGATTGAAAAAGCAATTAGATTCACAGGAGTAAGATCATTCAGTTTAGCATCAGCAGGTGAGGAAAAACTTCTTTTAAAATAAGTTAACATTTTAGCCCCATCAAAATGATTATCAGCAGTAGGGTGCTCTTCATAGGAAAAGAAATTAGCAATTTTATCCTTGCATCCACGTTCAATGGTAGTATTTAAAATGGAATTCACAGTTTCAGAATCAAAGACTAAGTCTACCCCATTAACCCTGGACATGATCTCAGTTTGGTCAGTGCCTTTCCTAAGATTGGCAAAATATTGATGCAGCATTTCAGGATAATAGACATTGGGCATAGAAATGAGATGTGACCATTTCTGGAAAGCAAATAGACTCAGAATGGATTCTAAACCTATGTGGCGAAATTCAGTAGAGTTTACAGTTCGTTGAGGGATGACACCTTTCTGGGATATCCAGGAGTGTTTGTCTTTTGCATCATCATCAAAGAATGTAGGGAGAGTGACTGATTTTGGAGGCGGTTGAGAAGAGTTTCCCTGTCTAGATTTAGGCTGAGAGATGGGTTGTGGAGTAGGCCGTGACATTTTACCCTTTATGGCTCCTCTCTTGAAGCGTTTGGATGAACGTTTGACCGTAGAAAGATCCTCATCCTCATCCCTGAGTGGATGCTTGCGTCCGGCAGTAACCTTTCCTCCTCTTAGATTCACCATTGTGCGAAATTTGTGGAATGAAGAATGCAAATGATGCACACAGTAGTAGGGAAGTGAATCGCACAGAAATTTTGGGACAAAAAGGCCTTGTACAAGATTTGACAGAGCGGTTATGAGAAAGTAGGGTTTTGAGAAAAATTTGGGAATGTGCGAGATGATAGGCGATTCTGTGGAATGATCAGGAGAAATGAATCGCAATTGATCAGGAAAAGTTTTGGTTGAGTCAATTTGGGAATGTGGGCTTCAGAATGATATGAATTTGAGAGTGAGAGACAAGAGAGTTTTCGTCCGAGGGGAAATAGAATAGGAAGAGTCTGAAGCAAATGAGGAAGAAAGTTGTTTTTAAAAAATGAGCAGTTGCACTGTCGGACGGCCGAACGAAGTTGTACGTCCGACAGTTGCGTCCGAACAGGTGCATTCTGGAAAATAGCTGAAGAACATCATCGGACGTCCGTTCATCCTCTTTCGGAAGTCCGAAAGAAAATTTTAAACTGATTTTTCAATTATCCCCAATTTTGATCTTAGATGAATGAACTGATCTAATGGCAAAGCTTTTGTAAAAATATCAGCAAATTGATCTTTAGAACAAACATATTTTACACAAATTTCACCTTTTTGAACAAGATCACGAATAAAGTGGTGCTTTATATCTATATGCTTTGTCCTAGAATGCTGAATAGGATTTTTGGTCAAATTTATAGCACTAGTATTATCACAGAATACAGGCATGCAGTCATACAACAATCCAAAATCATTCAAGGTATGCTTCATCCATAAAAGTTGAGCACAACATGCACTAGCGGCAATATATTCCGCTTCGGTTGTAGACAAAGAGATTGCATTTTGTTTCTTGCTAAACCAAGAGACTAAACAAATTCCAAGAAAGTGACAAGTTCCACTAGTACTCTTTCTATTCACACGACAACCTCCAAAATCAGCATCCGAATAACCATATAGTGCAAACTCACTAGATCTAGCATACCAAAGACCATAGTCTAATGTACCTTTCAAATACCTAAAAATCCTTTTTACAGCATTCAAATGTGATTCTTTTGGATACGATTGAAATCTAGCACACAAGCAAACAGCAAACATAATATCAGGTCTACTTGCGGTTAAATAGAGTAGGCTTCCGATCATACCTCTATAGTGCTTTTCATCCACATGATTATCTTCTTCATCTTTGTCAAGTTTTGTAGAAGTGCACATTGGAGTTCCAACTTGCTTTGAGTCCTCCATGCCAAACCTTTTCAGCAATTCCTTGGTATATTTTGCTTGATTTACAAAAATTCCCTCAAGAGTTTGATGTATTTGAAGTCCAAGGAAGAAATTTAATTCTCCCATCATACTCATTTCAAATTCACTTTGCATAGTGGTGGAAAAATCCTTGCATAGATACTCATTAGTAGCACCAAAAATAATATCATCTACATATATTTGCACAATAAGAAGATCATTTAACACTTGCTTAGTAAAAAGTGTGGTGTCCACAATACCTCTTTTGAACCCATTTTCAATCAAGAAACCAGTTAGTCTTTCATACCAAGCTCTTGGAGCCTGTTTTAAACCATATAATGCTTTAGATAGTTTAAACACATGACATGGAAATTTTGTATTTTCAAAACCGGGGGGTTGATCCACATATATTTCTTGATCAATAAAATCATTTAAAAAGGCACTTTTAACATCCATTTGATACAATTTGAAGCCTTTGAAGCAAGCAAAAGCAAGAAGTATTCTAATAGATTCTAATCTAGCTGCGGGAGCAAATGTTTCATCAAAATCAATTCCTTCTTCTTGTGCATATCCTGTAGCAACTAATCTGGCTTTATTTCTTACAACAACACCTTTATCATCCAACTTATTTCTAAATATCCACTTTGTGCCAATGATAGGTTGATTTTGAGGTCTATCAACAAGTGTCCAAACCCTATTTCTCTCAAATTGATTAAGTTCCTCTTGCATTGCCAAAATCCAATTTTCATCCTTTAAAGCATCATTTATATTTTTGGGTTCAAAAAGAGAAATTAAAGCAAAATTGTCTATCAATTTTCTAGAAGAGGAACGAATCTTTACCTTCTCGGATGGATCACCAATTATAAGTTCTTTCGGATGATTTTGACTAAATCTCCAAGCCTTGGGAAGATCTTTGAATGGATCATCATTTCTGTCCTCATCTTCCCTTTCTTGATCTTCATGAGCTCCATTCTCCATTTCCTTTGCTTCTGGTTCAGAATTTCCTCCATATCCAATTTTTAACTTTTCCATTCCTTCGCGAACACCTACATCATCATCCTCATACGAACGTTTGGAATTGTCATCATTAGTTTCATCAAATGTTATGTGTATGGCTTCTTCTATCACAAGAGTTCTTCTATTAAAGACTCTATATCCTCTTTTGTTCTCGCAATATCCCAAAAATATTCCTTCATCAGATTTTTTCTCAAACTTACCAAGATGTTCCTTTAAATTTAAAATAAAACATTTACAACCAAAGACCTTGAAATATCCAACTGTAGGTTTCTTATCAAAAATCAGTTCATAAGATGTTTTATTCAAAATGGGTCTCAAAAGGATTCGATTCATCACATAACATGCAGTGTTTACCGCTTCAGCCCAAAGGTATTTTGGCAAACTACATTCACTTAACATGGTTCTAGCAGCCTCTTGTAGAGTCCTTTTTTTCCTTTCTACAGCACCATTTTGCTGTGGAGTTCTTGCAATAGAAAACTCATGTGTTATGCCATTATAATCACAAAATTCTGGAAAACCACAATACTTGAATTCTGTTCCATTATCACTTCTAATTCTAACAATTTTTAAACCAAGCAGATTTTGCACCTTAGCAAACAATGAAGTGAAATTCTTGAATGCATCATCCTTATGAGCAAGAAATATTACCCAAGTATATCTAGAGTAATCATCCACAATCACAAAGACAGTATTTCTTACCTCCCAAGCTAGTGATTTGAGTAGGACCAAATAAGTCAAGATGCAAGAGTTCTAAAGGTTTGGAAGTAGATACACACTTCTTTGGTTTAAAAGAAACTTTTGTTTGCTTTCCAAATTGACATGCATCACAAATTTTATCCTTTTCAAAATTGATTTTTGGCAAGCCTCTAACAAGCTCCTTTTTCAAAATTTCCTTTAGTAAATCCATGTTAAAATGACAAAGTCTCCTATGCCACAACCAAGGATCTTCATTTGAAGCTTTAAGACATTTTAAGTTAGATGAATCAATTCTATCAAGAACCACAATATATATGTGGTTGAACCTCTTACCTTTGAACACAACATTATATTTGGAATCAAGCACAATGCATTCATGCTTTTTAAACAACACATTCAAGTCTTTATCACACAATTGACTAAAAGTAAGCAAGTTATAATCTAAGTTATCAACTAAGAGCACATTATGAACAAAAGTTTCACCATCCTTACCAACATCACCTATTCCAATTGTTTTAGCTTTCACATTATCACCAAATGTCACCTTCCCACTTGATTTTGATTTCAGCTTTATGAATAAAGAAGGATCACCGGTCATATGCCTTGAGCAGCCGCTATCAATAAACCATTTTGACTTGTTTGAGCCTTTTTCCTGAAAAGAGAAAGTGTTTGGTACCCTTTTTAATTTTTGGGTCCACAATAGTTAGCATTGTATCTAACTAACCACATGCATTTCATCCCTTTGTTCAGATTTTTTTTCACATAGCAATCACCTTTCAAATGCCCTTTTTGATAACAAAAACCACACATAATGGAAGAGTCCTTAATATGTAATGGTTTGACATATCTCAATCCACCTCTTCTATATGTTGTGAAACCATGTGTATTTTTGTTGTGTGCTAAAGTTCTTTGATGAGCAGTAAGATGGGTAGATGACATGTTCCTTTTGATAAAATCCAGCTTTCTTGCTTTCAAAGTTTCATCCAAGTTGTCCATTCTTTTTTTCAAATCACCATGTCTTTCCTTCAGCATTTCACAAATATTTGTCTTTCTATCAACCTCATTTTGAACATCACATCCGGCTCTTACTAGACTTTCATTGTCAGTCTTTAGTTGTTTATTTTGTTGAAAAATACTTGTATTTTCTTGAATGAGAAAAGCCATTTTCTGTTTTAACTGCTTGTTTTTATCATAAGATTCCTTCAAGGCATTATGCAGTTTTTCAACAAAGGATTCAAGATCATCATCTTCATCATCATCACTTTCAGATTGAGAGTGTGTGGAAGTTACCTCATTATTTCCAATAGCCACGAGCGCCATTTGAGCTGATTCTTCCTCTTCTTCAACTTCCCCTTCGGAGTTACATTCATTCCAAGTAATCTGGAAGTTGTTGAATCTTGGTTTTCGATCAGCTTTACCATCTTTCATTTTTTTCATGGGACATTCGTTTGCATAGTGTTCAGGTTGTCCACATTCATAGCATTTGTCCACTTGCTTCTTGTTGAATTCTTGTTTTCCTTTGTTTCTTGCATTTGATGAATAATTTTGAAATTGATTGCTAGGTCCTCCCTTTCTAAACTTCCTTTTATTCAAGATTCTCTTGAACCCTCTTGTGATGAGAGCAAGGTCATTATCATCACCATCCGAGTCTTCATCATCCAAGTGAGTTGGATCATCTTCACCTTGAGTAGTTTTTAGAGCAATATTTCTCTTTGCTCTAGCATCCTCTTCCTCCTGCACTTTGTATTTCAATTTCATTTCATAAGAGGTTAGTGAGTTAATGAGAGATTCAATAAGCACAAAATTTAAATCCTTAGCCTCCTCTATTGCAGTCACTTTATTTTTCCATTCTTTGCCCAATGCATTGAGAATTTTCCTGTTCTTCTCTCCCAAGGTGTACTCTTTGCCCAACACCTCGAGATCTTTGATCAAGTCATTGAACCTGCAATACATTTTGTCAATATTCTCAACAGGTTCAATTTTAAATGATTCATACTTTGTGATCAAAATAGCCTTTTTCTGCTCTCGCACGTTGTCACCACCCTAATGGATTTCTCTTAACTTATCCCACATTTCTTTGGCCGATTTACAGCCTTTTACTCTAATTGATTCATTTGAATCTAAGGCACTATAAAGAACGTTCATGGCCTTGGCTTTCAATGTGAGGTTAGTCCTATCTTAAGCATTCATTTCAGCTCTCGTTTTTGGCCGAAGCAAACTGTAAGGCCCAAAGACAACCTAAGAGGGGGGTGAATTAGGTTGATTAAAATCTTAACCAAATTTATGCACTTTTTCTTTAATAAAAATTTACCTTCTTTTCTAGTAATGATCAATCAAGTAGATTAGAAGAAGAGAGCAATATTGATCAAAAAAAAATATAGATAAGCAATAAGAATTTTATTAAACAGAAAGTAGGATAGAATATCAAACCGATTGTCTACCAAGCTTTCCTCAAACTTGAAGACCAATCACTAGGTTGAGCAACTTCTTTTTGATGAAAGACGATCAACTAGATGTACAATGGAGGGAACACTTCCTCCTTGCCCTAAGCCTCACTTAGTCAAGCCAAGAAGTTTTACAATCACTCAGATAACCCTCAACAAAGCTACACTAATGAAACTTTCAACCACAAGAGAAATGATCACAAGAAATTCACACTACTTAGAGAACAAATCTAACTTTGGAGACTATTTTCTAGCTAAAATATCTCTTGAGATCTTGTAAACAAAGTGTGCAAAAGTCCCTTCTTGGTTCAGAACAGTTTGTTTTTAAAGGGGACCAAAAATAGGTTTCATCAATGCTTCCAACGGATAGAAGGCAGATGAAGAGTCAGCTAGCCGTTGGGGCTATCGGACGTCCGACGACCAAATCATCGTCCGAACCAATCGTCCGAAAGCAGCCAAGTTGAAGTTCGGACGTCCGATGCATTTTTATCGTCCGACAGCACAGCGTCCGATCGTTGGCAGAGAGTTGGCAAGTCATCTTGGAATTTTTCGGACGTCCGATGCGGTTGATGTGCGTCCGAGGTGTGCGTCCGATCCTTCCTTATGAGCGTCCGACGCTTCCTTATCAGCGTCCGACAGAGCTTCCTTCTTGATGCTCTTTCTCCTTTCGGACGTCCGACAGATTCCTTTCAGACGTCCGACATGAGTGTCCTGTTTTTTATTCTTCTTTTGGTTGATTTGCATTTCATGACATATTAGTACCTGATTCTTTGATAGGCAAAAACACTTATATTTGAAGAAAGTTAGATAAATATTTCAAAGTACTTTGTGATCATCAAAACCAAGAATAACGTTCTCCCTCTTTTTTATGATGACAAAACAAAGGTTGGAAATGAGATTTGATGATCACAATAAAAACTCCCCCTTTCTCAATAGACAAGAACTCTCCCTTACTTAGTGAATCATAAAAAATTTGAAAAACTCCCCCTCACTTGGCTGCCCAACCGAATTAAACAATTATCCAAAATATGACAATTAAGCAGCCAACATCCAACATTTTACCAACTCACTCCATCAGCCAATACAAATTTAATCAAATCATCAATCAATCCAACATCATCAATCATCAATCAAATCAATCCAGTCCTCTCCCTCTTTTTGTCATCACAAAAGGGCAATCAATCACATCCATCTCATCCACAAACACATTCATCAATGCAAACCAAAAATAATTCATTACATCCACACAATCATCATTCAAAATACTTAAACATCTATCAAAAAGTACCAAAAGAAACATAAAATACCCATTACATTACATATCCATTGTTGAATACCACAAACACATAAAATAGACAAACAAAATGCAAATGTCCTAAATGGTGAACTATGTGGATCCAGGTGTTCTCCGAGAGAGCTGATATTGGGAGAGGTCCTCCTCTTCAGTTTCTTCATCATCTTCAGCAGTCTCTTCAACTGGTGCCTTGCCTTTATCTGATGTGGAAGTGCCATGAGGAGTCACAGGAGTTGATGAACCAGGGTCTGGAATTGATGAACTTGGATCAGTGGGGTGTGGCTCTTTGTCCTGGAAAATTTCCTCAACCACAGGTGGGGGAAAAAGAAGGTTCTTTTTGTTGACTTCCTAGGATGAATTGGAGTGAGTGAAATGGATGAAGGATCATGTGCAGTCTTAGACCTCTGTTCACTAGATGATGCCCCCTTATAAGCCCACAGATTATCTTTAAAAACAAGATTTTTCCTTTCAAAATATCCTTTGGTAAAGGCATAAGAAGATGCTTCTTTGGGACAAACACCTAGAATTGGAACTTTGTAAAACTCAAATATCTTTTGAAGAAACTTTCCATAAGATAATTTTCTGCTAGAATCAGTGGCATAGCGAAGTAAAAACTTGCACATGACAAAACCAAAATCAATACGAATTTTTTCTCGAAAACAGTAAAAGAGATATAACTCCATTTTGTTTGCATCAGTTCTGTGGCAATCAGTGGGTACAAGCAGGTTTGAAATGATTGAAAAAGCAATTAGATTCACAGGAGTAAGATCATTCAGTTTAGCATCAGCAGGTGAGGAAAAACTTCTTTTAAAATAAGTTAACATTTTAGCCCCATCAAAATGATTATCAGCAGTAGGGTGCTCTTCATAGGAAAAGAAATTAGCAATTTTATCCTTGCATCCACGTTCAATGGTAGTATTTAAAATGGAATTCACAGTTTCAGAATCAAAGACTAAGTCTACCCCATTAACCCTGGACATGATCTCAGTTTGGTCAGTGCCTTTCCTAAGATTGGCAAAATATTGATGCAGCATTTCAGGATAATAGACATTGGGCATAGAAATGAGATGTGACCATTTCTGGAAAGCAAATAGACTCAGAATGGATTCTAAACCTATGTGGCGAAATTCAGTAGAGTTTACAGTTCGTTGAGGGATGACACCTTTCTGGGATATCCAGGAGTGTTTGTCTTTTGCATCATCATCAAAGAATGTAGGGAGAGTGACTGATTTTGGAGGCGGTTGAGAAGAGTTTCCCTGTCTAGATTTAGGCTGAGAGATGGGTTGTGGAGTAGGCCGTGACATTTTACCCTTTATGGCTCCTCTCTTGAAGCGTTTGGATGAACGTTTGACCGTAGAAAGATCCTCATCCTCATCCCTGAGTGGATGCTTGCGTCCGGCAGTAACCTTTCCTCCTCTTAGATTCACCATTGTGCGAAATTTGTGGAATGAAGAATGCAAATGATGCACACAGTAGTAGGGAAGTGAATCGCACAGAAATTTTGGGACAAAAAGGCCTTGTACCAGATTTGACAGAGCGGTTATGAGAAAGTAGGGTTTTGAGAAAAATTTGGGAATGTGCGAGATGATAGGCGATTCTGTGGAATGATCAGGAGAAATGAATCGCAATTGATCAGGAAAAGTTTTGGTTGAGTCAATTTGGGAATGTGGGCTTCAGAATGATATGAATTTGAGAGTGAGAGACAAGAGAGTTTTCGTCCGAGGGAAAATAGAATAGGAAGAGTCTGAAGCAAATGAGGAAGAAAGTTGTTTTTAAAAAATGAGCAGTTGCACTGTCGGACGGCCGAACGAAGTTGTACGTCCGACAGTTGCGTCCGAACAGGTGCATCCTGGAAAATAGCTGAAGAACATCATCGGACGTCCGTTCATCCTCTTTCGGAAGTCCGAAAGAAAATTTTAAACTGATTTTTCAATTATCCCCAATTTTGATCTTAGATGAATGAACTGATCTAATGGCAAAGCTTTTGTAAAAATATCAGCAAATTGATCTTTAGAACAAACATATTTTACACAAATTTCACCTTTTTGAACAAGATCACGAATAAAGTGGTGCTTTATATCTATATGCTTTGTCCTAGAATGCTGAATAGGATTTTTGGTCAAATTTATAGCACTAGTATTATCACAGAATACAGGCATGCAGTCATACAACAATCCAAAATCATTCAAGGTATGCTTCATCCATAAAAGTTGAGCACAACATGCACTAGCGGCAATATATTCCGCTTCGGTTGTAGACAAAGAGATTGCATTTTGTTTCTTGCTAAACCAAGAGACTAAACAAATTCCAAGAAAGTGACAAGTTCCACTAGTACTCTTTCTATTCACACGACAACCTCCAAAATCAGCATCCGAATAACCATATAGTGCAAACTCACTAGATCTAGCATACCAAAGACCATAGTCTAATGTACCTTTCAAATACCTAAAAATCCTTTTTACAGCATTCAAATGTGATTCTTTTGGACACGATTGAAATCTAGCACACAAGCAAACAGCAAACATAATATCAGGTCTACTTGCGGTTAAATAGAGTAGGCTTCCGATCATACCTCTATAGTACTTTTCATCCACATGATTATCTTCTTCATCTTTGTCAAGTTTTGTAGAAGTGCACATTGGAGTTCCAACTTGCTTTGAGTCCTCCATGCCAAACCTTTTCAGCAATTCCTTGGTATATTTTGCTTGATTTACAAAAATTCCCTCAAGAGTTTGATGTATTTTAAGTCCAAGGAAGAAATTTAATTCTCCCATCATACTCATTTCAAATTCACTTTGCATAGTGGTGGAAAAATCCTTGCATAGATACTCATTAGTAGCACCAAAAATAATATCATCTACATATATTTGCACAATAAGAAGATCATTTAACACTTGCTTAGTAAAAAGTGTGGTGTCCACAATACCTCTTTTGAACCCATTTTCAATCAAGAAACCAGTTAGTCTTTCATACCAAGCTCTTGGAGCCTGTTTTAAACCATATAATGCTTTAGATAGTTTAAACACATGACATGGAAATTTTGTATTTTCAAAATCGGGGGGTTGATCCACATATATTTCTTGATCAATAAAATCATTTAAAAAGGCACTTTTAACATCCATTTGATACAATTTGAAGCCTTTGAAGCAAGCAAAAGCAAGAAGTATTCTAATAGATTCTAATCTAGCTGCGGGAGCAAATGTTTCATCAAAATCAATTCCTTCTTCTTGTGCATATCCTGTAGCAACTAATCTGGCTTTATTTCTTACAACAACACCTTTATCATCCAACTTATTTCTAAATATCCACTTTGTGTCAATGATAGGTTGATTTTGAGGTCTATCAACAAGTGTCCAAACCCTATTTCTCTCAAATTGATTAAGTTCCTCTTGCATTGCCAAAATCCAATTTTCATCCTTTAAAGCATCATTTATATTTTTGGGTTCAAAAAGAGAAATTAAAGCAAAATTGTCTATCAATTTTCTAGAAGAGGAACGAATCTTTACCTTCTCGGATGGATCACCAATTATAAGTTCTTTCGGATGATTTTGACTAAATCTCCAAGCCTTGGGAAGATCTTTGAATGGATCATCATTTCTGTCCTCATCTTCCCTTTCTTGATCTTCATGAGCTTCATTCTCCATTTCCTTTGCTTCTGGTTCAGAATTTCCTCCATATCCAATTTTTAACTTTTCCATTCCTTCGCGAACACCTACATCATCATCCTCATACGAACGTTTGGAATTGTCATCATTAGTTTCATCAAATGTTATGTGTATGGCTTCTTCTATCACAAGAGTTCTTCTATTAAAGACTCTATATCCTCTTTTGTTCTCGCAATATCCCAAAAATATTCCTTCATCAGATTTTTTCTCAAACTTACCAAGATGTTCCTTTAAATTTAAAATAAAACATTTACAACCAAAGACCTTGAAATATCCAACTGTAGGTTTCTTATCAAAAATCAGTTCATAAGATGTTTTATTCAAAATGGGTCTCAAAAGGATTCGATTCATCACATAACATGCAGTGTTTACCGCTTCAGCCCAAAGGTATTTTGGCAAACTACATTCACTTAACATGGTTCTAGCAGCCTCTTGTAGAGTCCTTTTTTTCCTTTCTACAGCACCATTTTGCTGTGGAGTTCTTGCAATAGAAAACTCATGTGTTATGCCATTATAATCACAAAATTCTGGAAAACCACAATACTTGAATTCTGTTCCATTATCACTTCTAATTCTAACAATTTTTAAACCAAGCAGATTTTGCACCTTAGCAAACAATGAAGTGAAATTCTTGAATGCATCATCCTTATGAGCAAGAAATATTACCCAAGTATATCTAGAGTAATCATCCACAATCACAAAGACAGTATTTCTTACCTCCCAAGCTAGTGATTTGAGTAGGACCAAATAAGTCAAGATGCAAGAGTTCTAAAGGTTTGGAAGTAGATACACACTTCTTTGGTTTAAAAGAAACTTTTGTTTGCTTTCCAAATTGACATGCATCACAAATTTTATCCTTTTCAAAATTGATTTTTGGCAAGCCTCTAACAAGCTCCTTTTTCAAAATTTCCTTTAGTAAATCCATGTTAAAATGACAAAGTCTCCTATGCCACAACCAAGGATCTTCATTTGAAGCTTTAAGACATTTTAAGTTAGATGAATCAATTCTATCAAGAACCACAATATATATGTCGTTGAACCTCTTACCTTTGAACACAACATTATATTTGGAATCAAGCACAATGCATTCATGCTTTTTAAACAACACATTCAAGTCTTTATCACACAATTGACTAAAACTAAGCAAGTTATAACCTAAGTTATCAACTAAGAGCACATTATGAACAAAAGTTTCACCATCCTTACCAACATCACCTATTCCAATTGTCTTAGCTTTCACATTATCACCAAATGTCACCTTCCCACTTGATTTTGATTTCAGCTTTATGAATAAAGAAGGATCACCGGTCATATGCCTTGAGCAGCCGCTATCAATAAACCATTTTGACTTGTTTGAGCCTTTTTCCTGAAAAGAGAAAGTGTTTGGTACCCTTTTTAATTTTTGGGTCCACAATAGTTAGCATTGTATCTAACTAACCACATGCATTTCATCCCTTTGTTCAGATTTTTTTTCACATAGCAATCACCTTTCAAATGCCCTTTTTGATAACAAAAACCACACATAATGGAAGAGTCCTTAATATGTAATGGTTTGACATATCTCAATCCACCTCTTCTATATGTTGTGAAACCATGTGTATTTTTGTTGTGTGCTAAAGTTCTTTGATGAGCAGTAAGATGGGTAGATGACATGTTCCTTTTGATAAAATCCAGCTTTCTTGCTTTCAAAGTTTCATCCAAGTTGTCCATTCTTTTTTTCAAATCACCATGTCTTTCCTTCAGCATTTCACAAATATTTGTCTTTCTATCAACCTCATTTTGAACATCACATCCGGCTCTTACTAGACTTTCATTGTCAGTCTTTAGTTGTTTATTTTGTTGAAAAATACTTGTATTTTCTTGAATGAGAAAAGCCATTTTCTGTTTTAACTGCTTGTTTTTATCATAAGATTCCTTCAAGGCATTATGCAGTTTTTCAACAAAGGATTCAAGATCATCATCTTCATCATCATCACTTTCAGATTGAGAGTGTGTGGAAGTTACCTCATTATTTCCAATAGCCATGAAGGCCATTTGAGCTGATTCTTCCTCTTCTTTAACTTCTCCTTCGGAGTTACATTCATTCCAAGTAATCTGGAAGTTGTTGAATCTTGGTTTTCGATCAGCTTTACCATCTTTCATTTTTTTCATGGGACATTCGTTTGCATAGTGTTCAGGTTGTCCACATTCATAGCATTTGTCCACTTGCTTCTTGTTGAATTCTTGTTTTCCTTTGTTCCTTGCATTTGATGAATAATTTTGAAATTGATTGCTAGGTCCTCCCTTTCTAAACTTCCTTTTATTCAAGATTCTCTTGAACCCTCTTGTGATGAGAGCAAGGTCATTATCATCACCATCCGAGTCTTCATCATCCAAGTGAGTTGGATCATCTTCACCTTGAGTAGTTTTTAGAGCAATATTTCTCTTTGCTCTAGCATCCTCTTCCTCCTGCACTTTGGATTTCAATTTCATTTCATAAGAGGTTAGTGAGTTAATGAGAGATTCAATAAGCACAGAATTTAAATCCTTAGCCTCCTCTATTGCAGTCACTTTATTTTTCCATTCTTTGCCCAATGCATTGAGAATTTTCCTGTTCTTCTCTCCCAAGGTGTACTCTTTGCCCAACACCTCGAGATCTTTGATCAAGTCATTGAACCTGCAATACATTTTGTCAATATTCTCAACAGGTTCAATTTTAAATGATTCATACTTTGTGATCAAGATAGCCTTTTTCTGCTCTCGCACGTTGTCACCACCCTAATGGATTTCTCTTAACTTATCCCACATTTCTTTGGCCGATTTACAGCCTTTTACTCTAATTGATTTATTTGAATCTAAGGCACTATAAAGAACGTTCATGGCCTTGGCTTTCAATGTGAGGTTAGTCCTATCTTGAGCATTCATTTCAGCTCTCGTTTTTGGCCGAAGCAAACTGTAAGGCCCAAAGACAACCTAAGAGGGGGTGAATTAGGTTGATTAAAATCTTAACCAAATTTATGCACTTTTTCTTTAATAAAAATTTACATTCTTTTCTAGTAATGATCAATCAAGTAGATTAGAAGAAGAGAGCAATATTGATCAAAAAAAAATATAGATAAGCAATAAGAATTTTATTAAACAGAAAGTAGGATAGAATATCAAACCGATTGTCTACCAAGCTTTCCTCAAACTTGAAGACCAATCACTAGGTTGAGCAACTTCTTTTTGATGAAAGACGATCAACTAGATGTACAATGGAGGGAACACTTCCTCCTTGCCCTAAGCCTCACTTAGTCAAGCCAAGAAGTTTTACAATCACTCAGATAACCCTCAACAAAGCTACACTAATGAAACTTTCAACCACAAGAGAAATGATCACAAGAAATTCACACTACTTAGAGAACAAATCTAACTTTGGAGACTATTTTCTAGCTAAAATATCTCTTGAGATCTTGTAAACAAAGTGTGCAAAAGTCCCTTCTTGGTTCAGAACAGTTTGTTTTTAAAGGGGACCAAAAATAGGTTTCATCAATGCTTCCAACGGATAGAAGGCAGATGAAGAGTCAGCTAGCCGTTGGGGCTATCGGACGTCCGACGACCAAATCATCGTCCGAACCAATCGTCCGAAAGCAGCCAAGTTGAAGTTCGGACGTCCGATGCATTTTTATCGTCCGACAGCACAGCGTCCGATCGTTGGCAGAGAGTTGGCAAGTCATCTTGGAATTTTTCGGACGTCCGATGCGGTTGATGTGCGTCCGAGGTGTGCGTCCGATCCTTCCTTATGAGCGTCCGACGCTTCCTTATGAGCGTCCGACAGAGCTTCCTTCTTGATGTTCTTCCTCCTTTCGGACGTCCGACATATTCCTTTCAGACGTCTGACATGAGTGTCCTGTTTTTTATTCTTCTTTTGGTTGATTTGCATTTCATGACATATTAGTACCTGATTCTTTGATAGGCAAAAACACTTATATTTGAAGAAAGTTAGATAAATATTTCAAAGTACTTTGTGATCATCAAAACCAAGAATAACGTTCTCCCTCTTTTTGATGATGACAAAACAAAGGTTGGAAATGAGATTTGATGATCA
Source organism: Coffea arabica (assembly GCF_036785885.1). Classification (NCBI taxonomy): domain Eukaryota; kingdom Viridiplantae; phylum Streptophyta; class Magnoliopsida; order Gentianales; family Rubiaceae; genus Coffea; species Coffea arabica. The sequence goes on along the minus strand of NC_092330.1, from coordinate 7,192,030 downwards.
CAATAAAAACTCCCCCTTTCTCAATAGACAAGAACTCCCCCTTACTTAGTGAATCATAAAAAATTTGAAAAACTCCCCCTCACTTGGCTGCCCAACCGAATTAAACAATTATCCAAGATATGACAATTAAGCAGCCAACATCCAACATTTTACCAACTCACTCCATCAGCCAATACAAATTTAATCAAATCATCAATCAATCCAACATCATCAATCATCAATCAAATCAATCCAGTCCTCTCCCTCTTTTTGTCATCACAAAAGGGCAATCAATCACATCCATCTCATCCACAAACACATTCATCAATGCAAACCAAAAACAATTCATTACATCCACACAATCATCATTCAAAATACTTAAACATCTATCAAAAAGTACCAAAAGAAACATAAAATACCCATTACATTACATATCCATTGTTGAATACCACAAACACATAAAATAGACAAACAAAATGCAAATGTCCTAAATGGTGAACTATGTGGATCCAGGTGTTCTCCGAGAGAGCTGATATTGGGAGAGGTCCTCCTCTTCAGTTTCTTCATCATCTTCAGCAGCCTCTTCAACTGGTGCCTTGCCTTTATCTGATGTGGAAGTGCTATGAGGAGTCACAGGAGTTGATGAACCAGGGTCTGGAATTGATGAACTTGGATCAGTGGGGTGTGGCTCTTTGTCATGAAAAACTTCCTCAACCACAGGTGGGGGAAAAAGAAGGTTCTTTTTGTTGACTTCCTAGGATGAATTGGAGTGAGTGAAATGGATGAAGGATCATGTGCAGTCTTAGACCTCTGTTCACTAGATGATGCCCCCTTATAAGCCCACAGATTATCTTTAAAAACAAGATTTTTCCTTTCAAAATATCCTTTGGTAAAGGCATAAGAAGATGCTTCTTTGGGACAAACACCTAGAATTGAAACTTTGTAAAACTCAAATATCTTTTGAAGAAACTTTCCATAAGATAATTTTCTGCTAGAATCAGTGGCATAGCGAAGTAAAAACTTGCACATGACAAAACCAAAATCAATACGAATTTTTTCTCGAAAACAGTAAAAGAGATATAATTCCATTTTGTTTGCATTAGTTCTGTGGCCATCAGTGGGTACAAGCAGGTTTGAAATGATTGAAAAAGTAATTAGATTCACAGGAGCAAGATCATTCAGTTTAGCATCAGCAGGTGAGGAAAAACTTCTTTTAAAATAAGTTAACATTTTAGCCCCATCAAAATGATTATCAGCAGTAGGGTGCTCTTCATAGGAAAAGAAATTAGCAATTTTATCCTTGCATCCACGTTCAATGGTAGTATTTAAAATGGAATTCACAGTTTCAGAATCAAAGACTAAGTCTACCCCATTAACCCTGGACATGATCTCAGTTTGCTCAGTGCCTTTCCTAAAATTGGCAAAAAATTGATGCAGCATTTCAGGATAATAGACATTGGGCATAGAAATGAGATGTGACCATTTCTGGAAAGCAAATAGACTCAGAATGGATTCTAAACCTATGTGACGAAATTCAGTAGAGTTTACAGTTCGTTGAGGGATGACACCTTTCTGGGATATCCAGGAGTGTTTGTCTTTTGCATCATCATCAAAGAATGTAGGGAGAGTGGCTGATTTTGGAGGCGGTTGAGAAGAGGTTCCCTGTCTAGATTTAGGCTGAGAGGTGGGTTGTGGAGTAGGCCGTGACATTTTACCCTTTATGGCTCCTCTCTTGAAGCGTTTGGATGAACGTTTCGTTTGGATGAACGTTTGACCGTAGAAAGATCCTCATCCTCATCCCTGAGTGGATGCTTGCGTCCAGCAGTAACCTTTGCTCCTCTTAGATTCACCATTGTACGAAATTTGTGGAATGAAGAATGCAAATGATGCACATAGTAGTAGGGAAGTGAATCGCACAGAAATTTTGGGACAAAAAGGCCTTGTACAAGATTTGACAGAGCGGTTATGAGAAAGTAGGGTTTTGAGAAAAATTTGGGAATGTGCGAGATGATAGGCGATTCTGTGGAATGATCAGGAGAAATGAATCGCAATTGATCAGGAAAAGTTTTGGTTGAGTCAATTTGGGAATGTGGGCTTCAGAATGATATGAATTTGAGAGTGAGAGACAAGAGAGTTTTCGTCCGAGGGAAAATAGAATAGGAAGAGTCTGAAGCAAATGAGGAAGAAAGTTGTTTTTAAAAAATGAGCAGTTGCACTGTCGGACGGCCGAACGAAGTTGTACGTCCGACAGTTGCGTCCGAACAGGTGCATTCTGGAAAATAGCTGAAGAACATCATCGGACGTCCGTTCATCCTCTTTCGGAAGTCCGAAAGAAAATTTTAAACTGATTTTTCAATTATCCCCAATTTTGATCTTAGATGAATGAACTGATCTAATGGCAAAGCTTTTGTAAAAATATCAGCAAATTGATCTTTAGAACAAACATATTTTACACAAATTTCACCTTTTTGAACAAGATCACGAATAAAGTGGTGCTTTATATCTATATGCTTTGTCCTAGAATACTGAATAGGATTTTTGGTCAAATTTATAGCACTAGTATTATCACAGAATACAGGCATGCAGTCATACAACAATCCAAAATCATTCAAGGTATGCTTCATCCATAAAAGTTGAGCACAACATGCACTAGCGGCAATATATTCCGCTTCGGTTGTAGACAAAGAGATTGCATTTTGTTTCTTGCTAAACCAAGAGACTAAACAAATTCCAAGAAAGTGACAAGTTCCACTAGTACTCTTTCTATTCACACGACAACCTCCAAAATCAGCATCCGAATAACCATATAGTGCAAACTCACTAGATCTAGCATACCAAAGACCATAGTCTAATGTACCTTTCAAATACCTAAAAATCCTTTTTACAGCATTCAAATGTGATTCTTTTGGACACGATTGAAATCTAGCACACAAGCAAACAGCAAACATAATATCAGGTCTACTTGCGGTTAAATAGAGTAGGCTTCCGATCATACCTCTATAGTGCTTTTCATCCACATGATTATCTTCTTCATCTTTGTCAAGTTTTGTAGAAGTGCACATTGGAGTTCCAACTTGCTTTGAGTCCTCCATGCCAAACCTTTTCAGCAATTCCTTGGTATATTTTGCTTGATTTACAAAAATTCCCTCAAGAGTTTGATGTATTTGAAGTCCAAGGAAGAAATTTAATTCTCCCATCATACTCATTTCAAATTCACTTTGCATAGTGGTGGAAAAATCCTTGCATAGATACTCATTAGTAGCACCAAAAATAATATCATCTACATATATTTGCACAATAAGAAGATCATTTAACACTTGCTTAGTAAAAAGTGTGGTGTCCACAATACCTCTTTTGAACCCATTTTCAATCAAGAAACCAGTTAGTCTTTCATACCAAGCTCTTGGAGCCTGTTTTAAACCATATAATGCTTTAGATAGTTTAAACACATGACATGGAAATTTTGTATTTTCAAAACCGGGGGGTTGATCCACATATATTTCTTGATCAATAAAATCATTTAAAAAGGCACTTTTAACATCCATTTGATACAATTTGAAGCCTTTGAAGCAAGCAAAAGCAAGAAGTATTCTAATAGATTCTAATCTAGCTGCGGGAGCAAATGTTTCATCAAAATCAATTCCTTCTTCTTGTGCATATCCTGTAGCAACTAATCTGGCTTTATTTCTTACAACAACACCTTTATCATCCAACTTATTTCTAAATATCCACTTTGTGCCAATGATAGGTTGATTTTGAGGTCTATCAACAAGTGTCCAAACCCTATTTCTCTCAAATTGATTAAGTTCCTCTTGCATTGCCAAAATCCAATTTTCATCCTTTAAAGCATCATTTATATTTTTGGGTTCAAAAAGAGAAATTAAAGCAAAATTGTCTATCAATTTTCTAGAAGAGGAACGAATCTTTACCTTCTCGGATGGATCACCAATTATAAGTTCTTTCGGATGATTTTGACTAAATCTCCAAGCCTTGGGAAGATCTTTGAATGGATCATCATTTCTGTCCTCATCTTCCCTTTCTTGATCTTCATGAGCTCCATTCTCCATTTCCTTTGCTTCTGGTTCAGAATTTCCTCCATATCCAATTTTTAACTTTTCCATTCCTTCGCGAACACCTACATCATCATCCTCATACGAACGTTTGGAATTGTCATCATTAGTTTCATCAAATGTTATGTGTATGGCTTCTTCTATCACAAGAGTTCTTCTATTAAAGACTCTATATCCTCTTTTGTTCTCGCAATATCCCAAAAATATTCCTTCATCAGATTTTTTCTCAAACTTACCAAGATGTTCCTTTAAATTTAAAATAAAACATTTACAACCAAAGACCTTGAAATATCCAACTGTAGGTTTCTTATCAAAAATCAGTTCATAAGATGTTTTATTCAAAATGGGTCTCAAAAGGATTCGATTCATCACATAACATGCAGTGTTTACCGCTTCAGCCCAAAGGTATTTTGGCAAACTACATTCACTTAACATGGTTCTAGCAGCCTCTTGTAGAGTCCTTTTTTTCCTTTCTACAGCACCATTTTGCTGTGGAGTTCTTGCAATAGAAAACTCATGTGTTATGCCATTATAATCACAAAATTCTGGAAAACCACAATACTTGAATTCTGTTCCATTATCACTTCTAATTCTAACAATTTTTAAACCAAGCAGATTTTGCACCTTAGCAAACAATGAAGTGAAATTCTTGAATGCATCATCCTTATGAGCAAGAAATATTACCCAAGTATATCTAGAGTAATCATCCACAATCACAAAGACAGTATTTCTTACCTCCCAAGCTAGTGATTTGAGTAGGACCAAATAAGTCAAGATGCAAGAGTTCTAAAGGTTTGGAAGTAGATACACACTTCTTTGGTTTAAAAGAAACTTTTGTTTGCTTTCCAAATTGACATGCATCACAAATTTTATCCTTTTCAAAATTGATTTTTGGCAAGCCTCTAACAAGCTCCTTTTTCAAAATTTCCTTTAGTAAATCCATGTTAAAATGACAAAGTCTCCTATGCCACAACCAAGGATCTTCATTTGAAGCTTTAAGACATTTTAAGTTAGATGAATCAATTCTATCAAGAACCACAATATATATGTCGTTGAACCTCTTACCTTTGAACACAACATTATATTTGGAATCAAGCACAATGCATTCATGCTTTTTAAACAACACATTCAAGTCTTTATCACACAATTGACTAAAACTAAGCAAGTTATAACCTAAGTTATCAACTAAGAGCACATTATGAACAAAAGTTTCACCATCCTTACCAACATCACCTATTCCAATTGTCTTAGCTTTCACATTATCACCAAATGTCACCTTCCCACTTGATTTTGATTTCAGCTTTATGAATAAAGAAGGATCACCGGTCATATGCCTTGAGCAGCCGCTATCAATAAACCATTTTGACTTGTTTGAGTCTTTTTCCTGAAAAGAGAAAGTGTTTGGTACCCTTTTTAATTTTTGGGTCCACAATAGTTAGCATTGTATCTAACTAACCACATGCATTTCATCCCTTTGTTCAGATTTTTTTTCACATAGCAATCACCTTTCAAATGCCCTTTTTGACAACAAAAACCACACATAATGGAAGAGTCCTTAATATGTAATGGTTTGACATATCTCAATCCATCTTTTCTATATGTTGTGAAACCATGTGCATTTTTGTTGTGTGCTAAAGTTCTTTGATGAGCAGTAAGATGAGTAGATGACATGTTCCTTTTGATAAAATCCAGCTTTCTTGCTTTCAAAGTTTCATCCAAGTTGTCCATTCTTTTTTTCAAATCACCATGTCTTTCCTTCAGCATTTCACAAATATTTGTCTTTCTATCAAACTCATTTTGAACATCACATCCGGCTCTTACTAGACTTTCATTGTCAGTCTTTAGTTGTTTATTTTGTTGAAAAAGACTTGTATTTTCTTGAATGAGAAAAGCCATTTTCTGTTTTAACTGCTTGTTTTTATCATAAAATTCCTTCAAGGCATTATACAGTTTTTCAACAAAGGATTCAAGATCATCATCTTAATCATCATCCATTTCAGATTGAGAGTGTGTGGAAGTTACCTCATTATTTCCAATAGCCATGAAGGCCATTTGAGCTGATTCTTCCTCTTCTTCAATTTTCCCTTCGGAGTTACATTCATTCCATGTAATCTGGAAGTTATTGAATCTTGGTTTTCGATCAGCTTTACCATCTTTCATTTTTTTCATGGGACATTCGTTTGCATAGTGTCCAGGTTGTCCACATTCATAGCATTTGTCCACTTGCTTCTTGTTGAATTCTTGTTTTCCTTTGTTCCTTGCATTTGATGAATAATTTTGAAATTGATTGCTAGGTCCTCCCTTTCTAAACTTCCTTTTATTCAAGATTCTCTTGAAGCCTCTTGTGATGAAAGCAAGGTCATTATCATCACCATCCGAGTCTTCATCATCCAAGTGAGTTGGATCATCTTCACATTGAGTAGTCTTTAGAGCAATATTTCTCTTTGCTCTAACATCCTCTTCCTCCTGCACTTTGGATTTCAATTTCAATTCATAAGAGGTTAGTGAGTTAATGAGAGATTCAATAAGCACAGAATTTAAATCCTTAGCCTCCTCTATTGCAGTCACTTTATTTTCCCATTCTTTGCCCAATGCATTGAGAATTTTCCTGTTCTTCTCTCCCAAGGTGTACTCTTTGCCCAACACCTCGAGATCTTTGATCAAGTCATTGAACCTGCAATATATTTTGTCAATATCCTCAAGAGGTTCAATTTTAAATGATTCATATTTTGTGACCAAAATAGCCTTTTTCTGTTCTCTCACGTTGTCACCACCCTCATGGATTTCTTTTAACTTATCCCACATTTCTTTGGCCGATTTACAGTCTTTTACTCTAATTGATTCATTTGAATCTAAGGCACTATAAATAACAATCATGGCTTTGGCATTCAATGTGAGGTTAGTCCTATCTTGAGCATTCATTTCACCTCTCGTTTTTGATCGAAGTAAACCTGTATCTGCATCAAGAAAGTTAGATTCATGCGGTCCTTCACTCACTATAAACCATAACTCAATATCAATAGATTACAAAAAGTTAATCATCCTTTCTTTCCAACTAACATAATTGGAGCCACTAAACATGGGAGGTCTAGTAACAGATTGCCCCTCAACAAACATAGCATGACTGGTTGTCATCTTTACTCCAAGCCGCTTGAGCTTAATCTCTAGGAGACCAAGTTCTGATACCAATTGTAAGGCCCAAAGACAACCTAAGAGGGGGGTGAATTAGGTTGATTAAAATCTTAACCAAATTTATGCACTTTTTCTTTAATAAAAATTTACCTTCTTTTCTAGTAATGATCAATCAAGTAGACTAGAAGAGAAGAGCAATATTGATCAAAAAAATATATAGATAAGCAATAAGAATTTTATTAAACAGAAAGTAGGATAGAATATCAAACCGATTGTCTACCAAGCTTTCCTCAAACTTGAAGACCAATCACTAGGTTGAGCAACTTCTTTTTGATGAAAGACGATCAACTAGATGTACAATGGAGGGAGCACTTCCTCCTTGCCCTAAGCCTCACTTAGTCAAGCCAAGAAGTTTTACAATCACTCAGATAACCCTCAACAAAGTTACACTAATGAAACTTTCAACCACAAGAGAAATGCTCACAAGAAATTCACACCACTTAGAGAACAAATCTAACTTTGGAGACTATTTTCTAGCTAAAATATCTCTTGAGATCTTGTAAACAAAGTGTGCAAAAGTCTCTTCTTGGTTCAGAACAGTTTGTTTTTAAAGGGGACCAAAAATGGGTTTCATCAATGCTTCCAACGGATAGAAGGCAGATGAAGAGTCAGCTAGCCGTTGGGGCTGTCGGACGTCCGACGACCAAATCATCGTCCGAACCAATCGTCCGAAAGCAGCCAAGTTGAAGTTCGGACGTCCGATGCGTTTTTATCGTCCGACAGCACAGTGTCCGATCGTTGGCAGAGAGTTGGCAAGTCATCTTGGAATTTTTCGGACGTCCGATGCGGTTGATGTGCGTCCGAGGTGTGCGTCCGATCCTTCCTTATGAGCGTCCGACAGAGCTTCCTTCTTGATGTTCTTTCTTCTTTCGGACGTCCGACAGATTCCTTTCGGACGTCCGACATGAGTGTCCTGTTTTTGCTTCTTCTTTTGGTTGATTTGCATCTCATGACATATTAGTACCTGATTCTTTGATAGGCAAAAACACTTATATTTGAAGAAAGTTAGATAAACATTTCAAAGTATTTTGTGATCATCAAAACCAAGAATAACACAAACCTGTATCTGCATCAAGAAAGTTAGCTTCATGCGGTCCTTCACTCACATTAAACCATAACTCAATATCAATATATTGCAAAAAGATAATCACCCTTTCTTTCCAGCTAACATAATTGGAGCCACTAAACATGGGAGGTCTAGTAACAGATTGCCCCTCAACAAACATAGCATGACTGGTTGTCATCTTTACTCCAAGCCGGTTGAGCTTAATCTCTAGGAGACCAAGTTCTGATACCAATTGTAAGGCCCAAAGACAACCTAAGAGGGGGGTGAATTAGGTTGATTAAAATCTTAATCAAATTTATGCACCTTTTTCTTTAATAAAAATTTACCTTCTTTTCTAGTAATGATCAATCAAGTAGATTAGAATAAGAGAACACTATTGATCAGAAAAACAAGTATAGATAAGCAATAAGATTTTTACTAAACAAAAAGTAAGATAGAATATCAAACCGATTGTCTACCAAACTTTCCTCAAACTTGAAGACCAATCACTATGTTGAGCAACTTCTCTTTGATGAAAGATGTTCAACTAGATGTACAATGGAGGGAGCACTTCCTCCTTGCCCTAAGCCTCACTTAGTCAAGTTAAGAAGTTTTACAATCACTCAAATAACCATCAACAAAGCTACACTAATGAAACTTTCAACCACAAAAGAAATGCTCACAAGAAATTCACACCACTTAGAGAACAAATCTAGCTTTGGAGACTATTTTCTAGCTAAAATATCTCTTGAGATCTTGTAAACAAAGTGTGCAAAAGTCCCTTCTTGGTTCAGAATAGTTTGTTTTTAAAGGGGACCAAAAATGGGCTACATCAATGCTTCCAACGGATAGAAGAAAGATGAAGAGTCAGCTAGCCGTTGGGGCTGTCGGACGTCCGACGACCAAATCATCGTCCGAACCAATCGTCCGAAAGCAGCCAAGTTGAAGTTCGGACGTCCGATGCGTTTTTATCGTCTGACAGCACAGCGCCCGATCGTTGGCAGAGAGTAGGCAAGTCATCTTGGAATTTTTCGGACGTCCGATGCGGTTGATGTGCGTCCGAGGCGTGCGTCCGATCCTTCCGGACATCCGATGCTTCCTTATGAGCGTCCGACAGAGCTTCCTTCTTGATGTTCTTTATCCTTTCGGACGTCCGACAGATTCCTTTTGGACGTCCGACATGAGTGTCCTATTTTTGCTTCTTCTTTTGGTTGATTTGCATTTCATGACATATTCGTACCTGATTCTTTGATAGGCAAAAACACTTATATTTGAAGAAAGTTAGATAAACATTTCAAAGTACTTTGTGATCATCAAAACCAAGAATAACAGAAGTTGGCATGTACATGCAACATACTTTAATATCTATATTATTTAGCTTTCTCTTAGTGTTTTCCTATTTTTATTTTGTACCAGAATAATCTCATTCGGCGGGGCATGCCAATATCATATAACCTTACCGCGCGATGCGTGGCGTTCACCCTCCTAGACTCTTCTAAAGTGAAGAAAGAAGAGTTCCTATATAATCCCAATTGTTTCCCACTTTTCTCCTTTTCAATTGACAAGACAAATCCTAGTCTCTATAGGAAAGGAATAAAAATAAAGATAAGTTAATAAACTCCTTGCGAGGTGCAGACTAGTGTTAGGCGAGAACCTTGAAAGCTTCCAAATAGGAATAGGAAACTTCAATGTGCGTCAAAATGTACATCTGGATGTGCCCACACCTAGTTAGACAGAATTCTTCTGTAAAACACCACTTAACTCTTTTTTTGTTCCACACTCTTACACTTAATATCAATTATTAAATATAAGTAGAATCCATCAATTAATGCAACATTTGGTCAAAATCAAGAGAAAAAATATTCATAAATTCACTAATAAAATGCACCCTATCACTTTCAAAATACTTCAACATACCACATGTAATCCAAATTTTCATATATATAAAAAATAGCATTTAAATTCATATAAATTGCATTTTCCAAAACACAAGAATTGGGAGAGTTACTTACCTCAGCTTCACAAACAATTACCCTTCTTGTGTTGCTTAACCTTAACCTAACAATTAGTATTAAATGCATTTCCATCAATTGTAAATCCACCTAACATAACATTACCTATTCTTATAACCTAATAACCATGTCCTTGGCTTCTTATGACAATTTAAGACTCAAACCCCAAATTTCCATAACAACACCATTTTAGAAAACCCTACTCATCTCATCATAGAAAATTCTGATTTAACATCCAAATCTGTCACAAACTAGATTAAATTTTAAAAAACATTCATGAAGATCATATTTCAAAAATCAATCAGTTTCGTCCTCCAAATTTGACATGAACCCCAGACAAAAATCTGTCAAAGGTTGATTTTTCACCCAAATTTGGAAAATCATGTTTATTCATACAAAAAACTATCGCATTTAAACTTTTTTACCAGATAAACTACTTACACCCTAGTTTAGAACAAAACAAGTTTTATGAAAAACAAAGCTCCTTATTGAGACTTGTGACACTTCAAACACTAGCACCTAACCAACCTACAGAACAAGTTTTAGTTTCGCTAGATCATTCTCAATTTTTAAAGAAATGCCCTATGAACATCTGGAAAAATCATCAAAATTTCCAAAACTATATTTGACTTATAATACTTTAAAGTCACGATTCTATTGAGAGAGTTTACTTCAAAAGTCATGGGTTTTAACACAAGTTTTTGCCATTTAAACCTGTTCAGGTTTTTTGATAGATTAGACGAACAAGATTTCTTGATTCAAGTTACAAGCTTCTAACATCTATAGACCCTGGAAATGCTCATAATCCAACTCATCAACACATTTAAAACAATATCATAAAAGTTCCTTGGGAAAAAATTATTCAAGTTCATTTTCTTGACAAAAATTCATCAAACATCACAACCTGTCAAACTAAACCAGATTCAAAACAAAATACAAAAGGTTATACTTCGAATTTCCCCATGAAATTTGATATTCATGTCATATACGTATAATACCATAGTTCTACAAAATTTCATACAAATCAGACACACTGTTCCGAGTAAATTCTAGAAGTTTAATTCAGTATGAAGTGAAATCCATACCAATTATGAACAAAAATTCATAACTCAATTGACACAACGAATTTTTCTTTGAAATTTTGTACATATATTGTTAACACATAGAACTACCAAACTACTAATTTTCATACGAAAGAAATAAAGTTAGAGGCAGAGACTATTTTCAGGAATTTACATAGAAATCTGTCAGATTTCTGATTTCTCTAGATTCCCAACAATAAACAATCATGTATTATATATTAAATAACTTATCTAAGAATCCTCGGACATGATCTTCATATAGGAGGTCAGAATTTAATATACACAACCTTCTAAAACTTTATTAAAAGAACTAGAGCTGTACCTCAACTGCAGAAATCTTCTCCTCTCTCTTCAGCACTCCCCTATCCCTTCTCTTGCAGCCACCAAGCTGATTCTTTTCTCTCGTTTATAAATTTTAACCTCTCTCAAAGAATACGCAGCTATCAACCCCCTGTTTAGAGACATTTATAGGCATCATCCAATATGTGAGTAAATCACACTCTACTCTGACTCCAACTTCCACTTAAATCATGATAATTCTATCTTTCTTTTTTAGTGTATCTTGACATCTCTCTTCACCTAAGTTCACCAAAAAAAAATCTCCGTTTCTTCTAGCAACAAACCACAATAACCTCTTAAGTCAGGACTCCTTTGCTCAGCTGAACTTCCTCCTTATTATCAAAATTTATTGTTTATTGACGAGCGCGGGGTATATATATAACAATTAGCTCACCACAGTCAAGTTTTACATTTATAAATCCTAAATACCCACACACGATTTTTCTCAAGTATACGAGTCATAATTGAGTATAAGGTATTAAGGGTCGATCCCACAAAGAAGATTGTCAATTACCGATGGTTTTCGAACTCCTTTATTATTTATACTATCACAAATGTAAGAACTTAACTCTACACTATGAACATGAAGTAAAAGTGATAAAAATAACACTAGAAAGCTCCTAGAGGTATGGAATTCCTAGCTACTCTTGCAAATGAAATTATCGGTTAAGTGAATGCTATTATCTTGGCTAGTTATGGCGTAATTTCCTAATGTATGTGAAATCTACTCTCGTAGTAAATCAACTATACTTTTAGTTAAGCCATACCTACTCTCGTGATCATGAAATCAACTACAAGCTTATTTCTTCTATGAAATTACATGAAACAAGTCACCAAAGCCACATAGGTGCACCTCTACTCTCGTGAGTGTACTCCCTAGGTTTATCACTTCCTTGAACTAGTATTGAATCCCAATTCTCATTGAAAACTTAACACCTTAAGATTATCACAATTAATGGCTGATTAATCATGATTAGAAAAGCAAAAGTGATAAATAACTTGCTCAAAATAATATCATCAAATAACCAAATAAACATCACTAATAAGATATAGAAAGTTCATCCATAACTCTAGGTATCAACTTTAACTAAACAAGAAAAACAAGATCCAAACTTGTATTATAATAAAATATGAAATCAAATACAAAAGAGAAAGTGATAGGAGAGAAGTCACCCTTGTCACATGAGCTCTAACTCTCCATCTTTGCTCTTCAAATTTTCATCCAAATCTAACTACAAATATAAGAAGGATAAACTACACTAACTATACTAATCTACCCTAACTAATGAACTAAAGAAACTCTAGTGAAGACTACATTTTTGTGGAGTTTCTCTAGCCTTCCAAAGTTGTAAAAATGTTCCCCAAAGGTTGCTATTTATAGAGGATTCAAGCTCAAGGTGAGTCGTTTCTTGGTTGGCAAAGTTTGCTTTTGAACTCACCAAGAGTTGTTCTTCAAGTTTTTACACTCTTCTTGGTCAGATACAGCTGAAATTTTGAGTTGTAGATGAGTTGGAAAGGTTGCGTGAATGTAAAACAAGTTGTAGAGCAAGTTGCAGCAGAAAAACTAGAATATGCGACCTCGAATACGCGACCTTAGGTCACACATTATACCCACGTTTTCCCCTTTTGCAGGTTTGCTCATTCTAGGCAGATTTCATCCTTGCTCTGTTTTGGGTCCAACTTCAACTGATATTTTCTCAATGATGGAGGTTGCACTAGCTCTTGTGTAAAACAGGAAAGTTGTATTCCTTTGATTAGCTTTCCAACGCCTCAAGAATTATCTAATTTGGAGCTCTGTGGATTGAGAAATGACCAAAATACCTTCAACTGGTCAGAACTCTTTTTCAGCTTTCGACCATGAAAATACATTTCTGTATTTCGACTTTTTGACAATGAAAATGACCGAACTGGACTTCAATATAGTTCATATAAAATGTAGATCTATCTCTTAGCTTCAAAATGGTAGAAGAAACACCTCAATCCGATACTTATAACTCAAGATATAGTCAAAATACCACAAGGTGTCAAAACTAGAAAACTTCCTTTAATTGCATTTCATCTCTTGCACTTCATATTCTCTTTTTATCACTTTAAACCATCTTTTTTTTTTAACAAGAAGGTTTTATATTATTCCTTGAAGAAGAGAGACAGAGATGGAGGGGGACATCGACCTTACCTCCTAGGAGCACAATGCATACCCTAGCATTTTCTAAGGGAAGGGAGACCACATTTGTCTAGTTTAAATGCCCCTCGGGCTTGGGTAGGGAGATCCGAAAGTTGATGATATGCTCTGTCACAGCCTTCGTCACTGCCCGTATTAGATAAGTAATCAGCCACTTAATTACATTCGCGGAAGCAATAAGAGATACTAATGAAATGGGGCGATAGCTGAAGGAGGGATCGGATTTCTATGCCAATACTCCATCATCAATCATCCAATTATCTTCTCAACTCTCTCCATTTGATGATTGAATCATTAAACCTACAAAAACATAAAGTTTTCACCATTAAAATCCATAGAAATGCAATTTTCACACTTAAAATCACAAAATGTATATTTTCACTAGAATCCTAGTTAATTAGCTATAGAACTAATTAAAACACACCAAAAATAATTAATAAAACACACTAGAAATATGTAAAATACATACTTATCGTTCATCTCTTGAAATTATTATCAAATATTTTTTAACTTACTTATCAAATAAAATTAGACTCTTACTGAACTATTATACTTGAAATTGCTTAGGCAATAGAAAATAATATATTTTTGTATTTTTTATTATTTTTGCCGCATTATCCATTAAAAGAAAATACACATATTTTACACTAGAATTTTCAGGATAATTAAAAAAATACGGTATATTATAGCGATGGTCTTTTGAAGTGAGTAATACTTAGTTATGAAGATGTTATAAATATATTCCCACATTCTCAATGATCCTTTAGGTAGATTAAGAAGTCAAGATTTTACATGATTCTTAAGGCAATACGGGAAACATCTCATTCGTAGGTCATCCTTTGAAACTCCATTCAAAGGAAATATTTGGACCACCGAATAAAATTCACGGATTAAAGAAAGTGGATCCTCATTAGCTAACCCATGAAAAGAGGACAACATATTGAAGTAAACTGTTTTTAGCTTATAGTTCCTTGCCCTATCACTTGGGCGAATGCAATGGAAAAAGTTGCTATGATAGGAAGTTGGATGTTACTCAGACAAAGTCCAACAGGTGGTTATACTACCTATTGTTGGTTATTACCATTGTTTCTGTTGTTCTCAGCCATCTTTGATTTATCTGAATTCCCTGACTCAGTCAACTGTAAGGCAATATGAATTCTAGGTGATGATTGCTGCAAAGCTTGTTTTTGCAAGTGTGTTTGCTTCCTCAAGAACCTTGCAATTTTTTTTATTTCTAGATCAAATTCTAATTCATCCTTTTGATATTAGGTCATAAACTAGGTACTTAAGCCAGAAAACTCAAAAGTAATAGTAAAGAGCTGAAAATAAAATACCAAAAATAAATAAAGTAGAAAAATTAAGCATCATCCCGATTAACGGTGCCAGAACTTGACCAATGCATTTTGCAAGTACATAGAGTTGATCATAGTAACACTTCACCTAGAGTATTTTCGGTGTTAAACCCAGAGGGACGAGTTAATTCTACCTACTTTAATTATTATAGCAAACATTGAAGTTCAAATTTAAAGGGCTTATTTATCACTATCTAAAAGATAAATTAGATAAGTAAATCAAAGAAAATAGTTTGGAGGAAACAATTGGCAAGAAACTAGGTTTGTCAAATTTTGATCAAGAGTTTGAATTAATTACTCAAATATTTTCTTAACATGCCAAGAATGTATCATATAAAAGTACTTTAGATTATCTCTCAATATATCTAAATTGTGCTCAATAAAACCTCACATCTCTCTCGAGATCATAAGTGTTCAGCTAAACTCATTCAAGATCTCAAGTGATTTCAATTATGTCATTCAAACTCTAAATTACTCTCATATAACATTATGTATGCTCATCTATTTGTTGCTTGGTTGTATATCCCTTATTAGTTCATACAAATCCGAAGAGCAAGTCTATAGTGATAAAGTATAGACAAGTAATTAAAATAAGATAGATAAATCAAGATAAAAGTCATGAATTTAATTTGAATAATAAATCAATAGTCCATGTATGGTAGGATTAGGTCTTGAAAAGATGTCAAAAGTTAAGTTTGAGTCAGTTTCTGATAACGTCTAGGCTCGAACATGCTTCGACGCAAATTTTGACCAAGCTTCTTGAGGACTGACGCTAAGTCCAATGCCATGTCCGGCGCCACACATTCTTTTCTAGTGCAAGTTCAGTGAGAAATGGTGTCGGACTTCATTCCCTTTTTTTTTTATCAGAATCCCCATTCGAGGCTGCGATGCCAGACCAAATTTTATTAATAAATAAGAAATCTTACAAAATCTTAAGGAGGATCAACTAAGACCTCAAAAAATCAATGAAACCAAGAATACCAAATAAGGAGTACTACTCCCTTACAAAGCATGTACGCACGCATGTACTAAACCTAGAATCAAACAAAATTACAAAATGAACTTCCACAGGCATCTGTTCCAAAGACTCCCATATATGATCTTGTAAACCCTGTAGACTTGCAATCTTGTCAGGGGATGAATTTGCCTCTCTATAAACATGTGTAATTGTAGCACTCAGAACCTCCAGTAACAATCTAATCTAGCGTAGATGATTACACAAAGGCCACTTCGCTGAACAAGTAGATGATACAAGCTGCACTAACACTTCAGAGTCAACCTCAACTTGTAATGACTGAAAGGATCGCTCAACACAAATCTCCAAGCCGTGCAATAGAGCCAAAGCTTCAGCCGATATCACATCACTCTCTTCAAACTCCTTATAATAAGCAACTACCAACTTACCAACATGATCTCGAACCAATCCTCCTCCTGAGGGGACCTCCCTGAACACTAGCATCCATGTTCAATATAAATGAATACACAGGTGGTGGTGACCAAACAATAGTAAAAACCAACATGCTCCTGAGGCACCGGACTTCATTCTTTTCATGTTTTGGTCACATTTGCAATTTGCTTCCTACTCGATCACGTATCTTTCCTATAAAAACCAACAAATACAAAATTAGGCAGTTTCTATTCAAATTAAGCACAAAAAACATAATTAACTGACAATTTACACATATAGAGTCATTATAATTTACACACTATCACTGGTGGTGGCATAGTGAATGTAAAAGGCCCTGCCTCCTCGGTAGCTTTAGAAGCATCTAAAGTACTTGAAGTAGTAGGAGCAGGCCTAGCATGAGGCTGTGAAGCTCTTGGTTGTGTAAACTGATATTGTGAGGACCCGTAAAACCCTTTCAATTTTATTTTATTTATTTCTATATCGTCTTATTTCATTTTATCTATTTTTGTTCATTAAATTATTCCATGGCATTTGCATCGAAACAAAAAATTCTTTATAGTTGTTGCATGTACTTAAATTGTTTCATTTTTTTCATTATTATTGCATGAATATTTAAATTTCACGTATGGGTTTAGGCTCGACCATTAGACAGAGGTTATGAGTGATAAGTATTGTGTTCGGGGTACACTAGTGAGGGGAGAGAAACGGAGTTGATGGCATCGCGTCGCGACACTAGTTTGAGTTGACTTCGACGTGACATAAAGTGAAGCACTTTATGTCATTTCTATTGTCTTTCAAACTCAAAAGTCAATACACAAAACTTTCACAAATTTCCTTTCCTTTCTCCTACCTTGGCCGACTCTCTCTTTTCCTTTTCCTCTCAACAAAAACTCTCAATTTCTTGGCAAAAATCTTTGCCAAAGCTTGCTTCATCTTCCTCCATCCTCTTGCAACATTGGAGACCCTTGATTCTTGAAGAATACCCAAGCTTAAGGAGGCAGATTTTTGGAGGTTTTGGTGGCTTTTGGACTCTTAGCTTAGAGCTTCTTGCTTTGGAAGAGAGGTAATTATGATCTAACCATTTCTTGTTCCTTTAGAGTTGTTATCTTAGTAGAATCATAGCTTCATTTGCTAGAAATTTGGTTGTCTTGGTTTGTTTGGAAGTTGGGCTCTTGGAAGTCCCAACTTAGGTAGAATGCCTGGAGGAGGATTATTAGGTAGTGGATTTGAGGATTTCTTGTATGTTTGTTGTTGTTATGGTGAATTCTAACTTGGTTTTGATGTGAGAGTTTAGGAGGAAAATTTGGAAAGAAAGAAGCAAAGTTGCTGTCCGAATTTTGCTGGAGCTTTTCCCCAATTTTAATTCCGAAAATTTGTGGTTAAATTGATACAAAAATGCTTGTTACATGTTGGGTTATGTGTGTGTGAATTATCTTCCAAAAATCACTTCATTTGATGGAGTTAAAGTCAAGCTAATAGGAGAAGAACAAACCTGAAAAAATTTTCTGTTCTAGTGCTGGCTGAATGTATGACTGTTTTGGCCCCATCTTTGTCAAAAATTTTGGTGTGATTTGGCCACAAAATTACTCAAGAAACTTTGTTAGATACTTGGCTTCAAATGTGAGAAAAATGGATGTTGTTTGCTGTGACGACCCCATCTCCTCCTAGGGCGTACACTAGGGTTTAGCGAGTCGTCTGCCCAATTCTCGCCAGGACTCACTCACTCGTAACTCAAGAAAATAACTTACATCCATAGAAACTAAATAACACAACAAATTCAAACTTAATATATATACATTGATGTTCAAATCCAACTACAAGGCTCATACATGCCCAAATACATTAACGAGTTTACAATCCAAATACAAACAACCCGAGTCGGGTGCTAGCGTGAGTACAATTACAAAATTCAAAACTACTAGACTATGCTAGTCTTTACAAATCTCACGCCTCGCTCGTACCCCTGTAAGGAAAACAAAACTAACGGAGTGAATTAAAACTCAGTGATGTTCCAAATAGCAAATTGACCATTAATTAACAATAAATGTATCATAATAGTGAAATAGCGAGCATAACAAGTCAAGAAAATGAGCAATATACTTTGGATAGCCAATATTTCACATTCCGTATTCCAAGTAAAAAGATACAGTTGCCTTTGTAGCTTGATCAAGTAGTAGTTGACACTCCGTCAACTTTCAAGTAAGGTAACTAGTCCAGTAGTACACCACTTAACTCCAATCTCTGTCCACTGACCAAACCCCTTACCGGGCTTGAACTCCACAATAAATACTGGTGGTAATACTCGAGTATACCGGTTAGTCGAGAAGATAACACTACACTCGACAACACTAACTACCTAGGGTTCGTTATCTAATCGACCAGGCCCTTGCCGACTTGACTCGATTAACTAGCCACAGGGTTTTTGGAATTCCAGACAAGATACAATTCATATGCATGTATATCAATTCAATTGAAATCGATGAATAAGAATAAATCACATTAGGGCAAGTACGATAAAGTACACTCTTGCCCTATCAATCCACTCATATATCATGTAATCACATTAGACAAGTATTAAACACAAGGGTCAAGTTCAATCAGGTATTTGGAAGCACTCAACAAAAGATGTAGTGCCTTTATGGGTCACGTTTGGGTATTACTCCGTGTTTGGAGTCCAAATCTGCGAGAAAACATTGTTTAAGAGTTTTGAAAATTAACTAAGGTTCGAAACTTAAACGTTTCGTTTAACGAGAATCAAGTAATTGAAACTCATTTAGAGAATATTCGTAAAACTCTTGCTTGCTCTTCAAACTGTAAAACTTTGAAGCAATTATACTTTGAAATACCATTTGAGTCAAAGAAACGAGGAAAACATATTTCTATTAGTCGTAAATTTCATTTTTCCAAGGGTACAAGTTTCGGCCGAAATCTAACTTATATACCTTCACAAAAAGGGGACTCAAATAACCTAGACAATTCGAGTTAGATTCGTCCTCAAATCCTTACTCAAGTCGCGAGTATCTCTACCTAGCCCTCGAGTGAAAATTTGGACAGCACGCCCTTTGGGTTTATC
The DNA here is from genome assembly GCF_036785885.1 of Coffea arabica. Lineage (NCBI taxonomy): Eukaryota > Viridiplantae > Streptophyta > Magnoliopsida > Gentianales > Rubiaceae > Coffea > Coffea arabica. Next base: position 7,172,296 of record NC_092330.1, on the reverse strand, counting down.
TATTTTCCAGCAATTTATGGCTTCATTAATTTTCTCAATTCAACCCCACAGTCACACACAAGTAATGTTACTAGCATATCTCTTCAATTAGGCTCCAAAATCATCCAATTACAACACAAGTGTAATAATAATACAATCGGAAATCAGTTTTGAAGACAAAAAGCTAAACAGCAGATTTGATATCTTATAGCATTTTGGTCACAATTGGAGCTACGTTTGTCGGATTGGGGTGCACCTTATACCGCTTCGAAACTAAGACCAAGGATTACACCTTTCATGAAGACAACCTAACCCAGTTCATAGCTGATCTAGGTCGCACTTGCAAATTACAGAACCAGAAGTTCATGGTCAGTCTGGTTGTCAGTACTAAATTCAAACGGTAATAACTCAAGCTACACAATTCCGATTGAGGCATTTTCAGCTGCGTTGGAAAGCTGAAACATAGATCTAAAAGTTTTGTGTTTTGGCCAAAGGCTGATTTGATATGGATCAAGGTGAAAAATGAAGCCAAACTTGTGAAATCTCAAAACTGTCCACGAAATGAGGCTTTTGGCAGTCAGGGGTATTTCGGTCATTTCACATGTTACAGTGCTCCGATCGAGTTGAGATTTCACAGACAGCTATATCACATCATTTCCTACAACTTTCACGTTTAACCTAAGCCTAATTTGGCCTCTAACATACACGAATAAAGCTGGTCAGAACAGAACAGTTTCAATCCTTAAATTTGGAATTTAATGCATTCAAGGTATAAACTTCACATTTCTAGCTTGAACCACTACTTCAACTTCCTATACAAGATTATAGACATCATATGTTCTCTAAACAACAAGGAATATAACTGAACAACTCAAACCCTAACTCAAAATCCACCATATCCATCAAAACTACCAAAAGAACTATCATTTACCACAAGTATGAGTTGTTATCCAAACTTAATCAAGTTTAAGGAAGAGATAGAGGAAAGGAAACCATGTACCTCTCTAAGATGCTTGCAAGAGAAATCTTTCACCTTTCCTTTCCAAACTTTAGCACCCCAAGCTTCCTAACCTCCCAATTTAGAAGTTAATCAGTTTAGATTTTCGGTTTTCTCTCCACTAAGCTAGGAATCAAGATGGAATGAAGTGAGCTTTCTCTCTCGTTTTCTTTCCTTAAGTCTCGGCTGGAATGATAGAAATGAAGAGCAAAAGAAGTGAATTTGGTGATAAATATGAAAGAAATTGGTTGGTCAACAATCTTGGGATGTTCGCCACTTGTCAGCTCAAGATTGCATCTTGAATTTTTTTTATTTTCCTTTCTTTTTTTTTTAGTCAAGAATTTCGGCTCTCTCACTAGGATAATTAGGGCTGATATTTTGGTACTAATGACAATTATATTAAGTTAATAAAGTGGTGTATTCAATCGGTAGTGAACAGTACATGTCGGTTCACACTGTTTTTCCCTAACTCGCACGTACTAGGAGTTTCACTTATAATTTACTAACTTATTATTATTACTTCTAGTCACACATTTAATATCATCTAAAACTCACTCTTAATCACTAAATTTAGTACACACTCCGTACCAATTACTCACACTATGAAAATGCATAAAAACCCTAGTTTATCTTAACGATGAAAGTAAAAAGGAAACCCTTGGTTCTATGATTATTTGTAGCTATTAGGGAAGTGAATGTGCAGTAAAGCTACTATAAAGTAATAAATTCCAAATTAAAGGCAATTTTAAGAAAAATATAAGGGATTTTACAAGTCCTTACGTTTGCTGTTGGTTTGTATGTCAAGAAGAGACAAAAATTTCGTGTACAAATCTGGAAATTCTGGAGTGAGGCAGCCAGCCAGTGTTCACTAAACAGAACATAATTTATCGTACAGGAGTCAAAATCAAGTGCCGTTTGCAGCATTTGAAACTAGATTCCGAGGGCTTTCTAATGGTATAAAATACACATGCTAGTTCATTTTCTATGAGTCGCAGCGAACCAGTAAAATTGGCTGTTTTCTCTTCTTGTTTTAACTGCGACACAAGAATAGCTGCAGTTTGTAACTTGATTTCACTCCTCTTACGAAATGAATTTGAAGACAGTTTCTTCTAATGATTTTTAGTATTTTGAATCTAGTTTTCAATGTTGTAAACCACGCTAATTTTGGATTTGTGTAGCCTTAGTTGTGAACTGAATTAGAAATTGCGTCGGGTGAGTTCCAAAGCTAGAAATTTGAATTTGTGAGAGTCAAAGTTTAGATACTCACGCGTAAGTTAGTATGGATGGTTTTTTATGTTTATTCTTGGCCCAGGTGACCAAGGCGACCTCGAGGCCAAGACTTCTTCGGTAATGTAGTACCAATTTGATCACTTGTTTTACTTTTGGTCAGTGTCAAGTGCATGACTTGATGCCGTACTTGTTTATTTCTTTAATTATTTTACATGATGGGATGTGATATATATATACTACACTTGCTGAGGTGGACGTGTACTTTATCTCATCCAATCTCCCTTAATTGTCTCGATTTGTCTTGCTTGTACTTGTCTTGCTTGTACTTTGATAGGTCATAATTTGTTGCTAAATTTATAATTATTTTTCCCTTGATTTTAGCCAAATATTATATTAATTGATAGATTCTACTTATATTTGGTGTTTCATATCAATTATAGGGTGATTGGAGCGAAAAGTGCTTAAATGAAGAATTCCTAGTGATTTGCACATGGGCCTAAAGATCGGGAAAGAGTTTATGCAGTTTCCTAGTCCAAATCAAATTCCAAAACAATTGATTGTTGATGGAGATTTCCGACCTTTTGGGCAGTCCACGTCATCCTCAAGAAAAAGGAGAGCTTGAAGAAGTTGACTTGTAATAGTAAACCATCCCTTCAAATTAGTTAATTTATTCCTAGAAAAGAGGGATTGGGCAGAGGATTTCTAGGAGGATTTTCGGCAGACCTTAGTGGATCATCTCGGTGGCTAGCGACGAAAAAGGAGAGAATTATTCTTGTCTTTTACTTTTTTCCCTTTTGGTCGATTTTTGGGAGAAACAATGTGAAAGCTTTTCCCAATTATTTGCATGGTTGGTTCTCCATTGATGGAGAACTAATTTCATACTTCTAGTTAAGGGGACAACTGAAGATTTGGTTCAACAATAACTGTGAGACCTAAATTATTTTAACTATTTCCTTCATTCACTGGTATTTGTATGTTTTCTAATTTTAGTGATTATAACTATTGTGTATGATTAAATAGCTGCGCAATATTTGATTATTCATGTAGTCTATTTGCTAATTGAGGGTAGTTGAAACCGTAATTCACTACAAGAGTGACAACATTTTCCAGTGATGAAACAATGTCGTCACAAAATGGTGCCCATTAGCCACAACAGGAAAAGTTGTCACAATTGACTGAGAGGAGCAAAGGCATCAGTGATGACGTTGAATTTTCGTCACAGTTGGACTCCCTCCACATCGCGCCAAACTACATCAGCGACGACTATGTAGGAGTTATCAGTAATAATTCCCCTTTCTCTGACAACTTGGTTGTTGTTGTCACTGATAATAATGGAACTAGTTAGTGACAACTTTCTCTTCTCACGATCTGATTTAAAATATGTATACACTTTACCAATTGTTATTCTGTATTTGCTCTCTAATGATTTTTTTTAACTATTAGGAACTCAAATTTTGTCATGTAAATTAATATTAGTGCAATAATTTGAAGTGAAATTAACCATTTGAAACAAATCATCTCTCCTTATTATAAAATAAAAAAAATTCTGGAGTTTTGGGCAAAAATAATGAAAAGAAAGATAAGTAAGTTGTAATTTAGTTCACAATTTTGAGAAAGTGATATCAATATTAATATCGGATCAATTGTTTGATTTCATAAAAAAATTAACTATTATGAATATTTTTACAAAAATATTTAAAAGTTACAAGTAATAATATATTAGTAAAATATTAATTCAACTAAAATGTTGGAAACTAAAAAACTTTAGTTGAAATTTTGGTACGAGTAGGGGGGAAATGTAAGGAATTGAAATTTCATTCGAAGTCAATAGTTTGAGGAGAAGCGTGGAATTGACTTGAACACTTAGTGAAACCAATACACTCGCGGTCATGTTTAGTCATTCACCGAACAAAACACTACCAACCATGAGCCAACAGCCAACAACCAACACTTAGAACCAAATAACACACTGCTCCTCATCTCTGCCGAAACATCTCCTTGCTATCTATTAATCGATCTTGGCTCGGAAATGATGAAATAGAAGACCACATTTAGCAGCAACTCTCTACAAAAAAAGGTATGCTGATTCTCTTTTGCCTCCCTAATTTTTCCCTAATTAATTTTTTTGCCAAAAATTTCAGTCCAGTTTTTTGGGTTTCATTTGATTTATGGATGGCGGCATCTCCTCCTTTTGGAATATGCTTACTTGTGGGTTTTACCCTTATTAATTTTTGGTCAACATTTTCTTGTACAAGATAAAGGGCTTTAGTGGGATTGGATTGTGGGTATGTATGGGTTCGTAATAGACCGCGGAAGGCAAATGCAATCTTGTATTTTCATTACCTGAATTTTGACCCTGAGGGACTTTTTAAGATCTTTGTTTTTTTCGCCCCATTAAGAATTCAGCTTGAAGAATTTGTTGAATGTATGGAACTTAGCATTACTACTGCTACTGTATTTGCTCAAAAGATGAAACTTGATTTTACCTATAACATTTGTTAACGAATGCTGTAATTAATGAGCGTTCGCTTGGATGTAAACAATCTGACTGATGTTGAAAAGTAGAGAAGATTGGTTGCCTGCACATCATGTTGGCAGTGCTTTTTCATTTTTATTCCTTCTTCCTTTTTTAGTTTTGTTTCATTGTTTTGCATTATTCATTTAGCTTTTGGAGTTTGTATGTTTGGCTTGAACACCTAATGAGTGATAAGAGCTCAAGCAGTTTGAATTTAGAGGAGTCCTTAGAGCAACAGGATTGAGTCTTAAGAGAAAAAAAAAGGGTTTATGGGGCTGGAATAACTGTTTGCTGGGGAGGAAAACCTATTTGATTCGAGTTTGTTGGTCGTAGTACCCTCTAACCAAAAAAAAAAAATCCAGTGTTGATCCGCTGCCAGAGTCATTAAGCAAATTAAGACAACATCTGACAGGCTAAGCTGGACTCAGTTCGATGCTTATCCATCCATTAACCAGGTTTTGTTACTTAGTTGGACAGATTCTGATAAACTTAGCTAAAAAGTGGGAATGAGTGAAAGTTGAACACTGTAGGGGCACATAATCCTTGTTTGCTTGTGGCACAGAATACTGCTAATTAATATACGTACAAAAGAACATCAATGGCGGCACATCATCAGAAACTATATATATATATATATATTTTTAAACCTGTAACTGTAGGGTTCTAGATAGCAGTGCAATCACCGCGCCAACACAAATATTTAATGTCCAAAACTGTAACTAAACAAGACAAATAAAACATTAAACCCAACTCAAAAATTGCAACATCTTAATACCAGTTTTGCAAGTAAAATGTTACCCCCCAAAGACGCTAATAGTAGAAAAATTAGGCAGTAGTAGCCGCCTGGGCAGCAATCCTTTTCCTTTGTTCCTCTATAACTGACAACTTTATACCTTTGTCCTTTGGAAGAGACACCCAGGGCTTTGCACCTTTTCCAATGATGAAGACATTACCCAGACGAGTAGCAAACTCGTGACCTGTGGCATCTTGGACATGGATGGTCTCAAAGCTTCCCTTATGTTTCTCTCTATTCTTGATTACTCCAACCCGACCTCTATTCTTTCCCCCAGTCACCATGACAACATTCCCAACATCAAACTTGATGAATTCAGTAATCTTGTTGTTCTCCAGGTCAAGTTTGATGGTGTCATTGGCCTTGATGAGTGGGTCTGGGTAACGAATAGTACGACCATCATAGGTATTCAGGTATGGAATGCCCTTCTGTCCAAACTGTATTGATCGAACCTTACACAGCTTAAACTTTGCCTCCTCATCCCTGAAACTTCTGGTTTGATTAGCTGGCCCTGGCCACGTTGCTAACTAAGCTGATATGGTGATCATTGTCTGTGTGGCCCGGGATACAGTAGTGCTTGCCAAGAAAATCTCACAAGACTCCAGAATTGATTTCAGTCAAGGTTACCATCTTAAATTTGCTTTTGGTTAAAGTTGACCAAAAGCATTGCACACAGTCTTATTGAGCTTGTAGGACGAGTTTGTGTCTTGCATTGCACACAGTCTTATTTTAATTCCTATCTGCCTTACATTGTGTTTTGCATTGCACACAGCCTCCTCACATGCTTACATTGTGACATGTTTGAATTTAGTAATAGTTGTGTTTAGGGGTGTGCATCGAATTCGAAAGTTTGAATTCGAAATTTTTCGAAATTTTGGTATATGATAATTTGACCGAATTCGATTTCGAATTCACCAATTCCGAATTCGAATTCGTACCAAATTCAATGCGGAATTCGGTAAATTCCTATTTCACCGAATTCGGAAAAATTTATATATTATTATATAATACAAAATTTATTATATAAAAAAAATTTATAATATAATATTATATTATATTTTATTTTATAAATTTTATAAATTTTATATAATATTATATAGTATAAATTTTATATTGCATGTATAAAAAATATATTTATATATTAAAAACGAATTTGAAATCGAAATCGGAAATTTCGATTTGAAAAACTCCATTACCGAATTCGAACCAAATTCAAAATATATGAATTCGGAAAACCCGAATTCGATTCCGATTTCTGATTTACCGATTTCGAAAATTTCGAATTCAATTCGAATTCGGTCGGTAAATCGGAATTTTTCGATTTTGCACACCCCTAGTTGTGTTGTATTTTGTTTAATTTTTATTATTGCTGTATGGGAAGATTAATTTCCTGTATTCAGCTTAATTTCCTATATTTATTATATGTGTTGTCGTTGTAGTATCATGGTTGCGTATTTTTTTGTGTTAGGATCAACGGTGCTTTTGAAAAAACATGGATAGGCTTGTGAACCAGCAAAGTGAAATACAAGATCTCCTTAAATCTTTGAAAGCACAACTGCAAGCCAACAAGTAAGTCGATAAAGGCACATCTAAACGTACTGCTTGGTAAGCAATTTTAAACTATGTATACTTGTCTAAATAGATATAATGGCTGCTATGGTTTAAAGTTAACATAAGTTATTGAAAATTAGTTATTGGTAGGGTACAATATTAACTTGTAATATCAAGACTGAGGATATTAGTGAATGCTTGTTACTTTTGTTGTTTATTTAGCAATTAGAGACTGTTTTGCTTTTGTCACCTGAATTGGAAGGTTGCTGTCCTTTGGCATCTACATATTAAAACAAAGAAGTGGAATAATTCTGTCCATATAATCCTTGGCTCTTATTGAATGTTATTAAACTTCCATCCTCTGGTAGACTTTAATGTAGTGGTGGGCACAGTGGAGGTGCTCTGTAATCCATTTGAAAGTGCTTCCTGGAGAGAGAAGTCCATTTTGATAAAAAGCAAGTTTTTGGAAAGTAATTTTTAAGAATCCACTACTTGCGGAAGCCCATTGTGGCAAAAGTAGCTTGCTTTCAAGGTCTTCTATGCACCATTTAATGGTGTAACATAACACTTACAATCCAGATAAAAATAAATTCGGATTTCGTCCTTATTATGTTGTATTTTTATTTCCTTCTTATGTCAAATAAGGAGTCATAATTTTACATATTAGTTGCTGACTTATTTGAGATTTGATATTCAAATATGTACATTTATTCATTGGCATTAAGCTTGACATGCACGTTGGGCTATTACAGAAGTTTTAGTACATTCTGCTGCTTGATTCCACAGTGCCACATAAGTCAGATCTTATAAAGCTTTATGCAAGAAATACAAAAACAACCTACAGATTATAATTTGCCCCAGCAGATAAAAGCAATCCAACACTTGTCCATATAATGTCTCTTTTTCTACTATTTATACAGTCACTATCTAGATGAGGCTTAAACCAATGGTTCACTTTATTTTTTGGTGACTCCTTAACTAATTTTTCTTGTTTTAAATTTTTCTATCATCTACTAATAACTTTACTACTTTATTGCAGATACATTGCTCATTTTGGAGGTTTCGAAGAAGATTAGCGGTACGGTTTACATGTCGACTCAAAAACTGTGGTTATAGTGCTGTCTTAAGTTTAGAAAATGTTTCGGTAACACAGAAAATGTTTTGGGACTTGGAATATGTTTTTTTGTGCAGCCTTGACTTATATGAGTAGTAGTTGTTCTACTGAAACTTATGAAAATATTTGTACTATGATGTTGCACTTATTTATGACATTTGAATATTTAATATGTTATTCTGGCATTTTCTATTGTAACGGGTGCCTACGTTTGTTATTTATTAAACATTGCCGATGTTTTCATTTTTTAGATATTATTGTAGTAGGAAAATCATGTACAGGTGCTGTAAATGAGTAGTATTTTTCCAGGTAGAATAGTCTTTATTGACAATTGTTATTGTCACTCAATTAAAACTGTCCATTGATAAGGGATTGTAGCCACAGTTGATAAGGGGTTTATTGACAACAAATTTGTCACTAATTCCCCTATACCCTCACTACCGTTCCTTCATGCATCACTGACAAGAAAAGATGTCGTCACTAGATTTATAGCTTTTACTGATGATATAGGTTGTCATAAAAAAGTTTTATTCACTGACGACTTTGGAGTCGTCACTGTATACTTTCTGCTTTTACTGACGACATAGATTGTCATAAAAACTCTCTATTCACTGATGATTTTAAAGTCGTCACTATATACTTTTACCGACAGAGATTCAGTGACGACCCTGCGACAACCGAAATGTTGTCAATAATGGTCATCAGTGACGACTTTTTGATTTTTTGTGGCAAAAGGTAGTTGTCACTGATGACCAAAATTCTTGTAGTGATTGTCGATTACTCTCATCCCGCTAGCAACTGGCATAATTGAATTTGTGTCGGCGAAACATACAATCTAATTTAAATAAACTCTCGTAGCATGTTTATTGATTAGAGTAGGATTTCTTTAGTTTCTAATGCACTTGGGGAATTAAACCATATGGTCGTGCCTAGAGTTATTTCTAAATTATGTAAATAATCAATGGTCGTACCTTGACTATCAAAACAGTAAGAAGAGACTGACTGTCAGATCGTATCGACAGTTAAAAACTTACTTATTAATGTGTATTGGATTTATTTGTGAATCGATGATCAGTTACATGATCCATCTCTGAAGTGTATCTTGGGTTAGAGTTTTCTCTATTAATTATTTTTCGCAGTTGATTAATTTAATTTAGTTAACAATTCATTAGCGTTAAATTTCCAAACCCCCCGTTTTGCCTTGACTTGAAAAGGAACGAATTTCTCCCAGTCCCTGAGAATACGACCCTACTTGCCCTATATATAAATTAGAGATTTTTTGTGAAGAAATTTTGGTATATCGGATTAAGCAAACTCTTCGGAACCAGAGTGAATGAAGTAACCTATTGCACATCTAGATTCCCTACTCCAGTACCAGAATTGACACGAAACTGCTATGTTGGCACTTAGAATTATTATTATTATTATTGCACAGGCTCGACACCTGTCAATTTTTGGCGCCGTTGTCGGGGATTGGTGCTTGATTTTTTTTCGTTCCTTTTTCAGTTAATTTTATTTCATTTCATTTTTATTTTAATGGTAGTGTATGCTTCATTCTTCTCGCACAGGTGAATTAATATACGATCCTGAAGTTGAGAAAGCAGCACGTAGGCGAAGACAAGAGACCAAGAAACGCAAAGAAAAACAGTCATCTACTACAAATGATTCAGAACAAGAAGAGTATATGATGGCAAATAACAAGATACTAAAAGAGTTGGCTGCTCTTGACTTAACTCAGCAGTCCCTCTTCATTACCTTCCCTAATCTGAATGAGAATATCTCTTTTGAGTTAAAATCTGGATTAATTCACCTCTTACTTTCTTTTCATGGTCTTTCAGGTAAAGAGCCCTATAAGCATCTACAATAATTCGAAATAGTGTGCTCAAGTAAGAAACCTCCTAGGGTGACTGAAGAGAAGATTAAACTGAGAGCATTTCCTTTCACTCTCAAGGACTTGGCCAAGGATTGGTTGTACTACTTGCCGCCAGGTAGTATTACCACTTCGGTGCAGCTAAAGAAGAAGTTTTTGGAGAAATAATTTCCTGCCTCCTGAGCTGTTAGTTTGAGAAAAGAGATATGTGATATTAAGCAGCAATCAAGAGAGATCTTATACGAGTATTGAGAGCGGTTTAACAAATTGTGCACCAAATGTCCCCAACATCAGATAAGTGACCAATTGTTAATTCAATATTTTTAGGAGAGTCTTACTTTATCTAACAAGAACATCATTGGCGCCGCAAGTGATGGGGTATTGGTGAATAAAATCCCTAGAGAGACATGGGAGTTGATTGAGGAAATGGCGCACAACTCACAACAATTTGGCCTCAGAGATAATGTCCCCACTTGTCCAGTGAATGAGGTGGAATGTTCGTCTATTCAGCAGCAATTGTCGAAGCTGATTTCAATTGTCCGACAATTGGCTGTAGGGAATATACAACGAGTTAACGTTTGTGGGATCTGTACCAACACGGGACATGCTACTAATATGTTCTCAATGCTTCAAGAGGAGAGTCCTGAATAAGTAAACATGGATGGCAACATGCCCACACTAAGGAGGCAATATGATCCATATTCCAACACCTACAACCCGAGTTGGAGGGATCATTCGAACTTTAGCTACAAAGGGAACCACCAGCAAAATTTTAGCTCGAATAGGCTGCCAGGATTCCAGTCTCAATATTTACCGAAAACCCATCCCTCATCCTTTAATGGAGGAAGCTCCTTGGAAGATTTGGTCAAGAGATTGGTTGAAAGTACTACCCAACTCTAGGAAAGTACTGCTCAATTCCAACAGGTGACAAGGTCTGGCATGAAAATTTTGAAAAATCAGGTAAGCCACATAGCAACGGCAATTAACCATCTAGAGTTTCACGTTTTTGGGAAGTTGCCATCTCAACCCGAAGCAAATCCAAAGAACCTGAGTGCCATGACTTTGAGAAGCGATAAAGAAGTTGAAGGGTCTCGACCAGTAGTGCCTAAAGAAAAGAGTGAAGAACAAATAGAAAAGGAGCTTGAGAAAGAAGGAGAGGGAAATTCAGATCCCAAGGTAATCTCTGACTCTCTTATAAATCATAAGTCTAACAGTCCACCTTTTCCTAGCAGGTTGGAGAAGCCAAGGAAACCAGAGCAGGAGAAAAAGGTTCTGGAGATGTTCAGGAAGGTGGCAATCAATATCCTTTTGTTGGACGCAATCAGACAAGTGTCGAAATTTGTTAAATTCTTGAAAAACTTGTGCGTCAAGAAGAAGAATATGAAGGGGGACGAGCAGATTGTGGTAGGTGAGAATGTTTCAATGATCTTACAAAGGAAACTACAGCCTAAATATAGGGATCCAAGTATGTTTACTATCCCCTGTAAGATTGGCCATTCTAATATAAAAAATACCATGCTAGATTTAGAGGCTTCTATTAACGTGATTCTTAAATCAATTTATGGTTCCCTAAATTTAAGACCTTTGAAAGAAACATGGATAATAATTCAATTGGCTGATCATACATTTGCTTACCCGGATGGAGTAATTGAGGAAGTGTTGACTTTGGTCCCTAACTTTTAATGTTTACAAAGCAATTGGATGATATTAATATCCTTTCAAGAAATATTCTCAGTCATGAAGCAGATATGATTCAAGATCAAGTGTAATTTAAAAGAGACAAAGGAAGCTGAAAGCTGTCGGATGCTTGTGAAGACAGGACCGGACGTCCGATAAAATCTGTGACACTTTAGACGCATGAAGAACTCCATCACCGGACGTCCGAAAGAATTAAAACATTGCACCTAGCTCACTGACTTCTTTCGGATGCATACATCAGAGATACCGAACGTCCAATAAACTATACTGCACTTTGGACGCAAAACTTTAGAGGTACAGGACGTCCGAAAGAATTGAAAAAAATCTCTCAAACTCACTGCCTGCTGTCGGACACAAGAAACAGGAATACCGGACGTCCGACACTTCTAACGGCTAATTGACTCTTCAACTGCCTTCTATCCGTTGGAAACATTAATGAAACACTTTCTTGGTCTCATATAAATAGATCATGGTCAGAAATTTCAAGTAACTTTTGTATATTGAAGATACAAAAGATATAGAGTAGTTTAACTGAGAAAACACTTTTCAAGAAAGATTTGTAGTTTTGGTGGTGTGAACTTCATTGTAAACTTTTCATTTGTGAGTGAATACTTCAATAGTGTAGCTCTGTGAGGGTTGTCCTGAGAGATAGTAAAACTTCCTTGCTTGACCGAGTGGAGATTGGGGCAAGGAGGAAGTGAGCCTTCTTTTGTACATAAGATTGGTTGTATTTCATCAACTTGAAGAAACTTGTTTGAATTGATCTTCAAGTTCAAGAGGAGCTTGGCAGTCAATTGGTTTGCAATCCTTTTCTTCTCATTTACTTATTGTTATGTTGTGATCCTTAAATTTCTTATCTTTTCTATTTCTCTCAAGTGATATTGTTCATTCATTGATTGATTTATTGTGTGATCACTTAAAAAAGATGGTAAATTTCATATTGAGCAAAAAGTGCCCATAATCTGATTAGTTTCTTTAATCAATCTAATTTACCCCCTCTTAGGTTGTTTTCGATCCTTACAATTGGTATCAGAGATTGGTCTTCTTAAAATTAAGCTCAATCGATTTTGGAGTAAAAATGACAACCAATAATGCCATATTTTTTGAAGGACAATCTGTGATTAGACCTTCAATATTTAATGGATCAAATTATGTGAGTTGGAAAGAAAAAATGATTATCTTCTTGCAATCGATTGATATTAAATTGTGATTTATTGTTAATGAAGGTCCATATGATACCTCTATAGTAGATGAAAATACTCATAAACTTAAACCAAAAACAAGAAATGAATTGATTATAGAGGATAGAAATCATCTCACCTTAAATGCAAAGACTATGAATATGTTATACAGTGTTTTAGACTCCAATGAATCTATTAGGGTCAAAAACTATAAGTCATCTAAGAAAATTTGGGATAAATTGAGAGAAATTCATGAAGGTAGTGAAAATTTTAGAGAACAAAAGAAATCTATCTTAGTTACTAAGTATGAGTCGTTTAAGATGGAATCTCATGAAAATATTGATAAAATGTATTATAGATTCAATGATTTTATTAAGGATTTAGAGGTGTTAGAAAAGGAATACTTCATAGGAGAGAAAAATAGAAAAATCTTGAATGCTTTGTCCAAGAATTGGGAGAGTAAGGTGACTGTTATTGAAAAGGCTAAATATTTGAATTCTATACCTATTGAATCTCTTATTAATTCTCTAACCTCTTATGAGCTGAAACTTAAGACTAAGGTACAAGAAGAAGAATATGCAAAGGTAAGAAGGAACATTGCTCTAAAAGTATCTCAAGATGAAGATAACTCGACTTCCTTGGATGAAAAAGATATGGATGTGGATGATAATGATCTAGCTCTCATCACAAGAAGTTTCAAGAGAATTCTCAACAAAAGGAGATTCATAAAAGGAGGACCTAGCAATCCGAATTCCAATCAATTTAACAATGCAAGAAACAATGGAAAGTTAGAGGCCAACAAAAAGTAAGGTAACAAATACTATGAATGCAGCCAATTAGGATACTACATGAGTAAGTGTCCAATGAAGAAGAAGGAAGAAGGAAGAAAATCAAGATTCAATAACTTTCAATTCACATGGAATAAGTGGAACTCCGATGGTGAAATTGAAGAGGAAAAAGAATCTGCTCAATTGACTTTTATGACCATTGGAGATAATGAGATAACAACTTCTAACCCTCAATTTGAAAGTGATGATGATCTTGAATCTTTCATTAAAAAACTGCATGATAGTTTGAAAGAATCTTATGCTAGAAACAAGGAATTAAAATACAACATTAGTTTTTTTTCTTCAGGATAATGCACATCTTTTTTAAGAAAACAAAAAGCTGAAAACTGAAAATGATTTCTTGAAAAAGAATGAAATTGATTTACAAAATAAACTTGATAGAAAAACAAGGATTTGTGAAATGTTTAAAGAGAAACAATGTGATCTGAAAAGAAGAATGGATAATCTAAATGAGTTTCTCCAATATAAGAAACAAAACTGCTTTCAAGGAAATGGAATAAAACCTCATCTTGGCACTTATAAGAAGAAAATAAATTCTAGTGCAAATGATTTTGCTATTTATAAAAGAAGACAAATAAAATTATTTAAACCTGTTTATACAAATAACTCGTTAGTTATGTGTGATTTTTGTTATCAAAAAAGTCACATGAAAAGCAATTGTTATGTGAAGAAGAATATGAGAAGAGACATGAAATGTATGTGGATAGTTAGACATGATGCTAATTCTCAAGGACCCAAAAATTAATGGGTACCATATATTAGTTTTTGAACTCTTGAATAGGTGAACCTGGTGAACATTATTAAGGTATCAAAGTGGTTCATAAACAGTGAATGTTCAAGACACATGACCGGTGATTTATCACAATTCAACTCAAAGTCTAGTGGCATAGTGATATTTGGAGATGACGTGTTTCTACCTCAAGACCATTGGAGTTTTTACATCTTGATTTGTTTGGTCCTGCACAAATTGCTAAATTGGGTGGTAAGAGATATTACTTAGTCATTATTGATGACTGTTTTAGATACACTTGAGTGATTTTTCTTGCTCACAAAGATGATACTTTCAAAAAAATTTCGTTTCCTTATTTGTAAAAGTTCAAAATCTGTTTGGTTTAAAATTAGAAGTGTCAATTGTTCAGAATTTAAATGTTGTGACTTTTCGAAATTTTGTGATTACACTTTAGGCACTCTAGGGTCATTTGCACTTCATATTAGGATGCATCTTTTGTATTTTCTCTTTTGATGTTTCAAGTACTCTGTACTAATGGATCTTGGTTAACATTGATGGTTTCTAGTTGAATTGTTAATATATTTTGGTTGATATTTCTCTGTTTGGTACTTCTTTTGGTATTAATTCTTTGTTTTTGGCTGATGATTGATGTTGGTATGTTGGTGATTGCTGAATTCTGGTATCATTTCTTTGTTTTTGATTGATATTTTGGATTCTCTATTATGGCAACTACATTATGGATTATGGTTGCCAGATTTTATTCTCATCTTATGATGATAAAAATGGGGAGAAATGGATGCTATGTGAAAGGGGGAGTTATTCTGAGATTATAAGTTTGGCACTTAAAAATTTTTTATGCAATGAGTGAGGAGGAGTTTATACTCAATCTTTTTCTTTCTTCCATTAATTGTTTTGTCATCATAAAAAAGGGGGGAGAATGTTGATCTTGGTCCCTAATTTTTGATGTTTACAAAATAATTGAATGATACTAATATCCCTTCAAGAAATATTCTCAGTCATGAAGCAGATATGATTCAAGATCAAGTGTAATTGAAAAGAGACAAAGAAAGCTGAAGGCTATCGGACGCTTATGAAGACAGGACCGGACGTTCCATAAAGTATGCGGCATTTTGGACGCGTGAAGAACTTCATCACCGAACGTCCGAAAGAATTAAGACATTCCACCTAACTCACTAACCTCTTTCGGACGCATATATCGGAGATACTGGACGTCCGATAAACTACGTTGCACTTCGGACACACAGCTTTAGAGGTACCGACGTCCAAAAGGATTGAAGAAGATTTTTCAATTTCACCATCTGCTTTCGGAGACAAGTATTAGAGGTACTGGACGTCCCAAAGAATTGAAGAAAATCTCTCAAGCTCATTGCCTGCTGTCGGACACAAGAAACAGGAGTGCTGGACGTCCGATACTCCCAACGGCTAGTTGACTCTTCAGCTGCCTTCTATCAATTAGAAACATTAATGAAACACTTTTTTGGTCTCATATAAATAGATCGCGGTTAGAAACTTCAAGTAACTATTGCACACTGAAGATACAAAAGATATGAAGTAGTTTTAGTGAGAAAACACTCTCCAAGGAAGATTTGTAGTTTTAGTGGTATGAAGTTCATTGTAAACTTTTCATTTGTGAGTAAATACTTTAATAGTGTAACTCTGTGAGGGTTGTCCTAAGGGATAGTAAAACTTTCTAACTTGACCGAGTGGAGTTTAGGGTAAGGAGGAAGTGAGTCTTCCTTTGTACACAAGGTTGGTTGTATTTCATCAATTTGAAGAAACTTGTTTGAATTGATCTTCAAGTTCAAGAGGAGCTTGGTAGTCAATTGGTTTGCAATCCCTTTCTTCTTATTTACTTATTGTTATGTTGTGATCCTTAAATTGCTTATCTCTTCTACTTCTCTCAAGTGATATTGTTCATTCATTGATTGATTTATTGTGTGATCACCTAGAAAAGGGGATAAATTTCATATTGAACAAAAAGTATCCATAATCTGATTAGTTTCTTTAATCAACCTAATTCACCTCTCTCTTAGGTTGTTTTCGATCCTTACAGGATGTTTTAGTGTAAGTACATGGATTAATTTTTTCTGCTGATTTTTATGTGCTTTATATGGATGATCGAAGTGCTCCAAATCCATCACCCATTATATTAGGAAGGCCATTCTTGAGTACTGCCCAAAATAAGATTGATGTTAGTAAAGGTGTTTTCACAATGGAATTTGATAGAGAAATAGTCCACTTTAATATTTTTGATACAATGATACATCATATTAACTCTCATTTTGTGTTTGCCATTCAAGCTACTAATCCCTCTATGCAAGAATTTCTTGAGTTTGATTGTAGGGGTAAATTCAAAATTGCTGCGAACAAGTATCTCGGGATGAAAGCAATTTATGAGGCGAAAATGAGTAGAAAATTAAAGAAGATGGTTGCACTTAATGGTTATTGGGATCCTGAAGGAATGTCACTGAATGCAAAAAAATTTCAATTACATCCAGATTGAGAAGTGGTGTTTAATGTTTAGTCAAAGACGTTAAAGAAAGACGCTGCTTGGGAGGCAACCCAAGGCTCTTTGTTTTAGTTTTCTTATGTTTCTGAAATTTTTGTTAAGTGTTAGTTGTATTTAATGATTTGTTGCTTTTGTGGCAAGAAACTGGTAGTTAGACATACCCATATCAAGTGGTCATGCCTAAGGAAGAAAGTTTTGAAATTGGCGGATAGAAAACTACCCAATAGTTAGACGTATTCACGCCAAGTGATCACGCTTAAGGAAGGCAATTCACGTCTGCGGGCAGAAGACTCTCCATTAGTTAGACGTGCCCATGCCATGAGGTCACGCTTAAGAACCTTAATTTCCGAGGGTTGGTCAGAAGACTCGAGGGCAGTTAGGTGTGCCCACGTCTAACACAGTGGTTCCAAAAAAAATCAAAAAAATTTTTTTCTTTTTTCCTTTTCTTTTTTCTCCTTCACTTTCTTTCTTCTCTCTTTCTTTTTTCTTCTTCTCTCCCTTTCCTTTTTCTTCCTTTCTTTCCTAGGGAAGGCCCTAAGACCACAACTGTAGAATCTCAAATTCCATCGCTACCCGTCAATTGCCGTTGCCGCCACCACCGAGCTCTACATGCCCTTTTACTCATCTCTCGTAACTGTCCATGGAACCCCCTCACTTCTCAGGGAAGTTTCGTTGCCCCTTTTACTTCGTCTTTTGATTTTTTATCTTTCACATTGAGGACAATATAATATTTAGGTGTGGGAGGAGTAGTATATTGATAATATATTGGAAAAGTGTAGGTGTAGGTATTTTTGTTGAATTTTTTTGTTTGACTTTGTCAAATTTTATCCAATTTTTGTCTATATTTATGCATTCTTGTGTTTGTTCTGATAAACGATTGTTAGATGTCTCAAATTTTTTCATTGTTAAGATTTTACACTCTAAGGTGTTAAGTATGACATGATTAAGTTTAAAGGTATCTCTTTGGTAAATATTTTAGATTTTGTAACTTTTACACTTTTTGGTTAACTTCTCTAAGTATTGTAAATATTTGTCTAGCATTTTTTTTGCAAATTGGTTCAGCTATTAATCTTAATTCTTCATGTTTAAGAAATGAAGCGGGTGTGTGTAATTGTTAATTTTAATTTGGTGCTTAGTTATAAATAGTATTCAGCTATACGCCGCAAGTATCGTTGTTTAGTAACAGGAGGTCTTCACCACAATTGTCGATTATCGCGTCAAAAAACAACGATAGCAAAGAGTATGTGGTTTTTAAGCGATAATGGCTGTGTAACTGGGCTCCTTCATTTGAAAAATGTTCGAGTTCATGTCAAAACGCTTAAATGGCTAAAGATTAAGCATTCCCCCCGAAAAAAAAAAATCAATCAAGTGTGGGGATTTTTAAAAAAAAAATGTGTTAATAGCGAAAAACATGGAAGTGTTTGAATGAATTGTTAGCCCGCTGATCCATGAATTTTTATGTTGAGATTTTACTTAATAGTTGAATCATTTGCTTATGGATGCTGGTTGAATATTTTATATTCTTTGATTAATTAGTTATAAATTGAAAGAATCCTTGATCTTGAAAGCTAATTGGAAAGATATTTTTTGAAAATTGCCACTAATAATTGACCTATATTTTAATTGTATCTTAGCAATAGAAGATTTGAGTAATAGCTATTATTTGAATGTGATTACTTGATTTGTGTTCTCATGCTTGAGAACAAGCATGGTTTAGGTGTGGAAAATATTGATAGGTCATAATTTGTTGCTAAATTTATAATTATTTTTCCCTTGATTTTAGCCAAATATTGTATTAATTGATAGATTCTACTTATATTTGGTGTTTCATATCAATTATAGGGTGATTGGAGCGAAAAGTGCTCAAATGAAGAATTCCTAGTGATTTGCGCATGGGTCGGAAGATCGGGAAAGAGTTTAGGCAGTTTCCTAGTCCAAATCAAATTCCAAAATAATTGACTGCTGATCAAGATTTCCTACCTTTTGGGCAGTCCACGTCATCCTCAAGAAAAAGGAGAGCTTGAAGAATTTGACTTGTAATAGGAAACCATCCCTTCAAATTAGTTAATTTATTCCTAAAAAAGAGGGATTGGGCAAAGGATTTCTAGAAGGATGTTCGGCAGACCTTAGTGGATCATCGTGGTGGCTAGAGATGAAAAAGGAGAGAATTATTCTTGTCTTTTACTTTTTTCTCTTTTGGCCGATTTTTGGGAGAAACAATGTGAAAGCTTTTCCCAATTATTTGCATGGCTGGTTCTCCATTGATGGAGAACTAATTTCATACTTTTAGTCAAGGGGACAACTGAAGATTTGGTTCAACAATAACAGTGAGATCTAAATTATTTTAATTGTTTCCTTCATTCATTAGTATTTGTATGTTTTCTACTTTTAGTGATTATAGCTATTGTGTATGATTATATAGTTGCACAATATTTAATTATTCACGTACTCTATTCGCTAATTGAGGGTAGTTGAATCCATAATTGTTTGATTACTCTTATCCCGGTAGCAACTGGCATAATTGGGCTTGTGTCGGGGAAACATACAATCTAATTTAAATAAACCCTCGTAACGTATTTATTTATTAGAGTAGGGTTTCTCTAGTTTCTAATGCAATTGGAGAATTAAATCCTATGGTTGTACCTAGGGTTATTCATAAATTAGGAAAATAGTCAATGGTCGTACCTTGACTATCGAAATAGTAAGGAGAAACTGACTGTCAGATCGTATCTGTGAGGACCCGTAAATTTTCTTTATTTCATAATATTTTCTTTTCTTTTCTCGCATGCATTTTCCTCATTTACCCTATTATATTGACTTTCCAGAGATTTTTATAAGTAAATATAGTTTTTAAATCATTTTTCTACTATAAGTTAGTTCATGAGAAATTAGGAGGGTATGTTGGACGTGGGACCCGCTAGTGCGTTAAGTGAGAGAAATTCGGCCAATTAGGTTAAATTTTGCACAAAGGGATTTAATTACTAGGTATTAGGAAATAATCAGAGGTTACCTAGATGGAGTAACCATGGGGAGACAAGAAGATAATCTTAAGCAAAAACAAAGTGACAAGTGTCACTTTCTTATTCGAGTTGAATTGCCTCACTTTTTTTTTTACCTTTACTAAAAGCTCAATTTTGACTCAAATCATCTTCATTTTCATACCATCTTGGCCGAACCTCTCTTGAGAGAAAAGAAAAGAAAGCTTCAACCTTTCATCTTTCATTCTTGCACAAATCTTGAAATCCAACCGATTTAACCTTGAATTAGTCCACAAAATTGACTTACTAAGGGAGTTTGGAGATCTGGGTAGAGTTGTTGTGGAAGAAAAACCCCTAAGTTACTACCTTTCTTGAGGACTTAAGGTATTTTCTTGGAACTCAGTCTTTGTTCCTAATAATGGTTAATTGGTGACTTATGGTAGCTAATTAGGTGATTTTATGGAAAATTTTATGGATTAAAGTAGAGTTAGCTAAATTTCTGATTTTTTTGGGAATTTTCTGTTTTCATATGATGATTATGGTTGGCCTGGAATTGATGGCTCTAAACTGTGTTAAATGGATCCCTTGTGCGTTAATTGCGGTTATTTGCGGAAAATTTCAGCTTGTGCGGAAAATTTCAGTTTTAGGGTTCCAATCTGCCCTGTTCTGACCGGCTTTATTAGTGCATGTTAGAGGCCGAATCAGGCTTAGATTAAAGCATGAAAGTTGTATAAAATGGTGTTAGCTAGCTGCCTGAAAAATTTCAGCTCAATCGGAGTACTGTAGCCCATGAAATGATCGAAATACCCTTGACTGCCCATGAGCCCTGTTTCGCGGACTGTTTTCTGTCTTCGTGGAAATTTCAATTTTGGACTCTGAAAATGCATGATTTAACTTCAGAGGCCTTCATAAGAAATGTAGATATATGTCTTATCTTCAAAAATCCATAAAATACACCTCAATCGGACTTCGGTAGCCTGAGTTGTTGTCATTTAATCATAGTGCAGTTAACTAGTCTAATTGCGAGATACTGGTTCTGTAATTTGAAATTTTGACCTGGATACACTATGAACTGGACTGAGTGGTCTTCATTAAAGTTGTAGACCTTTGTCTTAGCTTCGAAACAGTATAAATTTCACCCCAATCCGATAAGCGTAACTTCGGTTGTGTCCGTTCCGCTATGCGATGTCAAATTTGTCTTTTGTTTTCTAACTTAACCTTCATTTCCGGACATTTTCCTAGCTTGAATTTGTATTTGTATGACTTTGAGCCTATTGAACGGCTATTGAAATGAGACTATTGGTGTGTGACTTTGGGATTGATTGAGGAAAATAATGAAACCATAAATGGCTGGAAAATAGGTAAATATAGAGGGCATGCTGCCCAAAATTTTAGGGCTACGCGATTCCTTCAAATTGAGTTGATCTTGGTAAAAATGAAGGGTTTTGGGAGTTGTTTGTAACCCTAGGACCAACTATTATCTTTTTGCTCAAAAGTCATGTGTTATTCTTTTGTACTAGTACTTAACCTGGGAAGGCATACTACTTGTAATCGAGCCTCATTTATGCATTCCCTTTACTGGGTTTGTGGATATGTGAACTATAATTATTTTACCTTGGTTATTCTAGGGTTCCTTGGTGATTAGAGCCCTATTTTGGTTGAACCTTTTGGAGTATCCTTGCTTTAACTGGTGAGTGTACCACTCCTTTGAATTGTTGCTGAAATGGTTATCTGTACTTGCAAATTGCTATTTGAATGCCTTTATCGACTGTTTATTTTGTACGAGACGAGTGTGTACTTTATCACACTCGTTCTCTGGCCTGTGTGGCTTGTTTCCTGTATATACTTGAATCTGTTACCTGCGCCTGTTATAATGTCATTTGGAAGTGTATCCAACGACCTTCCTGTTACATCTGAGCTCAACCTCATGGGGAGTTAATTGAATCGACCCAGCAAGGACTTGGTCGAGGAAATTGACAATCCATGGGTGCCTGTTCCTAGGGAATCTATGGGTATTGGAGACTCTGGATTTCAGGTATACTCGAGTATTACCATTCCTGTTCCTGTTTGGCATTCGGGTCTGATAAGGGGTATGTTTGGTGAACGAGATGTTGGCGTAAGAGGGGTCTACGGACATATGTGTTTCATTTAACATTGACGGAAGGTCAACGAGACTAGATCAAGTATTGCAACGGAGATTTGGCTCCTGAAAGCCACCTGTATCCTTGATATTATGGTGTTCGTTCATTTCTCTTATTTGATGTGTATATGTGCCTTAAAAGTGTTTTCTCATGATTTTCACTGTTTATACTTTTGGATATCTCATTGAGCTTTTAGCTCACCCAGTTCCGTTACCCTTGTTTTCCTTATAGGGAACCATCTTTTGGACCAATGATCATTTTGAAGAATGAAATGAACTAGTATAAATACTCTTTTGTATAGCTCCTCGGGAGTTGGAAAACCCTAAATATATCTTGATCCAAATATTTCCCTTTTGATTTGTAAATTACAAACGTATGTCTATATATTTGGTTTGGAAATGTTTATTCTCTAGAATTATATAACGTTATCCGTATTCGATTGGGTTTCAGCCGGATTGTGACGTGGCAGCGGCACTTCCATTTCATTTTATTTTTCGTGGGAACGTTGCACCAAGATTTATTGTACCTTTTAGTTCGGCTCAACTGGGTTCTGCATGTTTATCTTCTCGAGGTTCTTTTGAGCGGTTGGTAGGGTTTACGTTTGTTCCAGATCCGTAATCCCGGCGAGAGATGGCAGGCGGTCCGCCGAACCCTTTGGTTCACCTTAGAGTGAGGTGGGGCTGTCACAGTATCGGCAGTTAAAACTTACTTATTAATGAATGTTGGATTTACTTGTGAATCGATGATCAGTTGCATGAACCATCTCTGAAGTATATCCTTGGCTAGAGTTTTTTCAATTATCTCTCTATCAATTATTTTTCACAGTTGATTAATTTAATTTAGTTAACAATTCATTAGCATTAAATTCTTAGACCCCCCATTTTGCCTTGACTTGAAAAGGAACGAATTCTCCCAATCCTTGAGGATACAACCCTACTTGCCCTATATACAAATTAGAAATTTCTCGTGAATAAATTCTGATATATCAGATTAAGCAAACTCTTCGTAACCATGGTGAATCAAATAACCCATTGCACATCTAGAGTCTCTGCACTAATACCAGAATTGACACGAAACTGCTTTTTTGGCACTTAGGATTATTATTGTTATTATTGCACAGGCTCGACACCTATCCATTTTTGGCGCTGTTGCTAGGGACTAGTGCCTAATTTTTTTTTTGTTCCTTTTTGAGTTAATTTTATTTCATTTCATTTTTATTTTTATGGTATTTTTGCTAGTGTATGCCTCGTTCTTCTAGTACAGGTGAATTAATATACAATCCAGACGTTGAGAAGGCAGCATGTAGGCGAAGACAAGGGACTAAGAAACGCAAAGAAGAGCAGTCATCTACTGCAAATGATTTAGATCAAGAAGAGTATATGATGGCAAATAATAGGACACTAAGGGAGTTGGCTGTTCCTGACTTAACTTAGCTGCCCCTCTGCATTACCTTTTCTAATCTGAATGAGAATACATCTTTGGAGTTAAAAGCTGGATTAATTCACCTCCTACCTTCTTTTCATGGTCTTTCACATGAAGAACCCCATAAGCATCTACAAGAATTTGAAGTAGTGAGCTTAAATACGAAACCTCCTGGGGTGATTAAAGAGCAGATTAAACTGAGAGAATTTCCTTTCTCTCTCAAGAACTCGGCCAAGGATTGGTTATACTGCTTGCCGGCAGGTAGTATTACCACCTGGGTGGAACTAAAGAAGAAATTTTTGGAGAAGTACTTTCCTGCCTCCCGAGCTGCAAGTTTGAGAAAAGAGATATATGGCATTAAGCAGCAGCCAAGGGAGACCTTATACGAGTATTGGCAGTGATTCAACAAATTGTGCACCAGAGATGTCCCCAGCATCAGATAAATAACCAATTGTTAATTCAATATTTTTATGAGGGTCTTACTTTATCTGACAGGAACATCATTGACGCCGCAAGTGGTGGGGCACTGGTGAATAAAACCCCTGGAGAGGCATGGGAGTTGATTGAGGAAATGGCGCACAACTCACAATTTGGCCTCTGAGATAATGTCCCGACTCATCCAGTGAACGAGGTGGAAAGTTTGTCTATTCAGCAGCAGTTGTCAGAATTGACTTCAATTATCCAACAATTGGCTGTAGGGAATATACAACGAGTTAAGGCTTGTGGGATCTGTACCAACACGAGACATGCTACTAATATATGCCCAATGTTTCAAGAGAAGAGCCCTGAACAAGTCAACATGGCTGGTAACGTGCCCGCGCTAAAAAGGCAATATGATCCATACTCCAACACCTATAACCCGAGTTGGAGGGATCATCAGAACTTTAGCTACGGAAGGAACTGCCAGCAAAATTTTTGTCCAAATAGGCTGCCAGGGTTCCAGCCTCAATATCAGCCGAAAGCCCTTCCCTCATCCTCTAATGGAGGAAGCTCCTTGGAAGATTTGGTCAAGAGCTTGGCCGAAAGTACGACCCAACTCCAGCAAAGTACGGCTCAACTCTAGCAAAGTACTGCTCAATTCCAACAGGAGACAAGGTCTGGCATGAAAAATCTGGAAAATCAGGTAAGCCATATGGCAACTACAATCAACCGTCTAGAGTCTCACGTTTTTGACAAGTTGCCATCTTAATCCGAAATAAACCCAAAGAACGTGAGTGCCATGACTTTGAGAAGTGGTAAAGAAGTTGAAAGGCCCCGACCGGTAGTCCCTAAGGATAAGAGTGAAGAACAAATAGAAAAGGAGCTTGAGGAAGAAGGAGAGAGAAATTCAGATCCCAAGGTAATCTCTGACTCTCTTATAAATCATAAGTCTAACACTCCACCTTTTCCTAGCAGGTTGGAGAAGCCAAGGAAACCAGAGCAAGAGAAAGAGATTCTGGAGATGTTCAGAAAGGGGGCAATCAATATCTCTTTGTTGGACACATCAGACAAGTGCCAAAATATGCTAAATTCTTGAAAAACTTGTGCGTCAATAAGAAAAAGTTCAGTGTCAAGTGCATGACTTGATGCCATACTTGTTTATTGCTTTAATTATTTTACATGATGAGATTGATATATATATATATATATACTACACTTGATGAGGCGGACGTGTACTTTATCTCGTCCGACCTCCCTTAATTGTTTTGGTTTGTCTTGTTTGTACTTGAATATTGAACTTGCACCTGTACTTGGTTGATGATTGAGCGTTGTCTCATCATCTTACCTATTACTTGAACATGTTGGGGACGCACAAAACTCATCGGTAAACCTTTCACTTGGGGCTGGCAAGGGCTTGACCGATGGATTAGTGAGCCATGGGTCTTTATTGATTTATCGTCGGTTGGAATGCGCTCACCGACTAGGTATACTAGAGTATTACCAAATAATTCATTTTTAATGAGCGGACCCCGTTGGGGGTTTGAAATGGTGGTTAGAGAGTGGTAGTAAAGGTTGTTCTACGGACTTGTTGTGGTTATGTTGACGGAGTGTCAACTCATGAGAATCTGGATCAAGCGGTGGACTAGCTCCTGAGAGCTCCCGTATTCTCCCTTGTTTGAACTTTTATTTACGCACTTATGTATTTACTTGGGAATTTTTTATGTTCATATAAATTGTGAAATGGATGTTTATTGACATTATTTGCTTGCATGTTTTTCTTGAACTCACTGGGCTTTGTTCACTCCTTTAAGTTTGGATTCCTTAACAAGTGGTGAACTGGAGGTTGGTGGCTACAGGATTTTCTTTTGTATAAGTTTAATAATTTTGTACTTGGGATACATCTAACTATATACTGTGCTTGTAGTATTTTGGTGAAATAAGTGTAATGTAATAGTGTAGCTTTTAGATTGATGTGGAAATATTGGAGACACTTGATGTCTTATATTATGACTTTTAGTATTGAATTGTAATTTACTATTTTTGGCTTGCTAATAGTCCTGACGAGAGTTGGGCAGGCGGCCCGCCGAACCCTCTGATTCGCCTTAAGGGAAGGTGGGGTCGTCACAAATATCTACCATCTATATGCCCTACAACCCCCATCCTTTCTAAACATCCCAAATATATGACCTACATATGACGAACCACATATAGATCATGATCATCCATGGTCATCAATCCCAAATTAACAGTCAAAAGAGTGACGAAAGACCTAAGAATCAATGGCTTATTCTTCTTAGTAAGGACAATTTGGAATTGTGTTGCTAACTAATATCTACTTTCATATCCCAGCATAATCAGAAGCAAAAGGCTTTGTGTAATCATAGGCACTTTCCAAATATTCTTTAGACTTAGCATAGTCCTTAACAATAAGACCCAATGCCATATTGAACTTAGTAATCCACACCCAACATCAAGACTATTCAAAGTAAAATTATCAGGTTTGTCAAATTGGAAAGTAGCATAAATTCCCAAGTAAACTCAATAAATATAGGATAATTAACAGTCATACACTTCTACCACCCAATTGCATTAAAGAGTCTATTAAATCAGCCGTAATATTCAATTGATCAAGAGTAAGGTGGTGAACATACCTGTATGGGGCAAATTTTTACACAGTTAAAACTAAGTATCTTTGTGACTTCATTGCGGAAAAATCACCAAATTCACCACCCAATTCATTAAAAGAGGGTGGTAACACACCCTTGTCAATCTCTAATCTTGATCACTTCTTTGGTTGAGTGATGGCCTTTCGTTTCTTTGGCTTGAGAACTAGCTGCAGAGGCTTGCATGGGGTTTTCTTCTTCTATTTGGCCACTCATTTGATAGCAATTGCTAAAGTTAGACCAACAAATACAAAACTTAGAGAAGACTACTGGCTCTTTTTGGAACTCTGAGGTAGCTAATGGTGACAATAGGAAGTTGCATCTTTAAAGCTTGAAACAAATATATAAAAATTGAGCCAAGTTGAAAGGGAAAAATCAACAGACAAATTACAACCATGATTGCAATCTACAGATCTAAAAACCAAGAAATCCGCTGTCAGTAGTTATGAATAGTTAATTGGTAGTGATGGTGGTTTCACGGAGTACTAGCAAGGACAAGAAATAGTAGATCGTGATTCGAAGCAGTGGTAGTGATTCGCTCCAGCAATCCATTAGTGGCAGAAGTTGATGACGGTGGTTAATCTGAAATATGCAGATTGCTACTAGCGCTAAGTAAGTTGGATCTATTGGAAAGTGGTGAAGATGAACAATGGGTCGCCTCTATCATTGGAGATCTTTAACGGAATGATGGCCATTGATTGGTGCTGAAGACGCTGATAGCCAAAAAGGCATGGTTGCAAACTAAAAGTAGTGATCTATAAGAAAGATAGTTGTACAAATCATTGGTATTGATGGTGGTCAAAGAGATGGCTAGTATTGATTTTCAATCGGATGTGAACTCCAACAAACAGTGGTGATGATGGAGCAGAAGAGACAACTGCTCTTTGTTTTGCATATGGGTGATGGACAACAAGAAGAAAGAAAAGGAGAAAAGACCTAGGTCAAAATAAGAAATAAGATTTTTTTGGAAGAAACAAATAAATTTTAAGACTTATCAGACATAGTCTTCTGATCTTCAAGTGTCAACATTGTGATTCTTGGAACATCATATAAGGCATGCACACACCCAATAAAGCATGGTCTTCTGATAAAAATTTTCTAAGTAGTTAAAAATTGCTTATTCCTACTCCACATAACACGTGCCCGCGGCCTACAAGAAAACATCTTTTGATAGAAAGAAATGAAATAATCTTAATCTTGCTCATCTAAACATGAAACAAGAACATAAAATAATTGAAAACAATAAAATAAAAAATAAAGCATAATCAATTGGGTTGCCTCCTAAGTAGTGCCTTTGTTTATTGTCGTTGGCTCGACAAAAATCGCTATCTGTGCAACATAAATTGGATCCTCAATCTAAATTGACTCCACTTCTTTATCTTGGAATCCTTTATAATACGGCTTAAGATGGTGCCCATTTATCACAATTTTTTTATCCATCTTTAATCTTTAATTTCCACTATAACATGATGAAAATTATTAATAACAGCCAATCCAATAGGGGCAACTTACCTGAAAAAAACTTAAGTTTGGTATGATAGAGGAGAACTTTTTGTCCAACAACAAAGATTTTCCTTGACATTTGTTGGTCATGAAATGCATTGATTTTCTCGTTATAGATCATAGCATTCTTATAGGCATCATTCCTTATCTCTTTAAACTCTTGCAATTGTAGCTTCCTATGTATTTCTATTTCTTCATGATCCATATTATACTTCTTGACTGCCCAATGTCCCTTGCTCTTGAATTTAACTGAAAGGTGACATGATTTTTCAAACACCAACCTATATAGAGACATATCAATTGGTGTTTTATATGTTGTCCTATATGCCTACAATGCATCTTCCAATCTTAAACTGCAATCCTTCCTATTGGGATGAACTACTACTCTATTCGGAACTTTAGTTGCCCATTTATTTGAGAGTGATAGGAGGTGAAAATTTTGTGAAGAACGGTATACTTTCCAAATAATGCTTTCACTATTCTATTGCAATACTGTGTCCCTCTATCATCTACAATGGTTTTTGGCATTTTAAAGCACACAAAAATGTTAGACTTAATAATATTTGCAACAACTTTTAAATTATTGATCTAGGTGGCTTCGATTTTCACCCATTTAAAAACATGGTCTACTGTAAACAAAATATAAAGGAAATTAAAGTATGATAGAAAATGTCCCATAAGATCAATGCCCGAAATATAAAAAATTTCACAGAAAAGCATGGAGGTTTATAGCATTTGATTTCTATGAAATATATTACATGTCCTTTGACGCTTACTGCAAGATGTACAAAACAAGAATATGCATCTTTGAATAAGGTAGGCCAATAGAAACCACTCTACAAAACTTTATGAGTTGCTCTTTTCAGTCCAAAGTGGCCATCACATGTAAAAGAATAACAAAAGGTTAAAATAGAAAAAACTTCCTTATTAGAAACACACATTTTGTATCACTTGATCCGTACAAAGACTCCAAAAGTGAGGATCATCCCATATATAGTACTTGGCCTCGATTTTGAGCTTGTCCCTTTTGGCTCTTGTCCAACCTATAGATAATTCATTAGCAACTAGATAATTCACAATATCCATATACCAAGGAAGTGATGAATTAATAGAAACAATTACTCATTAGGAATGTTTCTCCCAAAGAAGGAAAACGAAATGGCTCAAATGATTAGCAACTAGATTCTCTGCTCCTTTCTTGTCCTTTATCTCTAAATCAAATTCTTGCAAGAGCAAAATCCATCTAATTAACCATGATTTTGCTTCCTTCTGGGTCAATAAGAACTTCAAAGCTGCATGGTAGGAATGAATAGTTACCTTAGCTCCCAACTGACAAGTAGATATTTTACGTGTTTTTAGTGTGCTTTATTAGTTAGTTTTGGTATGTTTTAAGTAGTTTTATAACTAATTAACTAGGATTATAGTGAAAATGCACATTTTGTGGTTTAAGTGGTGAAAATTGCATTTCTATGGATTTTTATGGTGAAAATTTCATGTTTTTGTAGATTTAATGATTCAATTATCAAATGGAGTGACTTGAGAAGATAATTGGGTGATTATTGATGATTTGAAGTGGTTTAAAGAAGACATGAAGTGCAAAAGAGGAAATGCAATCAAGAACAAAAGGAAGCAAGTTTCATAGCTTTGATACATTTTCATATTTTGGCTATATCTTGAGCTACACACATTAGATCGAGGTGATCTTTATACCATTTTTAAGATAAGAGATAGATCTACATTTGGTATGAAGATATCAAAGTCCATTTCAGCCGTTTTCCTAGTCAAGAAGTTGAAATACAGAAGTGCATGTTCATGGTCGAAAGCTGAAACAAGGTTCTGAACAGTCTAGGGTATTTTGGTCATTTATCAGTCCACAGAGCTCCAAATTGGATGATTCTTGATGCATTGGAAAGATAACTCAAAGAGCTATAACTTTCATGTTTTACACAAGAGCTAGTTTAGCTTCTAACATCGAAAACATATCAGTTGAAGTTGGACCATAAACAGAGCAAGGATGAATTCTACCCAAAAAAGTGCAAACCTGCAAAGAGTAAAACGGGGGTCAAAATGCGGCCATAGGCCACGTTTTCTGCCCGCGTTTTAGAGGATTTGGGCTGCAACTTGCTCTGCAACTTGTGCTCTTTTCACACAAGCTTTTTGATGACTTTTTCTACAAAGATTCCGGCTGGAATTGATCAGATGAGTATGGAAATTTTGAGAAACAATCTTGGAGAGTTTCAAGAGTGAAGAAATGACAACTTTAACAACTCTTCTTGACCTTGAATTCCTCTATATATAGAAGCCTTTGGAGAACATTTTCACAACTTTGGAAGGCTGGAGAAAAACTCCACAAAAATGTAGTCTTCACTAGTTTTTCTTAGTTCATTAGTTTAGGTAGGTTAGTATAGTTTTATCCTATCTTGTATCATGCTAAGCAAGGATGATGATTGAGGTTTGAAGATGGAGAAGATGTTGCTCACATGTGACAAGGGGTTCCATCTCTTCAACTCTTTAATTCTTGTATTTGAATCTTGTGTTTAGTTATAATACAAGTATGGTCTTTTCTTTAATGTTTTTCATGTTTAGTTAAAGTTTGCGCCCAGAGTTATGGTTGAACTTGCTATATCTTGTTAGTGATGTTTATTTGGTTATTTGATGCTATTATTTTGAGCAAGTTATTTATCACTTTTCCTTATCTAATCATGATTAACCGGCTATTAATTGTGATTATCTAAATGTGTTAAGTTTGCAATGAGAATTGGACTTTAACACTAGTTCAAGAAAGTGAGAAACCTAAGTAGTTCACTCACAAGAGTAGAGGAGCACCTATGTGGCTTTAATGACTTGTTTCATGTAATTTCATAGAAGGAATAAACTTGTAGTTAATTTCATAACCACGAGAGTAGGTATGAGTTAGTTACAAGTATAGTTGATTCATTATGAGAGTAGGTTTCACATACATTAAGAAATTACGCCATAACTAGCTAAGATAATAGCATACAAGTAACCGGTAATCTCATTTGCAAGAGTACTAAGGAATTCCATATCTCTAGGAGCTTTCTAGTGTTATTTTCTTTAATTTTATGTTTATGGTAGTCTAGATAATAAAGGAGTTTGAAAAACACCGGTAATTGTCACTCTTCCCTGTGGGATCAACCCTTAATACCCTATACTCGCTCACGATTCGTATATTTGCGATAAATCATGTGTGATTTAGGATTTATAAATGTAAAACTTGATGGTGAATGAATAAATTGTATATGTGTACCCCGCGCACGTCACTAACAAACAAGATTGAAATTTCTTTAAAGCATAAACAACATATAATAGTTCTTTTTAGTGATGGAGTAACTCAATTGGGCTGCATTTAAAACCTTCGAAGCATAACAAAATGTATGAGCTGCCTGGCCAACCTTTTGACCCAACACTACTCCCACTGCATAGTAACTAACATCACACTTGACCTCAAAAAGAAGGCTTCAATCTGGGGGTAAAACCAGGAGAGGAGAAGTTACAAGCTTATTCAACTAATCAAACGACTTCTTGCAGTTTTCATTGAATTCAAACACCACATCTTTTTTTAAAAGTCTAAACAAAAGTGCACCAATCTTTGAAAAGTTTATGATAAATTTTTTATAGAATCCTACATGTCCAAGAAAAGAAGGAACTTTTCGCACATTTGGAGGGTAAGGCAAAACAGAAACAAGATCCATCTTAGTTTTATCAACTCCTATCCCTCTTGATGACACTACATGTCCTAAAATTATACCATGCTCAACCATGAAATGGCATCTTTTCTAATTAAGAACAAGGTTAGTTTCAATACATCATTTTAATATCAAGGATAAATTGTCAAGCCGATTGTTAAAGATATCACCATAAACAACAAAATCATCCATGAATACTTCTATGATCTTTGCAACATATTCAAAGACAATACTTATCATGCACCATTGAAAAGTAGCAAGTGCATTAAATAGACTAAAAGGTATCCTCCAGTAAGCAAACATACCAAATGGACAAGTAAAAATAGTCTTCTCTTGATGCTCTAGCAAAATTGCAATCTGTAGGTAACTTGAAAAACTATCTAAGAAATAATAAAATTCACGACTAGCTAACCTTTGAAAATTTTGATCAATAAAAGATAGAGAAAAGTGGTCCTTTTTAGTCATTGCATTTAGTTCACGGTGATCCATGCATGCATTGGCGCCCCTTAGTAGGCTTATAAATTGGAATTAACTTGCCTTCATGGTTAGCTTCAACTGTCACCACTACCTTCTTTGGAACTACCTGCATAGGTCTCATCCATGGATTGTTTGAAATAGAATAAAATACCCCCATATCCAAAAGTTTTAGACTCTCTCTTTTTACTACTTCCATCATCAGGGGATTCAACCTTCACTGTACTTGCCTCACAGTTTTTGCATTTGCCTCAAGCCAAATCTAATGCATGCACAAGGAGAGGCTTAATCCTTTTATGTTGGTAATGGTCCAACCAATTGTCTCCTTGTGATCCCTAAGAACTCGGATCAACTCGTCTTCTTGACTAGATGACGGCTTTGTAGAAATCGTTGTTGAAAGAGTATTCTTGTCATCTAGGTGTGCCTACTTCAAATGGTCCAGTAAAGGTTTTAATTCTAAAATAGGTGTTTGCACAATAGAAAGTAACAATTTTTGATGAGATTCTAGAATAAAAATAGAAGAAAGCTCATACATTTTTTGAATAAGTATCAAATAGTGTAATGCTGCAATGATCTCTTTTAGCTCTTCACCCAATTCCACACCACAAGTTCTTTCCAATTCAAGATATTTGGTTAAAGCCACTTCAAGGTTTACCCCTGCTATTAAGTTCAAAAACTTCTTGCACAATAGAATTAATCACACAAGCAGCAAACACAAAATGGGAGTCAATAGGATGTTTCATTGCATCAAAAATATTAAAATGAACCATTTTTCCATCAAATTCCATCATAAGGGCACTCTCGCTAACATAAATCTTAATTTGGGCAATACTAAGAAATGGTCTACCTAGTGAAGTGATGGATTTTGAGAGTTATCATCATCCATGTTAAGTACATAAAAATCAGCTAGGAATACTAATTTATTTACCTAAACTAAAGCATTCTTATTTACTCCATCAGGATAAGCATTAATATGATTAGCCAGTTGAATGATAATTTCAGTTTCTTTCAAAGGTCCTAGATTTAGGTAAGCATATATAGTTTTGGGCATCACAATAATAAAAGCTTTTCAATCTAGCATGACATTTCTAATCTTAGTGTTTCCAATATTGCAAATGATGGTAAACATACTAGGATCCTTGCACTTTGGTGGCAGTTTTTTCTTTTCAAAACTGTCGAGACATTCTCACCTACCACAATTTTTTTATCCCCTTTCAACTTTCTTTTGTTGATGTACAAGTCTTTTAGAAATTTTACATATTTTGGCACTTGTTTGATTGCATCCAACAAAGGAATACTGATATTCAATTTATGAAATACTTCTAAAATCTCTATTTCCTTTTATTGCTTCTTTGGCTTTGCTAACCTACTAGGAAAAGATGGTGGATTAACTCTAACTTGAACCAAAGAGTTAGGAATTACCTTTGAACTTGTATCACTTCCTCCTTCTTCTTCAATCTCCTCTCAATTTCGTCCTCACTGTTGTTCTTGGAAACAACCACCTTAGGTCCTTCAATCTCCTTGCAACTCCTTAGGACATATACAAGTATATTTTCTCAAGAAAAATTAAGAAATTATTTTTTTTGAACATTTCCAATACAAGTATATGCTATTAGGACGTAATTCTTTAAGATTAATTCACTAGATTTATGCCATATATAGATGTCTATGTGTTATAGATGCCTACGTGTGTTTGTATAATTGTCATACAATAATAAAAAATCATAGATGAGTACATGTCTTAGTCCCTTAAAAAAAACGTTGCCCAAAACATTACACTTGTGAGCATAATATTCAATGGTAATGCTAGTTATGTACATTACGTATCAAAGTTGGGCATTTAAAGTACTTTCAAATGTGACTAATTTGTAAAACAATAATTTGCTAACATCATTTGGAATGTCATTCAAATGTATCAAAGAAAATAGGGTAAACTACTAATAACACCCCTGTGATTTCATCTATTGCCATATAACTCCTTTAATCTTTCAAAATGTCTACTTCACCCCTCTATGATTTCATATAAACTGAAAATTTGATGGAAAATAGCTTATGTAACGTCATCATTTGAAATACCAATTGTTCCCATACTTAAATGTTAAATCAAATGACGATTTTACCACCGTGTATAAAACTAGAGGGGGATTATATAGATAAATGCAAAAATTACAAGGGAGTAAAATGGATATTTATATAAATCATAGGGGGGATTAATTGAATATTTTGATTTCATCACATGCACTTTAGAGCACATGTGGTCTAATTGTCGTAATTGATTATGCATTTTGTTCATTTTTCACTTTACATAAAACCATATGTAGGTTATGTGGCTATTTTGAAACCTTAGGGGAGGCCATCTGGTATTACGCAAAACCACAGGGAGCCATATGTAATTTGCCCAAGAAAATATTAGTACCAAATTGCATTTTTTAAAACGAATTTACAATTGTAAAACAAAATTAGAAAATATAAATTTTAAAATTTCCAACTAATATCCAAACTTTCTTTTTAACATACTAATACATCCCAAAGACAATTAATGAAATTCTGTATGGTGGTCGTAGTAAGGGAAAATTATCCCACAGAAAAGGATTATTTAGATGTTAATTCGATTGAAAATTGCATAACAATTTAGCAAAGTACATCAATTTACTACCGATAATACACATAAATGTCGTTTTATGAAAAATTAGAATAAAAAGAAAAGATAAGACGTTTAAAAAAAATTAAATTGATCCAAACTCAAACCTCACCATGCATGACCCAAGTAATAATTGTACAGTGCCGTGTTTGATCTACTTGTATCCTATGGTGTTGTATTTGACAGATTTAACCCGTTTTTTCTTAGAGTAAATCTTATATACACTGACAGTATATACACTATCATGATTGGATGCATGATACATTTGTAAAATTTGGGTTTCAAATTCAAATTCAGATTATGTGTCATGCATCAAATGGTAAAAATGTATACACTATCAGTGTATAAAAGATTAATTCTTTTTCTTAACGATGACATATTTTGACTTGTTAAATTTAAAACTTCAAATTTTGATTCTTTAAAAAATTTATCATGTTTTTGGATCAACCTAGATCAAATATAGAAACTTCAGTACATATACATGACAATCACTAGATAATATTTAAACTAATTCCCATCACGGTGGATCTAATAAATTGTACCTGAACAATTCTCCATGTCGTATATTATCATTAAGCAATAGTAACAGAAGTTTCCAAAAGCAATATTTTTTTGAAAAAACTTAATTTATTTTAGTTTCAACTTTCATGTCTATCCTAGAAGATTAAAAATTCGACTTAAAGAGAGATAACGACTTAACAAAATTAGAATTGAGATGAGGCTATTAGTTATGACTTACACCTTGCCTGAAAAAAAAAGAAGAAGAAGTGGGAAACTAAAGTTTCTAAAGTCATTTTTATTTATTGCATCTAGGGGTGAGTAAATTTGGTATGTACCGAATTCATACCAAATTTCAAATTCAGTTTGGTAATTTGAAATCAAGTATTCGATAATTTGGTACAAAAACGGTATTTACCAAATTCACCGAATTCTAATGTGGTATGAAATAGGTAATAAAATTTTCAACTTGGTAATAACCAATTTTGAATTCAAATTCGGTAAAGTGAAATAGGATATCGTATTACCACATTCGATTACCAAATTAGTTTATAAAATTATATAATATCTATGTAAATGTTATATAGTATTAATATATTATATGTGCTCGGAGGGGGATTACAAATATTAGAGCTCAGTTAGATTCCCTAATCTTGGTGGGGATTCTTCAGCATCAACTACACTGCCCGTGGCGGATTTGGTGGGAGGTCCAGCAAATATGGAGGTTGATTGAAGCACAGTCTCAATTCTCCCATTGCTTCAGTGAGGCCAACCAGGTGGCGGATATTCTGGCTAATGTCGGGGTAGCGCACCCTCACCAGGCTATCAAGCTATATGAGCATTGGAGTGATTGGTCTCGTTTGGCTCGTGGGGGACTTCGTCTAGATAGCATGAGTGTACCTTCTGTTAGAAAGGTGCAACATCCTACTTCATGAACTTGCTCTACTTGAGCTCCCTTGCATCTTAGTTTGTTATGAATGAAACTGGGGGTGGCATCCCTCCCCGTGAACAGGGTTAGCCCAAAAAAAAAATTGTATAAAAAAAGTATTAATATACTATATAGGTAAAGACTATTAATAATAGATAGTATATAATACTATCATGTACTTATAATAATAAAAAATATATAATGATATACAATATGTCGCGCCCCATTTTTTGATAAATAAAATAAAATAAATGGTTTTAAAAAAATGTATTTTTTGATTCAATTTGTGATTGGAAAATGAATTGTGATTTAAAAGAAAAATGGGTCTAAATGGGGGTTTGAGAATGCGACGATTTGACCCAAAATTATAGTTTAAAAAGGGTTTTTGAAATAAAAATTGGAGTCGCCACTTGGTAATGAGTTAAGGTGTACCAAGTCACCAAAAAATGAATTTTTAAAGAAAAAAATAGGAAAAGATAGTAAGAAACCCCTTTTAAACGACTTCTTGTCCACGTAAACCAAAGAAAATGGTTCGGGAGTCACATTTGATAAAGGGGAAGGCAAGGATAAAATCCAAGGCACCCCTTTGACCTAGCCAAGGCTAATTGCATGATTTAATCAAAGATTTTCTTGTTTTAACCAAAGAATTTATTACATTTGGATGCACTACATGAATGCAAACCCTAGACCTAGGGGGATTGGGGGAAATTTCCCTTCAAAGATTGAGTGGTGCCAATCACATTAATCGTGAAAGCCCAATAACGATCCTTTGAAGAAGTCACGAATAATGCGAGTGCGATGCAAATGAATGGAATGCATGTATGCAATGTGAGGGTATGTGAAGTGAGAAAAATAATAAAAATAATAGGATGTAAGTGGAGGTGTGCAAATGTATTTACAAGTGTTTGTGTGCAAGTGAAGGGATAAAAAGGTGCATGTGTGCAAATGAGACAAAAGTGAAAGCGTGCAAGTAAAGGGATAAAAGGTGTACGTGTGCAAATGGGAGGAAAAGTGAAAGTGTAATGATAGAGTGGATTTAGAATGCATGAGCCTAGGGAATGCATGCATATTGGGTACGGGGAGACCTAAATCGTGACTCAATTTACCCTTTTGTAGAGGGAATACAGGCGTGCTAAGGCTTAGAAAAAGCCACACTCGTCTATATTCCATATTTAAGGGGACACTCAAGCAAAATGAACCCTATAGCTAGTATGGGATGCAAAACCTAAAATGAGAGGAAAAGGGGTTCGAGGATCATGCCAAATGATAAAACTAAGGAAAATGCGTGATATGTGGTGAACAAGCAAATGATGTACTAACGAGGGAAAAACCCTAAGGGTCTAGCGTTGGACTAGCCCATTCTATAAATTCCGACTAGCGTTGGACTAGTGGAAACGATAAAAGAAGCCACAACTAGCGTTGGACTAGTGTGGTGACGTACATTCATCCATTCCATTCATCCACACTATGGAAAGCAAGTAGACATACCAAATACTCATAAACACGTAGCACGTAACATTTAACATGCTCGACTAGATGCAAGGCCCTAATAAAGCAAGTAACAAGTAACACATAGGCATGCAACCAAGCGAATGAACTTACTACATTCACTAACTAAAACAAAAGGGGAAGGGGAAAATGGACCAAATTGCTCGCCACAGCCCTATCTATTACAAGCCAAGAGGTGTACACATACCCCATTTAAAAGAATAATTTAATAAAAGCAAGAAGGAATGAAATAATGGAACTAAAGAATGGTAATGAAAGCAAATTAGGCATGCGATTCACACTTAGCACATTGGATCACATAGGAGAGACAAAAGGGATAAAAGAAATTATACCTCCCTTGAAATGAAGCTCTAATGGAGTGAAATCAACTTATTTACCCTCCAAAATAATAAAGGAGTCAAGGTGCCAATTTATTTGACAAATAATCACAAAGAATAAAAATAAACATGAATTTGAATCAATTAAATCATGTCAACAATCCACATTTAAGAAGTCAAGAGAAGAAAGGACTTGATTGCAAAGATTGGCAAAATTTTGGGGTCAAAATTAAAGAAAAATAAAGTACAGGGGCCTATTTCGCAATTAAATTAGGGACCCAATTGAAAAAGGTTGAAAATGTCCAGGGCCACAGTACAGTTAAGGAGAAATTCAGGGACTGATTTGCAACTTTGGTTTCTGGTTGCTAATGGGTCAGGCCAGTAGGCCAGTTACTTATTTGTTTGGGCCTAAGACTCTCTCTAGCCCAACCGAAATTCAGAGCAAAAAGAATGGACCATTCTATCATTTAAGACCCCAAAATTAACCAACAAACGATGGGCTTCTACTCTCTAGCCCAAACCAAAAACCCAAAATCATAAACCAACAACAAAACTTAATCTAATCCTCCAACTATTCTTATTAAACCCAACAATGAAAATCTACTAAAATTTATTAAAAGACTGATTGCACTCTAATTTTCAGAAATTATTTGCTTAAAAAAAACTGGATTTGAAATACGGAGAAAGAGAATTAGACCTCAATGGGAGCGGAAATGGTTCAATTGCAGAAGTATTCGGGCCAAAATGAAATTATGTAAAAGTCGAAGGACCAAAACGAAATTCAGAAGAGATCATGCAACTCAGAATCGAAGCTTTCTTCTTCCTTCTACTTGCTACAACTTGCGCAGCTCAAAGCTTCGGTAGTTTTACACGGCAAAATGCACTAAATCATTGCAAGATACAACCATAAAAATGGAAGAAATCAACTTCGGAAATCATGATTTTCTTTCCCTCTGCCCGACTAGTGAATGTTCAGGTTCTGACCAGCTTTGCACTGGCCAGAACTCTTCTCAATTGCGTACAGAAATTACATACAAATCTCCTTTTGGTTCAAATTTCTGGTTCAGGCATTTCATCAAACATCTACTGGGCATTAAAAGTTTTAGCAAATCTTTGCTCAATTGGGGTTATAATCAGCCCCCAGATTGTCAGCAAACCAAGGAAATTCAATCCAAACAAACACATACGTCATGTGTATTCAGAAATTGAAACAAATTAACAGGAGAATTGCGCAAAAAACGACGGCAGACCCATTCCAAAAGTTTTACAAGAGCCGAAATTTAAAGAGGGAAAACAAATAGCTTACCGCACTCCTGCTTAGTGCAATTTTGTAGGTGATGATGGTGGATTCAGGCGGGATTATGGAGGCTCCGATTGTCCCTTCGCTCTGCTTCCTTTCAGACTCCATCTTGTCACGCTCAAGCAGCAAAAGACCGTCGACAGGCTCAGGCTTGACATGGCCCGTTGCCCTCTCGGTCTGCCATTTGCTTACCACCCTTTGCAGCAGCCATTTCTCCTCCACGATGCCTGTCTCAAACTCAACAACGACAGAGGCTGAGGCAGCGGCATCGACGGCCTTAGCCGCTGGAGTGGAAGAAGTGGAACCCCCCCTGCTGGTTGTTTGACCACGAGGCCGTGACGATTTGAGCGACGCCGATGTTGCCGCAGTTCCTCCGAGTTTTATCCACCGCACCCCTCCTCTGTTTCTTTCTTCTTTTTTTCTTTTTAGCCTTCGATGAAGCACTCTCCTTTTCTCTCAACCGAAGCTTTTTCTGATTTCCGGTTTTTTCCTCTGTTTTTGGCTTCCAAAATTCCGCCGCCACCTCTCTGTTGCCCCCTTTTTTTTTTCTTTGTTTCCGCCCCTTTAGTCTTCCGACGCCCCTCCTTCTCTCTGTTTCCCCTTAGTTTCCCGTAGCTTTTCCTCTGTTTTTTCATTTTGCTTCATGCCCAGCCCCCAAAGCCGAAATCTCCTCTATCTTTTTGTTTTTCTTTTTTTTCCTCCTTCCCCCGTAGCTTGTTTCTTCCTTTTTTCTTTTTGTTTCAAAAATTCCTTAAGCTCCACAAGTGTCCTTGACACCTACCCCTCTATACACTTGTCCTATAATTCCTTAGACACTTGTCTAATGATTATTTTGTACACTTGTTCAACATGCACACTTCCACCTATTTTTTGCCATTTTCATTCTTTTTCTTTCATTTTTCATTTTTCATTATTTTTCTCTTTTTTTCTTCTTTTTCCTTTTTATTTTCATTTTCAAGAAATTCTATGCTAAAAACTTAAAAATAATAATAACACAAAAAACTAAAAAACTAAAAACTAAAAAGTAAAAAAAACGAGCACAGACTAAAAAATAATTAGTAAATGAAATTACACCAAAATTTGGTGTCTACAGTTTGCCACTCTTTGTCTGAGTTTTGGAAAAACTTGAGACAAAGAAGTAGACACCAAATGCTTACCTGTGTTATTCGGCTACGAGCGTCTCGAACGATGGATGCTTTAGAAATGGGGACTGACCCCTTTGACAAAAATTTAAAATGGGATTGATCCAAACAGAAAATTTAAAATCGGGATTGACCCGAACAGAAATTTAAAACGGGGATAGACCCACGGGATAGACCCGAACAGAAATTTAAAATTGGGATAGACCCACGGGATAGACCCGGACAGAAATTTAAATGGGATAGACCCAGACAGAAATGTAAATGGGATAGACCCACGGGATAGACCCGAACAGAAATGTAAAATTGGGATAGATCCATGGGATAGACCCGGACAGAAATGTAAAATTGGGATAGACCCACGGGATAGACCCGAACAGAAATTAAACGGGACTGACCCGAACAGAAATTAAAACGGGACTGACCCGAACAAAAATTTAAAATTGGGATAGACCCATGGGATAGACCCGGACAGAAATTTAAAATTGGGATAGACCCGGACAGAAATTTAAATGGGACGAATTGAAGTGAGATGGAGTATTGGTAGGCTTGACCCATGTTTATTGGTGATGCAAATGAAAGAAGCGAAATGAAGTGTTAATGGGACTGAGCCACGTTCCAGTGGCTGTGAAACTGAAATGTTCACTGGCGGGACTGACCCACGTTCCAGTGGCTATGAAAATAACATGCTTTGACAATCGGACAGTGGGATCAAACTCGAACCTGCCGTGATGAACTTGATTTGATTTTTTAATTTTTTTTGATT
The DNA here is from genome assembly GCF_036785885.1 of Coffea arabica. Classification (NCBI taxonomy): domain Eukaryota; kingdom Viridiplantae; phylum Streptophyta; class Magnoliopsida; order Gentianales; family Rubiaceae; genus Coffea; species Coffea arabica. Next base: position 7,130,854 of record NC_092330.1, on the reverse strand, counting down.
TTTTGATTTTTTTTTGATTTTTTGATTTTTTGATTTTTGAGAAACTTTCCAAAGATAATTTGCCCCAGTATGATGAATTGGTCAGTGGGAATCGGTCAGTGGTATAAAGCACGGTCAGCGGGATAAAACCCGGTCCTGACAAGATTGGCGGGATGAAACCCGGTCCCAACGAAGTAAGTGGTCAGCGGGATAAAACCCGGTCCTGCCGAGGTTGGCGGGATAAAACCCGGTCCCAACGAAGTATGAACGGTCAGCGGGATAGAACCCGGTCCTGCCGAGGTAAGCGGTCAGCGGGATAAAACCCGGTCCTGCCGAAGTAAGCGGTCAGCGGGATAAAACCTGGTCCTGCCGAGGTTGGCGGGATAAAACCCTGTCCCAACGAAGTATGAACGGTCAGCGGGATAGAACCCGGTCCTGCCGAGGTTGGCGGGATAAAACCCGGTCCCAACGTAGATAAAAAGCGGTCAGCGGGATAGAACCCGGTCCTGCCGAGGTAAGCGGTCAGCGGGATTAGACCCGGTCCTGCCGTTCATTGGTCAGCGGGATTAGACCCGATCCTGACGAGAAAATCGAAAATAGAAAGGTACGTTGTGGGATTAACCCAATGCTTAACGGAGATAGATCGAAAAATAACACACACGTTAGTGAGATAGACTCAATGCTAACGGTGGTTGAAGGAAAAACGCACACGTTAGTGAGATAGACTCGATGCTAACAGTGGTTGAAGAAAACACGCACGTTAGTGAGATAGACTCGATGCTAACGGCGGTAGGATGAAAACACGCACGTTAGTGAGATAGACTCGATGCTAACGGCGGTAGGATGAAAACACGCACGTTAGTGAGATAGCCTCGATGCTAACGGCGGTTGAGAAAATGCGCGCGTTAGTGAGATAGACTCGATGCTAACGGCGGTAGAGTGAAACGCACACGTTAGTGAGATAGAATCGATGCTAACAGTGGTTAAAATTAGTGAATTAAAAGTGGTTGTCAAGAAAGGAGGTAGAAGGGTGTGCGGCGGACGTTGAGACTCGCCAACAAGAAATGAAAATTGGATTTTTCAAGAAATAAGAAATTGGATTTGATTTTTGATTTTTCTGATTTTTTGAGAGAATCTTTTCAAAATAATTTGTCCCAACTTCCACCAATTATTAAACTGATCAATTGATTTGCCTTACCGCATGGTTGCTCCTCCTTGAAGCCTTGATTCGTGAGATTTTGGCTTACGCTCCTTCGTTGATTTCAACCATGGATGCCTGCACAGGGGCTTACCAAAGTATGACATGCACTTGAATTTCAAAATATTGCAACTACTATTCATAGAAAGATTAGTGTGATTGATTTGACGAAATCCTCAAATGGACTATAAAAAATTTGCCCCAGTGTGGGCTTATTTCATGAAATCTACAAATAAAATTTTGCCCCAGTGTGGGCTCCCTTGATTGCAACAATTTGTTCAGATGATTTCCCATTTATTTGAACAAAGAGAAACAGCACTTCTAAAATTTAGAAAATAGTCATATATACAATGTGAAGACACTTAACGTCGAGTTTGAACTCATGCAAAAATTTCATGGTGAATTCCTCGAAGTAACACCAAATTCAAGAAGATTTCTTCCTCACTTTTAGCATTGGTGCTTAGGGTAACGGGTCACCACTTCTGGTTGACTCATCTTTTCAGGACCAATCAAGCGACTTTATTTTTGAAACGGCTAAGGAAATGGGAGGTCAGAATTTGTCTCATTTTTGTGCCCCAGTTGTATGTAATCCATCAAATGTCACATCTTAGTGAAAGCAAATAGTTTGTCACCCTCATTTCTTAAGAAAACGTAGTCAACATGCAAGCTTCTGCTTGTAACGTATGGACAGAAGTGATAGCTAAACATGTGGAAAAGGGTTATACCCTTATGATCACAAATGATTTGATGAATTTCTTATGAGCATGATCCTCCCTTTGGATTGTCATGAAGGAATAAGTCAACGATGGACTTTATTAGCTTGTAATGTGGTTTGAAACGATAGTTGAAGGATAAGACTTTCAAGGACATTGCACCACAGATTGCATTTTTTCAAAATTGCCCCTATTTTGAACTCGAAGATTCTGAACTTTGTTTGATCACTCAATAGGGACTTCACCATCGAATCTTTCGTATTTCATTTTTCCTTTTTGCTTTTCCGTTTTTTCCTTTGATCTGGTGGGTTTTCCATAGTGAGTAGCATCAACCCCATACCCAAGCAATTCAGAAATACAGCTAAAATTTTCCGGCATCAGAAATTTTCTTGACAGGGCCATTGCAAAGAACAGAAGTCAGGACTTTTGGCTTTTGTAATGGGGTCTGGTGGGGTGCTCAGAAAAGTTAAGGCTTGAAAGCGGATTTCAAAAGTGGTTTAGGTAATCTGAGATCGCATTGTTACGTCAACCCTATTTTAGGGTTAAATCAGAATTTGCCAGAGCTTGTGCTCAATTGAGGCTTTTTCTCTTTCATTTTCTTTCTTTTTTTGACTTTTTCGGCCTTTTGCCATTCTTTTGAACTTTCACAAAATTTGCCCCAGTTTATTTGTGAACTGAGGTTCTCATTTCTTCTTTTGTCTTTTGATTTGGTGGCTTTTCACTTTTCACTTCTTGAAATTTTCCTTTTCAACTCAAACTTGCCCCAGTGTGGGGTTTGCGATTCTCAGGGGTTGCCAAATGAAATAATTTATTCTGATGGCTCAAAAGGGATAACTAGGGATAGAATGTTTGATTGAAAAAGAAGAGGGCCTGACCCTTGTTCCGTCCCTTACAATAACTCTGAAAGGAAACTTTCGTTAATGCGAAATTTCTTGCATGTGTCTGAATTAATTGACTGAGGAATGTAGACACCAAATTTTTAAATAATTTGTATTTTGTATCTAATTCATGATTTGGTTTTAGATTGTCTGCATTTTAGTTGTTACCTTTTTATTTGTCTTGTATTTGCTAATTATTTGTCATATTAATTTTGTTCACGTTTTAGTTTTAGTTTTAGTTTTAGTTTTAAGTTTTAACGTAAAATTTGTGAAAAAAAAAAGAAGAAAAGAGGAAATTGATGAAAAATGGAAAATTGTGTTTTGTTGATTCTAGTTTATTTAGTTTCTATCCAATGTTAATTAAATTACTTTTTTTGTTGTTTTTGTTGTTTGTTATCTATTTTTATTATCAGTTTTATTCAATTAATTTCAAAAAAAAAAAATCAAAAAATCAAAAAATCACAATTCTATTTCTGCCGGTTCCATTTCCACTTCTCAACCTAGCACTTTCCATTGTTATTGCCGACTCCACTCCACTCCCAATACCTCAATATATACATCCCACTACGCTATACCATTTCCAATTGACCCCAATATCATACTTCGATTTCTCTTTTCTGCCGTGAGTTGCGAGTGGAGTGCAAGAGAGAGCCGAGCTTCCATTCCTTTTCCTTTCTGTCCGTAAGCTAATGTCCGTTAGCTAAAAAAATAGAGAGAAAGACCTGTTGTTATCCTTTCTTCCATCCGTGAGCTGGTGTAGTCTGAGAACCAAACTTCCTCCATTCTAGTCGCAAGCTTGAGCAAGGGAGAGGAAGAGTTGCGGACTGCATTTCTGGACTGCCGAGAGGAGAGAAATATTCCCGCTGCTGATCGCGTGATTTGAGCCTTAAGCTGAGGTAATTTCTGGACTTAGACTAGTTGATTATTAGTTGATGAAGCTGTTTAGGAGCATGCATGTGGGGTTGTGCGGTTGGATGACAAAATTAAGTTGCAAGAAATCTGGTTGTGAAGGAATCGGAATTGCCGAGAGCTTGAGCTGGAATTTCAGCTTTAACTTGCTAATTTGTGATGATCTGAGCTCAGTCTTGGACCCAATCTGATAGATAGCTCTTTATTTGGTGTTGCATGTGAACCTTATGGCTAGGAATTCGGTTGCATGGCTGGAAATTTTTATTGGAAGTTGCTGGACTGCTAAACCAATTTTCCAGCTTAGCCGATGGAGTTGTTTTGGGAGTTGTATGGATATTTTAGTATGAATTTACTGGAAAGTGCTTGATCCTCACTTGGTTGTGTGTTTAGCTAACTAAATACTGGATGATTAAGCCCTGCATGAGATTAATTGGCTATGTGTAAACCAGAAATTTGAGTGAAACAAAAATCTGCTGCACGGATGTCATCTGCGAATAGTTGAATTAATTCTGGAATTTTGGGATCAATGTTGCTGGTGTCCGACCCTGTTTTGAACTGGAATTGATAATGACTTCATTTATTAGTCTTGCATGTTAGTTTTGGGTACATAATTTAGTGTTTCAGCCGAGTAAATTCGGTTTAAAGATGGACTAAAGCTGCTGGAATTTTTCCAGTGTAGCCGAGTGAAGAGGAAAAGAATTTTCCAGTTTGCTTTTGCGAATTCTGGATTCTTATTCATGTTTGGGGGGCAAATTCCTTGCATTTGGTCTGTAAATGACAAATTGGTAGAACTGATTCGAGTGTTTGCATGCAAAGATGGCTGAGCTAAGATAAAAGGAGTAAAAAGCTGCTGCATCTCTTTGTCTTTTTGTTTTCTTTTCCATGGCTGTTTAAGGGACCCTTACGTTTAAATTGCTTGTTAAATCTGGTTTTAAGGAGAAGGAATGGAATGATTTGATGTTAAGTTTACGTTTGAGTCCTTAAAACACTTGAGTTATGATTAAACACCATGCTAAAAAATATTTGATCACGGTTGTGATTAAGAAGCTTGAGCTTGAGAAGAAAGTGCAGCAGTCTTCGGTTGCTAGAGTATGTGAAGTAATTGCAGAAACTTGTTTCATGGCTATTGCATAGAACTTGCATGTTTTTTCCTTCTAAGTTTCCTACCTGTTGAGGCGATGGTAATGACATAGTTTGCAGCTTAGTTAAAGCTGTGTATGTGAGCTTGAGATCTGATTTTTTTTTTGGAAAATAAGATGTGAGTTTGAGTTGGGTTTCGTTTGAGCAAACATGAGAGAAAATATTGCAGAAACTCACTTTGAATTTGATTTACCTGCTTGTTTGGTTGTTAGATTCATGCTTTAATGTGTTGGTTAGAAGATTTTTCGATCAAAATGGTGTTAAGGTTGAGAAAATGAAAGTCACGGTTGTCTTCTGGGTTGCCGAAAGCTTTCAGCAGAAATTTCTGCTGCAGAATGTTGTTTCTCATGTTGATTTTCACGAAGCTTGCATGAAAACTGCATGAATTAATCTCTGAAAATTGCACTTTGATCCCCTAAGTTCCCCTTTGTTGCACTGTGACCCAATTATGCTTTAATTTCTTGCAATTGAGTCCTAAAGTATTTGCAATCTGAACCATGACTTGACCTTTTCATCATTCTTGAACCTTTAAAGTTCTTAAATGTTCTAATTGGGCTCACATGATTGATTAATGTTTGCAATTGGATCCCTTTTACATGATAATTCGCTTCGGTATGTTTTTACGTGAATTGTGGACAAATTTCAATGGATAATTCCCAATGTCATGAAAGCTTAATAATCTTGGAAAAATTCATAGTCTTGGTTTCATTTGATTCAGTTTTTCTTAGATAATTTTGTTATTTAATCATAATAAATAATTTCTGTGATAGTTTTTCTCTTTTGTGATTTTTGCATTTGATTGTGATGGATTCCACCGTAAGCATTTCAATTTAGCACTCCACTTTAAATTCTTGAGACCTTTTATTTGAGACCGAGTTTTGCTTGCACGTGCCTGATCTATTCCATATTTAATTTTCGTTTCATGCTTAATTTCCACTTTTGTGTTTAATGGTTGTTTCATGTGATTATTTGATAATTAAAGTGGTACCTTGACATTTTTATTATTTTGGAGGGTAATTTAATAATTTCACTTCATTAGAGCATCTATTCAAGGGAGGTACATTCTATCCCTTATTTGCACTTCATTTGACCCTACGTGCTCCTACGTGTTATGTGAATATGCATGTCTATTTTGCTTTCCTAGCCTTTCTTTAATTTAATTTCTTTTATTTATGTCATTTACTTTTGCTTTTTATTTAAGTTATTCTTTATGGGGTATGTGTACACCTCTTGGCTTGTAATAGATAGGGCTTGGAGGAACATTCAATGAACACCTATCGAAGACGTGTGCCTAGCTAGCAAATGTAATAGTTAGGGCTTTAATTGCCTATGTGTTATGTGTTACTTGCTTTAATTAGGTTCTTGCATCTAGTTGAGCATGCTAAGTGTTATGTGCTATGTGTTTATAAGTGTTTGGCATGTCTACTCGCTTTCCATAGCCATGAATGAATGTGATGGACGGATGTACGTTTCCACTAGTCCAACGCTAGTCGGAATTCATAGAATGGGCTAGTCCAACGCTAGACCCTTAGGGACTTCCCCTCGTTAGTACATATTTGCGTGTTCATCACATGTCATGCATTTTTCTTAACTTAGCATTTGGCATGCTCCTTGAAACCCTTTTTCCCTTCATTTAGGATTTTTGCATTTCATACTAGTTATAGGGTTCATTTGCTTGAGAGTCCCCTTAAATATGGGATATAGACGAGTGTGGCTTTTTATAAGCCTTAGCACGCTTGTATTCCCTCTATAAAAGGGCAAATTGAGTCACGATTTAGGTCTCCCCGTACTCAGTATGCATGAATTCCCTAGGTCCATGCATCCATTATCCCATTTTTACCCTCATTACACTTTCACTTTGCACACGTGCACTTTTATAATCTTCACTTGCACACGAACACTTTTATCATTACTTGCACACATGCACTTTATATTATCATTTCACATATCATACCTTGCTCACTCACGTGCACATTTTCACTTACACATTCTTGTCTTTTATTTTTTTTTTTTTCTTTTCTTTTCAAACTCATGTCCTCACATTGCATACATGCATTTCATTCATTTGCATCCCACTCGCATTATTCGTGACCTCTCCAAAGGGTCATTATTGGGCTTCACAATTAATGTGATTGGCACCATTCAACCTTTGAAGAGAAATTTCCCCCAATACCCCTAGGTCTAGGGTTTGCATTCATATAGTACATCCAAATGTAATAAATTTTTTGGTTAAAACAAGAAAATATTTGATTAAATCATGCAACTAGCCTTGGCTAGGTCGAATGGGTGCCTTGGATTTTTATCCTTGCCTTCCCCTTCGTCAAATGTGACTCCCGAACCTTTTTCGTTGGTTTACGTGGATTAGGAGTCGTTTAAAAGGGGTTTCTTAATACTTTTCCCTATTTTTCTTTAAAAATTCATTTTTAGGTGACTTGGTACACCTTAACTCATTACCAAGTGGCGACTCCGATTTTTTATTTCAAAAACCCTTTTTAAACTATAATTTTGGGTCAAATCGTCGCATTTTCAAAAGTCCCATTTAGACCCATTTTTATTTTTATCAAAAAATTCACTTTTTCCAAACCAATAAAATCCCAAAAGCAATCATTTTATTTTTCCAAAAAAAATGGGGCGCGACAGTTGGCGACTCCACTGGGGAATTTCGAGAGTCCGAGCAAATTTGATTTAATCAACCTTTTTCTTCTTTTAACCTTTTCATATATCACATTTGGGTGTTTTAGGGTTGCATTTTTTTCCTTTTTTAGGATTTTTTGCATTTCACGCGTATCCAACTACTCCCTCGCTCGTGAATGTATGATTGGTTAATTGGATGTATGTGTACTTGTTTATCTCGCGCTTGCATTGCATTTGGGTGGGGGACATCACCCTAGAGCCTCGTGTTGGGTTCTTGATCCCTCCCCTCCAAACGAGCACTAGCATACGAGCATACGCTTTAATTTTTTTTCACCCTTCATTTATTTTTCTTTTAGTGGCTTGTCACGCCACTCCACCCTATTAGGATTTTAGGAGACCCACTTGGACGTGTGATCGTAACACGACGTGTGCGTAGCACGATCCAATGGGTCACTCGATCTTCCGCTTTAAACTTTGGGTTAATAGCCTTTAGTTTTTAGTCGAAGGTTGAGGATTTTTATAGATTCACTCAAACATGCAGCCATAACACGACGTGTGCGTAGCGGTGTTTGGGGAATCGCTCGAGCCACCGACAAAGGGCCTTGGGAGTGATGACCCTTGGCCACGAGTCTGAAGGCTTGGGGGCCTGAACCTATCGAGTCTAGATGCATTAGTGAGCCCAAACCTCATGCATCCATTTTAGAATTACCTAGGGTAGAGTCGACCTTACCTTATTAGGTACACCATTCACGAGGGGAGGGGTCCAACCCCTTTCTTCTTTTTATTGCTTTATTCCCTTGTGTTGATTTCGTTGTTACAATGTGTTATGTGTATTTATTGGACTGAGCTAACTTTTCTTGGTTTTGTGCCCCCATTGCATTCACAAACATTAGCAAATAAGAGGTCTGGCATGATCCTCTTTTAGGACCTACCCTTATAGATAGGCTATTGCACGTTTAGAAATTTCGGTATATTTTGTTCATAAATTAATGTCATATCATTTTAGGCTTACCCTGGCAAACAAAGGGCTCCTTAGGTCACGTCTCATTTCAAATCGCATTTTTCCCTGCTTTGATAAGAATGGCATCATGCATAAGCCTTAGAAAGGGAATGCCACTTAGGGAATCCCGTATTAGGGACAAGCCAACCTAAATCCCATGGGTATTTAACCCAATTTTTGGGATTTGCACGTTTAAATTCCTGTTAACCAGAGAAATGGGACCTGTAGGTAAGGTATTTAACTCCGGTTTTGGTTTCTAGATGGAAAGCCCTCGCCGAGTGCAACAGATGTTAGTAGTGCCGCCGGAGGTACAAAGATGGCCCACGTTACTCTCACCCAATGAGATTAACCAAATAGCTGATCGATTAGGACACATCGGGGATTTCAAGGACGTTAAGTCCGATGGATATTTGGTAGAAGCTTTGGTGCATCTATGGGACCCCACTTGTTCTGCTTTTAGACTTGGAAAAAGGGAGATGACCATAACGATTGAGGAAGTCGCCGGATTTCTCAATTTGCCGATTCAAGGAACTGCCGTGGTATTGCCGCTAGTATCTAACAAAGCTGAATTTTGCCATTTCACTGGGTTAAAGGAATCAGTACTACAAGGGGCAGACCAAAATATAGAGGTGAAGTTCTTATTTGATCGATTTGCGCTAAGAGATGGTTTTGAGAGGCATCGAGGGGATTTCTCGTTTACTTCCAAGGAAACGTGGGATCGAAAGAGAGTCTGGGTATACGGTTTAGTCATGACGGGAACCTACTTTTTCCCTAGGAAAGACAAAAAGATAGCCTTCAAGCTCACTAGGATCCTGTATGACTTGTTTCTCGGAATTAATGATAGGCCGTGTTCCATTATTCCTACCATTTTGGCCGACATCTTCATAGCCTGCACTACCTGTCAGAAAGGGAAAAAGTTCTTTTGTGGTTCAAATTTGATCTTACATATATGGGGAATGGAGCATTTCATGAGACGACCGGCTATTTCATCGAGTCTACCAATGTTCACATACAACTGGATAACCACACATCACAAGAGAATTAACAGAGACAGTCTGCCATGTAATGCATCTGAGTTTGTGGATTTCTTGAAGAACGTGACCGATCAAAATATTAGATGGGTATTGGATTGGACCGATTGTACTAAACCCATTCTTCGCACTCAGGCATCCGAATTCATTCTCCTACTGGGTACTCAAGGGATTACCGCGTACGCCCCAAAAAGGTTTCTCAGACAATTAGGGCGTGTCCAAGAAATACCACCCGTGCTTGACATGAGCGAAGTCACCATTATTTTTAACTGGGGAATGTGCCCAAATCAAATCCCTATGAAAGATCGGATTATTGACGCCTGGGTGACGCTATCTAATGACGTGAGTTTTAGATACATCCCGGAGCTTAAGCAGAAGGGTTTGACGACTTCACAATACGAAGACTGGGTAGGAGGATCCGCTGCGCAAGAAATTCAAGACGAGCCAGCTGAGGAGGTGAAAAGGTTAAAGACCATTGTCGAAGCAAAAGATAGGGAAATTCTGCAGTTAAGTAAGTCTGCCGAAGCATACAAAGGGATGGCCGAGCAAAACAAGCAATTATATGAAAATGAACGAGGAAAGCGTCAAGAGCTGAAAAGGAAATGTGCAGAATTATATGACCAAACTGAATGTGTTAGAATTTCATATGCTAGGGAAACAAAGGACTCCGTATTAGATAGGTTCAAAAGTTTTGGCAATCTTATACGGAATCGTCTTCGTGACATGATGTAAATATTGGCAGGTTTATCAATGAAGATGATTTTTCTTTTGCTCTCATTTTGGATTATTGTCGAAAACAGGTTTGTATTACGGGTCCCATTTCAAAGGTGTTGCATCATGCTAGGCCTACCCTTGGCACAAAAAGGGCCCCCTAAATAGGACATGCATCCGAATTGTTCAAATAATTACTAACTCATGTCTTTTTCTTTTTTTTTCTTTTTCTCTTTTTGAATAAATTGCAGAAATTCAGTAATCATTGGTTTATCTAATGAAGTCTTTTGCATTCCCAGGTAAATTTCAAAATAGCTTTTCGAAAAAGCCCCATTATTACGCGATCCCGAAGTAAAGCCCAAAGGAATCGTGTAGACATGAGTACTCAACCAAAATCATCCGATAAGGCCGTTGCCACTACCCAGCCGGAAGCTGCAAGTCCTGGGGTTCAGTTGACTGAATTACTCGCAAAATTTGGGGAAATGGCATCCGAAATGGCAGCTCAAAAGAGGTTGATCGACGAACTCGTTAGTAGCGGAGTGCAACCTGAGCCTGTGCCCGCCACACAACCACAATCTGAACCATTTGTTATTCCTCCCAGCCAGACCACGTTACCATTTGTTATTCCTCCATTTCAAACCACCTGTGAGGGAACTTTTAACCCACAATATGCTTTTACTCAAAATCCGCCTTTCTACCCTCCTTATGGTCAAGGATTTTAGCCTCAAAGCGACCCAAACATGCATCAGAACCCACCAGCTTTTTATCAAACCACCGCAGAACCCGTGATACCGGAGCACACTTTTCAAAATAAGCCAGAAATGGGAGAGTCGTCTACCCAGATTGATATGAAGCTACTTAAACGCTTGGATCGTTTTGATGAATTCATCCGAAAAAGCCAAGGTTTAAGCAAACAAGGGGTGTTGGATTATGATGATTTGTGCCTGTTTCCGAACGTGCAATTGCCGGTGGGGTTCAAGACCCCTAAATTCAACAAATATGATGGAACAAGCAACCCTAAAACGCACCTGCGCTTGTTTGCTAACAAGTTGGGCGAGCCAGTGGATGACGAGAATTTGCCGTTGAGATTATTTCCAGAAAGCTTAGAAGGGGATGCGCTTGACTGGTATTCCAACCTAAAGCCGGAGGAAGTGAAGACCTGGCTCGATCTGTCCAATGCCTTCATTAGACAATATGAGTATAACTGTGAGCTAGCGCCAACTCGGACTACTCTGGAAGGAACGAAAATGCGACCATCTGAAGATCATAAGACATATGCCAAGAGATGGAGAAAGATAGCTGCGAAGGTGGAGCCACCGATGACTGAGGATGAAATTATTCGCACATTCATAAAGGCGCATGATCCTCCATATTTCGAAGAAATTTTCCGTATGACTGGTTGTTCTTTTGCTGCAATTGTGAATAAATTGGAAGAGTTTGACGACTTTGTGAGAGCCGGGAAGATTGTCAATGTCTCTGCCCTGAAATCTCAGTTGGATGCTTTACAAGGTCAAGGAAGCAATGTGAAAAAGCCGCCGTTCAAAAAGAAAGAGGGGGATGCAACATTTATTTGGAATCAAAACCCTTCACCCAGACCCTGATACCAACACAGCCCAATCTACCAACCCTATTACCCTTACTACTCAAATCCGCATCCTGTATATACTACCAACATCCACCACCCTCGACCTCGCCCAAGCTATCCAAACCCACCTTCAGCCCCTTTTCAAATTTCCCAACCAAATCCACCTCAAAACCGACCTCGCCCTCCATATAACCTAAGATTTCCTCTACCAAATAGACCTGTTTACAACCATCCTCAACCTCCTGAACCTTACAACCGACCACCTAGCCGTACATTCACCAATTTAGGCAGGCCTCTGGACCAATTGTATGACCAGTTGAAGGCCGCCGGGAAAATTGGTACAGTACCCCCTCCTACCTACCCATATGGCATGCCCGCGTGGTATAATCCACAAGCTGTCTGTGCTTATCATTCTGGGGCCCCCGGACATGCCACCTTTGATTGCAAGGCGCTTAAGCATAAAATCCAAGATATGGTTGAAGCCGGGGAGATTGTAATCCGGAAAAGGGAGGCGCAAGGGCCGAACGTAAATAGGAACCCTTTACCGGAACACGCCAATATCATTGGAATTATTCTGGATGATACGGAGTATGTGGAACCGGTCAAAGAATTGACAAGGGAAGCTGAAGTGTTTGGGGTCACAGACCAACCCTTTGTCATAGAATTGCCATTTGAAGAGGACGAAAAGCCCTTTATTTTGGATCTCACGCCAGCCGAAAGTGAGGCTTTGGAGCCAGTGGTTATTGAATTCCCGAAGCAAGAGCCTGTTTTAAGCCTGCAACAAGTGCCATGGAATTATGATGAACCTGACGTACAGATTGGGGAAAAGTCAATTGCAAAAAAGGAAGTGTCAGTGGTCACCAGATCAGGAAAGGTTGCGAGTCCATTTGAAAATACCATTCCGATTCAAGCAAATAACTCCGAGCCGCTCGTCAAACCAACAATCACCGAGAAAGAAGCCTTGGATTTCCTTAAGAGACTTCAGAGAAGTGAGTACAATGTAGTTGAGAAGCTGAGTAAGTCGCCTGCCCAGATATCCATGTTGGATCTACTCTTCTCTTCAGACATGCATAGGGACGCGCTGATTGAGGTGTTGACCAAAGCTCAAATCCCTAAGGACATTTCAGTTGATAATTTTTCTCATGTAGTTGGAAATGTGTTATTTACCAAGCAAATCACTTTCTCTGACGAGGAATTGCCGGCGGAGGGCATTGGACATAATAAGGCCCTGTACATAGTTGTAAGGTGCAACGGAAAAATGCTGCCGAAGGTGTTGATTGACAATGGATCTGCGCTTAATATCTGTCCTTGGAGCACCTTGGAGAAGCTAGGATTGCAAGACATCAAGCTGAGGCCTTCAAGGACCGTAGTCCGAGGTTTTGATGGAGCACAAAGAGAGCCAATAGGAGAAGTAGACTTAGTGGTCGAGATGGGACCCGCACAATTTCAAATAACCTGCCAAGTCATGCACTTTCCTAGTGTTTACAACGTTTTGCTTGGAAGGCCCTGGATTCATAAGTCCGGAGCTGTGCCGTCTTCATTGCATCAGTTGCTGAAATTTGTAGTAAATGACAAGCTGATAACTATATTTGCCGAAGAGGATTGCCTTGTAATCACCGATTCTGGGTCAAAAGAGGATGGAAGCCGAAACGTCACCATGACTCCTCATAGCACGGCTGATATCGTCTCTGTAAGTTGGATCACAAACGAGGAGCGAGCTCTATCAAAGGCCAGTGTCATGATGGCTAAAGAAATGATCCGTGGAGGCTATGAATTTGACAAGGGGCTGGGACGAGATCTGCAAGGAATTTTGAAGCCAGTGGAGATTATTGAGAAAAAGGATTCGTTTGGTTTAGGCTTCCGACCGACTGCTAAGGATATCAGAGAAATGAAGGAGCGCAAGAAAGCGGAGAAAGAAGGAAGGCAAAGGGCTCTTGACATTCCACCCCTGCATTATACTTTCCCACGACCAGCCGAGGTGATCATGTCAGAAATCAACCCAGTTGACGAAATTGAAGCTAGTTTGGCCCAATTGTTCGTTGGGGCAACATTTGAAGATAGTGTTCCAGGCGAAGTTGAATTTCCTGACATCCCCGAAGGATCAATTCCCAATTGGACAGCCGAGTTCCTGCCCGTTCGGAAGGAGTTTCGGTAAACTGAAAGGGGTTTATCATTCATGTGAATTCATGAAAAGTTGCATCTGTAAATAGCCAATGAAAACAATTTTACTTTTTGACTAACATTTTTGCATGTAAATATTGTTAAGTTTTCATTTCCATTTGCTTTCAATCAAAGGTTTTATGAAAATGTACAAGTTGTTCTTGTCATGTTGTTTTGTTTATTCATTTGTTTATATTTTCGTTGTATTGCTTGACCATCTGTTTGTTGTATGCTTATTTGCTTATTATCCCACATTCGTTAATTCTTTCAGATGGCCAAAAATAAAATTATTTGACCCTTTGGATATCACAATTCTGGAATTCGATAATGGCAATCTCTATATCACTCACGACTTGGAGGTCTGTGAATCCGAGCTCCAAAGCGAGAGTGATAATGAGGAAGTATTCGATTCTTTTGCAAAGGACTTTGAACAATATGAGGAAAAACCAAAACCGAACCTGGAAGAAACAGAAAAGGTTAACATTGGCACTGAGGATGAGGTTAAGGAGGTGCAAATTAGTATTCATTTGAATGAAAGGCAGAAAAAGGAGATGTTTGAATTCTTGACCATGTTCCAGGATGTATTTGCGTGGTCCTATGATGATATGACTGGTATTTCAACTGATGTGGTGGTGCATAAGTTACCCACAGACCCTTCTTTTCCACCCGTAAAACAAAAACCCAGAAAATTCAAACCAGATATAAGCCTCAAAATAAAAGAGCAAATTGAAAAACAACTCAAAACCAACATTATCATTGTTTCCCATTACCCAATTTGGCTTTCAAATCCTGTCCCTGTTCCAAAAAAGAGTGGAGAGGTAAGAGTTTGTATTGACTATAGAGACCTTAATAAAGCCAGTCCTAAAGATGATTTCCCTCTACCAAACATTCACATTCTCTTAGACAATACTGCCGGACATGAGATTGAAACCTTTTGCGATTGTTTTGCTGGCTACCACCAAATTTTGATGGCAGAAGAGGATAGGGAGAAAACTGCTTTCATTACCCCTTGGGGTACCTTTTGCTACCGAGTCATGCCTTTCGGTTTAAAGAATGCTGGAGCAACGTATCAGAGGACCATGACAACCCTATTTCATGATATGATTCACCGGGAGATGGAGGTCTACGTGGATGATATTATAATCAAGTATAAAAGGGCAGAGGACCACTTGGTTGATCTGAAGAAATTGTTCGAAAGATTGCGGAAGTACAATTTGAAACTAAATCCTGCAAAATGCGCCTTCGAAGCACCTGCGGGTAAGCTGTTGGGTTTCATTGTCAGCAAGAAGGGCATAGAGATAGATCCAGCTAAAATCAAAGCAATTCGAGATATGCCAGTGCCAAAAACTCAGAAGGACGTGAAAAGCTTCTTAGGGAAGATTAATTTTATTGGGAGGTTCATCGGCCAACTAACTGCCACATGCGAGCCGTTGTTCAAATTATTGAGAAAGAATGTGCCGTTGTATTGGAATGAGGAGTGTCAACAGGCTTTCGACAAGATTAAAGATTATTTGTTGCATCCACCAGTCTTAGTGCCGCCCAAACCGGGCCGACCTTTGATTATGTATTTATCTGTACTCGATGGAGCAGTAGGGTGTGTTCTAGGTCAGCACGATGAATCCGGAAGGAAAGAACAAGCCATTTACTATCTAAGCAAGAAGTTCACGCAGTACGAGGCTAATTATTCATTCATTGAAAAAAGCTGCTGTGCATTGGCCTGGGCAGCCCAAAAGTTGAGACACTACCTGTTGAGCCATACCACTTATCTTATTTCCCGGTCTGATCCTTTGAAGTATCTTTTGGAGAAGCCGATGCTGACTGGGCGTTTGGCGAAATGGCAGATAATTCTATCAGAGTTCGACATTGTTTTCACCTCACAAAAGGCGGTCAAGGGGCAAGCTATAGCTGATCATTTGGCGGAAAATCCAAGGGATGATGATTATCAACCACTCCGTACTTATTTCCCTGACGAGAGGGTCCTATTTGTAGGCGCTACAGATGATATAAGTGAACAAAGTCCTGAATGGAGGCTTTTCTTCGATGGAGCTTCGAATTCTCTCGGAGCTGGAATTGGAGCTGTTTTGGTGTCACCCGAAGGGAAGCACTACCCTGCCGCTGCCAAATTGCAATTCGCTTGCACGAATAACATGGCTGAATATGAAGCTTGCATTTTTGGTCTCAAAATGGCGTTGCAAATAGAAATCAAAGAATTGATAGCTTTCAGTGATTCAGATTTGCTCGTGCATCAAACTTTGAAACAGTGGATAACCAAAGATTCGAAAATTCTACCCTACCATTGTAGTCTGCTCACTTTGGCCAAGCAGTTTCAAAATTTGGAGTTTAGACATCTCCCGAGAGCCAGGAATGCATTCGCCGATGCTTTGGCTACTTTAGCTTCTATGATCCAGTATCCTGATGAATTGAAGATCGAACCAATCCAAATTCAACTTCAAAACAAGCCAGCCCACTGCTGGGCTGCAGACGAGTCCTCGGATACTACTCCTTGGTTTAATGATCTTAAAGAGTTTCTCAAAACTGGGTCCTACCCTCAGCATGCTAGTTCGAAAGACAAGAGCTTTCTGCGCAGAATGGTTTCAAAATTTTTCTTAAATGGAGAAGTGTTGTACAAAAGAACCTCGGATTTGAACCTTTTAAGGTGCATTGATGAAGATGAAGCTCAATATATGATGAAAGAAGTGCATAGTGGCGTTTGTGGACCTCACATGAATGGCCATTTGCTAGCAAAGAAAATCATGAGAACCGGATACTTCTGGCTTACTATGGAGCATGATTGTATAGACTTTGTCCGGAGATGTATAAAATGCCAAATGCACGGTGACATTATACGCGCTCCACCCACTGAGTTGCATAGCATGACCGCCCCGTGGCCTTGTTCAATGTGGGGTATGGACATGATTGGTACAATCGATCCTCCTGCTTCAAATGGACATCGATTTATATTGGTGGCAATCGAGTACTTTACCAAATGGGTTGAAGCGGAGTCATTCAAACATGTCACGAAGAAGGTAGTAGCCAATTTCTTGAGAGATCACATCATCTGTCGCTTTGGAGTACCCGAAACGCTTATCACGGACAATGCCAAGAATCTGAACAATGACATGGTAGATGGACTATGTGAGCAGTTCAAAATCAAACACCGCAATTCTGCCATTTATAGGCCTCAGATGAATGGAGCTGTAGAAGCCGCAAATAAGAATTTGAAGAAAATCATTCGTAAAATGACAGAAAAGCATCGCGATTGGCATGAAAAGTTGCCTTATGCATTGATGGCGTACCGGACTTCTATTCGGACATCGACTGGGGCAACGCCATATTCACTTATGTATGGGATGGAAGCTGTATTACCAGCTGAGGTTGAAATTCCGTCGCTACGAATCCTTATGGAAGCTAAATTGGAGGAGGCCGATTGGATCAAGCAGCGCCATGAGCAATTGACTTTGATAGATGAGAAGCGATTCAATGCTATCTGTCATGGGCAATGCTATCAAAAACGTGTGGCCCGAGCTTACAACAAAAAAGTTCATCGGCGGGCATTTGAAGAAGGTGATAAGGTACTGAAGCGAATTTTGTCAATGCAAGATGAAGCTAAAGGCAAGTTCGCTCCAAATTGGCAAGGGCCGTTCATTATCCAAAAGGTATTACCTGGCGGAGCTCTTATTTTGGCGGAAATGGATGGACGGGTTTTCCCTCAACCCATCAACTCAGATATGTGCAAAAAGTTTTTCATTTGATCATGCAAATTTTCTTTAGAAATTCATGCAAATGGCGAAATGCAAGTCAGGCCATTTTCTTTTACACTAAAAAATATTTTATCTCTACTTGTCCCCTTTGAGCCATTAGAATTGACAAATTTCGTTTGATAATCCTTGAGAATTGCAAACCCCACACTGGGGCAAATTTGTTTCGGAAAAAAAAAAAAAAAAAAAACCCTACACTGGGGCAAATTTGTTTCGGAAAAAAAAAAAAAAACCCTACACTGGGGCAAATTTAGTTTTCAAAGAAAAATGCAAAAAGTGAGGAAAATACAATGAAAAATGCAAAGAGAGAAAATCTGATCAAACTGGGGCAAATTTTCCTCAGTATCGGAGTTGTTTTCAAAAGGGTGCAATCTCAAGTTATTTCACCCCTCGTATCAAATCTGCCTTCAAGCCTCAACCTTTCTTGAAAAACACCCCACCGGACCTCATTACAAAAGCCCAAAGTCCTGATTTTCGTCACTTGCTGCATCTCTATTAGGAAATTTGTTAATCAACTGGCAGGTGATGTCTATAATGCTTTCGCCTAATCTCACAAGGGAAATGCATTCTACTGATGCCAGAAATCTTCAATTCATATTTCTGAGTCGATAATGGTCGAGATATTTCATGGTTCTCTAGGTGAAAACCCGAAAGGGCGCCTCGAAAAGAAAAAAAGAAGAAGAAAAGGAAAAAAAGAAAAAAAGAAAAGAAAGAAAAAAAAGGAAAAAACAACAAAAAGGATGGGGGCAACCTTGGTGAAAACCCGAAAGGGCGCCAAGGTAGGTTTTCTCAAAAGACAAGCTCAAGAAGGAACAGCTGGTGACCTGGTGCATTTAGGGTTTTCCTCATATTTGTGATACTTCTGCCAATATTGGGTTCCAAAGAGAAAATATCCAAAGTCTTGAATATGATATTCATCGGCTAAATTTGTATTATTCTTTACAAATATTCTTTTGCAAAATGTATCTTTATAAACCTCTTGGTTGTTCTCAATTATTTGTGTATGAATGCTTATGATTGTATACATTCTTTTGCATGCTCATTTTTGCTTAACATAGGAAATCATCTTGCATATACATTGATTTTTATATGACTAATTTTCATGCATCATTCTTTTACCATTAAATTCAAATGAATGATAAACCCTAAGGTTTGTGCAAAGATAGGGGATTCAATCATCAGTTACAAGGAGTAACATACAACAAAGCTACCACCTGGATTGGGTGACGTGGTAAATCCGTATTTTATCAGTCTCAGAAATTGAAAGGTTTCAAGTTCGACTAAGGCAGACGCCGCCGAGCCGAAATAAAAGCATCACAAGACTCATGTTTACACGACTCTCAAGGCAAACCGGATCAAACAATGGTGGCAAGTCCATTATTTCTTCTTTTCTTGCAGGAATGTTGCATTTACAAACAAAAGCAGCCACTCTCTTTTTGGCACCTAAACCGATGTCAGACAAAAGTTTCCCAGTAAACAAGGATCGATGTTATTTGCAAGACTCGATCATAAGAAACAGCATCAGTTATCGTTTCAGTCACAGAAATCCAAATTTCCCTTTTGGTACAAAAGTTGAAATATTCTCAGATAAAAAAAAAAAAAAACTCAATTCATTGTTTAAACTTCCCCAGTGAAGTCCCGTTTTAAATTTCAGTTCGGGCCAGTCCCGTTTTAAATTCCTGTTCGGGTCAGTCCTGTTTTAAACTCCTGTTCGGGCCAGTCCCGTTTTAAATTTCAGTTCGGGCCAGTTCTGTTTTAAATTCCTGTTCGGGTCAGTCCCGTTTAAACTTCCTGTTCGGGCCAGTCCCGTTTTAAATTTCAGTTCGGGCCAGTCCCGTTTTAAATTTCCTGTTCGGGTCAGTCCCGTTTTAAATTCCTGTTCGGGTCAGTCCCGTTTTAAATTTCAGTTCGGGCCAGTCCCGTTTTAAATTCCTGTTCGGGTCAGTCCCGTTTTAAATTCCTGTTCGGGTCAGTCCCGTTTAAACTTCCTGTTCGGGCCAGTCCCGTTTTAAATTTCAGTTCGGGCCAGTCCCGTTTTAAATTTCCTGTTCGGGTCAGTCCCGTTTTAAATTTCCTGTTCGGGTCAGTCCCGTTTTCAAATTTCTGTTTGGGTCAGTCCCGTTTTAAATTCCTGTTCGGGCCAATCCCTTTTTAAATTCCGGTTCGGGTCAGTCCCGTTTTTAAATTTTTATTTGGGTCAGTCCCGTTTAGTTTCATGTTCGGGTCAGTCCCGTTTTCAAATTCCTGTTTGGGTCAGTCCCGTTTTAAATTTCTGTTCGGGCCAATCCCGTTTTAAATTCCGGTTCGGGTCAGTCCCGTTTTTAAATTTTTATTTGGGTCAGTCCCGTTTAGTTTCATGTTCAGGTCAGTCCCGTTTTTAGAATTCCTGTCCGTTCAAATCATTTTGCAGCCGAATAACACAGGTAAGTATTTGGTGTCTACTTCTTTGTTTCAAGTTTTTTCAAAACTCAAACAAAGAGGGGCAAACTGTAGACACCAAATTTTTAAATAATTTGTATTTTGTATCTAATTCATGATTTGGTTTTAGATTGTCTGCATTTTAGTTGTTACCTTTTTATTTGTCTTGTATTTGCTAATTATTTGTCATATTAATTTTGTTCACGTTTTAGTTTTAGTTTTAGTTTTAAGTTTTAACGTAAAATTTGTGAAAAAAAAAAGAAGAAAAGAGGAAATTGATGAAAAATGGAAAATTGTGTTTTGTTGATTCTAGTTTATTTAGTTTCTATCCAATGTTAATTAAATTACTTTTTTTGTTGTTTTTGTTGTTTGTTATCTATTTTTATTATCAGTTTTATTCAATTAATTTCAAAAAAAAAAAAATCAAAAAATCACAATTCTATTTCTGCCGGTTCCATTTCCACTTCTCAACCTAGCACTTTCCATTGTTATTGCCGACTCCACTCCACTCCCAATACCTCAATATATACATCCCACTACGCTATACCATTTCCAATTGACCCCAATATCATACTTCGATTTCTCTTTTCTGCCGTGAGTTGCGAGTGGAGTGCAAGAGAGAGCCGAGCTTCCATTCCTTTTCCTTTCTGTCCGTAAGCTAATGTCCGTAAGCTAAAAAAATAGAGAGAAAGACCTGTTGTTATCCTTTCTTCCATCCGTGAGCTGGTGTAGTCTGAGAACCAAACTTCCTCCATTCTAGTCGCAAGCTTGAGCAAGGGAGAGGAAGAGTTGCGGACTGCATTTCTGGACTGCCGAGAGGAGAGAAATATTCCCGCTGCTGATCGCGTGATTTGAGCCTTAAGCTGAGGTAATTTCTGGACTTAGACTAGTTGATTATTAGTTGATGAAGCTGTTTAGGAGCATGCATGTGGGGTTGTGCGGTTGGATGACAAAATTAAGTTGCAAGAAATCTGGTTGTGAAGGAATCGGAATTGCCGAGAGCTTGAGCTGGAATTTCAGCTTTAACTTGCTAATTTGTGATTATCTGAGCTCAGTCTTGGACCCAATCTGATAGATAGCTCTTTATTTGGTGTTGCATGTGAACCTTATGGCTAGGAATTCGGTTGCATGGCTGGAAATTTTTATTGGAAGTTGCTGGACTGCTAAACCAATTTTCCAGCTTAGCCGATGGAGTTGTTTTGGGAGTTGTATGGATATTTTAGTATGAATTTACTGGAAAGTGCTTGATCCTCACTTGGTTGTGTGTTTAGCTAACTAAATACTGGATGATTAAGCCCTGCATGAGATTAATTGGCTATGTGTAAACCAGAAATTTGAGTGAAACAAAAATCTGCTGCACGGATGTCATCTGCGAATAGTTGAATTAATTCTGGAATTTTGGGATCAATGTTGCTGGTGTCCGACCCTGTTTTGAACTGGAATTGATAATGACTTCATTTATTAGTCTTGCATGTTAGTTTTGGGTACATAATTTAGTGTTTCAGCCGAGTAAATTCGGTTTAAAGATGGACTAAAGCTGCTGGAATTTTTCCAGTGTAGCCGAGTGAAGAGGAAAAGAATTTTCCAGTTTGCTTTTGCGAATTCTGGATTCTTATTCATGTTTGGGGGGCAAATTCCTTGCATTTGGTCTGTAAATGACAAATTGGTAGAACTGATTCGAGTGTTTGCATGCAAAGATGGCTGAGCTAAGATAAAAGGAGTAAAAAGCTGCTGCATCTCTTTGTCCTTTTGTTTTCTTTTCCATGGCTGTTTAAGGGACCCTTACGTTTAAATTGCTTGTTAAATCTGGTTTTAAGGAGAAGGAATGGAATGATTTGATGTTAAGTTTACGTTTGAGTCCTTAAAACACTTGAGTTATGATTAAACACCATGCTAAAAAATATTTGATCACGGTTGTGATTAAGAAGCTTGAGCTTGAGAAGAAAGTGCAGCAGTCTTCGGTTGCTAGAGTATGTGAAGTAATTGCAGAAACTTGTTTCATGGCTATTGCATAGAACTTGCATGTTTTTTCCTTCTAAGTTTCCTACCTGTTGAGGCGATGGTAATGACATAGTTTGCAGCTTAGTTAAAGCTGTGTATGTGAGCTTGAGATCTGATTTTTTTTTGGAAAATAAGATGTGAGTTTGAGTTGGGTTTCGTTTGAGCAAACATGAGAGAAAATATTGCAGAAACTCACTTTGAATTTGATTTACCTGCTTGTTTGGTTGTTAGATTCATGCTTTAATGTGTTGGTTAGAAGATTTTTCGATCAAAATGGTGTTAAGGTTGAGAAAATGAAAGTCACGGTTGTCTTCTGGGTTGCCGAAAGCTTTCAGCAGAAATTTCTGCTGCAGAATGTTGTTTCTCATGTTGATTTTCACGAAGCTTGCATGAAAACTGCATGAATTAATCTCTGAAAATTGCACTTTGATCCCCTAAGTTCCCCTTTGTTGCACTGTGACCCAATTATGCTTTAATTTCTTGCAATTGAGTCCTAAAGTATTTGCAATCTGAACCATGACTTGACCTTTTCATCATTCTTGAACCTTTAAAGTTCTTAAATGTTCTAATTGGGCTCACATGATTGATTAATGTTTGCAATTGGATCCCTTTTACATGATAATTCGCTTCGGTATGTTTTTACGTGAATTGTGGACAAATTTCAATGGATAATTCCCAATGTCATGAAAGCTTAATAATCTTGGAAAAATTCATAGTCTTGGTTTTATTTGATTCAGTTTTTCTTAGATAATTTTGTTATTTAATCATAATAAATAATTTCTGTGATAGTTTTTCTCTTTTGTGATTTTTGCATTTGATTGTGATGGATTCCACCGTAAGCATTTCAATTTAGCACTCCACTTTAAATTCTTGAGACCTTTTATTTGAGACCGAGTTTTGCTTGCACGTGCCTGATCTATTCCATATTTAATTTTCGTTTCATGCTTAATTTCCACTTTTGTGTTTAATGGTTGTTTCATGTGATTATTTGATAATTAAAGTGGTACCTTGACATTTTTATTATTTTGGAGGGTAATTTAATAATTTCACTTCATTAGAGCATATATTCAAGGGAGGTACATTCTATCCCTTATTTGCACTTCATTTGACCCTACGTGCTCCTACGAGTTATGTGAATATGCATGTCTATTTTGCTTTCCTAGCCTTTCTTTAATTTAATTTCTTTTATTTATGTCATTTACTTTTGCTTTTTATTTAAGTTATTCTTTATGGGGTATGTGTACACCTCTTGGCTTGTAATAGATAGGGCTTGGAGGAACATTCAATGAAGACCTATCGAAGACGTGTGCCTAGCTAGCAAATGTAATAGTTAGGGCTTTAATTGCCTATGTGTTATGTGTTACTTGCTTTAATTAGGTTCTTGCATCTAGTTGAGCATGCTAAGTGTTATGTGCTATGTGTTTATAAGTGTTTGGCATGTCTACTCGCTTTCCATAGCCATGAATGAATGTGATGGACGGATGTACGTTTCCACTAGTCCAACGCTAGTCGGAATTCATAGAATGGGCTAGTCCAACGCTAGACCCTTAGGGACTTCCCCTCGTTAGTACATATTTGCGTGTTCATCACATGTCATGCATTTTTCTTAACTTAGCATTTGGCATGCTCCTTGAAACCCTTTTTCCCTTCATTTAGGATTTTTGCATTTCATACTAGTTATAGGATTCATTTGCTTGAGAGTCCCCTTAAATATGGGATATAGACGAGTGTGGCTTTTTATAAGCCTTAGCACGCTTGTATTCCCTCTATAAAAGGGCAAATTGAGTCACGATTTAGGTCTCCCCGTACTCAGTATGCATGAATTCCCTAGGTCCATGCATCCATTATCCCATTTTTACCCTCATTACACTTTCACTTTGCACACGTGCACTTTTATAATCTTCACTTGCACACGAACACTTTTATCATTACTTGCACACATGCACTTTATATTATCATTTCACATATCATACCTTGCTCACTCACGTGCACATTTTCACTTACACATTCTTGTCTTTTATTATTATTTTTTTTTTCTTTTCTTTTCAAACTCATGTCCTCACATTGCATACATGCATTTCATTCATTTGCATCCCACTCGCATTATTCGTGACCTCTCCAAAGGGTCATTATTGGGCTTCACAATTAATGTGATTGGCACCATTCAACCTTTGAAGAGAAATTTCCCCCAATACCCCTTGGTCTAGGGTTTGCATTCATATAGTACATCCAAATGTAATAAATTTTTTGGTTAAAACAAGAAAATATTTGATTAAATCATGCAACTAGCCTTGGCTAGGTCGAAGGGGTGCCTTGGATTTTTATCCTTGCCTTCCCCTTCGTCAAATGTGACTCCCGAACCTTTTTCGTTGGTTTACGTGGATTAGGAGTCGTTTAAAAGGGGTTTCTTAATACTTTTTCCTATTTTTCTTTAAAAATTCATTTTTAGGTGACTTGGTACACCTTAACTCATTACCAAGTGGCGACTCCGATTTTTTATTTCAAAAACCCTTTTTAAACTATAATTTTGGGTCAAATCGTCGCATTTTCAAAAGTCCCATTTAGACCCATTTTTATTTTTATCAAAAAATTCACTTTTTCCAAACCAATAAAATCCCAAAAGCAATCATTTTATTTTTCCAAAAAAAATGGGGCGCGACAAGGAAGACCCTTGTTCATCCATATTTGTGAAACATAGGCGGTCCGTGCGGACAAATCTCTTCCTTTTCTCTTTTTTTTCTTTCCAAGAATTGAAGCCCAGATAGATTCAAATTTCTCCAATTCGCGGTTCCCTCCTTATTCTAGCATTTTTGCTTTTCCCTTTTCTTTTTTCATTTTCAAAATTCCCCAATCTCCTTCCCCAATGTGGGGTGCGATCATATGTGCACTTGAAAAGAACCTACAAATTTTTGGCTCAAACGGGGACACAAGGGATAAATGGTGTTTAGATTGAAGAAATGATGGCCAAAGCATCATTCTTACACTTCATGACAACCAAAGTAACGAAATGGTCATGGAAAATCCATTCCTCTTTTGATATTTGAAAATTTTCCAATACAGGGTAGTGATCATCAAGGCGCTTATTTGAAACAAAATTATTCTTTCAAAGGCTCAAATGGGAGAGCAAATGATAAAATGTGTATAGGTAGAGAAACGAATGCTCAAAGTATCATTCCAAATTTTCAAAACGAACAAGAGTAATGCACATTTTTGCTTTCACTTAGATGTGAATTGAATATAATTAGACACAATGGACATTTCTCAAGCAAAGATTGTCCAAATTTACAATTTATCAATCAATGGGACTGATTTTATTTTGGGGTTAAATGAAGGAGAAAAGGTATCTCATTGGGCCTTCTGAGTGATCTCTTTTAATTTTGAGCACTCTTACTGTGTAGCTCGGATCACCAATCTAGTGTACACAAGAATTTTAGAAAGCATACACTTGCGAATTTTCAGGCTGGAGGTTGAAAAAATCTCAATTTGGTTTTATTTCTCAAAATTCATCATGAAATCTCCAATGAATAAGAATAAAGAATGAAATGTACATAAATATTCACAAAACAATGATTATCCAAAAAAAAACAATTTGAAACAAAATTTTTCGTTCAATTATGATACAAATGAGAAGAGAGAAACTCGTAAAGAGCTCAAAATATACACTTTTGTCTCCTTTCCTTTTGGAACAAAATGTATTAACAAATCAAATAAACAGAATTTCCTTTTGGAAAGCAATTACAAAATCTCTCAGAGGCTTTTAGTATAGAGCTTCCAGATAGATCATTTATGTTTTCATTGTAGGATCTGCCCCAGAATCAAATAACACTTGTAATGTTCAAACTTTATTGGATTAAAATTATCATCAGATATAGAAGAATATTTTCATCTTATTGAAACATTTTTATGAATGCAGGGGAGGGGGAAAACAAAAGAAAAATTCCCAGAGTTAGTAGGCAAAACTGCAAAATCGGTATGCATGTCCTATGGGGGAACCCTTTTATACCAAGGGTAGGCCTAGCATGAAAATGCAATCCTCTAGGGTAGGCACTATACAATACCTGATGGATCTGATCAACCCATTGAGTGAAAAATAATTCTTTAAAAAATTTGGTCAATTGGAGTGAGGAGAGACATTTGTCAAAATGAGGACAACGTGCGAATGGATTGATCACTTTTGATCGATACAAGAATTTGCAAAAACGTATAGGTTTGACCTTGACGAACTCCCTATCAAAGAGATTGGAATTCGTTGACAAATTTTCTCAGTGAAGCACGGGTCAAAACTCCAACTGATCAAACGGCTGGATGCCATGGATGTTTTTCTCAAAATCGACTAGGTTTTCCATTTTGAAATTCAACATTGAAATCCTAATTGGTCAAATGAAATTGACAATTTATTACAAATCGACCGGATTACCCTAAAAAGGGAAACAGGTCAAATGAATTGAATGAAATTTAATTTATCCAAAATTAATCAGATCACCCTAAAAAGGGTAAATTGATCAAATAGATTGAACGAAACTTGATTTATTCAAAATCGGCTCGGTTGCCCTAAGAATGGGTAAATTGGCCAAATGAATGAAATTGAATTAGTGACTTATTCGAAAATCGGCCGAATGACCCTAAAAAGGGTAAATTGGTCAAATGAATTGATGATTTATTCAAAATCGACCGGATGACACTAAAAAGGGTAAATTGGTCAAATGACCCTAAAAAGGGTAAATTGGTCAAATGAATTGACGATTTATTCAAAATCGATCAGGTGACCCTAAAAAGGGTAAATTGGTCAAATGACCCTAAAAAAGGGTAAATTGGTCAAATAAATTGACGATTTATTCAAAATCGACCAGGTGACCCTAAAAAGGGTAAATTGGTCAAATGACCCTAAAAAGGGTAAATTGGTCAAATAAATTGACGATTTATTCAAAATCGACCGGATGACCCTAAAAAGGATAAATTGGTCAAATGAATTGATGATTCAAAATTGATTATGAATTGACAAAATGGATCGATTGAATCGTCCGGCCATTGGTGGCTTCAAAAAATTAGTCTATGAGCCTTCTAAAATCACGATTTGGCCTCAATTTATCATCTCAACAATGAGGAATCATTTGTGAATTTTCTTCGAATTAATGTCCTTTCACGCAAGGGAATTTTACCAATTAGGTTTAAAAATGGCCAAAAAGTGATTATCAGACGCTCATATTCTAACGTGCAAAAGTTGCTTTATTCTCTTCAAAAAGATCGAATCCTTACCTTACCTTGTGCACTACCCCTTCGGATGGTACGAGAAAGGTAAACGTGCAAGTTTCATTGGATTAAGTATCCGAGACACAAGGCGGCTTATTCCTAACACGGGATCCCCTAAATGGCATTCCCTTCTAGGGTTTATGCATGATGCCAGTTTATTAAAGCAATGTAAATATGTGATTTTAAATGAAACATGACTTGAGGGACCCTTTATTTGCCAGGGTAGGCCTAGAATGATATGCGATCATTAATCTATGAATGCAATATACCAAAATCTTTGAACGTGCAATAACCTATCTACAAGGGTAGGTTCTAAAAGAAAGTCATGCCAGACCTCTTATTTCCTAATGTTTGTGAATGCAAAAGACAAGAGACAAGGAAACGTTAGTTCATAACACATAATCACATAACACGTTGGACAATTAAAAAGCAACAAAAAATATATAAGGAAAGGGGGTGGGATCCCTCCCCTCGTGCATGGTGTCCCTAATAGGGTAAGGTCGACTCTACCTTAGGCAATTCTAAAATGGATGCATGAGGTTGGGGTTCACTAATGCATCTAGACTCGATAAGTCATAGGTCCCCGAGCCTTCAGACTTGTGACCAAGGGTCATCACTCCCAAGGCCCTTTGTCGGTGGATCGAGCGATTCCCCAAACACCGCTACGCACACGTCGTGTTACGGCCGCATGTTTGAGTGAATCTATAAAAATCCTCAACCTTCGACTAAAAACTAAAGGCTATTAACCCAAAGTTTAAAGCGGAAGATCGAGTGACCCATTGGATCGTGCTACGCACACGTCGTGCCACGGTCACACGTCCAAGTGGGTCTCCTAATCCTACTAGGGTGGAGTGGCGTGACAAGCCACTAAAAAGAAAATAAAGATGGATGAATAATAAAGCGTATGCGCGTATGATAGTGCACGTTTTGGAGGGGAGGGATCAAGAACCCACGCAAGGCTCTAAGGTAGAATCCCCTCCCAAATGCAATGCAAAGCGCGGAATCACATACAAACATCCATTCATCAAAACAATCATAGGCGAACGTGTGAGGAAGTGAGTTGATACGCGAAATGCAAAAATCTTAGAAAAGGGAAAAATGCAACCCTAAACATCCAATGTAATAAATAAAAAGGTTTAAAAGAAGAAAAAGATTGATTAAATCAAATTTGCTCGGACTCTCGAATGTCCCCAGTGGAGTCGCCAACTGTCGCGCCCCATTTTTTGATAAATAAAATAAAATAAATGGTTTTAAAAAAATGTATTTTTTGATTCAATTTGTGATTGGAAAATGAATTGTGATTTAAAAGAAAAATGGGTCTAAATGAGGGTTTGAGAATGCGACGATTTGACCCAAAATTATAGTTTAAAAAGGGTTTTTGAAATAAAAATTGGAGTCGCCACTTGGTAATGAGTTAAGGTGTACCAAGTCACCAAAAAATGAATTTTTAAAGAAAAAAATAGGAAAAGATAGTAAGAAACCCCTTTTAAACGACTCCTTGTCCACGTAAACCAAAGAAAATGGTTCGGGAGTCACATTTGACAAAGGGGAAGGCAAGGATAAAATCCAAGGCACCCCTTTGACCTAGCCAAGGCTAATTGCATGATTTAATCAAAGATTTTCTTGTTTTAACCAAAGAATTTATTACATTTGGATGCACTACATGAATGCAAACCCTAGACCTAGGGGGATTGGGGGAAATTTCCCTTCAAAGATTGAGTGGTGCCAATCACATTAATCGTGAAAGCCCAATAACGATCCTTTGAAGAAGTCACAAATAATGCGAGTGCGATGCAAATGAATGGAATACATGTATGCAATGTGAGGGTATGTGAAGTGAGAAAAATAATAAAAATAATAGGATGTAAGTGGAGGTGTGCAAATGTATTTACAAGTGTTTGTGTGCAAGTGAAGGGATAAAAAGGTGCATGTGTGCAAATGAGACAAAAGTGAAAGTGTGCAAGTAAAGGGATAAAAGGTGTACGTGTGCAAATGGGAGGAAAAGTGAAAGTGTAATGATAGAGTGGATTTAGAATGCATGAGCCTAGGGAATGCATGCATATTGGGTACGGGGAGACCTAAATCGTGACTCAATTTACCCTTTTGTAGAGGGAATACAGGCGTGCTAAGGCTTAGAAAAAGCCACACTCGTCTATATTCCATATTTAAGGGGACACTCAAGCAAAATGAACCCTATAGCTAGTATGGGATGCAAAACCTAAAATGAGAGGAAAAGGGGTTCGAGAATCATGCCAAATGATAAAACTAAGGAAAATGCGTGATATGTGGTGAACAAGCAAATGATGTACTAACGAGGGAAAAACCCTAAGGGTCTAGCGTTGGACTAGCCCATTCTATGAATTCCGACTAGCGTTGGACTAGTGGAAACGATAAAAGAAGCCACAACTAGCGTTGGACTAGTGTGGTGACGTACATTCATCCATTCCATTCATCCACACTATGGAAAGCAAGTAGACATACCAAATACTCATAAACACGTAGCACGTAACATTTAGCATGCTCGACTAGATGCAAGACCCTAATAAAGCAAGTAACAAGTAACACATAGGCATGCAACCAAGCTAATGAACTTACTACATTCACTAACTAAAACAAAAGGGGAAGGGGAAAATGGACCAAATTGCTCGCCACAGCCCTATCTATTACAAGCCAAGAGGTGTACACATACCCCATTTAAAAGAATAATTTAATAAAAGCAAGAAGGAATGAAATAATGGAACTAAAGAATGGTAATGAAAGCAAATTAGGCATGCGATTCACACTTAGCACATTGGATCACATAGGAGAGACAAAAGGGATAAAAGAAATTATACCTCCCTTGAAATGAAGCTCTAATAGAGTGAAATCAACTTATTTACCCTCCAAAATAATAAAGGAGTCAAGGTGCCAATTTATTTGACAAATAATCACAAAGGATAAAAATAAACATGAATTTGAATCAATTAAATCATGTCAACAATCCACATTTAAGAAGTCAAGAGAAGAAAGGACTTGATTGCAAAGATTGGCAAAATTTTGGGGTCAAAATTAAAGAAAAATAAAGTACAGGGGCCTATTTCGCAATTAAATTAGGGACCCAATTGAAAAAGATTGAAAATGTCCAGGGCCACAGTACAGTTAAGGAGAAATTCAAGGACTGATTTGCAACTTTGGTTTCTGGTTGCTAATGGGTCAGGCCAGTAGGCCAGTTACTTATTTGTTTGGGCCTAAGACTCTCTCTAGCCCAACCGAAATTCAGAGCAAAAAGAATGGACCATTCTATCATTTAAGACCCCAAAATTAACCAACAAACAATGGGCTTCTACTCTCTAGCCCAAACCAAAAACCCAAAATCATAAACCAACAACAAAACTTAATCTAATCCTCCAACTATTCTTATTAAACCCAACAATGAAAATCTACTAAAATTTATTAAAAGACTGATTGCACTCTAATTTTCAGAAATTATTTGCTTAAAAAAAAACTGGATTTGAAATACGGAGAAAGAGAATTAGACCTCAATGGGAGCGGAAATGGTTCAATTGCAGAAGTATTCGGGCCAAAATGAAATTATGTAAAAGTCGAAGGACCAAAACGAAATTCAGAAGAGATCATGCAACTCAGAATCGAAGCTTTCTTCTTCCTTCTACTTGCTACAACTTGCGCAGCTCAAAGCTTCGGTAGTTTTACACGGCAAAATGCACTAAATCATTGCAAGATACAACCATAAAAATGGAAGAAATCAACTTCGGAAATCATGATTTTCTTTCCCTCTGCCCGACTAGTGAATGTTCAGGTTCTGACCAGCTTTGCACTGGCCAGAACTCTTCTCAATTGCGTACAGAAATTACATACAAATCTCCTTTTGGTTCAAATTTCTGGTTCAGGCATTTCATCAAACATCTACTGGGCATTAAAAGTTTTAGCAAATCTTTGCTCAATTGGGGTTATAATCAGCCCCCAGATTGTCAGCAAACCAAGGAAATTCAATCCAAACAAACACATACGTCATGTGTATTCAGAAATTGAAACAAATTAACAGGAGAATTGCGCAAAAAACGACGGCAGACCCATTCCAAAAGTTTTACAAGAGCCGAAATTTAAAGAGGGAAAACAAATAGCTTACCGCACTCCTGCTTAGTGCAATTTTGTAGGTGATGATGGTGGATTCAGGCGGGATTATGGAGGCTCCGATTGTCCCTTCGCTCTGCTTCCTTTCAGACTCCATCTTGTCACGCTCAAGCAGCAAAAGACCGTCGACAGGCTCAGGCTTGACATGGCCCGTTGCCCTCTCGGTCTGCCATTTGCTTACCACCCTTTTGCAGCAGCCATTTCTCCTCCACGATGCCTGTCTCAAACTCAACGACGACAGAGGCTGAGGCAGCGGCATCGACGGCCTTAGCCGCTGGAGTGGAAGAAGTGGAACCCCCCCTGCTGGTTGTTTGACCACGAGGCCGTGACGATTTGAGCGACGCCGATGTTGCCGCAGTTCCTCCGAGTTTTATCCACCGCACCCCTCCTCTGTTTCTTTCTTCTTTTTTTCTTTTTAGCCTTCGATGAAGCACTCTCCTTTTCTCTCAACCGAAGCTTTTTCTGATTTCCGGTTTTTTCCTCTGTTTTTGGCTTCCAAAATTCCGCCGCCACCTCTCTGTTGCCCCCTTTTTTTTTTCTTTGTTTCCGCCCCTTTAGTCTTCCGACGCCCCTCCTTCTCTCTGTTTCCCCTTAGTTTCCCGTAGCTTTTCCTCTGTTTTTTCATTTTGCTTCGTGCCCAGCCCCCAAAGCCGAAATCTCCTCTATCTTTTTGTTTTTCTTTTTTTTCCTCCTTCCCCCGTAGCTTGTTTCTTCCTTTTTTCTTTTTGTTTCAAAAATTCCTTAAGCTCCACAAGTGTCCTTGACACCTACCCCTCTATACACTTGTCCTATAATTCCTTAGACACTTGTCTAATGATTATTTTGTACACTTGTTCAACATGCACACTTCCACCTATTTTTTGCCATTTTCATTCTTTTTCTTTCATTTTTCATTTTTCATTATTTTTCTCTTTTTTTCTTCTTTTTCCTTTTTATTTTCATTTTCAAGAAATTCTATGCTAAAAACTTAAAAATAATAATAACACAAAAAACTAAAAAACTAAAAACTAAAAAGTAAAAAAAACGAGCACAGACTAAAAAATAATTAGTAAATGAAATTACACCAAAATTTGGTGTCTACACAATATACTATTTTAGTATTTGTTATGTGATTATAATAATACAAATATACAATAATACTTAACTATAATACTTATCTTTTTATACATAACTAGAATTAGATAATAAGTATAAGTATAGTGCTAAATATTACACATAATTAGTAATTAGAATTTTTTTTTGGCACCAATCTGGATTTTTATTGCTAAACAAAACCAAAATACAGAGAGTTCATGGAACCCAATCCCAATCTACCGAAACCAAAAAGCAGGAGTACTACTCCCGTATAATTTGCACATGCAGAAAAGAACACTCCCTGGAATCAAGTCGAATAGTGGCTCGAACAGCCCCAGGCAGCTGCTGAAGAGAAGTACAAAAAAGATCTGAAGAAGACCGCATCGCCGCCAACTTATCCGCAGACCTATTGGCTTCTCTGAAGATGTTAGTAACTGACGAGGAAAAATCACATAACAGGGCACGAATTCTTCTCAAAACATTACAAAGTGGCCACTTTGACACTGTTTTGGAGGTTACCAACCTTACCATGCTTTTCGAGTCCACTTCAACTATCAAGTTATCAACCATCCTGTCTTCACAAATCTGAAGACCATATAGCAATGATAAGCTTTCCGCTAGCAAAACATCTGCCTCTCGAAACGCCTTGTAATAGGCAAAGATCAAGCGACCCTCATGATTCCGAAGTAAACCTCCCCCATAAGCGCTCCCTTCAGAGACGCTCGCATCAGTATTTAGCTTGACGAAAGGACTCGCTGGCCTCCTCCATGCCACTGAAACTAGGGATGCCAATGGGGGCGGGCACCCGCCTCACGGGGGTACAAATGGGGCGGGGGATGGGGCTGGGAGGGGGCGGGGCCGGGGGCAAAATATTTACCCCCGCCTTAAAATGGGGCGGGGGATGGGGCAACATACACCCGCGCCGTCCCCCGCCACGTCCCTCGCATAAAAAATATATGTATATATATAAATACACAAAAGTAACAAAACCCCTAACTGTTCAAGGTATTTTTGGTTAGTGTTTGGGAATTTTTCCTCTCTCCTGTTAGTTCTAAAAAATGCTTGGACATACGAGGAGAGTTTTGCTTTTCGTATAGGCTTACTTCTGATTTTTTTTTTTGCTTCATGTACTAGGCTTTTGTGTGCATAAATTTCTGAGTTGTTCAATCCTTTTAGATAGCCATGGATATAACTTATTATGGTGGGGGTCATTTTTAGCTAATTAGTTCAGGAGACCTATGAATGCTATGACTTAATGGGAAAAACTCTATGTTATTGTAAAGCTATGCTGTGGTTTTGGATATGAATCTCTGGCATCTTATGTACTAATACTCGTTTTACGGCAATTAAATGGTTTAAGATTTTAGTATTATAAAAAAAAAGATAGCCATGGATATATGTATAATGCTGAAATAACTCCAAATGATATATTTCGGTCAGGAGATGAGCTGGTAACTGAAAAGTCAGATATACATAGAGGGGCAATCAAGTGCAACTTAATAAAAAATTCAGTGAATTATTGTAAATGAACATTTTATGATAAATTGATTTCTTTTCTCACGGGGAACCGCGGGAACCGCGGGGGAAATGGGGCTGGGGCGGGGCGGGGGACGGGGGGCAAGGAACGGGGGATGGGATGGGGGACGGGGGGAGTTATTTGACAATGGGACGGGGGATGGGGGAAGGAACCCCCACCCCACCCCCGCCCCATTGCCATCCCTAACTGAAACACCCCATATTTCCTACGACGAGCTCCTAACAAATCTAGTCCAAGAGTCACTGCGGTCACCCTTAAAGCTGGATTCAGAAAAAACCTTCGCTCTTCCTAACTGATCCACAAACCAATCAATCATAGCAATAACTTGATGCGCATCAAAACGGGCTCCTTCAAATTGCACATTGTTTCGTGCTTTCCATAGAAACCATAGTATTAGCACTGGCAAAGCAAATCTAATATGATCTGTAGACACAAAAGCGGATGAATAAAACCAGGATAAGATCATGGCAGAGATCGATGTAGGCCTGACCTCCAAAATGCCAAATCTGCGATTATAGTGATCCCAAGTTTTGGAAGCTATAGGACCAGTAAGAAATAGATGAATCGCAGACTCTTCATGTGCACCACAACAAACACATCGGGAACCCAAATTAATTCCCCTCTTTTTAAGGTTTAACTCCACCGGCATAAATCCGAGCACAGCTTTCCAGGTGAGAAAGGAAACCTTCAACGGGACTAATTTATTCCAAATAACCCTGTTAACAGTAGATGTACTCCTCCGTTGCCTCAGGGCCTCCCAAGCGAACTTAACTATGAAATCCCCAAAAGGGGAATCAAGCCATACCATGCAATCCTCTTGGTCTGGGTACAACTGGATTTCCTGAATCCGAACAACAAGTTCCACTGGCAACCAAGCCCTCAGCCGCTCCACATTCTAGCCATTTTTTCCATAAAGTTTGGCCATCAACATATGGGGGGTCACATATAGGAACCATGTCAGCTAAGGGCGGATCACCCAACCAGCGATCATACCAAAAATCCACAAAACCCTTACCCAAGCACCACCTTATTTTACTCTCAGCCAAATCACGAACACCTTGTAATCTCCTCCACAATGGAGGAGGTCTATTAACCTGAACTTTTAGAGGGTAACAACCATTAACATATTTCACGTGCATAAATTTTGCCAATGGAGATTCTTTCTTCCGCAATCGGCACCATAGCTTGCAAGCAAATGATGTGGACATATCTTCAAAAGATTGAAATCCGAGACCACCCTCCTCCAATGGATAGCAGGCTCTCTCCCATGACATCCAATGAATGCCTTTCGTCTCCACATATTTATCCCATAAAAATGAGTTGCAAATTCTGGCTAACTGTTGGAAAACTGCCCTGGGAGGATGTAAAACTTGTAACAATACATAGATACCGAAGAGAGAACATGCCTCAACAAGATCAATTTTCCCCCGGGTCATAACAGC
Organism: Coffea arabica; assembly: GCF_036785885.1. Lineage (NCBI taxonomy): Eukaryota > Viridiplantae > Streptophyta > Magnoliopsida > Gentianales > Rubiaceae > Coffea > Coffea arabica. The sequence goes on along the minus strand of NC_092330.1, from coordinate 7,095,305 downwards.
TTAGCGCTCTGATGAAACAACCTATCCCTCATTTTAGCGAGAATCGAATCAAACAAGATACACATGACTCTTCCCCTAGCAATGGACATTCCCAAATAAGTGAAAGGGAAAAATTGTTGTTGAAAGTGTAATTTTGAAACCACCATGGCCACCTGACTATCTGTTGCTCTCTTCAAAATCAAAAATGAACTTTCGTGAGCATTAATCCGCTGACCCGAGTATTCTTGATATTGGGTGAAAAAACCAGCTAGAGCGTCTAAGCAGTCCTTCGAACATCTGGCAAAAATCAATATGTCATCCGCAAAGGCAAGATAAGGAACTTTTGACGTTGCTGTGACATATAATCTATCTTGCTTCTGCATAAACAAATGTTGCAAACCCTGACCAAGAAACTCTGAGACCAATAAAAATAATGCCGGAGAGAGCAGATCCACCTTAACGTACACCTTTGGAAAGTTTTTTAAACCCCGCTGGAGTGCCATTTATCAACACTGAGAACCAATAATTACACAAGGTCCTAAAAATCAGGTCAATCACCCAGTCATGAAACCCAAACTGACGCAACATAAATAAAAGAAAGCTCCATTCCACCCTGTCGTACGCTTTTTCCATGTCTAGTTTCAACATTAGATTTGGCTTGCCCAACTTCCGATCAAGTTCCAGGGCCAATTCCTGCGCTAGGAGAAGGTTATCACTGGTCCCTCTGCCAGGAACAAAACCTGATTGCCATGGCGCTATTAGCTTGGGCAGTAAAGAATTTACCCAAATGGTCAGAATTTTAGATAATATTTTTGAGCTAAAATTACATAGACTTTTTGGTCTAAATTCTTTCCAACAAGACGCCCCTGGTATCTTAGGAATCAAGACAATAGCTCAGCTAGAGAACCCCCTGGGCTACTGTGCCCTCTTAAAGAAATCATGCACCGCCTGCAGTAGGTCCTCGCAGATGATTTCCCAACACTCATTATAGAAATCTGTATCAAACTCATCCGGCCCAAGAGCACTCTCTCTTGACATCGAGAACACCACCTCTTTAATTCCTCCAATGTGGGTAATTAGAATTTAGACATTAATTCATCATTCATGTTTGGATTATTAAATATTTAGATATGTAACTTTTAACTTGTAAGTATTAGTATATTCTAAAATTACGTTACACATAATATTCTCTAATCACTAACCTTGTACAAACGTAGACAACTAAGTACTATGATTAAGCAGTCAAAGCGAATGTATATGAATTACATGTCCACATATTAGTTTATTAGCATTCACCATTGAAAACAATCAAGTTATTTGCAAATTAAGTATTAAGTTATATTAAAAAATAAGAATAAATGTAAGTGTAATACAACACATAATTAATAAGTTATAAGTGACTAAGTGTATACAACTATGCAAGTGAGTCCCATTTTAATTATGTGAAAATTACTATCCAATTCGATTATAACCGGTTTCATGACCATTTCTGAATTCAATGGTTGTTCCCAATTCAAAATTGAAAGTGATTTAGAGTTTTATGAGTGAAATAACCGAATAACTGAATATGTGCCAAATGTACACCTTTAATTGCATCTTGTTTATAGTACATTTGCGCAAGTACACTAATGGTTAACCAGATCAACAAGATACTACTATGACATAATAACATTCTAGAAGATGAAGCTGGTGACCACCACAGGATCATTTTCCTGTCATAAACTAATTGATCCACTAATAACATAAAACTCGATAAAGTTTTATCCTAACACACTAATTGATCTATTAATAATACAAACAAGATAATGTTTGACCATTTTTGTGCAGCTGTCCTGCAAAGAACTGCCACCCCAATTTGCAATATTAAATTCTATTATTAGTTGCACAACGACTATCTAATAGGAAACCGAAATGATCAGAAAAGCCAGGAAGAAGTATGAACAAATTGGTTGCAGTTGTCAGAAAAATGTTAATTTTCATCTACTGATACAACCATTTGCAATAAAATAATGTAGAGTTGATGTAGATGCTTTAACCCACTACAAAAAAAAAAAAAAAAGAATCTCAATCAATGATCATTCAAGCATTCCATTTCTTTGCAAAGCTCCTCTGTAATCTGCTTCTTTCACTCTTCAAAACTCCAGCAAGAAGTTTAGAGTAGTTTTTCTACTTGTACTTCAGGATCTTTTTCCATGGAGTCCTCTAAAAAACTTGTTAAGAGCACGATCCAGAAAGCTGTTAAGAGGAAGAATCGAACCTCCACTTATGTTTTTAATTCTCTATGTATGGCGTTAGACGAATTGGAACAGCGTTACTGTTATAGGCATGGAGATACAACAGATCAAATTCGTATCACTAAAATTGAAGCAGAACTGTTGAGACTGTTGCAGATGTTGGTGGCTAATTGGGATGATGCTGATAAGCAGCGTGGTGATGGTCAGGAGTTGGGGTCTCTAGTGCGGGATCTTGAACCTGCATTTAAGGAGGCAACGATTGATGTAAGCATTGCTGCTCGAGAAGAAGTTATTGTAGATGCAATTTCTAAGTTACAACTAAAGCTTATGTGTTCGAGGCCACAAGTAGCAGCAGCTTATGAATATGTTGCATCCAACTATTCATTGAAATCCGACGATCTTTTAAGCAATTATGATGACTGGAATAACTTCTTTGACCGTCTACGAGGTATTGTTCACCAGCAAGTTGACTTGCTTAGCCACATCTGCCCACAACTTCGTACCATGTACGATATGCTAAAGCGTCTCGGTAGCTATGTCGATAAAATGAGAGGTTGTTGTCCTGATCTACAAAGAAATCTCTTGACTCATTTTGGAGGTGTACTTGTCCGTGCAGCCCGTTTTATTTATTTGTGCTGGATTCATCGAATACATGAAGACAAGAACCAGGAGATGATCATCATGCTTTCTGATCTGCTAAAGGTATTCAAGCCTAACACTCCGCAACTTACAGAACTGTGTATCAAATTAACCAGCGGTTATTGCTCATGCTACTCCAGCGGTTATCACTCATGCTACTCCTCGAGATCATCGCATGATTTTCTGGTTAAAAGATTTGTTGATTTTCTCATTCCCGAGTGTTCTAGACTGCAGACTTTCCGCAGAAGGCTCGAAGACCTGATATTCTTTGCCGGTTCCATCTATGTCTCGGATTTCTACAGGGAGGATGATATGAAGCTGACTTTAATGGAGATTAAAGCAACCATTACGGAGCTTGGATCTTTTAGTTATTCATTTCATGTGACAGAGGAAACATGGGACGTTGATCCTGCATTTTTTAGATTGCTAGAAAAGATGGAGCTTCTAAGGGTAGAGGTCTTCCTGATCAACCTGCTGTACCAAAGAACGAATTTGAAGATCCTTGACGGCTATATTGATTCTTTTGACATGGAACCGACGTATCTGCAAAGTTATCGGAGATATGCATCTGAGGGGGAAAGCGAAGTTCATAAGCTAACTTGGTTGTATAGTAAAGAGGCTAGCTCTATTTATCGATCATTTCATGACAAGTCCATCACCGAAGACAAGTACAGAGATGAGCCATTTAAGTTGCTAGCTAAAATTAAACTTTTGAAGCTAGGGATACTTATGGAAGAGCTTCTTAATAGACAACCAAGTCTGATAGTCAATGTGAAGGACCAAATCGAAAGCATTGATCAGGAGCTGAGACTCAGCAGAACTTATTTGGTGGGTCTGCTAGAGCAGAATGAGAAATTGATCTTGACACAAGCGGCTGCAGCAGTATCTTCTTTTTATTACTCTCTTCTTGAAAATGAAATTACAGAAGACACAGTGAGGAAATTCAGTCATTTGCTTCCTGCATTATTTGAAAAGATGAATGTTTTGAATGCACAATTCAAAGAAATTTACTTATCTCACCGAAGGTCATCAAGATCTAATTTACCCAAGATGGAAGGACTTGGCTGCATCGATTTCTTTTTAGTAGATCTCTTGGTGCAGCTCAAGTCTAAAGCTGATTCTGTTCTTTCCATGAAACATCAATTTCATGTTGTTCACGAAGAGATAAAGTTCATGAGATCATTCCTTATGGACATTGAAGAGCAGTATAACGAGCATGAAGATTTGAATAGTGTTGCTTCGCGCATTATACAAGCAACACTTGAGGCAGAGTATCTCATTGATTTGTTTGTGGCTGGAGATTGTTTAAGATGGTATCATCAATTATGGCTTTCTGATCTCGTGGAAGATCTCAAACTTATTAAACTTCAGGCACGCGACACCCATAAGAATGCACATGGAATCAATATCCATTATGCTTCCACCACTTCAACAATGGTTTCATCACCAGTCGAATTTCCCAAGATTGATGAAGTTGTTATTGATCTTGCTGATGAGAAAAAAATGGTCATTGATGGACTTAAAGCAGGATCAAGAAAACTAGATGTAATCTCAGTTGTTGGCATGGCTGGACTCGGCAAGACGACTCTAGTCAGGAGGGTATACGAAGATCCTTCGGTTACGCATCACTTCCACGTTCGAGCATGGTGTTGTGTCTCCCAAGCATATCAGAAGAGAGAATTGCTCCTTCAGATTTTAGGAGACATAGTGAAACTTACTAATGATGTCCTCGAAATGAGTGATGGAGATTTGGTGATGAAGTTGTACCAATGCCTGAAGAGAAATAGGTACCTCGTTGTTATGGATGATATGTGGAGCATTGAGGCATGGGATGATTTCAAAAGATCATTTCCGAATGACAACAATGGAAGCAGAATACTGATCACAAGCCGCCACTCTTATGTGGCTGCAAAAGTTCAAGTAGATAGTACTCCTCATCCTCTTCGGCTACTATCTGATGATGAAAGTTGGGAGCTGTTACAGAAGAAGTTGTTTAACACTAAAAAGTGCCCCAATGAACTGATGGAAGCTGGAAAGCAAATTGCAGCAAGTTGTAAAGGACTCCCTCTTGCAATTGTTACAATAGCTGGTCTCCTCAGAAGGACAGACATGATTTCGGACAGATGGAAACAGGTTTCAAAAAGTATACGCTCACAGATTGCCGATGATCCTGAAATGAGGTGCATGGACATCTTAGAGTTAAGTTACAGGTATTTACCCAACTATTTGAAACCTTGCTTCCTTTATACCGCAATATTTTTGGAGGACAAAGACATTCCAGTTAGGAAATTGACATGGTTATGGAGGGTGCAGAGGCCCCGTTCTGGGCCCGGACACGCGGCAGCCCAGGAGGAACCGAGTTGGGCCTTGGCCCCCAGACTCCTGGCAGCAGCCCTGGGCCGCACCGGCTAGGGCTCCCAGGGGAGGCGAGGGTCCGTCCCGAGGAGGTCGGGAGTAATCCCCCTGAGTGCGGGATGCTATCTATACTGGGCAAGTCCCGCGTCATGCGGAGGTCGGACTCCCTTGCAGGTACAAATAGTAACACACATCCACTGTACAAGGTACGCTCACTATTGACAATTTACTCTGGACAGTTGCTACTTTCCGTGGACCTTACTCACCGGAAAACTAACTTGGCCGTCGGAGCGCCCTCGGGGACAACCCTCGGGCCCCCTCTCTTGGCTCATCTTCTCTGTTTTGCAGGTCTTGGATCAGCCCTCCCATCGACACCCCGAGCTGATCAGGTCAGCTCTCCTCAGGGAAGCTCTGCGCTTCTTCAGTTGGCGCCGTCTGTGGGAACCGTAAGATAAGTAAGATTGTGTTGATGGCCCGGACGCGATCCAAGCGTACGGCAGAGAGCACCGGCCCTGGGGGCGGTGAGGGGTCCCAGCGGAAAGAGGCTGGGGCATCCCAGGGCGCCGGTGGCTCAGCCCTTTCAGGGGAACGGAGGCAGCAGATCTTCCAGTTTGTGACAGAGAATCTCCCCATGCTGGAGGATATAATTCGGCAGGCGAAGGAAGGAGAGGGGGCTGGGGGTGCACAGACCTCCAAGGCCAAGGGGAAGGAGAAGAAGTTACCCCCTGATCCTTCGGAGGATGAGTCGCGAGACCAGCCCCCTAGGAGGAAGCGACCCCGGACTCCTCCCCGCCCCCGAGCCTCGGTGGTCGGGGACAGCGAGAGATATTCCCGCGACAGATCCGCGAGGAGCCAACCCAGAGACCCCTCTCCGAGGAAGCCCACACGGAATGGGTTCGAGCGTTCCCCTGCTCGGTCTGTCAAAAGCCGGCCCCGCGATCATCTGGACCCTGCTCGGGATGAACTCGAGCAGATCTTGAGGCCCCGGCCGTACGAAGACAACTATGCAACCTCGCCCTTTACCCGGGAGATAGAGGACTACCCCCTACCCCGGAGGTTCAAGATTCCGAGCATCGAGATGTACGATGCCTCTACAGACCCGGAAGACCACCTCTCGGTATTCCTGACGCATATGCGCCTGCAAACCGCCGCGGATGAGGTTCGCTGCAAGACCTTCCCTATGTTCCTTAAGGGGAAGGCGCGGCTCTGGTTCCAGGGACTGAAACCGGGATCTATACGGAGCTTTCCCGAGCTGGCCCGGCAGTTTGCAGCCCAGTTCGTCTCCTCGAAGGTTTACGCGAGGAACGCAACCCACCTGATGTCCATCAGGCAAAGGCCCGACGAGTCGCTGAGGAATTTCATGACCCGCTTCAATGCGGAGAGCTTGCAGGTCAGGGACAAGGACGAAAAAGTGGTGATGGCCGCCTTCACAAACGGGCTCAGGGTGGAGGAGGTTTTCTACGATCTGGCCAAGAAGCCTCCCGTAAACCTGGAAGAGCTCCTACGCAGGGCTCACGAGGCTGCCAACGCGGAGGAGGCGGGTCGCCTAAAGAAAGAGTCAGATCGGGAGATCGGAGATCGAAAAGGCCGGACCAACCCCCTGGAGGGCAAGGAGGCCCCGGCCAAGAAAAATGTCTTTGATCGGCTCTCGAAGGAGAAGACCCCTGCTCTGCCACCACTCTCGGAGAAGACCTACACCCCTCTAACACGGCCCAGAGCCCAGATCTTGGCCGTCATGGAGGCGGAAGGGCTGGGAGATCGGCCGCCCAAGATGGGGACGCCCCGGAACAAAAGGAACCAGGACCGATATTGCGCCTTTCACCGTGACGTCGGACACGACACGGAGGGGTGCTGGGCCCTGCGTAAGGAGATTGAGGATCTGATCCAACGTGGCTTTCTAGGTCGGTTCGTGCGCCGACCAGGTCAGGAGTTCGGGCGCAACCATTACGGGGATAGGCGTGAGGGACAGCGTCGCGACCGTCCAGAGCGGCGGGAGGCTCCTCGGAACCACTCTCCCGACCAGGATACCCAGAACCTGGCGGGAGTGATAAACACCATTGCGGGAGGTCCCACGGGGGGGGACAGTCACGCAGCCCGGAAGAATAAGCGGCCACCCCCCGAAGGGGACGACTCCTTGAAGCGTCTGCGCATGGACGAGGAGATTACCTTCGGACCCAGGGATGCGGTTCCCTTGGCTTCCGGGAACCATGAAGCTATTGTGATAGACATTGTCACCAATAACTACCGGGTGAAGAAGGTGTATGTCGACCAGGGTAGCGCAGTTGACATCATGTTCTATCGCGTGTTCAAGGACCTCGGATTAAGGGATGACCAGCTGACCCCGGTCCGGACGCCTTTGGTGGGCTTCACCGGACCACCCATCAGCTCGGAAGGGATGATCACCCTGATGGTCACAGTAGGTCAGGCTCCCAAGTGCCGGACCGTTCCCGTTAAATTCGTGGTGGTCAAGCAGTCGTCCCCGTACAATGTGTTACTGGGGAGACCTGCATTGAACGCCCTCCGGGCTATTCCCTCCACCTTTCACCTCAGCGTCAAGTTCCCCACTCCCGGGGGGATAGCCGAGATGCACGGCGACCCAGAGGTAGCCAGGGCTTGCTACCTGGCCACTCTCCGGGGGCAGGAGAAGGTGGTCGCCCAGACAACCTGTCTGGAGCCCTACATCCCAGGTGATGAGACCCAACAGCTGGGCACCCAGGATAAGATTGAGGAGTTCCCCTTGAGGAAGGAACGTCCCGACCAGGTCATCCGCATCGGGGCATTGCTGCCAACGGACGAGAAGGAAGGCTTGAAGGCCTTATTGAGGGAGTACTCCCAGGTGTTCGCGTGGACGGTGGATGACATGCCCGGGATCCCTACGGACCTGGCCGTCCATCACCTCGACGTGGACCCTCACTTCAAGCCAGTAAAGCAAAAGAAAAGGAGTTTCGCCCCCGAGAGAAATGAGGTGATCAGGGCGGAGGTCGGCAAGTTGTTGGAGTCCAACATCATCCTGGAGGTCTACTACCCGACCTGGCTGGCTAACCCCGTCCTGGTCAAGAACGAGGACCTGACCTGGAGGATGTGTGTGGACTTCACAGAGCTTAACAAAGCCTGCCCAAAGGACTGCTTTCCCCTACCTCGAATTGACAGGTTAGTAGATTCTACTGTGGGCTTTGACGTTTTATGCTTTCTGGATGCCTTTAAGGGATATCACCAGATAGAGATGGCCAAGGAGGACCGGGACAAGACCTCTTTCATCACCGAGGAGGGAACCTACTGCTACAGGACCATGCCCTTCGGATTGAAGAACGCGGGAGCAACTTACCAGCGCCTGGTGAACAAGTTATTCCAAAACCAGGTCGACAGGAGCATGGAGGTTTATGTGGACGACATGATCGTCAAAAGTCGAACTGACCAGCGCCTCATACCCGACCTGCGGGAGGTCCTGGACATCCTACTGAAGAGCCGGATGCGCCTAAATTCGAAGAAGTGCACTTTTGGGGTCAGATCGGGAAGGTTTCTCGGTTTCCTGGTGTCCCGAGACGGAATCCGGGCCAATTCGGATAAACTCCAGGTCATCATGGACATGGCCCCTCCGAGGAGCGTGAACGAGGTCCAAAGGCTAACAGGAAGGATGGCCGCCCTGAATAGGTTTCTCTCGCGCTCCGCGGTCCGGGGGCTGCCCTTCTTTCGAGTACTGAAAGCGCCGAAGGACTTCCACTGGACTGAGGAGTGCCAGAAGGCCTTCATCGACCTAAAAATTTACTTGGCCGAGCTACCGTCTCTGACAGCCCCAGAGCCGGGAGAGACCCTATTCCTATACCTATCCGCCTGCAACGAGTCCGTCAGTGCGGTCTTGGTGCGGGAGGACGGGGGGGCTCAGAGGCCGGTGTACTACGTCAGCCGAGCTCTCTAGGGGCCAGAGACGCGATACACGCCGGCCGAGAAACTGGTCCTGGCCCTGGTACACGCTGCTCGCAAACTCCGCCCCTATTTCCAAGCTCACAGCGTTGTAGTCCTGACTGACCAGCCCTTGCGTCAGATACTCACCAAGCCAGAGGTCTCGGGCAGAATGACCAAATGGGCTGTCGAGCTAGCCGAGCACGACATCGGCTATCAGCCCCGCAAAGCCATCAAGGCCCAGGCCTTGGCAGATTTCCTTGCTGAGGGGGCTAGCTTGAGCTTAACCGAGCTAAGCCCCCTGCACGAGGAGCTGCTGCAGAAGGAGCCCTGGGTGTTGTTCGTAGACGGGGCCTCCAGCAAGGAAGGAAGCGGGGCAGGTCTGTTACTTATTTCACCTACCGGGGAAGAGCTGACCTACGCCCTCCGATTGGACTTCCCCGCGTCCAACAACGAGGCCGAGTACGAGGCCCTGCTCACAGGACTGCGGATAGCCCACCAGATGGGAATAACCGCGATCCAGGTCAGGAGCGACTCACAGCTCGTCGTCCTTCAAGTCCTTGGGGAGTACGAAGCCAAGGACGAGGTTATGAAAAGGTACCTGGCCAAAGTACGAGAGGCCGTAGCCTTGTTCGAAACGTTCGAAATCAAGCGGGTGCCAAGGTCCCAGAACAAGCGAGCAGACGCCCTCTCAAAGTTGGCATCCTCCTCATTTGCCCACCTGAGCAAAGAGGTATTGGTGGAGGTGCTAAAGCAGAAGAGTATCGATCAGGTCCGGGTCCTGGCTGTAGACAGCTCGGCCACCTGGATGACGCCCCTCGTTGACTTCCTCAGCTCGGGTGACCTCCCCGAAAACAAAGCCGAGGCCCGACGCATCCAGCTCCGAGCTGCCAAGTACGCCTACGCCGGGGGAACCCTCTACAGGAGGTCGTACATGTCCCCCTGGCTAAAGTGCGTAACGCCCGAAGAAGGTGATTATGTCCTGCGCGAAGTCCATGAAGGAATATGTGCGGCCCATGTGGGGTCCCGAGTGCTGGCTAAGAAGTGCCTCCTTTTGGGCTACTATTGCCCTCCGTCTTCCGAGACGCAGCGGATCTGGTCCAAAAATGCCGAGCCTGCCAGGTGCACGCTTCGCTGCGCCATCAGCCAGCTCGGGAGATGGTCCCCATCCACAGTCTTTGGCCCTTCGCTCAATGGGGGATAGACCTCTTGGGTCCCTTTCCACGAGCCCCGGGAAGATATGAGCACCTCGTGGTAGCCATAGACTACTTCACAAAGTGGGTGGAAGCGGAGCCCCTGGTTTCTATCTCGGGGAAGGCGATCCAGAAATTCTTTTGGAAGAGCATAGTTTGCCGGTTTGGGATTCCGCATGTCCTGATATCTGACAACGGCCGCCAGTTTGCTGAGAACCCTTTCCGGAGCTGGTGCGCCGAGCTCGGAATCAACCAGCACTTCACGTCGGTTGGTCACCCCCAGGCCAATGGCCAGGTGGAGAACGCTAACCGAACTGTCCTGCAAGGGTTGAAGACTAGACTGGAGTCCGCCCAATCAAGCTGGCTGGATGAGCTCCCCAGTGTCCTCTGGGCTTACCGCACTACGCCCAGGACGGCTACTCACGAGACCCCGTTCTCCCTAACTTATGGAGTAGAGGCGGTGGTGCCCGCGGAGGTTGGTCTTCCCTCACCCAGAACACAGAACTTCGTGGCAACGTCCAACGAGGAAGAGCTTAGGTGCAACTTGGACATGCTCGAAGTCAGGCGGGAGGAAGCGGCTATTCGAATGGCTAAGTATAAAAGCCAGCTCGCTCGCTATCACAACGCCAAAGTAAAGACTATACAGTACCAGCCGGGAGACCTCGTCCTCAGGAAGAACTCGATAAGCCGAGTGCACGGCTCCAACAAGCTCGACCCAAATTGGGAGGGCCCCTACAAGGTCCTTGAGGCGAGCCGAGCTGGCTATTGCAAGCTAGCTAAGATGGATGGATCTGAAGTACCTCGGACTTGGCACTTCTCCAATTTGCGGTTGTTTGTAGCGTAGGTTAAACCAGGGTGATCAGTGGCCTGTTCTCTGGAATCCGAGTTCTTGTTTTCCCATTCAATCACAGCTCATTTTAATTTTCACTTGTCCTTGTTTCATTTTACAATTTTCAAACCTGCACCTTACACTAGCACATTCAGCATTCCCTCGCTCAACGTCCTAGTGGGGGGCTAGGGGTAGTGTGAAGTGTGAAGTGTTCGACCCAGGAGGTCGGCACGAACGCGCTTAATGAAGTGTGAAGGGTTCGACCCAAGAGGTCGGTGTGAAGTGTTCGACCCAAGAGGTCGGCACGAACGCGCTTAATGAAGTGTGAAGGGTTCGACCCAGGAGGTCGGCAAGAACGCACTTAATGCTTAAAATATTCTGAAGTGTGAAGTGTTCGACCCAGGAGGTCGGCACGAACGCACTTAATGCTTAAAATATTCTGAAGTGTGAAGTGTTCGACCCAGGAGGTCGGCACGAACGCGCTTAATGAAGGGTGAAGTGTTCGACCCAGGAGGTCGGCAAGAACGCACTTAATGCTTAAAGTACTCGGTCGGAAGTGCGAATTGTTCGACCTAGGAGGTCGGCAAGGACGCGCTTAATATTTAAAGCACTCAGCCCCAAGGGGTGAGGTGTGAGGTGTTCGTCCCCGGAGGTCGGCACATAGCATTGCGGGTGGGCAAGGAAAGAAGAAAATAACTCTTCGAAATCTTGTGTATACATTGCAAGCCTATCTATTACAAAGCTTCCGAGCTGCCTATCTATTACAAAGCTTCCAAGCTGCCTATCTATTACAAAGCGCCCTGCCTATCTACCGTAAAATTTCCGAGCTGGTAATCCCCTTCGATGTCTGTTCTACCTGCTGGCGGCCTGACCGGGGTGGAAGCTGAAAGTACATCTTAAGCATGTTGAGAGGCGTATGGTGAAGGCTATTCAGGAACCCGGAAGCAGGAAACCCCTTCCGTCCTGGATGGACCTCCAAGAGCATTTTCAACTGGAGCATGGTCACATCCTTACAAAAAGACAGAAAGGGTTTCTGGAGTGGCTACCGCCCTAGGCCACCGGCTCTTTCCCGGCAGCTCTGCCTGGAGACCCGTCCTCCTCCAGGGGAACCTCCTCTGGGTCTGCTCCTACGTCGGTTCGGCGGACCAGGCTCTTCAGGGCATGCCCCTTTCGGTACCCATCAAAGAGCCAGTCCAGCCTATCCTCGGCCGCGGGGTCGTAGTCCTTGAAGTCCGCCACGTTGAAGCCGGGTAGGTTGAGGCCCTGCACCTGGGTCAGGGCCCGCGTAGAGCCAACCTGGAGGATGGGCTGGTTGACGAGGGCGATGTCCACCTCGAACTGATCGGAGGAGATGAACTCCCGAACAGCCTTCTTCCGCTCTCGGCTGACGGTGCCGGAGAGCTCTATGGCATGCTCCTCCTTCAGCCTGGCCACACCAGCCCTCTCCTGGTCGAGCTCCGACCTGGTGGAGGCGAGCTGGACCTGGGCGGCGTCCATCTCCTTCTCGGCCTTGTCTAATTTGGCCTTAAGGGAGCTGGCCTCCTGGAGGGCCTGGGAAAGCTTTCTCTCCGCCTCCAGGTTCTTCTTCCGCAACTTCTCTAGGTCGGGAGACAGCTCGGAGAAGCGGGTAGCCAGGGCGGCACCAGCAGCGTTGGACTGGAAAAGAGAGAAAGCAGATCAGCATGCCACATCACTCAACCCAGACACGGGGGTGAAATTAACCAATGGGTGATACTTACTTGGGCCTGGGCGGTGTAGTACGCGTCCAAGAGCTCGGAGGGGCTGGCCAGCTCCATCCACTTCCTATCCCTAGGAAGGACCGAGCCCACCATCAGCTCGCGAGCCACCTCGGGGAACTGGGCTCGGTCGTTGATGGAGAGTTTCCAGGACGGACAGAAGTGGCGGGGATCATGCATCGTGGGGGCTTGGCCTGGCTTCAGGGGAGCTATGTGGCGGAAGTGCCACAAGCTCGGGGGAGTCGATTCCTGGACCTGCTCCTCGGCAGAGCCCACTCCCAGGTGGACTGGTCCCCCGGAGACCCGCGCAAGAGGAGGAGGCTGTGCAGAGACCAGGGCGAGCCTCTTCTGCCCAGCCTGGGAGGGCTCGTCCCCTCTGCCCCTCTTCTGTCCGGCCGCCTTCTTTTTGCTGGCGGCCTGCTTGGAGGGGGATGGTTGTGATGTCTCCTTCTGGGGGGCTGAGCCGCCCCCCGGGGTGGAAGCCCTACCTGGGTCCCCCCGAGCAGCTCCGGGCTGGGGGTCGGGAGTGACCTCCTCGAGGGGTGCGCCCAGCAGCTGGGAGAGCTTCCTCACTGCAATGAACACCACCAGATCAGCCAAACGCAAGACAGTTAAGGGTTAAAAAGGAAAACCCTATACTACAAATGCGACAGGGGCAAGGCCAGCGTTACAGGTGTCGAGTTTGGGCTGGGGGGTAGCCACCTCCCCAGAGGATCCGGACACCGTCCCCATCAGCCCGGCTGCGGAGATCTGCTCAGTGGAGATCTTGGTGACATCGAGCTTCACCTTGGAACCCAACAGCTGGCCGAGGGTCTCGTAGTCCAGGTCCTCCGGGTAGGGGTCGGCCTTGACTCCCCCAACCTTCCACACATTGGGGGGAAAGTGTGTGGACCTGACAAAGAAGAAGTCCTCCTTCCAGTCCTTCACGGACGAGGGGAGCCCGTAGAACAACTCCTGGGCCCCTTTTCCCCCCTTGGTCTGGGGGCCACGACGGGAGAAGTAGTACCACCCCGGGAGGGCGGCCTTAAGAATGAAGGCAGCTCGGAAGAGGGAGAGAGAGTAGGGGATGTCGCAGAGAAGGCAGTAGATCAGGAATCCGGTGATGATCCTGATAGAGGTGGGATGGAGCTGTGTGATTCTGAGCCCCCAGTGGTTCAGAATCTCGGTTAGAGCTGGATGGATGGGGAGACGGAGCCCTGCGATGAGCTGCTCCCTATAGATGGCTACGAAGCCAGGGGGAGGCCGGCAGGCCCGGTCGTCGGGCCCGGCCAACCTCGACTCGTAGGCTGGAGGGATGGAGTACGACCTAGCCAGCTCGGCCAGATCCTGGGGAGAGAGGGTGGCCTCCTGCAGGTCGGGATAACCATAGGAGAATTTAGAATCGTTCCCCTGCTCGGGAGCAGGGGACCCACCCGATGAGCCCCTATCCTCCCCGGCACCCTCCTGGGCTCCGCCAGGGGAATCATGGGGGGATTTGGGGGAGGGAGTGGAGGTAGCCTGCCGCGCGATGAGCGCGTCGAGCTCGGCTGCCTCCTCAAGGGCTTGCGCCGAAGGGGAGTGGGCAGACGGAGAACTCATGGTATCGGTAGGCTCAAGTAGATCTGAGGTGTGGAAGCTGGGATTAGAAGCAGAAGAAGGGGAAGGGGGAGGAGGAGAAGATGGTGACGAAGATGAGGGTGAAGGCGAGGAAAGAACGATGATTCGGGGAGCTCGGCGGCGGATTGATACTACGGCAACAGAGGAGGAGGAATGCTCCGACATAAAAAGTGGGAGGTAGCAGAGGGCAAAAGAGACACCGCAAAGAGGGAAGATGAATCGCAAAAAGGACTTACTGATGACGGCAGAAGAAGGACTGAAGGCTCGCCGGAATCTTGGCACAGGACGCCGGAGGTTGCTGGAAAATGGAAATGTGGGTGCACAGGAAGAGTGATAACTTGAAATGCACAAGAAGGGGCGGAAATGGCAAATGGGACAGGTGAGTATTTGGCATCCCCTATTTATAGGGGGAAGAGTGGAGGGAAAACGGTTGCATGAATTTGAACCGACCCCCATGTGAACGCATTTAATGCGGGCACGAAAACCGAAGAGGCGGGACAGCTGAAAGGACGTGGGAGCAGCGTCCCTGTGACAGCACTGTACCAGAAGTGACCTCGGCAGGGTAGTGCGCGGTTCTGGCCTCCCACGTGGCGGAGATAGATTAGGTCTGCCTGACAGTCCTACCTAATCTAGGGGGCTAGTGCAGAGGCCCCGTTCTGGGCCCGGACACGCGGCAGCCCAGGAGGAACCGAGCTGGGCCTTGGCCCCCAAACTCCTGGCAGCAGCCCTGGGCCGCACCGGCTAGGGCTCCCATGGGAGGCGAGGGTCCGTCCCGAGGAGGTCGGGAGTAATCCCCCTGAGTGCGGGATGCTATCTATACTGGGCAAGTCCCGCGTCGTGCGGAGGTCGGACTCCCTTGCAGGTACAAATAGTAACACACATCCACTGTACAAGGTACGCTCACTATTGACAATTTACTTTGGACAGTTGCTACTTCCCGTGGACCTTACTCACCGGAAAACTAACTTGGCCGTCGGAGCGCCCTCGGGGACAACCCTCGGGCCCCCTCTCTTGGCTCATCTTCTCTGTTTTGCAGGTCTTGGATCAGCCCTCCCATCGACACCCCGAGCTGATCAGGTCAGCTCTCCTCGGGGAAGCTCTGCGCTTCTTCAGAGGGCAGAAGGATTTATAACAGATACAAGTGTAGAAAGCATAGAAGATATTGCAGAGGGGTACTTGAGGGATCTGACTGAAAGAAGTCTAGTAATGCCTTCAAAAAGAAGATCACATGGAGGAATGAAAACATGTCACGTCCCTGACATGATGCGTACCTTATGCATCCGAAAGTGTGAAGAAGAAAACCTTTTGCAGTTTCAAAATGGGTATGATGAACTTTTTGATTCTTCTCACGAGGACATAGACCATGGTGTTGATCCCTATTGCATTTATTCCAAAATTTCTACCAAATACAAAAAACGTCGGCTGTCTATTCGTTCAAGAAGAAATCATTTTATCATGTCAAGACCTTCTGGGCCATATGTCCGCTCTCTGCTGTACTCTGCCACCAGTGATTCGTATCCAAGATGTCCCTATGACATCTCCTTCATTTTTGAGAACTTTAAACTTCTCAGAGTACTGGATTTGGAATGCATCAATATGGGGTATTCTTTCCCCACTGGAATACTAGTGTTGGTTGGTCTGAGATTTTTAGCTCTTTGTGGCGATATAGATAGTATTCCAGCATCAATAACCCACCTTCAGAATCTTGAAACCTTGCTTGTGAAGGGGTTGAAAGGTAGAATATTACTACCTTATGCTATATGGAGCATGGAAAAATTGAGACATCTCCATGTAAAAAATTATGCTACCATCACCCTGCAAGATGGCGAAAGCACAATTTTCTCCAAAGTACTTAATTTGGTCAGTCTTTCCTATCCATATCTCATTTATGGTATAGGTATAGAGAATATCATGAGGAGATTGGTCAAACTTCGGAAACTGAGGTGCGTGTTTTCAGAATTACGGGATGATACTGGAAAGTACAATCAGTTTCCAATTATGAATTTTCTAACCGAGCTTGAGTCCCTCAACATACTCTACTCAGGCCGCATTGGTCTTCCTTGTAAGTTTGACTTCCCATTGAATCTCAGGAAGTTAACTCTGTCAAAGTTTCGCTTGCCATGGGATTGTATTTCGGACATTGGGAGATTACCCAACCTTGAGGTTCTCAAATTACTGTCTAAGGCCTTTGAGGGCAAAGTGTGGGAGATGAAAGAAGGAGAATTCCTTAAACTTAAATTTTTGAAGCTAGACAGTCTAAACCTTTCTGAATGGAAAGCCTGTAGTGATCACCTGCCGCAGCTTCAGCACCTAATTTTGCAAAGTTGCAGGCAGCTCAAGGAGGTCCCCTCTGGTTTTGGGGATAGCTCTACTCTGGAGATGATTGAGGTGCAAATGTACACTAGCTCTCTTGCAGAGTCTGTGAGACGGCTTCAGGAGGAGCTAGAAGACATGGGGAATGAGCTGAAGGTCCTTGTTGAATTTTCGGACACGGATTTTTGATCACCTCTGAAATTTATGGTAGAACTTTGGCATGTTATTCTATATGTAGGTGAGTATATTCAATCTTTTGCAGGAAGTTTGTAGTTTCTCGATACCAATTTTTTTGATCCCATGCTTTGTTGGACTTCTCATCACCACTCAAATCATGATTATGATACTACCCTTCATTCATAATTTCATAGGTTTAAGTCTTGTATCATTTTAGTTCTGCTAATCTGCTTTGTAAAAGTATAATACTCATTTTAACTCTGCTAATCTGCTCTGTAGAAGAGTCTGTGAGACGGCTTCCAAGAGGAACAACTTGACACGGGAAGTGAGCTGAAGGCCCTTGTTTGATCGTTCCGACATGCTATTCTGGTAAAACTTTAGCATGCTATTCGGTTTAGATCTGAGTAAATGTATTCTTCTTTCATGAGTTGAAGTATTAGGTTTTAAATACTTTCTCTATTACCGATTTAGTATCCCTCCACTATTTGAGATTTGTAGTCAACACTCAAATCATGATTATTTTGCTCTTGAATCATCACTTCATAGGTCCAAGTATTGAAATTATGCACTTTTTGTTCTGCTTTCACACAAGTACAACTTCTTCAAGATTTTGATCCTGTTAGTTACAAGTAAATCTGTCAAAAGGAATCAATGTGTCCTGAATAGAGGAAATTTACGAAATGCAATAAAGGCAGATTAATCACCAAACTTTGTTGTATAGAAAAAAAAATTGAGGAAGAAGAAGATAGTGTGTGTACTTGCTAAGTGTCAATTCCAAATGCTTTTTAGTTCTTTGATTGATCGCCAAAATTTGGTTCTGTAGGCCACAACTTGGACAGTTACTAACAGAACTAGGCCCAGTTTGATAAGCCAATTCAGCACTTAAATTTAATGAATTCATATCTTAATATATTCAGACTGTTTAATTGTGACGCCCCGACAGATGAGTGTGAGAACCGAAAATTTTTGTATATTTTTGAGACATTATTTTGTTTCTTGTTTATAATTTTATGCCTTTCTTCAATATATTAATTTCGTATATATTTTTTTTAAGTAAATATAGTTTTCAAATCATTTTCTTGGTACAAGTTAGTCCATGTTAATTTTGAAGAGTATTACGAACGTGGAACCCGCTAGTGCGGTAAATGTAATATATTTTTGATAACTTGTTGGAGTTTTGTACTAAGTGATATTATTTTACAAGATGCTAAGAGATAATTAGATGTTACTTATATGGATTATCATTGGAGAGATAAAAAGATAAGTTTTAAACCAAAAGGTGACAAGTGTTACCTTCCAATTCACTCTTGGACTTTGACCTAACTTTCACCTTTACTAAAAACCAATTTTTGACCCAATTTTCTTTCATTTTTCTTGGTCTTGGCCGACCCATTTGAGGAGCAAAACATGAGAGGAAATTTCTTCATTTTCTAGCCTCAATTCTTGCTCAAATCTTGAGTTTCAACCACCCAAATCACAAACTACACCATACAAATGTTCAACTAGGAAGCTTAAAGGTTTTGGTGGAGTTGTTTTGGAGGAGGAAAGTCTAAACTACCATTTTGTCTTGAGTTTCCAAGGTATTTTGCCAAGAACTTCCTCTTTACTTCAATTAATTGGTGATTAGTGGCTTATAGTTGTTTTAGATGTTGTTTTGTGGAAGATTTCATGGATTGAGCTAGAGTCATGTTAAATTTCAGTTGTAAGATTTCAATTCTGCCTTGTTCTGACCAGTGTTATTCGGCCATGATGGAAGCTGAATCAGGCTTAGGTTAAAACATAAAAGTTGTATAAAATGGTGTTAACTAGCTGCCTGTAAAATTTCAGCTTGATCCGAGTGCTGTAGCTTGTGAAAAGTCCGAAATACCCCTGACTGTACATGAACCCTGTTTCGCGCCCAGATTTTTATTTTCGTGTAGTTTTCCATTTTTGACCATGAAAATGCATGATTTGGCTTTGGAGGTCTTCATAAGAAATGTAGGTTTATGTCTTGGCTTTGAAACACCATAAGATTCATTTCAATCCAATAAGGGTAGCTTCAATTATGGATATTGTCCCGAAAGGTGTTAAGCGGAAAATTTACGCTTGTGGGTGAATTTCTGGTTTCTAGGGTTTCAATTTGGGGGTTTTCTAATGGTTGGCTTTAAGCGTCTAATTGGTTTGATTAAAGAGGGTTTTGTGGCCTAATTGGATATGTTTTATCATTTACGAACTGTATGTGTAATTGTGGTTGATTGGGTTGGTATTGGTGTTGTTATTGTAGGTTGGACAAATGAAGCATTTAAGGGGAAATGCTGTCTGAACCTTGAGTGTATATAATTGCTTTGAATTTGTGAGTTAGGGCTTCGATTTGGACAAGATAATGAGATATGATGGATGATTCCTAAGCCGTAGAGGTGAGTGACCTTAAACTGTTTCCAAAGTTACTTTTGAAATGTTTCTTGCATTGTTTCTTTGGTTGCATCTCCTGTGTGCCGGCATACGAGTTTTTGACATGGTTTGGCTTTAATGAGTTCTTGAGGAATCTTGTGCTGGACACCAACGTCTCCACCACTTTCGTGAGTTTGTGATATGGTCTGGGGCACCGATGCTGCTCCCCCTTATTGTTTATGGTTTTGTGATCTATTTGAGCGTTGGGTGTTTAGTTTCAATGATTTCACTGGCTCACGAGAGCAAAAATACGTGCATTTGATACCTGAATCATGACATCATCGAAACACATTATTGTGAAATATATTTGCTTACTGATTTTAATGATTACTCACTGAGTTTCTAGCTCACCCCAAAAACTATTTTATTCCCCTCCACAGGGCTCGTGGCGAAGGAAGAGCTTGTAATACTTATTCATGCGACTGGATGGCCTATATTTTGTATAGTTTAGTTTTGGAATTCCTCCTGTATCATAGTTGGTATCAAGGATTAGAGTGGCGCAGCGGAAGCGTGGACGCTTCGCTTTTGATATGTAATTCTTGGATAATTGATGTATATTTGAGATTTATCTTGTAATTTAATTGAGGACGTTAGTGAGTGAGTAAGTCCCGACGAGAGTTGGGCAGGTGACCCGCCGAACTCTCTGGTTCGCCTTAGGGGGAGGTGAGGCTGTCACATTAATAATAAAAAATTGAATATTTGAATTAATTAAACGGCACTTAATTTTCTAGACAAAACTTGCTCCCATAATTAAGTGATAAGCTATTCATTTATTACTGAATGTGATAGACATCCAAATATATTAGATTTAATACTTAACAATTTAATAATTTAATGAATTTAGATTACGTATTTCAAATTTCAGATTTCAAATTTTAGTTTTTAGATTTCAGTTTTATCAAATGTACCTCTAATATACCAATATTTGTTTCAGTTGGCTGTCTGGAAAGAGAAAGTGGACCTCTTATAGCAACTTGATGATTTTATGTTTTATTGCTTTTGTCATACTATGAACACTGGTTTGAAAGACTTTCTGAATTTACCTTTAATTTTTGAGGAGTCTGACTTGATTTATATTAACTTTATATATCAGAGTATTTGGAGAACAGACATTATTGTAATTGTTGTCATCTTGTTAATATTTTGATGGGTAAATATACAACTGAATCAATTGATGAATGAAATCATATGATATCAACACTTTTCTATATTTAGTCATTTTTCATGCTGCCTGTTGCCTCGTATAGCAAGCAAGGGAAAAACTAAGGATAAAGCAAGTAAAATTTCCTTTATAATAAAAAAGAAATTTTTTTTTGGTCTTTACTGGGTTTACCTACCATTTGAGTTGTAAATTTCGTTCAGCAAAGGATTAATGAAAAACAATTTGAAGCCAACTACTTCCCATGACACCTTTTCATCCAGAAAGATCTTAGCATCAGCTGAAAAATTAGAAACATTTGAAGGCAAATGTTATCTCAATAAGAACAGCATTTCTTCCATCAAAGCCAAACAAATTAACAAGTGAAAGAAACAGCTCCTTTGTTCTGCATGCCAATTTGCAACTTTCATATGGCGGAACAAAACACAATAAATCATTGAAAATCATATTTACCATTGAAAAATAACTTGCATTCTCCAAAATATTCCCCTAGATCCTTGAAAAAAATTCCGTGTGACCTACAAATAAGAGCATAAAACCTAAAATGAACCAATTGCCTTCAAAATAAACCAAGTTTTAGTTGAACTCAACCAGCTTACAAGTAACAGAGAGCAATTGGGAAGAATCAAGTTAATTTGAGTTTGCAAGTTTTCAGTCTTGAAGAATTAAGACATCTTATGATTCATTAGAAAAAGCTATGTATGTCAACATTAGAACTTCACTTTTAGTTTTTCGTTTACAATAATATATTTCACTTTCTACAGCATCAAAAGAATGACTCTTGTTTGGTACATATTGCAAAATGACAAATTGTAAAACAAGTTTTTTTTCAAAAAAAAAAAATAGTCAGCTTGGTGAATTGTGCTGCCTAACCAAGCACCCAAACAAACAACCAAAAATCATTATCTCCTTTTTTTATTAAAAAAATCATTATCTCTTATAGATATAAAAATTATGCAATGATGCAAAAATTTGACGAAAGCACCAACTCCGTAATTTGGACATCATTAACATAATTTATCTCAAAACCTTAAATTACTATATTTAGGACCACAGTGAATCAATGGAGGCTTTGGTGACAAGAAATGTAATGGCAAAACTTCTGACAATGGAGGCTTTTTGTTTGGATTGTAAGTTATTTGGGATTATTTGGAATATTTTTACTGTATCACTTTTTGTGATGTGATGTATGTGAGATAAAAAGATAATTGGGAAGGTAAAAAGGTGTATTGAAAATTGTAATGATGATGTAAGCAAATAAAACTGGGTAAATAATGCTCAATCCAAACAAACCATATAGATGTAAGTTTGACCGTTAAATTTTGTTGAATTTTTTGTCATTTACACACTTTTCCCCTGAATCAAAAAATAGAGTTTTGTATTCAAATGTGTCTTGTTTAGAAAATTTTCCTTGTTTTGAATACATATTTAACTAGTCTATATAAATTAAGGGGAAAGATGAATTGGATAGTTCAGGAGAAGGGAGCATCAAATGTGAGTTCTTGAGTTCAATCTCTCTCACTTATATTATATATATTTTTAAATGTAGTCAATAAACTCTGCATTTCAGCAATATTAGGAAGACCAATTCAGCAGCACATTTCAGAATGAATTACCGCGTGGAAATGCCTAAGAAATCAGCACACATGTGGAAGCCAAGTGTAAGTCAACTTTGACAGGCAATTCCTTTGTGATTTCCATTTTTTTTTTTGCAGAATTCTTTATCATTATTACAATATTACTTATATTACTATATTTTATACCACATGAGAAGCTTCACTCTTTTTTCCTAACACGTCCGTGGACAGTTTTACTTTGTTTGCATTTTTCCCCATGACTTTATAAGGTTAAGTGAGACCAATGGTCCTTGAACATTTGCTATCTTTCTATTTAGACTTTCAACTTTCAAAAGTGTCTATTTGATCTTTAAACTTATATATATATATATATATAGTTTTACATGGTCCTTCTAGACCAAAATGTAAGTACTTTACCCTTAAATTTTGATTTGAAATCTATTTCTCCCGTCAAAAAAATAAGGCATATTTACCATTTTTATTGCTTTTTGTAAAGTAATGGTAAATTAACCTAACTAATAGAGAATAACAATACTACCTATCTAAAAGTTTATACATACTAGATATTAAAAAATACTTTAACAAATAAAAAGTTTATCTCTACTTTACACTACAACATTATGTTGACTCTATCTATCTTATCATCATGGTTATTATTGTTATTATTCCGCTTAAATCCTGATAATAAGAAAAATAAAAATAAATGTTTCTTTTATCAACTTAACATTTTTATGTAGTCGAGATAGTGGAAAAGAAGACAAATTTTGACAATAGAATAAAGAAACAACAGATAAAAGTAAATTAATGGGAAAAAAACTCTATATAATAACAATAAAAAACGATAAAAGTAAATTAGCATTATCACATTTTATCCTTTATTTTTTATTACTTCTTTGCTTATCTTATTAGTACAAATATTCTACATACGTACTCCGTCTTTACGAAAATTGTCACTACAACTCAAATAGTTTATTTAACCCAATAGAAAGGATAATATTCTGAACATGTTAGAAAGTGATCGAGCGGCTATTGGGCACCTTTTTGCACTGTTATTCTATCATAATTTTGGCTATTACTGTGCTACGAATTGTGATTTTGCTCACATTCGATATTTGTGTGAATTGTAGGTGGTCGGCGTTAAAAGTAATCTTTTGAGGCACAATTCCAGAAGACCCTTCATTTCAGGGCGTGCCCACGCCAGAACTGAGGAGGCTCACCCAAAAGCCGGACCCGCGGGCTTGGTGAAAGCAAAAGTGAGCAATTAGAAGGTTGGCTCTACGTGGACCAGATGCGGGGGATGAGAGCCCTTAGAAAAAAAACTTGCTACTGATCTGACTTCCAGGGGCGGCGGCTTCAAATAGAAAAAGAAAAAGAAAGGGCTAGATACACATCTTATGTATTAGATTAGTTTTTAGGCTTTGGAGTGTCAGACGCAGCTTTCTCTGGGGTAGCAATTAGAAAATGCCAAATTCACGTGTGATCAATTAGCTAAGCTTTAGTTTCTTTTTGCCCATCAATCAAATGAGAAAGATTTTTCTATTGCTTTTTGGGTTTTGTATGATAAAGACTCTTTCGGCTTTTACTCTTGCTCTGGACAATTCGCGTTAGTTTTTGTTCCTACGCTCGCGGCTCCAATACGAAGACGAAGCCAGGTTTTTCTTTGTCGTTTCTTCGATTAATTCACCTTCCCCAATTCCTTGGCAATTAATTCTTGGGGCAATTGTGCGGATGATATCAATCGAATCACGCGAAATTGATACGATAAGGAGCGGCTAGTTTTCTCCTCTACCCAAAGGTCGGCGCGAAGGCGCGGTCTATAATATCTGTGAGATTTAATCGAATTTTCATTATTTCTTCCAACTTGTTGCTATTCATTCGTTTCCTGGATTAATTGTTCATGGGTATTTTATTAATTGGGTATCAACGGCCGAATATTTAATTTAATATAATAGCCAATTGCCACGTTAATTAAATTGAATCCGTAATTGTTCGTTTAGTTGACAACTAGTGGCAACCACCATAATTGGTTTTATGTTGGCGAAACGCAAGATCTAATTTAAATAAACCCTCTTAGCGTGTTTATTGGTTAGGGTTGGGTTTTATCTAGTTTTAATGCAACTGGATAATTAAACTCCTACGGTCGTACTTAGGGTTGTTTTCTGGTTAGAGAAGCAGTCAACGGTCGTACCTTGGCTGCCAAAAAGATAAGGAAGAACTGGCTATCAGAACTTGTTGATAGCTATAACCAACCTAGTAATGAATGGATGAAATATCTTTGTATCGATGATCATTTAATTGGACCGTGCCTAAAAAGTTGATCCTTTGGGTAGAATTTTATTAATTGCTATTTTTAGTAAATTGTACTTGTGGAGTTATTTTTTGAATTTTGTTTATTTTATTTTCATTTCCATCCCATTAATCACCCCCCAATTTTATTCTATTGACTTGGAAAGAAACAACTTCCTACCCGTTCTCTGTGGAATCGACCCTACTTGCCATTGTACACAAAATTAATATTTTTATAGACAAATCTGGTATATCGGATCAAGCAAACTCTTCGGGAATAAGATAAATCAAGTAACCCATTGCACACTTAGAGTCCCTGCTCCAGTACTTGGATTTGTTTTATAATTAATTGTGGTGGTAATTAGGACTTTTTAGTAATTATTTTCGACACCTGTCAATTTTTAGCGCCGTTGCCGGGGAGCGGTGTTTTGGTTAATTTTGTTTCTTTCTAAATTGTTCTCTTTGGATTTGTCTGGTATTTTTCTAGTTTATGTCTCGTTCTTCTCATACAGGTGAATTGAATTTTGACCCAGAAGTAGAGAAGACTGCGCGCCAAACTAGGAAAGAGACCAGACAGCTCAGAAAAGAGCAATCCAGCACTGCATCTCAGCGACTGGATCCAGTGGTTGAGTCAACAAATTTTAGTTGCGAAAATTTAAGTGACTCAGGCCAAAAGGACATCCCTATGGCGAATGCAAGAACACTAAGGGAGTTGGCTGCTCCAGAATTGCCCCAGCAGTCTTTATGCATCACATTCCCAACTTTGGCTGAAAACACCTCATTCGAATTGAAGTCAGGATTAATTCACCTCCTACCAACGTTCCATGGCCTCTCGAGTGAGGAACTCCATAAACACATCCAAGAGTTCGATGTGGTATGCTCCAGTATGAAACCTCCACGAATTACTGAGGAGCAGATTAAACTCAAAGTCTTTCCCTTTCCCCTCAAGGATACAGCGAAGGATTGGTTGTACTACCTACCTGCAGGTAGTATCACTACATGGGCCCAACTTAAGAAGAAATTTTTGAAAAATTTTTCTCTGTGTCCCGGACTGCAAGTCTAAGAAAAGAGATATGCGGCATTAAGCAGTACCTGGAGAATCCCTATATGACTATTGGGAGAGGTTCAATAAGTTGTGCACTAGATGCTCACAACATCAAATTAGTGAACAACTATTGATCCAATATTTCTATGAGGGCCTCCAGTGTTCTGATAGGAGTATCATTGACGCTGCAAGTGCAGGAGCATTTGTGAACAAGACACCAGGGGAAGCATGGCTACTCATTCAATCGATGGCAGAGAACTCTCAACAGTTTGGTTTCCGTGAGAGTAACCCTACCCGTAGGGTTAATGAGGTGGAGACGTCGTCCATTCAGCAGCAGTTATCGGAGCTAACTTCCTTCGTTCGACAATTAACTGTGGGGAACGTGCACCAAGCAAAGGTCTGTGGAATCTGCACAAATTTGGGCCACCCACCGACTCACGCCCTATGTTGCAGGAGGAGGGGGTTGAACAAGTGAACATGGTTGGAGGCGTGCCCGCGCCTCGAAGACCATACGATGCATACTCAAACACGTACAATCCAGGGTGGAGAGACCACTCCAATTTCAGCTATGGGAATAGGCCGTAGAATTCATTCTCCAATCGTCCACCGGGATTCCAGCAACCATGGCAACCAAAGCCACAACCTTCGTCATCTCACTCGGGAAGTTCTTTGGAGGATATTGTCAAGAGTCTGGCCACGAGCACCACTCAATTCCAGTAGGAAACCAGAGCGGGAATGAAAAATCTGGTGACTCAAATAAGTCACATGGCAACCACGATTAATCGCTTGGAGTCCCAAGTTTTTGGGAAATTGCCATCGCAACCCGAGGCAAACCCCAAGAATGTGAGTGCCATAACATTGAGAAGTGGTAAAGAAGTGAAGGGGCCTAAGGCCACGAACCTGAAAGATAAGAGTGAAGAGGAGATAGAAAAGGAGATTGAGAAAGAAGGACGCATTCATGGAGACCCTAAGGTAATTCTTACTCCATCAATTCCCATTAAATCTAATTTACCTCCTTTTTCATGCAGGTTGGAGAAGACGAAGAAGGCGGAGAAAGAGAAAAAGATCCTGGACTTATTCAGAAAAGAGGAGATCAACATCCCTTTGTTGGATGCAATCAAGCAAGTGCCGAAGTACGTGAAATTTCTCAAGGACTTGTGCACCCATAAGAGAAAGTTGGGAGGGGATGAATGAGTAGCGGTAGGGAAAAATGTATCAGCCATACTCCAAAGAAAACTCCCACCCAAATGTGGGGATCCAAGTATGTTCATGATCCCTTGTAAGATAGGAAATACACCAATCAGGAGAGCCATGTTGGATTTAGGGGCATCAATTAATGTGATGCCAAAAATCATTTATGCATCCCTGAACCTTGGGTCATTAAAAGAAACGGTCATCATAATCCAACTAGCCAATCGCACCAATGCCTACCCAGAGAGGCTAGTTGAGGATGTCTTGGTTCAGGTAAATGAATTAATCTTTCCTGCGGATTTTTACATATTGGATATGGGGAATGAGAAATCACTTAACCCGTCACCTATTTTGTTAGGTAGACCGCTTCTTAGCACTGCCAGGACTAAAATAGATGTGAACGAGGGTACTTTATCAATGAAATTTGATGGTGAAACTGTGAATTTTAATATTTTTGAGGCAATGAAGTATCCAGAGGAGTCTAACTCAGTCTTTGTTTTGAATGTTCTTGAGCCCATTACATAGGAAACCTTCGAATTGGATGGTGAAGATGTACTAGAGATGGCCCTGACCAAGCATCTAGAATTGGATGTAACTCTTGATGTCGACCTGAGAGATGAGTTGCACCATGCAGTTGATGCCTTACATTCACTTCCAGCCATCCCTCCAAGGTATGAACTTACTTCTCTCGTTGTACTAGAAACTCATACAAAGTTGCTTCCTTCAGTTGTGCAGGCGCCAGAATTAGAGTTTAAACCTCTCCCGAAGCATCTAAAGTATGCATTTCTGGAAGACCGGGAGACACTTCCGGTAATCATCTCTGCACATTTATCTCCAAGTCAAGAGGACAAACTGGTGCGAATCCTTAGGGAGCATAAAGAGGCAATTGAGTAGAGCATAGCAGATATCAAGGGAATAAGTCCATCCTTATGCATGCACCGGATTCGATTCAAAGATGATGCGAAGCCAGTAAGATAGGCACAACGGAGGTTGAATCCTCTAATGATGGAAGTTGTGAAAAATGAGATACTTAAGCTTCTCAATGTGAGGATTATCTTTACTATCTCGGATAGTCCCTAGATGAGCCCTGTCCAAGTAGTCCCAAAAAAGGTGGGGGTGACTGTAGAGGAGAACCATGAGGGAGACATGGTCCTGGTTAGGAAAGCTACTGGCTGGTGTCAATGTATTGACTACCGGAGGCTAAATTTTATGATGAAAAAGGACCATTTCCCTCTCCCTTTTATTGATCAGATGATAGAAAGATTAGCTGGTCGTGTTTACTGTTGTTTCTTGGATGATTTTTCAGGGTACTTCCAAATCGCGATAGCACTAGAGGACCAGGAAAAGACCACGTTCACCTGCCCATTTGGTATGTTTGCTTACCGTAGGATGCCTTTCGGTCTTTACAATACTTCAGCAACTTTTGAAAGGTGCATGGTAAGTATTTTCTTAGAGTATGTAGAAAAGATAATAGAGGTGTTCATGGATGATTTTAGCATATACGGGAATAGTTTTGATGACTGTCTTGATAATCTAGCTCTAATTCTGAAAAGGTGCATAGAAACAAATTTGGTTCTTAACTGGGAGAAGTGTCATTTTATGATCGAGCATGATATTGTCTTAGGGCATGCTGTGTCGGTTAAGGGAAGAGAGATAGATAAAGCTAAGATAGACCTTATTTATGTTCTACCTTACCCCGTGTGTATATGGGAAGTACGTTTTTTTTTTGCCATACAGGATTTTACAGAAGGTTCATCAAAGATTTCTCAAAGATCGGAGCCCCCTGTTCAAGTTACTGCAGAAGGACGTGCCATTTGATTTTACTGGTGAATGCAAGGTAGCCTTTGATAAATTAAAGGAGTCGTTGACGTCGTCGCACATCATTCAACCCCCAGATTGGAGCCTGCCATTTGAAATAATGTGTGATGCTAGTGATTATGCCGTAGGGACCGTATTAGGGCAAAGAATTGGAAAAGCGCCACATGCGATTTACTACGCATCGAGAGCATTGTGTGGAGCTCAACTGAATTACTCCACGACGGAGAAAGAATTACTAGCTGTTGTTTTCACACTACAAAAATTTAGATCTTATTTATTAGGTGTGAAAGTAATTGTTTTCTCTGATCATGCAGTCTTGAGGTACCTGTTGGCGAAGAAGGATGCGAAATCGAGGCTCATCAGGTGGATCTTGCACTTAGAGATCAAGGACAAGAGCGGGGCCAAGAATTCGGTGGCTAATCATCTGAGCCGATTGCTCACGAATAAGGAAGATCTGCCGTTGAGAGAGTCATTTCCCGAGGAACAATTGCTAGCCATTGATTCGTCCGTACCATGGCATGCCGACATTGTAAATTTCCTGGTAACGAGTCAATTGCCTACAGGTTGGCCAAAGACTAAGAGAGATAAACTGAAGAGTAATGCCAAACATTATATTTGGAATGACCCTTACCTGTGGAGGCAGTGCTCGGATCAAGTGATAAGAAGGTATATAAGTGCCTGTGAGTTCCATTCTATTTTGAATTTTTGCCATTCATTTGCATGTGAGAGGCATTTTGGGCCAAAACGTACACCTCGCAAGGTGTTAAAGAGCGGTTTTTATTGGCCTACTCTTTTTAAGGATGCATATTTGTTCTGCAAATCTTGTGATAAGTGTCAAAGGGTGGGA
The DNA here is from genome assembly GCF_036785885.1 of Coffea arabica. Taxonomy (NCBI): domain Eukaryota; kingdom Viridiplantae; phylum Streptophyta; class Magnoliopsida; order Gentianales; family Rubiaceae; genus Coffea; species Coffea arabica. The sequence goes on along the minus strand of NC_092330.1, from coordinate 7,066,001 downwards.
AATATTTCTCATAGAGACCAAATGAGTCAAACCCCTATATTGTTTGTTGAGATTTTTTATGTTTGGGGCATAGATTTTATGGGTCCATTTTCCTCATCTTTTGGTTTCTTATATATCCTCCTTGCTGTCGATTATATTTTCAAATGGGTGGAAGCGAAGGCCACCCGGACTAATGATTCAAGAGTGGTTGCAGATTTTATTAAATCTAACATTTTTGTCCTTTTTGGAATGCCGAGAGTTATAGTGAATGACAGGGGCACCCATTTCTGCAATAAGACAATCACTGCGTTGTTTCGTAAATATGGCGTGCTCCACAAAGTGTCCACTCCCTATCATCCACAGACGAATGGTCAGGCCGAAGTGTCGAATAGGGAGGTTAAGTCAATTCTGGAGAAAATGGTGCGGCCTGATAGAAAGGACTGGAGTTTGAAGTTGGAAGATACTCTTTGGACTTACCGCACTGCATATAAGACGCCGATTGGAATGTCCCCATACAGATTAGTCTTTGGAAAACCATGCCACTTACTAGTAGAATTTGAACACAAGGCGTTTTAGGCACTTAAACAGTGTAACATGGACCTTATGGATGCAGGGGGCACAGAAAGCTTCAATTACAAGAATTGGAGGAATTAAGGAACGAAACCTATGAGAACGCGGCAATTTATAAGGAGAAGAGTAAAGTCTTCCATGACCAACAAGTCTCAAGGAAATCATTTAGTAGGGCAAAAAGTCCTCCTTTATCACTCGAGACTTAAGTTTTTCCCCGGTAAGTTGCGTTCGCGTTGGATCGGTCCATTTGTTATTTCTAATATTTTTCATTATGGTGCAGTGGAAATCCAAAGTCTGAAAACGGAGAAGAAGTTCGTAGTCAATGGTCACCGTCTTAAGCCTTATTATGAAGGGTTTAATAATGAGCAAGTAGAGATTATATCTCTTGATGATCCAAGTCGTGAGGTTTAAACAGTTGATGGCCATGTCTAGTCAAAGACATTAAAGAAAAGCGCTACTTGAGAGGCAACCCAAGGATTATAGCATTAATTGTGGTCACTTTCATTACTTTGCAATTTTTTCAGTTCTATTTTTCTAATTTAATTGCTTTCGTGATGATAAACAGAAGACTAGGGGTTCCAAAGCGTGCCCAAGCCTTGGAAGGAGTGCGCCAGGTGCGCTGGGCAACTTGAAGACCACCAGTTCCAGGGCGTGCCCACGTCTTGGAAGGGATTCTCTCTTGGACCTTATTTAGATGCAATGGTCAAAAGACCATGTCCTCCAAGGCGTGCCCATACCTTCCAACCCTTCCGATAACGAAAATCAAAGAAGAATAGTTTGACCAAGGCCCTATTTTTTTTCCACTCTTCCTTCTTCTTTGTCTGGTCTTGTCTAACATCTGCCCAATTTCTTTTGTCTACGTTTGAATACTTCTCCTTCCTTTTCTTATTGCTGTCCTCCGTTGCCTTCGAAGATCCGCCATCCGCCGCCGCCATCGCCGCCCATCGCTGTCGTCACCGTCCGCCGCTACCCGCCTTTCTCTCTCTTTCTAGTGCAGGCTCCATTCTCTCAGCCCATGCGTGAGCAGCAGTGGCCCGCCAGACCCACCTCGCCACCGACCAGATCTGTTGCCCCAGCCATTCGTCCATCGTCGCTCAGCCGGCCTGTCGTGCGCGGCCAGCACGTCGCGCCTGCCCAAAAGCGAGCCCAAGCTCGCGACCACAGGACTAGACCAAGCACCTGGTCCATCGCGTGGTCACCTGCCAGCTGCCTCCGCGTGACCCGCCCAGTCGAGCTTCAGCGCGCGACCTGCCCAGTCCACACAGACGTCCGCGTGACCAGCAGCCGCGCGCGCGGTTCTTCTTCCCTGCACGCACCTGCCCACTCCTCCAGCTGCGCGCGCGACCCCCTTCAGCGCACTCCCTCTGTACACACGGCCAGCCGTACGCACGCGGCCCACAGCAGCTGTGCCTTCTCCTCTCGCGAGTGCCTGCATCGCGAGCCTTTGTCTCGCCGTGTCACTGCCTCAGCCTCCTCCTGTGTAAAAAATAACTAAACAAAAGAAAAGTGGTACCCCTATTTCTCTATTTTTGCACTGGTGACTGAGATCTGGGCATTTTATTGCTGAAATTTTCGCTTCTTGTTGGGTTGACATAACTGTTAGTTTTCGGGGGACCATTTGAGTATTGTCTGCAAGTGAGAGACCGCATAGCTGCCTTTCGTTGATTATCTATCTTAAGACATCTGTGGGCGCTGGTGACTTGATATTTGGTACACATGGTCAGTCACTAGCCAATTGTTGACTATTATTGACTGATATTTCAATTTGTGGGGTCTTGGAATTGGTGCCTTTGCTATTAGTTGTCAAGTGACGCCAGTGGAAACTTTCGGTGTTTGTTACCTTATCGCCGTTTGGTGGGGTAGTTGTGTTCCATCTTTGCTATTGGATTGTCAATTTTGAGTGTTAATTGTTGACTGTGGTCCCCTGCCCTCTTTTGGTTGTTGATTGGCTGTCTCTGCACTTATTTACACTTTGCCTGTGGTCTCCAGATGTCTCCGAAAAAGGCAACAACTTCTGGGGCATCTGGGTCCCAACCTCGTAAGTGGTGAGCCCCAATTCAACCCCCCCATTTGATCCCGTTTGGACCTAAATAAGAGCACTATGTCCCCTAGGGTATGGGAGGAGCCGGTCACTAACCTTACACGGGCACAACAGGACTGGTTTAATAGTTTGGTACACTGTCCCTTTACCCCATGTAAGTGCTTCCATGCCCCAACCCTAGACCAATTGCAGATTGCACGAGAAGTTGAATTGTTGTTCTCGGCAATAGGTTGGGAAAAGTACCTAACCATTGGTTACCCTACATTTGAGGAGCTGTGTTGTGAATTCTACTCCACCTTCGAGTTCATAAAAAATGAATTCATTATTTTGGATGAGGAGGGGGTTATTCAATACAGATTAAGAGGCACCCAATATAGTTTGTCCATTAATGAGTTTAATCTGACTTTGGGGTTTGTTAGTGAGGATACCATTGCATCCGGAGCATATATAAACAATACGTGTGACTACACCAGACCGTTTTCTACTGATTACATTGACATTTGGCGAGAGTGGTCCACGGATCGTCAACTTTACAATCGAGTCAGTCCAAGGCCTCTCATTTGAAGGATCCGGTCTTGAAGGTCATCCACCGGTTCTTGGCTCACAATTTCTCGGGCCGGAAGGATTCCTCTAGCACTTTCACCAAAGCAGAATTTTATTTTCTTTGGTGCATGCGCAACAATGTTCAGGTTAACTTTGGATGTTGGGTGGCCACTCAAATGCAATCAATCATTCAAAAGCGCAATAAACAGGTGATTCTGGGCTCCCTCATTACTCACTTGGCCATTCGATTGGGGTTGCTTGACCTCGACAAAGAGCACAATTTCGCTCTAGCTCGTGATATAGAACTACTGGATTTACGCAACTTAGAGAAGATGGGGGTTATTTTCAAAGTAGGAGATGTCTATTAGTTTACGCCTCCTGGCGAGGACGGGCCACAGCCCTGGGTCCCTCCGACTGCCCCCTCCACTGAGTCTTCACCCCATCTGGATTAGGCGGGTCCGTCCTCCTATCATGCTTCCCCTGCTTAGGAGTCCTAATATCGCTCCCTCCAAGACTCTATGTATGACTTGGGTGACCGAATTGAGGGACTAGGTGCTCGTCTTGTAGCGATGCAGGTCTCCGCCCGTATCCAGGCAGAGAATCAAGTGGCTTTCTTTGCTCATATTGGATTCACTCCGCCTCATACCCCTCCCCCTTAGTGTCCAGCTACTCTTATCGGGGGTCAGGAAAGTTTTTCTCCTTTTCTCCTAATATTTCATTTGTCTTTTCTACATTGAGGGCAATGTAGGTTTTAGGCGTGGGAGAGTGGTTCCCATCATTTCTTTTGGTTTCCATTATTTCTTTTGGCTTTTGTTTGCTTAACAAAAAAAAGGGAAAAATGAAAAACATAGTGAAAAACAATGCAGTTAGTCGGCTTTCTTTTCATTTCTATGTTTGTTAGTGCTGGAGTGTGTTGCTATGATGGATTATACAATCATAGGGCACAGGTATGTGGTCGAATATGCTAGTTAGGCATTTTGTTTTTCCTTGGCAATATCGTTGAATGTTGAGTGTGCTGGACTTGACCTATTCTTGTACTTTTGGAAGCTTTTGAGCCTTGCATGAGCACATTATTCTTGTTTGCTCTATTTTTGTTTGATTGAGTGGGTATCACACATGGTATTGGCATTCTAGAACTTGCTATTTTGTACATATCGAGACCACATTTTGTTGAAATGGATGCATTGAAAATGATAAGGGCATTTAGGATTAAACCTCCTTTAACTTCCTAAAAACCATGCCTTCATCTTGTCTCCTAATAGTAAACCAATTTAAACTTTTATCCGTCGAGTTTGTTTGTTAGCCATGTTGATAACCCAAGACCTCTTTAGACTCTCTTTTTCACCCCTTGTGTTATCAAGGGATGTCTGAATTCCATCATTTGTGTAAGGCAAATAAATTTGGAGTCGCAAGTGTTGTTAGAGTAGAATCTGTATGATGCTATCTTTGTGTATCTGGAACAAAAAGGGGAGAAATCGACAATAAGCTACTGATCAGAAGACTTTATCTTACAGCGCGTGCCCATGCCGTGCAAGACGTTTTCCTTCAAAAAAAAAGAGAAAATGGAGGAAGTGAACAGATTACCCCGGCTTACAGGGCGTGCCCACGCCTTGCAAGCCACCTGTCAAAAAAAAAATTTGGCGGCACTTGCACAGTGTGTACAACAGGTGAAACTGTCTTGTTTGTGGAATTCCTCCGATGAAGCATTATGATTATGTGGTGGATATAGGACATTCTCTTGACACACTACGCCTATCTATACCTTCTTATCCCGCTTTTTACCTAAACCCCATTACAACCCTATTAAAGTCCCTTTGATTTGTGTATTTAGTTCTCTTTCGAGTGGTGGAGATGTGATAAATGTGCAAGTCTATGGTAATGCCATTTCGTGATGTTGATTTGAGCGTTCCTAGTATTCATATGTTCTCGTTGAATTATCACCTGTCCGGTGTGTTCTAATTTTGGCAACATTGTCAGGGATCTGAGATGCTTGTGTTAGTATAGATTACTACACGACCTTTGCTCTTTTGGTTGTACTTCTGAGCCTCGAAATGCTTGAGAACAAGCATTGTTTAGTTGTGAGGGGATTTGATAGAGCGGTTATTAGGCACCTTTTTGCACTGTTATTCTATCATAATTTTGGCTCCTTACTGTGCTAAGAATTGAGATTTTGCTCACATTCGATATTTGTATGAATTGTAGGTGGTCGGCGTTAAAAGTAATCTTTTGAGGCACAATTCCAGAAGACCCTTCATTTCAGGGCGTGCCTACGCCAGAACTGAGGAAGCTCACCCAAAAGCGGGACCCGCAGGCTTGGTGGCAGCAAAGTGGGCAATTACAAGGTTGGGTCCACGTGGACCAGATGCAGGGGATGAGAGCCCTTAGAAAAAAAACTTGCTACTGATCTGACTTCCAGGGGCGGCGGCTTCAAATAGAAAAAGAAAAAGAAAGGGCCAGATGCACATCTTATGTATTAGATTAGTTTTTAGCTTTGGAGTGTCAGACGCAGCTTTCTCTGGGGTAGCAATTAGAAAATGCCAGATTCATGTGTGATCAATTAGCTAAGCTTTAGTTTCTTTTTGCCCATCAGTCAGATGAGAAAGACTTTTCTATTACTTTTTGGGTTTTGTATGATAAAGACTCTTTCGGCTTTTACTCTTACTCTGGACAATTCGCGTTAGTTATTGTTCCTGCGCTTGCGGCCCCAATACGAAGACGAAGCCAGGTTTTTCTTTGTTGTTTTTTTGATTAATTCACCTTCCCAATTCCTTGGCAATTAATTCTTAGGGCAATTGTGCAGATGATATCAATCGAATCACGCGAAATTGATACGATGAGGAGCGGCTAGTTTTCTCCTCTACCCAAAGGTCGGCGCGAAGGCGCGGTCCATAATATCTGTGAGATCTAATCGAATTTTCATTATTTCTTCCAACTTTTTGCTATTCATGCGTTTCCTGGATTAATTATTCATGGGTATTTTATTAATTAGGTATCAACGGCTGGATATTTAATTTAATATAATAGCCAACAGCCACGTTAATTAAATTGAATCTATAATTGTTCGTTTAGTTGACAACTAGTGGCAACCACCATAATTGGTTTTATGTTGGGAAAATGCAAGATCTAATTTAAATAAACCCTCTTAGCGTGTTTATTGGTTAGGGTTGGGTTTTTTCTAGTTTTAATGCAATTAGATAATTAAACTCCTACGGTCGTACCTAGGGTTGTTTTCTGGTTAGAAAAGTAGTCAACGGTCGTACCTTGGCTGCCAAAAAAGTAAGGAAGAACTGGCTGTCAGAGTTTGTTGATAGTTATAACCACCCTAGTGATGAATGGATGAAATATCTTTGCATCGATGATCATTTAATTGAACCGTGCCTGAAAAGTTGATCCTTTTGGTAGACTTTTATTAATTGCTATTTTTAGTAAATTGTACTTGTGGAGTTATCTTTTGAATTTTATTTATTTTATTTTCATTTCCATCCCATTAATCATCCCTCAATTTTATTCTATTGACTTGGAAAGAAACAACTTCCTACCCATTCCTTGTGGAATCGACCCTACTTGCCATTGTACGCAAAATTAATATTTTTATAAACAAATCTGGTATATCGAATCAAGCAAACTCTTCGGGAATAGGGTGAATCAAGTAACCCATTGCACACCTAGGGTCCCTGCTCCAGTACTTGGATTTGTTCTATAATTAATTGTGGTGGTAATTATGACTTTTTAGTAATTATTATTGTACAGGTTCGGCACCTGTCAGAAAGCAATATGCACTTGAATTAAATTAATTGAAAGAGTATTTTATCATTTTGTGTTAATTAGTTAAACCAGTCCAAAGTTAAAAGTTTATCCAAAATCATTAAAGTGGCAATATTTACCAATTTTTAAATTTTGGACCATATTGACATTAATTTAAATATGAGCAATGCAAAATGAAAATTATCCCACCTATATTTTGGCTTGAGCACCAAATTGAGAAGTCCAGGGACCCAATTGACACTCAAATGTTGAAGGACCAAACAAAACATTGATACAAAGTTCGAGGGTCAGCTACCAACCTTGACAATTTGTTACTCGTCACCCATTCCATCTCATTCAACACCATTCCATTTCTTCTCAAGTCTCCCTGGTTATTTTCTTGCAAAAAGTTCAAAATCCTTTTTCTCAGCTAGTTGTTAAGTTTGCTGCTAGTACTCCCGCATCTTTCAATGAAGTCCTTTCGAAAACTTCTCAAGCATAAGAAAAGACAAGATTTTGTTAAGAGTGAGATTCGAATTTCCACTGATATTGTTGATTCTCTATCAAAGCAGCTGGAAAGCCCAGAACTAATGTCACTTTGTCCACCAGATTCTTCTTTCCAATGGAGGATCCTCCAAGTGGAAGTTAATCTGTGGAAAGTGTTTGTGATCTATGTTGCAAATTTGGGCGATTCAGATAAGTAGTGCGGTGTTGGTCAGGAGATGAAGTCCCCAGTGATAGACCTTGAAGCTGCATTCAGAGAGGCAAGAGATACATTTGGAGTTGCATTTAATGCAGTTGGCTTCACAACAAGGGATGATTTTAGAGATGCAATCAGTAAGTTGCAACAAAAACTAATACTCTTGAGACTACAAATGAAAGATGCTTATGCTTTTGCAAACAACTTTTCATTAAGATGCCCCCATCCCCTATGCCATGAGCTTAAATGGTATGGCTTCCATTCTTGTCTGCGCAACGTTGTGTTGTCTCTTTGTCGCAGCGAAGGCAAGTTCCAAAGGGATATCTACGTTCAACTTGATACTATGTTAGACATGCTAAAATGTATGGATACCTATATCAAGTCCATGAAATGTCATGTATACTCAGGTTTCACATCTTATTTTGGTGCTTTACTTATCCGGGCAGCACGTGTTTCTTACTTGTGCTGGATTCATGAAATGGACGAAGACGAGCCAGGAGATCATCATTATTGTTGGATGTGGCGTTTGTCCCACATCGGACAATGCCAAGAAGAAGAAGGCTCTTTAAGGACTATAAATGTATGGGCTTGGTGGTGAAGATGAACACACCAAACCAAGAGAGTTTTTTGTTGGGTTATTTGGGTCTTGCTTGGTCATTAAGCCCTTTTGTAGTAAGAATATTTTGGGCTCTCTTGTGTTTTAGTATTATGTGTCTTTTGGGTTTAGGAACCACTTTCCTAAGGTTTTTGTATATCTTCTTCATAGTAAAAGATTTGCTACTCCTCCCGCCCGTGGATGTAGGTCAATTTTATCGAACCATGTAAATTTCTATATTTTATCAGATCTGATAGAAGGGAACCAAGGGAAACAAGTGGGAGTCAGGCAGAAGGCTTGGTTGTTAGAGGCAGATCTGATAGAAGGGAACCTGACAATAGTAGATCTAATTCTAGATCTAAGTCCAGATATAAAAACATGAAATGCAATTATTGTCATAAATTAGGGTACATTAAGGCTGATTGTTTTAAATTGAAAAATCAGTTAAAGCAAAAGGGAAAATTTGTTAAACAAAATACTGAATCTGCTGAAGTTAGTGTAGCAGCTGATGAGAATGAAGGAAATATTTTCTTTGTAACTGATGGCAGGACAAGATCTAAAAATGAATGAATTTTAGATTCGGGGTGCTCTTATCACATGTGTCCCGACAAGGATTTGTTTTCCACATATGAATCTTGTAATGGTGGAATTGTTTTGATGGGCAATAATGCCGTTTGTAATGTTGTTGGTAAGGGTACAGTCCGAATTAAAATGCATGATGGTATTATGAGGACGCTCACTAATATTAGACGTGTTCCTGATTTGAAAAAGAATTTCATCTCTTTGGGCACTCTCGAATGACTTGGGTGCAAATACACGACTGAAAATAGTGTTATGAAGGTTTTCAAAGGTGCCCTTATTGTTATGAAATCATGCAGGTTTGGTAGTTTGTATATTTTGTAGGGTTCTACTATCACAGGTTCAGTGGTAGTTTCAACATCATCTTTGTCAAATACCGACATCACCAAATTATGGCATATGCGTTTGGGGCACATGAGCGAAAAAGCTTGGGCATACTGAGCAAAAGAGGACTTCTTTGTGAACAAAGTACCAGGCCATTGGAATTCTGTGAACACTATCTTTTTGGGAAACAGAAAAGTGTCAGCTTCAGTTCACCAGCAATTCACAAAACAAAAGGTACTCTTGATTATATTCATTCAGATCTATGGGGTCCCACTCGTGTTTCATCTAAAGGTGGTGCCAGGTACATGTTGACTTTCATTGATGATTATTCAAGAAAAGTTTGGGTTTATTTTCTAAAAAATAAGAATGATGTTTACCTAACCTTCAAACAATGAAAGGCTTTGATTGAGAAACAGACAGGTAAACAAATTAAGCGGCTCAGAACAGATAATGACATGGAATTTTGTGAAAGTGAATTTAATGAATTTTGTAAGAATAAAGAATTGTTAGACACCACACCATCAGGATGACGCCTCAATAAAATGGTGTGGCCGAGCGTATGAATAGAACGCTTTTGGAGAGAGCACGGTGTATGATCTCCAATGTAGGGTTGACAAAAGACTTTTGGGCAAAGGCGATTAATATGGCTTGTTATATTGTCAATCGCACTCCTTCTGCACCTCTAAATTTTAAAACTCTTGAGAAAGTTTGGTTAGATACTCCTGCTGATTACTCTGATTTAAAAATTTTTTAAGTGTCCAGCATACATGCATGTGAATGACGGAAAACTAGAACCTAGAGCTAAAAAGTGTATTTTTCTTGGGTATGCTTCTGGGGGTGAAAGAATACAGATTGTGGTATTCTGATCCCAAATCTCCAAATTTTGTGATCAGTAGAGATGTTACTTTTGATGAATTATCTATGTTATCTTTCAAAAGGGGGTCTTCTAGTTCTTGTGGTACAAATGATAGTACACAGGAGCAGGTGGAGCTTGAAATCGATAGTTGTGGTCTTTCTAGCTCTTCTATTCAGCAAATGCCAGTAGATGTACTTGAATCTACTGATGAAAATAATCTAGAAGAGGAGAGATATTCCATAGCCAGTGATAGACCAAGGAGGAATATTCGACCACCACAAATATATTCAGATTTTGTTAGATATGCTTTGTCTGTTGTAGAAGAAATTGATGCAGTAGATGAACCTTCTACTTATTCAGAAGTAATTATGATGACTCTGCAAAGTGGTCGATTGCGATGAATGAGGAAATTGAATCCCTTCATCGAAATGGAACTTGAGTTCTTGTGAAGCCGCCTTCAGATAAGAAAATTGTTGAATGCAAATGGGTCTTCAAGAAGAAGAAAGATATTCTAGGGGTTCAAGATATAAGGTATATAGCACGATTGGTTGCGAAGGGTTATAGTCAGGTACAAGGTGTTGATTTTAATGATGTGTTTTCACCTGTTGTTAAACATAACTCTATTTGTGTTTTGCTTGCTTTAATTGCCATATATGATTTGGAATTGGAACAGCTCGATGTTAAGACAGTTTTCTTACATGGTGAACTTGAAGAACAAATTTATGTGAAGCAATCCAAGGGATTTGAAGTTAAAGGTAAGGAAAACCATGCATGTTTGTTGAAAAAATTCTTATATGGATTAAATCAGTCTCCAAGACAGTGATATAAGAGGTTTGATTCTTTTACGTTGGGTCATGGTTATTTGAAGAGCATGTATGATAGTTGTATTTACTTCCGCAAGTTAGATGATAATTCTTTTTTCTATTTGTTGCTGTATGTTGATGACATGCTCATTGCTGTCAAAAATTTGCCAAAAATTCACAATTTGAAATTACAGCTAAGAAGTGAATTTGATATGAAAGATTTGGGAGCAGCTAAGAAAATTCTTGGCATGAATATTAAGCAAGATCAAGGAGCAGGGAAGTTGTTCTCAAGAAAATTACTTGAAGAAAGTCCTGGAGCGTTTTGGCATGAAAGATGCAAAATCTGTAAGTACTCCTCTTGCTAACCATTTTCGGTTATCTGCTGCTCAGTCACCACAGTCAGATGAAGAGAAAGAATATATGGCACGAGTTCCTTACTCCAGTGCAGTCGGCAGTATTATGTATGCAATGGTTTGTAGTCATCCGAATATTTCACAAGCAATCAGTGTTGTTAGTAGATATATGTCTTGTCCAGGTAAAGAACATTGGCAGGTTATGAAGTGGATTCTCAGATACTTACAAGGGACTTCAAACGCTTGTTTGGAGTTTTGAAGAAATAAAACCACTCTTGTTGGTTTTGTAGATTCAGATTACGCCGGAGATCTTGACAGAAGAAGATCACTTTCAGGTTACGTATTCTACATTGGAGGTTGTGCAGTTAGTTGGAAAGCTACTTTACAATCCGTTGTGGCTTTATCTACTATGGAGGCAGAATACATGGTAGTGATCGAGGTAATCAAAGTAGTCTTGTGGTTGAAGGGATTATTTGGCGAGTTTAATCTCTACATCAGGGTGTTACGGTTATTTATTGTGATAGTCAAAGTGCTATACACTTGACTAAAAATCAAATGTATCATGAGAGAACAAATCACATTGATATAAAATATCACTTTATCCGGGATATCATTGCTGAAGAGAAAGTCCTTGTTCGAAAGATTAATACCAAAGAGAATCCTGCTGAAATGTTTACGAAGCCTCTTCCAGTTTACAAATTCAAACGATGTTTGGACTTGGTTGGTGTTCATTGTATGTGATTTGACCCATTGGGGCTTATGTAGAGAAGGTGGAGTAGATTTGCTATTTGTCGATGTTGGGACCTCGCCAAGGTGGAGATTTGTTGGATGTGGCGTTTGTCCCACATCGGACAATGCCAAGAAGAAAAAGGCTCCTTGAGGGCTATAAATGTATGGCCTTGGTGGTGAAGATGAACACACCAAACCAAGAGAGTTTTTTGTTGGGTTATTTGGACCTTGCTTGGTCATTATGCCCTTTTATAGTAGGAATATTTTGGGTTCTCTTGTATTTTAGTATTAGGTGTCTTTTGGATTTAGAAACCACTTTCCTAAGGTTTTTATATATTTTCTTCATAGTGAAAGATTTGTTCCTCCTCCACCCATGGATATAGGTCAATTTGACCGAACCACGCAAATTTCTGTGCCTTTTATTTTGCTTTGTTATTTGTCTTTATTGGATTGCCACAATCTTTTTATATGGTCCGTTTTATCGCCTAAGTATTATATGGCTGGTGTCTACCGCCTAAGCATTATATGATCGGTTATACCGCCTATTTTGTTCTAATTGTAGTTTGTTTATTCCTGAGCCAGTCCTAACAATTATGCTTTTTGATCTGCTAAAGGCGTTGAAGCCTAATACTCCAGAAACTACACAAACTACACAGGTGTGTTTCTATGGAATCAAATACGATTCAGAATTCAGACCCCAGAGATTGGCTGTAGAAGCATTTGTCAATTTTCTTATTCCTGAGAAGGATCCTCAACTTGAAACCTTATACGATGGGCTCACACAGCTGATAATGTTTGTCCTTCACGCTCGTGCTCCAGAAGAGGATAATGTAAAGCCTCTTTTAAAGGATATTACAGCAGCCGTTTGCAAGCTTGGGTCTTTCGGTTACCCTTTCCATGTGAAAAGAGCAACACAAGACAAACCTAAAGGAACTGATCCCGCAATATTTTGGTTGCTTGAAAAGATGGAGCTTCTGAGGGCAGAGGTATTCCTAATCGAGCTGCTAAACCAGAAGATCAGTTTGGAATTCCTTGAGGATTGCATTGATTCTTTCCACAAAGGACAGATGCATTTGCAAAGTTATCATAGGGATGCATTCCAGGGGAAAAGCAAAGCTCCTAAGCTGGTATGGCTGCATATTCTAACTTTGGCTAGGGAGGCTACCTCTATTTATCAATCATTTCATGCCCAGTCTGTCACTATAGACAAGTTGAGAGATGAGCTACTTAAGTTGCAAGAGAAGATTAAGCTTTTGAAGACAGAGATACTTCTGGAAGAGCTTTTTAATGGACACCCAAATTATGTAGTCAACGTGAAGAACGAAATCAAAAGCCTTGATCAGGGGCTAATAGTCCTGAGACCTTTCCTGATTGGTTCTCACGAAGAGAATTAGAAATTCCTCCTGACACAAGCAGAATCTATAACAAGAAATTTAGCTTTTTTGTATGACTGTCTTCTTGAAAATGAAAGTACAGAAGATGCGGTGATGAAATTCAGTTTTTTGCTTCCTGAGTTAGTAAAAAAGATGAATCTTGCCAATGCAGAGATCATAGAGAGTTACATAACTGTTCGCAGGTCATCAAGATCTCATTTCCCGAAGACAGAAGGATTTGGTTTCATTGATTTCCTTTTAGGAAATCTCAGGGAACTACTGAACTCTGAAGTTGATTATTTTGTTTCTGTCAAACATCAAATTCATGTTGTTCATGAAGAGATAGAGTTCTTGAGATCATTCCTCAGAGATATTGAAGAACAATATAAGGAGCATCAGGATTTGAAAACTCTGGATTCGTCCATTATGGAAGTGATGCTTGAGGCGGAGTATCTCATTGATGTGTTTATTCTTGGAGATTGTTTGCAATGGTATCATCCGATATGGCTTTCTGATCTCATTGAAGATCTCAAACTCATCAAGCTTCAGGCAACAGAAATCTGTGAGAATGCACATGGCATCAACATCAATTATGTTCCCACCCTTTCAAGGAATGTAATATCACCACCCAAAATTCCCAAAATTGATGAAGTTGTGATTGATCTTGCTGATGAGAAAAAATTAGTCATTGATAGACTTATAGCAGGATCACCACAACTAGATGTTGTCTCAATTGTTGGCATGGCTGGACTCGGCAAGACAACTTTAGCCTTAAAGGTATACACTGATCCTTCAGTTACTTATCATTTCCACATTCGTGCATGGTGTTGTGTCTCCCAAGCATATCAGAAAAGGGAATTGCTCCTTGAGATTTTAGGTGACATTGTTGAACTTACGGATCATATCCTTGAAATGAGCGATGGAGACTTAGAGATGAAGTTGTACCAATGCCTAAAGAGAAATAGGTTCCTCATTGTCATGGACGATATTTGGAGCACTAGCGCATGGTACGATTTCCAAGGTTCATTTCCAAATGATAACAATGGAAGCAGAATACTGATCACGAGTCGTCTCCCTGATGTGGCTAGAAAAATGAAAGTAGATAGTGTTCCTCATCCCCTTCGGCTACTCTCTAACGATGAGAGCTGGAAGCTGTTACAGAGGAGAGTGTTTGACACAAAAGAGTGCCCTGATGAACTAATGGCATTCGGAAATCAAATTGCAGAAAGTTATAAAGGACTCCCTCTTGCAGTTGTTGCAATATCTGGTCTCCTTGAAAGGACTGACAAGATACCAGACTGGTGGAAACAAGTTTCAGAAAGCATATGTTCACACATTGCCGATGACGTTGAAACGAGGTGCATACACATCCTAGAGCTGAGCTACAGGTGTTTACCTGACCATTTGAAGCATTGCTTTCTTTATACTGGAGTATTTTTGGAGTATAAAGACATTCCAATTAGGAAGTTGACATGGTTATGGCTAGCAGAAGGATTCATATGGAATACAGACCAAGAGAATAATGAAGATGTTGCAGAAGGGTACTTGAGGGATCTGTTTTGGTAGAAGCCTAATAATGACTTCCAAAAAAAAATCACTTGGAGGTGCCAAAACATGTCGAGTTCATGACATGTTGCGCACATTATGCATGCCAAAATTTGACAAAGAAAACTTTTTGCAGTGTCAAAATGGGTATGAAGAACTTTTGCTTCCACTCTTGAGGATTTGGATTACGGTGTTGATCCCAACTACTCATATCCCACAAACTCCATCACATACGAAAAACGCAGATTGTCCATTTGTTCTAAGAGAAATCACTTTGTCATGTCAACACCTTCTGGGAAACATATCCACACTCTATTTGTTCTCTTCTACCAGTGATTTGTATCCAAGATGCCCCTATGATATCTCCTTCATTTTTGACAAATTTAAACTTCTTAGAGTGCTGGATTTGGAATGCATCAATATGGGAAATTCTTTCCCAACTGGAGTTCAGTTGTTGATTCAACTAAGATATTTAGCACTTAGTGGTGATATAGACTGTATTCCAGCATCAATATCCCATCTCCGGGATCTTGAAACCTTGCTGGTGAAGGGATTAAGAGGTAAAGTTCTACTACCTTATACCATTTGGAGCATGGAAAAGTTGAGCCATGTCCACGTAAATATGCATGCCACCTTCACATTGCAAGACGGTGAAAGTACACTTTCTCCTCAAGTACTCAATCTAGTCAGTGTTTCCTGTCCCATATCTCTTATGTGGTAAAGGTACAGAGAATATCATGAGGAGGTTACTCAAACTTCGGAAACTGAGATGTGTATTTTCTGAATTACGGGATGATACTGGGAAGCTAAATCAGTTTCCAGTACTAAACTTTCTGACAGAGCTCGAGTCATTGAATGTACTGTATTCTGGTCGAATTTCTCTTCCTTGTGAGTTTGACTTCCCATTAAATCTCAAAAAGTTGACTCTATCAAAATTCCGTCTACCGTGGGATTGCATTTCACAGATTGGGAGATTACCCAACCTTGAAGTTCTCAAATCACTTTCTAGAGCCTTCGAGGGGAAAGTATGGGAAATGAAAGAAGGAGAGTTCCCTAAACTGAAATTTTTGAAGCTGGACAATCTAAACATTGCTCAGTGGAATGCCTCTAGTGATCACCTGCCACAGCTTCAACACCTAATTCTACGAAGTTGCAGGCAGCTTGAGGAGATCCCCTCTGCTTTTTGTGAAAGCTCTACTCTGGAGATGATTGAGGTCCAATTGTGCACGAGCTCTGTTGAAGAGTCAGTGATAAAGCTTAAGGAGGAACTACTTGAAATGGGAAATGAGGACTTCAAGGTTCTTATTGATCGTTCAGACATGGATTTATGATCATCTCCATAATTTCTGGTAGATCTTGGCGTCTTATTCTTGTATGTGCAGATTGTCTAGCTTTATTCTCTCTCTCTCTCTCTTTTTTTTTTAACTAGTAATCTGATACGTGCTTTGCATGTAATTATATTTTTCCAAACTTTTATACATTTCTGTACTAAAGTATTTTATGAAATGTTGCTTGCTAACACCATAATATTTTTTCTTTTTACCAATCATGGGGTGTATTCACATCTCTGTATATGAACAAAGAATGACAAATTATAATGTACTATTCTTGTCAACAAATACAATGCGAAATCTGTTCAGTTACCATTTTTAGGTTCAGCCTTGAAGAATGGTAATCCAAGGTATAATATAATTAACATTGGCTAGAGATCACATATCTCCAGTGCAAAATACAATACAAAATATGTTGAGTTACAATTTGTAAATCTAACCTTCAAGAGTGGCATCAAAATGATTAACTTTTGGCTAGAGATGTTATCTTGAACTTCTCCTTTGCAAATTTATACACTAATAAAGAGCATACTACTTTTTTGCCACTTTTTGTTAATTGTACTCTTCACATGCAAAGTATTCCGAAATTATGGTAGCACAAGCTTTTTTCTTGATTTTGGCAATATGAAGCCACTGTTGTATTGGTAGTTATACCGTATGCATGATGATAAAACTAAAAAAAGGGATAATATTGGCACTATAAAACTACCCCCATATGGGGACTGCAGTCATAGAAGTAAGTGTACAGATGATTGCTACATTAGAATAGTAGAGATAGAATAATGGGGTTTTTTAGAGTGTGTGAAAGCAAATCATAAGCACATGATAAATTTAGAGAAAATCACAGTCAATAAAGTTTGAATCATAATCATATAGTTTATACCACTTTTCATATGCTTACGTTCACCAAAGTTTCTAGCTATCATTTTGGCCCATTATTTCTAAATGCGCTTTGATCTAACAATTGTTTATCTAAATGACTTCTTAAAGATTTTGTAGTTTACCAAGAACAATATTATGGATATCAATTTCTTAGATGGCACAACCAAATTTTACACACAAGACAATTTAGATGGTTAAAAGTTATTTTTTTTTATTGTAACCTTTTCTTCCATCTTCCTTTCCTCCTCCATTGGAGATAGCTCTGTATTGCTTGTTGGATGGACATTGTTTAATCTCACCAGACAAATCAAGCACAAGCCACTTAGCCTCCTTTGCACTAAGGGCACTTGAACGTTCTCTTTGGTATTGTTTGAGCTGCCTTTACAGCTTTTTGATTAATTTGTTTGTTTACTTTAAGTCATTTAATTATTGGTTTTCAATTTTAGGGATTTTTTATTTTTCAGTTTGTTTGCTTGCTCTTAATGATGGATTTTAATTATTTTATTGTGCTATTTTAGTTACAAATAGCTTTTGTAACTATTAACATGATTGATATTCATTCATTCATCATTATTGAAATGCATTATCATTATTCAATGGAGTGCGATGTAGGTATTAGAAAAAGTAAGACAAAATTCTGCTTACACTGCTAGATTCATGGTACTTTTATGAGTGTGTGTGTGTATTTATATCATTATCATTACTATATAAAAATCATGAATGTTGGTATTGGGTAGTGCAAGTGTAAGCACTTTTTTATCTTGGTTTTTGTTATTCCTAAATTACCCTCATGTCTTTTAATTAGAATTATTGCATTTTAATGTGACACTAATTAACAGAAATAAAACACTCCAATTGATTACATTTTAATGGTATTGGTAATTATAATTAAAAATTCCTCTTTAAAAACTATTTACCTACTCTTGGACTCCATCTCCTATTATTATACATATCAAAATTTCTTAATTGAAGCATGAAAAATTCCTCATTAGTCATTAGTTGAGATTATTAAAAAAATCAATTTAAAAAAATAGATACTCTCTAGAAATGGAGAAACATACAATAACAAGAAAACCCTTATTCATCTGTATATCTTCACACAAATATCACAAGTAAATTTTACAATTATGCACTTTTAACAATATGAAGAATTTTTCATGTTACATCCAATGAAATTTCAATATACAAAAAATGATACACCATTATAACTGAAATAGCAGTATTAAACTAGAAAAAAGAAATCTAAAATAGCACCATAGAAACTACTATTATCATTAATAGCAACCGATCAAAACAAGAAAAACTGAAACAAAATTGAAAACTATTTATAAAATAACATAAAGTAAATAGCAAATGAATTAAAAAGCTAGAATACAATTCAAATAATACCAAAGACAACATCCAAATCACTGATATCCAGGGGAAGACAAACATTGTTATTGACAATAATATAATAATGCTTCATTTGTTTTGGTTTGAGCAAACCAAATCCACCCATCAAGTCAAAAACCATCTCCAATGATAAAATAAGGATTATAATAAGAGTAAATATAAAATGAAGAATGTTAAAATGAAAATGATATCCAAATTTTTTTTGGTGATATCCAAAATACCTTATTTTTCTAATGATTACATATATTTATTGTATTGCAATATTAGTGAATAATGGAAGCGATTATCAAATGAAAAGCTTTAAAATTAAGTAAATTCCATTTATGGTGACAATTGTAATTAGACAGATTTAATGCATTCCAATAATTGATAATAATGATAGTGGTTATGGATTAAAAGTTGGCAATTAAAAACTAAAACACTGCAATATACAAAAAAAATTAATATTAAAATTATTAATTAGCCACAATTCTTATTCCAATTTCATGATCATTAAAAAACTAATATTAAAACCAAAAATATTGTTCTCATATGAAAAAAGTAGACTTGTTGCTCTTGTTTCGCATTGGATTGTGCTAAAAACATGAATAAAAGAAAAGGAAAATAGAAAAACTCCAACTATCTCTATCTATAAAATTGCAATTGTTAGAATGTATAAGCCAGAAAAACTTTACGTGGTAGATCATTTATACTCCATTATTGACAATAATAGAATTAACATAATACAAAGAATTCAAATTACACGTATGTTTATTTTTCTATCTTAATTATATTCTTCGTTTATAAAAAATTGTGATGATTGTGGTTTATATACAATAATTTTGGTAACACATGATATTATCAATATTTGATATATTAGAGTTCAAGCTATAAATCAAAAAGTGTTTCATTCATGATTTCAAATTCAATCCTAAGGGATATGTCAACTACATTAAAATGTTTTGTGTCTCTTTTCATTTAATAAAATTTTTAAAAGTAACTAGCTTAAAAAAATAAATAACATAAAAATACTATATTATGATGTTGACAATCAAAATTTCATAAAAAATTTTTAGCATCTTAAAAATAATATATTTTAAGATATTACAATCACATGCAAAGCACATGATCTATTACTAGTATGTGTAAATATACATACGTACGTATGTATTTATGTATGTATGTATGTATGTATGTATGTATATAGAATAGATTTATATAAATTCTGAATCTGGTACACTTTCTGCATACCAATCTATATATATATTTTTTTGTTTTGAAAGATGCATACCAATCTATTTAAACATTTAGTTTCTAAGACTTCTAGTCACCACTCAAATCATGATTATTTTACTACCGAGCCATAACTTCATCAGTTCAAGTCTTGCATCATTTCCAGTTTGCTTCTGCTTTTGTGAAAGTTCACAAACTATTTTTTGTCGGCATCTTCCTCTTTTCTTCAGGACTAGGAGGTATAAACCGCGCTCTGCGCGGTAGAGATAAAACTTATATGCCCAGTTTATGATTAATAGCTGGGAATACTAAATGAGAAAAATGCTTATTCATTTAAAGCTCAAGATTAATAGCTGCAAATAATATATGAACAAAATGCCTATATATTTAGTACCATATTTATTTTGCATGTATTTGACAGCCAGCCTTCTGCGCATTTTTTTTTATTTCCTTCTATTTCGGTCTTATAATGAAGGTTTTGGAGTCATACAAAATTGAGCATGACTGTGAAGCAGCTAGAAGTTGGAGAATATCAAATTTTTGGAGTGATCGGATGAATGATTACTTTATGCTTTTGGATAATAACTTTTACCGGATTTTTTTTGGAAGGCCTTTAACATGCAGCCTTTGCTGCTTTGCTAATTTTAAGGTCACTTCTATTTTTTCCTAGAGAAAATAATTCTTTTGATTGCTAGGGTGGCTAATTGAACCTTTCTTAAATTGTTTAATTGATGAAATTGGCATTATTAGATTGATTAGCAAATAAAGAAAGAAAACAAAAACATAGTGGGGAATCTCACGGGTCTCAAAGCAACCCCAGGCAATGTCTATATTTTTAGACTGCGCACTCTTAAGCATTGTGTGAATAAGGGTTTCAAATTCTGTCCATATCCTTGATGTTTTTTCATTGGAGAACAATGAATTAATGCTTATCAACCAACCATTGAATTCACAATTTGGTAGATGCAAATTCAAGCCTGGATCGAACTATTTAATACAATATTAAGCAAGGAAATGTTAGCACCTTCTTCTAAAAAAAAAAATTTCTCAGGACGAGGAAAAAAAATTCAAGGATATCAGTTGAAGAAAGGAAGGAGGTTATCCTTCCATCAAAAATGCTTAATAAAAATGTCACCTTTCAAAAAATCAATATAACATTCTAGCTTGCTGTGACATAGCAAACAATCCGTGATTTAAAATCCAGAAGGGAAAAGTACCAAGGAAAAATGATAGTACAGTGACCAGTAACACAACAGCCTAACACAAATTAACTAAGGAACCATGAATATACATAGAAACAGATCTCACAATTATCAGGGCTCCACTCTGAGTCTAATACCAATAATAATTGGATTGGACTCAACAGATCCCATAGCATCTACTTTGGTCCATCCCACTTCAATCTCAAAAATCACGGAACAATGTCAGCAGAACAGGCTTCTTACTATAGCAACAAACATAAACAACAAGGTGTCAGCAATACAAAAAATACAGGAGCCAACAAAAGCAACACGGGGGGAATCGCCTTTGATCAATAACATAATCTCCACCAATGACAGAAAAACCATCTAAAAGCGCCTTTCTCACTGGTAAGCAATAAAAATAAACTTATGTACAAGATTAAGGTACTCAGAACCAGTACTGTGATTGAACTAAAATGTGGCACGACAGATTATAAAACTTAAAAACTTTGGACTATAATTTTCTTCTTGTTTAAGGTTGTTATAATTAAAAGGTTCAATCGGTAGCCCAGGCCATCTAAAAAATGTGGTTCACTCATGCTGCATGTGCCAAGCAAAACTCGCACCTTCAGAGAAGAATTCATAAAAAAATTTCAGTCCAAAAATTAAACATTCTATTGGTAACCCTTTCCATCTACAGAATGTCGTTCAATCATACATAAGAAACATGCAAGCAAAACTCAAACCTTCAGAGAAGAGCATATGAAAAAATTCATAATCCAAAAAAGTAAACAATAATACCTTCATGTATTCTGTATTGCCGGTTGCTACCTCTAGTTTTATTTTCATTGTCCTAGTTGCGAAAGTTTAGAATCAAGTAGCTATGAGCCGGCCATTTAAAAGTATCTGCCAAAGGCATGCATAAAGTCATTTCACTATAATAATACACCAGGAAAGAAAGAAGTTCAGCATTTAACAACAGTTATAAAATGAATTCATGATCACAAAAGACTTACTAGTTTCACTTCCCCATTCTAAGCGACGTGCACAGCCAAAAATCCCTGAGATATATAAATTACAGATGCAGATTTTACTTAGCACGCTTTCAACTATGTCTTCATACAATTTAGAATCATGCACACATCACAAGGGATCACCAACAAACCAAATAAGAAGCTTAGAGATGAAAACGAAAAGCTGCACAATTATTTCAGATTGTAAAAAATGCAATGCTGTAGAGATACTCAGAATTAAAAATGACGAATCTCATCACCGGATACATGTGTTCCCTTATAAGCAGTCGAGGACGAAAAACAGTTGAACATCAAATTCAAAAACTCAGCCATGGACTCCCAACACAGAGCCAAAATGAGGATGGCAAACTGACAACAACTATTACAACAATTAGAATATAAGTTATACCAGGAATTACTGTAGAGTCAGCCGTTGGGGACAAAAGCCGTAGAAAGTATATATTGTTACATTTGGTTGCAAACTATGATAGATAGAATCCAAGAACAAGAATTTTTAAAAGATATACAGAACACAATTAGATGACACACTTATCTTGATAGGAGCAATACTAACCATTTATGGGGTAAAAAAGACCCAGAAAATGTCATATACAAAAGGTTCAGCCTACAAATTTAAAACAAGTAAATTGCATCATAGTAAACAAATGGTAGGATAGTGCAATCTAGAAGATGCATCAACTAGAGAAGGAAAATACTGATAAAAAAATGAATAAATATGTCCATTTGTATCTATCAACAAAGCATTGATACACAATAATAAATATTTTTTGATATACACAGCCTTGCTCGTCACCTTTCAATTTATCTTATTGCATTATCTTAAACCCTTTCTTTTACATTTTTGTTTCTAAAATGGGTTAGAATATTCATTAAAATAGGAAAATAAATTATAGGAGGCACGATAAACCAGCTAATAGGTCCTAAGTGAAAGATGGTAGGCTTGATCGACCCAGTAATTTGGTAAAGAATAGTCTATAGGATGAAAAACAAAGACAAAACGTGTTGAAAAATCATAAAAAGCTTCAGGCAGAAAACCTTAAGTCGGTTGAAAAGCCACCAAAATATTCGGTACAACATTTGGGTGGTTTAGCATTTTATCTACTTATGTTGATAAACGGCAACACAACAACTCCAGCCCAAAAAACACAGAGAAGAATAGGAACAAAGTACAACAGAGTTTTTTTTTTTGACGCAAAAACGACAGTTTTTTGGAGGACACAAGGCAAATATCAAAGGGCGGGGACCCAAAAAACACGCAACACTCCAGAGACCAAAATGGCACATGACAAAACGCACAACTACGCATGGTTCCAGACAGCATAGAAAGAGGGATACATTTTTCTTGTTTCTGAGGCAGATATCACAGAGGCCTTCAGGAACACAGGCCAATAGAAAACCCCTGTAGACCAAACACTAGAACCACCAAACCAAACACAGCGGAAGTAGAAGGGAAGAAATCCAAACACACAACTCAGCAAGAGCAAGAGCGTACCTCTCCCGAGAGCAAAACAGAAGGTCTTCGGAAGGGGAGGAAAAGAGGTCCTAGGGAAGCATCAAAGAACGAAAATATCAATTCTAGGCTAAAACTTACAGAGAAAACTCATAGCGAACACTGCACCTCACCGGAAAGGAAGAAGAAGAAAACTTACAATGGAGGAGGAGGAGGAGAACCAAACGGATGGAAGATGATTTGGACCACTGCAACCCATAGAACGCGAGAGACAGAGGCTCGATGCTCCTTGCGTGGTTCGAAAAAGGAAACAAATAACAGAGAACAAAAATATCAGCTCAGGCTAAAACTTACAGAGAAAACTCACAGCGAAGACTGCACCTCACCGGAAAGGAAGAAGAAGAAAACTTACAACGGAGGAGGAGGAGGAGAACCAAACGGATGGCAGATGATTTGGACCACTGCAACCCAGAGAACGCGAGAGGCAGAGGCTCGATGTTCCTTGCGTGGTAAGAAGAGCACCAGATATCTCAACAGGCTCTTGTACCAAGGCTCAGAACAGCCGGATAAGCAACAGAGCAACAGTGTCCAAAAGAAGGAGAGAGAGAAGGTAGTGGGAAGAAGAGGCATGGGAGAGGCATGGGATACTGCCAGACACAGAAACAAGTCTCGCAATACGGCAGACAACGCAGCAGAAGGCACATGGGATACTGCCAGAGGAGAAGATGAGAATAGAGCGAAAGCCGTCGCGCGATGCGTGAACAACATAATGCTTCCAACCCACATGCACGGCACGTGAGAGGACGACGAAACTTTTGGCTGAATGGTGTTGGCACGTTATCTACTTATGTTGAAAATGCTCTCTTTTGTCCACTCATGACTGGTGAATGAAAAACTGTTGAAAATGCAATAAAGGCATATCAAGACGCAAAAATTTGTCCTACAAACACCACCCCCCTCCCCACCCCCAAAAAAAATGTAAAACAGTATACCGCTGAAAGCAAGGGCATGGGAATTTAGTCAGCAGTAATGGCTCCGAAATTTGGAAATTGACGGGTGATCAACATACCTATTGCTTCTTTAATCTCTTTAGACAGCCTATACTATTGAGATACTTATCCCAATTGTAGCACATTCTTTCAAAAGCTAGTGAATAGAAGCTAGAAATAGGAAAATTGAACTTTCTAGTGTATTTGTTAAGTCTGGGGGAAGGTTGTAACCTAGAGATCCATTTACTTAGAGGCTTCCCATTTTTGTTGCTAAATTGCAGCCTTTTAAGAACCCAAGCAGTTCACAACAGCAACAGCAACAGCAACAGCAGCAGCAGCACTAGCTAAAACAACAATATTTCTAGTACATGCTAATTATCATCATTAATTTGCTATTACTACTTAACGTGTGACAGAACATTGATGTTGTTGTCTAGTTCTGGTTGCAAAGGCACCCGCATTCCCGATTGAGATTAAAATTCTGCTTGAAGGATCTGATGTTTTTAATGTAGATGGTTAAGCTTGAGGTAGTGAACATTAGTTGTTTCTAGTTTCGGTTGCGAAGGCACCAATAATCCTTTTTCCTTTTCTTTTTCTCTCCTTCACGGTTAAGTATGTTTAACTGGACTACTACATGGTACTCATAATCATGAAACTACTTGATTCCTGATTAATTTAACAGCTATTTTAGGATTTTTTGTTTATCAGATGAATTGATTTCTTTGCTTCTCTGTCCCATCGTCATTATTGGATGCATAACTTGAATCTAGAGAAGCTGATGGGGAGATGTCTTTTCTTCCCTCAACTATTTGCCTATATTTATCAGCTTCAGAAGTTTTACCTCTTTAAGGTTCTTAAGAGATGATTTTATAATTCACTTTGAGATGACAGAGAAAATTTTAGTACAAATATCTGTGGAAAAAGTAAGCTCTCAAAATTTGTAGCTCGCAAAAGGATTCATATCATTCTAACCTTGCTTTGCTTCATACACCCTACGTTCACTATTTCATGACAAATCTTTTGTTAAATTTGTTCGCATTATAGAAAAAGGAAGAGAACTTCAAGTACCTCGTAGGACCAAGACGAAGACTTGTTATAATGTAAGGTAAGGGCAAACTTTCACTTGGGTACAATCTAAAAGGATTCCACATTCAAGAAAGAACCAGAACAGACCAACCAAGAGATCGGATAAGATGAAGATGATCAATTACTTCGATGGGAAAAGCCAAACATCTTGAAGCTATTTCATCTGGTTTTGGGAGGGAATTTTGCTAGTGGGTTTGACTCTTGATTCACTGTGGTATAGGCATGAACCTTTAGGCATTCCATGGAAGAAGCTGGGAAGAAAAACAGGGAAATAGAACCAGCCACGGAAAATATGACTATGCATATGAAGCTTACAAGAGTTCAAAACACAGGAAACGTGAATTACACTTCCCAGGCCCCCCCTCCTGCTGCCTTTCCTTTTGTTCCCTTGTCCTTCAAACGTGAATTAATAACTGATTTATAAATTTGCCTTGGATTAAGGGATTTTAGAATCCAAAGGAATTTCAGATTTTTCAGACTAAATACCGATAGCATCCTAGTCTATGCTATCATGATCACAAGTCATTTTGTAGAATCACATCCTGTGTTTAATATTTTAGGGACAAAAAGATTCTCCCTATAACTCATAATAAACAGAAATTTGGAAATCCAAGTCAATAAAATCACATATACAAAATAAATAAAGAACAGGTCTCAATTTCCACAAAGGCATTGTAATCTAACCTTTGGCTAACATTTTGCTTCATGCTGCTTGTTGCCTGGTATAGCAAGGGAAAAAAAGAAAAATACAGAGGGATAAGGTTGCCGTACAGCTTTGGAATTTTTTTAAATAATTTTTAATTTGTTCACCCGCCAAATGGATTCTAAATTTCATTAGGCAAAGGGTTAAGGAAAAGATAGTTTGAAGAGAGCAATTTCCGATCACACCTTTTATCCAAAAAGAATGTCAAATCTGATATGATGACCTTAGCATCAGCTGAACAATTAGAAGCCTGAAGAAAAATGATGTCTAAATCAGAACAACATTTCTTTCATCAAAACCAAAGAAAGAAGTTGGTGAAAGAGTATTGTTTGGAATATACTATTGGTTCTGTTTTTAATTTTCAAATTTGAAATATGAGACTAAAACACAGTATTACAATGAACAACCAGATTACCATGGAAGGACAACTTTCAATCTCCAACAGAGTCCCATTGACCTTGAAAAATTTCCATATGACTTACAACTTTAAGATCATGGAATGAACAAAATACACTGAGCTTTGTCTTCGGGATAACTTTTGGTTGAACTCAACTAGCTTACAAGTAAATAAGAGTTTTTTTGGGTTGAACCAAGTTAGTCCGATTTTGTGACTTCTCAATCTCTTAGAGAAACAAAACATGATTCGATTCTCAGGTAGTTCTTAATGTTTTAACTCAACTAGTTTACAAATAAAAAGAGAGTTTTTGTGTTGAATCAAGATAGTTATGTGACTTTTTGATCTCTTAGAGATATAAAAACATCTTATGATTCCTAAGTAGTTCTTCATTGATTCCACAGGTGTACAATGAAATACAGTGACAACCCTCTTGTAGCACATTAGAACGGCTTGATAAAGATACAGGTTGCATAACGGGAATTGCTAACATTAGAACTGCAATGCAATATCAGAAGAAAAGCTAATTATGCCACTGTATTTCAGAAATGCTAGATTTTTTTTCTCAAGTCACTCGACCTCTTTAATTCATCAATGAAATTGCCTCAAAATGTGAAATAAAAATGATTCTTCAGAACAATTTCAGAATTATCACACGGATCACGTCACCAACCAAGTTTTTTAAGGTATTTCAGTACTAGCTTTCGGTTTACAGTATATTCCACTTCCTACAACATCAAAATAATGACTATGGTTGGTGTAGATTAAATAATGCCGATGTTAATTGACACTGGATAACAAAGTCTTAACAAACACTAAGCTTGTTAAGTTGTCCCTAAGCCAGCACTCCCAACTGAACGGGCAAAAATTTGTAATCTGCAACAGAGCAAGCAATGCCCCAAATATACAATTTTGGACATCATTTTATGACATCTGCTATTGTCTCCAGGATGTCGACCACAATTTTAAATAGTACAAGAACAATTTTAGAAATTTCATCTGCACCCACCTGGAATCCTGGCTCCAATTTTCCAAAGGTCATAGGAGGAAACAGAATTGCTCCATCAAGAGCTGAATTGATTACTTTCCCCTTGCCAAGTTTAGAATAAACGGAACTCATCTTCTTGTTCAGCATCCTCACCTTCATCATTGTTAAATACTGCATATAGAATACATATGGGTTGTTAATCATTTCAATGAATGTCAGGCATCGTTATGTGAATCATCCTGCATAGAAGCTGTGGAAACATCTTGTAACACGTTAATTATCAGAAGAGCAGAGAATCAGCCGGAAACAAAATTAATGCGTCCAGGTGTTTCTTTTCTTTCCAATTATAGTTAGGACCAATTATTATTTACATCAAGTCATCAGGTTTAAATGGATTCCAGTCCAGAGCGGTCCAGAGCCAAAAATCTACAGTTAACAATAGGATCACGTATCCAAAACCGTATCCTAACCATCTTTGGGATCATTACTAAGTTACTATAATCAAATAAGCTTAGTAAAACATATGACTAGACAAAGACTTATGACTGCTGAATTGCAGATGTCTGCAATGCAAATAATTTGAAATTCTTAAAGCAATAAGAAGCATCCCATTTTCATTGAGACCCAAAATTCAGGTGAATCAATCGAGCTTAAATTCACACTACCCCTCTGCCCAAAGAATCAGTCAGTTCTTACGTTACAGCATTATTTCCTCAAAGATTTCACAATAAGCTGTGCACTGGGTGACAAGTACCAACTTTAGATGCACACGCAATTAAAACAGAACTAATCCCAACTTCACTTATGATGCAAAAGGAAATAGATATGTTGTTGTCCCACATTAACACAAAAGTAAGTCTAATTACATGCTTGAATTACCCATTATATTCCCGCTAAATAAAATAGACACCAATGAACAATCAGGCTCGGATGTTTATCCAAAATCATAAGCCATAGCTATACAATTAGCAAAAGGATGAGCAGTTTAGGTCCTTTTACTTTCAATCATCTATTACTAAATCTTGATACTTCATACGGCAAATATTTGTACGATGAAGAAGATATTACCAACAATAATGCATCAACAGGTATTGGGCCGCAAGAAAGGATAAAATTTGATCATCCAATCTCACCATCTCTCTGTTCCTCCCACATATAGCATATAGGATAAAAAATGCTTCTCAATCTCCTCTCTTAGCTAAAAATTTACAATCATTACAGCGACTGCTAAAATTTTATCACTGATCATCAAAGACAAAAGCATCAAATTGGGAGACGAGCATCATCTGCATTAGCCCAAAGAATAACACAAGAAAAAATGAATGCATAAACAAGAAATTACTTCTCGGTTATGGAAGCAAAATCCAATCCAAATTGTTTTTACCTGATTTCCTGTATCAGCTAGTTGCATAACCAATTAAGCAGTCTGGGATTTTTCAGTATCTACAAATTTACAAGAACAATACCAGCTTAGTTGATGAATAGAACCAGAGGTCTAGGGCAGAAGCAGAAAGTACACCATAATGTACTAAGACAGCGGGTATACAGATTTGATTAGATTAAAGTGATATTTTGACACCTCTTTTAAAATATTTTTATAAAAGATGGAGTTTAAACCTCTAACATACCACTCAAATAGGGATTTAGTTCCTTTTTTATGGCTAGTGAACCAAAACTTGATAGTTCCTCTCTAAAATTACTTGAAATACAATTTTCAAGCAAAACAAAAACACACCATTAAGGAGTCCGTAATATATAGGGATAATTTTGCAAACCTCCTTTAAGATTTTTAATAATTGCAGAGAGCTCCTTTCAAGTTTTAAAAGTTACATATACCTTCTCTATTTTACTATTTAAATAACAATATTGGTCCAACAAACTAGGTTTTCTTTCAAAAATCCTAAATTGCCCTTTTCTACAAAAGTAAAAAAGAAAATATAGTATATTCAATTATTTTTTCCACTCTTTGTACAAATCGACAATCCTAATCTCTAACAACTATCCAACCATAAGCTCCAAATTAAGTAGCTGTCCAAAAGATCTCAAATTACATATACAACATCGATGCTTGTCATGCAAAAAAATAAAAATACAAAAAATACACACACATACCATTGACAACCAATTTTATGCCTCAAAATTAAATTTCAATACCCAAATATCTTTTCAATACAAGCTCATCTAGTCTAAAACCACCATTAGAACTCTCTTATGACCTTAAAAATATTAATACCTCAAAAGTAGAGAATAAATTTTACTTCCACAATAAAATCGTAACAAAAAATTTCTCATCCAATGAAAGAAATCCTCGTGCAATTATTGGCATTTTACAAAAAATTTTCTTGACAACAAGCAAACTATGACTAATTGCACATCTTTGGTTATTTTTCCTATTTCAATAATCAATTTCATTATTTATTTCTCTATTAATGCGAGCCTCTTCATTTCCTTCTAGTTTAGTACATAATTTGCTCCCTCTGTCAATTTTGGAATTTTAATTTGCTAATATCCATAAAATAGAAGATAATAAAAAGGGGTATAGTATATTAACTACAAAAGAAAGGAGCAAGAATAGACAAGAGATAGAAAAATAGAAATTTTTTTTGGGTTTTGTAAATCTATTACTTTAAATTGAGAATTGTCTACCAAGTGAAGGGAATTTTAGGTACTTTACTATGCCAGGGGAAGTAAGTATAATTTTTTAAACCTAAGGAGAGTCAAGTGAAATTGTTTGAAACCTCAAGGGAGGTTTTTGAAATTATCCCTAATACATAAGCACTTAGCATTAACTGTCAATTTGTCATTGCTGTAAAACAAAATGTAATTTTTCAAGTGTGAGGAGTAATCTGAGGTCACTTCCATAAAAGCAAGGAAAACACATGAAAGAAGATTTATTTTGTTTTCTACGAAGAAAGATAAGAAGGAAACTTTTTGGGATATTTGGATTATAGTGACAGGAAAATTTTGTAATTACAAAGAGGGCTAAGCTTTGACAAAATTATGGATGGGGTACTAGCTAGTGTTTAAAAATTATAAATAGGGTTAATTTCACTTTCCACCCTTTTGCTATGCTTAGATTGCAGTTTGCATCCTAAACTATTAATTTTAGCACTTAACTACCTTTGACTTACTAATTTTTGCAATTCCCTACGATTGACTTAAGTCCAGCAAGTTAAAAGCAGATTAAGCTGGCCATTGATTGATAGAATTTTCCTTTCATTCCTTGCAATACTCTTCTCCTTCCACCCAAAATTCATCAACCTTTTCTCCTTTTAAACTTTCTCAAACCAACAAGATGTACCAAATCAAGTAATCTTGTGAGACCCCGAAAATTTTCTTATTTTTCGGGTATTTATTTTGGGACTTTTAAGTCTATTTCTGGGGTTTTATTTTGTATGTAGGTTTTCTGGGGAATTTTATGAGAAAATATGAATTTTGCATCCTTTTCTGGGTTTAGGTCAATTTCTGTGCTATTAGAGGTGTACAGTGCATGTGGGACCCGCTAAAACGATCGGTACCGGTAAATGTGACTTTGGGAAATTTTCTATACGGAAGCTTTAGTACCTAGTGTTATGAGCTAATTAGTGGTTAGCTAGTATAATTAAGGTTTACAAGACAAAGATGTTGGATAAGCTTGGAAAACACATGTTGAGATCTTATTGGAAGTTGGACTTTTGACTTTCACTTTACCTTTCTTATTAAGAGAAAAATTGATCCAAAATTACTCATTTTTCTCTTGCTCATTGCCGACCAACAAGGAAGAAAGAAAGAAAGAAACCTCTTCAACTTTTGCTTCATCTCTTGGCCAAATCTTGCAAACCAACCATTAATCTTTCAAATTCCTCCACAAAACTTGCTTGCTAGGAAGGATTGAACTACTTGGTGGGTTTTGTTTGAAGAGAAAAGCTATCCTCTACCTTGTATCCCACATTTGTAAGGTAAGCAAGTTAGGAAATGTTTATTTGTTGGATGTGAGATGAAATTAGTACATGTTAGTGGTTATAGATGCCATTTTGTGGGTTATTTCAAGATTTATGGTTGAGTTATGGAAATTTTCTATTTATTGAGGAATTTTCTGTTTTATATGATAACTTATGGTTGAGTTGGGTGTGGTGGATTTATATGGCTTGATTTAGAGCCTTGGTGTGTTAATGGTGGTTAATGGTAGAAAATTTCAGCATTTGTAGGATTTTCTGTTTTTAGGTTTTGGTATAAATTGGGGTTTTCTATGTATGGGATATATGCTAGTAGTTGATGTGTATTTGATTGTATTGTGGCTTAAATGGGATGAATGGACTGAATTGTGGTATATAAGTGTCTTGGTATAAGTTGAATGTTTGTGGTTAGGTTGGAAATGTGAAGAAACTAAGGGGTTATGCTGTCCAAATGGTTAGAAATATAGATGGTTTTGTAATAAGAAGGATTTGAGTAGAAATGAATGAGTTTTGGGTTTTTACTCACATTCCACACCTTGATGTTTCATTGTATTGTCTTTTGAGCAACCTGCATTAGTAAGTTAAACTTGTACGTTGAATTGTGTTTGAGTTTTCAATATGGTTATTTGCTTGTTTTAGGTCGTACCGGTGGACCGGGACCAACTTCGGAACCAAACGTGTGATTTGCTTGCAAATTTGGTGAGTGTACCAGTATATGATGAACATACTTGTTATGTGGTTTCTAAATGTCTTGATTTGGGTCGAGAGTGTACTTGATCGCTCTTGACCACTTACTTGCATTTACCGTTATTGTTTGGATGTGAAATGGTATATATACATGCTTGACATTTGATGGGGCAATGCCTTAATATTAATGTGAAATTGAGCTCATGCCCTTAGACCGTTATTCGAGTCGAGCCGGCAAGGGCTTGGGCGATTCGGTAATGAGCCTTTGGGTTCTTGATAGGCGAGTGGAGTGTTAACTCCTCGACCTTGTGGTATACTCGAGTATTACCCTTTTGGAACTATGAGGCGGCGGGCCCGAATAGGGGGTGAATGGTGGAAGGAAATGGTGCGAAGTGGTGTCTACGGATCTTGGTTTGTTTAAAGGGTTGACGGAGTGTCAACGTGTGAGATCAAGTATGGCAATCGGAAATCGGCCCTTGAGGGTCGCATGTATCCTTTTATATGTGTATGTTGTATGAAAGTGTTTATGTATATGTGTTAATAGTTGTAGCATGAAATTGTGCATTTGGTACCTCACGAGCGTAAGCTCACCCCCGTTGTTTTGTTTTCCTTACAGGAGCAATGTTGAACCACATTTTGAGATGAGTTGAGCTAGTGACATAGTTAGTTTTGAAAGCTCCTCGAACATTTGAAACTTCGATGTATTTGAACTCAAGTGTTTGTGTTTGAATGGTATAAGGACACTTTCTTATGTATAGATGACATGTATATATGGTTTACCAAGTCTTGGATTCGTTATATAGTGTATTTGTACAATCGCGGGTTTTAAAAATGAAAGCAGGAAATTTTGGAAAAATTACTGCCTGGAATCCGGCCTAGAATCCGGCCAGTTTCTGGCCGGATATAAGGCCGGATAGGCAGGGGAAAAGGAAAAAAAAAAAAAGAAAAATTGGACTCTGGCTACTGCCCAGAATCCGGCCAGAGCAATCCGGCCAACTTCCGGCCGGATTGTTGGCCGGATTGGCAGGGGATTTTGAAAAAATTTGGTTTAGCCTCGGCCTCCTATCCGGCCCAGAATCTGGCCGGATAGTGACGTGGCCGGTCACTGTTCATCCGCGGCAAATTTTTCGTTCTTCGTTTCCTGGTCCGATTGAAGTGCTCGAGCGCTATACTTTCTTGCGTAATGATATCATTGTTATAAGAACAACCTAATGAGGTAAATCGCTCATTTTGTCGAGTTTTCTTTTATGAATTAAATCCGACATGTTTGTTTTGCGACCCGTAGTCCCGGCGAGAGTTGGGCAGGCGGTCCGTCAACCCCTCCGGTTCGCCCTAGGGGAAGATGGGGTCGTCACAAATCTCTTCCCCATCATATTAAGTCATAGAAGGAAATCGACACAAGGATTCATCCAATGACTTCATGGAACGATCACTCTGCCCCAACATCGCATTAATTATTGCCATCACCACCAGCACCATGTCCTCTTTTCCAACTTCCCTAGTCACTGCTTCTCCTCCAGTAGTAGTTGCAACATGCCACTAGATCATCAAGGAATCAATTACTCTCAACCCTAATCAAGCCAGATGCGTTGTGATTTATTAACCTTTTTAGATGAGAGTTAAAAACTTGCTATCAAATTCTTAACCCTATTCGAATTATGAGTTTTTCTAGAATTAAGAACAACAATTTCTAGGCCCTTTCTTGTCGTCACCCAGGTTGAACATAAAAATTTAGTGCCTAATGTTCCAATTGATTCTTTTTTTTTCTTTCTCAAAAATTTGTTTTTGACAGAAAATCTAACCTTTAAGAGAGAGAGCGAAATAAGCTTAGGAGAGATGGGGAGTTTCATGAAAAACTAGAAGATAGGGAGAGTTGACCTTTGTTGAGACACTGAATTATTGATAATGGCGCGCCCTTTTTTGAAGAAAAATAAAATTACGAGTTATAAAATGAATTTTTGATTGATTTTGGAATAAAAATGAGTTTTTGATTTTTAGAAAATAAATAAAGAAAAAGGGCCTAAATGGGACTTTAAAAATGGGCGACGGTTTTGGTCCAAAATAATAGTCTAAAAAATTTTTTAAGAAAAATAGAAGTCACGCACTTGGTATTGAATTAAGGTGTACCAAGTCATCTAAAATGAATTTTTAAATAAAAATAGAGAAAAATCCTTTTTAAACGACTCCAAGTATTCGAAAAACAAGAGAAAATGGTTCGAGAGTCACAGTTGAAAAAAGAGAAAGCAAGGATAAAATCCAAGGCACCCTTTCAACCTAGCCAAGGCTAGTGCATGATTTAGTCGAAAATTTTCTTAATTAACCTATAAAACTTATCACATTTGGATGTTCCTATATAGATGCAAATCTAGGCCTAATGGATATCAGGAGGGTCGAAATATCTCTTCACATTTTAATTGGTGCAAATCACATTAATTGTGATGCCCAAAAGTGATTATCAGAAGAGGTCACGAATATGCAAAGATGAGACTCAAAGAAAAGATAAATTATAATATATAAATATACGTGACTTAAAGGATAGGAATGCAACATAATGGGTATGGGGAACTAAATTCGTGACTTAATTTTTCTTTCTATAAAGGAGATATGAGCGTGCTAAGACTAAAAAAGTCATACTCGTCCATATCCCATATTTGAAGGGTAATCTCTAACCTATTCAAGCAAAATGTACTAATCTATTTCTAAATTTTCTTAAATGGAATGCAAGTCTAAATGTCATGTTTCACACATAGGGATAAGGGATATATATAGAGGAAATATCATGCAAAATGGTAAGGATCCTAAAAAGTAGAAAATATGCATGAAATGTAGTGGTTTGCCACACAAATATGATCTAACGCGTGAACGGTTCCTAAGGATCTAGTATTGGACTAACCCATGTCTATAAGTTCTCACAAGCGTTGGACTAGTGAGAAATTGAAAAAAAAAAGGACTACAACTAGTGTTGGACTAGTGTGGTGACGTCATGCATTTATTATAATCAAATAAATCACATAAAACATAATAAAAGCAAGTAAACACATAAATCACATAGAGCGCATAGCACATAAGTATGATATCTAGATGTAACAACCCTAAAAAAGCGAGTAAACATGTAAACACACAAGCATGCAACCACACAGCAAGGGAAATGAAAAACTGTCTCAAGAAATGATTGAAGGGAG
Source organism: Coffea arabica (assembly GCF_036785885.1). NCBI lineage: Eukaryota > Viridiplantae > Streptophyta > Magnoliopsida > Gentianales > Rubiaceae > Coffea > Coffea arabica. The sequence goes on along the minus strand of NC_092330.1, from coordinate 7,030,821 downwards.
TGTAGATGGTGGTCAGCTAGACATAGTCCTTGACAAGGAGGTAGAGCAATCCTCTAAGGAACCTGAAGCTGTGTACATGCAAGTGGAAGAGCAGATAGATGTTATGGATGCACCGAGTAACAATGGAATGGCGAGAAGAACAGGGAAACAATTAAAAGTTCCAGTGCTAAAGAGAAAATCAATGCGACAGGCTCAGCAATCCAGGCTGTGTAAGGAGACTACGGGGAAAAGAAAATTTCTTCTGACTGATGCGGATATGGTTGATGTGGAAATCACTGAAACAGTGGGAAAAAAGTGGAGAAAGGGGGATGAGCGTGCTGTGTAAGCCAATATGAAGGGGCGGTGGCCAGCCTAACTTGGCCACCCATGGATGAATGAAAGCACTGGTGTGGAATTGCCAAGGTGCTGGGAGCCCCTTGACAATTCCCCAGCTGAGGGAGGCTTGCAACCTCCTCTCCCCCAATGTGGTCTTTTTGTGTGAGACCAAAAATAGACTTCAGTTTATGATGACAGTGAAAAGAAAATTGAGGTTTGATGAGTGTGTAGTGGTAGAATCAATGAATAAGGCAGGTGGCATGACTGTAATGTGGAACAATGAGGTTAAGGTTTTGGATGTTCAAACAACTGCTTTCACCATGGAAATCCACATCATGGACTTGGACAAGAATGTGGACTGGTGGTTTATTGGCATTTATGCAAGCACGGATAATCTGGTTAGAAGGAATCAGTGGCAAGTAGTAGAACGAAGGAAAGTGCTATGGGGTCCTAGATGGATGGTTACAGGTGATTTCAATGATATTAAATCAAATGAAGAGAAATGGGGTGGTAGAAAGCGAGAGGAGGGAACCTTTCAAGATTTTAGAAACTTCATTGAACAAAATGGACTTATTGATCTTGGTTTCCAAGGCAACCCATGGACTTGGAGTAACAACTGGACTCAAGAAGGTGAAATCAAGGAAAGAGTAGATAGAGCTTTGGGAAGTAATGATTGGAGCCAGGTTTTTGACAAAACTACAGTTAGACATATAGATAATGTGGGATCATATCATAGTATGATGCTTATAGATTCAAATCCTCTAACTGAAAAGAAAAAGAAGCATTTCTTTTTTGATAAAAGGTGGTTGCACAAAGAGGGGCTGGAACAAGTGATAAGGCAGGCTTGGGAGGAGGAGCAAACAGGATCCAATATGTACAAAATGCATAAGAAAGTAGCAAATTGCAAATTGGCGATACTGAAATGGAAAACTACCTTCCAAGGAATTGCAAGGCACCGAATTGAAAATCTGAAAAAGCTATTGGAAGAGATTAAAGCCAGTGACTGTGACGACAAAAAATCAAGGAGCAGGAATCTTAAAAGACAATTAAAGGAGGCTTATGATGAAGAGGAACTGTTCTGGATGTCAAAAATCTAGAGTGCAATGGTTAAAGGAGGTGGATAAAAATACCCATTTTTTTCACTCTAGTGTCAAAGGAAGGAGACAGAGAAACAAAATTCAAAGACTACAAAGGGAGGACACCACTTGGACCAATTCAGAGGAGGAAATTGGGGAAGAAGTTGTAAATCATTTTAAGGAGCTATTCAGGAGTAAGGGAATGACTCAAACTGATATGACTTTGAAGGGAATATCGCAGACAATTTCAGACCACATGAATTCAGAATTAACCCAACCAGTCAAGGACAAAGAAATTAAAGATGCCCTTTTCCCCATGAACCCAACCAAAGCCCCGGGTCCTGATGGCATGACTCCACTTTTTTTTCAGACATTTTGGCACATTGTTAAAAAAGACATCATAAAAGCCACTAAAAGCTTCTTTCATTCCAGCCATATGTTGAAAGCCATGAATCACACCAACATATCCCTTATTCCCAAGGGTGAGCACCCCACTGAGGTTAAGCAGTTCAGGCCAATAAGTTTGTGTAATGTGTTGTATAAAATCATTTCAAAAATTTTAGCAAATAGACTGAAAATTTTTTTGGGAAAATGCATCAGTACAAACCAGGCTGCCTTTGTTCTTGGAAGGCAGATTTTGGATAATGTCATCATCTCTCATGAGTACATGCATTACCTCAAAAACAAAAGAGAAGGATCCCATGGTTTTATGGCCTTAAAGTTAGATATGTCGAAAACTTACGACAGGGTCGAGTGGGAATACCTGAAGGCAATCATGGTAAAAATGGATTTTTGTGGTACATGGATCACTTGGATAATGGAGTGCATCTCAACAGCTTCTTTTTCTTTCAACATCAATGGAGAGCCTACAGGATACGTCATACCGTCAAGAGGAATTAGACAAGGAGACCCTTTGTCACCTTACTTATTTCTCTTAGTCTCACAAGGTTTTTCACACCTGCTAGACCAAGCACAAAGAAGTAAAAGGCTAACTGGGATGAGGATCAGTAGGAGTGGCCCGTCAATAACGCACCTCTTCTTCGCAGATGACTCGTTAATCTTTTGCAAAGCAGACAAGAGACAAGCTCAAGAAGTTAGCAGAATTTTGAAGATTTATGAACAAGAGTCTGGACAGCTAATCAACATGGAAAAATCGTCTGTGTTCTTTAGCAAAAATGTGGAACCAAAAGATCAAGGAGAAATCTGCAGCTGCTTGGAACACATAAAAGTGGTGAAGCAAGGGAAGTATTTGGGGCTGCCTATGGTCATCACTAGAACCAAAGATCAGCTCTTTGGTTTCATTAGAGAAAAATGGAAAAAAAGGATCTTTAACTGGTCCAACAAACGCTTAAGTCAAGCTGGGAAAGAGGTGTTGCTCAAAGCAGTAACCATGGCAATGCCAACCTACGCAATGTCCTGTTTTAAGCTTCCAGTAAAGTTATGCAAAGAAATCAATGCCATGATGGCAGGATTCTAGTGGGGGGATGACAATGGCAGAACGAGAATGCATTGGTGTTCATGGAGAAAGATGTCAACTACAAAGAATAAGGGAGGACTAGGCTTTAAAGATCTCCAAGGCTTCAACAAAGCCTTGCTAGGCAAACAGATTTGGAGGATTCTCACATGCCCCAATCTTTTGCTTAGTAAAGTGCTGAGAGCCAAGTACTACCCCAACACTTCTCTACTGGGTTGTGAAGTAAGAGGAAATGCATCATGGATACAAAAGAGTCTAATGGGAGTAAGAGATGAGGTATGCAGTGGGATTAGGAAAAAAGTAGGAAATGGAAAGAGCACTAACATTTGGGAAGATGCTTGGCTATTGGAAGGGAAGCAAGGCAAAGTAGAATCCCCAAAACCAATGGGATGCACCATCACAAAAGTTAGCGAGCTGATCTCCAGATTCAGATGGAAATCACCACTCATCTTCCGAACTTTCAGTCCACATGAAGCTAGGAATATACTCAAAATGCCTATCAGTGTGACAAAGAGACCTGATTGTTACTACTGGAGGCATGGCACCACTGAAAAATACACGGTCAGATCTGCTTATGAAGCCTTCACAGCCGAGGATAGTATGCCTAAAGCACCTGCGAGCAATCTGGGAGAAACAAGCTGGATTGGGGGCTGCAACAAAGTCTGGAAACAGCTATGGAAATTGAGAATAAGACACAAACACAAGTTATTTTTATGGAAGTGTTTACACCAGGTGTTACCCGTAAGAGAAGCTATATTTAGGAGAACGGGAAAGGGAGAGCTAATCTGTAAGCAGTGTGGAGAAACAAATGAGACGGTTGAGCACATTTTCTTCCAATGTACCAAAGCAAAGCTGATATGGAAGATGGCTCCGTTACAGTGGGATGGGCTTTATGAGGACACAACTGATTTCAGGAAGTGGTGGAGCAGGCTAATGGGAGTAAAGGAATGAAAGGATGGAATGCAACACATTTGTCTAACTGTGGATATTCTTTGGCACATTTGGAAATCCAGAAATGAAGTAGAATTTGAAGGCAAATATAGGCATCTAATGGAGGTAGTCAGAAAAGCAGTGAATGACTTTGAGGAGTACCATAACTGCCAACAGGTACAGCAATGTATGAGCATTTCCGAAACAGAAATAGCAAATGAACAAGAGCAAACGAGGGAACCAGAGCAAGACATCCTGAGCGGTCATATACATGTGGGGCAACACATTGAAGGACTAAATATGGGAATTGGCATCACAGTAACAAATGCATTGAACCAGCTTGGGGCAAGGTGGATGCTCAGAGAAAGAAGTACTGGATCGTCTGTGCTGGACAAATTGGTGGCGATACAACTGGCTCGCTGTAAGCTAAAGGAACGGGACTTGCAAAACATACAGGTTCATATTTCATGCAACCAGATTTTAAAGATGATACGTTGCCAAAGCCCAAGCAACATCCTTATAGCAGGCCATCTCGAATGCATCAATGATCTCAGCTTAATGTTTAGGACATGCTCATTTGTTTGCCAGCCTAGTAATGTTAGTACTAATACACTCAATTATGAACTGAGTAAGCAAGCAATGCACATCTATTTTGATGAGGAGTTCGTTGATTCTCGGTGTCTTAGTACACCTTTGTAAACCAAAACTTGAGCCCTTGCTCATAAATTGTATTTTCTCTATTCGTAGAAATAAATTAATCTATCGTTTCTGGAAAAAAAAAAAATGCAAGCACACAAACAAATAAAAATGAATAGAGACCTAACTATTACACTCGGAGGCCCTAACTACAATCTAAAGGGGGAAGAATAAAATAATAACCTAACTATTATACTTATCTAACTAAATACATTTTTAACAAGAATTAAATCCTATATATTACATAAACTAGCTAAATACATGTCTTGAACCCCCTATCTATTACAATTTGGTATTTAAATGCCTCTCAAATAATCAAAAATTAAATTAAAATAAATATACAAAATTTAAAAGAAATAAAGTGAATAAATAAATAAAATAAAATAACATTCAAAAAAACATGCAATTACACACATAAATTCACATAAGATCAAGTAAAATCAAAATAAAGGAGTATAGTGTACCTCTCTTGAATTGGTGACCTAATGAAATGAAATTTCTCTTATTTACCCTCCAAAACAAAGATAATGGTCAAGGTACCAATTTAATTAACATATAAAAGAAATGTCATGTAAAGAAATGAAAATAATCATGAAATTGAATAATTAAAGCATTTAAATGAAAGCAAACAACCTATATTCAAGAATTTAAAAGTTTTAGGGGTCAAATTATTATTATTACAAATATTAGAGATCCAAATTAAAATAAAATTAAGGACTCAAAATAAAGCCAACCACACCCAATCATAAAATCCACAAAATAAATCAAATATCTACAAAAATATTACCCAAGTCTTTAAATCTTTTGATAAAACCCAAATCAAAATTATAAATCTATAAAAATTATTAAACCTTAAATTTCATCCTAAAACTCATAAATAATCTGTCCAAAAATCCCATTAAAGCACACTAAAGAAAATTAACATTTTAAGGGGCAAGAATTGATTATTTTTCCAATATTCTGGGCCATTTCAGAATTATTTAAAAAGCTAGGGGTTAAAATATGATTTCTCAGAATATTTCATGCAAACATTCGAAGGAAACTACTGCAACTAGAAGCTTTTCCTCTTGCTCCTACAAAACCATAACGGCAGCAACTCCAAGCCGACAACAATCATCAAAAACCATCACTAAATCTTGCATGAAGGGTGAAAAATGGAACCTTTTTCTATGTAACACCAAAATTAACCCAATATGACAATCATTAAACATGAAATTCAAAGCTCATCACATGAATACACAGCCCAGACTTCAAACAAAAGCAACGGCAAGCTGACAAGGGAGAGAAATGAATATCTTGATTCATAGTTGTAAGATCAGCTATTCTTTCATTTTCTCTCTCAAACTCAGCAAGTATTAGTAAAAATGCAGCAAATGAAAAAACCAGTTTTTAACTAGCAGCCATGAAGATCTAAGTGATAAAGGCAGCATAACTACAATAACAGCCAAACAATTCAAGATTCACATCTTATAGCCTTCGATTCTCATGCAAAATAGTGTTAATGCACCCAAGAGAGAAGCTAAGGTTACCTTGAACCTTTTTTAAAGCAGAATAAACGTGAAAATCCTCCAAAAGATCACGCCAATCTGGGAACGAAGCTCAAGAGGGTTTGCTGCAGAAATTTCAGTGCTGACGAACCTGGAACTTGGAGTCTCGATCTGACCAACTTAGAGCTGTTTTCTCCAAGATATTTGTGATGAAAACTTCTTCTATTTCTCCCAAGAAAGTGAAGAAGCCAAAATCTCCCTCAAAAAACCAAAATTGAAGCAGAAATTTGGCCCCGAAACAGGCTAGTTCGCCAGCCTGGTGACGAAATTTTCCAGCAGAAAATTTTTCTTCCTTTTCTGTTTTCTCTCCCTCTCTTTTCCTTGCCGTTGTTTCTCTTCGTTTTTCTTCCTGATTTTCCTCTCTCAACCAACCCAAATTCTCCCCAGGTTTTTTCCTTTTCTGGTTTCTTTTTCCCCCTTTCTTTTCTTCCCCGCAACTCCCTTTTTCCTTTTTTTCTGTCTTTCTTTCCCAGTTTGTTTCCTCGTTTTCTTCCTCTCCACAGTCTAGTTCTCTCTTTCTTTCTCTCCCCAGAATCTCTCTTCCTTTCTTGCTCAGTTTTTCCTTTCTTTTCCCCCAAAAATCCTCCCCCTTCCCAGCTCAAAACCCTTCTTTTTCCTTTTGTTTCTTTTCCTTCTTTTTTTCCTTGCCCTCTTGCCCGCAGCTCTCTTTTTTCTTGCTTGTTCCAGATTTTTCCTCATCTTCCTACACCTGTCTTGCCACCTAGCCCTTGCATGTGTTGTGCAAAATACCAAAATCACATGGCTAATGCCCACCTATCCCATTTAGCTACTATGCATGCCTTCCACCTATCTTATATTTTCCTTTTATTTTTTTTGTTTTTCAAAACAAATTTAGGGTAAACAAAATGTCAATTCCTAATTGAGATTGCCTTACAAAAATTTCATTCTATTTGGAAGAAATTGAGTTTGAAAAGATTAAAAAATAAATTTTTTGTTGAGAATTTTCTTTTTAATAAATTTAATGCAAAAATGTTTTGAAAAGAAAAATGATGAACCTAATTTACTAAAATAAATAAAAATAAACATTAACTATCATTTTTCAAACTTTGATTAACTAAAAATTAAATTAAATTAAATTAAATCAAAATTAAAATTAAATTAAATAGAATTGAAATTTTGATATCTACAATAAGATAACAAAGAAATGGTGGCGTTAAGAAGAGTTCTATTGGAAAACAAAGATATGGGGATAGTGAATAGGATTTTTTGAATTACTTACTCTTGCACGGTATTTTAGGTAGTTAGTCACAATTATTGAGGATATGTTGGTCGCATAATCATTCTTTCCCACTGGAGTTAGTTTCATTTAAAATTAAGCAATGAATTACAACTTAAAGGTACTTAAGTATTGCAATTAAAAGTTAAGGGTGCAAAGTGCAATGTAAGAATAATTTAGGAGTGCAACATAATTAACCCTTATAAATAAAGGGCAGCTAAGGCTACGTAAGTGCTCTTTGACGTGGAGACGGTGGAGTTGTTCATGTGTTATTCTCAACGTTGACTTGATTTTCTAGTGGGCCCTGCGTTGACATGGATCCATTTATGAGTAAAGCAAGTGGGGCCTACGTGATGATGTGTCATCAACCGCAGATTTTCCCATTCCGGACTAAACAAGCACAAGCTTCGCGCAGGTTGATTATTCTATATAGCTTTTGATTTCTCCATTACAACAGAAGTTCTTTTTAAATTCTTAATTTCACCAAATATTTTTATATGATATGTAACCGTATTCTTAAATAAAATATTTACTTTGTGATCTAATTTTTTTCTACATGCTTTTTTGTTTTATAGCTATAAACCCCTTTAAATAACACATGATAAAGCAGAATGTTTTTTCTAATACATTGGAGTGACATATCAATCCTGTGATAAAAATAATTTATATGCACAAATTGAACTAAAAAAATGCATTAAATACATAAATTTGGTACATTATATATGTAAACCACAATGTCAGGTAACATTATAATCACGAGTTTTTTGTTTACCGTTAGAAATATATTTTCCTAGGGAAAAAACCATCAAATTATACTATAAGCTTTAAAGTTATTAAGTGCAATTTTATATCTTTGATGAATTGCATCCTAATAAATAGGTTTTTCAATCGGGTTATATGAATCGGTTTTTAACAAGTCCAAACTCAACTCATATAGTTAGTACCACAATCAACTTTGATGAATCGGTGGAAAATAATATCTGATAACATAAAACGTGTGTAACTGAAAGCAACGGTTAATTTATGCTAACAGATGGCAATATTAAAAGGGAATGTTACGAAACGTACTAGTCTTTTGTAACCGATGAAATAAATAATGTTAAAGGTGAACGTTACGCAACGTACCAGACCTTCGGTTATGATAAAAAATTTATCTTCTTAGGGAAGAGTCAAATCAAATTTTGGTTTTTAAAATCAGTAGAACTCACTTGGGCAGCATTTAACCCACGTGCAAAGGGAAATCCATCAGTTTGTACTGATACGGCCCAACTCAACTTCCCTCTCACGCGCGCGAGCCCACATTAGTTATCAACTTAACATAAGCCCAATAACAGACTACACATTATAAATGATGAGAAGTCATTTTAGTTTTCCGACGTGAGACAAGATCTTTTGAAATATCCCTTTTATTTACAACAATCTCCTTCCTATTTCAAAAGATTTTGGTCAAAATAAAAGAAATAGTCAGCTGGATTTATTTGGGTGAAATGTAATTAGTTCAGTTCTTTTGGACTATGAACCAAACTTAAATTGACAAAATATGACCTACAGAATTATTGGTGAAATTTGAATTTCTATGAACCAATAACTCTTGATGTATGACAGAGATTTTATCAATCACACTACAACCCATAACTTGCTGTTATCGCAATTTTGCGATTTTAGGCTGTGTGCCGGCCTGGTTATTCATGGGAGCTCTAAAGATTCGGCCAATAAATCTTATAGGATCGGCCTCATTCCACTCTCATATAGGTGAATTCATCAAGTGTATATTGCTTTAAATACACCTCTTTAAAGGGATATGAATTCATTAAGAGTTTTAAACTCACCTTCACAATTATTAGCAATCAAAGCACTTATCTCTGGAGGGACTTAGATTTGAAGTGTTTTACGGTCAATATTGGGATTACCAATCACATAGGTTGGGTTACTGTCTCTATTGACAACTTGTTGGCCTTAGTCCCATTTCCCTTTTAATTTGAAGAATTAATTTCCTTTCTACAAGTTTAGTCAGAGGTTCCGCCAAATTCAACTCTGACTTCACAAAACCAATAGAAATAATTCCATCTTTAAGCAGTTGCTTTACAATATCATGTCTTAGTTTCATGTGTCAACTTTTGCAATTATATGATTTATTTTTAGTAATAGCAATTGTTGCTTGACAATCACAGTGTATGGATGCAGGAGGCAACAGATCCTTAGTCGCAGAAATACTAATTAAGAAGTTTCTTAACCAATTAGCCTCAGAACTAGTCAACTCCAAGGCTATAAACTCTAATTCCATAGTTGATCTAACAATGATTGTCTATTTAGCTTACTTCCATGCTACTGCACCACCACCAAGGGTGAATATATAACCACTAGTAGATTTTGTCTCACTTGAATCCGAGATCCAATTAGCATCACTGTACCCCTCTCATACAATGGAAAATCCACAATATAAGATATCATAATTCATGGTGCCTCTCAAATATTTCATTAGTCTGACTAATGCAAACCAACGCTCACTCTTAGGATTGTGAATATACCTGCTTAGTCGACGCACAGCATAAGCTATGTCAGGTCTTGTAAAATTCATCAAATACATCAGACTCCTAATAATCTGAGCATATTTAGACTGAGCAATTGGGTCACCATTATTTTTCTTTAATTGAGTGTTAGCATCGTAAGGAGTTCTTACAGGTGTCACATCATAATTTTCAAACTTCCTAAGAAGTCTTTCTGTATAATGTTCTTGTGATAATATTATACCATCATTTTTCCTTATAATTTTAACACCCAATACCATTTTAGCTTTACCCAAATCTTTCATATCAAACTCAGAGGATAAGAAGTATTTAGTAATATTGACAATATCTATACTTGTTCCAAATATAAGCATGTTATCTACATATAAGCTAATTATCACATATTAATTATTCATAACTTTAGTATATACACATTTATCCATTTCTACAGACGAAAAATCGTCTTTCATCAATACTTGATCAAATTCTCATGCCACCGTTTAGGAGTTTGTTTTGGACCATAAAGAGATTTGATTAATTTACACACTTGTACCAAATATAAGCATGTCATCTACATATAAGATAATTATCACATATTAATTATTCATAACTTTAGTATATACACATTTATCCACTTCTACAGACGAAAAACCGTCTTTCATCAATACTCGATCAAATTTCTCATGCCACTGTTTAGGAGTTTGTTTTAGACCATAAAGAGATTTGATTAATTTACACACTTTATTTTTTTTGTCCAGATTCAACACATCTTTCAGGTTGAAACATATAAATTTCTTCTTCTAAATCACCATTTAAAAAAATTGTTTTGACATCCATTTGATGAACAACAAGTTTGTGAATAGAAGCTAAGTCAAATAAAACATGAATAGAAGAAATTCTTGTTACTGGTGCAAATATGTCAAAATAGTCAACATTTTGTTTCTGAGAAAATCCTTTTGCTACTAAACGAGCATTGTATTTTTCTATAGAACCATCAGAATTATATTTTCTTTTAAAAATTCATTTGCAACCAATAGGTTTTGCACCAATAGGCAAATCTACCCAAATCCATGTTTTATTTTTCAAAATAGAATCAATTTCTGATTTAATTGCTTCTTTCCAAAACTTGTAATCAAAAGAAGAAATTGCATCAGAATAAGTTAAATAATCATTGTTGACAAGAAAAGTTTGAAAATCATTCCCATAAGAAAATTCTTTTCTCGGCCTTTTACTCTTTCTCAATTCCTCAATAGGGGTTATTTCTTTATTTCTTTCAACAGGTGCATGAGAAATTTTATTAGACAGTGCAAAATATGTTAAAAAAATTTAGCATTTTTTGTCTCAATAATTGTATTACAATCAAGTACATCACCTCTTAAAACAAGAAATATATATGCGGCACTATGTTCAGCATATCCAATAAACATACAAACAGAAGTTTTAGAACCTAATTTTTTTTCTTAGATTCAGGTAATAACACTTTAGTAAGGCACCCCCATACTTTTAAATATGTTAAATTTGGTTTATAATTTTTCCATAATTCATAAGGTATTTTGCCAATCTTTTTATGTGAAATTCTATTTTGTAGATGATATGCAGATAATATAGTTTCTCCCTATAAATTATCTGGAGCATGACAACTAACTAACATAGAGTTCATCATTTCTTTTAGTGTCCTATTTTTCCTTTCAACTACTCCATTAGATTCTGGTGAGTAAGGATGTGTTGTTTTATGTATTATGCCTTATTGTTCACCAATCTTATCTAAAGCTAAATATTCAACTTCTCTATCTCTAATTCTTTTTATCTTCTTATTAAGTTGATTTTCTACCTCAAACTTATAAGATAAAAAGACATTATGAGTATCATCTTTATTTCTAAGTAAATAAAGTTTAGTATATGTAGAATAATCATCTATAAAAAGAACATAATATCTTTTTCCTCTCTAGTCATAGTTTGTTTTAAATCACCTAAATCTGTGTGAATTAGATTTAATAATTCAGTTTCTCTTTGAATAGTTATACAACTTTTCTTAGTTATTTTAGTTTCTGCGCATATTTCACATTTTTCCATGCCATTATTATTAACACTAGAAAGTAATCCAAGTGATTGCATTTTCTTTATGTAGCTAATATTAACATGTTCTAATCTAGCATGTCATAAAGAAATTGAATCAATAATATAAGCAGAAGAAGATGTATTTTCATTGATTACATTTGAAACGTTGAGTACAAAGAATCCCTGATTACAGTGCCCTTGTCCACAAATACATTAATTTTTGTCATTACAATCTTATCGTATTCAAATGACACTTTCACCCTAACTTTTCCTAACAATGCTACAAAAACCAGATTTGCCCGAATATTCAGCACATGCAGCACATCATTGAGGGCCAAAGTTTTTCCTGAAGTGAGTTTCAAGAGAACTTTGCCCTTACCCACAACTTTAACAGTTCGTGAGTCTCCAAGATAACCACCACCTCCTCATCATCTCCTATTGGAATATAGGAGGAAAATACTTCTCGATTTGCACATATGTGCTGAGTAACCCTAGAGTTTACTACCCACTCTTTCACATTGGCTGCAATGTTGACTTGAGAGATGACTGCATCAATTATATCATCTCCTTCGATTAAATTAACCTTAGGAGGATTGTCATTTGCTTTGTCACCTTTCTTTTTGTGTCTGCAGCATGGTGTCCTGATTTTTTGCAAACATAGCAAATGCCTTTCTTCTTCTTAAAGTTGGGATTATTGGCTTGTAATTCTGGGGTTTATTGGTGTACCTTTAATTGTTGCTTTGAACCAGATTAGCTTTGAGACCCATTTCCCGACCTTTGACCATCCTTAACTCCTTCCTGCTAGAGTCTTCAATCAGAATATGTTTCACAAGCTCATCAATGGTGTAATTTTTCTGCTTGTGTTTCAAGTTGTTTTTGTAGTTAGTCCACAACTCGGGCAATTTTTCAATTAGCATGCCAGCAGCAAATTTTTCAGGCAAATTTATGTCTTTATATTTGAGATCCTCGAGTAGCATTTGGTACTCCGTGATTTACACTTTCATTTCTTTGTCTTCTGTCATCTGCCATTGATTGTATTCTTTCACAACAAATTTTTGTTTGGTGGCATCTTCAGAGGTGAATTTTGTTATCAAGGCTTCCCAAATTGTCTTAGCTTTCTTGTAGCCACAGTACACATCAAATAATTCATTTGAAAATGTTTGTAAGATAGTATGCCAACATACCTTATTGGCATATTGCCAAGATTCTTGTGTTTTGACATCCATAATTACAATTGGTTGTGCTTCTGTCAGTGCGTAGGCTACTCCATGAACGTCAAATAGTGAGTGCCACCTTTTGAAGTTTTCATTGACAAAAACTTTAATTTTGGAGACGTCTGGAAAAGGTCTTACCAAAGGTAGCGTGATAGCAACTGAGTCGGATGCAGCTTGTGAAGTGTTAACATTGTTGGAGGCTGTAGTTTCTTATATTATAGTCAGAAATAGCCAAAAAATAACGTTAACTAAAACTAACAAAATGTAGCTTGAATCGTGTTTAAAAACACTATCCTAAGAAACTATTCCATAAAATTGAAATGTTTTCCCAGGATTAAATAAGCCTTCTTCTTATTTATAACGAGAAGGATCAGAACTTTAGCAAGTATCGACTAAATCCAGTAGAGAGGGAAAAAAGAAGAAGAAGAAGAGAAGCAAAGGAGAAGAAGAAAGCTGTCAGGAAGGTATCTTCTGTCAGCTGTTGGTGATCTATAAAGTGTACGTTGGTGAAAAATAATATCTGATAAAGTAAAAAACGTGGCTAACTTTCTGTGTACTGAAAGTAACGGTGGAAAATAATATCTCATTTGGGCCGTATTTAGCCCACACATACAGGGGGGAAATCCGTCAGTTTGTACTGAAACGGCCCAACTCAACTTCCCTCTCATGCGTACGAACCTACACTAGTTACCAACTTAACATATGCCCAATAACAAACTACACATTATAAATGATGAGAAGTCATTTTAGTTTTCCGATGTGGGACAAGATCTTTAAAAATATTCCTTTTAATTTACAACAGTTTCTTCCGATGTAGTACAACAACCTTAACCTTGGTTTTTTCCATGCTATACCGGTTTCAAATTACACTACCTTCGTTGAAAATTGAGACCCTTTCTTTATTTATTTTTCTATATGTAAATGTAATTAAATGAGCAAGTCATCTGACATCAAAATCAGAAGATCAGCAACATAAAATGTTTCCATAGCGTTTAACTATAGGCTTAGTTGACTAATGTTGCTTCACCAAAAATCCTCAAATCTTTTGTTTCAAGATAAACATATGGTCCTTATACATCATGTACGAGCAATGGCAACTCAACTTAGATGGCATGACGTTTCAAGCAGAGAAAAGAAAAAGGAAGAAAGAAACAAGTGACACTAGAATACCAAAAATAGTTCAGTAATCCAAAACAGGACTGGTAATAATAGTTCACGTGCTTTGTACATGATTGTAATATCTTAAAATATATTATTCTTTAGATACTAAAAATTTTTTATGAAATTTTGATCATCAACATAATAATATAGTATTTTTATGTTATTTATTTTTTAAGCTAGTTACTTTTAAAAATTTTGTTAAATGAAAAGAGACAGAAAAAATTCCAGTATAGTTGATATGTTCTATAGGATTGAATTTGGAATCATGAACGAAACACTTTTTTTATTTATAGCTTTAACTCTAACATATCAAATATTGATAATATCATGATTTAACAAAATTATTATATATTAATGATTCCATTGCATATAAACCACAATCATCACAATTTTTTATAAACAAAGAATATAATTAAGTTAGAAAAATAAACATACATATAATTTGAATTCTTTGTATTATGTTAATTCTATTTTTGTGAGTAATGGAATATAAATTATCCATCACGTAAAGTTTTTTTGGTTTGTACATTCTGACAATTGAAATTCTATAGATATAAATAGTTGCAGTTTTTCTATTTTACTTTTCTTTTATTCATATTTTTAGCACAATCAAATGTGAAGCAAAACAACAAACCTACTTGTTTCATATGAGCACAATATTTTTGGTTTTAGAATTAGTTTTTTTTATGATCATGGAATTGGAATAAGAATTGTGGTTAATTAACAATTTTAATATTAATTTTTTGTATATTGTAGTGTTTTATTTTTTAATTGCCAAGTTTTAATCCATAATCACTATGATTATTATCAATTATTGGAATGCATTAAATCTGTCTAGTTACAATTGTCACCATAAATGAAATTTACTTAATTTTAAAGCTTTTCATTTCATAACTGCTTTCATAATTCACTAATATTGCAATACAATAAATATGTATAATCATTAGAAAAATAAGGGTGTTTTGGACATCACTAAAATCAATTTGGATATCATTTTCATTTTAGCGTTCTTCATTTTTAATTTACTCTTATTATAATTCTTATTTTATCATTGGAGATAGCTTTCGGCTTGATGGATGGATTTGGTTTGCTCAAACCAATACAAATGAAGAATTACTATATTATTGTCAATAACAATGTTTGTCTTCTCCTGGATATCAGTGATTTGGGTATTGTCTTTGGTATTGTTTGAATTGTATTCTAGTTTTTTAATTCATTCGCTATTTACTTTATGTCATTTTATAAATAGTTTTCAATTTTTTTTAGTTTTTCTTGTTTTGATCGGTTACTATTAATGATAATAGTAGTTTTTATGGTGCTATTTCAGATTTCTTTTTTTCAGTTTAATACTGCTCTTTCAGTTATAAAGGTATCATCATTTTCTGTATATTGAAATTCTATTAGGTGCAACATGAAAAATTCTTCATATTGGTAAAAAGTGGATAATTGTAAAATTTACTCATGATATTTGTATGAAGATATACAGATGAATAAGTTCTCTATTTTCTAGATAGTATCTATTTTTTTAAATTAATTTTTTTTACAGTCTCGACTAATCACTAATGAGAAATTTTTCATATTTCAATTAAGAAATTTTGTAATGTATAATAATTGGAGATGGAATCCAATGGTAGGTAAATAGTTTTAAACGAGCAATTTTTAATTATAATTACCAATACTATTAAGATGTAATCAATTGGAGTGTTTTATTTCTTTTAATTAGTGCCACATTAAAATGCAATAATTCTAATTCAAAGACATAAGGGTAATTTAGGGATAACAAAAACTAAGACAAAAAAGTGCTTACACTTACACTTCCTAATATCAATATTCATACTTTTTATATAGTAATGATAATGATAATGATAATGATATATATCACTATCATTACAATCTTCTAGAATTCCTACCAGTCTTGTAAAATTCGCTCCTCAACCAGTCCGCAACAGTAAAGATCCTCCTTGAATTGTAAAAAACAGGCACAAAAGCTGGCAAGGAAAACCCATAGTGGAAAGCCACTCCTTCCAAGAAAATCTGAATAGAAAGAAGAAAGAAATGCAATTCAGCTGCCCAGAGACCCTAAACTAATTATTCCCAAAAAATGCACATAGAGACTTTGAAGCTTGTGTTTTTCCCAAAAGACTCTGGGATTGAGTTGAGGGGAAAGAGTATGAAAGCAACTTTTGATAAAAAGTGGATGTATACTAAAGAAAATACTGCGAAAGCCAAATCTTCGACACCAACTATGCTTGTAGTGGCAAGAAAATCATCCCTGCAAGTCCATTCAATCGCCAAAGCGTGAGGATAACCTTTGACATTGAGGCTTTTGCACGTCTAAGCAGAACTTTGTGATATAAGATCATCTGGATTCCCTATTTCCAACATCTGCTAAGACTTCCATTTTCTCCACCTTGAGAGGTTTACTTCTCCTTTCTACACAGCCAACTAGAAATAGAATTTGGCATATTAGTTCTACGAGTAAATGTCCAAGTTGCAGCCTAATGAACCAAATCTTGGCAACTGAAAAAAACTTGGCTAGACCAAAAGTTGTGTTTAAATCTATCTTTATTGCATTTAGTGCAATTCCTCTCTTCTGGTCACAGTAATTCGTTTTAATAGGTCATCCAAAAATTTACGACAATTAACAAGATCAAAATATCATAGAAACTGTACTTCTAGGAAAGCAAATTAAACTGAAAATGCACAACTTCAAGACTTTAACTTATGAAGTGATAGTTCAAGAGTAAAATAATCATGATTTGAGTGGTAAGCTGTGTAGGAAAAATAGCCAAAAAATAATGTTAACTAAAGCTAATAAAATGTAGCTTGAGCCCTGCTTAATAGCACTATTCTAAAAAACTATTTCAGAAGATTGAAATGTTTCCCCATAATTAAACAAGCCTTCTCCTTGTTATAAACAAAAAGGATCAGAACTAGCAAATATTGCATAAATCCAGTAGAGAGTGAAAAAAGAAAAAGAAGAAAAAATAGAAGTAGAAGAAGAAAGCTGGCAGGAAGGTCTCTACTGTCAGTTTTTTGGTGTACTTTCTAAGGTGGGAGTAGCTGCTATTTATAGGCATCAGAAAGTGTATGTTGGAGAGGATAAAAGATAATTTCTGATAGCATAAAAAGAAACGTGCCTAATTTCGTGCAATAGAAAACAACGTTAATAAAAGAATGTTGTGAACGTGCCCGACTTTTATAACCGATGGGATAAGATTTTATCTTCATGGTCAAACATTGAAAATTTTGTAAAAGAAGTAAAACTATCTTGGGCCATAGTTAACCCACATGCAGGGAGGGGCACAAATCTGTCAGTTTGTACTGAAATGGCCCAACTCAACTTCCTTCTCATGTGTGGGAGCCCACATTAGTTACCAACCTAACACAAACCCAATAAAAGACTAAGCATTATAAATGATGATAAGTCCTTTTGATTTTTCAATGTGGGATAAAATCTTTTGAAATACACTTTTTATTTATAATAATTTTCTTCTTATTTCAAAAGATTTTGGACAAAAGATAAAAAAATAATCTGCTGGATTTATTTGGGTGAAATGTAATTAGTTTGTTGTCTTTTGGACTATGAACCAAATTTAAATTAACAAAACATGACCTACAGAATTATTGGTGAAATATGAATTTTTATGAACCAATAACTCTTGATGTATGACAGAAATTTTATCAATTACATTGCGGCCCATAATTTGTTGTTAACGCAATTTTGTGCTTTTAGACCATGTACTTGCCTAGTTTTTCATCAAAGCTCTAAAGATTCGACTAATAAATCTTGTAGGAGCGGCCTCACTCCGCTTTCATATAGTGTGAATTCATCAAGTGTATACTGCTTTAAATACACCTTTTTAAAGGGATATGAATTCATTAAGATTTTTAAACTCACCCTCACAATTACTTGCAATTAAAGCATTTATCTCCGGAGGAACTTACATTTGAAGTGCTTTACGGTCAATATTGACTTGTTATTACCCATATGAACCTAATTCATGGGATCTCCAATCACATAGGTTGGGTTACTGTCTCTATTGACAACTTGTTGGCCTCAGTCCCATTTCCCTTGTAGTTTAAAGAATTAATTTCCTTCCTACAGGTTTAGTTAGAGGATCAACCAAGTTCAACTCCGACTTCACAAAATCAGTGGCAATAATTCCATCTCTAAGCAGCTGCTTTTCGACATCATGTCTTAATTTCATGTGTCGACTTTTGCAATTATATAATTTATTTTTACCAATAGCGATTGCTACTTAACAATCACAGTGTATGGATACAGAAGGCAATAGATCCTTAGTCAGAGGAATATTGGCTAAGAAATTTCTTAACCAATCAGTCTTAGAACCAGTCAACTCCAGAGCCATAAACTCTGATTCTGTAGTTGACCTAGCAATGATTGTGTGCTTGACTAACTTCCATGCCACTGCATTACCACCAAGGGTGAATACATAACCACTAGTAGATTTTGTCTTATTTGAATCTGAGATCCAATTAGCATCATTGTACCCTTCTAATACAGTGGAAAATCCACAATATAAGATACTATAATTCATGGTACCTCTCAAATATTTCATCAGTCTGACTAATGCAAACCATGCTCTCGCTATTAGGATTGTGAGTATATCTATTCAGTCTACATACAACATAAGTTATATCAGGTCTTCTAAAATTTATCAGATGCATCAGACTCCCAATAATCTAAGCATATTTAGTCTGACCAATTAGATCACCATTATTTTTCTTTAATTAAGTGTTGGCATCATAAGAAATACTTACAGGTGTCACATCATAATTTTCAAACTTTCTAAGAAGTCTTTCTGTATAACGTTCTTGTGACAACATTATACCATTATCTTTCCTTATGATCTTAAAACCCAATATCATTTTAGTTTCATCCAAATCTTTAATATCAAAATTAGAAGATAAGAAATATTTAGTACTATTAGCAAAATTTATACTTGTACCAAATATAAGTATGTCATCCACATATAGGTTAATTATCACATATCGATTATTCACAACTTTAGTATATACACATTTATCCACTTCTACAGACGAGAATCCGCCTTTTATTAATACTTGATCAAATTTCTCATGTCACTGTTTAGGAACTTGTTTTAGACCATAAAGAGATTTAATTAATTTACACACCTTATTTTCTTGTCCAGATACAACACATTCTTCAGGTTAAAACATATAAATTTCTTCTTCTAAATCACCATTTAAAAAATCTATTTTGACATCCATTTGATGAATAACAAGTTTATGGATTGAAGTTAAAGTAAATAAAACACGGATAGAAGAAATTCTTGTTACTAGTGTAAATGAGTCAAAATACTCAATATTTTGTTTTTGAGAAAATCCTTTTGCTACTAAACGAGTTTTGTATTTTTCTATAGAACCCTTAGAATTATATTTTCTTTTAAAAATTCATTTACAACCAATAGGTTTTGTACCAGAGAGTAAACCTACCAATGTCCTTGTTTTATTTTTCAAAATAGAATCGATTTAGATTTAATTGCTTCTTTCCAAAACTTGCAATCAAAAGAAGAAATTGCATCAGAATAAATTAAAGGATCATTGTCAACAAGAAAAGTTTGAAAATCATTTCCATAGGAAATTTCTTTTCTCGACCTTTTACTCCTTCTCAATTCCTAATTAGAGATTATTTCTTTATTTATTTCAACAGGTGCATGAGAAATTTTATTGGACAATGGACAAATATGTTCAAAAAATTCAGCATTCTTTGTCTCAATAATTGTATTACAATCAAGTACATCACTTCTTAAAACAAGAAACCTATATGCAGTACTATGTTCAACATATCCAATAAACATACAATCAGAAGTTTTAGAATCTAATTTTCTTTTCTTAAATTCAGGTAATAACACTTTAGCAAGACACCCTCATACTTTTAAATATTTTAAATTTGGTTTATAATTTTTTCATAACTCATAAGGTGTTTTGCCAATTCTTTTGTGTGGAATTCTATTTTGTAGGTGACATGCAGATAATATCTTTTCTCCGTAAAATATCTGGAGTATGAGAACTAACTAACATAGAATTCATCATTTCTTTAAGTGTTCTATTTTTTTTTAGCTACTCCATTAGATTCTGGGGAATAAGGAGGTGTTGTTTCATGTAATATGCCTTCATGTTCACAAAACTTATCTAAAGCTAAATATTCACCTCTTCTATCCAACCTAATTCTTTTTGTTTTCTTATTAATTTGATTTTCTACCTTAGACTTATAAGATAAAAAGGCATTATGAGTATTATTTTTATTTCTAAGTAAATAAAGTTTAGTATATCTAGAATAATCATCTATGAAAGTAACATAATATCTTTTTCCTATGCCTTCATGTTCACAAAACTTATCTAAAGCTAAATATTCACCTCCTCTATCCAACCTAATTCTTTTTGTTTTCTTATTAATTTGATTTTCTACCTTAGACTTATAAGATAAAAAGGCATTATGAGTATTATTTTTATTTCTAAGTAAATAAAGTTTAGTATATCTAGAATAATCATCTATGAAAGTAACATAATATCTTGTTCCTCCTCTAATCATAATTTGTTTTAAATCACCTAAATTTGTATGAATTAGATTTAATAATTCAGTTTCTCTTTAAACAGTTATATAATTTTCCTTGATTATTTTAGTTTCTGCACATATTTCACATTTTTTCATGTCATTATTATTATCACTAGAAAGTAACTCAAGTGATTGCATTTTCTTTATGTAGCTAACATTAACATGTCCTAATCTAGCATACCATAAAAAAATTGAATCAATAATATAAGTTGAAGAAGATACATTTTCATTGATCACATTTGAAATGTTGAGTACAAAGAGTTCTTGATTACAGTAATCCTTACCCATAAATACATGTTATTTTTTGTCATTACAATCTTGTCAGATTCAAATGACACATTCACCCCAACATTTCCTAACTATGCTACAGAAGCCAAATTTGTCTAAATATTCGACACATGCAACACATCATTGATGGTCAAAGTTTTTTCTAAAGTGAGTTTCAAGAGAACTTTGCCGTTACCCAGAACTTTAGCAGTTCGTGAGTGTGAGAACCCGAAAATTATTTTAAATTTTTCCTATTTTTGAAAAATTAATTTATATTTCCTTTTAATTTTATTTTAGTTGTTTATTTGCTTATAAAAGAGTTAAGATTTTTAACTATTTTTCTTGTATAAGTTAGTACATGTTAAGTTCGTAGTGGATTATGGAAGTAGGACCCACTAGTGAGGTATGTGCGATAAATTTTCCAAGATTAGAAGGAGTTTTGTGTAAAAGGGATATTATTTTATAAGGTGTTAAGAGATAATTAGAGATGGACTAAATATTTTAGTGAATGGAAGACAATTAGATAAGAATTACATCTTGATTTGACACTTGTTACTCAACCATGAAGTCTTGACCAAGACTAAGTTTCATTCTTATCCTAAACCAAGCCTTTATTACCATTTCTTCTTCTTGGCTTCTTGTTGGACGAAATTTGGAAGGTAAGGGGAGCGAAAATACTCTATTTTCTAGCCTTGATTTCTTGCTCAATCCATGAGAATTCCAAGCACTAACCCTAATCCACACCGATTAATCTTGAGCTAAACTTGGAGGGAAGCTTTTGGTGGAGTTATTTGAGAAGGAAAGCTCTTGTCTTGCAACTTATCTTGGGGTTTTGAGGTATTATACTAAGAATCTCTCTTTCTCCTTCTTATTTTGCCATTTAAGCAAAATATGACTTGAGTGTGATGGTTTCATGGAAGATATCATGGATTTGTGAAGTTAGTGGAATTTTTCTAACTTTGATTCATATTTTTCAGCCATGAGATGATTATTTTCTAGCTTTGCTATGAAATTTTGGGCTTCCATGAGGATTTTCCAACTTATACATGTATTTTTGGCTTCACTTGAAGGATTTCTAACTCTTGGTGTCAAATTCTAGCCTAGGGCTTCAATTTCCAGCCTAGAGTTATGATATATATGTGCTAGGGATATGCTTAAATTAGTTAGTTTTGTGGTTGAAATAAGGACCCCTTTGTACTTTATATTTTGTGGACTTGTTTGGAGCTGTTTTGCTGTGGAACTTCAGCTTTGGAATTGAAGGAAAAATTAGGAAAAAACGGGGGAGATGCTGGCCATTTTTTTCTTGTAGTTCATGTGAGTGGAAGTGATATTGAGGTGTGAATTTAGGGCATTTTTGTCTTCTTCTTGCATATGATTTTGCTCAAAACTCTTGTTACAAGCTATTTCTTTGTATGTGTGTTAGTTTTGAGCCAAAACAAAGAGGTTTAAGAAAAGAAAAACCTAGTTTTTCAAACTAATAGTTTGTTGGAAAATTTTCGTAGGAAGCCCTGCACAGCTTTGGAAAATTAACTATAACTTTGTATAAGAAAGTTGGAATTAAGTTCCGTTTATTGCGTTTGAAACGAGACTCATAGGGCTTTTAACGATATAAAAATCAAGGGTTGGTTCAACTCCTATAAATACCAAAAAATCTGTAAAGTTTCTTGAAAAACCATAACTGTTCTTCTGTCTTTGCTCATGAGACAGCAGTGAGTTTGAACTAAAAATTTGACTAACCTATGAGCTAAATTTCATGAAAATGTCTTCTATAGTCTATTAGTACTTCTAGTCTATTTTCTAATGGTATAAGTGATTTTTTGACCTACGGAACTCAAGTTATGCTTTTTCAAAGAATGTCGCCAAAGCTAAGAATTTTGTCAAATGAATTGAGTGGAATTTGAAAAATTTTGAGAAAACTTTTCTAGATCTTAAACTTTAATTGGTGTGATTTTGGGTGGTTTGTGGCCTTAAACAAGTGTTTTCTTTTTATACTAATAACTTACTTGAATCATAGCCCTAGATTGCACTTGACCATTCTTCGATTGGCTTTCAAGTTTGTCTTTCAGTTTTGTGTTTAGAGAGGCCGAATTTAGATAGGCGTATGGCTCATGACTAAGATTAAAGTGAACACTTTATTAACCTAAGTTTTGAATGATCGGATCATGACATCTTGTCTTGGTTACTTTTAGGGTTTAACGGTGGGAACGAGCACAACCCAGAGTTGAACGTTTAGCGTTGCTCTACTTTAAACGGTGAGTGTTCCCTGCATGTTGTGCTTCCAATGACTATGTGGATTGATGTAAATGTTTGTTTGAATGTTAAATGCTTTTCAATGGTCGTTGTAGACAAAGAAAATTTATTTAATTTACTTTAGTCAAGATTTGTTTAAACTAAATCGATCTTGATTAAATTAAATTAAATTATAGAAGTCCATCATGTTTTGGACTGGCAAATTGGACCAATATTATATGGGCTATTAAATCAAATTAAATCCATAATGTCCGCTTAAGTTGGAGTGAATTAATTGATTTATTAATTCACAATGGACTATTTGGGTTGGCCCATTGTTTAAGCCCAAGTTAAATGGATTTCTTGGATAACAAGTGATCCAAAATGCAGGAAGATTCTGAGGGTTTTCTTGAAGATTTAGCTTACATATTTGGCTATAAATAAAGGTCTTCCCTCAAGGCAAATGCACGAGAAAAATTCCTAATTTTTGAAGAAACTCTGTCAAATTTTCTCAAGAGCTTTCTTCCTCAAATCCAAGTCCAAATCAAGTCAAACAAATCCTCCTGCTATCGGTGTTGAAGACTTGAAGTTCCAAGTGTTTGACACCATCATCAAATCAATTGTTTTCTACGCCGAAATTGTAGGAAACGCTCTTTCGATTGGAGAACAAGTCTTTTCGGCCCTTCAATTGAAACTATTCGAAGAAAAAAATAGGGGATTAATTTCTTTGATTCAAGAATTTTCAAAGATTGTAACCTATTTATCATCTAATTTGATAAATTTGATATTTGTGCGAATTTTCTTGTCTTTTATTTTAGGCAACAAAATTTGTGCTTACAAATTTCTGGCACGCCCAGTGGGACCATCTCTGCCTCTCATCTCTTTTCTTCCAACAGCTTACCAGTTTCAAAATTCAATGGAGTTCAAGAAGGTGAACTTTTCTCTTGAAGGCTCAGTTGCTGATGTCTCAACCACTCAAGAGACGCAGTATACTGCACCTCTGACATGGAGTAAGGCGAAGAAGTTAGCAGAGAAGGCCAAGGCGAACGTTGTGACTGAAGAAGCAAACCTCAAGATGCTTCCCAACAAGAAAGGAACCCATGATGAATCTATTGATAGCCCAAGTGACTCGGATGCCTCTGTGGTAATGCCCGTCATGATGACCAATACTATAACTGTGGAAGACCAGATTTCAAATTTAGGTGAAATTGTCGAAGGGCTAGTAGTGCATGCGCAAAGTCAAGATGCCAAGATAGTCAAATTAATGGTTATGGTAGAAAATATAGGCGAAAATAGCCTTAATATGTCCAAACAGAAATTCAAGGTACAAGATGAAGGTGACTCATCATCAATGGAGAAGGAGAAAGAGGATGCGAAGTCACAAATCGCGAAGAAATTTTCAATCTCCCCTGACGGCACTATTCATGTTGATAATCTGAAGGAGTTTATCGAAGGCACCATAAAGGACAAGATTGGTGGAAGTGCCAAGTCATATATTGGTTACACCAAACCTTATACCGCTAGGGTAGAAAGTTTGAAGATGCCTGTGGGATATCAACCTCCAAAATTTCAACAATTTGATGGCAAGGGCAACTCTAAGCAACATATTGCACACTTCGTGGAAACCTGAAACAATGCAGGCACTGACGGTGACTTGCTTGTTAAGTAGTTTGTTCCCTCGCTGAAGGGCAATGCCTTTGATTGGTATACAGATCTAGAGTCTGGAACCATTGACAGTTGGGAGCAGTTAGAACATGAATTTCTTAGTCGCTTCTATAGTACAAAGAGAACTGTTAGCATGACTGAACTCTCTAATACACGTCAATGGAAGAATGAACCTGTCATTGATTTCATCGACTGTTGGAGGAATCTAAACTTAAATTGTAAAGATCGAATTTCTGAATCTTCCGCGATCGAGATGTATATTTAAGGTATGCACTGGGGACTCAAATACATCTTACAATGTGTACAACCAGAAACGTTTGATGAATTGTCCACAAAAGCTCACAAGTTAGAAATTAATCTTGATGGACAAGAGCCACCAGTTCCTGACCCTCACAAGGCTAAAGAGAGACAAGAAGCGAGGAAAGGGGGCAAGCCACCATTCAAAAATGAAAAGAAGGAGGCTATGGCTACAAGTATAACACATTTTAAGGTCATTCCCAAAACTGCCAGGAGAGAAGACAGGAAGATCAATGCACATCAAGAACAAGGAAAGAGGAAATCGACTCTCAAGGAGATGCAAGATAAGGAGTACCCTTTTCTTGATTCTGATGTTCCTGATATGTTTGACGATCTGTTAAGTATAAATTTGATCACGCTTCCTGAGATGAACCGACCTGACGAGGCCAGGAACACTGAAGATCCCAATTATTGTAAGTATCACCGATTAGTTGGGCATCCTATTCAAAAATGCTTTGTCTTCAAAGACAAAGTAATGGAGTTGGCGAGACAAGGGAAAATTCTCCTTGAGGAAGACAAGACAAGCGTGAATCAAACGTCCATTGATTTTCTGCAATCCATAGAGGTTAAGAAGGTCAGGATACCTGCATTGCCAACAATTCAATTTGGGTCACTTGATCCCATAGAAATCAAACAAGAAGGTACTCTTTCAACTCTTCAAGAACATGCGTATGAAGATGAGAAGGCATTACAGCCCGATATGGATGATGAACAATGTACTTTAGTCACGCGAAAAAGGAGGCGACATTTCCGTTCATCTAGTAAGGAGAACAAGGCCTTAATAAGAAGCTTGGTGATCTGGAAGGGAAAAGAAATGGATGTAAAGAGAAACAATGACTGTCGCAACCTTCAAGGAAGTCGAATCTGCAAGCAAAAGTCGCGAACTCCTATCACTCTAAAGAATTCATGCCAAAGGAATTCTTTGATGTTGATGTGGTCGCAAGTCACACAACGCGAGTAGATCATGTCGAAGAGCAAAAAAATAACACTCGCGAATCTCTCTGTGAGATAGCCCATGTGCCTACCGACAATGAAAGAGGTCGTGTGCCCACCGGCAATGAAGAAGTGAACGTCACAAGTATCATTTTTACTAGTGAAGACTTGTTGCTTGGGTCAACACCGCATAACCGCCCTTTGTTTGTGACTGGATATGTAAATGAGCAAAAAGTGAATAAAATTTTGATAGATAGAGATTCTGTAGTCAATATTCTTCCTTTAAAGACTCTGAAGGAGCTTGACATCTCGGTTGATGAACTCTCCAACAGCCGACTGATGATTCAAGTTTTTAATCAAGGAGGGCAAAGAGCTCTGGGATCACTAAATTTGGAGATAGTCATTGATAACATGACGTCCAGAGCACTCTTGTATGTGATAGATGCTAAAACAACGTATAATGTACTACTGGGAAGACCCTGGATTCATGAAAATGGAGTTATACCATCAACTCTTCATCAATATTTCAAGTACTGTCAAAATGGGGTAGCAAGAAGTGTGAAAACCGATGACAATCCTTTCATTGAGGCGGAAGCGTATATCGCCGATGCCAAATTTTACATCAAAAAGGGGAAAAAGGGGAAAAAATGATAAATTCGAAATCAAAAGAGGGAGTTCATGAAGAAACTGATGTTTCATTGCCAAACAACGAATCAGTTGTCTTTCGTTGCCCTCCCAAGTCAAGAATGGAACAGGAACAGTCACCTGCAATTCAACATGAAACTCTAAAAGGTTTGACTCTTCCGATAGTTCATTTTGATACAAAGAAGACGTCATTTCCTCCACTTAAAAGGTCTAATCTTTTAAGCAAAGAATCTGAAATCGAACAAGACACCATACCAAAGTCAAGAACCAAAGACGGTTTTGATCCCATTGCTTATAAGTTTCTCGCTAAGGCGGGATACGATCTCAAAGAATCTGCAGTGTTAAATGTTTCATCCCGTCAATCTTCTAGTGACATGATGCATGGGTTGAATCCTACCCAAAAGATGTTGAAGGAAAAAGGATATGCCATTGAAAATTCTAAATTTGGTATTGGTTATTCCTCTCCTACACCAATTCGCATCAAGATCAATAGAGCTAGTAGCCAATATATTACTGTGGAGGATGAGTCTTCTCAAATAATTGATAAATTTCAAACTTTTCACGAAAAGGAGAATAAAGCTCCACGGGTATCTGTTTTTAAGAGGTTAGTACCGCAAAGAAGACAAAAACCTCAAAACTCTCATAAGAGTAATGGAAAGATAGTAAAATCATTGCAAAATCTTGAAGAATCTTCTGATTGTCCTTATAAATTTGGTAGCATCATTCCTTCGAGAATGAGAAGATGCACAGACTTTGTAATACAGTGTGGGACTGAGTTGAAAGTCAGGGAGCATACCGTGGTGTACACAAGACCAAAAGAGAATGATGAAGAGAGTATTGCTTCATGCAATCATATAACTCTAATTGACGGTGACTCTCCTGAAGAAGAAGAAGATGCTGAAGATGCTCCACCTGAATTGGAAGAAGGTGTTAAGGCCACTGTGGATGTCTAAAGGAAGTCAATCTTGGTATTTCAGAGGACCCGTATCCAATATACGCAAGTGCTTTATTGAGTTCCGACGAAGAGAAGGCATATATTGAACTTTTGCAGGAGTATCAAGATATTTTTGCATGGACTTATAAAGAAATGTCGGGTTTAGACCCAAAAGTGATCGTCCACCATTTGGTTGTTAAAAAGGGAGTTCAACCTGTGAAGCAAGCACAATGGCGGTTTAGACCCGATTTGATTCCATTAATCGAAATTGAAGTCAATAAACTTATTGAAGTCAGGTTTATTCGTGAAGTTAAATATCCCATATGGATTTCGAGTATCGTGCCTGTGCGAAAGAAGAATGGGCAAATCCGCATCTACGTCGATTTCAGAGATCTTAACAATGCTTGTTCCAAAGATGACTTTCCTTTACCGATCACTGAGCTCATGATTGATACAACTACTGGGCATGAAGTTCTGTCATTTATGGATGGTTCTTCTGGATATAATCAAATTCGATTGGTACCGGAGGATGAGGAGCTCACTGTATTTCGTACTCCTAAGGTTATTTATTGTTATAAAGTAATGTCCTTTGGTCTCAAAAATATTGGGCCGACATATCAAAGAGCAATGCAAAACATCTTTGACGACATGTTTCATAAAAATATTGAGTGCTATGTGGATGATTTAGTCGTTAAATAAAAAAAAAGAAATAATCACTTGGAGGACTTGAGACAAGTTTTTGATCGGTTGACAAGGTATCAACTCAAAATAAACCCTCTCAAGTGTGCATTTGGAGTCACGTCCGAAAAATTTCTTGGTTTTGTGGTTCGCCATCAAGGTATTGAAATTGATCAGGCCAAAATTGATGCTATATTGAGAATGCCTGAATCTCGTGACATTCATGAATTGAAAAGTCTTCAAGGGCGATTAGCTTATCTGCGGACATTTATCTCAAATTTGGCAGGAAGGTGTCATTTCAATGAGATGAGGCATGTAGTAATGCATTCAATAGCATTAAGTCTTATCTTATGAAAGCACTTGTTCTACCTGCACCTATTCATGAAAAGCCATTACTTCTTTATATTGCTGCTCAAGAACGCTCAGTGGGGACATTGCTTGCACAAGAAAATAATGAAGGAAAAGAGGTTGCCCTTTATTATTGAAGTAGAATGATGACCCCTAACGAACTAAACTACTCGCCGATTGAAAAGTTGTGTTTAGCTCTTATTTTTGCAATATAGAAGTTAAAACACTATTTTCAAGCACATAGTGTGAGGCTCATTTCCAGGGCGAATCCTATAAAATATGTGATGAGCAGGTCAGTATTATCCGATCGTTTAGCTAGATGGTATCTTCAATTACAACAGTTTGAGATTATTTATGTGCCTCAAAAAGCTGTGAAAGGATAAGTTCTGACGGATTTTCTTACTGATCACCCTATACCTGCTGAATAGGAGTTAAGTGATGACCTACCAGATGAGGATGTACTCCTTATTGAGATTCGCCCACCATGAAAAATGTATTTTGATGGTACTGCTCATCATCATGGGGTTGGAGCGGGGATTGTATTCGTGACTCTTGATGGAGGGATATTGTTATACTCTTTTACCCTAAATCAACATTGTTCAAACAATGTCGCTGAGTACCAAGCTCTCATATTCGGACGTGAAATAGCTGTTGACATGGAGCAGTTGGAACTTCAAATCTATGGTGACTCTCAATTGGTGGTTAACCAACTCTTGGGACGTTATGAAGTCAAAAAGTCCGAATTAATTCCGTATCACAAATATACAACGCGACTTATGAAACGGTTTGGAGGTGTAAGTATTAAGCATGTTCCTAGAAGGGAAAATAAGCAAGCTGATGCATTAGCTGTGCTAGCCTCTTCACTTGCCATGCCGGATCATGAGATACAATCTCATGTATACCAAAAGTGGGTAGTTCCATCACTAATTGATGATGAAGATATTGAAGGAAGCGACGCTCATGTGGTCTCAACCTATGAAATTGACAAAGAAGATTGGAGACAACCCCTCGTTGATTATTTCAAGTATCAAAAGTTACCTGATGAGCAACGTAGAAGAACTGACATCCGTCGTCGTGCCTCTCGTTTTATCTTGTACAAGAATACGCTGTACCGAAACTGTTGCGCTGTCTAAGCGAATACAAGGCTTATCGGGCGATGCATGAGACACATTCTGGAA
Organism: Coffea arabica; assembly: GCF_036785885.1. Lineage (NCBI taxonomy): Eukaryota > Viridiplantae > Streptophyta > Magnoliopsida > Gentianales > Rubiaceae > Coffea > Coffea arabica. The sequence continues at coordinate 7,000,828 of NC_092330.1, read as the reverse complement.
TATGTGGGGCTCACTAATCCGGTCTCAATTTGCATTTTCGGATTAAAAGGATGGGCTACTATTGGCCCATTATGGTCAAAGATTGCATAGAATATGCTCAAAGATGTCAAACTTACCAGTTTCATGCAAATCACATTTATCAATCACCTGAGCCGTTACACCCGACCGTTGCTTCTTGACCTTTTGATGCTTGGGGTCTTGATGTTGTGGGGCCATTACCAAAGTCGTTCGGTCAACACTTATATATATTGGTTGCGACCGACTACTTTTCTAAATGGACTGAAACCATACCGCTCAAGCAAGTTAGAAAGGAAGATGTGGTGAATTTTATTCGTGTAAATATTATTTACCGTTATGGAGTTCCCTAGTACATTATCACTGATAATGAAAAATCCTTCTTCAATAGATTGATGGATAAGTTGTGTGAAAAATTTAATTTCAAGCAACGCAAGTCCTCAATGTATAATGCCCCCGCCAATGGTCTGGCAGAAGCATTCAACAAAACTTTGTGTAACTTGTTGAAGAAAGTGGTGGCCAGATCAAAGAAAGATTGGCACGAAAGGATAGGCGAAACTCTTTGGACCTATCACACTACATACCGAATTCCAACGCAAGCCACACCATATGCCTTAGTCTATGGTGTAGAAGCTGTTCTGCCCTTTGAGCAACAAATTCCTTCTTTGAGAATTGCTATCCAAGAAGGGCTCACGGAGGAAGAAAATGTTCGCCTGCGCCTTGAAGAATTGGAAGTTTTAGATGAAAAAAGATTAGAGGCCCAACAAAATCTAGAATGCTATCAAGCCCGTCTCTCTAGAACCTTCAATAAAAAAGTTCGGCGCCGCTCCTTTCAAGTCGGGGACATGATACTCGCCGTTCGAAACTCAATAGTTATGACTCATCGCACTAAGGACAATTTCGTCTCTAAATGGGATGGGCCATATGTTGTTCGAGAAATTTACACAAATGGCGCCTATAAACTGGTGGACAAAGATGGCGTAAAAGTTGGTCCTATAAATGAAAAATTCATGAAGTTATACATGCCATAAAAAAAATGAAATACTCCATGACGCATGAGTCTAAACTACATGTTGCTCCAGATCCGCATGAGCTAAAACTGTAGATAACAACTACCAATAGTGTAGCACGTGGTTAAACTGCTGAAACACTCCACCAAATCTAAGGTGGTAAACAAAAGGATACTCCATGACGCATGAGTCTAAACTGCATGTTACTCCAGATCCGCATGAGTTAAAATTATGGATAACAACCACTAATAGTGTAGCACGTGGTTAAACTGCTGAAATACTTCACCAAATCTAAGGTGGTAAATAAAAGAATACTCCATAACGCATGAGTGTAAACTGCATGTTGCTCCAACCCGCATGAGATAAAACTGTGGATAACAACCACCAATAGTGTAACACGTGGTTAAACTGCTGAAACACTCCATCAAATCTAAGGTGGTAAACAAAAGGATACTCCTGACTCGCAAGAGTGTAAACTGTGAACGGTGGGAACTACGTGTGACTTGATTCTCTTTTGGGATATGTAGGCAGCTTAGAAGGTATCTTCTAAATTCAGTTACAACCCTATAAAACTAAAGTCTTTGTCCGAATGATTCTTTTGATAAAAAAAAAAAGAGAACGTTCATCTTTAGGACAACTCGAATTATTTTGTGACATATACTTGAAAGTGTGTTATTCAGATTACCACATTATTTGAATAATTACCTTTTCAGGTGTGATCAAAATTATGTAAAGGTGGAATTGTTCATACTATGGTTGATAGCCTAAAATGGTGGCTATCGAAAGAGTAAGTAAAGACGAGGGCGTCTGCAAGAATATGATGAAAAGAAAAAAAAATCAAGTTTCATTATGAAGTGCCTGTACTTATAGCTACATGCTTTGAACAATTAACAAAAGATAAAATTTGAAACAAAGTAAAAGATTGCAACTATTCCTAAAATTCAAATGACGACAGCTCCTTTCGATTGTTTTCAAGTAATGCTTGCATCTTGTCCAAAGTTTGATTCTCCTTAGCAAGTAGGGGAGGGGAATCCTCAATCTTTCGAATTTCATTTTGTAAGTCGACCATCACGTCTTGCACTCGGGTAAGCTCATCTTGCTCTTCTCGTAGTAGTGAAAGCGTCTCCTTCCTGTGAGTATCCAAGCACTCAAGTCGCTTCCTCAACTCTACTTTCTCACGATCAATCTCTTTAAGTTTCAACATGTGTGCTGAGATCTTTTCCGCTTGTTATTTCTCCTTACTCTGAGCATCTCTAAGATGTCGAGTGGCCGTAGAAAGTAACTCATCATATGATTCAGTTGAAATTTTATTTAAGAGAGAAGATTTCACTGCCACGTAACGAGCTGCATTTGCAAAGAAAACCTTTAAAAGGCCTTGCAAATTTGAGATATCCGTGGCATTGAAGTTTTGCATTTCCTCCATGATCTCGTTGACTTTCATTTCAAGAGCAGGCATGCGCTCCAAGGCTGTTTGAGATATCATCACCCTCAAGTTATTTCACAACATTTGGATATAATTTCGGTGGCATGTTGAAATCACACTTTGGAGGCAAAATTCAGACACTTGAGGTGCCCTTGGGCACGATGGTGGATCGAAAACTTTGAATTTCCTTTTGGCCGATGGAGTCAAATGTTCCGCCTTCTGTGACATGATTTGCTGAATCACATTTTCATCCTCTACTGTTTTTTTAAAATTCTCACTAGCACCATTTTGTTGGGTAGAACTGACCACTTGTTTGCCCAAAAGTTTAAATGCAATAAGTCCTTCAACTGATACTTGACTTGGTTCTCCATCATCAATAAAGATCAAGTCTTGATCATCCAACTGTAGGGAAAACGTTATGAGACAAATCATGAATATGAGATTAACAAGTAAATTTCAAATGCTAAATTAAAGAAGGTAAGGAGGGTCCTTACAATATTGGTACGGCTTATACCAGGCACAGATATATCCGAAATGTCTTTGAAGAGTTCTTTGGGATCTAAACCAATATCATCCAAGGGGAGAGTCATTACCTTTGACTTCTTGCGATTCTAATGTTGGTCCGTGCTGGTGGATTGCTCATCCTCCTCATTAAAAGGTTCGCTCTTCTTCTTCTCATGTGAATTGCAAGAATCATGATCAATAGCCTTCACAATGTTTGAAGGAAGATGAAATGAAATACTCTTCGAAAATTCTTCATTAGGAGTAAGGTCCTCAAGGGTAGTAGCATTATTGTTTGAACTCTTCAAAATTTCCTTCTTGCTTCTCATAGTCTTTTGCTTCATTTCAAGACTATTGCCAACCTTGGAAGGATTGTTCAGGTTTGCAAGTTCCTTCTCTTTTGACTTCTTCTGCTCCCCATTCGATTGGACACTTTTAATCAAAGCATCACGCCCTTTGAGGAGATGATCATCATGCACCATAGACCACCATGTTTGAAAGCCTGAAGATGTGTGCTTGTTAGCGTTCAAGGGATAGTTAGGAAAAAGTACCTTTGACTCTGTTTTACTGCGAATGGCCGTGCGTCAGAGTATTCGACTCAAGTCATGATTCGTGGAACGAACATCTGCCCCGAGTTCCTGTGGAGGAATTTGATAAAATCCGCATTACCGCGCGAATCTGTATGGACTGTATGACTCAACAAGAAAATCTCTTTCAGCATGCGAAACTAAATAATTTGAGCAGGCGCTTACAAAATAACTTAGTTCGAGATTCGCTAATTTGCCATTGTCAATAAAAAATTCATTGCGGTTCTTCACAAGAGAAGTGATTCCCCAAGTTGCTTTGTCTCCCTGATGAATGAGGTCGTGAGCACTATTTTCATCAAAGTATCGTGCGCCACCTTCTCCAGAATAGTTGGTCATGGTGGTCCAGGCATCGTATTTGGAGTCAAATAATAGGTAGAGAAATAACTCGCTAATCAAGCATATACGTAGTGCACCAGAAAAGCCACGCGTGCACACCTGGGGTAGTTGAGTTTGAAATTTTATCAAACCCACGGTATATGTTTAGCAGGACAGGAACAGCAAGGCAAGTCTTACGACCGGCAACCATCATACTAGCCATTTTAAAAGTAGATGGTCTAATATAATGGAGGTTCTCATCTGATAAAGCAAAGATACAGAGCCAGCAAGATATAAATGCTGCAAGATAGGTTTTTTCTCGCAAGTGAAGTTTAACTCCGATGGTATCAAATACGCCATTGTCTTGATTTGAAAATTTGCGTGGTTGTCCAATTTCGCCATCCGGATTTTGGGTCGCTTGAGCATGAGATGCCCTCCTTATCATTCTCTGCTTTGGTTTTGAGTATCTGGTTTTGCCTTTAAACCAGAACTTAATCCATTGGGCAGCAGAAACTCCAACTTTGTTGGATTCCCCATGTTGAAGATGATGTAAGGCCGCGAACAAATACTCGCAGCTTTGTGGAATATGTCTTAATTTCTTTTCATTTACTCCAGTTAGCTCCTCCGTACATGGGATTACCTCTTCATAGATACCCCCGATGATTGGAAATCCTCCTAACTTGTGCAAGTCCCAAAGTGAGAGAGACAATTCCCCGACAGATGTATGCAAGGTATTAGTATTCGGGCACCACGCCTCGCAGAATGCCCTAAGTACATGGGGATTCCTATCGTATGTGAAAAGTGAAGCATATAAGGCGTCAAACAAGTAATTCTCACGGAGCACTTGTTTGCTCCTGCCAAGAATATCCTCCAACCACTCCCAGTAATTCTCAATGTAACTGAATGCACCATTGAGTCTCAAGGAAGGACCCCAGTATGCATCTCCGTCTATGATCCGCCTGCCAAGAGTTTGAAAGGGAGTTGTCCTTGGTTCCTTACTATGAATAAGGGATCTCAAGGAGTCGACTTTCGTGCCGTCATCTTGATAAAATTCAAGTGATCAGTCATTCAATTCTGGGTACTGGTGAGAAGGCCACTTACCAGAGTAAGTTCCTTGTATAAGGAGATGAACCAATAGTTTTGTCCCTTTGTCACCAGGGTCATCATGACTATCGGCGATAAGGAGATACTTTTCATTTGAAAATGTGACTTCCTTAAACACCACCATTGTATCAAGACTAACCTGCACCAAAAGCAAGGAAAAAGAAAGGTTGGTGAAAATGGCATGATCGAAGATAGTAAGAGACTCCTTGAATTTTGGGTGAGTTTTTATTGAAGTAGGTAATTGTGTCTCATTCTTTATGTACTCCTCAAGCCATAATATGGCTCTCGTGGGAGTTTGCGGTTGCACCTTCTTCAAATTGAGTGGTCACACCCCCTTCATGTACTCCTCAAGCCATAATACGGCTCTCATGGGAGTTTGCAGTTGCACCTTCTTCAAATTGAGTGTCCACCGAGAGATCCTCCCTTCGTGGCAAAAAAAAAAAAAACGGCATTGACAAGAAGTAAAAGTCATGGAGCATGCCAATTACCTTGGTGTTGTGAATGCCAAGAGTTTTGGCTCTACAATCGCCGACACAATTGGAGCATCAATTTTGTCTCGGATAAAGGGTGCCAGTACAAGGGGAAACCTTAAAAAAAAAATCCATCAATAACAAATTAGCGATGGTAAAAAAAAAAAAGTGAGGGCAGTACGACTTACTTGAATAACCTCAGTGTCCTTGAATTTGGCCAATAAGTTGTGTTACGCGGGGGATAGTGGTTCCAACTGCAAGTTGCAAAGTGCCAATATAGGATGAAATTTTAGTGGAAATAAATACCAAGAAAGGGGAAATTAAGCCATGGAACAAATCTCATGCTAAGATGCATCTTCTCTAATGTTATGAGGGGTAACGTGAATAGTTGGCAAGACAGAGCTATTGAGTTCAAATCAAGCAATATTCATCGATTTTATCATGCAAAAGAAGTGTTGAAGTTTTTCTAGCCTCCCCAAATTTTCAGTTGCCACCAAACGTCTCATGAGTATTGTGCATCACTCACTGAATTAACATATGCAATAGAGGTGAACTTAGCATGTGTTCGGTGGAAACTGTAGTACAATTGCATGAGTTGCAAGACCACTGGAGCAATTTGACAAACAGTGGGGGTACAAGGCTACACTATTGATTTTAACAACGACTAAAGTTTGGCGAAGCCCAATTTGCAGCAACAACAAGTGCAAGAAAATTAAAATTCCAGCAACAGCAATTATGAGAAAATTGAATTTCTTGGCAAGAAAGTTTCCAGATGAAATTGTGAATTACCTGGTGTGAAGCTTACGGGTGTAGCTCTTCAAGAAAGCTGGAGAATTTCTCTGTGGTTGGGATATGTTCTAGTAAATTTTGCCACTTTGTATAGAACTTATATAAGTTAGGTCCAAGGAAACCAACTTTCGTACTCCAAGGTTGTAAGAATTGGTTTTGGTATCATATGGTTTAAGAAGCTTTTGAAATTTAGAAAAGTCCATATTCCTGAATTTGGCACTTTCTAGTTTCAATACTTTGCTAGATACTGAAAAGAAAATTGAGGAGTTTTGGAAAGTGGAGTAATGCATGGCGGTGGTCCAGAAACTTGAGTCCCCCAATGATAGTGATTAATCACTCATTCAGTTCAATGCAGTTTTTTTTTTCGGGCAAGTCTTGGTTGTTTTAGAAATCATACCACCTGGAAATATGGGTCCAGTAGCCAAGTCGGATGCTGCATATTGATTTCAAAGGATTTGCATTGAAGTTGGAAAGCTGTTGGAAGTTGTGAACTTGTGTTGCCTAATTTGAGTTTTGGCAAATCCCAAATTAATGAACATTGTTTGGCAGACAAAGGTAATTGCCTGGGCATTGATTCTAGCAATTACTCCTTCCTCGTAAGACTCGATTTAGATGACTACTAGTTGCCGCATCATGAGAAATGGAAATGGTTGAAAGTGGTTATCTAATTGTCATGGAATCAAACGCAAATCAAATGGAAAGTGGCCTCATGACTTCTTAAAAAAAAATTTTCTGAGCAAATGAAGCCACGGCATTATGATTCTATACATGAATCAATTGGAAGCTACAAGTTTCGGCAATTGTGCTTCTTTAAATCAAGTTTAAGAAATTAATTCCAATTTGGAAGCTACAAGTTTCGGCAATGGTACTTCTTTAAATCAAGTTTAAGAAATCAATTCCAATTTGCTTGTGAATAGGATTCGGCAGGGTGGTGAAAGTTAACATGTTCGGTTGTCTAAGGCGTAAGCTCACGATAATTATTGAATGGGAGGTTTCCACCGAATGATTTGGTGGCCATGTTTGATTGTTGAAGATGTTTAAGCGGTGCCGTGGTCATAGAAAATTTTCCAAGTGCAAGCTTGAAAAAGTTGCAATGGAAGTGGTGATACCCAATTGGATGTTTCCATTTCTTGCTTCAACATACTGCCGGTTACCATAAGCATTTGAGTGATTTTGGAAAGTGGAGCATTACTTATTGTTTTTGGTATCATTTCCGTGAGTCGTTCAACAACTTTTGATTTGCAATGTCTGTGGCTAGTGCCTTAGGACATTTGGAATCTCAAAGATCAACGAGGTAGCCATTGGGATAATGGAATTGGTTTTGGCAATTGCCAAGCCACTGAGGGTCGAGACTAATTGCAATAGAAGCAGAGATTTCACTGTAGTGCTAAAGGAAATGATCCTGTGCACTTCACTTAGTCGTAGACCACACATTAATTTAATCACTTAGTGAGCCTCTCATGTAAAGGGAATGGTCCAGGCCTTTCTTTTATATTAAATAAAAATCATCATCAAATACTTCAAGTCTCAATTTCAATCTTTGACAAGCAAGCTTTCAATTGAGTCTTGAAGTGGGGGCATTTGTAGACAAAAAAAAATTTATTTAATTTATTTTAGTCAAGATTTATTTAAACTAAATCGATCTTGATTAAATTAAATTAAATTATAGAAGTCCATCATGTTTTGGACTGGCAAATTGAGCCAATATTATATGGGCTATTAAATCAAATTAAATCCATAATGTCCGCTTAAGTTGGAGTGAATTAATTGATTTATTAATTCACAATGGACTATTTGGGTTGGCCCATTATTTAAGCCTAAGTTAAATGGATTTCTTGGTAACAAGTGATCCAAAATGCAGGAAGATTCTGAGGATTTTCTTGAAGATTTAGCCTATATATTTGGCTATAAATAAAGGTCTTCCCTCAAGGCAAATGCACGAGAAAAATTCCTAATTTCCGAAGAAACTCTGTCAAATTTTCTCAAGAGCTTTCTTCCTCAAATCTAAGTCCAAATCAAGTCAAACAAATCCTCCTGCTATCGGTGTTGAAGACTTGAGGTTCCAAGTGTTTGACACCATCATCAAATCAATTGTTTTTTACGCCGAAATTGTAGGAAACGCCCTTTCGATTGGAGAACAAGTCTTTTCGGCCCTTCAATTGAAGCTATTCGAAGAAAAGAATCAGGAGATTAATTTCTTTGATTCAAGAATTTTCAGAGATTGTAACCTATTTATCATCTAATTCGATAAATTTGATATTTGTGCGAATTTTCTTGTCTTTTATTTTAGGCAACAAAATTTGTGCTTACAGTCGTTAAATGAATTTTCAATAAGTGAGTGTGTAAGGGAAATGATTGGAGGAATAAAGGAAATATTTTCAAATGTTGGAGGAATAAGGGAAATGATCGGTGACTGAATGACTGAATGAATGGCTCCAAGTGAGCACACATCCTTCCAATGATTGAATGTTTATTTCTTGAATGACTGTATATTACCGTGCAAGTTGTGCAAATTGTTAAATGTAATACTTCCATGATTTCTCTACTTGATTGCATGTTTAGGAACCTCATTGGGATTGTAGCTCATTCCTTTAGTTTTGTTTTCCTTATAAGAGTGGAGGCCGGAGCAAGTAAGCGTGAAATAGTGTATATAATCTTCATATACGTGTACTTTTGTAGATGAAATGTATTTGGAGATTTGGTAATGAAATCCTATATTACACTTTTGGGTTGTAAATTAAGTTGAAATTCTTAGATGAATGGAACTTCTATATTTATCTTGAGGCGTGAAAGACTATTTCAAGAATGTAAGTGAGTGAGTCCTGGCGAGAGTTGGGCAGGCGGTCCGCCTATGGCCTAGGGGGAGGTAGGGTCGTCATAGTGAGTCTCCAAGGTAGATCACCTGTTTATCATCCCTTGTTGGAGTATAGGAGAAAAATGCTTCTCGATTTGCACATATGTACTGAGTAACCCCATAGTCTACTACCCACTCTTTCACATGGGCTGTAATGTTGACTTGAGAGATGACTGTAGCAATTATATCATCCCCTTCGGCTAAATTAACCTTAGGAGGATTGGCATTTGCTTTGTCACCTTTCTTTTGGTGTCTACATTGAGCAGCATGGTGTTCTAGTTTTCCACAAACATAGCAATTGCCTTTCTTTTTCTTAAAGTTGGGATTATTGGATTTGTAATGTTGGGATCTATTGGCGTACCTTTTATTGTTGGTTTGTACTAGGTTAGTTTTGCGAGCTATCTTCTTAGTTTTGACAGTCCTTAACTCCTTCCTGTTGGAATATTCAATTAGGGTATCTTTCACTAGCTGATCAATTAGTATGCCAGCAACAAATTTTTCGGGCAAATTTATATCTTCATTTTTCAGATCCTCGAGTAGCATTTGGTACTCTGTGATTTGTACTTTCATATCTTTGTTTTTTGTCATCTGCCATTGATTGTACTTTTCCACGACGAATTTTTGTTTGGTGGCGTCTTCGGCGATGAATTTTGTTATCAAAGCTTCCCAAATTGTCTAAACCTCCTTGCAACTACAGTACACGACAAACAGTTCATTTGAAAGTGTTTGTAAAACAGTATGTCGACATACCTTATTGGTATATTGCTAGGATTCTTGTGTCTGGGCATCCATAGTTGCAATTGGTTGTGCTTCTGTTTGTGTATAGGCCACTCCATGAATGTCGAGTAGAGAGTGCACCCGTTCTTGCCACCTTCTGAAGTTTTCATTGGCAAAATTTTCAATTTTGGAGATGTCTGGCAAAGGCTGAGCCAAAGGTAGTGCGACCGCAATGTGCCTAATTTTGTGCAACAGAAAACAACGTTAACAAAAGAATGTTGTGAACGTGTTTGACTTTTATAACTGATGGGATGAGATTTTATCTTCTTGGTCAAACATTGAAAAAAATGTAAAAGAAGTAAAACTGTCAAACATTGAAAAAAATGTAAAAGAAGGAACACTGTCTTGGGTTGTGTTTAACCCACACGCAGGGGGAATGGTACAAATCCATCAATTTGTGCTGAAACGGCCCAACTCAACTTCCCTCTCATACGTGCGAGCCCATACTAGTTACTAACCGAACATAAACCCAATAAAAGACTAACTATTATAAATGATGAGAAGTCCCTTTGGTTTTCCAATGTGGGACAAGATCTTTTGAAATATTCCTTTTATTTACAACAAGCTGAAGTGTCCAAAAACTGGTAATGGAGAAGGTATAAAAAAGTAGCACAAACAGACTCGTGGCAAAAAGACTTCAATTTACTCAGCTCAAAAGGAATAACAGGCTAAAGTTGTACCAGAAATTATGGAGTTGATCGAAATCCATGTCTGAACGATCAATAAGGGCCTTCAGCTCATTCCCCATTTCAAGTTGTTCCTCCTGAAGCCATCTCACAGACTCTTCAACAGAGCGTGTGCAGAGTTGCACCTCAATCATCTCCAAAGCAGAGCTATCACCAAAACCAGAGGGGACCTCCTTGAGCTGCCTGCAACTTTGCAAAATTAGGTGTTGAAGCTGTGGCAAGTGATCACTAGAGGCATTCCATTCTGCAATGTTCAGACTGTTGAGCTTCAAAAATTTCAGCTTAAGGAACTCACCCTCTTTCATTTCCACAATTTCCCTTCAAAGGCTTTATAGAGTAATTTGAGAACCTCAAGGTTTGGTAATCTTCCAATCTCCAAAATACAATCCCATGGCTGGCGAAACTTTGACAGAGTTAACTTCCTGAGATTCAATGGGAAGTCAAACTTACAAGGAAGAGCAATCCTGCCCGAGTAGAGTACGTCGAGGGACTCAAGATCGGTTAGAAAATTCAGTATTGGAAACCGATTGCACTTCCCAGTATCATCCCGTAATTCAGAAAATAGACATCTCAATTTCCGAAGATTGACCAACCTCCTGAAGATATCCTCTACACCTTTGCTACAAAGGAGATATGGAGATGAAAGACTAACTAGATTTAGTACATCAGGACATGCTTTCGCCATCTTGCAAGGTGATGGCAGCTTAATTTTTCATATGGACATGTCTCAATTTTTCCATGCTCCAAATAGCACAAGGTAGTAATAGTCTAGTGATTTGTCTCCTTAGAGATTTAGAAACTTACAGTATAGTCTCTAGTGATTTGTATTTTTTTGAAATACTGATGGCTTTTACGAATCAACAATCTTCGTCATGGCCTTCCTTCAACAATTACAAAGTTCGTACTAATATCTCAAATTCCTAATTACACCACTCGCTTAATTGGCTAAAAAGATATTTTTGAGATATAGGAAATTTGTTTTGTATACACAAATGTCACCCTCTGCGTGGATTTCTTTGTCACCCTCTGCGTCAAATGTCCACCAATTTAAGAAGATTTTCATGAGTTGAGATAATTTTTTAAACTAACTCTATGTCAAATACATTTAATCAAAGGATGATCTACTGCAGGAATAAAAATTTTAGATTTTCCATTGTGCCTGCTCGTGTGATTCCTTACAGCATCTCTATTACAATAACGATAATTTGTTCTAATGCCTTCAACTTTATACATAGAGAATTAAAAACATTAGTGGAAGTTCGATTCTTACTCTTAACAGTTGTTTGGATCATGCTCCTAAGAAATTTTCCAAAGAACTCCACGAAAAAAGATCCTAAAGTACAAGTACAAAAAGTATTCCAAACTTCTTGGAGTTTTGAAGAGCAAAATGGAACTGACTACAGAGGAGGTTTGCAAAGAACTGGAATGCTTGAATGAGCTGTCGATTGAGTGTTTTTTTTTTTTTTTTCCAAAGTGGGTTAAAGCATCTACATTCATGCATCTACATCAACGTCTGCATTATTAAATTACAAACGGTTGTGTCAATAGATGAAAAATTAACATTTATCTGACAGCTGTAACCAATTTGTTCATATATTTTACCGGATTTTCTTATCATTTCGGTTTCTTTTAGATAGTGGTTGTGCAGCTAGTAATAAATAACATTTCTTCTTTACTTTATCGTGTTTGTATGATTGATAGATCAATTAGTGTGTTAGGATCAAACTTTATCGAGTTTTGTATTATTAACGGAACAATTAGTTTATGACACGAAAATGATCGTGTTATGATCACTAGCTTCATCCTCTAGAACCTTATTATGTCGTAGTAGTATCATTTTATATCATGTTAACCTCGTTAAGCATTAATGTACCTGCGCAAATGTACTATAAACAAGATGCAATAAATAAATGATTAATCTTTTCTATATTTTTAGTGTATCTACTCACAAGATTGGATAAATGTCACATCATTTGAATTTAAATTTGAACATCAAATTTTAAATACGTGATATGCACCTAAACTCGCTAGTATATATACTATTAGTGCGTACAAGATTTATTCATAGACAAAAATGACTTTATAAAAATTAGTTTCTATTTTTTTTAGAGGAAGGTCATTAAAGTGATAACTGATAGCCACATCACGAATCTAATTTTTGCAAGCCATTGTCTCTCTTGAAGTCTTCGTTTTAATCTTCGAGGATGAGACATGAAATGCATTAAGTTTTTTCATGGCATGGAGAATTGCTCAGGTACAATTCATTAGATCTACCATGATAGGAATTAGTTTAATTAATACCTATTGATTGTCATGAATATACATTGAAGTTTCTATATTAGATCCAGGTTGATCCAATAATATGATAAATTTTTTCAAAGAATCAAATTTGGAATTTTAATTTGAGTGTGTCAGCAAGCCAAAATAAATTATCATACTCTTGTTAAGAATAAACGGATTAAATATGTCAAATATAACACCGTAGATACGAGTAGATCAAACACGGCACCATATGATTATTACTTGGGTTCGGGTAAGCTCAGAGTTTCATGACATAGGATATGGATATATTAATCACAGCAGCATATGATTATTTCATGGTCACGTAAAGGTTAGAGTTTCATCACACGGACATGCTTATAACACGGCAGAATAATACACGACATGACTCGATTAATTGTGTTGTGTCTTAATTTACACGACGTGAAATTGCACCATTTTTTAATTTGGTAAATTTATTAGGGTAAACTTTGAATTGCAAATATCTATTGTATCTGTTAAATTATAAATTTATAATTTTTAGTACATATTTAACCTACCATTAGGATAGTGATATAAACCAAATCGTACTAAACAATTTCTAATGATCTGTTAAAAGAAGAAGTTGGTAACTAGATATTTGCATATCCGTAAGAGCGGTACATGTTTAGGCAAATGGAGAATTGGATTGTATTCACAACAATATAAAGATTTTTAAAATTCTGTGAATTCACCAATATGCAGGTGTTGTGTCCATTAGAATTTACCAATATATATGTGTGTATATATATATATATATATATATATATATATATATATATATATATATATATATATATATATATATATATATATATATATTTTTTTTTTTTTCCTTATGGAGCAAAATGAGGCGTTAAGGCTTAAACAGGCGACTTCATGTTGGAGTGTTGACTAACCAGTTACCACCTATACCACCAGTCTTTGCCAATTGATAGATAAATGTTATAAAGAGATTTGTATCAATTTAATCTTTCTAAACGTCTTATCTTTTTATTTTTAATCTTCTGATTTTTTTCATAAAACAACACTTATGTGTATTATCAATAGTAAATTGATGTACTTTACTAAATTGTTACGTAATTTACAATCAAATTAACATCTAAATAATCCTTTTCTTCGGGTTAATTTTCTCACTATAACCATCATACAGAATTTTGACTACATAGCATTATTTGTCTTTGGAATGCACTAGTATGTTTTAAAAAATAAGTCTTTCTTATGTGATATTACTTGTAATTTTTAAAATTTATGTTTTCTAATATTTTTATATCGCAGTAATTCTTTTAAATAAGTGCAATTTAGTACTAATATTTTCTTTGATACACTTGAATGAAATTCCAATTTTCTGCCTATGATGTTAGCAAATTATTTTTCATGAATTAGTCACATTTAAAAGTACATTAAATACCCAACTTTGGTACGTAATGTTCATAATTAACATTACCATTCAATATTTTGCTCATAAGCGTTATGTGTAGGGCAAAGTTTTTTTTTTTTTTTTTTTGGAAGACATGTAGTCATCTATGATTTGTAGATTATTGTAGGACAATTATGCAAAATCTCATAGACATTTACAATTGACATAAATCTTGTGAATTAACCTTAAAGAACTACATCCTAATAGCATATAATTGTATGGGAAATGTTTAGTAAATATAATTTGTTAATTTTTCTTGAGAAATCATGTATCGCTAAACACATTCATACAAAAGCTTAAAATAACAATCTTCAATGGCATATACATGAAGCAATCTTATCTATATTAAAAAGAATAAGTTAATAGATTATCATTAAGGTACTTAATGGAGATAGGAAAAGGAAAGACCCAAAACAGAGTGGGGAGTAAGGACTTTTCAAAAAAAAAAAAAAACAAAAAGAGTGGGGAGTAAGGAAGTCAAAGATTCAGACTGAACAAAATGTCACTGAGCCCAATTAAGATTAGTGGGGCTATCTTTGGAGATAATTGGACGGAGCCCAGCCCCTGACAGACCAGCGCCTGAAAGACTATTCCGGGAGAAAGGTGGAATGAAATAGGAAGCAGCAAATACCACGCCAAGCAGCCCATCCCAACCGGATGGGTTGTTGGGCAGCAAGAAGATGGTATAACTCTAATGAAAGTAGGGTTGAAAACAAGACACGATGAGTCAGACAGAGGTATATTTAGGATTGGTTTGAAAATTAAAAAGAAAGTTTGAATTTGACTTGCGTTTAAAAAATTTTTGAAAAAAATTGATTGAGTTTGACTTGAAATTTTATATGTATGTTCATGAAAAATTTGACTTGACTTGTCAAAGTATCTATTCATGCACATGCAATCAAAACTCAACTTAACTTGAAATTTCATGTTGTATTATATGTAGATTTTCACCCTAACTTGTTGCTTTTTTTCCCTTAGTTATTGCTGCTTGATATGCAAGAAATTTTTTACGACGAATTAGGGATGTGATTAAAATCAATTATGCCTATTTAAGAGACAATAATATTATATGCTTGCTATTTTAGAAAATAAGTAATTTGCAGGAAAGAAAGAAGTGGAGTTAAGGAAGGAAAGTATAAGTATATTTTTATGGAATTTATTTATCTTATATGTTTCTGAACATATCGAACTGAATAAAATGAAAATTGTGATTAGTTTGTTAATATTTTCGAGTTTGAAATCATGTTCGAGTTTGGAATTTACTTATCTTATATGTTTCTGAACATATTGAACTGAATAAAATGAAAATTGTGATTAGTTTGTTAATATTTTCGAGTTTGAAATCATGTTCGAGTTTGGATTGATACCTAAACAAATAAACTTGCATGAGCTCAATCGAGTTGTGTTCAAGTCGAATACCAAGTTAATTGGTTCGATTTACAGCTCTGAATGAAACAAATTTCAAGAATCAATGGGACTATTTTTAACAAATTGAAAGTTTTCCTTCCACGGTAAATATAACTTTAAATGTATAACTGTGTTTTAGTCTGCCATTTAAAACTTGCACATTGGCCCAAAAAAAAAAAAAAAAAAAAAAATCCACTGCACTTTTTTCTTGTTTGTTTGGTTTTGATGAAATGCTGTTTTTATTTAAGCATCATTAGCCCTTAAGTTTTCAATTGCTCTGCTAATACAATGATCTCTTATTAGATTTGACTCTTTTTTTTAGGATGAATCGTGTGATTGAAAATAGTTGTCTTGAAATTGTTATTCCTTGACCCTTTGCTTTGCGAAATTTAGAATCCAAATGCAGGGCTAGTAGAATATTCCTGGTTTTTTTTTTTTTTTTTTTTTTTTGTGGTACAGGCCCAAACGCCGATTACCTATAAATTAACTCCGGGATCGAAACCCTGCCTACATCCGTATCACCGATTAATTTCTACGAAATGAGCCTTTGGCCCTTCCGTGTGTACCAAACAAAAAATGGAGAAACAATTAAAATTGTCTGATCCAAATCTAGGGTTAAAAGAAAATTCAAGGCGCTTAATACTCGAATTGAGATTGTCTTGGAAGAATTTGTTTTATCTTGGATTAAGGAGACTCTTTCAGAGATTGAAGGTGGTTCTTTCAGAGTATATCTAATTTTGAATACTCTTTCTTAGTTCCCACGTGAAATTTAAAAATTTGATCCCCCAAGACCCAACACAATTGATAGGGCAATTAGCATGGTAATTGTAAAGTAGTACCTAATTCGATTGTCAATCCCTCCTGTGTAATAATGGGATTCTCTATTAAACTAAATAATAATAACAACAACAACAACAATCAAGAAGTTTTGCGATTTAGTATATGTTTTATGCAGGAGTCCAATTAAACATGTCACAGAATCCGGTCCTTATATATCATTAGCTCCTCTACCTTTCAAGGAGAAAAAATCAAGAAGTAAATAGAAACCATACTTCAGCAATGAACAAGTTCGGCTGTGACATAGCCGTAGGAACAGATTGTATGCAATTACATGATCCAAATGGACTTCTCTCTCCAATTCTATTAAATTCTTTCATTTATTCAGTTGTATACTTAGTCATCAAAATAATAAGAAGATGAAAATGATACCAATATACATTCTCATTATAGAGATATTGAAAATAATCAAGTCATACTCATCAAACAAGGGAAACTCAAAAAGTGTTTCAAACACATGGTTTGTAATCTGGCTAAAGCAGAAAAACATAAAATCTCCAAGTTGCCATCACAAGGAAGAAATCAACCAAACATTTTGAATTTACAGACACCCCTGTGAGAACTAATAAATCCCAGATATAACATAATCTAGATGCCCTTTTCCCATCTTCTTCACCTTGATCTAGATGCCGAGAATTCCATCTTCTGCATCTTGAAGAGAGGTCCACTTCTCTTTTCCTGAGGGCCAACTGAAACAAATATTGGCATATTAGTTTAACCAACTACAAGTAATGTAATTAGGTCTTTCAAGTAGATCTTTGTCACAATTGCTCAATAGGACTAACGTTTCCTAGGAACTGCATCTGACCAGTCACAAGTGACTACATAAATTGTTAATCAACAATAGAGCGGTTTCCTTAAGAAAACAGGAAATTGCAGTCATGTGTATAACTGAGTGGTGCGCCATTTCAAAGCAGAAATAAAATGATACAAGACTTAAACCTATTGAAGTTATGATTCAGGAGTAATATAATCATGATTTGAGTGGTGACTAGAACTTACAAAGTGCTGAGGATCCACTAAATTGGTATAGAAAAACTAACAAAAAGATTAAGTTTACACACCTGCAGATAAAATGACGTGCCAAATTTCTATCAGAAGTTAGGGAGGTGATCAGAAATCCATTTCCGAACGATCAATAAGGACCTTCAGCTCATTCCCCATGTCAAGTGATTCCGTCTGAAGCCGTCTCACAGACTTTCCAACAGATCTTGTGCACAATTGTACCTCAATCATCTCCAGAGTGCAGATTTCCCCAAAACCAGAGGGGACCTCCTTCAGCTGCCTGCAACTTCGCAAAATTAAGTGCTGAAGCTGTGGCAGGTGATCACTAGAGGCATTCCATTCAGCAAGGTTTAGACTGTCTAGCTTCAAAAATTTCAGATTAAGGAACTCCCCTTCTTTCATCTCCCATACTTTCCCCTCAAAGGCTTTAGAGAGTAATTTGAGAACCTCAAGGTTGGGCAGCTTTCCAATTTCCGAAATATATGACCATGGTAGGTGAAATTTCGACAGGGTCAACTTTCTGAGATTCAATGGGAAGTCAAATTTACAGGGTAGAGCAATCCTACCAGAATAGAGCAGCTTGAGAGACACGAGCTCCGTCAGAAAATTTAGTTTTGGAAACTGATTGCATTTCTCATTATCATCTGATAATTCAGAAAATGTGCATCTCAGTTTCCGAAGTTTGGGCAACCTCCTCATGATGTTCTCTGTACGTTCACCACAAGAGAGATATGGAGAGGAAAAACTGACCAGATTATGTAATTGAGAAGAACTTTTCCATATGCCATCTTGCAAGCTGAAGGCAGCATGATTAATTACATGGACATGTCTCAACTTTGCCATGCTCCAAATGGTTCTTGGTAATAAAACTCTACCTTTTAGTCCCTTTACAAGCAAGATTTCAAGATTTAGCAGCTCCGATATTGATTCAGGAATACTGTCTATATCACCAGAAAGGGCTAAATACCTCAGACGCACCATAACTTCTATTCCTGTGGGGAAAGCATGGCCCATGTTGATGCATTCCACATCCAAAACTCTCAGAAGCTTAAAGTTGTTCAAAATGGAGGAGATGTCATAAGGACACCATGGACGCATATCGCTGGTGGCAGAGTACAGTAGAGAGCGGACACACGGTCCACAAGGACTGGACATTACAAAATGCTTCCTCTTGGAAAAGATGGACACCCTGCGATTTTCGTATGTCGTGGAATTTGCAGGTAAGCAATAACCGGGATCAACTCCATAATCTAGGTCCTCATAAGTAGGAGGAAAAAGTTCATCATAACCATTTTGCCACTGCAAAAAGTTTTCCTCTTCGCACCTTCGCAGGCATAAGGTGCGCAACATGTCATGAACACGACACGTTTTGACTCCTCCATCCGATCTTCTTTTGGAAGCCATTACTAGGCTTCTACCAATTAGGTCCCTCAAGTACCTCTCTGCAACATCTTCTTTGCTTCCCAGCTGTGTAATTGCTATGAATCCTTCTGCTGCCCATAACCATGTCAACTTCCTAACTGGGATGTCTTTATCCTCCAAAAACACTCCAGTATACAGAAAGCAACGCTTCAAATAGTCAGGTAAATATGTGTAGCTTAGATTTAGGATATCCATGCACCTTGTTTCAGGATCATCAGCAATGCGTGAGCATATATTTTCTGAAACTTGTTTCCACCAGTCAGGTTCCATATCAGTTCTTTTAAGGAGACCAGATATTGCAACAAGTGCAAGCGGGAGTCCACCACAGCTTCTCGAAATTTGTTTTCCAAGTTCCAGTAGTTCATCAGGGCACCCTTCTGTGCCAAACAACTTTTTCTGCAACAATTCCCAGCTCTCATCTTCAGAGAATATACGAAGGGGATGAATAAAATTGTCTTCTTTAATTTTTGCCGCCACATCAAAGTGACGGCTGGTCATCAGTATTCTGCTTCCATTGTTGTCATCTGGAAATGATCTTTTGAAATCATACCATGCCTCAATGCTCCAGATGTCGTCCATAACAATGAGGTACTTATTTCTCTTCAGGCAACGGTACAATTTCATCTCCAGATCTGCATCACTCATTTCTAGGAGGTCATCAGTAAGTTCCACGGTGTCACCTAAAATCTGAAGAAGCAATTCTCTCTTCTGATATGCTTGGGAGACACAACACCATGCTTGAACGTGGAAGTGATAGGTAATTGAAGGATCGTTGTATACCTTCCAGGCTAAAGTTGTCTTTCCGAGTCCAGCCATGCCAACAATTGACACAACATCTAGTTTTCCTGATCCTGCTACAAGTCTATCAATGACCAATTTTTTTTCATCAGCAAGATCAATAACAGCTTCATCAATCTGGGGACTTTCAGCTGGTGATGATGCCCTTGTTGAAGTGGAGAGAACATTATGGATGTTGATGCCCTGTACATTCTTACAGGTTTCTGTTGCCTGAAACTTAATGATTCTGAGATCTTCCACAAGATCAGAAAGCCATAATGGATGATACCATCTCAAACAATCTCCAGCCACAAACAGATGAATGAGATATTCTGCCTCGAGTGTTACTTGTATAATGCATGAAGCAACACTCTTCAATTCCTGATGCTCATTATACTGTTCTTCAATGTACGCGAGGAATGATCTCAAGAACTTTATCTCTTCATGAACAACATGAAATTGATGTTTCACGGAAAGAATAGAATCAGCTTTAGACTTGAGCTGCTCGAAGAGATCTACTAGAAAGAAATCGATGCAGCCTAGTCCTTCCAACTTGGGGAAATTAGATCTTGATAACCTTCGATGAGGTAAGTAAATTTCTTTGATCATTGCATTGACATCCTTCATCTTTTCAACTAACCCCGGCAGCAAATGACTGAATTTCCTCACTGTATCTTCTGTAATTTCATTTTCAAGAAGAGAGTAATAGAAACAAGCTGCATCCCTTGCTACTGACTCTACTTGTGCCAAGATCAATTTCTCATTCTCCTCTAGTGGACCCATTAAATAAGTTCTGCTGACTACCAGCCCCTGATCAAGGCTTTTGATTTGGAGCTTCACATTGACTATCAGACTTGGGTGTTTACTAAGAAGCTCTTCAAAAAGTACCTCTGTCTTCAAAAGTTTAATCTTCTCCAGCAACTTAAGTAGCTCATCTGTGAACTTGTCTTCAGTGATGGATTCGGCAAGAAATGATCGACAAACGGAGTCAGCTTCCCCAGCCACAGGTTTGATATGCAACCAAATCAACTTAGGAACTTTAGTTTCCGCCACAGGTGCATTTCTCTGGTAATCTCGAAAATACTTCAGTTCATTGTGGAAAGAATCAATTTGATGCTCAAGGAACTTTAAACTGCCTCTATGGTTTAGCAGTCGGATCAGGAAGACCTCTGCCCTTAGAAGCTCCATCTTTTCTACCAAACTAAAAAATGCAGGATCGGTGTCCCGTGTTTCCTCTGTATCATGAAATGAATAACCGAAAGATCCAAGCTCGATAATGGTTGCTTTAATCTCCATTAAAGTCAGCTTCACATTATCGTTCCTGTAGAGATCTGACACACAAATGGAATGGACAAAGAATATCAGGTCTTTGAGACTTCTGCGCAAGGTTTCGTATCGATAATACTCCTTAGGAATGAGAAAATAAATATATGCTTTCACCAGATAATGAGGTGATGATATCGAGGAGTGGCATGAACAATAACCGGTAGTTAATTTGAGACACAGCTCTGAAACTTGTGGAGTATTAGGCTTGAACGCCTTTACCAGATCAGAAAGCATGATGATCATCCCCTGGTCCTTGTCTTCATCCATTCGATGAATCCAGCACACATAAGAAAAATGCGCTGCGCGGACAAGCACACCTCCAAAATGAGTCAAGAGATCTCTTTGCAGATTTGGACAAGTACCTTGCATTCCCTCGACATATCTATGGAGACATTTTACCATATCATACATGGTACGAAGTTGTGAGCAGAGGCGGCATAGCAAGTCTCCTTGCCTCCGCACAACACCCAGTAAAGTGTCACAGAAGTTTTCCCAGTTTTCATAATTGTTTAAGGGATGCTGGGATTCAAATGAATGGTTGGATGCAACATATTCATAAGCTACTTCCATTTGTGGCCTAAAAAACATAAGCTTCTGTTGCAACTTAGCAATTGCAATTTCAATCTTTTCATATCTTCCTGCACTCTGATGTGCAACTCTTACATCACTTGTTGCCTCGTCAACTGCAGCTTCAATTTCCAGCACCAGAGACCCCAACCCCTGACCAGCACCGCGCTGCTTATCAGCATTGTTCCAATTTGCCATGTACATCTGAAACATTCCCAACAGTTCTGCTTCTATTCTAACGATCCCAACTTGATCGGTAATAGCAGAACTACGTTCTGTAAAAAAAGTAAAACTTGTACAATCGTCCAACTCCAAAAAGAGAGAATCAAAAACATCAGTGGATGTTCGATTCTTACTCTTAACAGCTTTTTTTCGGTTCTTTTTCTTGACAAGTTTTCCAAAGCACTCCATGGAAAAAGATCCCGAAGCACAAATAGCAAACTTAACAGCTAGCTGAGAAAAACTATTTTAATCTTGCTGGAGTTTCAAGACTGAAAAATAACAGTGGAATTTTGTAAAGAAAATGAATGTTTGAAGAAATTGTTGATTGAGATATTTTTTTGAGCTGGTTAAAGCATCTACATTCACACGTCTACATAAAGATCTACATTATTGCAAAAGGTCGTATTACTAGATGATCAATGACCTTATCTGGCAACTGTAACCAATATCTGTTCAAACTTTTTCGGACGCTTTTTATCATTTCAGATCCCTTTTAGATTGTGGTCTCCTTCTGTCTTAATCATGTCCCTTCTCCATGGACTCGGGGCAAATTTCCTCTTCATCAACAGCGCGTAACTTCTTTTGTTCACCGTGTAACTTTTTTTCCACAGGTTGTATTTTCACAACAGATAGTGGTGGGTCTCACACTTGGCGCGGAAATCGAGTTACCACTTGTTATCTGAGCCGCACATTTTTTTGAGGTCCAATCTGGACCATGAACCGTGCAGGGACGGTCATACTGATGACCGTCCCTGCCCCAAATCCCTTCTCCATTATGTGGTTTGCCAGTCTTTCTGAATTTTTTTTTTGACCTTTCTCAAATTGGCCGCGTTTGTTTGGATAGAGTATTATTTAAAATATTATTTAGAATAATTATTGTAATATTTTTTGTGATGTGATGTATGTGAGATAAAAAGATAATTGAGAATATAAAAATGTGAGTTGGAAAATGTGTTTATGATGTAAATGAAATATTATTTGCGATATTTGTGCCATCCAAACATGTTTTACTCCCACATGTTTAGTTTTTGTACTAAATTGGTTCCTAATTGCATGGTTTGACATGAATACAGTGTTTTTTAAAAAAAATTCTAATTTTAGACAATGTAGATTTTCTTTTTCCTTTTTTCTCCTCACATTTCTTCCATCTTTTATTTTTCTCTGACAAACTGGAATAGGGGTGGAAGTTTTTTAAACCGGACATAGGCACGGAGTTAGTGAATTAAAATTCAACTTTATTCTGTTTGTGCTATTAATGGGTAAAATAGTTGATGACACGTAAATAATTGTGCGCCAGCTTCATTTGTCATAGTAGTTTCATTAAATTATCATGTCTACCTGGTTAACCATTGATGTACTCGAGTAAATTCAAGTCACATAAGAACGCAATAAATAAAATTGAGGGTAAAATACACTTTACTCCCATGTCATTTAGCGCTTTTTCATATAACCCCCTTATAATTTCAAGAGTCATACATAATTCCCTCATAATTTGGATTAAAATGTCAAAATAACGGAATTTGCATTCCATAACGGAGTTAACTAAAATATCAAAATTATCCTTATGTAAAATGAAAAATTATTTATTAACTATGGAGGATTATTTATATATTTTAAAAACCATAAGGGGGTTTTATGGTAAAACACAAAATCATAAGGGGGTTACATGATAAAATATAAAACCATACAGGTGAGAGTGTTATGTATATTATATTTATATCTTTTGGTCAATTTAACCGTTTTAAATTTTAAACAAGGATAATTTTGATATTTTCATGAGTTCCGTTATAAATGATGATTTCTATCATTTTGACACTTTAATCCAAACTATGAGGAAATTATATATAACTTTTAAAACTATAGGAATGTTATGTGACAAATTACTAGACCACAGAGGTGTAAAGTGTATTTTACCCCAAAATTGACTGTACTAATCTTAATTTTCTTGTCTTTTTCGTTTTGCTTTAGAAAAAGTAAGTAATATTAAAGTCATTACCTCACTTCAAGTCTTCGTTTTCGTGTTCTAGGACGAGACATGAAAGTTGAAGCCAAAAAAGGACTCAATTTTAGCACTTTTATCTACTTCTTATCCTAATCCTAAGAGAATAAAAGCGCGAATGGCCTTAGGAACAGTATAATTGGTCCCTATTGATACCTTTAATAGGTGTCCTTTTTATCATTTCATACTTATTGGTGGGACTGCTGGGTTTCGCTGGAGCTGAATTATGCTCACCATGTTAGCAAATTATGTGGTGCTTCTCATATGCTTTTGCCACGTGAATTTTCCGATCCCAGACTCTGAAATGTTACGGTCTGAATTGTCTTTTCCATACAACAGCAGAACGAACAAAAGAAAATATGTGAGTGCAATCCAAACATCTGACAGTAAGTGGTGACTGACTGCCGTCTACAACCTTGTTACCAATGTCACTTCCCAAATTGAACCTCCTCCACTATCACAGACTTTTATGCAGGGGCGGAGCCAGAAAAAAATTTTAGTGGGAGCAAAAATAACACTAAAATTTTTTTTCCACTAAAATTTTTTATCTACTCTTTTTCCAATTTTTTTAAGCAAAAAAAAAAGTCTCATGCATAAAATCACCGTTTCACAAGTTAAAATATTTATCAAATAACTCATTTATTAGTTATTACATTAACTAATCAATTTTTAAATTTCTTTAAAACAGTAATAGTCTCATGCTCTAGAAATATATTTGCAAACAAATTTAAAATAAAATAATAAGAAGTAATTATTTAGAACCTGATTTTGATGGTCTCCTAAAGTTGGTGAAAAGAGCTGCAAAATGTGGCGGATCTAAGTCCTAGAAGATTAATTGATTCTAGTGCAATCTCTAAATAGGATGAAGTGATCAAAAGAAAGAATAACAAGCTTTGGTTGTGGGAAAAAAAATGGTTCTCCTATGTATGTTGGGGAGTGGGGACAACCGAGAGCCAGATGAGGAAAGGGAAATTGGGGAGTAGGGACAAAGGAAGTAAATGATAATTGGATGAAGTAACAAAAAGAAAAAGTAGTTGGCTTGGGTGTGGAAGAAGAGGAGTCGGTTGTGAAGGGAAATGGGGGACCACAGGAGTAAAGGGAACTTGGAGAGTGGGGACCAAAAGAAATGACTGATATAATTGGTATTTAACCCTGTTGGTGGGAAAATGAGAACTAGAGGAAGAAAGTAAATGATATAAATTTTGTGACCCATTCTTTCACATTTTTTCTAAAAAAAATTCTGGAGGCACCTTTAAAATTATATCAAAATTGTAGATGTATTATAGGAAATTAAGGGGGGCAATGGGGGCCCGTGCCCCCACTTTAAATCCGCCCTGCTTTTATGATTTATTTTTGAATTTTCTTTATTTTCCCATCTATTGTTGAATTGAATATTCAACAGAAGATGAATTATGATTTCATATTTTTTTGCCTTTTTTCCTTATAAAAAGTTCGATTTTTAAGCTTGATTTGTATCGATTTTTTTCCCCTATAAAAAATTCCTAACTCTCTTTGTGTAATTTTTCATGTATTAGCTCAACGATAATAACAAATATCATGAAGAACTACGATGATTAATGATGTTGAATCATAAAGTATTAGTGTGAAAGTATCTATAGAAAGACTCTTATGTATGTAAATATAACAGTTTATCATTAACCTATATAATCGCTATTTCTATTTAACTTTAATGTGTTCAACTACAGTAATACTGTGTTTTCAATTTATCATGACTCTTTTGAACACATATCAATTGTCATATGTGGGCAACCTGGCGCCTTGCGCAAGGCCCGAATTAACTAGTACTCTTAAAGAGTTGATGGTTCCTTAATGCACCTCTGAAAGTTATATATAGATTATTGCGTTCGAAACTTCTTTTACTACAACTTAGTGACCTAGGAACATGGAGAATGGTTAAGGTACAATTCGTTATATCCATCATGATATTAATTAGTATATATACTACGGGTTGAATATCAAAAACCCCGAGAAAATTCCCAAATCATGGTAGCTACTTATTGAAATTAATTTTTTTAGATGCGAAGGTTATAAAAAATGTACTTAGTAAATGCGTTTTAAAAAAAAATGCATTCGTTAAATGCAACGTTCAAAAGTTTATGCCTAAACGAATCAAAACTCAAAAGGTCACATTTAGGGAATGCTACTTTTGCAAAAAGCTACATTTGCTGAATATGCATTTCATTATTTGGGAATTGTTTGAACAACATTGCCCACTGAGAATTATTCTTAAAAACTGTCACTCTTTGGTAATTCACTTCAAAAACCCCCTATTGTATTGTAAATGTTCAACTTACCTCCTTATAATTTAAGCCCTTGTAGTTTGTAGGTTTTTTGAAATTATGGAAAAAAATCATTAAAAATAATGTTCGCAAGCAAAACACCACCATTTCCCCATACAAATAAATATGTTCAATACCAAAAATACCTTTGTGGCTTTGAGAATTTTCATCTTACTTCCTTAGATTTAAAAACTTACAATATAGCCTCATGTGGTTTATAAGTCTTTGAAATGCTGCTCGCTTTTATGAATCAACAATGGCGGACCCAAGATTTTAGTTTAGGTGGGGCGAAAGATCAATAATATAATACCAAAACAAATTCTGTAGAAAGTAAAGCATACTAAATAAAAAATAAAAGCTCAATAGGCTATAAATAGAAATAAGAAACTTTTAAAAAATAAAGACAAAATATAAAGAAAAATGTGAAAATTCAACTCTGTACCATTGTATTTACGATGAATGTGAGGTGTTCAAAACTATGATTGAAACTTTTTCAGTTTATGTGATGATCCCACCTCTCCTTAGAGTGAATCCAAGGGTTTGATGGACCGTCTGTCCAACTCTCACCGGGACTCACTCACTAGCATTCTCGAAAATAGTAAGGTTCTCAAATCAACCATAATTCAACTTCATTTACAAGTCAAAAGTGAAATGTAGCTTTACATTGCCAAATATCCCAAATATATTAAATCCATAAAAGTACAAGTACAAGGAACTTATACACACTAGATCACGCTTAGTTGCTCCAGACCTCCACTTCCTGTAAGGAAAACAAAACTAAAGGAATGAGTTAAAAGTCCAGTGAGGTTCCTAAACAAGCAATCAGGTAAGGAAACCATGGAAACATTACATTTAACAATTTGCATACTTTCCACAGTAATATCCAGTCATTCAAGAAATAAATATTCAATTATTGGAAGGATACGTGCTCACTTGGACCCATTCATTCATTCAGTCATTCAGTCTCCAACCATTTCCCTTATTCCTCCGATATTTAAAAACCTTTAACAGTGAAAACTCATTCAGTGTTCATGTCATTCATTCATTGATTTCTTTGTATTGAATTCATTGGCCAGTTCTCTACCAAACTTTGTGGTAATACTCGAGTATACCAAACATTGTCTCAGGGTCATCAGCCGCCCGACCGAGTCCGCTTCTGGCTCGAATCGACTGACAACAAAGGGCAAGGGCTCAGTTCAGCTAAAAGGTTTACATTCATGCACAAGTAGCATTCAATCATTGAAAATTCACTTTTGCGTGGGTCGAGTGTGATAAAGTACACACTCGCCCATCAAAAATCCATTTAACAATCATTAGAAAGCATTTAACATTTAGGTAACATTCACAACATTCCACATAATCATTTAAAGCACACACATGCAAGGAATACTCACCTTTTAAAGCAGACCAAAGCTAAACGTTCGACTCCGAGTCGTGCTAGTTTCCACCGTTAAACCCTAAAAGTAACCAAGACAAGATGTCATGGTCCGATCATTTAAAACTTAGGTTAATAAGATGCTCACTTTAGCCTTACTCATGAGCCATACGCCTATCTAGAATCAGCCCCTCAAAACACAAACTCAAAGACAAATTTAAAAGCCAATCAAAGAATGTCCAAGTATATTCTAGGACTATGAAGTATACTTGTTTAAGGCTACAAAACCATCCAAAATCATAGCAATTAAAGTTTAAAACCTAGAAAAGTTTTCTCAAAGTTTTTCAAGTTCCACTCAATTCATTTGACAAAATTTCCAGCTTTGGCGGCATTCTTTGAAAAAGTATAACTTGAGTTCCGTAGGTTGAACAATCACAAAACTTGCACCATTAGAAAATAGACTCAAAGTACTAATAGACTTTAGAAGACATCTTCATGAAATTCAATTCATAGGTTAGTCAAATTTTCAATTCAAAATCACTGCTGTCTCATGTGTAAAACAGAACAGTCATGGTTTTTCAAGAAACTTTGTAAATTTTCTGGTATTTATAGGAGTTGAACCAACCCCTGATTTTTACACGGTTAAAATATCTATGAATCTAGTTTCAAATGCAATAAACGGAACTCAATTTAGAATTTTTTACACCAAGATATAATAGATTTTCAAGACTACTTGAAGTCTCTTGCGGAAAAATTTCAGCAGTACTTCCTTTGTGTTTACTAATTTTTTCAGCCATTTCAAGGCTACATTTTCTTCTCAAATCAACCCACTCAACCCCACAAGACAGCCACAAATCAAGTTCATAAGGTATAGGATACATAGAGTACTTATTTTAGCCACAAACTAGCTATAATCAACATATACCTAAGCTGGAAAATTTTCTATCAAGGCTGAAATTTCACAACTAAAGTTAGGAAGTCCTATTTTGAAGCTAAAATTTCATACCAAAGATAGAAATCTTCATATCTCAACTTTCATATCCAAATCAAAGCTAGAAACTCCTAATTCATGGCTGGACAATATAACTAAAAGCTGAAAAATTCCAATAACAACACAAATCCGTAAAACCAGCCACAATACTTCTATATTCAAGTCATATGCCTACTTAAATGCAAGATTAAAGGGAAAAAGTAGTTCCTTACCAAGATTACCTTCAATTCCTAAGGAGAGTAGCAAATCACAGCTTTCTTCCCTCAAAATGACACCACACCAAGCTTCTTCCTTCCTTGTTGCATCCTTCTATGGATGGATTTAGGGTTTAAGGTTGATTTCCCCACAAAATCAAGATGGAACTTGAAGAAATTTTCTCTACTCTCTAATTTCAGCCATGACAAGAAAAAATGAGAGAAAGCTTGGCCAAAAGAAAGATCAGAAGGAAAGAAAGCTTTCTTAGTCAACATGTTAGAATTTATATGATAGTTAGAATTTTTTTTTGTTATCTTTGATTTCTTATGTAACATGTACAGTGCTATCTTAATTGCTGCTTTAAAGCTGCCTCTGCATGTCCCTACCCCCTATGCCCATGCTGAGAATCAACAATCTTCACCATCGGCTTCCTTTGACAATCATGAAATCTGTATTGACATCTCAAACCCCAATCCTGCCACCCCTCAATTGGTTGAGAAGACATAAGAAATATGTTTTGCATATATTGCTTGGCTATGCCAACAAAATAGATAATTTAAATCCCTATAATCGATGTAACAATATTCAATTACAGAATTTAAAATTGGATAAATTACATTTTATCTATCTGTAATTTAGTATTTTTATACACAAGCTCCCTATGATTTCAAAAA
The DNA here is from genome assembly GCF_036785885.1 of Coffea arabica. Lineage (NCBI taxonomy): Eukaryota > Viridiplantae > Streptophyta > Magnoliopsida > Gentianales > Rubiaceae > Coffea > Coffea arabica. The sequence goes on along the minus strand of NC_092330.1, from coordinate 6,971,482 downwards.
TTATAGATAACCCCTCATGATGTGAATTAAAGTATCAAAGTAACAGAATTTGAATTCCATAATGGAGTCAACTGAAATGTCAAAAATATCCTTATATAAAGTCGAAAATTATTTATTAACCACAGGGAGTTATGTATATATTTTTAAAATCATAAGGGGGTTATATGGTAAAACACTAAACTATAAGGGATTTATATAATAAAATATAAAATCATACGGGATTAGAGTGTCATGTATTATGTTAATATATTTTGGTCATTTCAGTTATTTTAGTTTTTAAACAAGGGCAATTTTGACATTTTCATAGGTTGCGCTATGAATGATCATTTTTGTTATTTTAACACTTTAATTCAAACAATGAGGGGTTATATATAACTTTTAAAACTATAGGGGGTTATTTAAACCATAGCTATATCACATGGGGTAAAGTGTATTTTGCCCTTTAAAATTTTAACCTCGTGTCCCAAGTTAATGACATTGAATATGAACAAGCAGAAGCCTGATTTCTCTTCAAATCTACTATTTTCTCTTCTCGAAGATTTGGACGAACTCTAAATTATGATTTGGGAGTTTATTTTACATCAACTATTGGGCAAATCAAGCATTACTTATAGTTAAAAAAAAACTTTTTTTTTACCAAAAAAACTATAGCACCAGCCACACGTTCCTTAAAAATTTGGTTGTTTTTGATGATTTTCCTTGCAATTTAAAAAACATACATGCTGCGAAGGGTTTAAAATAGGGTGCATTAGAATTGATTTGAGTTTGAGTAGTACTCGAGCTCTACTCAAGTTAAAATAATTGAGTTCAAACTCGTTGAATTTTGAAAAGTCGAGCTCGAGTTCAATTTCAATTTATCTTACTTGAGCCCAAACTCAAACTCAAGCTTAATCGAATCTAATCAAGTCTAATCAAACTCACCTAATATAAAATAATGTTATATATATAATCTTAAACAAGGGATATAATTGACATTTTTATACTAATAAATAGCAAAACTTAGAAAATATATTTATTAGCAACTCGATTAGACTCTTCCAGCAGACAAGCTTAGAAATTTAATATGAATTTGACTCTTGGGGTGCTATCAAGCAGCTCAAACACGACTTGAGATCGGTCAACGCTTACTTCAAGTAGTGTAGTTGACCAAAGTACTTGCGAGATTGAGTCGAGTAAATCTCACAATAGCTTGGTCAACTAGCACCCCTAGTACTTTTGTTAGAAAATTAGTTTAATTTCTTTTAATCAAGATTTTTATTTTGTGTGAGAAGTAACTAGTTTTCCAATTGGTTTTAGTTACTTGAATTAGCAGCCAAGGAATTTCTTATTTTGTTTAGGATTTAGAAGTTATTTCCTATTTTGTAGAAATGTAAGAATTAGTATTGGTTTCCTATTGTTATTTGTTTTTTAGCTAAATAATGTTCTCTATAAATAAGTAAATTGGCATCCTACAAAGACACATAAGAAAGGAGCGAGAGAGTTCTTAGTACGTGAAAGAGTTATATAAGAGTTGGACTTGAGAATCAAACTATAATCTTGTAGTATTTTTTTCTCTCATAGTAAGAAAAGTTTTTCTCTCCGTGGATGTAGGATTGGTGATTAAATCGAACACGTTAATTCTTGTGTGCTGCTCATCGTTCGTTCTAGTTATTGTTTTCTATTCAATTGTTGATTTTTCTTTTTCTATCTCAAATAGTTTGCCTGATACCCTAACAACTTTAAATTTAGGTTTCAAAACCATAAGCAGATAAATTAAACATTTTTAAACCATGAGGATCTTTGGAACGTAACCCATTTATCTATACGGGGCAATTTTTATATTTTATTTGCCAAAGTTAGTTTTGACGATTTCTGTTGATATATTAAAAAACTGACAAACTAACAATTTCTATCAATATTTTAAAAATTTACAAACTATGAGAGATTAAATTATAGATTTGTAAACTATAGGGTGGTAAATCGAATATTTGCTAAATCAAATGGGGCATTTTTGGTATTTAACCCAAATACTGTCTATCAGATCTAGGTTGATCCAAAAATATGATTAGCTAGTTTTTTCCTCGTGCATTTGCACGGGGCATTTTGCATCCAATAGTACAATTAAAAATTACAGCATAAAATTTGAAAAATCTAAATCTTCATTTAATAGATAAACTACTTTTGTCACTCAATATTCAAAAAGAGTTTGAGAATGAAAACGTAAACTTTTTCTTCACCTTGAGTGAATGGAATTGAATTGATGGCATTCAGATATAAGCTAAAATTAAGGCATCAACTCATGAAAAAAAATTAAATTTCAAAGTGTTACGAAAAAACATGTGACCAAACTCAATAATGGGAGCAAGGAAAAAAGAGTATTAGAGGTAGTGATATGGAAGAAAATAAGGGAGAAAAAATATATAAGATAGAGAAATATCAAATAAAATATAATAAATTTCCTAATGGCCTTGTCATCAATAATGAGGCATAATAGGATTGAATTAATAATCAAGTCAAGTAATAGGAATAGAAAAATAGAAAAAATGTTACTAATTATAAATTTCCCTAATCACGGGTAAAAGAAAGAATATTGTGATTGAAAAAAGAGAAATAAAACTAGGGCCCATGGGTTGAATGATTGATTGACTAATTGATTAAATGAGAAGAAAGGTATAGTCAGTACAAACATGTAAAAAGTGAGAGAGTAATAGGTTGATTGGAATTTAGAGAACATAAAGGTATAGTAATAAATGATAGGAAAAATAGTAAAAATTATTGGAATGATTAGTGTTTTAAAAGATGAAGGTGTTAGGCAAGGCATTTTATGTCTTCCCAAATGGGATAAAAATCATAAGGTATGAGGCGTAACCCCCACAAAAATTTATTTTTTAAATATTTAAAAATATAAAAATACGAATACATATATATATAAATATAAAATACTAAAAACACAAAAAAAGATTTGATAAATTAAAGAAAAACAGCAACCTTATGTCCACATAAGAAAAGTAAAACCTATTTGTGCGACTAATGCTATGTTATGGGCAGAAGTCAAACAAACCACTGTAAAATTGAATGATAATTTGCGCAAGTCTTGTCATCTAGCAAACTAATTATCACAGTTGCGCAACTCTTAACAGTTGTGGTCTTAGACTAGTAGAGCGTGTGTCATTTCCCTGTTTCTTTAGAGTATCCTCAATATGAGGCACAACGTTTTGAAGTTTCACCTCCTTTACATCATTAAATTCCAATTTAAATAAAACATAAGAAAAGTACTATAAATAAAACAAGTTCAGCTTTAGGGTCTCAAGTTCCTTAAGCAAGCAAAGAGAAAATTCAGTTTGAATGTTCTTCTAGAGTTTAAAAAAAAGGGTAAAAGGTGCTGGAATATTAATGACGTACATTTATTGTGCCTTGAAAAAAAAGTCATCCAAACGCCCAGGCGTTCGTGTCCCATGACACTAACGTCCCACCTCATTTGGCCGCCAGAGGCAGGTTGGGAATGCCTTGTTCTGGGACTCGCCCCGGGCATGCTTTCAAAACACTAGGGATGATAGAAAAAAATGAAAGTTGGTTCAACTTTCTTTCTAGTACTAGATGATCACGCCAATAAAATGAATAGAGAATTAAAAATGAAAGCTAGGAGTTGATTGGAAAAAAAAAGGCATAATTAATATAAATGCATAAGGTAGGTAATTGATAATTAATTGAAATGTACCATAAATAATGTAGAGAAAAAAACTGCAAATTAATTGTTATAAAAAAAAAGAAATAATTTCACCAAAAACCATAAACAGACATAAAATTTTTTCCATGTGGCAAAAACATAAGACATCTACTTGGCAGAACGTAGATTTGTGCAACTCAATAACCTACCATATAGGGAACTGAACATTATATATATATATATATATATATATAGTAATGTTATTTGCACTCCCCATATGTTATTTATAGTCCTACTATCCCATTTTTATTTTGATGAGACCATTTTACCTCATCTCTAATTTCATCTCCTTGCCTATGAGTTAATTTTGCTAGATTTTCTCTTACATTTTAAACCAATTAATTATTTGATTACATATTAAAATGGCTAATTTAAAATTGTCACTAATATGTATTATGTATTTTCTACAAAACTTCATGAAATTATATGATGCCAAAGATTAATCTAGCAATATAATATGAACAAATTACAAACTTCAAGCCTAAAAATAAATAAATAAATTCCAAGCGTCAAAGATGACCAAAAACTGAGTACACTATAATGTCTCATAAATAGGACACTAATATTTCAAAAAATCTACCAAGAATAACTCATATAGCCACTATAGAGGGAATGAAGCTTTCTAGTGTTCTTCAACAAAAGCATAACATCATCTAGTATCCAGATAATGTAATGGAACCTCAAATGTGCTCATAAAAAATCTGCAAAATTGAAATTGAAATAAGAATAAGAAAAATAAGTTAAAAAATTGTTATGTAGATTTAGAAAAAAAGAAGCAAAAGTTAAATTTTTTTACCTTCTGAACATGTATGATAATTTTGCCCAACTTCCGTGCATGTGAACACAGGATAGGGTAGGAAAAAAAAATTAGAGCAGGGGTAGTATGATCTCATTAGTGAGAGTGCAAATAATATAAAAGAAATGCAAATAACATTACCCCATATATATATATATATATGTTAGATTCATGAGTAAAGGGTTATGTCCCATATTGGTCCGAGAGATGGAGAAAGAGCGGTTAATATGTAAAGGTCCAAAACCTAATAGCTTAAACTTTTGGGTCAGAGTTGGGTTCTTGACTTACATATTGGACTTTTTGATGGATTCTCTCGAGGGGTTTCTCCCTATCATATTGGCATCAGAGATTCAGGTTACGAGACTGGGCTACTTATGGGCAAGTGAACTCTTCTCGGAGTTGGACTGGTGAAAATTTTCTTCTTGATGGTGGACCGAAGTGCCAAAGTGCTAAGGAGTTTGGCTAGTATTGGACAAGGTGTGCCATGGGTTTGGCAGAGGGTCCGGTTGGGATTAGACCAAGGAGGCAAGAGTTGGCAAGGGTCCAAAATGTAATTTGGATGTTGAAGAAGAGTGGGTCCATGATTGGGAGAAGAGATGACCTTAGGCGATAAGGTAGACTTGCATTGAGTATTAAAGTGGTCTTCAAAGAAAGGCTTGTAAATTTGGGTTTAATGTGATGGTTACTCATGAAGGAGGAGATTTATTAGATTCATGAGTAAAGGGTTATGTCCCACATTGGTCTGAGAGATAGAGAAAGATCGGTTAATATGTAAGTAAGGGTCCAAAACCTAATAGCTTAAACTTTTGGACTAAAGTTGGGTTCCTGACTTACATATTGAACTATTTGGTGGACTTTCTCGAGGTGTTTCTCCCTATCAATATAGACACACGCACATATACACATAAAAATTTGTTAAAGGATCAAAATTTAAGTTTTTATTTGAATATGCTAACAAGTCAAATATATTACTATACTCTTACTAAGAATAAACGGGTTAAATAGTCAAATACAACTCCATAGGATAAATTGTTCAAACACGACAACATACGATTTCTTACGATTATTTCTTACGTGGGTCATGTTAAGGTTAGAGATTCATGACAAAGACATAATTATAATATGACAAGTAATACACAACAGGACTAGATTAATTGCGTCGTGTTTGAATAGACACGAGATGATTATTCACAATTCTTAATTACACCTTTTTTTTATTGGGCAATATCACAAAAAACCCTATATATTTACCGGCAACATTCTGTACTCTCTTGAATTCACTTAGTTTTCCTACTCTTGAATTAGTCTTAAATTGTTATACAACTAATGATGGAGAAACTTCCTATTAGCGATGAATGATTATTTATTTAGCAGTCATTGAGTCAAATACTAGATTTTTTTAGAGTTATCTATTACTTTGGGCTTATTCATTAAACAAAATTTAAAAACTTTAAACAATCTTGAAGTTTAAAATAAAAAAGAAAAACAGTTAAAACTTTGTAGTCAATAATGTTGATGCCTCATAAAAAGTGTTGCAAAATGATCATCAAACTATGCCTTGAGGGTAATTTTGACATTTAAATTGTAGAAAATCTAGGTTATTCAACAATATTGAAAAAGAATAAAGTGCCTGGAACCTTTTTTTTTAAGTGCCAATATGATTGTCTTTTTAGTGGGTAAATTGTGCACAATATCATGTGCCTGGGCGAGTGCTGCTCAAAAAAAATCATAATACAATAATTATTACTTAAGACGGAAAACAAATCACTAATACTTCTGAATAACCAACAGGTAAAATTGGTTCTATGCGTATGAAGTAGACGGTGGTGAAAATTAAGTGAATGAAAATTCCTTGTAGAAGTAAAATATTTCACTTATTGTCACAGCACTAATGCTCGAATCCCAATCATGACAAATAATCAACACTTTTAAAAGTTATCAGAGTTTCAGGAATATAATCATTTTGTAATTCTCTTTCTGCTATTGTCAATAAAACTGCAAGATACGGAATATCCTCATGTATCCAAAGCTTGTTGAAATAGGCATTTGGTATTCCATCTAAACTGTTTCCTGTATTTTTTAATTAATTGATTAATTTGTTTATTTCCTATTTTTACTATGCTGTATGATTTAGAAAAAGCAAATCCATTGCTAATCTCAGAATTTTTTCAGTAATTCCAAGAATTATATGGAGTAAAGACAAGGTGGAGAAACTAGGGGAAAAAAAGGTAGTGCAACTAAAAATCAATCCCTCAAAAGTTGTTGTTTGTGTTACGAGAGAATTGTAGTTTTGATCCTTAATGATTCAAAATCCTATTACCATTTAGTATAATTTTATTCTAATTTGCATCTCATTTCATTTTAAATTTGTTAATGTCACTATTTAAAATTTAGGAGAATATAATGATTCAAAATCAAAATATTGGGGACTAAAAGTATGAATTTAAATTTGTTAAGTAATGGCAATCTAATGTTGACTGTTGGTCATTCTTGAATTTCCATTAGTTGTTCTAAATGTGCCTAAAATCATTAAATTTAAGGACCAAATTTTCTTTTAATAAAACATTAGAGATCAATTTTGCATAATGGCTAAACATTAGGGATCAAAATTGCAATTCTCCCTTGTGTTATTGATGGCTCAATTAGTTTATGAAACGAAAATAATCATGTCGTGTTGGATCACCTTCTAAAATATTAATTCTATCAATAATAATGTAGTGTGATGTCAACTAAATAATCATGTCTTTTTGACATTTTCGTTACGCAATGTTAGAGTTGACCAACGGTTTAGGAAGTAAAGTGAAGAAAAAATATTAGGGGGAAAAGTGCAAAATGCTTAAACCTCAAGGGGAATTCTTATAATTAACCCTTATAACTAATATCTAAGTTGCAATTAAAAAGTTATAAAGCACCCAAAAAAATTAAAAAAAAAATTGCCTTGAAATGATGGAGTTTGGGGAAGAGTCGATGCCTTATCATAGTAACACACTTTTGGTGTTTATCTTTAACTGTTGGTTTATTAGAGTAGAGAAAGTAGAACAAGAATGAAAACTTTTGTATTGCAAAAGTCACTTTTTATTGAGGTATAAGCCATGCTTTTATATAGCATAAAGAAAACAAAATTAGAGAAAACTCTGGAAGAAGATATGCTAGAGATAAGATCCTAGATCAGAATCATAACAAATACTTTGACTTATCTATTGCCTAAAAAATAGCAAAGTGAATAACTAACTACTGCAATCTATTAGCAGTTCCACAAATCATGCTATTCAACACTCCTCCTTGGTTTTGGAGCTGCATACTCCAAGCTTTGGCCTTAAGAACTCAAATCTTTCCTTGGGATGAGCCTTTGTAAAGATATCAGTACTTTGATATACTGTTTTGCAGAAAATCAGCTGCACTTCTCTTAAAAAATAAAACTTTACCTTGAAATGTTTCGTTTTGCCATGGAACAATGGATTATTGGAAATAGAAATTGCAGTCTCGTTGTCAACAAATATTTGAGTGCATTCTTCCTGTTGCATGTGTAGATCAGTCATGAGTTTTCTTATCCAAAGTGCTTGATTCACAGCAGCAGCGGCAGCTACATATTCTGCTTTTGCAATGGATTGAGCTATGACATCCTGCTTCTTCGAACACCATGAAAAGATTCCTAACCCAAAAGTAAAACAGTAACCTGAGGTGCTCCTCATATCATCAGCACATCCAGCCCAATCACTATCAGAAAGACCATAACAATTGAAATTTCTAACTTGACTGAACCTTATTCCATAATCAACAGTACTTTTAAGGTATCTCAAAATCCTTTTTGCTGCTTGAAAATGAATTTCACTAGCACACTACATGTATCTTGATAGCAGACTCACTGCCTGCATGATATCTGGCCTGGTTGCAGTCAAATACATTAGACAACCTATTAAGCTTCTATACAACCCTTCATCAACTTTTTCAGCTCTATCTTCTTTGCAAAACTTCTCATTTTGATTCATTGGAGTCCCAGTTAATTTGCACCCTTCCATATTAATTTTTTCAGGACCTCCTATACATACTTTTGCTAGCATATGAACACTTCATTTTGCTTCTTTTTTAATCTCCATACCCAGAAAAATGACATCATACCAATATCAATCATTTCAAAGACATCTTCCATCTCCTTTTTGAATTTGTCAATCAACTCCTTGTTGCTTCTTGGAACAAGAAGGTCATCAACATATAAAGATATCACAAGTATTTCACCATCAACCTTTTTGATATATAAGGTAAATTCACTCAGATTTTTTTCAAAGCCTAAGTTCATCAAGTGTGCATCAATTCTGCTGTACCAAGACCTCGGTGCCTGTTTTAAACCATACAGTGCCTTTTTTAGATTGTACACCTTATTTTCTTTTCCTTGAAGAGCAAATCCTTTAGGTTGCTCCACGAAGATTTCTTCCTCCAGGTATCAATTTAGAAAAGCTGACTTAACATCTAATTGATGTATAACCCAGCCCTTTTGTGCAGCAAGAGCCAACAACATTTGTATGGTATCCAATCTGGCAACTGGAGTAAACGTTTTGGAGAAATCTACTCCAAACACCTGAGCATATCCCTTAACGACGAGTCTTGCCATATGCTTGTTTACAAAACCATCAGAGTTGAATTTGGTTCTATAAACCCACTTGACACCTATCACCGTTTTGTATGTAGGTCTATCCACCAACTCCCAAGTTTGGTTTTTGTCTATCATTTTAAGCTCCTCCTTCATTGCAACTATCCATTTTTTATTAGTTGCAACTTTTTTATATCCTGCAGGCTCCATAACAGCAACATTTCATCTCTGATAAATGTCAAAGAGTAATCAGGTTCCTCTAATAGGTTCTTCATCAACATCATCATTCTCTACCTGCAATTCAAATTTATCTTCATTTTTCCAACTCCAACTATCTGACTCAAGGAATTTAAGATCCTTGCTCACAATTATTTTGTTGCTTTGTGGTGAGTAGATTCTATAGGCCTTTGAAAAAGATCAATAGCTTACAAAAATCCCCTACTCTGCTTTCTTGTCTAACTTGCCTCTTTTAACCTGAGGAATCTAAGAGAAACACAAACAACCAAAGGTCTTTAGATAAAGCAATTTTGGCTTGTAGCCATATGGTGGCTGTCAAACTCAAAAATACAATTTATATTAAACCTACTACCAAAATTGAATGAGTATAGTGGTGAGTAGGGTCATCTCCTCAGGGAATCGGTAGATTTATCACACACAAATAATTGGGGGGTTTTTGGAAGAGAGATAAAAGAGATAAATTAAAGATGCAAAAGATACTGAATTTCTAATAGCATGAAAGTATAGTAGCTAAATAATATAATAAACAATTAATTAACACAATCTAGTCAAGGAGATAATCTCGACACCGGTTCACATAATTGATCATAGATACCTGAATTAATTCACACGTTCGTAAATAAATTGGTTAAAACAATTTAACAACCGCCAAACCACCAATCTCTCCTTAATTATATGGTAGTTCAGAGACGCTTTTAAACTACCCTCTTATAAATTAGATAACCCCAGAGACGCTCGAAGGATTTAATCTAATCACAGCTTTAGACATTAGAGAGACTCAATTCTAATTAACAAACACACATGCGGGCTCATTTAAACTAGGTTAATTATTCCTACGACACACATTAGACTGCTTGCGAGGCAATGAAATTGTACCATTTGCCACTAACTTAAGACAATCAAGTGATACGCACCCTTGTCTTAATTGGCAGTATATTATTTAGACAATTGAACAACTGGCCATATTGATCCAATAAATCTAAACAATAACAGGCAATTCAAACAAAGAATAATTAAATACTCACAAACACAGAGTTTAGAATAAACAAAATGATCTCACAATTATTCATGTTTCGGGCCTTGATTATTCCTCAACTAGATAAAAGGGTTTAACCTTGTCGCAAAATCACGAAGCAATTGAAGGCTTTTCGATGGAATAGAATTTTGTTGATGGAAGAGTAAAAAGCCACGAATCTCTGACTAATGTTATGAAGAAGAAAAGAAAGACAAAAGTTTCTAAGCTAAAAGACAAAGCCCTAGTCTATTCCTGTTTTCTTTTAAAGCTCCGCCGCCGTCCTCTAGCTAGCCGAATTAGAGGTTGTTTCTCAAACGAATTGCTTCCTTATTTCCCTCCTTGAATTGCTGCCAAAAGTCGTCTTTGACTTTGTTTTCTTATTCCACACAAGTTCAGAATTTGTTCCTAAAGAAAGGCGGTAGTTCCAGGGATAGAACCCGCGGTCCGTCTTTTTCATGCAGCTCTACATTGTCTAGCGTGGGCATGCTATAAAATGCCTAGTCTTTTGGAATTTGCCTTTTCTTGTCACTTTTAACACCACTCGCCTGCCAATAACACAAATACCAAATTTGGACAGAAATCCAGTGTCTTGTACAATAAGTGACCAAAATTAAGACCAAATACTAACGAATAAAACGCACAATTATATCACTATCACCATACCATGCTTCAAATGGCGTCTTTTTTTGTAGAGTTTTCGTTGGCAATCTATTTTGTAAAAAAATTGCTATATTCGTAGCCTCTGCCCAAAATTTCTTTGGCAGCCCTTTATCATGCAACAAGCATCTTCTCATCTCCATAAGTGTACTATTTCTACGCTCCACCACTCCATTTTGCTGGGGAGTGTAAGGGGCTATAAGTTGGTGCTTTATGCTTGCATCTTCACAAAATTTGTTGAATTTTTATGAGGTATATTCAGTTCCATTATCGGACCTGATCACCTGCATGCTGCAACTGCTTTGATTTTCAACCCACGTTTTAAACTTTCAAAAGATGTCAGCAACCTCATATTTGAATTTCATGAATATATCTAACACATTCTGGTGTAATCATCAATGAAGAGAATATAAAACTTACTACCATTCAAGGATGGTGTCTTTTGAGGTCTTCCTACATCTGTATGTATCAATTGCAGCTTATGTGTAGCTCTCCAAGTTGTATTTTGGGGAAAAGAAAGTCTTGATTGCTTCCTACATTGACAAGCAACACATATAGGAAGTTCTTCATCTAACTCCACCTTCTACCAAATTGTTTTTCTTCATGAACAGTAGAGCAGCATGATGAAAATGGCCCAATCTCTTATGCCAAAGTGCGGCATCGCTAATTTCTTTGTGTACAGCCGCTTGCTCCTCTTTCATCAGATCCAACACAAAACTTATGCCTTTCATTTGAATTCTGAACATTTCTCTACCTTCTGGATCTTTAATTATGCAACTTTTATCTTCAAATAGCACTTTATAATCTTTTTCCAATTACTAAGGAATAATTAAAAGGTTTTGATCAATTTTTGGAACATAGAAAACATCAGAAATTAATTTCAAACCTGTGTACCCTTCAATTGCCACTGTTCCTATGCCTTTTACAGCAAGATAAGCTCCATTTCCAATCCGGACTCTAGTAATAGCAGTTTTATCAAGTTTTCTAAAAAGCTCTTGATCATAAGTCATAAATAATAGCTTTATCGAACATATAAAACATCAAAAATTAATTTCAAACCCGTGTACTCTTCAATTGCCACTGTTCTTATGCATTTTACAGCAAAATAAGCTCCATTTCCAACCCGGACTCTAGTAATAGCAATTTTATCAAGCTTTCTAAAAAGCTCTCGATCATAAATCATGTGGTTTGTAGAACCACTATCTATAAGCCAGCTTTCCATGGAACAATTAGTAGCGAAACATGAAGCTACAAACAATTGCTCCTACTGAGGTTGATTCTCAGCAGCCTTGGCTTCTCCTTGTTGCTGTTGAGACTTGCATATCTTTTCCACATGGCCTAACTGACCACATTTGTGACATCTTACATATGGGTTCCACCAACACCTTTTCTGTGGATGATTGGTTTTTTTGCAATAAGGGCAAAGTGGAAATACTTGAGATTTGTTGTTTCTAGGCACATTTTTGTTGTTCTTCTTGTTCTTGCCCCTGTTGTTGTTTTGTGATATGGCTTGAAAGGCACCTTCCACCGAACCTTCTTGCCTTATCGGACTTCTTTGTTCTTGTGCCTGTAGTGCATTTAGCAATTCTGCCAAGGTGATACTTGATAGATCATTTGAGTTTTCCAAGGCTACGATTGTAGCCTCAAACTTTTCAGGGATGGTAACTAGAATTTTTTGAACTATTCTCGAATCAAAAAAATCAGTACCAAGGAGTCTTACTTTATTGACTATGTCAAGGAGTCTGTCAGAATAGTCCTTGATAGTTTCTGATCCTTTCATCTTCTGCATCTCAAATTCTCGAACCAAGTTCAACACTCACATCCCTTTGATTTTTTCATCTCCTTCATAATCATTCTTCAAGAAATTCCAGGTCTCATGCACCCTTTTCAACGTCATGATTCTGGTAAAGATTGTGGATGTGACAGCTGCATATAGACTTGCTCTAGCTTTCGATTTCCTTTGTCTCCTCTCATTATGGTGTTTCATTTGAGCAACTGTTAGATTGTTTGGAAGAGGAAGTACTTCATAATCATCTTCTACATCCGCCCACAAATCATTTCCACTATGATAGGCTTCCATTCTGACAGTCCACATTTGATAATTTGTTCCATTAAATATGGGAGGTTCAAGTTGATGAGTAGAGGAAACTTCTAGATTCATTTTGATAAGGGTAAATGTTTAAAGAAGGTGTTTAAGCTCTCTCAATCCTCACAGATCTCTCAAGATGAAAGCTCTAGTAACACTCTATTGGTTTATTAGAGTAGAGAAAGTGAACAAGAATGAAAACTTTTGTATTGCAGAAGTCACTTTTTATTGAGTTACAAGCTATGCTTTTATATAGCATAAAGAAAATAGAATTAGAGAAAACTCTGGAAAAAGATCTGCTAGAGATAAAATCTCAGAATCAAAATCAAAACAAGTACTTTGACTTATCTATTGCCTAAAAAATAGCAAAGTGAATAACTAACTACTACAATCTGTTAGCAATTCCACAAATCATGCTGTTCAACATTAACTAATACTGAAGCCATTGTTTCTTTTTTTTTTTTTGATAAATTACATATAACCCCCTGTAGTTTCGCCTATTACCACATGTACCCTTTAACGTATCAAACAGTCCACTTTACTCCATATGATTTCATGTAAAGTGGAAACTTGACGGAAAATAGCTTATGTGATGTTGTTAATTGAAATATTAATAGTTTCCTTACTAAAATACTAAAACAATCGACGAGTTAACTATATTGCATAAAAGCATAAGAGAATTACATGGATAAATGTAATAATCATAGAGGAGTAAAGTGGATATTTATACAAATCATAAGGGGGTTAAATAGAGATTAAGATTTTACCACATGTGCTTTTAGAGCATGTTTGGTATAAATGCTGTAATTGATTGTGCATTCCATCCATTTTTCATTTTACATAAAATCATAGAGGGATTATGTGGCTATTTTAAAACCTTATGGGGGTCATCTGGCATTGTACAAAATCACCAGAGGATTATAAGTAATTCACCCTTTTTTTATTTCAATCAATTTAGTATTAACAAAGCTGCACGAATTGGATGATTTCCAACAATTTTAGTAATAAAATTTATTTTGTTTCTATAAAAAACTGTACCAATTTTTTTTTAAATTTTTTTTTCTTTTTTTTTTCGAGTCTAGGACCTCTCACTTACACTCTCTTCCCCCAACCCATCCAACCCATTCCTTCTCCAGTTGTACCAATTGTTGAATTTCCTTTTGTTTTTATTTTTTTTCACATTTGTATAGAGTTTCTTTGGTTGCTATTTCAAAATTATATTAATCATATGTGAAAACTAAAAAGGGAGAGAACACTCTTCTTTATTATTCTTTTGGAGTACACAATGTACGAATATATACATAAGTATAACCTAATTTACATCCTAAAATCATGCTAATCTAAATCACTCTATTACCTAATTAATATCTGATACTACAATCAAAGCAAATCAAATCAAATCAAATCAAATCTTTTCTAATATCTACAATATTAAATCAAATCATATATTTATGATTTCTATAATATCAGATCACATATTTTCAACACTCCCCCTCAAGATGGAATTTAGATATTAATCATGCCCATCTTGTCACAAATATAACCAATTTTCGGACCATTTAGAGGTTTAGTGAAAATATCAGCAAACTGCTCTCCAGTTCTCATATGACTGGTTGAGATCAGGTTTTACTGAATTCTTTCATGAACAAAGTGACAATCAATTTCAATGTGCTTTGTTCTCTCATGAAAAACTGGATTTGATACTATATGAAGGGCAGCTTGATTGTCATATCATAATTTTATTGGAAGTGAATTATTGATTCCCACCTCATACAATAATTGATGTATCCATATAAACTCACAAGTGGATTGTGCCATAGACCGGTATTCAGACTCTGCATTAGAGCGAGATACGACATTTTGTTTCTTATTTTTTCATAATACCAAATTACTTCCAATGATGACACAATATCTAGTTGTAGATTTTCGATCAATTTTAGAACCTGCCCAATCCGCATCTGAGAAGCATTCAAAATGAGAATGACCATGATTACCATATAGTATACCACGTCTTGGAGCTCCTTTAAGGAACATAAGATTTGCTCTAAAACTGCCTAATAGGTGGTTCTTGGGGAGGACATAAATTGACTCACAATACTAACCGGATATGCAATGTCCGGATGAGTCACAGTAAGATAATTCAACTTCCCCACTAATCTCTGGTATATTTCAGAATTTGAGAATAACTCCCTATCATCTGCTGTAAGTTGCATGTTGGGGATCATTGGTACACTACATGGCTTAGCACCTAGCTTTTCTGTTGCTTTCAAATGATGAAGGACATACTTCCTTTGGCATAAAAAGATATCTTGTTTACACCTTGTAACCTCAATACTTAAAAAGTATTTCAACATGCCCAAATCTTTTGTCTGGAAGCACGATTGAAGAAAATTTTTAAGAGTTGCAATACCTGCATTGTTACTACCAATAATAACAATATCATTAATATAAATAATTAATAGAATAATACCAATTTCAGATTATTGATAAAAGACAGAATGATCAAAATTATACTTTTTCATACCAAACTCTTGAACTATCTCACTGGATCTTCCTAACCAAGTACGAGAACTCTGTTTTAAGCTATATAATGACTTTCGGAGTTAACAAACCTTACCAGACTCCCCCTGAGCAACAAATCCAGGTGGTTGTTTCATATAAATTTTCTCTTGTAAATCTCCATGAAGGAATGCATTCTTAACATCTAACTGGTATAAAGACCGATTATTAGTAGCAGTAAGGGAAATAAATAATCGAACAGAGGTGAGTTTTGCTACAGAAGAAAATGTGTTTGAGTAATCCACCCATATGTCTGAACATACGCTTTTGTAACAAGACGAACTTTGAGGCGAACAACAGAACCATCAGGATTGACTTTAATAGCAAACACCCATTTACAACTAATAGGTTTCTTACCTGTTGATAACTGAACCAAGTCCCAGGTGCCATTATTGTCTAGAGCCATCATTTCTTCCTCCATAAAAGCCTACCAACCAGGATATTCCAAAGTCTCAGATAACTGTTGAAGAAGAGACATTGAATCTAAAGAAGCAGTAAAACAACGCAAGGAGGGAGACAAATGGTCATATGAAACAAATAATAAAACTGGGTAAGTTCACTGTCTTTTACCTTTTCTTAAAGCAATAGACAAATCAAGATTGAAATCTGGAAACTGAAGAAGCGGTTGATCAAGATTCGGATTCTGTAGACAGAGAAGGTGGTAGAGGATGTGAGTCTATATGTTGAGAACTACGAGAATATACTTGAGTGATTGGTGGTCTTGTAGAAACAGTTGTTGTAACAATGTAGACTAGAATATTATCTTCCTCCCCCTTACTACTGTAAACATTAGATTCAAGAAAAAATAGATGTATCTCAAAAAATGTAACATCAACGAAGATTAAATAACGATCTAAAATTAGAGAGTAACATCTATGCCCTTTTTAAAGACGTGAATAGCCCAAAAACATACACTTGAGATATTTGATATCTAATTTTTTTTAAAGACGCGAATAGCCCAAAAACATACACTTGAGATATTTGATATCTAATTTAAACACCTGAGGACGGGTAGCATAAACAAAACAAGTATACCTAAATATACATGACTCAATGGGAAATAAAGATTGGGTTGGAAACAAAATTGAATAAGGAATCTCACCAGCAAGCACAGAAGTTGGCTTACGATTAATTAAAAAATAGGCTGTTGAAACAGCATCTGCCCAAAATTGCTTAGGAACCTTCATATGAAATAGGAGGGCTCTAACAATTTCTAATAAGTGCCTATTTTTCCTTTCAGCAACACCATTTTGTGGTGGTGTGTCAAGACATGAAAATTAGTGAAAGATTTCATTTTCTGATATATATGAATTAAAGGGTTTAGAAAAATACTCTTTTGCATTATCATTTTGCAAAATGCGAACAGACACATTGAATTGTGTTTTTATTTCAACAAAAGATACTAAATAAATCTGAACGACTTCTCATTAAATATAACCAAATAACACGAGAGTAGTTATCAACAAAAGTGACAAAATACTTAATATCAAACTTAGATACTATTGGATAAGGTCCCCGTATATCAAAGTGCACTAATTCAAAAGGGGATGTAACCCATTTATTGACTCTAGGCAAATAAGGCAAACGATGATACTTGGCAAATTGGCATGACTCACAATCTAAATGGGATAAATTTTGAAAACTTGGAAACATTTTCTTCAAAGTGGGTAAAGATGGATGACCCAAACGACAGTGAATTTCAAGCGGAGTCAAGGTGGAGGAACATGCAATAAGTTTCGACACTTTCATTGAAGGGGTTTCAAGTGTATACAGGCCGCCAGACTCACGTCCTTTACCAATAATCTTCCCCGTCATAAGACCCTGAAAAATACAATATTTAGGAAAGAATGAGACAGGGCACTTGAGAATTTTTATAATTTTATTAACTGAGAGTAGATTAAAAGAAAAATTAGGTAAGCATAAGACTGAACATAAGGAAATACTCCCTCCGTCCCATTGAAAGTGTCATGCTTTCCTTTTTGGTCTGTCCCAAAATTAATGTCACTTACTATAATTGGCAATAAAACTTTCCCTCATTTCCATCTCATGCCCTTAAATATACCAGATTCCTTTTAAGTTTTTGATGGGTCTCATAAAACTACAAGAGTTACTCTAATATGCGTGAGTCTCACCGCAAATGCAAACAATGGCCGTGCAAGCTACTTTCTCAAAAAAATGGCTGGACACATTTGTAAAGTATGGGTCCCACACATCTTGTCATCCTTGCTTTTTCTTTCTGCCACTCAATGGAATAATGCACGGAAGGGGTAGCGCTGGAACTTAAACCAAAATACGACACTATTGAAAAGAAACTCAGGACCCGAAGTGCGACATTCATTTCGGGACGGAGGGAGTAGATGACATAGGAATTGCTACACCAGAACTCACAACTAAAGCATATGACCCATCAGTCAAAGTAACATTAAGATGATCTTTGTTAAAATTAAAAGAGGAGAGGATACCTTTATTACCTGTCATATAATTTGTTACACCAGAATCGATGACCCATTTGTTAGAAGATGATACAAGGCATGTAGTAGATTTACCTGAGTGATCAATAGAATGAGAATTGGTACTAGAAGATGGGTTAGCAGACTTTTATGAGACCTGAAACTTAGTGAAGCGGGCAAACTCATCAGCAGAGATGAGTATGGATTTGTCAGAAGACACATAACTGTTTTCCTGGGTTGCGAAATTTGCAAACGGGGGATGCTGTTGAGGTATACGATGAAGGTCCCAACACGTACGTATGGTATGACTTGATTTCTTACAATGATAACATGACCTGATTTCTTACAATGATAACAGATTCGTTGATTTGAGTTGTATTGTCTATGACCAACAATCCCACCAGTCCCATTTTTGCCACTGTTTCTACTATTATTTCCTCGACTAACTCCACTTCGACTCACGAGAGTACTAGTAACATTAGAAGTAGACAAAGTTTCCTCGGTTCTCAATACTCGTGTGAAAGTGTCATGGAGGAAAACAATCTCTGAGTTAGAGAGAATTTGTACTCGAGCAGTATCAAACTCAATTGGTAATCCTGCAAGAAAACTCATTACAGCCATTTGTTCCCGTTGAAACTATTAAATTTTTACATCAATACTAAAAGGAAGGAGAGAATTCAATTCCTCATATAGTCATTTAAAATTCATAAAATATTTTGTAAGGGATTTCTGCTATTTTTTCGGACGGTAAAATTCTTTACAAATATTATACATATGATTTAAATTACCCTTACTAGAATACAAGAAACCCAAATAATTCATAAAATTTTTAACAAACTCACAATGATTGATGAGACTGACTATCTCATTATCAATAGAGTTTAGGATCTGCAAAAATAGTTTTGCGTTTTCTCTTAGCCAAACCTTCTTTTCTTTCCCATCAATGGGTGGGTCATTAGTGAGGTGATCATCTCTATCGATGTTGCGCAGATATATCTGAATAGTTTTACTTCAATCCAAAAATATTTTTCTACTCATTTTGTATTCAATAATTTTTGATGTTGTAAGAATAACATTAGAAATTATTGTTTTCATCTCTCTACTACTACCTTTCATATTTGCCATTATAATTTACACAAGAAAGAACTAAAAGTGACTCAATAGGGTCACGTCAAAAGATAAACTGATAACAAATCCTAAAACTTTGATACCATGAAAACTAAAAAAGGGAAAGAAAACACTCTTTTTCATTATCTTTTGGACTATACAATATACAAATATATACACAAGTGTAATCTAATTTAAATCCTAAAATCATGCTAATCTAAATCAATCCATTACCTAATTAATATCTGATACTATAATCAAAGCAAAGCAAATCTAATCAAATCTAATCTTTCCTAATATCTACAATATCAAATCAAATTATATATTTATGATGAGAAATTAGATGAGGTTAAAAAATTAATAGAAAAGATATCGGGAAGGAAAGTAATAAAATTTAATTTAAAAGTTGCTAGTCTTTATACACATTTTCAAAAACTTTTGGCATGGATAGAATGGAAGGGGCAGCTAACCCTCCACTCCCACCAAAAATCCATTCTTGCTTACCTTCCTGTAATTTGAAAACTTACAATGTAGTCCCTTGTAGTTTGTAGTTCATGGTTTACAAGTTTTTTCAAATGCCGATGGCCTTTTATGAATCAACAACTTTCACCGTAGCCTTTCTTCAACAATCCAAAATTTTGTACTGGCAACTCAAATCCCTAATTCTGATACGAACATAGGATCCAATGATTCATGTTTAAGTCATACAAGAGGATGATTCATTGAAAAACTCGTGGAAGTTTATATAATCTGTCACTTCCTTAGTTTAATTATTAGTTAAGTTCGTTTATATTAGCTATAATTGTTATTGCTTGGAATATGTTCAGCCGCGTGTTTAGTTATTTCCAACAAATAATAGTTAGTTAACTAAAAGGTTAGATTATGTTGACCATAATTGAGCCTTAAGTCGAGTTAGTTTCCTAATTCTAGCCGAGTTAGGGTTAGTTACATAAGTTCCAGTTTAGTTAGGAGTTTTGAGTCATTGTAAAGGCTATATAAAGCCTTCAATTCCAAACGCTCTTGAGATGACATGATGAATTAAGAAAAATTCCAGCAAACACTTTGTGTTGTGCGAGTCTCTTGTTCAAGAGCTCCATATGTTATCACGGTTAGATTGTGTGGAACCCCTCATTTTGAGAGATTTATTCTCGATTCTATCAAGCATGTTATGCATGAATTTAATTGACTTTTTTAATTTCAGCTTCCTCTACTATGGATTCTAACTTTAGTATAGGATCAAAGTGGTGTGAACTTCCTTTAGTATTCATCTTCAATCTGCAAAATGGTTAGCAAAACAAAGGACAGTTTCCTCACAACATATCCTCACGTGTATGCACTCGCACTTGTGTATCACCCAAGTGTTTGAGACACTCTAATGATCTCACCAAGCAACTCTCTTGATCGTTGGTCTCCTTACTTAAAGAAATCAGAAATTTCTCAAGTAGTTCAATGACTTATCCAACAATACACAAGGAAGTGACATAGATGAGATTTTGTACACTTGCATTGAGATTTGAATGACTCAAAAGTGCTAAAAATTTGCTGGAAATTTACAGATATACTAAGGGAAGAATGAGCCTAATGTGACTTGATGAAACCCTAAGGAACTAGTCAAGATCTGACCAGATTTGGTGCAACTTTGGGTGCAGTTTTGAACTAGATTTAACACTCAAAGGACACTAGAAATCTACTTTGCAAAATCTGGTTTGACTTGGACAAGAATGACACAAGACAAGGAGGACTCGAATTAGGAAACCTATGACTCTTTGTAATCCAAAACTGATTTGGACTACTGGAATCGTTTAAAACTGGAAATAAACCAAAAAAAATGACTCAAAACACAAACCAAATGTGGCTGGATAGATTACAAATGAAATCTGGAAAACATCAATTCGGCTGAAATTTTTGGAAGCCTAGAATGACACTCTACCCGAAGTATGTTGCTGGAAATTTAGAAGCTTGCATTGATTGGCTCTTGAACTCACTTTAGAAAAGTAAGATGCTGATTTTTCTAGAAGCTTTCCTAAGTGATCAAGTGACTAACATAAACCAAGATGAACAAAGATTGTGTCTCCAAATTTTGGCAAACAAATCCGAGTCAACTTTGGTTTCCAATTCCAAACTGTTTTCTTGTTTCCAAGACTCAAGCTATGATCCGTTTCAATGAACTTGATTCTTTCCCCTCTTTTTTTTTACCACGAATCAGATTCTTTTATTTCTTTTTATTTTTTTCAATTCGGTTCACTAGCTTAAGAAACAAGATCAGGCGCAACCAAGTTCAAGACAATGAACTTTGGGTTTTCAAAAGTTCAAGATTTTGAAAACTTTGATTCCAGACTTTCAAGAAACCATTTCAGTGAAATAACTTTCACCTTGAAAAAAACCAAAAATTGGATAAAGAAGTAATGGAGCATCATTAGCTAAATCATAAGATGGTATAGAACTAGAGTTAAATGCAAAAACTTCATTTGAAACACCATTATCCTTTCCATCAACCGATTCAACTAGATTAGTCATTGCTGGCTCATTACACTTTCCTTCAAAATCTACATAAGAAAGACAAGAATTAGGACTAGAATTATACTCAAAATAAGGTAAGGATGATGAATGAACCATAGGCAAAGAACAAGAAGGACATATTCCAAGCAAACAACATATAAGCCTAATAACAATTATACCTAATATAAACAAATTTAACTAAGAATTAAACTAAGGGATAGATTGGATGAACTTCCATGAGCTCTTCAATGAATCATCCTCTTGTATGACTTAGACATGAATCATTGGATCCTATGTTTGCATCATTCCCCTTATCTTGAAAGCGATTTGTCCATAAATCGACGGATTGGAGAAAATTCAACAACTTAGGCAACACTTTTATGCGAGCATACCATGTTGCATGACCTTTATGCAATTGCAAGAAACTCATGAGTAAAGACTTCAACTACAGTATGTACCAATGTGCATGAATCTGATGGGAACACCACTTTGCTCTCAAATCATGACGAATAATCTCATTTGCATCTACGAGATAGTGATCTTCATAGTGACGCTCAAATAGACCAGTAAAATCCCAACTTGGATTATGCAAAGTTGTAAAATCCATCACTAGGTGATGTTCATTTGGAACATCTTGCACTTTACAAATATTCATTTTGTCCAACATATGAGGCAGCAATGGATTGAATTCCACTCCATAGGAATCACACGAACTAACACAAGTTGAAGTTGACAAGATGAACACTTGGCAACCAGCTTTTGGATGTTGAAATAAGCTTGAAAGATCACAACATTTGGCTACTCGATATCTTCAACCAGCTCTAATACCAACTATTGCAAACGCTGCCAACCTTGTGACAAAACCCGTAGGAGAAATTCCTAGGATCTAGAATATTATATCAAGGTTTGAGGCAGTGAATTCTAAACGATCAAGGACAACTCAAGACTGTGTTAGAAGGGTAGAATGACGCCACAATCTAGTGAACAAACATAAGTTCTAGTTTAGTTAAGAGTTTTGAATCTTTGTAAAGGCTATATAAAGCCTTCAAGTCCAAACATTTTTGAGATGACATGATGAATTAAGAAAAATTCCAGCAAACACTATGTGTTGCACGAGTCTCTTGTTCAAGAGTTTCAAACTTGAATACTTGAGAGGATTCTTGAGTTTTCAATTGACTTATTAATCTAGAAACGCACTAGATTGTGGCGTCATTCTACCTTTCTAACACAGTCTTGAGTTGTCCTTGATCGTTTAGAATTCACTGCCTCAAACTTTGATATAATATTCTAGATCCTAGGGCTTTCTCTTACAAGAGACTCGCACAGCATAAAGTGTTTGATGGAATTTTTCTTAATTCATCATGTCATCTCAAAAATGTTTGGATTTGAAGGCTTTATATAGCCTTTACAAAGATTCAAAACTCTTAACTAAACTAGAACTTATGTAACTAACCCTAACTCGGCTAGAATCAAGAACCTAACTCAACTTAAGGCTCAACAATGTTCAACATGATCTAGTCTTTTAGTTAACCAACTATTATTTGCTAAAAATTACTAAACACATGGCTGGACATATTCCAAGCAAATGACACATAAGCCTAATAACAATTATAGCTAATATAAACGAACTTAACTAAGGATTAAACTAAGGAAGGGACCGATTGGATGAACTTCCACGAGCTCTTCAATGAATCATCCCCTTGTATGATTTGAACATGAATCATTGGATCCTATATTTGCATCATTTTTTTTAGAGTCACAAAAAAAATGTTACTGTTCATCATCCCTATAGCATTACTATACATCTTTAATCTATCAAATATTGTTCATCGTTACTGTAGCGATCACTGTTCATATAAAAAAAATTTTAGATTGTGTTTTCGTGTTTATTTATCAAACTTGTCCATACTTTTGTGTTGAAACACTAGGGTTTTTCTTGTGTTTCTTGTTGTCCACGCCTTGTTTGGTTTATGTCGCTAGGTTTCTTGTTGTTTCCTTTGCTGTCCGAGTTTGTTAAGTCTTGAATCATGCCTTGTTTTTGTGTTGTTTCTTCATTTACATCTTGTTTCGTTGTTTTGTCCAAGTCTATCCAAGTTTATTTGTTGAGTCGCTAGGGTTTATGATTGTTCTTGTTGTCCACGTTTCCTTTGCTATTTGCATAGCTATCTTGCTGTCCGTGCGTTGTTTCCCTTATTCAAGTTGTGTTTTGTCTTGAATTGTGTCTTGTGTCTTGTTGTCTTAGAATCTTGTGTCAAGACAAAAAAAAACAAAAACAACAAAAAATTGCTGGTCCTCGAGTTTTGTAGTAATCTGTGGATTGTTCCTTGTGTCTTGTGTATAATTCGTGGCTGGTTTCTCTTGTTGCTTGGA
This sequence comes from Coffea arabica, assembly GCF_036785885.1. Lineage (NCBI taxonomy): Eukaryota > Viridiplantae > Streptophyta > Magnoliopsida > Gentianales > Rubiaceae > Coffea > Coffea arabica. The sequence continues at coordinate 6,947,412 of NC_092330.1, read as the reverse complement.
AGTACTTGAATTTCTGGATCAAAAATCTTAAATTTTTTTGAACTTTTTTGCATACTTTCTTGAAAATCTTGGGGTTCTTGAATCATACAAAAAGGATTTCTTGAAAGTCTTGAACCAAAGTTTCCAAAATCTTAAATTTTTGAAAGCCCAAAATTCATTGTCTTGAACTTGGTTGCGACTAATACGAACCCGGCCAACATTGTGATGAAACCCGTAATAGACAAGTCCAAGGATTTAAAATATAGTATCAAAGTTTGAGGCAGTGGATTCTAAACAATCAAGGACAGCTCGAGACTGTATTAGAAGGGTAGGATGATGCCACAATTTAATGTGTTTCTAGATTGATAAGTCAATTGAAAACTCAAGAATCCTCTCAAGTATTCAAGTTTGGAGTTCTTGAACAACAGACTCACGCAACACAAAGTGTTTGCTGGAATTTTTCTTAATTCATCATGTCATCTCAAAACCGTTTGGACTTGAAGGCTTTATATAGCCTTTACAAAGACTCAAAACTCCTAACTAAACTAGAACTTATGTAACTAACCCTAACTCAGCTAGAATTAGGAAACTAACTCGACTTAAGGCTCAATTATGGTCAACATGACCTAGCCTTTTAGTTAACCAACTATTATTTGTTGGAAAAAACTAAACACACGACTGAACATATTCCAAGCAAACGACACATAAGCCTAATAACAATTATAACTAATATAAACGAATTTAACTAAGGATTAAACTAAGGAAGGGATGGATTGATTTATCAATCTAGAAACACCCTAGATTGTGGCATCATTCTACCCTTCTAACACAGTCTCGAGCTATCCTTGATCATTTAGAATCACTGCCTCAAACTTTGATACCATATTCTAGATCCTTGGGTTTGTCTCTTACGGGTTTCGTCACAAGATTAGCGGGGTTCATATCAAATTCTGCCACTCCCTTAATTGGTTGAAATATATTTTCTAAGACATAGGAAATATGTTTTGTATATTTCACTCTACTATAGCAACAAAATAGATAATTTAAATCCCCATAAACTACATAATAATATTCAATTATGAAATTTAAAGTTTTTACCTATTTCGCCAAGTCAAACACGATGAACATATATGAACCAACAAAAGCTTGATTTGTCTCCAAATCTACTACTTTCTCTTCTTAAGATTTGGACCAACAATGGACTGCGTTTTGGGTAGTTTGTTTTATATCAAGGGTTATAATAGGCAAATTACATTATATTTTTGTGTCAAAAACACTTTTTAAAAAAAGATAGCACCAGCCATGCATTCCTTACAAATCTAATATTTTTTATGATTTCTATTGCAATTTTAAAAACTTAATAACTATGAGGGACTATGATGGGTGCGAGTTTGAACCCTAATTGTTATCCAGTTTTAAATATAACTCAAACTTCCACTACTACAAGTGTACAAGTCGTACATGAATATAGAGAATATTTGAACGTGAATCCCACATGGAAGATCATTAATTACCGGTGTAATTCAAATTCCTCTATTATTTAGGTGATCATAAATAAAGCAAGTAAATCTACACTACAAACATACAATAAAAGTAATAAAAATAATAACAAAGATGTTTCTAGGGTTATGAATTTTCTAGCTGCTCTTGCAAATGAAATTACTAGTTAAATGAGTGTTACTACCTTGGCTAGTTATGACATAATTTTCAAAGGTATTTAATATCTGCTATCCTAGGTACACCAACCATACTTATAACTACTCCACACCTACTAATGTGATGACGAAACTAGTTATAGATTCATTAAATTCTATGAAATTATATGGTTAAAATCACAAAGGTACAACCCTACATCAATTAGTGAACTCCCAAGATTTAATACTTCTATAAACTAGTGTTGTATCCCAAGTTTCATTAATGAATCAGCACCTTTAGATAATCACAAGTAATGGTCAGTTAATCATGATTGTAATAGCAAAAGTGTTAAGTAACTTTCACAAGATATAAACTCAAATAATAATGAAAATCTCACACAACAATCATAAAAAATGCATCCACACCCTAAGTATTAAACTTGCAAAACATAAAAGATAAGAAAAGAAGAACCAAACTTGTATTATGGTCACACATAAGCATCAAATAAAAGAAATCAAGAGTTTGGAGAGAGGTCACCTTGTCACATGAGCTTCCAACTTCTCTATCTTCATCTCTAATCTTAATCTATGTTAGCTAAAAACAAAGTTGGATAAATTACACTAATCTACACTAAGTTAATGAATTAGGGAATTCTAGTGAAAAACTACATTTTAGTATAGTTTCTCTAAACTCCAAAGTTACACGAATGTGTTTTCAAGGCCTCTATTTATAGAGGAATCAACCCACAATCAATCATGTTTGAGTTGATGTAATTTGCTTCTTGAAATCATCAAAAAGTTGTTTCTTAAAATCTTCAAGATTTCTTGAGCAAATAGTCGAAATTCAATCAGAAAAAGTGGTCCAAAAAGTTGTGCAAACAAGCTACAAGTTGCAAAGCAACTTGCATAGCCACAAAGAGGAAACGCCGGTGGAAACGTGGGTAGAATCATGGGTAGGTCTACATTTTTAGTGCTCTATTGTTAGCTTTTGCACTTTATAATAATTCCTCAAAATTACTCTATTTTTTTCATCAACTTTAACTGCAAATTTCTTAATGATGGAAGCTAAGCTAACTCTTGCACAAAACACAAAAGCTATAGCCCTTTGAGTTAACTTTTTAATGCATCAATAATCATATCATTTGGAGATCTGGAAGCTAGGAAATGATAGAAATACCCCTAAATGGACAATAGCATTTTTCAGATTTTTGCAACAGAAATGTATAACTGTATTTCGGTTTTTTGACCCTTGTAACATATGAACTGGGCTTTGATATCTCATATAAAATGTAGAACTTTGTCTTAACTTTATAATGTTTCAAGAATTATTCAATGTAATTATTGTAGCTCAAGTTATAGCTGAAAATACCAAACTATGTTAAGGTTGTCAATCTTTTCTTCTTTGTTTCATAATTGCATTTCATCATTTGAAAATTTTACACTTCATGCCCACTTGAAATTATTTTAGATCATTAAGAATCATTCAAATATCCTCTCACTTCATTTCAATTAATGATTTAATTATTAAAATTTACAATAACATGAAGTTTTAACCACTTAGATCTGTAGAAATGTCATTTTTCTTACTTTAATCACAAAATACAAAAGACACTAGAAACCTAGTTGTTTAGCTGTTAAAATGACTAAAACACACCAAAAACTAAGTAATAAAACATGCTAAAATCATGCAAAATTAACACGTATGAAACTAAATTGTAGGTTTCAAAGCTATAAGAGGATAAATTTAACATTTCATAAACCATGGGTACTTTTTTACTACTTAACCCATTTATCTATATGCGGGCAATTGTGACGTTATGCTTGCCAACATAGTTTTGACGATTTCCGACCATTGATGTTTCAAAAACTTATAAACTACAAGAGGTAAACTTATAAGTTTTTCTAATTTTTTTTTAATGGGCAACATCTATACTACCATATTCTACATGAGACGGGAGCCCAACTAGGTTGTATAAGGGGTTAAAAAGAAGACAAACCCATCTAGCCCAAGAAAGTGTTTGAGTGTGAGAATTGAACCCCTGACCTATAGTCCAAAGAGGGATTTTAAATCCGTTTTGGAGGCCAAGTGATTTTATAGGTTTTTAAACTATAGAAAGATAAATTAAATATCTGCTAAACCATAGGGAACTTTTTAGTATTTAACCCAAATATTAAATACAAGCTGTCATGAATATACACTAAAGTGTTTATCATATCTGGATTGGTCCAAAAGCATGCTTAATTTGTTAAAGGATCAACGTTTGAAGTTTTAATTTGCATGTTAATAAGTTTTGTTTAATTTGGAGGGGAGGCATTGCCCTAGTGGTTAAGAACTTTAATAGTTAAAGATTTTGCATTCAAATCTCTTCACCTCAAATCCCACCCATCCCCTATTAAAATTAAAAAAAAAAAAGAAAAAAGTTAGATACATTGCTATAATCTTGCTAAGAATAAATTGGTTAAATTGTCAAATATAACACCATAGGATAAAAGTTGATCAAACACAACACCATAGATTATTACTAGGATCATGTTAGGGTTTCATAACGTGGACATGATTAATATACAATGCAATAATACACAACACTGTTGTGTTTTAGTACTTGATTTAAAAATAAATAAATAACAAACACATAATTACATGCAATTTCTAATTGCACCTTTTTAATTTGGTAAATTTATTTCATTCAATGTTGTCAGGCTCCTTTAGGAATTAGATCATATGGCCTGCGCCAATCGGTGCTGAAAAATATTAAAAAAAGGATAATTATTAACTTAAGACTAAACACAAAATCACTGATACTCCTGCATAACCAACAAGTAAAATTGGTTCTATGTCTATGAAATAGATAGTGGTGAGAATCAAGTAAATAAGAAACGCATGTAGAAGTAAAATATTTCACCATTTTCTCTGCGCTAATGCCTAAATCCCTATCTTGACAAATAACCGATTTTGAAATTTATCAAAGATTCAAGATCATAAATGTTTTGTAATTATCTTTCTACTAATCTCAATAAAACTGCAAGATACAGAGTATCCTCATGTATCCAAAGTTGAAATTGGCATTGTATATTCGATCTGAACTTTTTCCTGTATTTATTATTACTATTACTACTATTTTTGTAAACTTCCTGTATTCAGTATGCTGTATGATTCAGATAGGATTGAATCTATGCTAATTCCATCATTTCCAATCCACATCTTAAAGTTATTCAATAACTCCTAGAATCAAATAGAGTAAATACAAGCTAGAGCACTGGAAGTCAATAAACCCTCACTCATAGACACAATAAGAATTTTTTTTTGGGAATATATATATATATATATATATATATATATATATATATATATATTTGGCTAAAGTTCAAATTTGGCTTGTGCTCAGCTTGATCAATGTATATAAATATGTACATATATATATGTGCAAAATTGAAGCTAATCAACTTTAGCTCAATAAAAGCTTGTTTGAAATTAATTTGATAAAATGAACAATCCAAACTTGTATGCCGTTTCAAGGTCATTAAAATGGATTGACAAATCTGTATAGAGTTTTTGGTATGATTGCGCTCTTTTGCACCCTATGCAAATGGTAGGCGAGCAAAGAAAAAAAGGGAACTTTTCCGATGCAGTACAACAACCTTATCCCTCTTGTCCTTTGTTTTTTCCATGCTATACCGGGCAAGAAGTAGCATTAAACAAAGTTCAGAAATTGTTAAATTACACTGCCTTATTTGAAATTTGAGAACCTTCGTTTATTTTTTGGTTAAATGCAGAAAACTCCTATGAACTTTTATAACCGTTGCACAATACACCCCAAAATACGTTTATAGGCACTTTGCACCCAAACTCCACTAAAAAATAAGGAATCTTTACACACCGTTTACTGAAATAATAATTGAATGGACAAAAGCACCCTTCACGTCCGATTGGCCATTGTGTTGTGTGGAGTGGGATATGATAGTCCATGAAGTATCTAAATAATTTTGGGATGTGATGTATGTGAAAAAATAATTGTTTGGAATATTATTTATATATCAATTATTTTTGGTACCTTTTTCTTTACTCTTTACCTTGTTCCATTTTAAAATTTTCTTATTCTTTTATGTCCTGTATGATTAGTTATTTTAATTTTTACTATTATTATTTGTATATTATTTTTAATGAACTTCAACTTATTCTCTTTTCATCTCTTTTTTATGTTCAATTAGTAGTAGTAATAATAATTGCAAATATACGTTAGCTATGTGCAAAGCATATTTTGTACAGTATTCAAATTATTTAAATACATCTAAAACAAATGAGCTCATAATAAATCTAATTATTAATAGCAAAGTGACAAATAATAAGATTAAAATAAAAAATAAAGTATTAGTAGCAGTATATTATTGGTTAACAACACTTTTTTTGAAATTTTTACTCATTTGAGAAGATAAAATATTCGTACTTTTTGTTTTCTTTTTGGATAACAAAATTATTTCGAATAATATTTTATCTTTCCAACCATCTTTTTTTTCACATACATCACATCCCAAAAAATGTTACATTAATTATTCCAAATAATATTTCAAAATTTTTCTTCATGAATTGTGAATGGTCCATGAAGTGCGTAGAGGTGCTATTCTTCTACACCTGCATCTTAAGTTGAAGTTTGTTGCTTCATATGTATTGCTTGAGCTGCAACTGTTAGGACTGTGCTCCATGTGTGTAGAAGATTGTGCAGCATCTGTGAAGAAGAGAAAATAAAAGGGGAAAAACTGTAAAGAAGATGATAATAAATGAGCAGAATGGACAAGTGACGGTAGGCGGAGATAGCTATTTATATTCGTTTGGAAGGAGGGCAATTCTATTAGGAAATTTCAACGAACAGAGCTTGCAAGATACACGCTTTGTTTGACCGTAAAATCTGTGAACGATATTTTTCTTAGGATGCAAAGTGCATATAAACGTATTTTGGAGTGTATTGTGCAATAGCTATAAAAAGTTTATGGGGGTTTTCTACATTTAACCCTTTATTTTTTTATATCTATATCTATCTTTCTATCTATACTTATTATAAAAGTATGAAAGGTCAAGGAAAGTGGAAGTGTAAGCAAGTTGAGTGTAAGCATTTTTTGTTTTAGTTTGTACTACGACCAAAGTAGCATTTTGTCTAATAATTAGAATTATTTCATTTTAGTTATGGTAGTAATGAAATGAATGAAACGTTACCAACTGACTCAATAAAATTAGTGATTAGAATAAAAACTGAAATGTTACCAATTGTTTCAACAATGTTAGTGATTTAATTAAGATGAAAATTTCTCCCTTAGTAATTAGAATGAAAACTAAAACGCTACCAATTGTTTCAATAATGTTAGTAATTAAGATGAAAATTTCTCTCATTTAAAAGTATTTAGCAACCTTTACACTTCAACTCCAATTATTTCTTGTGCTTAAAATTTCTTGCTCAAAGCAATGGAAAAAAATATTAAATAGCCAACCAAGTGTATACATTCTCTTAGGATAACACAACAGCATGTAAGGGAAAAAAACCTTTATTGACTTGGAATATCTTTATAACAAGACCATGAGTAATTTGCATAATTGTATGCGTTATATAAATATGAAAACTAACATAGCACTATCAAATATTTACAACCTATCATTATCATTACCCAAAAAAAAATGACCAAAAATTGAAAACTAATCATAAAGTGACGTAAACAAGACAAAAAAATAATCAAAACTCTGAAAAGACAGTCCAAATGACACTAGCAAGACTACTGCAGTTTCAAGTCTACAATTGTGAATCTGTGAGAGAAAGGAAGGCCATTTATTATAATTCAAGCTACCCTATTTGGAGACAAAGTTGGTTTATATATAGGAAACAAACCTTGGAGAATTCAGTATGTACTGGAATACCGCTTCTCAATGACAAATCACATAAGAGTAGTTTATAATGCCAAAACTAGAGAGTAGAATGAGAAGATAGTGTAAGAAAAGTCCAGCCAGCAATCAATTTCCATACCACCTCTAATGGAGGAGAAAAAGAAGAAAAAAAAGGTAACAATAGATAGTTCTTTCTTTTGTATGAAATCTGATTATTGCAGACTTCTGCTTAATTTAGCATGTAAGAATAGGTTCACAATAGTATTGTGGTATACTAAGATATTTATAACAAGTTATTTTGCTAAAATTTAAAGGAAAGAAAAACCTCAAAGTAGGGTTAGATTAAACATGCTGAACATTTAAAAAATCAAAGAGAACTCAACTTTAGGAATCGACAAAGTAAAACTCAAAATCTATAGCTAACAGTACATATTAGAGGACGTTAAAATTTAGTGGTAATCTAAAGCCAATGGTGCAAGTACACATCTAAGTCTATGAATACATCAATCAATTTGTATACGTCTTTCACTAAGTATAACATTAAATGAGATACAATAGACACTACATAGCCTTGAACTCTATGTTTTCAGAATCAAACCGAGCATTGACTCAGTCGAGCTCAGGGGTCAGGGATCAATGGATTCGATCGGATTTGATCGGAGTTGAACTGGATGATGTCATAAATAAAATTTATTTAAAAATTAAAATATTGTAGGTAAAATACCTAAGAGCGTGTTAATATTAATAAAAGTATATTCATATATATTTGATGTTTTAAATATATTTAACAAGAAAATATAAAGAAATTAGAACAATCAAGTAGCAATTTATATTATTTAATGAACATTAACAAGTTTATAATTAAAATTATTGACCTAATTGAAAAATAATATCAAATTTTAGGACAACATTTATAAAGTATGAAATATTTGAGGCATATTAATAATTTTTAACAACTTAGGGGTCAAAAGATAATATTAAAAATATTTGACCTTTTTTTAAAAAAACTTTGACCGAACCAATTCTTCCGTTTTTTCCCGTTCAAACCCGATTTTGACTGGTTTGATTGAGTTTTTAATTGTCTGGTTTTGTAGAATAATTCGGACCAAATGCCTGGCTGGTTTCCGGTCCAACCAGTCCGACCGGCCGGTCCGGTCCGCCCTAACTTTAAAAGCACATCTTGAACTTCACAGAAGGAAACTTTTATAATGGTTCAAAAAAAGAGGGCCTAACACAAAAGAATCTCTCTTTATTTGTAGTCGTTCATACTGTTCATTAACCAATAAACAACAGAAGCAATACAATGAAAGATGCACACAGTCAAAGAAGGTATGACAAACTGCCACTCCAAATCTAACAACACAATCTGATCACAAGGTCGGCAACTTTCACATACAACTGTTATTTGATTACAAATTTGTGCAATTAATTATATAGTATATAAGTGTAAACTTTTTCCTTCTAAAAAAAGCCTAAAAAGGCAAATCTTATACATAAAATGGAGAATTTATTATAAGAGAGGTCGAATCTGGTGATGAAGGTAGGAAAAGGAGTTCGTACTTGGTATGCTTCACTGTCCAAAGAAGATTATAGATTGTTTGTTGGGAAAACTATAATTTTAGTCCCTAATCTATCACTCATGCGCAGAACAAGTCTCCATTTTATTTTGAATTGCAAATCTGGTCGTCAATCTATTCAATTTTGAGCAAAAGTAAAAAATTGACGAATTTATCGAATTGTGTAACGGAATCCTGATGCATGCAGTCACTTGCCAGGATCTAGGAGCATTTTTTTTCAAAAATTTTTTAACTCTCACAAAATGCACGTGATTCCCCTTTTGGATCTCACTCAAATTATTCGAAACTGAAAAATTGCTACGGTTACACAAAGTCAGAGACTATTGTCGTGCTCTCTCCAAAGACTTCTGCCTCCTTCCTCTACTCTCATCCTCTCCAGGTATCCCCTCTCTCTTCCCTCTGTCTTTTTCCTTTTCTTTTTTCCCTTATAAAAAGACTCAGACTTCCTTAGTTCCTTTGCTCATGTAAATCCATACATTCTTTACCTTTTTCCCCAGTCTTCCTTTTTATAGTCTTGGATCTGATTAGTTGTTTTTGTTCCTTTTTGTTTTAGGTTTGAAGCGGGATGTAGCTTGAGTACTACATAGGAGGGGAAGGGATCTGAGGTATTTTTTCCATTTTTTTTGAGCCCGGAATTTAGGTCTCCATATGTGATATACTTCCTTTTTATTTATGGCTACAAAGATTTGTTTGAGAGGGAAACTGGTACTTTTGTTCATCCTTCAAAGTTTGTGAGTCTAATGATGTTTCCCAAAGGCAAAGTTATATTTGGATTTTGATTTTTATTTGACAAAATTTTTTGTTAGTTTGTCTATTTAATTAAGATTATGAAAAAGAATTCTAAACTTCACAGGTAGCTTCGGTTTCTTGAGCGTGTGCGTCACCTGATTGGTGTTAGCTTTTCATCTTAACGGAAGCAGGAGTTATGACCATGCTCCTTGCTGTTGTCTTATGTTACTTTTTGTGAGAGAATGCATCCTGGGAGACGTATGTTTAGCTTTTCATAGAATCACAATGTGTTTGAGAAAATCAAATCTGATTTTGCAGCAAATTGCCAAAACTAAAGAATTCTCATGAAATTTCCTCCAAGTTTGAATTGTCAAAGTAGATTTCTTATCACTAATATATGATTATGATCTTTCTTGGATATTATTTACTTTTCATGTTGGTTTTGTTTGTGTAGGAGGATTTCCTAATTGCCAATATTCAGAAACCTAAAATTACTAATTATGCTGTCTTAATTTAAGCCATCTTCAGGTGAAATGGAGAGTTATTGACCGGGTTCTCTCCAGCCTGCATAGACGATGAAATCATCCATAAAGCCTGGAGATTAATTCGAAAAGAAGAGAAATTGAGAGGATAGATTTTGATTTTTTTAATAGTTTCTTGAGTTACAAACATTGAAACCACTTGCACATTCTAGTAAAGCGAGTGCACGCGCCCGCATTCCATTACTCAATTGGAAGGATTTTGTCAATTGTCAACTATTTTGCATAAATGGAAGGCTGGATTTATTTTTCAAAATAGATTGAGGACCAATTCCGTGCATAAGTAATACATTGGGGGTTAAAATTACAATTTTTCCCTTTTCAACAAACAATGCATACAAACAATGCACTAATGCAAATCTCCCAACTTTCCACCATAACATAATAAGTGTTATTCCCAGATGAATAATATATCTTGAAGACCCTTAGGAGGAAAACAGGCAATACAACCCCAAACAATTGAAGCAAAAAAAGGCCATATTAATGGCAGCAAGAGCTCTTCCAATTCCAGTAAAGATCCTCCTTGAATTGCAGAAAACAGGCACGAATACAAAAACTGGCATGGAAAGCCACTCCGTCCATGAAAATCTGACCAGCAAGACGAAAGACTTGTTGCAGCTGCCCTGAGTCCCTGATACCCCTTTGTATCCTCGAAACATACCTTGAAGCATATATTCTGGTGGGAGAACTAAACTGATTATTCCAGAAGATATCACATAGAGACTTTGAAGCCTGTGTTTTCCCAAAAGATTCTGAGATTGGGTTGAGGGGAAAAAGTTGGAAAGGCAACTTTTGGTAAAAAATGGATGTATACTAAAGAATTGACTATGAAAGCCAAATCTTCAACACTAACCATGCTATTAGTGGCAAGAAAAATCATCCCTACAAGCGCATTTAGCTGCCCAAATGTGAGGAAAAACCTTTGGGATTGAGACTTTTGCACGTCTAAGCAGAAGTCAGTGATGTAAGATCTTCCAGATTCCCTTTTTCCAACATCTGCTGAGAATTCCTTTATCTTCACCTCGAGAGGTTTACTTCTCTTTTCCACACAGCCAACTGAAACAGATATTGGCATATTAGCTTTGCTAAAAATGTCCAAGTTGTGGCCAAAAGTACCAAATTTTGGCAACTGAAAAATATTTAGTTAGAATAAAAGTTTTCAATCTATCTTTATTGGATTTAGTGCAGTTCTTCTCTTTTGGTCACATTAATTCTTTTTAAGAGCTCATACAAAAAGTTGACCAATAATTAACCGGATCAAAATCTCTTACAATCTGTATTTGTATGAAAGCAGAATTAAACAGAAAAAGCATAACTTCAAGACTTCAGCCTATGAAGTGATAATTCAAGAGCTAAATGATTATGATTTTAGTGGGGAGTTGAAGTCTCAAAATGGTAGAGGATCCAGTAACTTGATAATCAAGTAAGTATACAAAACGTGGCACATAACGACTTGTAACAAAAAGTCTCAGATTTACTCAGCTGCAAAAAGAATAACAGAGTAAAGTTCTACCAGAAATTAGGAAGATGATTGAAATCCATGTCTGACCGATCAACAAGGACCTTCAGCTCATTCCCCATTTCATGTTGTTCCTTCTGAAGCAGTCTCACAGACTCTTCAACAGAGCGCGTGCAGAGTTGTACCTCAATCATCTCGAGACTTGAGCTGTCCCCAAAACCAGAGGGGACCTCCTTGAGCTGTCTGCAATTTCGCAAAATTAGGTGTTGAAGTTGTGGCAAGTGATCACTAGAGGATTTCCATTCAGCAATACTTAGAGTGTCAAGCTTCAAAAATTTCAGTTTGAGGAATTCACCTTCTTTCATTTCCCACACTTTCCCCTCAAAAGCTTTACTGAGCAATTTGAGAACCTCAAGGTTAGGTAATCTCCCAATCTCTGAAATACAATTCCATGGCAGGCGAAATTTTGACAGAGTTAACTTCCTGAGATTCAATGGCAAGTCAAATTTACAAGGAGGAGCAATCCTGCCCGAGTAAAGTATATTGAGGGAATCAAGCTCTGTCAGAAAATTCAGTATTGGAAACTGATTGCACTTCCCAGTATCATCACGTAATTCAGAAAACAGACATCTCAGTTTTTGAAGTTTGAGCAACCTCCTCATGATATTTTCTGTACCTTCACAACAAAGGAGATACGGAGAGGAAAAACTGACCAGATTAATTACTTGGGAAATAATTATGCTCTCATCATCTTCCAAGGTGATGGCAGCATAATTATTGACATGGAGATGTCTCAAATTTTCCATACTCCAAAGAGTATAAGGTAGTAGAACTTTACCTTTTAATCCCTTGACAATCAAAGTCTCAAGATCCCTGAGATGCGATATTGAATCTGGAATACTATCTACATCGCCACAAAGAGCTAAAAATCTCAGACCAGCCAACACTAGTACTCCAGTGGGGAAAGAATTCCCCATATTGATGCATTCCAAATCCAGCACTCCAAGGAGTTTAAAGTTGTCAAAAATGAAGGAGATGTCATAGGGACATCTTGGATACGAATCACTGGTGGCAGAGTACAGTAGAGAGTGGACATATGGCCCATAAGGTCTTGACATGATAAAATGATTTCTCTTGGAACAAATGGACAGCCGACTTTTTTGGTATTTGATAGAGGTTTTGGGATAAATGTGATTGGGATCAACACCATAATCAATGTCCTCATGAGAAGAATCAAAAAGTTCATCATATCCATTTTGGAACTGCAAAAAGTTTTCTTCTTGTGACTGACATGTTTTCACTCCTCCATTTGATCTTCTCTTGGAAGGCATTACTAGGCTTCTTCCAATCAGATCCCTCAAGTATCTCTCCGCAGTATCTTCTACACTTTCTACCCTATTATCTGTTATGAATCCTTCCGCTCTCCATAACCATGCCAACTTTCTGACTGGAATGTCTTTATCCTTCAAAAACACTGCAATATAAAGAAAACAAGGTTTCAAATAGTTGGGCAAATAATTGTAGCTTAGCTCTAAGATGTCCATGCACCTCGTTTCAGGATCATCGGCAATCCTTGAGCACATACTTTCTGAAACTTGTTTCCACTTGTCCGGTGTCATGTTACTTCTTTTAAGGAGACCAGCTATTGCAACAACTGCAAGAGGGAGTCCTTTGCAACTTATGGCTATTTGCTTTCCAACTTCCAAGAGTTCATCAGGGCACTCTTTTGTGTCATATAACTTCTTTTGTAACAACTTCCAGCTTTCGTCATCAGAGAGTGGCCGAAGGAGATGAGGACTACTATATGCTTTGATTTTCTCAGCCACATCAAAGTGACGACTGGTGATCAGTACTCTGCTTCCATTGTTGTCATTTGGAAATGATCTTTTGAAATCATACCATGCCTCAATGCTCCAGATATCGTCCATAACAATGAGGTACCTTTTCCCCTTTAGGCATCTGTACAACTTCAGCTCTAAATCTTCATTACTCATTTCAAGAATCTCTTCCGTAATTTCCATGATGTCACCTAAAATCTGAAGAAGCAATTCCCCCTTATGATATGCTTGGGAGATACAACACCATGCTCGAATGTGGAAGTGATAGGTAACCGAAGGATCATTGTACACCTTCCAGGCTAGAGTCGTCTTGCCGAGTCCTGCCATGCCAATAATTGAGACAACATCTAACTGTGATGATCCTGCTATAAGTCTATCAATGATCAATCTTTTCTGATCAGCAAGACCAACTACAACTTCATCAATCTGGGGAATCTTGGCTGGTGCTATGTCCTTCATTGGAGACCTGGGTAAATCATGGGTGCTAACCCTATGTGCATTCTTATAGATTTCTGTTGCCTGAACCTTAATAAGGCTGAGATCTTCTACGAGATCAGAAAGCCATAGTGGATGAAACCATCGCAAGCAATCTCCAAGCCGAAAAGACTCAATGAGATATTCAGCCTCAAGTATCACATGTACAATGCACAACACAAGACTCTTCAAGTCCTGATGCTCATTGAACTGCTCTTCAATACTCCTGAGGAATGATTTGAAGAACTTTATCTCTCCATGAACAATATGAATTTGATGTTTCACTAGAACAAGAGAATCAGCTTCAGAGTTCAGCAGCCCCTTCATATCCCCTAGAAGAAAATCAATGAAGCCAAATCCTTCTACCTTGGACAAATGAGATTTTGTTGAACTTCGAATAGTTTTATAACTCTCTTTGATCTCTGCATTGACAAGCTTCATCTTTTCCACTAGCTCAGGAAGCCAATTTCTAAATTGCCTCACCATGTCTACTGTAATTTCACTTCCAAGAAGAGAGTAACAAAAACGAGCTGCATCCCTTGCTACTGACTCTGCATGTGTCAAAATCAATTTCTCATTCTCGTTTAGTGGACCGATCAAATAGGTTCTAAGGACTATCACCCCCTGATCAAGGCTTTCCATTTGGTCCTTCACATTGACTATCAGACTGGGGTGTCCATACATAATTTCTTCCAAAACTATCTCGGCCTTCAAAAGTTTATTCTTCTCTAGCAACTTTAATAGCTTATTTCTGAACTTTTGTTGAGTTGTGTTACTGAATCTCCACGGGAATAAGTACGGGGGATATGGAGTGTCCTCCAAGCGACGTAGGTCGTCTAACATGGCATAAAGTGATCGATAAATAGAGCCAGCCTCCCTAGCTATAGGGATAATTTGCAACCAGATCAGCGTAGGAGCTTTACTTTCCCCTTCAGATGCATCTCTATGATAACTCTGCAAATATATCAGTTCATTTTGGAAAGAATCAATTTCAGCCTCAAGAAATTTCAAACTGATCCTGTGCTGTAGAAGCTTGATCAGGAATAAATCTGCCTTGAGAAGCTCTATCTTTTCAAGCCACCTAAATAATGAAGGATTAAGGTGACTTCTTCCCTTTCTTGCATAAAATGAGTAACCAAAAGATCCAAGCTCGCTAATCGCTGCTGTAATCTCCATTAAAAGCAGCTTTGTCTCATCATCCTTGTCTTTCAAATCTGATGCTTCTGTGTAAAATTTTATCAGGCCTTCGAGCCTTTTGCAGACTTCGAGCCCAAATTTCCTCTCAGGAATGAGAAATTCAACAAATGTTGTTAACCGATAATCATATGATCCCGAGTAGCAGAAGGCTATTAGTTCGAGGCACAGCTTTGTAACTTGCAGAGTATTAGGCTTGAGCGCTTTTAGTAGACCAGCAAGCATAATGATCAACTCCTGATTCTTGTCTTCATCCATTAGATGAATCCAGCACAAATAACAAAAATGTGCTGCAGAGACAAGTACAGCTCCAAAATGACTAAAGAGATATCTTCCTCTGTCAAAATACCGACAATCCATTTCAGAGATGAACCAGTGGAGATGTCTTAGCATGTTATGCATGATATGTAAATACAAGGAGAAATGGCTTAGCAATTCGCATTGCTGCCACACAACATTGCATAGATATTCAATAAAGTTTGTCCACTTATCCCAATTGCTAAGGGGATGGGAGGATGGAAATGAACTGTTGGATGCAATATATTCATAAGCTGCTCTAACTTGAGGCCTCATGACTTTAAGCTTATTTTGCAACTCAGAAATTGCAGATTTTGGATAATCCTTATTTGTTTCACTACCTGGATTCTCAGCAGCAACTTTGTAATAAGCTCTTGTCTCTTTGAATACAACTTCTAGGTCCAGGATTAGAGATGCCAGCTCCTGATCAACACTGCACAGCTCATTAGCATCGCTCCAATTTGCAATATATGTAAGAAACAATCTCAACAGCTTCAATTCCACTTCAAGGATCTGGATTGGATCAGAATGATCTGTTGTACCTCTATGATAAAACCATAACAAATCTAGCCATCCTTGCAGGTCCTCCAAGAGAGAATAAACAACATCAATGATCTCAAATTGATATTGAACGTACTCCATGGAAAGAATATCCTGAAGTAAAACTAGCAAAATTAACAGTCAGCTGAAACGTGGTGGGGGCAAAAATTAGAAAAAAAGGAGGAGATGAAGAAGAAACAGGGGAGACTTGGGAAGTAATGGAATTGTTGAATGATTGATAGATTTTAGATATTTTTTGAGTGCTAAAGCAATCTGCATTGATCCGTTTACATCAGCAGCTACATCATAAAAAAAAGGGCAAATTTCACTTTACCCCCCTGTGGTTTAGCGTTTTTCACATAACCCCCCTATGGTTTCAAAAGCTATACATAACCCCCTTATGGTTTGGATTAAAGTGTCAAAGTAACGGAAGTAGTCACTCGTAACGGCGTCACCTAAAATGTCAAAAATACCCTTATGTAAGGTTGAAATTTATGTATTAACCAAGGGGGGTTATGTGTATATTTTGAAAATCATAAGGGGGTCATATGGTAAAGTATTAAACCATAAGGGGGTTATATGGTAAAATATAAAAATCATAGGGGGTTAATGTGTCATGTATTTATAAGGGTAATTTCGACATTTTTAGAAGTTCCGTTACGAGTGACTATTTCCGTTACTTTGACACTTTAATCCAAACCATGAGAGGGTTATGTATAGCTTTTGAAACCATAGTGGGGTTATGTAAAAAAAAGAGTAAACCACAGGGGGGTAAAATGTAATTTACCCTAAAAAAAAAGGTCGTAATAGTTGATGAAGAATAACTTTATCCGACAGCTGTAACCAATCTGCCGCTAGGCCTTTGGCCTGGTGGTCAGGTCAAGGGCTCGATCTTTACTTTCCACCCAAAAAATTGTTACAATATGTAACGGTCTTAATTGGTCATTTTTTATAGAATCTATACTCACATCGAGTCCCTCTCTCCCTCCCCCTAAATTAGGGTAGATTAGGTTATAGAAAAAAGACAGATATAACCAATCAAAGAAGGTTGTAATAGTTGATGAAGAATAACCTTAGTTGATGAAGAATAATCTTATCCGACATATCCGACATCTGTAACTAAACTAGTTGATGAAGAATAATTTTATCCAACATATCCTTAGTTGATGAAGAATAATCTTATCTGACATATCCGACATCTGTAACTAAACTAGTTTTGTACCAGTTCGTTGAACGAGAATCTTCGAAAAATAATAAACTATTTAGTCAATTTTATAAAAATGTCAATATGAAATACAAACTTAATGGATATTCTATTATAACCTTTTTGAAGTATATTACTATGTGCACATCATAATATAAAGTATTCTTATAATATAAATGTAAAAATCTAATTCAGTGAATAATAATTCAAAAATGGAAAAAATAACATTCAACAATACCATAACACTCAAAAACTTGAAAAGAAATAAAAAGTGCAGTAAATAGTATCAAATAATATTCTACTCTTCAAAAACTTTTTTTTTGTTTTTCTTCTATTTGAACATTCTCCTTCATTTATCCATGCAAATTAGCATTTTTTGATTTTCCCTTATCACTGTATGGTAGCAAAGCAGGACAACTAAGGAGAGAAATTTCCAATTTTGTGATGAATTTTAAAAAAATTCTACAAAAGGGATGATTTTGGTGAGATATTCCGCAAAGGGGTGTTCGCATTCGTGAAATGCGAGCTCTGTGTGGAGCTCGCATTCGCGAAATGCGAGCTTCCCATTCCTTGAACCATTGGACACCTCCCTTTCCTTTATTTTGGACACCTCCCTTATTACTGCAATAAATAGAAAGACCAGACATGTAAGCATCGACAAGACTTATGTTTAAATTGAAATTTAGTATATTCTGAAACCTTATCTAAGAATAATGGTGTCGTATTTGAGTGACATACTATAGAGAGATAATATGTTGGAAAAGTAAAATTTTGGTTGGACAATAGTGTTTAAGAAATAATATAAAAATTTTCTAAAAAATGGGCAACCCATTCACATAAATTTGTAGGAGTTCAGCTATAGTAATCTACGTACTAATAACTGAGAAAGAAATGAAAAATCGAGAATATTCCAAAAAAATCCAGGTTTGAGTAGTCAATACCTGAAGTTGGAAATTGAAAAAAAAAAAATGAAGACCATGAGAATTCAAAGAATCCAAGCTTAAGAAATGCCGGAGCATTAACCACTGTACAGGACCAAACATTATTTGCAACCCAAATTAGTGGTAAAAGAACTAATATCATTCACTGATTCACTATATTCACTATATTCCTCACTGAGCTCGCATGTGAGCTCGCATTTCCGGAATGCGAAGACCCCCATTTGTAGAACAACTTCCAAAAATCGCCCCAGTTGTAGAATCCTTTTTTTTTTTCATCATAAACTAAGAATTCACCCCAACTAAGGATAAAAAAATAAATGATTTATCACATTCAAAGTTGTGTAAGACAATACATAAAGATTATAGATTAAGAAAGTAAAATAGTATATTAAATCTGCCTCCTCATGCAAACCGAGAAGGAGTCACTGAGTTGCTATTGATAGAAACATTTATGATAACTTGATAAGATGTTGAGAAAAAAAAGCAAAATTATAGAAATGCTATGTAAAAGTTGTTCTTAGATAAACAAATACGTTTTGTTAGATTATTTTTTTAGATTAACAAATGCATTTTTGTTAGACTAACAAATGTTAGAACACACAAACATGTTATTAAGTGAAACTTTCAAATTAAGTAAAAAGTCAATCATTCCAATAAAATTCAAATAGAGAATATTTAGTCCCTCATGGAAATTGCATCCATGTTTATTAAAACAATCACTAAAGTCACTCAAGCTAACGATTTAAAAAATTCAACATAAAATTTCAACTAATTTTAGTTCATAGCTACAGACTCAACATCACCGTTTTCAATCTCATAAAGACGTTTCTTGAAAATTTTGTTCTCCTTAAGCAACTCCTTATAAAGTTCCTTTAACTCTTCATTCTCTTGTGATAGCTCATATTTAGCTTTCGTTGTGTCATTGTAATACATTTGAAAATGATACATTACTTTGTAGTTCACATCTTCACTTTTAATTCGAGCAGCATTTGCAAGTAGTGTATTTCATGTTCTGCTCCCTATTTTTCTACTTCATCTTTCTCTTTGTATACATAGCTATGAAAGTATAAATTTATTTCATGATCCCAGGGGTTGACTATTTCAAGATATGCTTTCCATGCTTTGTTGCCATTATTCTTGTAGGTCCACTCGGGTAATGGTATATTGTATGAATCCAATATTTCATTCAATAGTGTCTTCAATGAAATTTTAAAAACTCGTGATTGATTCATGATTCCTACATAAATACCATTAAATAAATTAAGTGTAAATATAAATGTTCAATGATACAATAATGTTATTTGAGCTAAAATAAAATATTGTAAATTTAATTAGCCAGACTATTTATGGTATTTGATGTATTAAAGTGGGTAATACTTTTATATTAAATTGTATTTGTAGACTTAGTTGACTATATATTATGCCCATGAAAATCTTGTTGTGTTGACCCTTGAACACCAACAGACATAAATTTCGCAAAAGGAACCAGAATAAATTTTTCCATTTCAGTTCATGATCACTCAAGAGGTATAAGCCAAATGCTTATAATATGAATATTTAACAACAGTGGAAGACATAGAAAACATAGTTCAACTAAAGTAACTAACAACAATAATAGCTAAAGATAAAAAATTTCTGAAGAAATATCTTCGTCAATTGATTATTAAAAATTTAAGAACAACATGGGACGTTATCAACAATAGCATTTACTTTCATAAAATTGAACAATTCAAGATGAAACTGTTCCAGATTGTAGTTACAAATAGTATTTACAATTCTAGATAACAAAACCAATGATCACTCACAATTCAAGATGAAAATTTAGTAGACATTTTGTCTTCGCAAAAGGAACGAAAATAAATTTGCCCCTCTCAGTTCATGATCACTCAAAAGGCATAGGCCAAATGCTTATAATATGAATCTTTAACAGCAGTGAAACACATAGAATAGATAGTTCAACTAAAGTAACTAACAGACTTACATGTGGTTGGGAAAAAAAGGCCGGAGAAACTAACAAATTCAACTCTTAGAGTATGCGCTGAGCAAGGATCTATAGCACCGGCTACAAGCCCAGTACATTGTGTTGGTAATAGTTTGTAATGAGTATGTTGAAGTCCATTGTCCCACATTGAAAGAGGATAAAATGTACGTTGTCTATATATGAATCATTGTCTTGTTTCCTTTACAAACTTGTTCCAAAATATTAGTTTGGAGGGAAAGTTTGGTGGGAAAGTTATTTCAAGATATATAAAATCTTTACAAGGGCACAAGGGCACTTGGGAAAGTTCCTTTAACTCTTCATTCTCTTGTGATAGCTCATTCGTTGTGTCATTGTAATACATTTGAAAATTATACATTACTTTGTAGTTCACGTCTTCACTTTAAATTCGAGCAGCGTTTGCAAGTAGTGTATTGCATGTTCTGCTCCCTATTTTTCTACTTCATCTTTCTCTTGGTATACATACCTATGAAAGTATAAATTTAGTTCATGATCCCAGCGGTTGACTATTTCAAGATATGCTTTCCATGCTTTGTTGCCATTGTTCTTGTAGGTCCACTCGGGTAATGGTATATTGTATGAATCCAATATTTCATTCAATAGTGTCTTCAATGAATTTTTAAAAACTCGTGATTGATTCATGATTCCTACATAAATACCATTAAATAAATTAAGTGTAAATATAAATGTTCAATGATACAATAATGTTATTTGAGCTAAAATAAAATATTGTAAATTTAATTAGCCAGACTATTTATGGTATTTGATGTATTAAAGTGAGTAATACTTTTATATTAAATTGTATTTGTAGACTTAGTTGACTATATATTATGCCCATGAAAATCTTGTTACGTTGACCCTTGAACACCAACAGACATAAATTTCGCAAAAGGAACCAAAATAAATTTTTCCACTTCAGTTCATAATCACTCAAGAGGTATAGGCCAAATGGTTATGATATGAATATTTAACAATAGTGGAAGACATAGAAAACATAGTTCAACTAAAGTAACTAACAACAATAATAGCTAAAGATAAAAAATTTCTGAAGAAATATCTTCGTCAATTGATTATTAAAAATTTAAGAACAACATGGACGTAATCAACAATAGCATTTACTTCCGTAAAATTGAACAATTCAAGATGAAATTGTTCCAGATTGTAGTTACAAATTATATTTACAATTCTGGACAACAAAACCCATGATCACTCACAATTCAAGATAAAAATTTAGTTGACATTTTGTCTTCGCAAAGGGAACGAAAATAAATTTGCTCCTCTCAGTTCATGATCACTCAAAAGGCATAGGCCAAATGCTTATAATATGAATCTTTAACAGCAGTGAAACACATAGAATAGATAGTTCAACTAAAGTAACTAACAGACTTACATGTGGTTGGGAAAAAAAAGGCCGGAGAAACTAACACCTATACACCTATTCTGATAAGGTGTCAATCAAAGGTAGTTAATGGTGGTTGGCAGTTACATTTTGTAGACATATCTGTTAATTGGCTAACTACCAATACTCCTATTCAATAAGGATTGCATCCTCTGATAATGCCTTGGATAGGTGGTTCAATTCTTTTAAATAGTAGGATTTCGATAGAATTAAATCACTTTTACATTTCATTTGATAGTTCTTAGATTTTGTTGTATCCTAGAGGTAATTTGTCTAATAGAGGCAAATAACACCTTAAGGAAAGTGCTTTCACGCCTCAAAGTCTCTGTATTTGTCTAGTGTAGTTTTTGTTATTTACTACAGTTTTCTAACACCTTGGACAAACGAAACAAAGGCAAATTAACAAACATCTAACATGCATCCTATAGCATATGAATGTTGTCCAATTCGGTGGAAACATCTAGCATGTTTCTATATGAAAACTTACGATGAAAATAATATTTTAAATCCTATCTCTTCATACAAAACAAATAGAAAATAAAACCAAAACACACAAAATTCAAGATATGTTACCAAATTCTTACAATTGAAGATGAACATGTCTTTTTGAAAAAGAAAAATATGTATTGAAGGAAGATTTATCTAATAATCAAGAGGAGTGGAAACCCAAAATCGATGCTTTAATGTGCCAACCACTTGCACTGGAAAGACCTAACCATATAAAGAGGCTATATGTAGGCATAAGAATTGATAAGCATATAAAGAAATGTTGATAAGAATATTAAAAGTAGTTTTATTTTAATTTAAGTTGCTGAAAGTACGTAACTTTGGGTAGGAAATAAGAATTGATAAGGATATGAAGAGATATTGATAAGAATATAAAAAGATGATAATAAAAAATAGTTTTATTAAAGGCGTGCATGCTAAAGAAATTATACGGGTCATACCTTGTTGTTATACCTAGAAGTTCACAAACTAAAAGAGGAGGAAGCGACCACAAATATATGATTATAATAGAATGTTAATCAGCTACGAATATAGGATATAATGCTAAGGACGGTTTTATAAGTCATACATGGATGATAAGGATGGTTTTATATTTAAAATTTAATTTAGATAGATATTGATAATTGATTTCGTGCTTATGAAAAGAGAGAGATAAGCTCCATATAGAGCATAGGTTTTTTTTTTTTTAAAGGTGGAAATCGTGGAATAAATGAACAAAAGCAAAAGAAGAGAGAGATGAAAGAGCGTAGGTTATTTTATAGAGCGTGTTGAAACCACTTGCCCTGTCATTGAGCCACGTAAGAAAGAGAAAGCAAAAACCGATAAGAATGAAAATACGATTTTATTTTATATATATATATGATTTCTCTTATTTTTTATCTATTTAAAAAATCAAAATTTGTGGGACTTATGCCCCACACCTCAAGACTTTCATCCGGCATGAATGGATATAGAACGTCTCATCCGATGCCCTCGCTTTTTAAAACATAATTGATTTTGATTGCCTGTCCATCAGTCTTGCACTTTTCTCAATTGGGATAAATAATGCAACTTTAGTCTTCGTGTGGCCATGCATGCTAAATTGGTTGGTTTCTAATGTTTGGCTAGAACAAATATAAAATTTTTAAGTTTAGGAAAAGAAGCAAAATTAGAGGAAATTTTACAACTTCTACTACAAACATAACAGTTCGATGAGAACCTCAAATGAAATTAGCGAGTTGGTGGCAATTAGTTTACGATACGAAAATAATCATTATTTGTCATATGTAATAGATCACCGGCTTAACCTGCTAAATCTTTTTTATGGTATTATCACATAATCTTGTTGCGCTGTGTTGTGTCAGCTTAAGTATGTTAGCATTTTAATAGTACAAACTTACAATTACGTGTGTGCGCATAGCATAACTCGTTTTGGTAACTCTTAATATTTAAGCTTTCTCAAAAGTTAATCCGGTAAGTGAAAAAATGATCTACATCATTTTATATGTTTCCTTAGTTTTAACAGTTTATACTTGATTCAACGTTGTAATTTACATTTTGATACTCACATTTGTTGTTTTCTATATACTTTTTGCTTGGGTTTGAGGTATTATCAATAAGTCTAATAGTCAACAACACCTTTAATCAACCATGTTGAATTATAACCAACTTGAGATTTAGTACAGAATCAAACTTTTAAGTAAATTAAATACTCGTTCAATGGTCAATTTGAACTCTGAGGATGGTCACCTCGGTACTCGTTGAATCCGAGGTGGCCACCTCGGTCATCATGAGATCTATTTCCTGATCTCGACTCATTCCAGGCCACGTCACAACTGACCCATGGCATACTTTGGGCATCCCATTTCGACTGCACGTGGATGATGTCAACCTACCCAACATGGTACAGAACCAATGCTTTATCTGAAAAGCCACCGGTGCTCTTAATGGCTGCTACACAGGACTACTCGTAAGCATGCCCAGACTGCTACGGTGTCAGACCTCCAGGTGCAGAAGAGAGCCATAATGGTCAGGACGTGGGTTTTGCTAGCATAAGCCCACCGTCCTTTCCTTCATTTTCACTCCATAAATACCCCCTGTTCACTCTTAACAAGTAAGAACACCGTTCCATTCACATCCAATTTTATCTATCATCTCTTCTATACTAAATTGATCGTCAGAGTGATCTCAGGAGAGAAGCCCCGCCGTTCACTTTGGATAAGCGAATCCATCGCACCTCACTCGAGAGAGGACTGATTCAGGTCAGTTCGGATACTTACCAGAAATCACTTTTTCAATTGGCTCCGTCTATGGGAACGAGGTTACTTTCAAAATGAGACCTACGCGCTCTAGCAGTAGAAAAGTTCCCTCAATCGGAGCTGAGCTGAACTCAGCAGCTCAGCACGATCATGTATCCGAAGAGCAAGGGTCCACAAGGACCCAACCTGCAAATGAAGACGCTCTTGCCAAGATAGCCGAGTTCATAGCGGACAATCCCAATATCTTTGAAGAACTAAGGAAGTACTTCAAGAGGCAGGGAAAGGAAAAAACTTAATTCTCCAAGAGGAGATCGGCGAAGTCACCTGAGGCTCCCTCAGGTGAGGACTCCGATGACGGGCATCTGGCCCGAAACGCCTCAAAACGTGCCTCCTCAAAGGCCACGTCCAAGATAGCCTCTATCTCCCGGGCATTTTCCCGAGATCTGCTAGGAAGGCAGTCCGAGGATGAACGACAGCAGCCGGAAGGACTGGCAGCCAATTATACGAGGGCACCGCCCTTCACTGATGACATCAATGGGGAGATGGTTCCCCCTAATTTTAAACTCCTAGTACTGCAGTCCTATGATGAACGAGGTGATCCCGAAAATCACCTTCGTGCTTTCATCTCAGCATTCTGGCTATACTGCATCCCTGACGTAGTGATCTGCCGAGCATTCCTCATCTTCCTGCAGGGCACTGCCCGAAAATGGTTCTGGAGTTTGGAATCCAGAAGCATTTCCTCATTAGACGAGCTGGTGGACAGGTTCATCCACCGCTTTGTATCGTCCCACCTAGTTACGAAAATTTCAACTTACCTCTTGAACCTGCAGCAGGCTCCCTAGGTGTCACTGCGCTCGTATGTGCAGAGGTTCAATAAGGAAAATGTGCAGATACCTGATCAAAATGAGCAAGTAACCATAGTCACTTTCACCAACGGGTTGATCGCAGGAATCTTCCACACCGAGATACATCGGAATTACCCCTGTTCATTTCGAGAACTCTGGGAACGGGTGGACCGAGGCATCCGAAATGAGGACCTGAACCGCATGAAGTAGGAAACCCAAGCAGCCCGCACTTGGCAAGAGTCTCGAAAGAAGAAAGAAACCGGCCGAATCGAACAGGGCCCTAGTGGCTCATCAAATCAAATTCCGAAATCGTCGGAGTGTCTTTGACCGGATTGTGAAGGGAAGGTCATCCACCTCGGACGCCGAGCTGACTCTCCTCAACTTTAGTCGGTCTCACATCCTAGCTGTAATGAGGCAGAACCACCTAGGTCGAGTCCCTCCTGAGATTCTGGGCGGGAGGGAGAAGAGAAACTCCAGCCTTTATTGTGCCTACCACCAAGATGTTGGGCACGAGACCGAAAACTGTAACGATCTGAAGAAAGAGATCGAAAATCTGATTAGACAGGGATACTTGAATCAGTTCATCCGCAAGGACGGGGGCTTCCGAAGAAATGAATCCCACTGGAAAAATCGAGGTCCTCGTCGAGAGGATAGGCGAGACATGAAAAGTCATTGCCATGGCCCTGAGAACCATAGAGGAGACCAAAGGCCTTCCCGAGACGGATCCCCGGGCTATGGCCCTAACATTGTTGGGGTTATCAACACAATTGCGGGTGGTCCGACGGAAAGAGATAGCCAGAACTTTCGAAAACGGACCTACCGTCAAGCCAATTTGGATGCTGTCGAGCCGAGTTCTAGGCTGTCCATGGTGATCACCTATGGTCCTAGCGACCCTGTCCCTGCCACCTCTAGCAACCACAAACCCCTCGTGATCGAAGTCCTCACAAACAATTACATAGTCAAGAAGGTCTATGTCAATCCCGACAGCTTGATAGACGTCTTGTACTACCAAACTTTCGAGAGCTTAAAACTAACCCAAGATCAACTCACCCCTGTCAGGACCCCATTCGTAGGCTTCGGGGAACATATTGTCCACCTAGAGGGGATGGTATCCATGATGGTGACTATTGGCCATCACTTCCCGTTAGCTTTACGGTTGTCAAAGCAGATTCGCCATATAATATGTTGATAGGTCGGTCCACGCTCAATGCCCTGAGAGTTGTGTACTCCACCTACCATCTAAGTTTCAAGTTTTCAACACCTATGGAGGTGGTTGAAGTGAGCAGCGATGTGAACGTAGCCCGAGAATACTACCTCGCCACCATCCAAGCTGTGGTCACTCCCCGAAATGAGTCAAAGGCTGAGGGGAAGAGGCCAACTGTCCTCTCTATAGACAGCATCGATTCTTAGGAGGTCGGAAAGCCTGGTAGGCTTGAGTCCGGAGACGAGGTGGAGGAGGTCACCCTGGACGAGGTGAAGCCCGACCAAGTCATCCAAGTAGGGACGAATCTCCCCTCACTTCTCAAAGAAGAAATGATCAACTTGATAAGAGACCACCGAGACGTCTTCGCGTGGTCCCCCGAGGAAGTGGTCGGAATGCCCCCCAAACTCATAATTCACCAACTTAATGTCAACCCACAGGCCCTGTGAAACAAAAATGTAGGCATTTCGGCCCAGAACGCAGCAAGACCATATCCGAAGAGGTCGACAAGCTCTTGCCCGCCAAGATGATTCATGAAGTCCAATACCCCACTTGATTGTCCAACCCCGTTATGGTCAAAAAGGACACCGATAGGTGGAGAATATGTGTGGATTTCACTGACTTTAATAAGGCATGCCCCAAATATTGCTACCCATTACCAAAGATAGATGCCCTCGTCGACTCGGCAATGGAATACGAGATCCTCTATTTTCTATATGCCTTCAAGGGGTATCATTAAACAGGAATGAGCGAGGAAGACCAGTAGAAGACAGCGTTATATACCGACCGAGATATCTACTGCTACATCACCATGCCGTTCGGGTTAAAGAACGCCGGGGCGACCTACGAAAGACTGGTCAACCATCCCTTCAAAAATCAAACCGACTGCAATATGGAGGCCTACGTGGATGACATCCTTCTGAAAAGTTGAAGCACCTCGGCCTTCCTATCTGACTTGAGGGAGGTATTTGGCATCCTACGAGATTCCTGGATGATGCTAAATCCGAAGAAGTGCGTCTTTGGTGTCACTTCATGGAAGTTCTTGGGATACTTGGTATCTCGCCGAGATATCGAAGCAAACCTCAACAAAAGTGAAGGCCATCCAGGACATGTCCCCACCTCGGAACATCCGCGAAATTCAGAGGCTAAACGGGCGTCTGGCCGCATTGAATCGTTTCTTGTCTCAATCTGCTGAGAAGGTTTTATCCTTCTTTAAGGTGTTGAAGAAGCCCGACCAGTTCGCCTAGACCGAAGAGTGCCAGCAAACCTTTGATCAGATGAAAGAATATCTATACCATCTTCTCACTCTCGCTTCACCTCGGCCTGAGGAAAGGTTATACCTGTGCTTGTCCGCCGCTGACGAGGCTGTCAGTGCTGTCCTCATTCTAGATGAGGGTGCTCAAGTGCCCGTCAGCCGTGTCCTACGCAGGACCGAGACCCGATACACCAGTAGAAAAGCTCGTGTTAGGATTAGTCCATGCGGTTCGGCGGTTAAAGCCTTATTTTCTAACTCACCCCATCTCCGTTAGGACGGATTAGCCTATTCGGCAGATACTGGTGCGTCTCGAGACGTCCGGGCGCCTCACCAAATAAGCTGTCGAATTAAGAGAGTATGACCTGTCATACGAACCTCGCACAGCCATCAAGGCTCAAGCATTGATAGATTTTCTTGCTGAACTCACCTTCTCGGAAAACAAAGACACCACTCCTACCGCCTTCAACGTGTTCGAGCTGCAGCACTGGACCCTGTATGTGAACGGATCCTCTAATGGCGATGGCAGCGGTGCAAGATTGCTCCTAGAAGACCCTCACGAAGAGGTGTGCTCGTATGCCCTCCACTTCGACTTTCCGGTCACCAATAATGAAGCCAATTTTAAGGCATTGATTGCGAGATTTCCTTTAGCCCGCAAACTTGGTGCTCAGTGGATCCATGTCCGCAGCAACTCCCAACTCGTAATATGCCAAACGCTTGGTGAATATGAAATGAAGGATGGGACCATGCAACGGTATCTTTCCAAAGTTCACCAACTCACCGCATATTTCGAGTCTTTCAAAATCCAAAAAATACCCCGGTTGCAGAACAGGCGAGCCGACACCCTATCCCAGGTGGCTTCCACATCATTTTCTGATCTCAACAAAACGGTTCTAGTGGAAGTGCTGGACGAGCTAGGATACATGGAAGAGACGACCTGTCCTGTTGATTTGGGAGACACATGGATGAGCCCATTCATCCTATTTCTCAGCAAGGGAATCCTTCCTGAGAACCGTGCTGAAACAAGAAAGATCCAACACAAAGCCGCTTGGTACATACTCCGCGAAGGGGAGCCGCTTGGTACATACTCCGCGAAGGGGAGCTGTATAGGCGATCCTACCTTGATCCGTGGCTGAGATGCCTTACGCCCAAGGAAGGGCACCTCATCCTCTAGGAGATCCACGAAGGCCTGTGTGGGGCCCATATTGGTCACAGGATGCTGGCCAAGAAGGCTCTTCTTCTCGGATATTTCTGGCCAACTGTCCGACAAGATACTTAAGACCTTGTCCTTGGCTACCTTTCTTGTCAGGTCCATGCCCTAGAGCACCACCAGCCCGTAAATCTCATGATTCCTATCACCCCACCTTGGCCGTTCGAGCAATGGGGGACAGACATTATCCGACTTTTCCCTAAAGCTGTCGCAGGTTATACTTTCCTTGTAACCGCCGTGGACTATTTCTCCAAGTGGATCGAGGCCAAGCCTCTGAGGACCATTACCCGGGTTGGCCGTCCAAAACTTTTTCTGGAAATGCATCGTTTGCCGCTCCGAAATTCCTCGAGTAATCATCTCGGACAATGGAAAGCAGTTCACTGACAATCCGTTCAAAGAATTTTGCGGGAACCTCGGCATCAAACAACATTTCACCTCGGTTGGCCATCCCTAAAGGAATGGTCAGGCAGAGAACTTCAACCGAACCCTCTTGTATGGGCTCAAGACTCGATTGTATCAAGTTGGATCATCATGGGTAGATGAACTCCCTAGTGTCCTATGATCCTACCGAACAACATCCAGGTCGGCCACTCAAGAGACCCCATTCTCCTTGACCTACGGGTCTGAAGTGGTCATTCGAGCCGAGATCTTGACGTCTAGTCCCTGAATCGCAGCCTACGCGGCCGAACCAAATGAAGAAGAAAGACGAACAGATCTTGATCTCGTCGAAGAAAAAAGGAACCTCGCCTCGGCCCGGGTTACTTCATACAAGAACACTTTGACCCGTTACTACAATGCCCGCGTGAAACACCGCCGATTCCAACTAGGAGACCTGGTTCTCAGGAAAAACTCGGTCAGTTGAATTGAACCGCAAGGAAAATTATCTCCAAAATGGGAAAGCCTTTACCGAGTTGAGGAATCTAATCTAAATGGGTATTGTAAATTAAGCTATCGAGATGGCTCTCTTGTGCCAAGAACCTGGCACGCCGAGAATCTCAGATTGTATTATGCTTAAACTCCTCGTGCTTGCTATTAATCTAAAATTGTTATTTTTTAATGTTTTTATGCCTCGTGCTTGCTATTAAAAAATAAGGGGAACAAGTAAGGGACGAAGTGAAAAAGAAAAAGAGAGAACATGATAAAAAGCAACTTCATATCATTTCATTGAGACTTACAAAAGTTAAGTACAAAAACCGAGGTCAGGAAGGCCCCTGGGCATTTCCCACCTTGGTATGCTCATCACCCCTAACCTCTTGGGTCCCTTCTTGACCGATATCCCCGCCAGTCTCTCCTCCGCCGACATGGCCCTCCTCGTCACTTTCGTCGCCCTCCAGCTCTTGGTCGAAATCAGACAGCCATTTATTAAACTTCTCGCGCACTTTGACAAGGTTTCGACCAGCTTGTATGCCCTCGACCATCCTATCGCAGAGCTCCTTGGAGTTCTCGTTGTAGTTGTCGTTGTTCTTGAAGGACTCCAAGTCTTCAGGGGAGAGATGATGTGCAACCTCATCGATCGCCGAGATGTAGTTGAACATGAAACTCGACAAAGTCAACTCTCCGAGGTCCTTGAGGTCCTTGGTAAAGGCCTCGAACTTCCTGAATTCCTCCACGGCCGAGAAGCTAGCACTCATAAGCGCCTGCTGATGAGACTTTTTCTCCACTTCACCCCGCTTCTGCTCCTCTTCAAGGGTCGATCTGAGGCTGTTGATTGTAGCCTCGGTTTCCTTTTCTTTTGCCTCGGCCTGTTGGAGTTGTTTCTGGAGCTCCGTTTTTTCAAACTCAGATACCGCAAGTTTTTTCTCCAATTTCGAGATTTTATTTTGTAGCTTGTCAGTATCCTGCTCCTTGACCAGATTAGTATACCGTTGTACCATCTTGGCCACAAATGCTGTGACAGAGGTCGTGGCCACCATGACGCTTTGGACCACCTCGTTTGGGGTCAGTTTCTTCATAAATTTCACATCTCTCGGCAAACTCAAGTGCATCACTAATTCCTGCGTGGCCCGAGGATGGGTGCATCTGTCGTTGACCGAGAGCTTCCACTTCGGACATCAGTGCTCGCCGGGGTGCATCTTGTCTTCCCCAGGAAACACAGGTAGGTTGTGAAAATGGTTCCATAGCAAGGATCCCATGACCCGATTGATGAGGGGTCTCAGTTGTTTGTCTCGGCCATGAGTAGGAAGGAGTGCGGTTGTGACTCCTTGAATGGACACCTTTTCCGGCATAGACGAGGTGGATTCCGTGATTGCTGCAGCCGAAGCACTCTGAGCGGCCGAGGCCTTGGCCGCCTGCGAGGATGCCGTCTTCTTCTTTGGTGGTGGTGCTGAGGTCTCCCCCGAGGTCTTACTCTTCGGCCTCTTGACCACGGTAGCAGAGCCCGATGTGATGATGTCAGAAACCTTCACCACTGCACGAAAGACAAGTATTATCATCTATATTAGCCTAAGTGAGAAGAAAGCTAAGAAAAGAAATTTACGAGACTTCTGAAGTTTAATAGAAAAGAATGGTGTCTTCTTGGAATCAATCACAGCTCGACTGATTCCCCCATCAACCAGCACTACCTCGGGATAATCCTGGCTGTAAATCCTGAGGTCCGACCCCATGAGCTTCTGAAAACCCTCTTTGTCCAA
The DNA here is from genome assembly GCF_036785885.1 of Coffea arabica. Classification (NCBI taxonomy): domain Eukaryota; kingdom Viridiplantae; phylum Streptophyta; class Magnoliopsida; order Gentianales; family Rubiaceae; genus Coffea; species Coffea arabica. The sequence continues at coordinate 6,915,858 of NC_092330.1, read as the reverse complement.
GTCCCCAGCGGAAGGATCGTTCTTTACGCTCACCGGCCTCCACCAAAAGCTCCAGTGGAAGTCCCCGGTCGAGACGAAAATGAAGTCTTTCTTCCAGTTTTTGATCGAGGTAAGGGCCCCTGTAACGGCCCCACTTCTCCCTAGGGCGTACCCAGGGTATCGGCGGACCGCCTGCTGGGTATCGGCGGACCGCCTGCCCAACTCTCGCCGGGACTCAGTCAGTCACTATAAGAAAAGATAAGAAAATCCACAAAACAATCGAAATAACAATAATTTCAAACTTAAACGTAAACTTATATACATATCCATCCCAATAGCAATGCAACTTATGTACAAAGGTTCTCCATTCTCCATACAACCAGCCCACGAAACATCGGGGCGAGAACCACAACAAAAGAGTCAAAAGTACTAGATCGGCTAGTCTATACGTAGCTTCCGTCCTCGCACGTCTTCCCCTGCTAAGGAAAACAAAAACTAAAGGGATGAGCTGGAAAGCTCAGTGAGGTTCCGTACACATAGGCAACAAGAGAAACAAATGCATGTAAACAACATTTCACGATACAAGTACAATAAAGCGATAAACACATTCATTAAAAGGATACGGGCTCACAAGGAGCCAATCGTTCATTCATTCATTCATTCATTCTCCTTCCATTCTCCATCCTTCAATCATTTGAAAATGCATTTTGTATAAGTAAAACCCCTCGTTCATTCATTCATTCATTTCATTCACCCCGTCCCTGGCTTTTGGCCAGGCTCCACAAAGTTACAGGGTAATACTCGAGTATACCGGATCGTTCACCCAAGTTCCTAATCACTCGACCGAGTCCGACTGGCTCGAGACGACCGGTAACAAGGGGCAATGGCCAGTTCAGCCCGAAGGCCTACATTAATGCACAATTAACATTTCAATCGCTCAATCATTAAAATTTCACAATCATTGAGGCTAAGTGCGGTAAAGTACACACTCGCCTCGAAAATCATTTTAGCAATCATTGAAAGCGTTTAACACGTTATCAATCATTTAAACATGCCATAAAATCAGGAAACATAACAAACAAGGAACACTCACCTATAACCGCAAAACAACGCCCAATTCTCAATCACCAATGAAACCTAAAATTCCACAAAGATGACATTACAATCCATCTAGCATGATTTAGATGAAATCAACAAATACCCGACTACTCGGGAGTAAACGTATAAAAGACCCTCAAAGTGTAAAGAGGGCACTTGGATTCGTAGACAAGAATAACCCTAATGCAACCCAAACCAAGAAGGTTATAAAATCTCTAAGAGGAAACACTTAATTCAAAACAATTCAAATTTCCGTTAGAGAGGCTAAGAAAACATTCTTTCGGAATTGCGTATGTGACTCAAAAGCATATAAATTCAAGTGGCCAATAAAGGACCAATGCCTTGATGAAAATCATGTGAAAAGGAGGATAAAATACTTTAACTTCCACACTTAAAACCTTGCTTAAAAGCAATTCACTTGTGGCCGATAAAACCCGAACTCATACCTCTATCGGTTGGAAAGGCTTAAGGACCATTTGAAGTTTGAAACGGAAGAGGTATCATGTTTTCAAAAGATAAAATAGTTACATTATTTGCTAAAAGACAATATACGAGTTCGAATAGAAACTTAACCTTTGAACCCTTATTCAAAGACCCGAAGACACTTCCAAGGAAATACGTTAATTTTGATACAAAATACATTTCCAAAAACCACTTTAACTTATTCATTTTACAAGAAAATAAACGGACGGCATGTCCTTTGTGTTTACCTATTTTTTCAGCCATTAATGGCTTCATTATTTTTCTCAAATCAGTCCCAACATGTCATATAGAATAAACTCATGTCCAAAAGCCGTTCACTAGGCTTAAAATCATATAAATACAACGATAAATACGAAAAGCAAGCTAGAAACATTTTCAGATAAAACAATACTTGACATCATTTTGCGGGAATGGCATTAAAGGCACTACGATTATCGGATAGAGGTGCAAGATACACCGTATCGAAGCTAACGGGTAGGGCTATAATGTTGTAGAAGGTCACTTAATCCAGTTTCGAGTACAACTAGGTCAAAAATACAAGACACTAGTTCAGAACCGTAAGAGCAGGGGGACAAACCACGTTCTGGTTAACGAACTACAATTCTGTCTACTTAGGTCCAAATCCATTGATTCCAAAGCCAAATGATAGCTAGGACATCAGGCTACATTTCATTAGAAGACCTCTACAACCAGTTCAGAAGTTTTCCTAGCCAAAATAGCTAATTACTGCAACAATTCCCAAGTTCGGATGAAACCAGAGCAGCAGGGGTAAATTCGACTTTTCTCACTCTACACTACTCCGATTGACCTGAAATTTTACAGGCACCTCAAACACATCAATACCTACAACTTTCATATTTTAAACAAAGGCCAATTCGGCCCCTAAATAGGGTGAACAGTGCCGGACAGAATTGAAGATAATGAAACCCTAAGTTTTCCAAATTTCCTTTCAAACAAGAAGTTCTTGCAATAAACCATCATTTACACCAAATAGCCTCATTCTATAACATTCCCCTTCATCATACATGGCCACATAGACAAAATCAAATGCAAACAGAAAAATCATAATTAAATATAAAACTTCACCATAAATTCCTTAAACCCATGAAATACTTCACAATATAACATATTCAATCATCTCAAACCCTAGCTTAACCAATATTTAAACCAAAGAAGCTTGTTTAACCAACTCACCTCAAATTCAAGAAGCTAACAACTTGCAACCTCCCCTCCAAAAACAACTCCACTAGTACCTTTAAACCACCTTAGCCAACACTTGTATGGAGTAGCATAAAAATCTATTGGTGAAATCTCAAGATTGAAGCAAAAGTTGAATGAGAAAATGAAAGCTTTTCTTGGTTTTTCCTCTCAAGAGCCACGGCTGAGCAAGGAGCAAATGAAGATATTTTGGTGATCAAAAGTGATAAGAAGGAAGAAAAAATGCTGGTCAAACCAGCTGTCCCGTCAGAATCCGGCCGGTTTCTGGCCGGATTCCTGGCCGGATATGAGGCAGAGACGAATCCAATTTTTTTCAAAACTGCACCACAATCCGGCCAACAATCCGGCCAAGAACTGGCCGGATTTGCGGCCGGATTCGGCCCCCTTCAGCTTTTCTCAAATTTTTTCCCTCTTTTCCGAATTCAATTGCCGCGCTCAACCGCACTTCTAACACATACACATATACACATATCTCACACACAAATGCACATAACAATGAACCTTCCATTGTTTAACCGAAAGGGTTAACAAATTTTCACTAAAAATGGAGAAAAGAAAATAAGCAAAAGGCCAAGAAAATTGAGGGAAGTTAGGGTTCTCACACTCTCTCCCCCTTAGGAAATTTCGCCCTCGAAATTTTTGCCTTCGTTAGCCTCAGGCGAGTCTGGAACCGTTCGGTTGTCTAATGCATATGCTTTGGCCGGTACATTGGTTCGGTTCCCTCTTTCTTTCACTGGTTTTGATTTCGTTCCATCTTGTGACTGAGTACTACCCTCATGTGGATGCCTCCTCGGACAATTGCTCACTTGATGCTCACTGCTTCCACAAATTAAACATTTCCGCCCTTTCCGCCAACAAGCATCTTCGGTGTGGTTGGCCTTTCCACAGTAACCGCAAATCAAGGGAGAGGTCACCTTTTGACTATCTTGAGAAATCTCCTTAGATCCAATTTGACTTCCTTTAGTAGACCTCTCATCCATCGCCCTTATTGTCCATGGCGGATAGGATAACTGACTCCCCTTTTGTACTTTAGACGGCGCCATCGTTTCACTAAACTCTTCTAATCCACTGCCCGATGCACCTCTTTTCCGAGTTTGGGAGGCCTTTATTTGTGCCTTGGCTCTCTCGATTCGTTGAGCCTTCTCAAGGGCCTCCGTAAAGGTATTCACTTGCGCTGCTGTCAACGCCTCCTGAATGTCCAAGTTCAATCCCTGTATGAACCGCCTTACTCTTCTCGGTTCTGTAGCGACTAATTCTGAGGCAAACTTGGATAGTTTGGTAAATTTCGTTTCGTATTCAGCCACACTTAATGTCCCTTGGCGTAGTCCAATAAATTCGTCCTCCCTCCTTTCTTGGACTAAAGGTGGGAGGTACTTCTCATTAAATTCTCTGGTAAAGTTCGCCCAGGTCCACATGGTCCGTTCCCTTTCCCATTTTTCTCGAATTACGTTCCACCATGCACGGGCCGGTCCTTCAAATTGAAACACTGCAAAGTTCACTTGCCTCTGCTCAGTGTAGTTTAAAGCTGTGAAAATGTTAACCATAGCCTCTAACCATTGCTCGGCTATGTCTGGATCAGGTCCTCCAAGGAATTTTGGAGGTGCAAACTTCTGAAACCTCTCCAGAGCTTTATCTTCGCCCATCTCAGGGTTCCGGGGTTGATTCACAGGTATTGGGCCTTGTTGGTCCACCAACCTCGTCAAAATGTTTGCCATTTGTTGAATTGCCGTCGCCATTTGGTCTCCGGTTGCTTCTCTCGGTCCTTGGTCCTGCTCGGCAGACGTTTCCCTTTCTGCTCTTGGTTCTGGGGTCCGTTTAGTTCCGCGGCCTTGACCACGTCCACGACTACGTCTCCCGTCCATAGATATATATTTCCCTTCTCTCTTTTTTTTTTCAAAAGTTAATTTAATGAATAAAGGCGATAAGATGTCTAAAACAACAACATCGATGTACCAAGTACACAAGTAACATTTACGCACATAACATTCCACATATCAAGTAAATAGAGGATCAATTTCACAAGTACATATCATATCCAGTCAGGAAAACATTCATACGCACAATGACATCAATAGACGTCATATCATAAGAATATACTGGCGAATCAAACGAGGATCAAGTCCGGTCTCTCACGTCACTTACTGTTCACACTGGATATCCCTTAACCTCTGGTACTCATTCTAGTTGGACAGAGCCTGTTCATGGTCTCAAAATATAAGTCGCATATACTTCACATCGTCTCAACTCTGGAGTACTCGGGTACGAGAATCCGAGATAAGATAATTCACCTCTCGAGCTGGCCAGTCCCAAGAGTAAACCATCTACACTCGAAATTCCTCCCAAACGTACCTATCTATTGTCCTCATATATCATAAGAAAATTTAAAGCCTATAGCATTCGCAATTCAAAGCTTATGCTCAAACGAGCACTTAGTCCGTCATACCTATTCACCACTCAATCCAGGCTCACTTCGCGCAGAGACCACGCGAAGCAGGCTCTGATACAAACTGTAACGGCCCCACTTCTCCCTAGGGCGTACCCCAGGGTATCGGCGGACCGCCTGCCCAGCTCTCGCCGGGACTCAGTCAGTCACTATAAGAAAAGATAAGAAAATCCACAAAACAATCGAAATAACAATAATTTCAAACTTAAACGTAAACTTATATACATATCCATCCCAATAGCAATACAACTTATGTACAAAGGTTCTCCATTCTCCATACAACCAGCCCACGAAACATCGGGGCGAGAACCACAACAAAAGAGTCAAAAGTACTAGATCGGCTAGTCTATACGTAGCTTCCGTCCTCGCACGTCTTCCCCTGCTAAGGAAAACAAAAACTAAAGGGATGAGCTGGAAAGCTCAGTGAGGTTCCGTACACATAGGCAACAAGAGAAACAAATGCATGTAAACAACAATTCACGATACAAGTACAATAAAGCGATAAACACATTCATTAAAAGGATACGGGCTCACAAGGAGCCAATCGTTCATTCATTCATTCATTCATTCTCCTTCCATTCTCCTTCCTTCAATCATTTGAAAATGCATTTTGTATAAGTAAAACCCCTCGTTCATTCATTCATTCATTTCATTCACCCCGTCCCTGGCTTTTGGCCAGGCTCCACCAACCTACAGGGTAATACTCGAGTATACCGGATCGTTCACCCAAGTTCCTAATCGCTCGACCGAGTCCGACTGGCTCGAGACGACCGGTAACAAGGGGCAATGGCCAGTTCAGCCCGAAGGCCTACATTCATGCACAATTAACATTTCAATCGCTCAATCATTAAAATTTCACAATCATTGAGGCTAAGTGCGGTAAAGTACACACTCGCCTCGAAAATCATTTTAGCAATCATTGAAAGCGTTTAACACGTTATCAATCATTTAAACAAGCCATAAAATCAGGAAACATAACAAACAAGGAACACTCACCTATAACCGCAAAACAACGCCCAATTCTCAATCACCAATGAAACCTAAAATTCCACAAAGATCACATTACAATCCATCTAGCATGATTTAGATGAAATCAACAAATACCCGACTACTCGGGAGTAAACGTATAAAAGACCCTCAAAGTGTAAAGAGGGCACTTGGATTCGTAGACAAGAATAACCCTAATGCAACCCAAACCAAGAAGGTTATAAAATCTCTAAGAGGAAACACTTAATTCAAAACAATTCAAATTTCCGTTAGAGAGGCTAAGAAAACATTCTTTCGGAATTGCGTATGTGACTCAAAAGCATATAAATTCAAGTGGCCAATAAAGGACCAATGCCTTGATGAAAATCATGTGAAAAGGAGGATAAAATACTTTAACTTCCACACTTAAAACCTTGCTTAAAAGCAATTCACTTGTGGCCGATAAAACCCGAACTCATACCTCTATCGGTTGGAAAGGCTTAAGGACCATTTGAAGTTTGAAACGGAAGAGGTATCATGTTTTCAAAAGATAAAACAGTTACATTATTTGCTAAAAGACAATATACGAGTTCGAATAGAAACTTAACCTTTGAACCCTTATTCAAAGACCCGAAGACACTTCCAAGGAAATATGTTCATTTTGATACAAAATACATTTCCAAAAACCACTTTAACTTATTCATTTTACAAGAAAATAAACGGACGGCATGTCCTTTGTATTTACCTATTTTTCCAACCATTAATGGCTTCATTATTTTTCTCAAATCAGTCCCAACATGTCATATAGAATAAACTCATGTCCAAAAGCCGTTCACTAGGTTTAAAATCATATAAATACAACGATAAATACTGTAAGGCCTGGTGCAACCCAATGAGTACAAATAATTTCACAATGATGCACAAAGATATATCAAATTTAAGCACAATAAAGAAAACTTAATTAAAGAGAAAAGATAAGAAATGCAAACCAAATATCAATCCAATAGCCTCTTCAATAGATGGCGATGCTAACCAAGATGTACAAGTGAAGGCTCACTCCTTCCTCACCCCAAACACACTTTGGTTGAGCCAAGGAGTTTTACAACTATTCTAGTTAACCCTCAACAACCTACACTTGAAAGATCACTCACCCAATTAAGAACTATTTTATACAAATGAGGCAACCTTCACCAAGGTTTTACCACTTCAAGTGATAGGTTCACCTTCACCAAGGTTTTACTACTTCTAGAGAGTAACCTTCACTTGAGCAACCTCACAACCCAACTTTCCCAACCCCTTATACAACCAACAAAGAATCTTTCTACTCAAAAATCTCACTTGTAAGCTTGTATTTTGTGTTGGCAAAAGTTTTTTGTCTTCTTGTGCTTTGGGGTCTTTATAGAAGGTGAGAAATGGCTCCAAAAGGCTCTCCAACGGTCAAATATTAAATGCTGTCAAAACTAGCCGTTGGCCTGTCGGACGTCCGAACCACCTGTCGAGCGTCCGAACCCAGCGTCCAAACCACCTGTCGGACGTCCGAACCCTGCGTCCGAACGTAGTCAGAGAGAGAGTCATCAAATCTTTGCGAAATTTCTCGGACGTCCGATGCGATTGATGTGCGTCCGATGCGTGCGTCCGTTGATGTTCTTCATCCTTTCGGACGTCCGATAGCTTCCTTTCGGACGTCCCACATGAGTGCCCTGTTTTTGCTTCTTCTTTTGTGCCACAAGAATCTGTTCTAACAAATTGCTCACATAAAAACATTAGCCCAAATCTACATTTTGGTTTGATAATCATCAAAACCAAGGATTGATCGACCAAGGTCAACAATCTCCCCCTTTTTGATGATGACAAACAAAATGAAGATTTCTTTTATCAAATAAGTTCAAATAAAGCTCCCCCTTAGAAACTGCCAACATACAAAGAAATTTCAATAAGTCCTACTCCCCCTTTTGGCATCAATCAAAAAGCAAACTCCCCCTTTATTTTTCAAGTCAAGACCATAATAGGGTCCTTGGGAGTTATTACAACATGATCTAGCAATCCACATGGATTTCATACCTTTTCTCATATTTTTCCTTACATAGCAATCATTTTGCATATGTCCAAATTGGCAACAAAAGTGACACATGATAGAAGTATTTTGCACATAAGTGGATTTAATGCAACTAATTTTCTTAGCAAACTTATTTGTGCCTTGAAAAGATTTGCTTTCTTTTGTTTGAGAAAACTTTTGTTTTTCATTTTGGAGAAACTCGTTCAAGTCATTAATTCTTTTCTTTAACACATTTTGTTCCTCCAACATTTTTTCATAAAACTTTGTTTTCTCATCCAACTTCCTTTTCAAATTATTTTTGCAATCAAAAACACTTTTTTGATTTTTTAAATCATCATTTTCCATTCTCAAACATTTATTTTCTTGAAAAAGTTTGGAGTTTTCTTCCAACAAATCATTTATTTTTGTTTTCAAATCTTTATTTTTAGCATAAGATTTTCTCAAACTTTTATGCATTTTAATCATAAGAATTTTCACATCATCATCTTCATTATCTTCATCACAAGAAGAGTGATAAGAACTTACCTCATCTTCTCCAACGGCCATTAGTGCCATTTGGGCCAACTCTTCTTTTTCTCTTTTTGAATTGCATTCATCCCATGTAATTTTGCAATCTCCTCTTGAACATCTCTTGTTGAAGATCTTCTTGAAACTTTTGATGTGAGGAGTTATATCATTGTCCACTTCCATGATTTCATTACCCATGAAGGATGGGTTATCCCTCACTTGAGATGCTTTAAAAGCTATGCCTCTCTTATACATTCTTGCATTTTCTTCCTCTTGCACTTTGAATTTCAGCTTTAATTCATAAGAGGTTAGTGTATCCACAAGAGATTCAATGGACATAGAATTTAAATCCTTTGCCTCTTCTATAGCATTTATTTTGCTTTCCCATTCTTTTGGCAAGGCATTCAAAATCTTTCTATTTTTCTCACCCAAAGAATATTCTTTTCCAAGCAATTTAAGATCTTGAATAATGTCACAAAATCTACTACACATCTGATCAACATTTTCAAGAGGATGCATTTTGAAAAATTCATATTGAGAAACAAGCAAAGATTTCTTTTGTTCTTTAATATCTTGGTTACCTTCATGAAATACACACAATTTATCCCAAATATCTTTAGCTGATTTACAACCTTTAATCCTACTAGATTCATTTACATCTAATGCATTGTACAATATACACATGGCCTTGGCATTCAAAGAAAGGTATCTCTTGTCTTTTTCATTCAATTCTTGTCTAGTTTTTAATCTACTCAAATTAGTGGTAGAGTCAACTATTCTAGTTTCATAAGGACCATCTTCTACCACATACCATAATTCAATATAAACGGATTGTAAGAAAATCATCATTCTTTGTTTCCACATACTAAAATGAGAACCATTAAACATAGGTGGTCTATCAATAGATTGCCCTTCTAAAAAAGAAACTTTTATGGTTGCCATGATCTTTACTCTAAGCGGTTAAGCTTGATCAAAAGAGACCAAGCTCTGATACCAATTGTAAGGCCTGGTGCAACCCAATGAGTACAAATAATTTCACAATGATGCACAAAGATATATCAAATTTAAGCACAATAAAGAAAACTTAATTAAAGAGAAAAGATAAGAAATGCAAACCAAATATCAATCCAATAGCCTCTTCAATAGATGGCGATGCTAACCAAGATGTACAAGTGAAGGCTCACTCCTTCCTCACCCCAAACACACTTTGGTTGAGCCAAGGAGTTTTACAACTATTCTAGTTAACCCTCAACAACCTACACTTGAAAGATCACTCACCCAATTAAGAACTATTTTATACAAATGAGGCAACCTTCACCAAGGTTTTACCACTTCAAGTGATAGGTTCACCTTCACCAAGATTTTACTACTTCTAGAGAGTAACCTTCACTTGAGCAACCTCACAACCCAACTTTCCCAACCCCTTATACAACCAACAAAGAATCTTTCTACTCAAAAATCTCACTTGTAAGCTTGTATTTTGTGTTGGCAAAAGTTTTTTGTCTTCTTGTGCTTTGGGGTCTTTATAGAAGGTGAGAAATGGCTCCAAAAGGCTCTCCAACGGTCAAATATTAAATGCTGTCAAAACTAGCCGTTGGCCTGTCGGACGTCCGAACCACCTGTCGAGCGTCCGAACCCAGCGTCCAAACCACCTGTCGGACGTCCGAACCCTGCGTCCGAACGTAGTCAGAGAGTCATCAAATCTTTGCGAAATTTCTCGGACGTCCGATGCGATTGATGTGCGTCCGATGCGTGCGTCCGTTGATGTTCTTCATCCTTTCGGACGTCCGATAGCTTCCTTTCGGACGTCCCACATGAGTGCCCTGTTTTTGCTTCTTCTTTTGTGCCACAAGAATCTGTTCTAACAAATTGCTCACATAAAAACATTAGCCCAAATCTACATTTTGGTTTGATAATCATCAAAACCAAGGATTGATCGACCAAGGTCAACAAATACGAAAAGCAAGCTAGAAACATTTTCAGATAAAACAATACTTGACATCATTTTGCGGGAATGGCACTAAAGGCACTACGATTATCGGATAGAGGTGCAAGATACACCGTATCGAAGCTAACAGGTAGGGCTATAATGTTGTAGAAGGTCACTTAATCCAGTTTCGAGTACAACTAGGTCAAAAATACAAGACACTAGTTCAGAACCGTAAGAGCAGGGGGACAAACCACGTTCTGGTTAACGAACTACAATTCGGTCTACTTAGGTCCAAATCCATTGATTCCAAAGCCAAATGATAGCTAGGACATCAGGCTACATTTCATTAGAAGACCTCTACAACCAGTTCAGAAGTTTTCCTAGCCAAAATAGCTAATTACTGCAACAATTCCCAAGTTCGGATGAAACCAGAGCAGCAGGGGTAAATTCGACTTTTCTCACTCTACACTACTCCGATTGACCTGAAATTTTACAGGCACCTCAAACACATCAATACCTACAACTTTCATGTTTTAAGCAAAGGCCAATTCGGCCCCTAAATAGGGTGAACAGTGCCGGACAGAATTGAAGATAATGAAACCCTAAGTTTTCCAAATTTCCTTTCAAACAAGAAGTTCTTGCAATAAACCATCATTTACACCAAATAGCCTCATTCTATAACATTCCCCTTCATCATACATGGCCACATAGACAAAATCAAATGCAAACAGAAAAATCATAATTAAATATAAAACTTCACCATAAATTCCTTAAACCCATGAAATACTTCACAATATAACATATTCAATCATCTCAAACCCTAGCTTAACCAATATTTAAACCAAAGAAGCTTGTTTAACCAACTCACCTCAAATTCAAGAAGCTAACAACTTGCAACCTCCCCTCCAAAAACAACTCCACTAGTACCTTTAAACCACCTTAGCCAACACTTGTATGGAGTAGCATAAAAATCTATTGGTGAAATCTCAAGATTGAAGCAAAAGTTGAAATGAGAAAATGAAAGCTTTTCTTGGTTTTTCCTCTCAAGAGCCACGGCTGAGCAAGGAGCAAATGAAGATATTTTGGTGATCAAAAGTGATAAGAAGGAAGAAAAAACGCTGGTCAAACCAGCTGTCCCGTCAGAATCCGGCCGGTTTCTGGCCGGATTCCTGGCCGGATATGAGGCAGAGACGAATCCAATTTTTTTTCAAAACTGCACCACAATCCGGCCAACAATCCGGCCAAGAACTGGCCGGATTTGCGGCCGGATTCGGCCCCCTTCAGCTTTTCTCAAATTTTTTCCCTCTTTTCCGAATTCAATTGCCGCGCTCAACCGCACTTCTAACACATACACATATACACATATCTCACACACAAATGCACATAACAATGAACCTTCCATTGTTTAACCGAAAGGGTTAACAAATTTTCACTAAAAATGGAGAAAAGAAAATAAGCAAAAGGCCAAGAAAATTGAGGGAAGTTAGGGTTCTCACACTCTCTCCCCCTTAGGAAATTTCGTCCTCGAAATTTTTACCTTCATTAGCCTCAGGCGAGTCCGGAACCGTTCGGTTGTCTAATGCATATGCTTTGGCCGGTACATTGGTTTGGTTCCCTCTTTCTTTCACTGGTTTTGATTTCGTTCCATCTTGTGACTGAGTACTACCCTCACGTGGATGCCTCCTCGGACAATTGCTCACTTGATGCTCACTGCTTCCACAAATTAAACATTTCCGCCCTTTCCGCCAACAAGCATCTTCGGTGTGGTTGGCCTTTCCACAGTAACCGCAAATCAAGGGAGAGGTCACCTTTTGACTATCTTGAGAAATCTCCTTAGATCCAATTTGACTTCCTTTAGTAGACCTCTCATCCATCGCCCTTATTGTCCATGGCGGATAGGATAACTGACTCCCCTTTTGTACTTTAGACGGCGCCATCGTTTCACTAAACTCTTCTAATCCACTGCCCGATGCACCTCTTTTCCGAGTTTGGGAGGCCTTTATTTGTGCCTTGGCTCTCTCGATTCGTTGAGCCTTCTCAAGGGCCTCCGTAAAGGTATTCACTTGCGCTGCTGCCAACGCCTCCTGAATGTCCAAGTTCAATCCCTGTATGAACCGCCTTACTCTTCTCGGTTCCGTAGCGACTAATTCTGAGGCAAACTTGGATAGTTTGGTAAATTTCGTTTCGTATTCAGCCACACTTAATGTCCCTTGGCGTAGTCCAATAAATTCGTCCTCCCTCCTTTCTTGGACTAAAGGTGGGAGGTACTTCTCATTAAATTCTCTGGTAAAGTTCGCCCAGGTCCACATGGTCCGTTCCCTTTCCCATTTTTCTCGAATTACGTTCCACCATGCACGGGCCGGTCCTTCAAATTGAAACACTGCAAAGTTCACTTGCCTCTGCTCAGTGTAGTTTAAAGCTGTGAAAATGTTAACCATAGCCTCTAACCATTGCTCGGCTATGTCTGGATCAGGTCCTCCAAGGAATTTTGGAGGTGCAAACTTCTGAAACCTCTCCAGAGCTTTATCTTCGCCCATCTCAGGGTTCCGGGGTTGATTCACAGGTATTGGGCCTTGTTGGTCCACCAACCTCGTCAAAATGTTTGCCATTTGTTGAATTGCGGTCGCCATTTGGTCTCCGGTTGCTTCTCTCGGTCCTTGGTCCTGCTCGGCAGACGTTTCCCTTTCTGCTCTTGGTTCTGGGGTCCGTTTAGTTCCGCGGCCTTGACCACGTCCACGACTACGTCTCCCGTCCATAGATATATATTTCCCTTCTCTCTTTTTTTTTTCAAAAGTTAATTTAATGAATAAAGGCGATAAGATGTCTAAAACAACAACATCGATGTACCAAGTACACAAGTAACATTTACGCACATAACATTCCACATATCAAGTAAATAGAGGATCAATTTCACAAGTACATATCATATCCAGTCAGGAAAACATTCATACGCACAATGACATCAATAGACGTCATATCATAAGAATATACTGGCGAATCAAACGAGGATCAAGTCCGGTCTCTCACGTCACTTACTGTTCACACTGGATATCCCTTAACCTCTGGTACTCATTCTAGTTGGACAGAGCCTGTTCATGGTCTCAAAATATAAGTCGCATATACTTCACATCGTCTCAACTCTGGAGTACTCGGGTACGAGAATCCGAGATAAGATAATTCACCTCTCGAGCTGGCCAGTCCCAAGAGTAAACCATCTACACTCGAAATTCCTCCCAAACGTACCTATCTATTGTCCTCATATATCATAAGAAAATTTAAAGCCTATAGCATTCGCAATTCAAAGCTTATGCTCAAACGAGCACTTAGTCCGTCATACCTATTCACCACTCAATCCAGGCTCACTTCGCGCAGAGACCACGCGAAGCAGGCTCTGATACAAACTGTAACGGCCCCACTTCTCCCTAGGGCGTACCCCAGGGTATCGGCGGACCGCCTGCCCAGCTCTCGCCGGGACTCAGTCAGTCACTATAAGAAAAGATAAGAAAATCCACAAAACAATCGAAATAACAATAATTTCAAACTTAAACGTAAACTTATATACATATCCATCCCAATAGCAATACAACTTATGTACAAAGGTTCTCCATTCTCCATACAACCAGCCCACGAAACATCGGGGCGAGAACCACAACAAAAGAGTCAAAAGTACTAGATCGGCTAGTCTATACGTAGCTTCCGTCCTCGCACGTCTTCCCCTGCTAAGGAAAACAAAAACTAAAGGGATGAGCTGGAAAGCTCAGTGAGGTTCCGTACACATAGGCAACAAGAGAAACAAATGCATGTAAACAACAATTCACGATACAAGTACAATAAAGCGATAAACACATTCATTAAAAGGATACGGGCTCACAAGGAGCCAATCGTTCATTCATTCATTCATTCATTCTCCTTCCATTCTCCTTCCTTCAATCATTTGAAAATGCATTTTGTATAAGTAAAACCCCTCGTTCATTCATTCATTCATTTCATTCACCCCGTCCCTGGCTTTTGGCCAGGCTCCACCAACCTACAGGGTAATACTCGAGTATACCGGATCGTTCACCCAAGTTCCTAATCGCTCGACCGAGTCCGACTGGCTCGAGACGACCGGTAACAAGGGGCAATGGCCAGTTCAGCCCGAAGGCCTACATTCATGCACAATTAACATTTCAATCGCTCAATCATTAAAATTTCACAATCATTGAGGCTAAGTGCGGTAAAGTACACACTCGCCTCGAAAATCATTTTAGCAATCATTGAAAGCGTTTAACACGTTATCAATCATTTAAACAAGCCATAAAATCAGGAAACATAACAAACAAGGAACACTCACCTATAACCGCAAAACAACGCCCAATTCTCAATCACCAATGAAACCTAAAATTCCACAAAGATCACATTACAATCCATCTAGCACGATTTAGATGAAATCAACAAATACCCGACTACTCGGGAGTAAACGTATAAAAGACCCTCAAAGTGTAAAGAGGGCACTTGGATTCGTAGACAAGAATAACCCTAATGCAACCCAAACCAAGAAGGTTATAAAATCTCTAAGAGGAAACACTTAATTCAAAACAATTCAAATTTCCGTTAGAGAGGCTAAGAAAACATTCTTTCGGAATTGCGTATGTGACTCAAAAGCATATAAATTCAAGTGGCCAATAAAGGACCAATGCCTTGATGAAAATCATGTGAAAAGGAGGATAAAATACTTTAACTTCCACACTTAAAACCTTGCTTAAAAGCAATTCACTTGTGGCCGATAAAACCCGAACTCATACCTCTATCGGTTGGAAAGGCTTAAGGACCATTTGAAGTTTGAAACGGAAGAGCTATCATGTTTTCAAAAGATAAAACAGTTACATTATTTGCTAAAAGACAATATACGAGTTCGAATAGAAACTTAACCTTTGAACCCTTATTCAAAGACCCGAAGACACTTCCAAGGAAATATGTTCATTTTGATACAAAATACATTTCCAAAAACCACTTTAACTTATTCATTTTACAAGAAAATAAACGGACGGCATGTCCTTTGTATTTACCTATTTTTCCAACCATTAATGGCTTCATTATTTTTCTCAAATCAGTCCCAACATGTCATATAGAATAAACTCATGTCCAAAAGCCGTTCACTAGGCTTAAAATCATATAAATACAACGATAAATACTGTAAGGCCTGGTGCAACCCAATGAGTACAAATAATTTCACAATGATGCACAAAGATATATCAAATTTAAGCACAATAAAGAAAACTTAATTAAAGAGAAAAGATAAGAAATGCAAACCAAATATCAATCCAATAGCCTCTTCAATAGATGGCGATACTAACCAAGATGTACAAGTGAAGGCTCACTCCTTCCTCACCCCAAACACACTTTGGTTGAGCCAAGGAGTTTTACAACTATTCTAGTTAACCCTCAACAACCTATACTTGAAAGATCACTCACCCAATTAAGAACTATTTTATACAAATGAGGCAATCTTCACCAAGGTTTTACCACTTCAAGTGATAGGTTCACCTTCACCAAGGTTTTACTACTTCTAGAGAGTAACCTTCACTTGAGCAACCTCACAACCCAACTTTCCCAATCCCTTATACAACCAACAAAGAATCTTTCTACTCAAAAATCTTACTTGTAAGCTTGTATTTTGTGTTGGCAAAAGTTTTTTGTCTTCTTGTGCTTTGGGGTCTTTATAGAAGGTGAGTAATGGCTCCAAAAGGCTCTCCAACGGTCAAATATTAAATGCTGTCAAAACTAGCCGTTGGCCTGTCGGACGTCCGAACCACCTGTCGAGCGTCCGAACCCAGCGTCCAAACCACCTGTCGGACGTCCGAACCCTGCGTCCGAACGTAGTCAGAGAGTCATCAAATCTTTGCGAAATTTCTCGGACGTCCGATGCGATTGATGTGCGTCCGATGCGTGCGTCCGTTGATGTTCTTCATCCTTTCGGACGTCCGATAGCTTCCTTTCGGACGTCCCACATGAGTGCCCTGTTTTTGCTTCTTCTTTTGTGCCACAAGAATCTGTTCTAACAAATTGCTCACATAAAAACATTAGCCCAAATCTACATTTTGGTTTGATAATCATCAAAACCAAGGATTGATCGACCAAGGTCAACAATCTCCCCCTTTTTGATGATGACAAACAAAATGAAGATTTCTTTTATCAAATAAGTTCAAATAAAGCTCCCCCTTAGAAACTGCCAACATACAAAGAAATTTCAATAAGTCCTACTCCCCCTTTTGGCATCAATCAAAAAGCAAACTCCCCCTTTATTTTTCAAGTCAAGACCATAATAGGGTCCTTGGGAGTTATTACAACATGATCTAGCAATCCACATGGATTTCATACCTTTTCTCATATTTTTCCTTACATGGCAATCATTTTGCATATGTCCAAATTGGCAACAAAAGTGACACATGATAGAAGTATTTTGTACATAAGTGGATTTAATGCAACTAATTTTCTTAGCAAACTTATTTGTGCCTTGAAAAGATTTGCTTTCTTTTGTTTGAGAAAACTTTTGTTTTTCATTTTGGAGAAACTCGTTCAAGTCATTAATTCTTTTCTTTAACACATTTTGTTCCTCCAACATTTTTTCATAAAACTTTGTTTTCTCATCCAACTTCCTTTTCAAATTATTTTTGCAATCAAAAACACTTTTTTGATTTTTTAAATCATCATTTTCCATTCTCAAACATTTATTTTCTTGAAAAAGTTTGGAGTTTTCTTCCAACAAATCATTTATTTTTGTTTTCAAATCTTTATTTTTAGCATAAGATTTTCTCAAACTTTTATGCATTTTAATCATAAGAATTTTCACATCATCATCTTCATTATCTTCTTCACAAGAAGAGTGATAAGAACTTACCTCATCTTCTCCAACGGCCATTAGTGCCATTTGGGCCAACTCTTCTTTTTCTCTTTTTGAATTGCATTCATCCCATGTAATTTTGCAATCTCCTCTTGAACATCTCTTGTTGAAGATCTTCTTGAAACTTTTGATGTGAGGAGTTATATCATTGTCCACTTCCATGATTTCATTGCCCATGAAGGATGGGTTATCCCTCACTTGAGATGCTTTAAAAGCTATGCCTCTCTTATACATTCTTGCATTTTCTTCCTCTTGCACTTTGAATTTCAGCTTTAATTCATAAGAGGTTAGTGTATCCACAAGAGATTCAATGGACATAGAATTTAAATCCTTTGCCTCTTCTATAGCATTTATTTTGCTTTCCCATTCTTTTGGCAAGGCATTCAAAATCTTTCTATTTTTCTCACCCAAAGAATATTCTTTTCCAAGTAATTTAAGATCTTGAATAATGTCACAAAATCTACTACACATCTGATCAACATTTTCAAGAGGATGCATTTTGAAAAATTCATATTGAGAAACAAGCAAAGATTTCTTTTGTTCTTTAATATCTTGGTTACCTTCATGAAATACACACAATTTATCCCAAATATCTTTAGCTGATTTACAACCTTTAATCCTACTAAATTCATTTACATTTAATGCATTGTACAATATACACATGGCCTTGGCATTCAAAGAAAGGTATCTCTTGTCTTTTTCATTCAATTCTTGTCTAGTTTTTAATCTACTCAAATTAGTGGTAGAGTCAATTATTCTAGTTTCATAAGAACCATCTTCTACCACATACCATAATTCAATATAAACGGATTGTAAGAAAATCATCATTCTTTGTTTCCACATACTAAAATGAGAACCATTAAACATAGGTGGTCTATCAACAGATTGCCCTTCTAAAAAAGAAACTTTTATGGTTGCCATGATCTTTACTCTAAGCGGTTAAGCTTGATCAAAAGAGACCAAGCTCTGATACCAATTGTAAGGCCTGGTGCAACCCAATGAGTACAAATAATTTCACAATGATGCACAAAGATATATCAAATTTAAGCACAATAAAGAAAACTTAATTAAATAGAAAAGATAAGAAATGCAAACCAAATATCAATCCAATAGCCTCTTCAATAGATGGCGATGCTAACCAAGATGTACAAGTGAAGGCTCACTCCTTCCTCACCCCAAACACACTTTGGTTGAGCCAAGGAGTTTTACAACTATTCTAGTTAACCCTCAACAACCTACACTTGAAAGATCACTCACCCAATTAAGAACTATTTTATACAAATGAGGCAACCTTCACCAAGGTTTTACCACTTCAAGTGATAGGTTCACCTTCACCAAGGTTTTACTACTTCTAGAGAGTAACCTTCACTTGAGCAACCTCACAACCCAACTTTCCCAACCCCTTATACAACCAACAAAGAATCTTTCTACTCAAAAATCTCACTTGTAAGCTTGTATTTTGTGTTGTAAAAAGTTTTTTGTCTTCTTGTGCTTTGGGGTCTTTATAGAAGGTGAGAAATGGCTCCAAAAGTCTCTCCAACGGTCAAATATTAAATGCTGTCAAAACTAGCCGTTGGCCTGTCGGACGTCCGAACCACCTGTCGAGCGTCCGAACCCAGCGTCCAAACCACCTGTCGGACGTCCGAACCCTGCGTCCGAACGTAGTCAGAGAGTCATCAAATCTTTGCGAAATTTCTCGGACGTGCGATGCGATTGATGTGCGTCCGATGCGTGCGTCCGTTGATGTTCTTCATCCTTTCGGACGTCCGATAGCTTCCTTTCGGACGTCCCACATGAGTGCCCTGTTTTTGCTTCTTCTTTTGTGCCACAAGAATCTGTTCTAACAAATTGCTCACATAAAAACATTAGCCTAAATCTACATTTTGGTTTGATAATCATCAAAACCAAGGATTGATCGACCAAGGTCAACAAATACGAAAAGCAAGCTAGAAACATTTTCAGATAAAACAATACTTGACATCATTTTGCGGGAATGGCACTAAAGGCACTACGATTATCGGATAGAGGTGAAAGATACACCGTATCGAAGCTAACAGGTAGGGCTATAATGTTGTAGAAGGTCACTTAATCCCGTTTCGAGTACAACTAGGTCAAAAATACAAGACACTAGTTCAGAACCGTAAGAGCAGGGGGACAAACCACGTTCTGGTTAACGAACTACAATTCGGTCTACTTAGGTCCAAATCCATTGATTCCAAAGCCAAATGATAGCTAGGACATCAGGCTACATTTCATTAGAAGACCTCTACAACCATTTCAGAAGTTTTCCTAGCCAAAATAGCTAATTACTGCAACAATTCCCAAGTTCGGATGAAACCAGAGCAGCAGGGGTAAATTCGACTTTTCTCACTCTACACAATTCCGATTGACCTGAAATTTTACAGGCACCTCAAACACATCAATACCTACAACTTTCATGTTTTAAGCAAAGGCCAATTCGGCCCCTAACTAGGGTGAACAGTGCCGGACAGAATTGAAGATAATGAAGCCCTAAGTTTTCCAAATTTCCTTTCAAACAAGAAGTTCTTGCAATAAACCATCATTTACACCAAATAGCCTCATTCTATAACATTCCCCTTCATCATACATGGCCACATAGACAAAATCAAATGTAAACAGAAAAATCATAATTAAATATAAAACTTCACCATAAATTCCTTAAACCCATGAAATACTTCACAATATAACATATTCAATCATCTCAAACCCTAGCTTAACCAATATTTAAACCAAAGAAGCTTGTTTAACCAACTCACCTCAAATTCAAGAAGCTAACAACTTGCAACCTCCCCTCCAAAAACAACTCCACTAGTACCTTTAAACCACCTTAGCCAACACTTGTATGGAGTAGCATAAAAATCTATTGGTGAAATCTCAAGATTGAAGCAAAAGTTGAAATGAGAAAATGAAAGCTTTTCTTGGTTTTTCCTCTCAAGAGCCACGGCTGAGCAAGGAGCAAATGAAGATATTTTGGTGATCAAAAGTGATAAGAAGGAAGAAAAAACGCTGGTCAAACCAGCTGTCCCGTCAGAATCCGGCCGGATTCCTGGCCGGATATGAGGCAGAGACGAATCCAATTTTTTTTCAAAACTGCACCACAATCCGGCCAACAATCCGGCCAAGAACTGGCCGGATTTGCGGCCGGATTCGGCCCCCTTCAGCTTTTCTCAAATTTTTTCCCTCTTTTCCGAATTCAATTGCCGCGCTCAACCGCACTTCTAACACATACACATATACACATATCTCACACACAAATGCACATAACAATGAACCTTCCATTGTTTAACCGAAAGGGTTAAAAAATTTTCACTAAAAATGGAGAAAAGAAAATAAGCAAAAGGCCAAGAAAATTGAGGGAAGTTAGGGTTCTCACAGCCCCGACAACAAGGCTCGGGATAGTATTATTCCGATTATAGAAATAGAACCACCCCTTCTTATTCTCGTACTTCTTGATGGTGTAGCATCGGCGGAAGAGACTGATTGTGGGGATCACCTTTTGATGCCGACACAACATCTTGAAACCCACCAGTATTCGGATCGCATTCGGGACGAGCTGAATCACCTGAACTGCGAAATACCAGAACACGTCACGGAAGAACTTCGTGGGCGGCATCCTCAGCCCGGTTTCTAGTTGCTCCTCGTAGATGGCAATCAATCCCATGGGAGGTTTCTCAGCTGTGTGGTTTGGCCTAGGCGTCCCAATACTGGACCTTTCCCTGAAGGGGTACTTTCGCAATAGTCTATCGGCCTCGGCCCCTCCGATCCAACTCATATACGAGGGGAGGTGACCGAAGTCTTCGGTACCGAGATCATCATTGAACATAACTTCCGAGTTCCCTTCACTCGCCTCGGAAGACCCATCCACTGGAGAGGTCTCGGCGGTCTCTTCACCAGAACTAGACGTCTCTTCCTCAGAGCTGGACGAAGTGGTCTCTTCTAGGGGGTTAGGTATCTCTTCGGCATGGAAGCTTGGACTCACTATTTCTTTATGGGTTTTAGCAGTTCTAACCATGCGTTCAAATATGAGATGAAAGGAAAAATACTTACTGTTTTCTAAGAGATAGGATGAGAATGGAGATCTTGGCTCTCTTTCTTGATCTCGGCTAAAAGGTTGATCTTGGCGAAACTCTCAAATTTGCAAAAGTTTGGTATGAAAGTGGAAATGATGAATAGTGTATCGACAAGAACCCCCTATTTATAAGGGTTAAGCAGGATACGAAAAGGCGGTAGGAAGGTGAAGAGGCGGCAATGTTTGAATTCGAAAGGACGTGCATCTCTCTCTCTCTCTCCTCATTTAATGACCTGTCCTTTCGCCTGTCACATTCCCCGCATGTAACCCCCACTACTCCACTTCGTATCGGTACCCGTAACTACCTTGTCTACCATATCCCTTCAACTAACTTGCCCACGTGTCACGCCCCATCATTTTCCGAAACAAATTCAGATATCGGAACCTGAACAATCTCAACACGAGGAAGTCTCGGAACCTCACGAGCCTCTACGCTCCCGAGGCTTGGGGGGTTTATTGAGGATGGTCACCTTGGTACTCGTTGAATCCGAGGTGGCCACCTCGGTCATCATGAGATCTATTTCCTGATCTCGGCTCTTCCCAGGCCATGTCACAACTGACCCATGGCATACTCTGGGCATCCCATTTCGGCTGCACGCGGATGATGTCAACCTACCCAACATGGTACAAAACCAGTGCTTTATCTGAAAAGCCACTGGTGCTCTTAATGGCTACTACACAGGACTACTCATCATCATACCCAAACTGCTACGGTGTCAGACCTCCAGGTGCAGAAGAGATCCATAATGGTCAGGACGTGGGTCCCGCTAGCATAAGCCCACTGTCCTTTCCTTCATTCCCACTCCATAAATACCCCCTGTTCACTCTTAACAAGTAAGAACACTGTTTCATTCACATCCAATTTTATCTCTCATCTCTTCTATACTAACTTGATCGTCAGAGTGATCCCAGGGAAGAAACCCCGTCATTTACTTCGGATAAGCGAATCCATCGCACCTCACTCGAGCGACGACTGATTCAGATCAGTTCGAATACTTACCAAAAATCACCTTTTCATACTCCAATGCTAATCAATGTACATTTATTCAACAACGAATTAACCATCATTTGATGTTCATGTGTTTACTTTGTGGTTAACGTATAATTCCACACTTCAACTCGAACTCTATAATAGGCAATCCACAATTTTTTTTGCTTAAACAATACTTTTAACTTAAGAAGATCAACCATCTTAACACCAGTCTTTTTTAATAATTTTCTAACCATTTTTTAAGTCTCCAGGCATAAATTCGAAAAGAAAAGCAAAGATTTAAGCAAAAAAATTTTTTTGAAGTGAAATTATGTACTTGTAAAATTTTTCTTAAATGGGCTAATTTGTTAATTAAGTTTGTTTTATTCAAGATTTGTAAGAAATGTTCAATATCTCGCTCGTTTGACAAAGTTACATCAACTTCACCGGTTCTAATTGAAAGTCATGCATTGGCATGCGTGCATAGAGGTAATAGATTTCTTTTTGCTTTTTAAATTATTCATTATATCTCAAATGATACTGGATAGAATAAAAAGTGAACTAAAATATCTACATTTATTTTGCTCATGTATTTTACTTATTTGAAAGCCATAGCTAAATGAAGTATTAGTACTTTGATGGCAAAATCCTTTTAAACCTAAATATAATTTTTTGTTAACTTTAGAGGTGGCAAAATGGGTGGGATGGGTGGGATTTGTTTGGATTTGAGATGGAATAGAGTCATATGGTTTTGGATCCAACCTTACCTATATGTGTTTTGGAACTAACTTAGGCGGGATCACTTTGGGATGGGTTTAGATTGATCCCGCCCAATAACCAAATCTATTTTCTACATATTTTTTTCTTTTAATTCATTTTTTATTTTTTATATAATTTTAATATTTTTTATTTATTAAATAAACATGCAAGTGCTTTATACTCAGAATTACCACCAAAAATTGGATTAACAAATAAAGAAAAAGATAGAAATACAGTCATATTCCAACATATATCAAGATGGCCAAGATACTTAGGGTGTTGAATATTTATCCTCATCATTGTCCAAGGATGACAGGTCTAAACTGACTGAAATGTTGGAAATTTTTATGGATAATGACTAGGAAGACTATTAGATTATATTCGCTGGTATGACTATAAAAATTGTTAGAGATAATTATTGAATCTAAGACTCCGTTTGGATTGACTTTTTTTTCAAAAAGTAAGTTTTTCAAATACAATGTTACAGTAATATACAATAACTCAAAAAACATCCCATCCATATTAGTATATCAAATATTTCAAAAAAATTTTATAATAAAAATTTTTCATATACAATACTACAATAAAATATTTCGAAAACACCCCCCAAAAATAGTTAATTCCAACGGAGCCCCTGTTATTTGAGCCGAATGGGTACCCAAATATTTTCCAAAATTTTTCATGAATTAATGGGTACAATTGGGATTTGTCCTATTTCAAACCCAATATCAAATTTTAGTACCCATCCCGCCCATAGTCACCATGGGCATAGGCAACTCATTGGAACTTGGGACAAATTGCCACCTCTAGTTAACTTAACCTTCATCTCTATGAGAACTTGCAAATTCCTTATATTTTTCTTAAAAATCTCCTTTTATTTGAAAAATATTACTTTATAATAGCCCTACTACTTAAGCACCCCATAATAAGTGCAAATGAACATAGAATTAAGGGTTTTTCGTTTTCGTTTTCAAGTTAGCGCGAATTAGGGTTTTTACGTCTATCCGCAGTGTGACTATCTGGTATGGAGTGTGGATCAAATTTGGTGATTAAGAGTGAGTTTTAGATGATATTAAGTGTGTGATTAGAAGTGATAATAATAAATTAGTGAATTATAAGTTAAAACCCTAGTATACGCGATTGAAGAAAAAACGGCTAGAACCGACGAGTATCGTTCGCTACCGATTGGCTACCAATTGAACACACAATTTGACCACCATTTTATCAAGTTAATCTCCTTATTATTAGAGCCTAAATATCAGCCAAATTCTGGTCATGGTGGCCGAATTTCTTGACCAAGAAAACAAGAGAAAAGAAAAAACTTTTGCGATGGAAATTGGTGGTGACAAGTGGCACCAATCCAAGAACCATTGACCAAGACAACCTTCTTACTTTCTTATCTTCATTTTAGCTCATTTCTTCACCATTTTGTTGATTGTTTGGCAGAGAGCAAGGAGAGGGAGAAAGAGTGAAGAGAGTTTCTATTTCCAACCTCAAATCAAGAGTTGTGAGCCAAACCAAGAAAAACTAAACCGATTAACTTGTAGGTTAAGAGCTTGGGAAGTTTAAGGAACCAAAAATTTCAAGGAGAAGTGGAGGACAACTTTAGCAAGCTTTGTTTTGAGGTAATATGGCTAACCACTCTTTTCTTTTTTTTTCCCTTAATCATGTTGGAGTTGTTTAATAGCTTGTAGTAGTGGTTGTAATGTTTATATCAAGTGATTTTGGATGGTTGGGGTAATGAATTTGATACTTATTATACTTGTTGTATGTGTGGTATATGATGTATATAGGTTGGTACAAGGGGTGGTAGTGATGGTTTCAAGCTAAAAATGAGATTTATACCTTGATTATAGCAAATTTCCAGAATTGAAGTTAAGGGATACCCTGTCTGCCTGGTTCTAGTTCACCATGTTAGAGGCTGAATTAGGCTTAATCTAAAACATGAAAGTTGTAGAGAATGATGTTTTATAGTTACCTACAAAATATCAGCTCAATCGGAGTAATGTAGCCTGTGAAAAGATCGAAATACCCTGACTGCCCTAGGTGAATCCAGTGATCAGTTTTGGATATTTCACCAAATTTGTCGTGCTTTTTCACCATGATATGTACTAAAATAGTATTTAACCAAAACATCAAAGTCGTAGTAATATGTCTTATCTTTCCAACGCCCCTAAGAACGCCTTAATCGGACTTCGGTGGCTTGAGTTATGGCCATTTGAGTGTAGTGCGGTTAACTAGCCGGTTGGTAGGAATTCGGTTCTGTAAATTGGGAATATGACATGGATACACTAGAAACTGGACTAAGTGGTCTTCATCAAAATTGTAGCTCTCTTTCTTAGCTTCGAAACGGTATAAGTTGCACCTCAATCGATAAGTGTAGCCTCAGTTGTACCCGTTACGCAAAACAACGTCAAATCTATCTTTTGTTTGTTGACTCGAATTTCATTTCTGCACATGTTCCTATCTTGGTTGGATACTTATATGATGTTGAGCCTATTGAACGGCTATGGGAATGAGATGATTTTGTGTATGACTTTGGGTCTGACTGAGGAAAACTTGAAGCCATAAATGGCAGGAAAATAGGTGAATATAAAGGGCATGCTGCCCAAATTTACGCTCAAGGGCTAGGTAGATATACTTGCAACTTGAGTAAGGGTGGAGAGCGATTACCACTTGAACCATCTAGGATATTTGCGTCTTCTTTTATCCAGGTATATAAGTTAAGACTTGGCCGAACTTGTACCCTTGAGAAATGAAATAATGACTACTAGGAATACGTTTTCCTCGTACTTTCGATTCAAATGGTATTTCCAAGTATAAATGTTACAAAGTTTCATAGTTTGAAAAGTGAGCAAGTGTTTTACGAATATTCTTCAAATGAATTTCAATTTCTTGATTCTTAGTGACTGAAATGTCTATGTTTCGAATCTTAGTTGATTTTTAAAGTTCTTAAACAAAGTTTTATCGCAAATTTGGACTTCAAATCCGAAGTGCAACCTAGGCGGGATCTCTAAAGGCACTACCTTTTTTTGTGAGTGCTTCCAAATATCTGATTGAACTTGCCATTTGTGTTCTATGTTTGACCTATGTGATTACATGCTATGTAAGTGATTGATGGGGCAAGGGTGTACTTTATCGCACTTGTCCTAATGTGATTTGTTCTCGTTCATCGATTGCAATTGAATTGCTATACATGCTTATGAATTGTATCTTGCTTGGAATTCCAGAAACCCCGGTGGCTAGTTAGTCGAATCGATCCGGCAAGGGCCGAGCCGGCAAGGGCCTAGTTGATTCGATAACGAACCCTGGGTAGTTAGTGATGTCGAGTGGAGTGTTATTTTCTCGATTAATTGGTATACTTGAGTATTACCACCAGTGTTTATTGTGGAGTTCGGGCCCGGTAAGGGATTTGATCGGTGGACGGAGTGTAGACACCAAATTTTTGATTTTTTTTACCTTTATTTGTTTGATTGATTTAATCTTAATTTTATTTGTTTCAATTCTAGGGTTTTTATTTTATTTTGTTTTGTTTTTTATTTTGGCTTTCATATCAAAAATCATGAAAGAAAAAGGAAAAATGAAAAAAAAAGAGAAAAGAGGAAAAGAGAAAATCATGAAAAATGGAAAAAGAAGGGAAAAAGGAAAATTTGTTCACAAAAATATGTTTTTTTTTTAAATTCAATCTTTTGACGCTTTATTTTTATTAAGTTATTTTGAAAAAAAAAAAAGAGGGAAAGATTTTGAAAAAAGTTTAAAAATGTTCATTTTTGTTGTTTTAGATGTTTAGTTTTTTTAAATTATTATTATTATTACTTAGTTTTTGTTGACAATTTTGTTAATTTGTTATTATTATTTATTTATTTTTATTTTTATCAATATTGCTTGTTGAAAAAAAAAATGATGATGAGAACCGCGGCACGCAAGCTGCGTTTTGGTCGCAGCTTGCAAGAGGACTTTGGGGCAGCCCCTGGCTGAAAATTGCAGAAGAAGGACTGAAGGTTTTAGGGTGAGGGAGGTTCCGTATAAATAGAAAAGAGAAAGATCAGCCGCAGGGGGGTTTTTCTTTGACGGCTAAAAATTAGAGAGAGCAGGGAGAGTTTGAGGGAGAGAAAGGAAAGCAAAAGTTGACAGGGGGGGTAAGAAAACAAGAGAGAGGGAAGGCTAAAGGAAAACGGGAAAGTAAATCAGGGAGTGACCGAGAGAGAGTTGAGAAAGAAAAGGGTGGAGCGTGAGAAGGTGTTCTGTGACGGCAGAGGAAAGGAAGACAGCGGAGGAAGGGAGGTGGCTGCGGGAAAGAAGGAGACTAAAGACCGCATCTTTTGATCGCATCAAGCCTCAGCCGAAGAAAAAGAAACCTAAAGGTAACAGCTTTTCACTTTGAAAGACGTTTATGAGTTGTTGGGCTATGTTAACATGTTGAAAATTTCTGCCTTTACACCTGCTACCGTCCTCCATGCGAGTTTTATTGGTGAATCTGCGTGGGTTTGGCTGAGATTTGGGACGGGTAGGATTTGTGTTTAGCTGTGGGGGAGTATATGACGAATCCATGATGCTTCTGTTTAACGTTCATGGTTGATTTTGTTGCGTTTGGAATGAACAAAACCAGAAGACTGCAAAAAAAGTTTTCAGCTTTATGATTTTTTTTTTGTGTCATGTCTGGATTCCTAAGTGCTTCCCTGAGTGCTGTTTCTTTTCTGTTTTTGTGATGTTGACAATGGGTTTTAGCAATAAAAGACTTAGATAACATGGGTTTTGTTGGTTTGGAATTTGAGATTGGAATTGCTGGTTTCGAATTTTGTATATTTGAGTCGCCATTTCACGTTACCTTTCTGCACTTTGTGTCCAAGAGTGTCTGATTGAGTGCCTCCCCTCTCCTGTGCTTCATAGTGTCTCAGTTCAGGTCTTGGACAAATAGGGAGCTGCATTAAATCATTTCCTGGGTGTGTTAAAAGTGTATGAGAAACTAAAAGCTGCTGCATTGTCTTCACCATTTTTTTTCTTGAAACAGCCGCTGGGTTGAGTTTCCTTTTGTATGTTTAGATGCTAAGATCCAGCGGTTTTGATGTTTGGTTGAGTTTGTTTCCATTCGAAGTTGTGTTTTGAGACTAAGATCCGTGTTTGAAAAATGAAAGTTGGGAGCTAGTTTGTTGCAGAATTTTCTTAGCAAGCTGCCGAGAGTTATTGCAGAAAGCTTGCTGCATTTTTTTTCTGTTTCCTTCTTTTGCTGTTTAGTTTTCTTTCTACCTTTGATGATTAGCTCCATTTGCTTGTTTCAAATCCTGCTATGAAGTAGCATGTTTAGTCGATGATGGATAGGTAGAATTCTGGCTTCTTGTTGAATCTGTTTGCATGATTGAAATGAAAAGAAAAGCTGCGGTTGAAAAACTTGCAGCAAACTTGAAAACAAAAGAAAGCATGCTTCATTTTTAGTTGCAGAAGTGTATCATTCATGTAAATTGCAGGACGTTGCCTTAAGGATTCTTGTACAAATGTCTAGTATTTTGGTTGCTTTATGGTCTAGGCTTTAGCATGTTTATTTGGATGGTCTGGTTTGATGTTTTGAGCAAGGTTTGGAATTTCTTCTGTTTCTTTCCTTGTTTTTCTTGCTTGGGATACTCTTCATTAGATCATATAGTGATAGGCAATCATGCTTGGGTTGGCAATTTAGATTTCATGTGAGTTTGGGTTGGCAAACAAATGAGTTTTTTGTGTTTTTTTTCTGGTATGAAATATGTATGTTTTGAAGCTGTCCAAGCTTGCGGTAGGAATTTGCAGAAGTAAAGAAGATTTCAGTTTTTCTACGTAGCATGCATGCAATGTGTTCTAAAGTTTACATTTTAACCCCTCAAGTTTCCCCTTATGCCATTATGACCCACAAAATTGAGAAAACTAATCAATTGGGTCCCTGTGATTTTTGCAGCAATGCATTATGGCCCAATTACATTCCATGTTCTTGCAATTAAGTCCTAAGATATTTGCATTTGAACTATTACTTGCCCTTTTCTTTGCCCCTGGACCCTTGAAGTTCCTAAAAGTGTTTGATTAGGCTCGAGTGCATGGTTAGTGTTTGCAATTGAGTCCTTGGTAGCCTCAACTTTGCAATTCGACTGCTCGTTTGCTTTCATTTGTTTAGGTGGTACTTAATACATGAATTTGTGAACTTTATGATCAAGCGAGCTTGTGTTTGTTTATTTTCTTTAATCTTCCCAAATAAAGTGGTATCTTGACCTTTTTATTGTTTTGAAGCCATTTTTCTTTCATTTGGACATCGTTCAAAGGGGGCGGTATAATTTCTTTTATCCCTTTTTGTGTCTCTCCTATGTGATCCAACGTGCTAAGTGAGAATTGCATGCCTACTTTGCTTTCCTAGCCTTTCCTTAATTCCTTTCATTTATGTCATTTACTTTCATTTTCATTAAGTTATTCTTTTAATGGGGTATGTGTACACCTCTTGGCTTGTAATAGATAGGGCTTTGGCGAGCAATTTGGTCCATTTTCCCCTTCCCCTTTTGTTTTAGTTAGTGAATGTAATAAGTTCATTAGTTTGGTTGCATGCCTATGTGTTACGTGTTACTTGTTTTATTAGGTTTTGCATCTAGTCGAGCATGTTAAGTGTTACGTGCTACGTGTTTATGAGTGTTTGGCATGTCTACTAGCTTTCTGTAGTGTAGATGAATGGAATGGATGAATGTACGTTTCCACTAGTCCAACGCTAGTCGGAATTCATAGAATGGGCTAGTCCAACGCTAGACCCTTAGGGATTTCCCCTCGTTAGTACATGTTTGCATGTTCATTACATGTCATGCATTTTTTTAGTTTTATCATTTTGCATGCCCCTCGAACCCCTTTTCCCTCCATTTTAGGATTTTTTCATTTCATGCTAGTAGTAGGGTTCATTTGCTTGAGAGTCCCCTTAAATATGGATATAGACGAGTGTGGCTTTTTCTAAGCCTTAGCACGCTTGTATTCCCTCTATAAAAGGGCAAATTTAGTCACGATTTAGGTCTCCCCGTACCCAATATGCATGAATTCCCTAGGTTCATGCATTTTTAAATCCACTCTATCATTTTATACCCCCATCACACTTTCATTTTTTCCTCCTCATTTTGCACACGTGCACCTTTATGTTGCTTCACTTGCACACGAACACTTTTATCATCACTTGCACACATGTACTTCATATTATCATTTCACATACCGCACCTTGCCCACTCACGTGCACATTTTCACTTACATATTATTGCCTTTTATTACTTTTTCAAACTCATGTCCTCACATTGCATACATGCATTCCATTCATTTGCATCCCACTCGCATTATTCGTGACTTCTTCAAAGGATCGTCATTGGGCTTCACAATTAATGTGATTGGCACCACTCAACCTTTGAAGAGAAATTTCCCCCAATACCCCTAGGTCTAGGGTTTGCATTCATGTAGTGCATCCAAATGTAATAAATTCTTTGGTTAAAACAAGAAAATCTTTGATTAAATCACGCAACTAGCCTTGGCTAGGTCGAAGGGGTGCCTTGGATTTTTATCCTTGTCTTCCCTTTCGTCAAATGTGACTCCCGAACCTTTGTTTTCGTTGGTTTACGTGGACTAGGAGTCGTTTAAAAGGAGTTTCTTACTACTTTTTCCTATTTTTTCTTTAAAAATTCATTTTTTGGTGACTTGGTACACCTTAACTCATTGCCAAGTGACGACTCCAATTTTTATTTCAAAAACCCTTTTTAAACTATAATTTTGGGTCAAATCGTCGCATTCTCAACCCCCCATTTAGACCCATTTTTTCTTTTAAATCACAATTCATTTTCCAATCACAAAAAAAAAATACATTTTTAAACCATTTATTTATTTATCAAAAAATGGGGCGCGACAGTTGGTGACTCCACTGGGGATCGAACCCAAAAAATCAATCACATTTATTGATAAATTGTAAATTTGGACAATCTTTGCTTGAGAAATGTCCATTGTGTCTAATTATATTCAATTCACATCTAAGTGAAAGCAAAATGTGCATTATTCTTGTTTGTTTTGAAAATTTGGAATGATACTTCGAGCATTCGTTTCTTTACCTATACACATTTTTATCATTTGCTCTCCCATTTGAGCCTTTGAAAGAATAATTTCGTTTCAAATAAGAGCCCTAATGATCACTACCCTATATTGGAAAATTTTCAAATATCAAAAAGGGAATGAATTTTCAATGACCATTTCATTACTTTGGTTGTCATAAGGCGTAAGAATGATACTTTGGCCATCGTTTCTACAACTTAAACGCTACTTTATCCCTTGCATCCTCATTTGAGCTAAAAATCGGTGGTTCTTTTCGAATGCACATATGATCGCCCCCACATTGGGGAAGGAGATTGGGGAATTTTGAAAAAGAAAAAAAAAAGAGAGAAAGAGAAAAAGAAGCAAAAATGCAAAGAAAAAAAAAAGGGAAAGGGAACCGCGAATTGGGGAAATTTGATTCTACCTGGGTTTCAATTTTGAAAAAAAAGAGAAGAAGAAAAGGAAGAGATTTGTCCGCACGGACCGCCTATGTTTCACAAATATGGATGAACAAGGGTCTTCCTCAATCGGTTAATTCAGATACATGCAAGAAATTTCGCATTAATGAAAGTTTCCTCTCAGAGTTATTGTAAGGAACGGAATAAAAGTCAGGCCCTCTTCTTTTCCAATCAAGCATTCTATCCCTAGTTATCCCTTTTGAGCCTTCAGAATAAAATACTTCATTTGGCAACCCCTGAGAATCGCAAACCCCACACTTGGGGCAAGTTTGAGTTGAAAAGGAAAAAGTTTCCAGAAGTGAAAAAGTAAAAAGCCACAAAATCAAAAGCAAAAGAAGAAAAGAGAACCTCAGTTCACAAATAAACTGGGGCAAATTTTGTGAAAGTTCAAAAATGGCAGAAGGCCGAAAAATCAAAAGAAGAAAGAAAATGAAAGAGAAAAAGCCTCAATTAAGCATAAACTCTGGGGCAAAGTTCTGATTTAGCCCTAAAATAGGGTTGGCGTAACAATGCGATCTCAGATTCTTTAAACCACTCTTGAAATCTGCCTTCAAGCCTTAACTTTTCTAAACACCCCACCAGACCCCATTACAAAAGCCGAAAGTCCTGACTTCTGTTCTTTGCAATGGCCCTGTCAAGAAAATTTCTGATGCCGGAAAATTTTAGCTGTATTTCTGAATTGCTTGAGTATGAGGTTGACGCTACTCACCATGTGAAAACCCATCAGCTCGAGGGAAAAGAAAAGAGGCAAAAAGCAAAGCAAGAAAAGTAAATGCAAGGAAAATGCAAAAAGACTTGACGCTGAAGTCCTTGGGGAATGATGAGAAAATCCAAACAAAGTCTGAAATCTTTTGAGTTCAAAATAGGGGCAATTTTGGGAAAATGCGATCTTCGGTGCTATGTCCTTGAAAGTTTTATTCTTTAGCTATCGTTTTCAAGCTACATTACAAGCTAACAAAGTCCATCGTTGACTTATTCCTTCATGACAATCCAAAGTGAGTATTATGCTCATAAGAAATCCATCAATCATTTGTGATCATAAGGGTATAACCAGTTTTCGCATGTTTAGCTATCGTTCTTACCCATTTGTTGCAAACTTAAAGCTTATATGTTGACTCAATTTTCTTAAGAAATGAGGGTGACAAACTATTTGCTTTCACTAAG